>NW_027507718.1:41315591-42626644 GCF_037356315.1 Lithobates pipiens | reverse complement strand
TTTGCTGCCAGAGCCATTTTTTGCAACGTTTTTTTTGTATTTTAATTTTAGGCCTGATTATGTATTATCACATTTTATGGAAGCAGACACTCTAGTGGTAGTTCCAATTTTTTTAATGTTACGCTGTATTAGCACAATGGTTTATAAAACAAAATATCTCTATAAAAAAAAATATGAAGTTATTTTTAGTGCACATAAACAGTACATTACCCAATATTTTGGTAAAACATAAAAACTGAGGTTGGGCCAAGTAAATTGATACCCAACATGTCAAGCCTTAAAATCACATGCATCCTTAAATGAACACACCATAATGTGGTATTAAAGTGATACAAATTTTTTGTTTCTTTAAAAATAACAAACATGTTATACTTATCTGCTCTGTCCAGTGGTTTTTGTACAGAGCAGCCCAGATCCTCCTTTTCTCGGGTCCATTGCCAGCAATCCTGTCTCCTCCCTCATGCCCCCACAGCAAGCAGCTTGCTGTGGGGGCACCCGATTCAAACCGCTGCTCTGTGTGTCCATTCAGACACTGAGCTACAGCCCTGTGAGTCCCTGTTCAGCCCTGTCCCTTCTCCCCTCATCACACACAGCCCATCCCCCAGACAGTTAGAAACACTCCCCTAGGACACACTCCCCGTCGCTTAGTGGTTAACCCCTTAACTGCCAGTGACATTTTTACAGTAATCAAAGCAATTTTATAGCATTGATCGCTGTATTAATGCCAGTGGTCCCAAAAATGTGTAAAAAATGTTCGATGTGTCCGCCATAATTTCACAGTTACGATAAAAATCACTGATCGCCGCCATTACTAGTAAAAAAAATAAAAAATTAAAATGTAATAAAACTATCCCCTATTTTGTAGACGCTATAACGTTTGCGCAAACCAATCAAACACTTATTGCGTTTTTTTTTTACCAAAAATATGTAGAAGAATATGTATCGGCCCAAACTAAGCAAAAAAAAAATGTTTTTAGATATTTTTGGGGGATATTTATTAAAGCAGAGTAAAAAAAAAAATTTTCTTTTCAAAATTGTCGCTATTTTTGTGTATAGTGTAAAAAATAAACACTGCAGGGGTGATCAAATACCACCAAAAGAAAGCTCTATTTGTGGGGAAATAAAGGACGTCAATTTTTTTTGGGAGCCACGTCACACGACCACGCAATTGTCAGTTAAAGCGACGCAGTGCTGAATCACAAAAAAGTGCTCTGGTCAGGAAGGGGGTAAATCCTTCCGGGGCTGAAGTGGTTAATGCATAGAATGCATTAAGCTAAAAAAAAAAAAAAAAAAAAACCTTCTGACTTTAGAACCACTTTAAACCATCATTGTTTTCAGCTTTACACACTGAACACAATAAGGACTCGTCCACACGTGTGTTTATTATGAAGAATGAAGCAATGTGCCTATAACATATTTGACACGTTTTTGAAGAGTTGAAAAAGCATCAAGAAAGTCTAGTGGGAATTGCTCAAAGGGGATATGATGTACAGGAAATGATCTGCTTTTAGGCATGTTTAGGTTGGAGTGTGATGGTTGGCATTTTTGTGATTTCTCTGCAAGATGGATTTGTATACTTTGAACTCTTTGCCATTTGGCTTGGTTCAGCTTAAGATGATCATTGAAAGATTGCCTTGGTCACTTACTGGCACCAAAACCTTGCTGACACAAAGTTTTGCCGCTGCCAATAATGCCTGTGTCTGTCTGGATTGATGTGATTCCAAACTGCTGTCAATTATTGAACAAACAATTGGTTCTAATCAATTTTACAAGTACATAGAGAAAAAGGGTCGGGACTTTAAAGAGGAAGTAAACCCTGATGGGTTTACTTCCTCTTTTTTTCCCTGCAAAGGTAAAGCATAATGGACTACTATGCATCGCATAGTAGCTCATTATGTGTCACTTACCTGACACAGGAGCCAGCGAAGTCGCCGCTGTCCCCTGTAGTCCGCCGCATCCATGTTGCTGGTGGCGTCTCGCAGCTCCGACGAATCACCAGCGGCGCAGCCGCGATGACGTCACTCCCGCGCATGCGCACGGGAGTCGCGTCTCGCAGCTCCGCCGCTGCCATACGGCGAAGCCGCGATGACGTCACTCCCGCGCATGCGCACGGGAGTCCACAAATTTGGCAAATCCATTCTTGGATTTGCCGCATTTAGTGCGCCTGCGCGCCGCTGTCTACGGCGCATGCGCCGTAGACAGCGGTGCCCATTTTCGGGCAAATATCTCCTAAACCATATAGGTTTAGGAGATATTGCTTGGACCTACAGGTAAGCCTTAGGGCCGGTTCACACAGCGAGGCGAGGCGACACGGCTCGCCTCGCTCCCGCAAGTCGCCCCCATTCAGTACTATGGAACCGTTCTGAGAGTAGCGACTCGAGTCGCTCCGACTCAGAAAAAAGGTTCCTGTACTACTTCGGGGCGACTTGCATTGACTTCTATACAGAAGTCCTCTGCAAGTCGCCGCTGAGCTCCCCGCAGGTCGCGGCGAGGTAAGTCGGAGACGCCTCGCCGCGCCTCGCTGTGTGAACCGGCCCTTAATCTAGGCTTACCTATAGGTCCAAGTTGTTTGGAAGGGTTTACTTCCTCTTTAAATGAGGTGTCTATATTGTAGCTAATCGAAAGAGTCAAAGTAAAACAAACAAGTACCGTATATACTCGAGTATAGGCCGACCCGAATATAAGCCGAGGCCCCCAATTTACCCCCAAAAAACTGGAAAAAATTATTGACTCGTGTATAAGCCGAGGGTGAGACATGCCTGTCCATCCCTGTGTGTCCGTCCATCCCTGTGGGTCCATCCATCCCTGTGTGTGTGTCCATGCATCCGTGTGTGTGTGTGTGTGTGTGTCCATGCATCCGTGTGTGTGTGTGTGTCCGTGCAGCCTACCTGTGTCCAGCCAGCCTGCGTCCCGTCCAGCCTGCGTCCCGTCCAGCCTGCGTCCCGGCCCGGCCCGGCCCGTCCTGTCCCGAGCCGAGCCTCCGTCCTTCAGCTCTTCGTCGGCGGCCATTCTAGGATTCAAAAGCCGCGCCTCCGTCGGTGATAGGCGGAACACTCAATTTCCCACTGACTGCTGTTCCGCCTATCGGATGTCCGTGATAGGCGGAACACTCAATTTCCCAGCAGCCTGTGTTCCGCCTATCACGGGCATCGTCTCATCCTCGTTCGTAGTACGAGGATGAGACGATGCCCGTGATAGGCGGAACACAGGCTGCTGGGAAATTCAGTGTTCCGCCTATCACAGGCGAAGGCGGAGCCGGAGGCGCGGCTTTTGAATTCTAGAATGGCCGCTGTCTGTCTGCTCGACACGCTGATCGAGCGGGCAGACAGCGATGACTCGAGTATAAGCCGAGGGGGGCACTTTCAGCCTCAAAAAAGAGGCTGAAAATCTCGGCTTATACTCGAGTATATACGGTATTTATTTGTTTGCCATGATTGAGTAGGTACATGGCAGACAATACATGCAATAAAGGGATGGAAATGCATGTTACTGTGCATCTCATTTAAAGTCCCAAAACCCCTTCTAATCAATTTTACAAGGTGCAGCAAATTTTTATGGAATTTTCTATACGTTTTGAAATATCTGCTTTAACCCCCGATCTGCCTGCACCACATAGGTGGTCTAATTTTGCCTACTCTTGTGCATGTCTAATTAACAATGAAATTTCTTTAGGTTTTCTTGTACAAGATTAAAGTCAGCTAAATAACATACAAAGAAGAAAACAAATGAAATTCTGAACAATCTATAGAACCTGCTTTAAGCATCTCAAACTGTTTTTTTTTCTTTTTGGGCATGCAGCCCTCTTGTTTCTTCTTTGCAGCCTGCAGTGCTTTTAGAATAAAAAAGAAAAAGAAATAACACACAAACGTGCCTCCAATTGTTCTGTTAATAAGTTACACTTCATTAGTTTTGCAGCTAAATACTTGGAACTTCCCTGGGAGTTAATATTTTGAGCTACAATTTTACTATAATGTTAGGTTTTGAAGAAGTATTTTTCTAGCATTAAGTAGCTGTGGTTCCCAGAAGATTTACCCTGGAATTTATAAAGGCTGGCACAGGCAGATTTTGCGAATGGGTCTCTCATGCATTCTAAAAGCGGTGAAGAAAGTGCCAAATTCATATATCTGTCTAGAACTTGTACTTGAACTTGGCTCATGCTGCGCCACTTTTAGAATACACAAGACACTTTTGCTAAATCTGTCTGAGCCAGACTTCCTGTATGCCAAAGGAGAGTTGGTATTAGCTCCACTTTTACATTTGGCGCATTCAGTGCGACACAATGCAAAAGTGGCGCATTTTAGAACTACCCGAAATTGGTGCGCAAGTCGCTGTTGGAACCAAGTGTCGCAAATGCTTCATGAAGTTGTGATTAATGCTAGAAAAGTGGCGCAGCAGGTTTATTGAATTCACCCTTCAGTTCTATCATAAGTGACCACCGTTTCATCTGAGCCTCCTATTATTGGGGCGGGGGGGGGGGGTAATCAAACTGAAAGTGATTAGTAATCTGCAAGAGAGGAGGAATAATCACCTTTTCAGCATGCAGCATGTGAAGCGTCATTCTTTTGCAGAGCTTCAATTACACTTCTGGGGAATCCAATGTGGTTCCTTCTGCCAACCAACATCACTACAGGACACATAGCAACTAGCAGGGGACACGCTCACACAACCCAAAGCGTCAGATAACAGTGGTGTCAAACCCCTGTAAGAGTGTGAAGACTTAACATGCCATCTCTGGAAAAGTGAGGATTCCTCATTTTCTCTTGCATGGTACCTTCAGTTTGACTTTGTAGTGCAAACAACAGCTGAAAGCTCTAACTTTTTTTTTTTTTCTATTCAAAAAAGCCCACGGATAGGGACACTTATATCCCCTTAGATCAGTGATGGTGAACCATGGCACCCCAAATGTTTTGGAATTACATTTGCCATGATGCTGAACTACACTGCAGAGTGCATGAGCATCATGTGAAATGTAGTTCAAAAACATCTGGGGTGCCAAGGTTCGCCATCACTGCCTTAGACAGTTGCCACCAGTCGTGGTTAAGATCAGTGCCTAAAAGCCAATTTATACGACTCAGGGGCAACTGTATTGGGGTGGATGAGTTTGATTTACAGGCAACCGTTTTATATGATAGGTTTATAATCCCAAATCCCCTAAAGATGCAATATGATCTGCATGAGGGTTAGATAGGACAACATTGCTGAGGTAGAGACCTAAGGATAAAGACGGCACTAGGGTTTCACTTCCCTTTATTAGTTACTACATTTTCTGTGCAATATCAAACATTGACATATATTGGGTAATGACTGAGTGTTAAATGCCACCCTTCCTAAGAAACCCCAGGCTATATTTAGGAGGGCTGCTTCTTTGAGGGATAGAATAGTGCCAAGTGTCCAAGACCCACCTAAGGAGAATCAATGTTTTTTTTCAAAATTTTATGGGTTACTATTGTTGGAAGAAGTGTGAGGTGTGTAACTTCAACAGCTGCAGGAGGGTGAATAGCTTTACCTCCATGGAGCACATCTCGCTCATTTGAGATAGAGCCGTTTATCACATGCTCCTCCAAGGCGGTTGTAAACTTGATCTGGTGGCCCTGTGGGCGGGACCAAACGGGCACCACAGGTGAGACTAAAAGAACATATTAGAAAAGGTTTTAAAAAACATTCTGTGTCCACACATTATGATGTGATCCACAATAGGGATCTATCAAACACCCTATTTTTGGGGATTGATAAATACAGACCTCATTGGACAGGTAGTTCTTTGCTTTCACACTGGGACGGTGCGCTTGCAAGACATTAGAAACAGTCCCACAAGCATCTTTCTAGCAGTGGGGGAGCAGTGTATACACTGCTCTTGCCATTGAAATCAATGGTCAACGCTGCAGAAGCATCGGCAAAGCACTTCGGCAGATGCACTTTTAACTCTTTATTCGGCCACTAGCGGGGGGGGGGGTTAAAAGCAGGAAAATGCGGAAACGCGCCACTATAACGGCCCCCCACCCCAGTGTGAAAGTAGCCTTAATGTCAATATTGATGTCAATGCATTTATCAACAACTCAGTTTAAAATATGTGGGTTTTTTTTTTTTTTTATGTCTGGAGATGAGAAGATATAGTCTGAGGCTTAAAAGCTAAGCCTCAGACTGCCTTTAACATTTTATTTGGAAGGAATGGTTGCTTATGTTTTATTTTTAAATATGTAATAATAATTCACTGGACATCTTTGTGGTGACGCACATCGTGGTTTAAGGATGGGCGTCATTGCAGCGTGTAGCAATTTTTTTTTAAATAATCCGCTAGAAGTCACTCTTGGGTGTCACAGGTAGGTGACACCTTGGAATGACGTTTACTACTTCCTGGTATCATAGTTTGTAGTGATTTTTTTGAATAATCCACTAGATGTTGCTCTTGGAAGCCAGCGATAGGTGACAACTTAAAATTAAATTTTTACTTCTTGGTACGAATTTTCTGCTTAAAATTTATTTTGGCAAGTTATTTTTATACAATTTATAGTTGCTATGGAACATAGTTTTAAATACATTTTTTCAATAAGTAATTGTTGGGATATTGTGTAGTTTGAGAGCGGTTGGTCCTTTTTGATCATGCTGATTGTTATTTAATTTAGTGTGTGGTATGTATCCCCTCTCTATACTTAGGATATTATAAGGAGGCTTGGTTTTGGCTATAAATATGGCGAACAGAGGTTCAGATAGAGGCTCGGATATCCGTGTAATGCATAAAGTGTAGTGACTCAATGTGGCGTCTGTGCCCCCTGGACGACATCAACCAAACCTAAGGCGCATGGAAGCAGCAGATGCTATAAGAGCAATATTTTATATTCTAATGGATTTTACACCAAGTGGAGCATTTTGTTTTTTTTGGAAGAAATCCTTACATGTATGGTGCCAAGTGGTGATCCTGTGCAGGAGAGTAATCCATTAGCTCAATCCTATGATTTTTTTTTCATGTTTTTGTACTGTGTATATGACTATTGATGAGGTAATTTATTAGCGCAGGTTTTTCACTTTTTATTAACCTCAGCAGAAATACACGAAGCTCTGGAAAAAGACGGTGTGGTTGTTTCAAGGAGCACAATTCGACAATACTTGAACAAAAATTAGCTGCATGGTCGAGCTGCCAGAAAGAAACCTTTACTGTGCCAACTGCCACAAAAAAAAGCCTGGTTACAATACACCCAACAACACCTTGACATGCCACACAGCAATCTGGAGTGATGAGACAAAAATAGAGCTTTATGGTCACAACCATAAGCGATATGTTTGGAGAGGGATCAATGAGGCTTATAGCAACAAGAATGCCATCCACACTGTGAAGCAAGGTGGTAGCTCACTGATATTTTTTGAGAGCTCTTAAAGTGGCTGTAAACCCTTACAAACCACTTTGGCCTACAGGCAAGCCTAGATTAAGGCTTACCTGTAGGTCCAAGAAATATCTCCTAAACCTATACGGTTTAGGAGATATTTGCCCGAAGACAGGCACCGCTGTCTACAGCGCATGCGCCATAGACAGCGGCGCACAGAGCGCGGCATTGTCAATGACGAAGTTGCCGCACGTGTCGGCTCCCGTGCGCATGCGCGGGAGTGACGTCATCGCGGGTTCACCGAATGACAGCGGCGGAGCTGCGAGACCCCATTGAGAAGATGGATGCGCCGGACTACAGGGGACAGCGGTGACTTTGCTGGCTCCTGTGTCAGGTAAGTGACACATAATGGACTACTATGCGATGCATAGTAGTCCATTATGCTTTGCAGGGAATGAAAGAGGAAGTAAACTCCATCAGGGTTTACTTCCTCTTTAAAGCACCTAAAACCTTATGAAAATTGATGGCAAGATGAATGTAGCATGTTACCAGAAAAATACTGGCAATTTGTCTTCTGCACGAAAGCTGCGCATGGGACACTCTTGGACTTTTCAGCACAATGACCCCAAGCACAAGGCCAAATTGGCCCTCCAGTTGTTACAGCAGAAAAAGCTGAAGGTTCTAGAGTGGCCATAACAGTCCCCTGACCTTAATGCCATCGAGGCACTCTGGGAAGATCTCAAACGTGCTTTGATATGTCAGCTAAACCAAATCTTCGGCCTTTAAACGAAACAGGGATCTGCTTGCTATTTCTGTGTATGTGCTTTTGCTATGTTGCCCTGTGTGCATTACCATGATGTGGTTTTGTGTCACTCCGGAGTATCCTAGCTATGTTTTATGTGTTGATCTCATCTTTATAACTCTTGCTAGTCTGACTTTAGAGGTGAAAGGTCCGCTCTGATTGTTAGGCATCATTATATTCATATTCACTCACGATTAACGAACTTCCACTCCCCATCCATATAACAGTATACATTTAGAACACCTTTAAGAGGTCAGCACAGTGGTGGGCTTCTTTCTCTAAGTGATTCTTTATACAAGTGATATGCACTTCAGTCATTGCACAAAGCAAACTGGATAGCACCTTATAGGTTGCAGGTGACCCCGTCTCTCTATTCAGCTCTCCTTCCACTCTAACATATGCTCTCTACTCTACCACTCCTTCTGGCAGTTGTGTCCTCAAAGTCTTACCTTCACCCCTCTGCTCCATAATATATCATTTTTTTAGGGTTCCCCCGATACCGGTGCCGATACTAGGCATTTTCGTGAGTATCGGTATTCGCGAAAATGCTCTGATACCCTAACACAATACCGGAAGTGATGTGAACTGGACACATCAGTCGCAGCCCGTCGGCTACATCTATGCTAGGATTGGGGCTTTGTGATAAATGCGTCTCCCTGCATGCAGTGACAAGGGAGATGCCGGCATCCCAGCTAGTACAGTCAGGGGCGGGAGGCCTCGGAAGGTATTCTGCACTTTCTCTGACCTGACCCTGATGCCAATGCCCCCGGATGATATGGTTGCAAAGAGGAAGCGCTTGCAGTGGGGGATGTCTGTGCTAGAGCCAGCCACTTCACATTAGTACAACGGTAAGGCATGTGCACGATGTAGCTTTTAAGGGAGGAAGGAGAAGATGAAGGCAGTAGAGGAGGTGTGAGCACGAGTCAGAGTTCAGGAGGGGTGGATGGGGGATCATGTGGATGAGAATATAGTGGAAAGTAGTGGTGGAGGAAAACTGGACCCTGCACTCTGTATGTAATGTGCCTGGACCCTGCACTCCAAAAGCCCTGTACTGTGCCTACCAGCTGCCACATCTATTCCCATGTTTCCCAATGACCCTTCCATAACCACCCCTTCCCCTAGTGATCACAGCCTTTTCCATACCAACTCTCCCACCTCACACTCAACTACCCTCACTAACCCCTCTATTCCCCCCCCCCCCCCCCCTCATCCAACTCACCAACAACCTTCTTGCTCCCAAATCACCCCCCACCTACTCTTCCTAGGCGATAAATATCGGTGAGTACTTGGGGAGAAAAAAAAAAAAAGTAATCGGTGCTATATATATATATATATATATATATATATATATATATAAATCCTGTCCTTCTGTCCTCTCCTACCAACGCTTGCTTAGACTACATCCATATACTGATTAAAACCTCCAGGACTGTCCCTTCACATAAAAAAACAAACACACTCCCACATTACCTTCCTCACCTTTCTGCTTCTCCCAACCGCTGATGACATATCCCCAAAACTTGGGCCTCAATCATCTGTCTTTGCATGATGCTCCCATCCCCCCACACCCTCTGGCAGCAACCGCAACCCACAGAACTTAAGTCTCTATTCCTCTTCTTTCCAAAACCAGCCTCCCCAAACTCACTGCCCTCCATGACCTCTATCACAAATTCCTAAAACCTACTTGCCATCACTGACACATGGCTTCATGAATCCGATACTACTTCTCCTGCTTCCTGCTCCCATGGTGGTCTTCTCTGGACTCACTCCCCCCAGACCAAGTGGACCTCACTCTCCTCTTTTGATGCACATAGTATTTGTCTATTTTCTCCTGTTTCTCCAAGAATAGCTGTAAATTTACCAGCCTCCTGGACCAGTATCAACCTTCCCGGGTGACTTCTCTGCCTGGCTACCCTACTTTCTCTCTTCTGAAATCCCCACTATCATTCCCAGCGACTTCAACATGTTAATGCCAATACTACTAGTACTTCTAAACTGCTCAGTCTAACCTCATCGCTTGACCTGAAGCAATGAATACAGGCTCCTACTCACTCCAATGGCAACACCCTTGACCTTGTATTCTATCTGTGCAACCTCTTCAGCAATCATCTCACCATTTAATAGGTTTCACTCTCTGCAGGTCTTCCACTTCCTCTCCTTACAACAGCCTAACTGTTACTCGTAGAAACCTTTGCCACCTCAATCCTCCTTCTACTGACCACCTCTATGACCAAATCTCACCCCTGTCCTGCCCCAACCTAGCCACTTTTGTGTACAGCAGCTCACTGTCATCCTCCCTAGACAAGCTCGCCCCCCCTCACTACATGCAGAATCAGGCTCCGACCACTACAACCCTGGCAGAGAGACACAAGATGTCTCAGAAAACGTAGCCACGCTCTTAAGCATCTGTGGTGTTAGACTAAGTCCCAGGAAGACTTCAACCAATATAAATCTGCCCTTCTAAAATACGAATCCTGTCTCCACACTGCCAAAAAGACCTATTTTATCAAGCTCATTAATACATTATCATCCAGTCCATGTTGACTCTGCTCTATCTTTAACACTCTACTCGGTCTTCCACTGCTCCCAAGCTCTAACTCACTCACTGCCAAGATCGCCAATCACTTAATAAATAAGATTGACACAATTCATGAGAAGATCTCCAATGTGCAGAAACCTCCCCACTCAATACCCAATGTCCACAAGTATAATCATTGCTTTCCTCATTCAATCCTGCGAGTATTAACGAGGTTGCTAAACTTTTTTCTAATGCCCACATAACAACCTGCCCTCTGGATCCTGCTCCCTCGCAAATGCTACATCATCCAGCGTACATGTTCAATCTTTCCCTCTCTTCTGGCATCTTCCCCAACTCTCTAAAACATGCGCCAGTCACCTCTATCCTTAAAAAGCCCTCACTGGACCCAAACAATCTTAACAACCTACACCCCCACCCCCCCCCCCCCCATCTGCTTACTCTCTTCCTCCAAACTCCTTGAAAGACAGGTCTACAACTAGCGACTATCTGACTATGAACAAACTTTTTGATCCACTTCAGCCTGGATTTTGCCCTCAACACTCCACAGAAACTGCTCTCCTTAAACTCAAAACACAACCTACTAACGGCTAAAACCAAAAGGACACTATTCTGTAGTACTGCTCCTGGACCTGTCTGCTGCCTTTGATACAGTGGATCACCCCCTCCCCCTCCTCAACAAACTCCACTCCTTTGGTCCCCATGACTGTACTCTTCGCTGGATTTCATTCTACCTATCCCACCACTCCTTCAGTGTCACTTACAACTCAACTTCCTCCTCTCCTCTTCCTTCCTCCGTCGGGGGTCCCCCAAGGATCTGCTCTTGGACCTCTCCTTTTCTCAATCTACACCTCCTCCCTGGGTTAGTTGATAGCCTCCTGTGGCTTTCAATATCTCTACGCAGATGACACCCAAATCTACCTCTTCCCCCCCCCTCTCCATCCGTTTCCTCACGCATCACCAACTTACTAACAGACATTTCAACCTGGTTGTCACATCACTTCCTCAAACTCAACCTATCCAAAACCAAACTCATATTTTCCCCCCACTTCTCCTGATTTCTCTCTCAAAATCAACGGCTCATCAACATGCCCCCAGCCCCCCACACCAAAGTCCTAGGTGTAATGCTCGACACTGAACTATCCTTTCAGCCCCACAGCCAAATTGATAGTCCAAAGCTCTGCAACATCTCCAAGATATGCCCCTTTCTAACCAATGTCAGCACAAAGCTTCTAATCCACTCCCTGGTCATCTCTCGCCTCAACTACTGCAACTCCCTCCTCATTGGCTTACCTCTAAATAGGCCATCCCTCCTTCAGTCCATCATGAACACTGATGCAAGGCTCAGCCACCTGACAAACCGCTCGGCATCTCCCACCCTTCTCTGTCAATCCCTCTATTGGCTGCCACTCAATCAACTAATTAAATTCAAGATACTAACAGTAACTTAAGAAGCCATCCACAACCTGGCCCCCAGCTACATCACCAACCTGGTCTCAAAAATACCAAATCGTCCTCTTCGCTCCTACCAAGACCATTTGCATTCTAGCTCCCTTGTCACCTCATCCCATGCTCACCTCCAGAACTTCTTCCTAGCTTCTCCCATCCTCTGGAATGCTCTAACCAAATCTGTCCGGCTATCTCCTACTTTCAGACTATCCCTGAAAACTCATCTCTTCAGAGAAGCCTATCTGGCCCCCACTTAACAACTGTACATTTATTTTCTCCATCAGCACATGTCCCACAGTTATTAATGCTTGTATCTCTTGACCCTCCCTCTTAGATTGTAAGCTCTAATGAGCAGGGCCCTCTGTTTGTAAAGCGCTGTGTTAAAGGTCAGCGCTATATAAATCATGTATAATATAACATGCGGTTCATAAAAGACAACCAAAGACTTTGCATGACCTTCAGGCATTTTGCCAACATAAATGGGCAGCTATACCACCTGCAAGAATTTGGGGCCTCAGACAACTATTACAAAAGACTGCATGCTGTCATTGATGCTAAAGGGGGTAATACACAGTATAAGGAACTTGGAGTCATTTCATTTGTTTACATGTTTTGTTTTATGATTGTGCTATTCTGTTTCAACCTACAGTAGAATATGAATCCCATAAGAAATAAAATAATCGGTTTTTGTCTGCTCATTTATGTTTTTGTAAAAAAAAAAAAAAAAAAAAAAGGTACATAATGTATATTACCCAAGGGTATGCAAACTTTCGAGCACAACTGTATATTGATCATTTAATTGGAAATGTATGCAAGAATGTTACAGGTTCCCAGAAATACAGGTGCCAAAACCAAAGAAAAACAGCACAAATCTCTTAACAGTGGGTTGTGCACTAGACATGCACCTGACTAGATTTAACTGTAGTTCTAGGTCCTCCAAACTGCCCTAAATCTGTGTAACTTTACTGTGTAACTACCAATTAAGAGAGACCACCAAAGATGCACAAACCACTTTATACCAATGATCAGACAAAACCTCACTGAGCAGATACACAAAATGTTCATAAAAATGGCATCATATAAAAACATTTCTATAGAAAAAAGGGGTTAGGTTTCTACAAGTACACAGCATAGACCAGCAAAAGAACATAAGCAACTTCTCAGAATCATAAAATATTTAATAAGGTATATTTTTAGGGGATATACTGTGTATAAAATTTGAGATCACAATAGGAAGCTAGTTTAGACCCTCTCCAAGCTAGAACTGTCACCCATTTGCAATGCTTTGCAGATTGTACTGCCACTGGTACAAGGCTCTACTGAAGCATACAAAATTTCAACTAAGAAAAAAAAAAAAAAAAAAGTAGCTTTCTGTATTGGAAAGACAAAAAATAAAAATCACATTGCTAGAGTGTATCGATTATCTCTAAGAGCAGAAAAAAAAAAAGCAAAAACACAGATTACATTACACTAATGTAGCAACAATGCATACATATTGTTCTCATTAGTTATATTAGTAGTCAGCTGGCTTAAGGTACAAAATATAAAAGCAGAGAGAAGCTCACAGTAATAAACTACAAATAAGCTTTGCAAAAAGAATAGAGGAGGAAATGAAAATAGTAAAAAAGGGAAAGGAACGAAATAAAAACTGGAGTTTGCAGTTCTGTAATCTAACACAACTCTTTGTATTTAAGTGCTGTCAGTGTATGTGGAGCCCTTCCTTCCTGAAAGGAGTCTACAAGCCTTTTTCCTGCAACACACTGTGGACCACCCTTGGCACTGGAGCAGAAAAATGTCATGAACCAGGAATGACTGAACATCCAGGAGGCTGTGCGTTGGTGAAGTTCAGGTGATCAATTACTTGCTCTCGCTGTCCTCATGTATTCTCTTCCTCTGTCTTGAGGTAGTTAATACAAGCCTGACTGTAGGTGTCATAGCCAGCATGTCAAGATGGGGTCCAAATCCATGGTCTTAAGAGACAGACTACCTTGGATGTTGTGACAGTCGAGAACAGAAGACATGAAGACATGAGGAAAGAACATTTCCCTCTGATTCGATGAAGGCGTTTCAATTCCGCGCTGCATGTTGGTCCAATATTCTTTTTTTGTGATTTATTGAATCTGTCTTTATTTATAAAAAGTCAAAAAGAAAAGTGCTGTGGGAGCAAATCACCGTCCTTTGCTGTAGCCAGGAAAAAACTGGTCAAGCAGTGTTTGCAGGACCTTGTTCGGAACCATAGTGTAAGTCTTTCCAAGGTCAAAGCGACATGCTGGACAGCTGTAGACCTCTGCTCGAAAGGAACGTTGCAAACAACTCTGAAATTAAGAAGTACAATTATTCAAAAATGGCTACATCACAGTCTTACTTTGTCAAGTTACTGATTCGTCACTGACAGCTACATATCAAAAAAAAAAAAAGACACTGTCACATGCCAATTCAGTTCACCATGTCTCCTGATAGCCCACCCCGAAAATAAGGTATTTATTTGTACCCACCCACACTCCATTGCCACCTCCCTGCAACAGGAGATCATCCTTCATAGGCTCTGGCCTGGGAGCTCATCTGGGCAGCAGCACATAAGCAATATCAGTACACTTACATACACTGCATTTGACGTTAAATACTAGGGTTATGGCAGCAGCTAGCTATATTTTTACGCAGTGGGCGATCTGCTTTACCATAAACGTGGTCCCAGCGCAGACATTATGTCCTTAGGGGACCAAGCGATATCAAGCGTCACTTCCATCCTTCGGCCTTAAAAGGGCCCATTTTTTTTTTTTGTAGAAAAAAAAAAAAAAACTTTTTTTATTGCATTTAAGTGTAAATGTGAGATCCGAGGTCTTTTTGACCCCAGATCTCACATTAAAGAGGCCATGTCCTGCTTATTTCTATTACAAGGGACATTCCTTGTAATAGGAATAAAAGTGATAAAAATAGGATTTTTTGTACTCACCGTAAAATCCTTTTCTCTAATACACTGACCGACACAGCTCCTCTCAGCCATTGGGTTGTTACGCCACCTTTAGGAGAAGACTAGGCATTACATGTTATGAAAAAACACAGAACTTTTAGTTCCGCCCAAGGGGCAGTCCCTTAGGTAACAACCCCCCAGCCTGCCATGCAGCCATGAGTATGTCAACAAGCAGTACAACGTGAAGAAAATTAGGAGGGGCGGGTGCTGTGTCAGTAGGTGAATTACAGAGAAAAGGATTTTATGGCGAGTACAAAAAAATCCTTTTTTCTCTTATATTCACCGACTGGCACAGCTCCTCTCTTAGCCATTGAGACGTCCCCAAGCAATGCCAAAACAAGGGGTGGAAAAACAGCATAAAAAACTTCATCCACCATGGCAAGTGGGAACTAGTATGAACTTTACCCACAAAACGATAGTGTATGGCAGGGATATGCAATTAGCGGACCTCCAACTGTTGCAGAACTACAAGTCCCATGATACATAGCAAGACCGACAGCCACAAGCATGATACCCAGAGGCATGATGGGACTTATAGTTTTGCAACAGCTGGAGATCCGCTAATTGCATATCCCTGGTGTATGGCAAAAACACCACAAAAAAACAGGGTGCTCCTCAGAGAGACCGTACCTTCAAACCGCACCAAAACTGTGGTAACAAATGCAACAGTGCATTAACTTAAAAAGGTACTGGGTTTTTAACCAGAAACCAGGAAAAAAGAAAAAAAAATTGCATATGCAATTGCAACTATACAGCCGCCTGCAAAACTTTGCAGCCAAAACAGGCATCAGCCGATGCACTGACATCTACCTTGTAGAACTTTGTAAAAGTGTGAACAGACGACCAGGTCGCCGCTTTACACACTTGAGCGACAGACGCATGATGTCGGAAGGCCCAAGACGTTCTGATTGCCCTTGTGGAGTGGGCCGTGACTGGAAAGGGGGGCACCTGCCCTTTCAAGGCATAGGCTTGCACTACAATCTGCCTGATCCCCCTGGAAATGGTGGCCGACGAGACCGCCATGCCTTTCTTTGGACCAGCCACCGAAACAAACAGTGAGTCTGACGTCTGTAAGGGAGCCGTGGCAGACAAATACACCCTCAGAGACTGAACCACATCCATGGAATGGAGGGCCACCTGCTTAGGATGTGTCGGCTCAGGGCACAGAGATGGTAACACAATGTCTCCATTGATGTGAAACGCAGAGACCACCTTCAGCAGAAAAGAAGGTTGCGGATGCAACACCACCTTATCCTTGTGGATAGCCAGATAGGGCGACTTACAGGACAAGGCCGCCAGTTCCGAAACCCTCCTGGTCGATGTGATGGCCACTAGAAAGATCACTTTCTGGGAAAGAGTCAACAGAGGGATCTCTCTGATATATTCAAAAGGTGTTTTTTGCAACGCTGACAAAACCAGGTTCAGATCCCACGGAGGTAATGGTGGACGCACCGGAGGAACAACATGCCGGACCCCTTGGACAAAAGTACTCACTAAAGAGTGAGATGCTATGGGTTGCTGAAAAAAAGACAGCCAAAGCTGTTATTTGTTCTTTAATGATGCTCAAGGCCAATTTCTGGTCTACTCCTCACTGAAGAAACAGCAGGATCCTTCATATAGAAAAGGAGTGCGGATGCCATCCTCTCCTCACACAGGGAGATGTAAGCCTTCCAGGTATGAGGATATATCTTCCGAGAAGAAGATTTCCATGCTCTCAACATAGTTGGGGTCACCGAGTCTGACAGACCCCGGTTCCTCAACACCTGGCTCTCAATTGCCATGCCGTTAAAGCCAGCGATGGTAAAGCAGGATGGAGAATCGGACCTTGAGACAGAAGGTCTTCTTGCAACGGCAGTCGCCAGCGGGCGTCTGCCCCCAGACGCACTAGGTCTGCGTACCAAGGATGCTGAGGCCAATCTGGGGCAATCAGTATTACTGGGATCCACTCGGCCTCCACTCTGCGAAGCAGATGGGGTAACAGTTTCAGTGGAGGAAAGGCATAGATCATCTGGTACTGATCCCACTGAGCCACCAGCGTGTCTGACAAGTCTGCACATGGATCTTTTGTCCTGGACACGAATCTCTGCACCTTACAATTGAGACGGGAGGCCAGAAGATCCATGTCTGGTGTGTCCACCGGAGGCAAGTAGCCTGAATACCTCTGGATGCAACTCCCATTCTCCTGGGTCCAGCACCTGGCGACTTAGATAGTCCACCTACCAGTTCTCCACTCTGGGGATGTAAATAGCCGACAGGGCCGGTACATGTCGCTCTGCCCACCTAAGTATGTGAGCGATCTCCAGTGCGGCGGCCGAGCTTCTTGTGCCTCCTTGGCAATTGACGTATGCCACAGCCGTGGCGTTGTCTGACTGGATCCTAATCGGACGCCCTCGCAGTCTCTTTGACCATGTGGAGAGACATAGCCTGATCGCTCTCAGTTCGAGCAGATTGATCTACAACTTGGATTCCTCCGCCAACCAGAGGCCCCGAGTCGACTGAACTCCCATTACTCCACCTCAGCCAGATAGACTGGCGTCCATTGTGATCACCGTCCATTTCAGAGGTAGGAATGACATCCCGGTCTGAAGTACCGTGGAACTCAGCCACCAGATCAGGGAATACCTGACTAACTGGCTCACCTGAATCTGTCGATCCAGGGACAAAGGAGATTTGTCACATTTTGTCAAAATCTCTATCTGCAGAACTCTGGTGTGGAACTGGGCATACGGTACTGCTTCGAAGGAGGCCGCCATGAGTCCCAGGACTCGCATGCAGAAGCGTAGCGACGACCACTTGCGGTTCATCAGCAGTTTTACTGCGGCTCAGAGTCTGCAGCTTGTCTGAAGGGAGAAAAACTCTTGCTTCCATGGAGTTCAGCAGCAAGCCTAGGTACACCAAACGCTGAGTCGGTACGATCACCGACTACTTTAGGTTCAACAGCCACCCAAATTCCTGCAGGGTCTGCATGGTGATCGCCACATCCTCCTCTAACTGAGGCGGAAGATGCTCTCAGGAGGAGATAGTTCTAGGTATCCCACGATCGTGATCCCGCGTTGCTGCAGAAACGACAAAACAGGAGCCAATACCTTGGTAAAGACTTGGGGGGGCTGATGTCAAACCAAAAGGGAGAGCCACAAACTGGTAGTGGGTTTCCCTGACTGCAAACCGCAGAAACTTTTGATGCCGGAGGCATATAGGTATGTGCAGGTACGCATCCTGGGTGTCTAAGGACGCCAAGGAGTCCCCTTGATGGAGTGCAGCGACTACTGAGCGAACCAATTCCATTCTGAACCTCTGTACTTTTACAAAGTAATTGATGGCTTTTAGATCCAAGATTGGACATACCCCTTCCTTCTTGGGAACTACAAATAAAAACTTTATAGCACCTTTGCGCCCACGCACCGCCTCCATCTGCCAACTGTGCATTCCGCAGGCGAACCGGTTGCAATTGCCTGGGTTTCGAGGGAAGAAACACCAGTTTCTGAAGCCATGCTGACCCTACCTTGTCTGCCACCTGAAGGGGACTTAGGACAGTAATGGTGCCACCCTCCTAAATGCTGGTGGCTGAAGGGCTCTTTCCCACAGGACTCACCACCCTGACTGGTTCTGCGCTGTCCAGCAAGTAGTGCCTGTGTTCTCTGTCAGCTCCCAGGTGCAGAGGAATTACAACTGTGTCATCCAAAGCTGCTGCTTATAGCGCTGAAACCGATCTGCAATGTGCCCAGGCTCAAAGAATGGACCCCAAGCGTCCAGCTTAAGGACATAAAACACTGAGAAAATGGCCGCCGGACTACAGGAAAGCATGCTGCACCTAGAGCCTGATGAAAAATGTGCTCAGGCTTCAAGAAAATGGCTGCCGGCGTCGAGTATAAAGGACAAAATCACAGGGAAAATGGCCGCCAGACACAGAGAGCATGCTGTTCCTTGCCCTCACCTAAGATGGCCGCTGAACACTGAAAACCATGAGGGACAGTGACACAAAATGGCGGTGATCAGTGCTGCAGGGATTACAGACACAGCCTCAGACAGACACCCCCAGGGAGAGAAAAAAAACGCAGGGCACAGCCAGCCAGCGCAGCCCCCGCCCAGGTGAGAGCCCCTGTACATGACACGCACACACCGCCATGCAGCATCCCCCACAGGGAGGGGGGGATGGAAGGTAGGGACAGGGAGAGAAGAGAGGGAGGTGAGGGACCCCTGAATCAACCTCCCAGGGAATGCCCAGCTGCTCAGCCCCACCGAGGCAGGGAGAACTGTACTTACCAGTCCTGAAGAGCTGGGAGACATTCCATCAGAGACCCACTCTCCAATCAGTACGGGGTGGCGGCTGGCCTCTGCACACTGATGCAGATATCAGTAGCCCGGTCATATGTGCACCCCGGAGCATAAAAGCTCACGACCACCTCTGGAGCGGAGGTATGTCATGGCCGGCCTAGCGCGTAGCTCTGACCTGCACACGCTCGCTGGCCAGGCTGGGGAGACTACAAGGATAAAAAGGTATTCAGCCTGTCACCCAGCCGGCTGTTGAAAGCAGATCACAGGATCTTTCATCTTGCACAAAAAGCAAGGCTTCGCAGAAAAAACACAGACCGATGGGCCCGTCAGGGTTTCTAGGTCCTTCTCCTTCACTAGGCAAAATAAAACTGATGGCTGCATGACAGACTGGGGGGGTTGTTATCTAAGGGACCCCCCTTGGGCGGAACTAAAAGTTCTGTGTTTTTTCATAACATGTAATACCTAGTCTTCTCCTAAAGGTGGCGGAACAACCCAATGGCTAAGAGAGGAGCTGTGTCAGTCTGTGACTATAAGAGAAAAAATGATTTTCTTTTTAAAGCGCCCGTCTCTCAAAGCTCACACGCAAGTCGCACCCACATATGTAAACAGTATTCAAACCCCATATGTGAGGTATTGCCGCGATCGTTCGAGCAAGAGCAATAATTCTAGTACTAACTCTCCTTTAAATTTAAACTGGTAACCTGTAGAAATTTTTAAAGCATCGCCTATGGAGATTTTTTTAAGTACCGTAGTTTTTCACCATTCCATGAGTGTGCAATTTTAGAGCATTACATGTTAGGGATCAATTTACTCGGCGTAACATCATCTTTCTCATTATACAAAACTGGGCTAACTTCATGGGTTTCTTGAGTAAAAAAAAAAAAATAATTGTGTTTGCAAGACTGCTACACAAATACGGTGTGATAAAGTATTGTAATGTTCTCCATTTAATTCTCTAGGGTCTCTTCCAAAAAAAATTAAAAATTATATAATATTTGGTGGTTCTAAGTAATTTTCTAGCAAAAACTATTGATTTTAACTCGTAAAAAAATTGTCAGAAATGGGCTTGGTCCTTGCATGGTTAATTTAACAAGCTGCCTCGCAGGGCCTAGGTCCAAGTGCATTTACAATAGAAAATGGCCTCAGAAAGCCAAAGATGATGCTGCATGGCGCCACGACACCATGAGCTAAGAAAATACAATATTATACAAAATAATCTCAACTACCCCCCTCCCTGTTTCAGACTAAACCTATCTGAGAGGTCCTGCTCTGCAAGACCCTGGTGACCTAGTCCGGGCCCCAAAAGGTGCAAGATTGTCAGATTAATTTCATGTCATAAGTGTTTGGAGGCTAGGACATCAATTTCTACTTAGTAACCCTGTTACCACTGAACATTGCCCTCTTTTTGCCAGGTACCTTTTTCTTCAAGTTCTAAACTATGGTGCAGTCATCTTTCTGTCCTGTCTCTCTTTATTCCAAAGTAGAGAGCATGGGGCAATATAGTGACAGTTGCATTGTGCGCTATGAGAATAGAGGACACATCAGGGAGGGGCCAGTATGCAGAAGGTTAGACCCTTCAAGAATGGTTGAGGTAGCCAATATCATACTGGGTACTTTTACTTACCAGTTTTGACCTAGACTAAACTTCAATGATAGAATTCGTTCTTTCAAACTACTACATTTAGGACAAGATACAATAAACAGATTCCATTTACCTGTACATGAAGTTGCACAACTAAAAGAATAAAGCAGAACTGAAGATTATACATGCACAATTTTAAGTGGTTTACTCACCTTGCACACATTGTGGAGGCAGGCAGTTGTAACTGGCTGGTAAACCAACTCCTGGCAGCACACACACATAAAAGTTTGCTCAACATTTTTCAGAAATTTC
This sequence comes from Lithobates pipiens, assembly GCF_037356315.1. Lineage (NCBI taxonomy): Eukaryota > Metazoa > Chordata > Amphibia > Anura > Ranidae > Lithobates > Lithobates pipiens. The sequence goes on along the minus strand of NW_027507718.1, from coordinate 42,605,398 downwards.
TAAAAATAAAAATAAATACAATTTAAGACATCTTAATTAGAAAAAAAAAATGTGTATAGAGTGTAAATGTTACTTATGTCCATGTTCTGATAGCTTAAAGCTGAACTCCAGGTAAACCACTAAACACACAGTACAAATACATAAAGGTATATAGAAAATATTTAAATCTAGGGGCCGTCTGGAGGGCATGTAAAGTCAGCACCCAGTCCCACCAACGTCAGTGGAATCCCCATCTGCATCTAAAGCATCTGGAATCCCCATCTGAGCTAAAATTAGCCACAGGAAAGAAAAGACCAAAATAGCTCTCATGACTTTTGCTTCACACGCGTCGGCCCTTCTTCCAAAATGGGGGCACATTGTATTTATAGGATCGCCCAACACAAAAACACAGCTAGTTACAGAGCAGGCATATATGGTTTTCCCTTCCCGAACCCAGAGCCTCCATATGACGATAGGCCCTCAATCTGATGCTATGTCACTGATCACACTGGAAGCATGACAGTACATGGGCAGATCTACTCTGTACACAGTAAAGAGAGTCCGGGGATCCCATCACATAGGGTGGCTGTGCCTGGTGCTGAGAGGCAGGCTGTCATGTAGAACCTCTCCCTCCTGGTTGTTTGCCGTGGGGAGACATTGGCTTCGAGACACTAAGCATGTTTACAGATGGAACTTCTGACTTCACTGGCTTCACTGACTGCAAGCTGGTGTATAAGAAATTACCCTTCCCAAACAGGATATTGTGCTATAAACTTGTAGATACACAAGAGAACCAGAACCTTCACCAAGTGGGTTTGATAATAAAGTTTCCAGTGCCTCCACCCAGAATAGAGCCTCTGTAAACAGAGGAGACTCCCTTCCTTGGAAATTACCCAGTAATCTAATGGTAAATGGAAACTCTCTGGGTGGGAGGTAGAGCAGTCAAACCGAGTCATTGACCCGGATGAAAGAATGTCTAGCTTCACCACTGCATACCAGTCAAAATCAGTGTTAATTTTGATATCACATTTTGATTTAATTTTAGTCATAGTCTTGACTATAATGCCATTTTAGTTTTAGTCAATTTTAGTCACCTGAATGGTTTTGGTGGTATTTTAGTTGACTAAAATCTCCAGTACATTTTAGTCAACTAAAACCTAATGGGTTTAGTTAAATTGTAATGCATTATTTAAAGCATTTCTCTAGAATTGCCAAACTCATTATATACTTCTGGAGTAAAGATCTAACATGTTACTTATGGTATTAAAGGGGTTGTAAAACCCTTGAGGATTTTCACCTTAATGCATTCTATGCATTAAGTTAAAAAAAAGAAAAAAAAAAAAATTTCTAGTGCAGCAGTCCCCCAGAGGCCCCCTTTTACTTACTTGAACCTGATCGTTCCATCGCCAGGGTCAAGCAGAGAAGTTCCAGCCACTGTCTTGGGCCCTCGTTGGCTGTATTAATAGCAGCGCGAGCTATGGCTCCCGCTGATGTCAAAGCCAGCGAAACAGCAGCTGGGGGGCGGGTCGAGTCCTGCTGTCTGTGTCAATGGACGCAGCAGCAGGTCTTGCGAGTGCGCCCGCACTAGTGCCCCCAGGGAATGCGGGTCACTGTTGGGGCATGCGAGAAGAGGAGCAGCATCACTGGGGGACCCCAGAAGAGGAGGATTGGGTCCCCTCTGTGCAAAAACCTTGCACAGATGCAGCAAGTATGACATGTTTGTTATTTAAAAAAAAAACTTTACAACCCCTTTAAGGTTTGGACATACACTACAGACACAGATTTAACTGTTGTGATATATAACGTCTTTATAAATAAAACCAAGTTTCATTAACACATATATTGCTTTTTGACAAACTGAAGTGCAACACTAAATATAAAAAAAAAAAATGCAATAAACTATTGCCTGTTTATTTTCTACTAAATGGTAAAGCTTTATTATAAAAGATGAGCAGCTTTTTAATGTAATTTACTTGTGTCCCAGAGTTCAGCTTACTATAATCAAGAAACTGTAGCTTCATTAACACCACTTACAGGGCCCTCCTTAATGGAAGACAGAACCTCGTCCCACAGCTTCTGGTTTTGAGAGTCCTCTTTAATAAGCCAATCCTGCTGTTCTGTTAGTTGAAATGTTTCTCCACCCTTCTTCTCCTTCACCTCCTCCTCCTCCTCTTCCTCCTCCTCCTCCTCTTCCTCCTCCTTTTCCTCCTCCGACAGCTTCACAGACTTAGATGGCAAGGTGTCCTCATTTTTCTCATCTGAAATCATTTTCAACATAAGATGATTGAAAATAAATATACAGTAAAACGATAAATACAACAGAGCAGACATACAAAGCTTGAAGCAGGAAGACCTAATGCATCCTTGGAAAGTGTAAGCTTCATTAGTAAACAATGCCCTCTACTGGTCAGAACCAGCTCTGATCCCAGTTTGAAAATATATGTCAAACCGGGATTAAAAGCAAAAGTAGAGCCAAAGCTCGTTTAGCTGTACTTATCTTATGGATCACAGGAGTGCAGTTCGGTCTGCACTCCTGTGACCCGACTTAAGCCTACTCTCTGCTACACATACACACACATTTCTCTTTTAAAATGTTACTAAACCCAGGACCCGGCATTCATTATATCTGGTCTCCCACAGTAAACAGAACATGGAAATGCAATAGTTTTAGTAAATAAAAACTGCTAAATACCCATTCTCATCACCGGTATATAGCAGTCTTGTGATCTGGTTATAGCTTGCAGGAGGACTTTTTATACTGCACTGGCTGTCCCATTAGGATCCAGGACTCCTGAACCTGTCTGGACAGTGCTGATCACATGCACTCTCCCAAGAAAACAAAAAACCTGTCTCGCAATATACACCAAACTGAGCACGTGCAGCCTGACTACAAAGGCTTTCAACTATCCGGAACGGTTTCGGAGTCAGTGGAAGAAGTAGGATCTCTGCATACAGGAACAAACAGTCTTTTTACACAATGCGAGGAGTAACCCCTTTGGTTCCACAGTGAGTATAACAAGCATGCTTTACTGCATCTACAAATCGATTTTTACTGTTGTGGGTTTTGGCTGGTTTCACATGGGTGTTCTGTTTTTTTTGTTTAGTTCAGTCACTTTTTTTGTAAAAAAAAAAAAAAAAAAAAAAAAAAAAAAGGTCAAAAGCAGATATGGATACCAATTTTTACATAATTTTACAGCTAAATGTAAAAAAATGAATAAATAAAAAATGACGGGGGGGGGGGGGGGGGGGGGTCTGTGGATCAATGGGTTTGTAATGTGGCGGGGGGACTGAGGACACCGATATAAGAACTTGTTCATACTTGTGCAGAGATGTATATTTTTCTGCACTAGAAAACACAGGTCTCTGCAAGGGCAATAGAAAACAATTGTTTTCTATATGTCCTGTTCAAACTGCAACAGTGCCCCTGAGAACTGAGCAGTGCGAAATGCATACCGTGTGCCTTTTTCAGCGATGATTGGAGCGCATATGCGGGCTCTATGTACAGTCTGTTTCTATGCACCGCAACTGAACTTCGGTGCATAAAAATTAATTAAATGTAATTTTGACATTTCAATAATGTAGAAAGAAAAAAAAAAAAAAAAGGACAAAGTGCAATGTATATAAATGTGCACTGTCACCCCAGTTCCTGGACCTCACACTAAGAGGTGTCCACACAGTAGAACCTTGCATTTTAGCATATAGACCAAGAAGTTTGGGCCCTAAATGTAGGAGGGCTGATGACACTAGGACCTTCGCTGGAAGAAAATTTTACTCACTGAGCCCCCGTTCATTTTATTTAGTACCCCTGACTTAGGTGATATTCCCATATCCTCTGTCTCAAAACAAGGCACCCACTTCCTCCTCACTTTAAAAACTGTGGGCTTAGATGTGCAAATTATTCCTAACTTGCATACAGCTGTTCTGAGTGTGTTATCATACGATGTCTATTTTCATATCCAAATTTGTGACCCTATTTTTATACACAACTATTCTTCATGCTTTAAATATATTCTATATCAGAATTCCACAATTATGGCTATTGGGAGCGAAAATCTGATTGTTCAAAGATTGCGATCTATTTATATTTCTTAGCTCAGAATATATGGAAGATGTTGGGCAGCACACAATGGTGTAGTGGTTAGCACTCTCGCCTAGCAGTAACAAGGTTTGAATCCTAACAACGACACTACCTGCCTGGAGTTTGCATGTTCTCCCTGTGCCTGCATGGGTCCTCTCCGGGTACTCTGGTTTCTTCCCACACTCCAAAGACATGCTGCTGATCTAAAATTGGCCCTAGTATGTGAATGTGAGTTAGGGACCTTAGATTGTAAGCTCCTTGAGGGTAGGGGCCGATGTGAATGTACAGTGTATGTAAAGCGCTGAGTAAATTGACGGCGCTATACAAGTACCCAAAATAAAATAAAAAAAATAGAAAAAATAAAAAAAAAGTATTTCGCAGTGCGATATGCAACCTCGATTTAAATTAGTTCATTACCTTTTTTTATTACTTTATAATTGTACATTTTGCTTTTATGTATACAGCATTTGGCTTCCTAAGGCCTCATGCACACTGCAGCTTAAAAAGCTGCTTTTACAGGCATTTGAGATTTATTTTTCTGCCTCTAAACTCCCCTCTAAGTTAGCCTATGTGCCCATGCACACTATAGGCATTTTGGGGAATTTACAGGCAAAAAACCCCCAAAAACTCATCACTTGTGCATTCAGGATAGGAGATTTTGAGCATAAAAAAACCCTCAAAACTGTTTTAACACACGTTAATGCTGGGTGTGTTCCTGCATTTATGTGCATTAATGCACATGCAAAGTGCAGATTTTTACAGTGTTTTTGCTGCTAAACTCCTGTAGGAGAAGAGAGCTTCAATAGCATACCGTGTGCACGAGGCCGTATTGTGACGCTTTTGCTTCACATGGAAGCAAATGCAATTTTTCATTTCGCACATTTGTTCTGTGCACGGACTTTGTGCCCAATGTTTGGACGTTGTCGGTGCTCTGTATGGATTTCTTTTTAGTAGTCCCTTATGCGTTCCAGCATGCCAGAATATCCACTTTTGAAAGCCGGTATGCATTTTAGTGTACACAATGGCCTGACAAATGATATTAAAGGCACATTGCCTTTTTAGATTTCTCTTCTTATGGATCATCATAACCTTCCGGGATCATGACATGATGGGGCGAGTGGCTTCTTGGACAATGTTTCACCCACACATTAACGTGCACTCATTCAGAATTTGTCTTGTCATGCATGTCCTTTATTACACACATATGTACACTCTTTTTACGGATTTGTGAATTTTTCTGATCGCTGCTCTAAAGTATATCAGTTGGTTTTAGGTTATGCTGCTTCTGTGCATTTTGATGGTTTATAGGTTTTGATGTAATTGTTTTCTGTACTTCCGTTTTGAGGTGGGCCTCCCCCCCATACAAAAGGTATGTTTGTGAGTATATTTCTTAGGCATTTTATACAATAAATTGTATCAGAGGTAAAGCACGAGCTTGGTGCACCCTTTTTATTCTCTCATTTAGCTTGAAAGATTCCACTGATCTGAATTTGGCTACTGACAATTTTGAAATCAGATTGGCTGTGCGTGGCTCTGTCAGCACAACTACATCATTCATAGGAATCTGTCAATTAAAATATGAACCCCTTCTGCCACCACAGCAAAGGGACTCCTAGTACTCAATGGCACACTATGTGGTGGCAACGTCACCACACCTGTAGTCCTCTGACACAGCCCTAGAAACAAAGGTCTGTACCCTACAGCTGCAGAAAGTCCTCAAGAGCCAGAGCATTGCACCAACAATCCATAAATCACAGTTGCAATACTTTCCAGTCTCCTATGTAGAAATAAACGCATGCACATTTTATTTTAAATATGGGTACATTCATGTTGGTTTTTTTATGCAAAATGTAGACGTAACCTTTACAGACATAGATTTAGTCCTCCTAATATCCAAAGTACATGACTGGGATAAACTACTTTATATACTACACATGTGGATCTCCATAGAAATACACAAATTAACTGGAAGAGATATACTGAACAAATTCATGAAAGAAAACGAAGACAATTATTAAACAGTAATCTAAAATAAAAAGCAGCTTTAATAATTATTACAGAATTATCAGGACAGTTTTTTCAGAAAACATACCATCTTCAATAGGCCTTTTCTGGTTTCCGTTGCTTTGGGTGCCACTATATTTGGCATTGCTACGGGTGCCATGGCTGTGCTCTGGGGTACTTGGCTTACTCTGGCTCCGGGAACTCTGATTCGATGAACTGGCTGGACTACTGGGTTCAGACTTTGTAGGCGGTTTCTTTACTTTTTTCTCTTTGTTAGCCATGGCTTCCAAATATCCCTCTGGAAACTATAGTAAATGCCATAAAAATTCAATATTTTATAAATTTACCATAATCGTAAAGGGCATCTAACCACTCACACAAAATCTGTATAAAAATTACCTGCTCCTGTATGGGATTAGCACTTTAGCCTAAACTATATAGCTTTAGAATGAAACATTTTTGGCAGGCCAGCTCCTTTGCAACAAATGGGTCTTACCTGTAAACAATGTTTCTTCTGAATGTGTATTGAGCTGCATACAGTATTTCACAAAAGTGAGTACACCACTCACATTTCTGTAAATATTTTAATATATCTTCATGTGACAACACTGAAGGAATTACACTTTGCTACACTGTAAATTAGTGAGTGTACAGCTTGTATAAGTGTAAATTTGCTGTCCCCTCAAAACAACAAGACACAGCCATTAATGTCTAAACCAACGGCAACAAAAGTGGGTATACCCGAGTGAAAAAGTTCTAATTGGGCCAAAAGTGTCAATATTGTGTGTGGCCACCATTATTTTCCAGCACTGCCTTAACTCTCTTGGGCATGGAGTTCACCAGAGTGTCACAGGTTGCCGCTGAAGTCCTCTTCCACTCCTCCATGACAACACGGAGTTGATGGATGGTTAGAGACCTTGCGATCCTCCACCTTCCGTTTGAGGATGCCCCACAAATGCTCAATAGGATTTTGGTCTGGAGACATGCTTGGCCAGTCCATTTAACTTTACCCTCAGCTTCTCTACCAAGGCAGTGGTCATTTTGTAGGTGTGTTTGGGGTCATTATGTTGGAACATCGCCCTATTGCCCAGTCTCCGATCATGCTCTGCTTCAGTATGTCACAGTACATGTTTGCATTAATAGTTCCCTCAATGAACTGTAGTGCCCCAGTGTCAGCAGCACTCACACAGCCCTAGACCATGACTCTCTCACCACCATGCTTGACTTTAAACAAGACACACTTGTTTTTGTACTTCTCACCTGGTTGCCACCACACACATTTGACACCATCTGAACGAAAAAAGTTTATGTTTATGTCATCAGACCACAGGACATGGTTCCAGTAATTCATGTCCTTAGTCCGATTGTCTTCAGCAAATGGTTTGTGGGCTTTCTTGTGCATCATCTTTAGAAGAGGCTTACTTCTGGGATGATATTCATGCAGACCAATTTGATGCAGTGTGCAGCATATAGGCTGAGCACTGACAAGCCCCCACCCCTTCAATCTCTGCAGCAATGCTGGTAGCACTCATACATCTATTTCCCAAAGACAACCTCTGATTTTGACGCTGAGCACATGCACTCAACTTCTTTGGTCAACCATGGCAAGGCCTGTTCTGAGTGGAACCCATTAAACTGCTGTATGGTCTTTACCACGGTGTTGCAGCTCAGTTTCAGGGTCTCGGCAGTCTTCTTGTAGCCGAGGCCATCTTTATGTAAAGCAACAATTCTTTTTTTTAGATCCTCGCAGAGTTCTTTGCCAAGAGGTGCTATGTTGAATTTCCAGTGACCAGTATGAGAGAGTGAGAGTGAACACTAAATTTAAACACACCTGCTCTCCATTCACACCTGAGACCTTGTAACAACAAGGCACATGACACCGGGGAGGGAAAATGGCTAATTGGGCCCAATATGGACATTTTCACTTAGGAGTGTACTATTGCTAGCGGTTTAGACATTAATGGCTGTGTTGAGTTATTTTGAGGAGATAGCGAATTTACACTGTTACACAAGCTGTACACTCGCTACTTTACATTGCAGTAAAGTGTAATTTCTTCAGTTTTGTCACATGAAAAGATATAAAAAACAATATTTACAAAAATGTGAGGGGTGTACTCATTTTTGTGAGATACTGTATGTGCATCTCTGTATACATTCTCAGCTCAGTAATACTATATGTTAGTGGTCATCAACTCTGTCCTCAGGACCCACTAATAGGCCAGGTTTGCAAGATAACTGAAATACATCACAGGTGATATCCTTTGCTGCTCATTGACAGCAGTATTCTAGTCTACATCTCCCCAAGGTATTACATAAAACCTGGCCTGTTAATGGGTCCTGAGGTCAGGGTTGATGACCACTGCTATAGGTCATATATTTATTAAATAAAGCTGTAAGTGAATTACATAGCTGGGACTTGTTAGTGTGTTTTGCAGCCCAGTGTGTTTATTAAACCGAAAGACTAATTCACAATGTGTCTCTGGTGTCACCTGTAAAGTCAGTCCAAGTTTTTTTGAGCGTTCTATGCCTTCCGCAGTCCATGGGGCAGGCTCTACATCATCCCTCCGCAATAGGTATCTCCACACTAGGAATCCACACTTGCCTATTTCAGGCCAGTATTTTACCACCTGTGCAACAAAAGGTCAGGCAGTATTCATAGTGTTTTTTCATAACAAATAGATTCGGAAATAGAAAATGCGCAATTCAAATTAACGTATGCAAATAATTCTGCTCCCTTTGCTTAACTTTGTTATGACAACTCAGTACTGTAGTACATTCAATAAACAGCCAAATACCTATCACCTGCAAAGCATTTTATAAATATAAAACCAAAAGCAAAATCAACAATCTGATTAGGTGTTACGTTTTTAAACTGTTATTAATGAAAAGTTTACTTTTATACTGCCAACACAAATAATCCCTTCAGACATAATCAGTCAATTTAAAGAAAACAATGGATGCATTTCAGGTTAAATTAATTCTGGGAACAGGGAAGTAGACACATTTAAGCAGCAATTCTCATGGGGTTGAAGACCTTGTAAATGCCATCATATCTGTTGCCATCTTCAGGGGCATATTTGCTGATTCTACGCCCTTTTGAGCTTCGGACTACGCGGACAGGCTTTCCAGCTCTCCAATTCTTAGACTCGGCTCCATCTTTATCATTCAGGGCCGCATCACAATTTAGGGCCAGGGCCCTAGAAGGGGATGCAAGAACATGAGAGCACAATAAATGTTCTGCATTATGAACTGCTTAATCAATCAAGTAACCATCATGGTGTTAAAATAGCACCAGAAAGGGTAAAGTATTCCTTTGTAATAAATCAAAAAAAAAAAATTTTTTAAATACCATATAATTGCATAATGTAGTTCTTACCAAACCCTAATCATGTTAGGAACTTGTTCATGAAGAAATATGGCATTTATTTTAGGAATTAATTCTAAATAAATTTATTACAAAACAGGTCATAATAGTCTCTCTAATAGGTGCACATTTATAGATAGCTCTTGTAGATAGTGAGAGAGTCTAATAGGTGCACATTTATAGATAGCGCTTCTATATAGTGATGGAAAGCTCTTGCCACCAAGGTTAATGTATGTAGCATTTAGTAATAAAAGTAATGGCTCATACACACGATCCGAAAATCGGACGAGAGATGGTCATTTTTTTTTTTTGCATGCTAGTCGCATATCGAAAATGGTGAGGTTACTAAAGTTCTGAAAATTCTCATACGACAGAATAAAAAAAATGGAAGTGATGTAATGTGTTTCAGTGTATTTGTATTGTATTTTTGGACGACAACTGTACTGCATAAATCGTAAATTGTACGATCTGTTATCAGACGAAAAAACGATTTGTGCAGGTCCGATCAGATAATAATCGGATGAACTGTCGCAATCGGCTCTTGAACGCTCCGTACAAACAATCGGATGATCATGCGATTGCTTCAAAAGGGGTATTTTTCATCCGATTTCCAGATTGTATGGGCCATAGCATAAGTTTTTAAATAGATGGTAATGTATACACACTTGTAATTTTTGATCAATTAAAAAAAGGAGAATATGTAAAAAATACATTGAATGATCTTTACGATCTCCTGTTTAACTTAACCAAAAAAAAAATGTTTGTGCTGTAAGACCTAAGACATACAGATAATAGACCCATAAATGCTACATTTAATGTTCTGATATATGAAGGAAAATGAATCACCACAGTGACTATTAAAAGGAAAAACCCAAAGTACAGAAAACCACATTGGACTATCACAAACATAAAAACCTCAGTGGGCAAAATCTATTGAAAAACAAACCCATTGGTATCTTCTGCTTCTCTTGGCTGCAAGCTCCACGGGTATAGGATTTCTGGCATCTAGTAATGTTATATTATACTGTGTCTTAATAAAGAACTTAAAAAAAAAAAAAAAAAAAAAAGGAAGAAAACAACTTGTTTTGTATTTCTAGGCTAAAGCACACAAATAGTCCTGTGACGGACAGCACGATGCCCGATTCTTAGACGTGCACTGGTATGTGCATGACAAATCCCATAAATTTTTGTGAGAACAGACAAGCCTGCAATTTATTTTAGCAAATACAATTTGCACTGCTATGCCCAGAGGTACAACCCAGTGTCTGGGAACATCTAAGGCAGTAACATGTTACACCCTGAACACGAGTGTAACATGTTATAAAAGGTGAACTTACCCTTTAACCAACACACCCGGGCACCCCCATCCTCCGACAGCAGCCACAATCCACACAATCTGGTTTCTATTCCTCTTCTTCCCAGAGCCAGCCTCTTTTCCTTTGCCCTTTGGCATGCCCACTCTGTCTGTAACAAATTCAACTGTCCATAGCCTTTTTAACCACTTAAGGACCAAGCCTCTTTCTGAGTTTACAAGTTAAAAACAGTAATTTTTTTTTTTTGCTAGAAGATTACGTAGAACCCCCAAACACACACATATACATACATACATACATACATCTAATTTTTTTTCTAACACCCTAGAAAATAAAATGGTGGTCGTTGCAATACTTTGCTTGTAAGACCACTGGGAAAATACGGTGGGACACACGTTTTTTGAGCAGCCCAGACCCCCGCTGACCGTCCTGGCTCACCTCCCCCCCAAGTGCCCCCAGTAGCAAGCCTCTTGCTATGGAGGCACTTAAGCAGGTCTGTGGCCAATCCGTGCTCCTGTAAGCCAACAACGACCACTCACACAGCAGAGCTTTGCCCTGTCCTACGTTCTCTCTTCATTGGCTCGGTGCTGTGTGAGCAGAGAGAGAGAGACCCAGGAGAGCCGCTAGCTATCATGCACATCACTGGTTCGAGATGTGACTTAAATATACGGGGGGGGGGGGGGGATGCCGAACTGCACCTAGGTGGTTTTTACCTTAATGCATAGAATGCATTAAGGTAAAGAAACATTCTGCCTTTAGAACCACTTTAACCTGCTTCCCATTACTGAAACCTGGCTTCTCCTAAAAGTCAATTGACAGCCAAGGCCAATGGTCACTATACTGGACACCTTCCAGTGTCACAACTTTACCTCCTCCTCTCCCATTTCATCTTCTGTAGGAGTCCCCCAAGGTTCTGTCTTTGGATATCTTAGTCACCATCTACACTTTCTCCCTGGGTCAGCTGATAACTCTCCACAGCTTCCAACACTACCCAAATCTATCGTTCCATCCCCAACGCTGTATCCTGGCCTAGGCCGACAAGTATTAGTGTAGCTCCAGTCTTATGGGGCAGACTGGGCCGAGAGGCAAATTAGTCTAGCGCCCCCATAAAGTGGATGAGAGTGGCCGGCATTCAGCAACTGTTGGGGGGGCACTTCTAATTTTGACTGTCCTATCATCCTGGACTACAAACCTTCCTCACTGTGCTATATTTTTTCTGCTGCACCATTGGCACGCTTACATCTTCTTGGTCCTCTCCATTAAATTATGAGAAATTTGTGCTTAAAGTAGAACTATAGGCAACACTTTTTTTTTTTCGTTTTGGATAGCGTAAGGGAGAGATTTAACCTATCAGTTTATTTTTTACCATCCCTAACCCACTGCAGAGATTTCTCTTCACTTCCTGCCCCATAGCCAAACAAGAAGTGAGAGGAAATCTATGCAAATTAAGGGAATCCATTGCCCCCCGGCCCTCAGAACTAGTGTTCCCACTCGAAAATTTCAGGGAGGTTTTTAAACAGCAAGGGGTGGGTCATATTTAAATTAGAGGGTGCACGAGTTTAGTCAGGCCAAGGGCAGCACAAAACCTAAATACACTACTGTCTACCCCTCATCTCACCCCTCCACAAGCACCACTAGTTTACTAGCAGACATATCAATATGGATGGTACACCAATTCTTCAAAATTCAATCTATCCAAAACAGAGGTCAAAATATTTCCTCCTCCATTTGCCCCTTCCCCTGATTTCACTGTTGAGATTAAGGACACAACCCCGTTCCAGGTTATAATGTGTTACCCCTTGACTCTTGGGTCTTCTTTTGGCCCCACAGCCATTCGCTATCGGAATAATGCCACCTCAACTTCTGCAACATCTCCAAAATACATACCTTCTTAACCAATGACACCACAAAGCTTCTAATTCCCACCCTGTTATCTCTCGCCTCGACTACTGCAACTCCCTCCTCATTGGCTTACTTTCACATAGGCTCCCCCCCCCCCCCCCCCCCACTTCAGTCCATCATGAATGCTGCTGCCAAACTCAACCACCTTACCAACTGTCCCCTCTGTTGATCACGCCATTTGCTTCTAATCACCCAATGAATAAAATTCAAAATACTAACTTGCATCGCCATCCAATACTCTACTCCTGGGTCTCTCTCTCCATTGGCTCACACTGCAGTAAACCAATCAGGAGAGAACGTGGGATAGGGCAAAGCTGGGGGGGGGGGGCAAAAAGTAGAGGATCTGGGTTGCTCTGAGTAGGCAAGTATAACATGTTTGTTTTTTGTTTTTCCACTACCTTTTCTTAAAATATGAAACCGTTCTCTCTGGTCCTCACAAGGCCTCCTTGCTCTTTAGCTCCTTTGTCCTCATCCCATGCTTGCCTCCAGGACTTTTCCAGAGGATGCAAGAGGCTCTGTAGCTTTCTACCCCAATCAGTCCGACTAGCTCCTTCTCCATCCACCTTTAGGTGATCTCTAAAAAAAACTCTTCAGAAAAGCCTATCCTGCTTTTAACTGATAAACTGTACTTTTACTTTCTTCATCAGCTCATCCTTGCATCCTTTTGCATTTTACCATTGTATTTGTTTAGTATATTAAAAAGAGAATTGTAAATTTCCACCCTCTCCCAGGTATGCGAATACAGTTTAGCGTGCCAAAAAACAAAAATTTGTGCAACATCCCTACTACAAAATAAAAATGTTGACAGGCCGTAATAGCCACAGGGGCAGAGAAGCTGAACGTAAGAGATTCATAGTAAATTTTTTTTTTTTAATGAGGACTCATTTATGTTCAAAAAGTGGGTAGATTTATTCACTAAATCTGCACATTTCTTTTCCATGGAAGGAACTAACCTGTTCATATGAGTCAAAGTCTGATCAAATGAATGTTCTCCAATCCTTTTGTTTCCAGAAAGATCCCGACCACCACTGCCAGTGTATGTGAACTCATCACCACGGTCCTATGAAAGGAAATTGGAGTTTCAGTGGATCTGCTAAGTTTAATTGGGTCTCTGATTAGCAGTCTAGGTTGGGCAATCATCCAAGTGCTAATTGTTAAGAACAGAAACCATGTTACACCTTTCTGAATCAAATATATTCAGCAAATTCTGATTGATGGCTACTCTGAATTACTACACCTAAAGCAGATCCCCATGTATGATCTTGATTGCACATTTACATTTGACCAGCTTGGAGCCATCTCCCATCTCCACATTAACCAGGGTGGGTGTCACTCATGGGACACTGCAAGGAGTTGGAAAAGGTGGAGAGAAGGGACAGTGATCTTGTGGTCTCTGCATGTGTAAAAAACAAAACAAAAACGCATTTTGTGATTGGAGACAGTGCTCAGCAAGTGACCCTTTGTGATTAGTGTTTAGTGGGGATGACCGCTAAAGCATAGGACCCAAAAGATCACTGCTATCACTGTAGCAGCGCTGACCATTTATAGAGATCATAAGCATCCCCAGGGGACCTTGAGGTATGAGACATGACTTGCTTCCAGGGTGGATCATACCTGGAGTTCAGCTTTAAAATGAACAGCTCTTTACTGAATACGTTTGAACGAGCTGTATTTCTATGGACAAGACCCTACTTATCCAAAATCAGGTTTACTCGCTAATATCTCCTTCAAGAACTGCAAAGTGGTTTTAAGCACTGCTGTATAAACATACATATTTTGCTGTGTTCTATGGGATTTTCCAAGACAAGACATTGAACTGTAAACTGCAGGTAGACAAAAAAGAAAAAAAAAAAAAAAAAAAAAGAAGAAAAGACACTTGTGCAGCTATGTAATCATTTACATACCAATTTTTAAAAAGCAGCTAGTTCAATTTGACTTGATATCAGCCTCTTGAAATCTCCATGGGTGCTCAACCTCTGGTTCTCCAGTTGCTGTGGAACTACAATGCCCAGGAGGCATTGTAAGCCACTGACAGTTACAAGCATGACTCCTAAAGGCAGAGACAGGATTGGACTTGGTTCCACAACAGCTGGAGGGCCACAGGTTGAGCACCCATGACAAACAATAGTGATGACCAACTCTGTGGTGCATAAGGTAGGCCATACAGTATACAAATTCCTTCAACCCATGAAGAAAATGGTTTTATTCTCTCATCGACACAGTCAGTGTTAATGGAGGAATCCCTCCCGCTGCTGTTCTATTACATTCTGACAGCGGGAGGTTTCCCAGCTATCAGAATACAATGACCACTGGTGGGGGCTATAGCCGCCGGCAGTGATCAAATGAAAAAACCCAACAGGCTGGTAGTACTGAAGTTAAATCGACAGATTTAATTAGTACAGCCAGACTGCCCAGAAATAGATTGAAATTCTTAGGATTCATCTATGGCCAAATGCTGTACAACTACATTTCACCTGCAAAAGTTAGCTCAATAAAACTTTGCATGAGGAGGATTGAGATTGTAGGAACAAAATCTTTGAAAGTATCCAATCATCAGAGAACCACTCTAATTTGCTAAGGTATGTAAAAGATGCCCACCAATCAGTGTCACTCATGGTTGTTTTATGGAAGCTGGTTCAATAATAATTGAAGCACTGCAGTGGAAAATGTGTCCTTTTGATCAACGGAAGTTACTAAATGGGGCTAACATACCCAATTACCTGGGAAGTCCTGAATATATCCCTTCACTTACATTTGTTATTGTTATTTTTCTCCCATTTTTTTTATAGATAATACTGTGTTATAGCATGCTTGCCAATTAGCAGTAGATTGCACAGGTTTGCCAAATTGGGGTATTTTTATTGTATAGCAATACATTTCTGTTATGTTCGAGCTTTGACGTAAAGTGATTGTGATTTTTTTTTTTTTTAAACAGAAACATTTTATACTTACCTGCCCTGTTGCAGTGGATTGCACAGAGCAGCCCAGATCCTCCTCTTCTCAGGTCCCTCTTTTGCGGCTCCTGTCAAGTGCCCCCACACCAAGCAGCTTGCTATGGGGGCACCTGAGCCGAGCTGCAGCTCCATGTGTCCATTCAGATACGGAGCTGGGGTTCGACCCTATCCCCCTCACTCTCCTGATTGGCTTTGATGGACAGCGGTGGGAGCCAATGGTGCTGCTGCCATGTTTCAGCCAATCAGGAGGGAGATTTCCAGATAGCCAAGAGACTCGTGGACATCACTGGACAGCAACAAGGCTTAGGTAAGTATTATGGGAGCTACTGCACACAGAAGGCCTTTTGTCTTAAAAAAGAAGTATGGGTTTTGTTATTTTTTTTTCTCTTTTATACTTACCTAGGTGGATGCAGCATGGGACCAATGCTGCATTTGTCACCTGCCGCCTCTGCAGTGAGAACCAAGCCAACGAACACCGCCGATGGTGCAATTCTCACAGATCCCCTAGAGGAGAGCTGCTGGCTGTCAATCAGCATCTTTCTGCTCTGCTTCTCCATGCTCACTGGAGCGCTGAGCTGTGGAGGGGCGGTGAGCACCTGTCTCGGGCTCTCAGCGGCTAACTGAGAGGCTGAGACCGGCATCCGTCCAGGCACCTGGTGGATCCAGACTGTGTCACGAATGATGCAGTGCTTGGGGTGAGTCCAGTGACATCAGCAGAGAGTGGACTACAGACCCTACAGTGGACTACAGACCCTCTGCTAAAAATGGGTCACAGGAGTGCAAAACGAATTGCACTCCTGTGACCCATAGGAGAAGCCCAGCCAAACAAGCTCAGGCTTGACTTCTCTTTTAATGAATAGAATGTATTCAGATAAAAAAACCTTCTGCCTTTACAACCCCTTTAAGTCACTGAAACTTATTACCAAATGATACATGTGTAGATGTGAACGTTTACATTGCGATCAGATCTCTTTTTTGCCTTTATACTTTTTCTTTATTTATACAATGACATATTACAATCCAAATAACAAACAGTGTATAAAAAAAGATAACTTCTAGGTTGCAATGTATAATATAGAGACAAAATTATTAACTTCCCCTACTCTCACCCTCTTACTATTCCCCCAGCCCCCCCCCCCCCCCCATCTCCACACCACTTAATTTACACCCTTTTAGCACAGCGTTATATCTATAAGCTAGACACTGGTCATTCTCCCGCCATCCCAGTTTGAACATTTTCTTGGGGGTATAGTATACTCTATAGAAAAAAAAAAGAGGTGCGATACCTTCTGTGAGGGGGAGATTGAGACAAGTGTTGCTTGTCTAAGGATCTGATCCCATTCCACAGTGGACAATGGCCCAACATCTCCCTCCCAACTCTGTCTATTCTTGATAAGCCCGACACGATCTATTGTTCTATCTCCAAGCCTGGCATACAATCAAGAGATTAACCCTTTAGACGAGTCCAGTCTCATTATTTGTGCCAGAATAGGAATATAGGTCCATTGAACTATTTGAGATCTGAACTGCGTTTGGACTGCATGCCTGACCTGGAGATATTTATAAAACTAGCTATTTGACAAGTTAAATTCCTGCTTCAAGTTTTAAAATGGATTTTAGAATATTACTCGAATATAATTGGCTCAGACGGTTGATACCTTGGTTCACCCATTCCCTAGATCTCTTTATACCACTCAACTCGGCGAGATTTTTATTGTTCCACAGAGGAGCCAGTTCTGATGTTCCTTGGTATCCCAATATAGCCTTCGTTGTTTGCCATGTTTTAATAATTTTATCATTGGGCAACGTGAAATAAATGAGTTTGCCTCTAAAGTCTCAGTCAATGTACTATGCAGGCACCACATCAACATCATCCTACCGCTAGAGTTGCGCACATTAGGGGCTCCATAGCCTTCTAAGTGCTGTAGCTGGGATGCCAAAAATATAACCTGGGGTGTGGAACCGCCATACGCCTCCTCCCTAAGCGGCACCTGCAATGTTTGCAAGCTGATTCTAGGTTGCCCACTTCTCCAAATTAAAGAGGTGTTTCAGCTGTAAAAAAAAAAAAAATGGTTTAAAAGTCAGCAGCTAAAAAAAAAAAAAAAAAAAAAAAAAAAGTAGCTGCTGACTTTTAATAAGCAGACTTACCTTTCCAGGGCGCCAGCGATGTCGGCAGCTGAGGCCGACATGTCCCTCGGCTCTCGGGGCTGCCATTCGTACTAAGGGAAACAGGCAGTGGAGCCTTGCAGCTTCACTGCCCGTTTCCTACTGCACATGCACGAGTCGCGCGGCGCTTTGTGAATGGGACGCGCTGTGTTAGAGAACACACAGTTCCCAGAACACAGCGCGCCCCATTACCCAGAAGACCGAAGATCACTGAGGAGCAGGAAGAAGGCAGATTAGAAAGACTGCCTAGCAACAGGCATTTCTGACCAGGTAAAAAAAAAAATTTTTTTTTTTTCAAAGTTTTTTTTTTTATTTTTTAAATATTAATGCTTTTTTTTTTCAGGGTGGCCCTCCACTTTAAGTCCCTAAACAAGGATTCTATTCTTTTGAACCACTTCTGGCTATCCATATTGGAGAGTTATGGAGAAAATATAAAATCTGGGACAACCATATCATCTTGACTAGGTTGCAGCGCCCCGCAACAGACAGGGGGATTGGTATAGAGTAATTTCACCCAGTTAATAAAAATTGGTCAAAGCCCAAATCTCACAAGCACTTTGAATAGATAATCCCACTCAAGGCTATCAAAGGCTTTGGCTGTGGCCAAAATGGCCCCAGAGCCACCATTGTCCACTGGAATCTGCATATTCAGATAGGTTCTTCGTATATTTTAATGCTGGTTGACCTATTTGGGATAACTCCCGACTTGTGGGGGTGTACAAGCTTCTGAATGCATCCAATTAAGCGAGTCGCCAATATTTTTGCCAATATTTTTACTTCCGTACACAATAACGATATTGGGCGATAAGAGGAGGGTTCCATATGATCTTTCCCCTCCTTGGGGGATAACAACAATAGTAGATTCTGACAATGAGAAGGGCAATCTCCCAGTGGATATTGCCCAACTCAATGTCTTCAACAGTTCTGGAAGCAGGATCTCATCATACAGTTTATATATTTCAATTGGCAACCCATCAGAGCCTGGCGACTTGATTTGGCATCCCAGCTACTGCACACCTTCTGCCTTTACAACCCTTTTAAGTCTCTAAACTTTATTACCAAATGATATATGTGTAGATGTGAACGTTTACATTGCAATCATATTTCAATGTATATAATTTTGTGTTACGATAAATAACCACCACCTGTTGTGTTATTGTGACAATAGTATGTACACATTTTTGGCTGCTAATATGGCCCTAAACGTTACCTGGAACTTGTACTGAAACACATGTAAAAAACAAACAAACAATCTCTTAAGTACCAGTACCCATCATTATCTAACAATATAATTACTATTTCACGAAGCACATTGGTTTTCAGTTGGGCTTACCATCCTCCTGTAGCATCACACAGCATCTGTAAGTCATTTTTTTTTATTCAAGTCAGACAATCGCGCAGACATTTCTGTAACATACTGCCTCTGCACTATACATACAATGCAAAATTTCTACTGCATAAAAATATTCTTAGCTATAGAAGCTGAACCGGATGCATATCGCTTTGAAAAAAATAATAAAATTGTGTTGCGGAATACTTACCACTTCATCTTCAAATCCCCCCGCTAACACAAGAGAGTATGCACCATCATTGCTCCGGCCATGAATCCCACCAACATGGGGCCGATGGACACCTGCTTCACTAACCTGGTCAGACAGAAAAGAAAAAGGTCTGAAAAAGTGCATGGTTTTCATGGATTTTTTTTTCAGTTTCCCTCTCCAGGGTTATGTGGTAAAGCAATTTGTGTCTAGGCATGCTGGAGTGGTTGCTGAGTAGAACATTTCATTTATTCTGAAAGCCTTTAAAGTGGTTGTAAACCCTTTACAACCACTTTAAACTACGGGCAGGTCTATATTTAGGCTTACCTGTAGCTGAACTGGATATCTAAGCCTGCATTTGCGACGTGATCAGCACATGCGCACTTAAGCCAACTGAAGCAACGGCCTATGCCGTTCCTGGCGGCTGCCGTGCATATGCGCAGGAGTGAAGTAATCGAAGCTTCAGCCAATCACAGCACCGGAGCCGCGATACCCGCAAATAAGTCCCCTGGGAGATGTCGGCCACCAGAGCGGTGAAGGAGGACCGCTGCAGGGGCTTCGATCTCAGGGAAGTCTTTATCTTGCAGGTTTTTTTTTTTTCTTGGATAGCCTAAAACGGGTTTACAACCACTTTAAAGCTTATCTTAAGGCTGTATTATCCACCACCCCTTTAATTAGTTGCTTGCATAAAAAAGAAAAAAAAATAAAAAAAGAAAAAACACACAACATACATAACTATTCAAATGTACACTTACTTAAATCTTTTGTCAAAATGAACTTCCTTACCAAAGTGTCTTTTTTTATTATTATGCAGGATTTATATAGAGCCAACAGTTTGCACAGCACTTTACAATATAAAGGGGGACACTACAATTACAATACAGAAGGAATAGGAGGGCCCTGCTTATGGAGCTTACTATCTGAAAGGTAGGGGGCGATAGTACAAAAGGTAATAGCTGTGGGGGATGATTTGGTGGAGGTGGCTCAAGTATGGCTTATAAGGAGGAGGTGGGATAGGCTTCCCTGAATAAGTGAGTTTTCAAGGATTGCCTGTTAGCGGACTGGGCAGGAGCTGAACAGACATACTGGGGTAAGGAATTCCAGAGGATGGGAGAGATCCTGTAAAAGTCCTGGAGGCGAGGGTGGGAGAAGGTAACAATGGAGCCAGAGTGCAAGAAGTCACCATTGGAATCTTAGTTTATGCATTTACCTTATCTATGTATTTAGAGTTCTGTATTTTTATTTTATTTGATTAAAATAAAAAATGTGCAATGTTAAAAACAAGTGAAAAACAAAATCGTATGCTTAAAGTGGTGCTTCACCCTGCTTGAAAAAAAATCAGCTACAGATACTGTAGCTGCTGAATTATAATAAAAAAAAAAAAAAAAGAAGAAAAAAAAAAAAAAAGAGGATGCGGAAGAGGACTCACCTGTCCAGGAATCCGGTGCCATTTTCACCCAAACCGGTTCTCTGCCGGTCTTTGGGCCCTTGGCACCGGCATGTTTAGTGTGGGCAGCAAGCTGTGTAATGCCACGTACAAACGACCGGACTTTCCGTCAGACTAGGTCCAGCGGTCTTCCCGATGGACTTTCGGCGGAGTTCCGACAGACCTTCTGAACGAACGGACTTGCCCCCACGCGAAAGGACTAAGTCCATTCGTTTTGAACGTGATGATGTAAGACAGGACTAAAAAATGAAGTTCAATAGCCAGTAGCCAATAGCCTCCCTTGCATCGTATTTGGGGTTTCCCGGAATTGAGTCCGTCGGACAAATTTGAAATATGTTCTATTTCTAGGTCCATCGAATTTTTTAAATGAAAAAAACAATTGGATTAGCCCACACGCGATTGGATTGTTCGAAGGACTGATGCCGTCGGACCCAGTGTACCGGAAAGTCTGGTCGTGTGTACACGGCATGAGAAGAACTTCTGGAGGATCCTTGAAGGTGGTCTGACTGAAAGTGGGAATGTCAGAACCAGATACTCAGTACCCCTCCACCCCTCCCAAAAAAAAGGTGCCAAAAACGGAAGAGGAACTTCCCCTTTAGAGTGAAGTTCTGCTTTAACTAGAAGAACTTTAGCGTCAAAGGACATAAATTAACAATCCATATACAATCCAAGTGCAAACAAAAAAAATGCACATAATAGTGCTAAACAAAGACTTATATGAACGCCAGTGCTATTATTAAAACAGGAATCTTCCATGCATAAGAGGAATTGCTCGGATAGCATATCACCACTGTGGACAAGACCAACACCACAAACCTCTTATCAAATTAAAGATGACCATCACAGGATGAATGGTCAATTAGGGCTTGAAAACAAAACCTCTTGCAAACTCATTCAAATGATGCTCCTCATTCCTCGGTAAACACTCCAACTCACGGGGAATAAACAAAAAAATAAATAAAAAACAGCCTCATAATGTAGTAGTAATTTTACACTCCCATGGTATCACGAAGAAACAGGCATATCAGTAAAAAACAAATAAAATGTTTGTGATGACAACACACGTCAGGCTCCGCCCTACGCGTTAGAGGCATGATACACCTGATGTCACTTTTTTCTATAGGTGGTGGAACCTCCTTTGGCAGAAAAGGGTTTAAGCAAATGCTTTTGTTAGCTCTGGATCAGAGTTCAGGACTCATTTTTGACCATTCCTCTTTACAAAACGGTTTAAACTCAGACACTTTTGTAGGATGTTGTTGCGAACAGCTCTCTTGAAGTAATTTCACAGGATCTCTATGGAGTTAAGGTCTGGGCTCTGATTGGGCCACTCCAAAAAGGTGCATTTTCTTTTTCTGAAGCCAATCTGTGTTAGATTTACTTTGATACCCTGCTGCATCACCCCAACATTATCCCATAGGATATTTTGTTACATTTAGGAATCATTTTTCCCCTCAATGGAAAGTGGTGCAAGTCCTGGGACAGCAAAGCAAGCCCAATATATGATGCCCCCCCCCCCCCCACCATACTTCACAGATGATAGAAACATAAAAGTGACGACAGAAAAAGACTGAGCAGTCCATCAAGTAGGGGTGCAACGGATCGTCACTGATCCATGATCCAAATGTGTCACCCTGTTCGGAGCGGCTCGCGCCACGATCCACAGAGCACTCCGCAGTCTCGGCCTTAGGAAAGGCCGCAGCTTCGGCCTAGTTCTGGAGCGGCCGCCATCTTGGTGCACCCGTCGGCCGTTAATGCGATCGCTCCGTCAAATGACGGAGCAATCACTTGTAAACAAACTGGCTTCATGACACCGCCGGTTCCTCTCTCCCCTCTGTGTACAGATCTATACAGTGGAGAGGAGAGTTCGGATGGCAGCAGTGCTGTGGGCTGCATCAGTCAATACCCTGCCAATACCCAGCCAATATTACAGTGGGGGGGGGGGGGGTCCATTACAGCGGGGACTATATGGTGGTGGAATTTTCACAGGTTTTTGCCAATTCATTTATTATTAATAAAAATTATCCAATCTGTCACTCTCATCCGATCTGTGAGTTTTTTAATCCTTTGCACCCCTATCATCAAGTCTTTTTTTTTAACTTTATTGTCTACCTGTAGATCTATGAATTTATGCCAAGTATCAACTACCCTTTCTAGGATTTGTTTTGAACTTTCCTCCAGTTAGTTTGAGGCCATGATTTTGGTTTAATATTGAAAAAACTGCCCTCCTGAACCTTATTCACCCACCCACCCCCCCCCCCCCCCCATATGTATTTAAAAGGTTTCAATCATGTCTCCCCTTTCCCTTCTTTCCTCCAGACTATATATATTAGGTTCCTGAACTCGCTCTCGATACGTTTTATCTCCCAAACCATTTTTGTTACCAGTCTCTGGACTTATTCTATTTTATCAATATGTTTGTATAAATGAGGTCTCCAGAATTGGACACAGTATTCTAAATGAGGTATCGCTAAAGATCTATATAGGGGAATTAGAACCTCCTTCATCCTGCTGGTGATCATGCCAAGTTTCAAGCATTGGTGGTTGTTCTGGCTAAAGAACAGTGGTCCAAATATTTGGGCCCTGTAACAGATCACCAATGGGAGATGGTGTTGTCTGCACTCACAGGTTAGTTTATCACCATCCCAAAAACAGTTCTTTTTTCTGCATCGGACATACAACACTCCAGAAAAACTGTTCGCCTGGCATCGTAGAGACGATCCCTTTTGCCCCAAATGTAACAGTGGCCCTGCCACTTTAATCCACATTATGTGGAGATGCCCAAAACTTCATAGATACTGTAAAGAGGTTCTGACTACTATAAGATCTGTTTTTCAGGTTACCCCGGCAGAAGATTCAGGGATATGTTTATTAACCACTTCAATACAAGGCACTTTCACCCCTTCCTGCCGAGGACAATTTTCAACTTTCAGCGTGGTCGCACTTTGAATGACAATTGCGCGGTCATGCAACACTGTACCCAAACAAAATTTTTATAATTTTCTTCCCACAAATAGGAGCTTTCTTTTGGTGGTATTTGATCACCTCTGGGGTTTTAATTTTTTTGTTTTTATTTAGCAAAAAAAAAAAAAAAGGAAAAATAAAAACTTTAAAAAAAAAAAAAAAAAAAAAAGTTTCTCAGTTTGTTTTCTCTTTTACCAACGGGCACCGATGAGGCAGCACTGATATGTAGAATTGATGAGCACTGATAGGTGGCACTGATAAGGTACTGACAGGTGTTACTGCTGGGCACTGATTGGCTCTGAGAGACTTTGAGGGGGCCATGACTGGCAGCGGATAGGCACATCTGATGGGGCTGATAATCAATGTGCCGATTATCAGCACAGACTCACCCCCCTCGACAGGGAGAGCCACCGATCGGCTCTCCCTGTCAGTGCGTGATTGGTCACAGCTGATCACATGGTAAGAAGCCTCCGTCAGAGGTTTCTTACCATGATCGGAGGTGCTGCGTGTTAGACTGACACTCGGCACTAGCGATCGCCACGCTGCACACCCCCCGCAGGCATGTGTCGCCATGTTATCCCGCTAGCTGTTATACGACGCCCAGTGAGGATAACAGAACCACGACCTGCCGTCAATCTGCTATAGGTCAAACGGGAAGTGGTTAAACATGTTGGTTGTGGCTACTTTACCAGAAAATACTTATGTCCCCATCACCCAAGTGTAATTTAAAGCCTGCAAATTAATTGCCCAAAAACAGTTATCCCCCTATTCCCCCACCCTGGATGAACTGAAAACACAAATAAATCATACTATATCTAAATAAAAGCTAAACGCATGCCGACCCGCTGCCGCATGACTCAGCTGCGCAAAACGGCGTTATGTTACCGACGTAGCATAAACGGCAACTAGGGGGCGCTTGCACGGCGAAGGAGGCGTGCGTGCTTGCTCCCCGACCCGATGCGAGTGCCCAGCAGTCTTGATCATGCTGGGCTCCCGCAATTGCTCGGGGTGTACGGAGAACTGGCAGCTGTGTGTGTGTAAACACACAGTTTCCGGTTCTCTGAGCAGGGAACTGACAGATCATCTGTTCATACAGAGCATGGACAGGGATCTGTTTCCCTGCACAGTCCCACCCTCCCTTCAGTTACAACACAAAGTAGGATACATATTAACCCCTTCACTGTCAGTGACATTTTTACAGTAATGAATGCAATTTTAACCAGTTGCCGACCGCCGCACGACGATGTACGTCGACAGAATGGCACGGGCAGGCATATGGGCGTACCTGTACGTCCCTGCCTTCCCGCGGATGGGGGGCCCGATCGGTGCCAGCGGCGGTCGGAATCCGTTCAGGAGCGATCCGGGATGAGGGGGCGGCCATTCTTTCATGGCCACCCCCTCGCGATCGCTCCTGACGAATGGAAGTGCAGCGTGACATCACTTCCTCTCCTGTAATGTAAACACAGGCAGAGGAAGTGATGTAATCTCTCCTCCGTGTCGGTATTTTTCGTTCCGGCACCGAGGAGAGAGGATCGGTGAGTTGCACCAACACTACACAATACAGTAGAACATGCCAGGCACACTCTCACCCCCCCTTCACCCCCCCAATCACCCCTGCACCCCCAGTCACAGTGACACCAATTGCATTTTTTTTTTTTGCATTGGTGTCATTTGTGACTGTAATAACTGTTAGGGCAGTTAGGGTTAGCCCCCTTTAGTTCTAGGGTACCCCTCTAACCCCCCCAATAAAGGTTTAACCCCGTGATCACCCCCCGTCGCCAGTGTCACTAAGGCTGGGTTCACATTGCAGCGGTTTATGAGAATGGATGTGATTCGCACCGCACTGCAGTGCAAATCACATCCGATCTCTGTGCGATTCGAGTTCAGCCATACAGATAGTATGGCTGAATTCGCATCGCACCCGCCGCAAACTCGCACGGGACCCTTTTTTGGTCCGCAGCAGAATCGGATCGCATGGGTGTTCACACCATGCGATCCGATTCCTGTCCGAGTTTACAGATCGCACTGCGATATGCGAACTGATCTGGGGGTGTCATTAACATTTCACTGACACTCCCAGCAGTTCGCATAGGGCAGTGTGATGCGGGAACCCGCCGCGGATTCGTGGCGTTCCCGCATCGCTCCAGTGTGAACCCAGCCTAATAAGCGATCGTTTTTCTGATCGCTATATTAGTGTCACAGGTGACGCTAGTTAGGCAGGTAGGTATTTAGGTTCGCCGGAGCTTTTTATAGCGCCAGGGACCCCCCATATACTACCGCATAAAGCCCCCCGATTGCCCCCTAGTTAACCCTTTCACCAGTGATCACCATATAACTGTTACAGGTGACTCTGGTTGGTTAGTTATTTTTTTATAGTTTCAGGGCACCCGCCATTTATTACCTAATAAAGGTTTAACCCCCTGATCACCCGGCGGGTGATATAAGTTTGAGGGTCAGATAAGGTCTGCGTCGCCCTAGGCAGCGTCAGGTTAGTGCCAGTACCGCTAACACCCACGCACAAAGCATAAACCTCCCTTAGTAATATAGTATCTGATCAGATCTATATTAGCGTCGCCAGCAGTTTAGGTTTCCCAAAACGCATTGTTAGCGGGATCAGCCCAGATACCTGCTAGCACCTGCGTTGAGCCCCCTCCGCCAAGCCCAGCCCAGCCCACCCAAGTGCAGTATCGATCGATCACTGTCACTTACAAAACACAACACACATAACTGGAGCGTTCGCAGAGTCATGCCTGATCCCTGCGATCGCTAACAGTTTTTTTGTAGCGTTTTGATACAGTCGCTGACAGCCTAGGTGCTTTTTTACCTGTGAGTCTCACTAGTGTACCCCTAAATTTAGGGGTGTCTACTTTCCAAAATGGGGTCATTTGGGGGGGGTTTGTGCCATCTTGGCATTTTATGGCCTTCAAAACTGCGATAGGTAGTGAGGAGTAAAATCAAAAATTTACACCCTTAGAAATCCTGAAGGCAGTGCTTGGATTTCGGGGCCCCGTACGCGGCTAGGCTCCCAAAAAATCCCACACATGTGGTATCCCCGTACTCAGGAGAAGTAGCATAATTTATTTTGGGGTGTCATTTCACATATGCCCATGGCATGTGTGAGCAATATATCATTTAGTGACAACTTTGTGAAAAAAAAAAAAAAAAGTTTGTAATATTCCCGCAACTTGTGGCAAAATATAAAATATTCCATGGACTCAACATGCCTCTCAGCAAATAGCTTGGGGTGTCTACTTTCTAAAATGGGGTCATTTGTGGGTGTTTTGTGCCATCTTGGCATTTTATGGCCTTCAAAACTGTGATAGGTAGTGAGGAGTGAAATTACAAATTTATGCCCTTAGAAATCCTGAGGGCGGTGCTTGGTTTTCGGGGCCCCGTACGCGTCTAGGCTTCCAAAAAGTCAACCACATGTGGTATCCCCGTACTCAGGAGAAGCAGCAGAATGTATTTTGGGGTACAATTCCACATATAACCATGGCATGTGTGAGCAATATATCATTTAGTGACAACTTTGTGTAAAAAAAAAAAAATATTTTTTTTTTTGTCATTATTCAATCGCTTCAGACAAAAAAATAAAATATTCAATGGGCTCAACATGCCTCTTATCAATTTCCTTAGGGTGTCTACTTTCCAAAAATGGGGTCATTTGGGGGGGTTTTGTACTGCCCTGCCATTTTAGCACCTCAAGAAATGAGATAGGCAGTCATAAACTAAAAGCTGCGTAAATTCCAGAAAACGTACCTTAGTTTGTAGATGTGACAACTTTTGCGCAAACCAATAAATATACAGTTATTGACTTTTTTTTTTTACCAAAGACATGTGGCTGAATACATTTTGGCCTAAATGTATGACTAAAATTGAGTTTATTGGATTTTTCTAATAACAAAAAGTA
The DNA here is from genome assembly GCF_037356315.1 of Lithobates pipiens. NCBI lineage: Eukaryota > Metazoa > Chordata > Amphibia > Anura > Ranidae > Lithobates > Lithobates pipiens. The sequence continues at coordinate 42,577,782 of NW_027507718.1, read as the reverse complement.
GAAAATATCATTTTTTTAAAAAATTTGCGGTCTTTTTACGTTTATATCGCAAAAAATAAAAATTGCAGAGTCAGTCAAATACCTTTAAAAGAAAGCTCTATTTGTGGGAAAAAAAAGGACGCAAATTTTGTTTGGGTACAACATTGCATGACCGCGCAATTACCAGTTAAAGCAGCGCAGTGCCAAATTCTAAAAAGACCTCTGGTCATTGACCAGCAAAATGGTTCGGTCTGAAAGTGGTTAATCACATGGATCACTGTATAAATGCCAATGGTCCCAAAAATGTGTCAAAATTGTCCGTCGTGTCCGCCATAATGTCGCAGTCACGAGAAAAAAAAAAAAAATTGCTGATCGCGCCATTACTAGTAAAAATATTTTTATTTTTTTATAAAAATGCCATAAATCTATCCCCCATTTTGTAGACGCTATAACTTTTGTGCAAACCAATCAATATATGAATATTGTGAATTTTTTTTTACCAAAAATACTTGAAGAATAAGTATCGCCTAAACTGAGGAAAAAAAAGATTTTTTTATATATTTTTGGGGGATATTTATTATAGCAAAAAGTTAAAAATAATCAATCAGTTTTTTTTCCAAAATTGATGCTTTTTTATTTATAGCGCAAAAAAAAAAAAAAATAAATAAAAAAAAAAAAAATCGCAGAGGTAATCAAATACCACCAAAAGAAAGCTCTATTTGTGGGAAAAAAAGGACGTCAACTTTTTTTGAGAGCCACATCGCACGACTGTGCAATTGTCAGTTAAAGCGACGCCGTGCTGAATCGCAAAAAGTGGTCTGGTCTTTGGCCAGCCAAATGGTCCTGGGCTTAAGTTGCTAATCTACTGACACAGAAAGAGGTGGCTTGATACCCTGTGTTTAGCTCTGATTTCATTAACGCTGAATAGACTATTATATATAGGAGGGAATTGCGCAAACCTAAACCACATACACTGTAATTTTTATGAACCTTATAATATACATGTAATTAATTAGTCCAACACTCAGTGAAAATTAATTAATAACTGTAATCAGATAAAACATGTAGGGGTGCACCGAATGGGTTTTGTTGGTGCTGCAACTGATACCGAAAACCAAAACCGAAACCGAAACAGCACCGATACCGAAAAATATTTAAAAAAAAAACATTTTTATACAGGAGATGGTCAGAGACTGGGGACGTGGCACAGGAGATGGTCAGGGACTGGGGACGTGGCACAGGAGATGGTCAGAGACTGGGGACGTGGCACAGGAGATGGTCAGAGACTGGGGACGTGGCACAGGAGATGGTCAGAGACTGGGGACGTGGCACAGGAGATGGTCAGAGACTGGGGACGTGGCACAGGAGATGGTCAGAGACTGGGGACGTGGCACAGGAGATGGTCAGAGACTGGGGACGTGGCACAGGAGATGGTCAGAGACTGGGGACGTGGCACAGGAGATGGTCAGAGACTGGGGACGTGGCACAGGAGATGGTCAGAGACTGGGGACGTGGCACAGGAGATGGTCAGAGACTGGGGACGTGGCACAGGAGATGGTCAGAGACAGAGGACGTGGTACAGGAGGTGTCCCCCATTGCAGCCAGAGTGTGCCCCCTTTTTTGCAGCCAGAGTGTCCCATATTGCAGCCAGCCTGTGAAGGGGAGAGGAGAGCGGCCTCCGCCGCCTGTTTGGTCACAGCGCTGGGATCATCACAGTTTTCATTTCAATAGCTGTGTGTTCCCGGCCGCGCTGTCACACACAGCCCCTCCCCCTTGTCCGGGCACTTTGATAGACAGATCACCCGTCCAATCCTGCGGGTGATCTGTCTATCAAAGTGCCTGGACAAGGGGGAGGGGCTGTGTGTGACGGCGTGGCCGGGAACACAGCTATTGAAATGAAAGGTGTGATGTTCCCGGCGCTGTGATCAAACAGGCGGCGGAGGTGGCTCTCCTGGGCTACAGGACACCCCCATGATGGGTGGCACCAGGGGTGGGGGCGGAGCCCCATCCCTACCAAGGCCACGCCCCATTTTCGGCTCCATTATCGGCAGTCTTTCTCTTTCGGCAAATCGGCCGATATGTTTCGGCGGCCGAAATTTCAGTGCATCCCTAAAAATGTGCGATTATGCTGTACTATTTAAAAGTCCCAAAGACAAAGCTGTAAATCAAGTGATGATAAATATTCATATAAACTTCTGATGCAGCGCCTTGATATTTGCAATATCAGCTAGTGGGTGTTATTATCCCAGAGGAGAAATATAAAGCCATATGGCCTCTTACCAGACAAGATGCACCCCAAATTATAAGGGTCAGACACGCCTGATATACACAGTGATCACCTGGGGTATTTCACTTGGTCTGCCCCAAACATTAGCAACTCTCCTCCACCAAAGACAGAAAGGGGAATTAAAAGACTCCAAAGCTTCCAATCGATTTGTCTTGTGAAAGATTTAGAACATTATCTCCGTTCCCAGTCAATGCATGTTACAGGAAACCGCGTCGGTTGGAGAGACTTTTTGTGATGTCACCACGCATCAGCTGGCAGTCTGAAAGCTTGGGGCTGTGTCTATCGATTTCTTTGCCGTTTTTGTGCAAAACTTGGAATAAAGCAACCATTTCTACTGCACTATGAAGTTTCCTCTTTTCTAAGTCTTTCACATATAAATACTGGAGAAACACAAGACAAATCGATTGGAAGCTTTGGAATCTTTTAATCGCCCTTTCTGTGGTGGAGTAGAGTGGCTAAAGTTTGGAGCAGATCGAGTGGAATATCACAAGTGATCACTGTGTATATCAGGCATTATATTTCTCTGCTGGGATAATAAACACCCACTAGCTGATATTGCTGATATTGCAGATATCAAGGCGCTGCATCAGAAGTTTATATGAATATTTATCATCACCTGATTAACAGTTTTGTCTTTGGGATTTTTAAATACAGCATGCATAATCACACCTTTTTTTTTTTAATGTGTGTATAATATATATATATATATATATATATATATAAAATTTTGAGCACTTAATTCTTGGGAGTAGTGGCACCTACACTTTTTTTTTTTAATTGATAAAATATTTTTTCATACTTTCCACATATTTTTTTTTCACAATCACTACCTTGGTAAGCTCAGAGTATTTAAACTATATATCCTGAATTGACTATGGTCTTAAAAAAAAAAAAAAAAAAAAAAAAAGGTGGAGACTGGCTGGTGTGTCCTATATTGGAGGATACTTAGGTATTCATGATGATCAGCGAGTTATTATATTGCTTATGGCTGTATACAATATATGTGGGATTTAGAAGGCAAGGCACAGCTTGTGTGTTTTTGTTTTTGTATAAAAGAGTGATTTAAGAAGGTATTTGGATAATTCATTTCTAGAATTATATAATTATATTCAACATTTAATTGTAACCGAGAGATTGGATTGTACGATTGTTGGTATTGTAAAAGAAATGTCTAAAAACGAATAAAAATGCAGAGAAAAAAAAAAAAAAATAAAAAAAAAAAATCACACCTGCAAACTCATTAGCTTTCTTTCAAGTTCACTTACTTTTTCCTACAGCACTCAATGTTTAATAGGCGTGTTCAATAAAGCCATGAGAAATTAGAATTGTGTGTGCGTGTTGTCAGCTTAAGCACATTGTGATATTCTATTGTGACTTAGATGAGGATCAGAACACATTTTATGGTAAATTACGGCATAAAGTACTTTTCCATGCCACTGTAAATGGCCCATATAGTGAACATGGAGTTATTCACTTTCAGGTCATTACAGAAGACAAAAGGGGCACTCCAGAGGTAGTTGATCCAGGAAATATCGGGCTGGCTCATGGAAAGAACTGGATCATGTTTTATTGAGGTTTTTTGTGTCTTCCTCTGGATCAACTGCAGGAATGGGATAGTATATATGGAGGTTGTGTGTGTGTGTTTGTGTGCGTTTGTGTGTGTTTGTGTGTGTGCGTTTGTGTTTTTATTGGTTGATCTTGAACTAGTGTGTCTTTTTTTTTCAACCTAAATATGTAACTATGCAAGAGTCAACTGTTCCCTTAGAATAATGTCTTCCAGATAGCCCACTATAGATATTCCCTGAAAGCGGAACAACAGTTACAACAGTCTAGGGCGATTGCGCTTTTAAAAAAAGAGAATCATCAAGATATCCCACTATAGGAATATCCTGAGAGCAAAGCAGAGGGAGAACATTGACTAGCACCTTTGATGAAGCTCAGAGGTGCAGCGGACACGTCAAAAGGGAGAGAAACACATTGGTAATATTGTGTGCCCACAGCAAAACACAGGAAGAGTTGGTGTGCCTGGAAAATAGGGACATGCAAACAGGCATTCTTGATGTCAACAGAGGCCAGAAGATCTGCCAGATGGTGGCGAGCAATGATTGATTCTATATGGGATTTTTGTACTCCGAGGAAGATGTTGAGAACCTTCAGTTCCAGTCTGGGGCAGATGCCTTCTTTTGCTTTGGGGAACACAGAACAGGTCTTAAAAGAAACCTTAAAACCTCTTTTTCAGGGACAAGGACTACAAGTCCTTAAAAGAGAAGCTGTGCCAGAGCAGTCTGAATGGCTACCAGTCTTTTGCAGGGATGAGAAAGTTTGACAACATAAAATGGGTTGGAAGTAAAATACAAAATTCCAATCTTAAGACCCTGGGTAAAACATTCTAAAACACAAACATCTGAAATGTCCTAGGTCTAGATGGCAGTGAAGGCCAATATATAGCCTTCCACTCTGAGAAGTGGGCCCTCACCCCTTATTATGAGGAGCACTAGATTCTGGACTTGGGGGGGACCAGGACATACAGTAGAAATGATTTCCAAGGTTTACCTTAGACCTGAAGGCTTGAGACAATCGAAAGGAACTTTTTTATTTTATTTATTTTTTTAAGTTTTAAGAATACAGGGTTACCCAGACCGAGATTTTGCCTTTTAAGGGGTAAAAGGGTTTCCTTCCCCTGATTATCTCATGAAGTTATCCAGGAATGTGCTAGAGGTGTTCCCCTTTCAAGAGCATACATTTCTTGCACTGATGCACCACAGACCAGTACTCGCAAACTGCTATTAAAGCACTGGAGGCAGCAGGGAGCCCAAAATGTGTCCAGAGGATTGTGAAGATGGCAGAGGAAGGACGTTCAATGGTCTGTTTGTGGCCAAGTAAAAAGCTTGTGTATGAGAACTTGCACAGACTAAGTGGAGATGTCATCTTTCCCACCTTCCCTGTGGCAAATTGTTTTGTGGCCAGTGCTAACAATAACCACCTTAGGGAAACCAGCCAAGGATAAAAGCACCACTGAAGCTACCTGTACAAAGAGCAAAACCAGAGTCACTGCAACTAAAGTCTATAAACTGCCCTGCAGTAACACAAAAATGCTGGAGGACAGGAGGCAGGATCTAGGGAACATACAGAAAATCCCAGCCAGTCTTCACCTTCCAGGTTGGCAGAAACCTTAAGTCTTCAGAGACAGGTTTCCACTGAATGGATGCACCACGACCTGGACTCAATAAGTGATACAGCAAGTGCCTAATGCAAACCACAGTGCCCTCGGGGTATATTACAGGCTGGCCCTGCTTCTTCCCAGCAGGGCTCGAGTACCACCCGTGTGTCTATGTCAAAGCTATTTGTTCACTAAATCTGCAAAATGAGCTCTTTCCCGACTCAATTGTAGAACTTGCCAGAAGGAAAAAATGAAATCTTGATGTTTCTGTCAGTGCAGAGAGAAGTTGTCTGTTCGACAAGAGATTAGTCCTGTCCACCATGCAGAGCTGCCAGCAGATGTGTATAAATCCATCTGCGTGCAGGCAGCCCATAGAAGTGTATTCACAGACAGCAGCTGCAAGGACACAATCGAATGTCAAAATCTGACATGCAGGCAGGAGCAGGTGCACAGATCCACGTGCACAGTGTGTTAAGATCCCTGCAACCACTCCTGTCCACATGTCAAATGGACATGTGATTGTGTCTGTGCAGCCAATGCACGTGTATCCATTTCTATGGATCCATTTTCTCATGTGAATGCAGCGGCTCTGCACAGAGCAGCAACAGTCATATCCAGAAAATGCTGCTCAACCTTGCTTAAACTTGGATTAGCAAGATATCAACTACGCCAAATCAGCAGCGATAACAGTTAAACGTAATTATATATGCGACTTAACAGACATGTTTTTGTGAAGGCTACTTTCAGTCCCAATTAAAGTGTGCCCTTTGATGAAAAGCTGAGTCCATGTCTAATATTTCAAGGATGGCTTTTATTGCAGCAGGTAATATTAATGATCTTTCAGGGAGGTTATGATTAATGAATCTACTGGAATCTCAAAGCTGACCCACATATGAAAATTTTTCCTTTTATCCTTCTAGTGCTCCCACATTCATATGAATTTTAGCCTCCGAGTTATCCACCTTTTCTTTAATTACATCCTTGGCTGCCTTCAGATTTGAGTTTCCACAAGATTTTATTAGGTGCCTGAAACTTGGCAGCATATATCTGTGGATTGCAAATGCCTTCTGCTTGCTTGAGCAAAATGTATAGGATTATATACTGCTTCTTAGTTTCCAGCAATGTCTCAATACTCACTGAATGCTACATGCATTAGGGTGTGCTAGGAAATAGACAAGTACATTTAATTACACAATGTAGCTACCTAAGGCACAACAATCCTTCGACACTTAAGGTGATCATTGGGAACATGGAGTTAGATTTATAAACTAGATTGCGTTTACGTCTATTTCAGACAGAAATAACTTTTACTGTGCAATGTGAAGAGATTTCAACCTTAGGGTTGCCAAATATAAGCTATGTCAGTAATTAAACAGGTAAGCTGGCAACTATGATCAACACTAGTGTTTTCGAATTACATTCCACTAAAGCAACTGTAGGGGGGGAATGTTTCTATGCTTACAGATGCAAGAGCTTTAGTTTCATTTGCTACATGCTTGATCGTGATCTGCGAGTCAGAAATGTTCAACCTGGAAACAGCCAGGCAACTGCCATTTTTGCAAAGATGCCCCCAATTACAGCCCGATATTTATATTGTGTATATAAAAGCAGTCAAAAAAGTCTTCCTCTGCCATAGCAATTTTTCATTTTCCGTGTACTCTGTATGGCACATCTGCCGTGCAGTGCTTGCCCTCAACTATGTGGGCCAGGTGACTGGGATTATTTAACTCCTAGCGCATGCGCAGGATTAACATTATTCATTAGTTGCCAAATGGCTCAAGAGGATGTCTGGGGAAACCTGAAGAAGTAGCTGGGAACACAGCCTGCATTGCACAGCGCTGGGGAAGAGAACAACTATATTGGAAGTGTGCATCCTGCAAAATTGCTTTTATGACACTTAAGGATCTGGAGTATTTGAGAGATTTTTATATTTTATATTAATTTTCCTTTTATGGCGATATAAGATATTATTTTGATATTAGCACCCTTTGTATAGCTCATTAATGCATTGATTGTTTATCGTGATTTTGTATAAGTGGGATGGTTTTGATGCATGTATATTGACACATATATATATATACACATACATACACACACACACACACTATCTCACAAAAGTGAGTACACCCCTCACATTTTTGTGTATATATATATATATATATCTTTTCATGTGACAACACTGAAGAAATTACACTTTGCTACAATGTAAAGTAGTGGTTGTACAGTTTGTATAACAGTGTAAATTTGCTGTCCTCTCAAAATAACACACAGCCATTAACCACTTAAGGACTGAGCCTCTTTCTGAGATTTGCTGTTTTCAAGTTAAAAACTGTGTTTTGCTAGAAAATTACTTAGAAAAAAAAATGTATAACGCTTGGGGTTCTAACACCCTAGAGAATAAAATGGCGGTTGTTGCAATACTTTGTCACACCATATTTGCACAGCAGTCTTACAAGCACACTTTTTTTGGAAAAATACACTTTTTGAATTAAAAATAAAGACAACAGTAAAGTTAACGCAATATTTTTTTATATTGTGAAAGATAATGTTACCCCGAGTAAATTGATGCCAAACATGTCACTCTTCAAAATTGCGCCCGCTTGTGGAATAATAACAAACTTTTACCCTTAAAAATCTCCATGGGCAATGTTTAAAAAATTCTATAGGTTGCATGTTTTAAGTTACAGAGGAAGTCTAAGGCTAGAATTATTGCTCTACCGATCGTGGCGATACCTCACGTGTGGTTTGAACACGTTTGCATATGCGGGTGCTACTCACGTATGCGTTCGCTTCTGCATGCGAGCTCGGCTGATTTTTTTTTTCTTATTTATTTTACCTTTTATTTTTACACTGTAAAACATTCCTTTTAATAGTAAAAAAGCATGACAGGATCTCTTAAATATGAGATCTGGGGTCAAAAAGACTTAAAAGCAATAAAAAAAAAAAAAAAAGGCCCTTTAACCGCTTGAGATCCGCGCTATAGCCGAATAACGGCTACAGCTCGGACCTGCTTTTGTCCTGTGCACGAGCGGCCTGCACGACCCCTGAGGGGCGCGCGCGTCGTGCTCTGTGATCAGCGAGTCTATGAGACTCGCCTGATCACAGATTGAAGCAAGGGGTCGATCACCAGCGGCTGTGAGAGGGACTTCAGTCCCGAACACGACGAGCTGGGGCCAGCGCATCAGTGCCCACCTGCCCCCTGCCAGTGCCACTTAAAGTATGGGAAAAGTGCCACCCATCAGTGCCCACAGTGCCACCCATCAGTGCCCACAATCTGCCTCAACAGTTCTGCACCTCAGTGCCACATATCCGTGCCCATCAGTGTCATCTACCAGTGCCCATCAGTGCCACCTATCACCCCAGAGGGAAGCCTCTTCTAAAGATGATGCACAAGAAAGACCGCAGTTTGCTGAAGACAAGCAGACTAAGGACATGGATTACTAGAAACCATGTCCTGTGGTCTGATGAGACCAAGATAAACTTATTTGGTTCAGATGGTGTCAAGTGTGTGTGGCGGCAACCAGGTGAGGAGTACAAAAGACACACTTGCCTACAGTCAAGTATGGTGGTGGGAGTGTCATGGTCTGGGGCTGCATGAGTGCTGCCACCACTGGGGGGCTACAGTTCATTGAGGGAACCATGAATGCCAACAAGTACTGTGACATACTGAAGCAGAGCATTATCCCCTCCCTACAGAGACTGGGCAGCAGGGCAGTATTCCAACATGATAACGACCCAAGACACACCTCCAAGACGACCACCGCCTTGCTAAAGAAGTTGAGGGTAAAGTTGATGGCCTGGCCAAGCATGTCTCCAGACCTAAACCCTATTGAGCATCCGTGGGGCATCCTCAAACAGAAGGTGGAGGAGCACAAGGTCTCTAACATCCACCACTGTGATGTCATCATGGAGGAGTGGAAGAGGTATCCAGTGGCAACCTGTGAAGCTCTGGTGAACGCCATGCCCAAGAAGGTTTAGGCAGTGTTGGAAAATAATGGCGAGCACACAAAATATTGACACTTTGGGCCCAATTTGGACATTTTCACTTAGGGGTGTACTCACTTTTGTTGGCAGCGGTTTAAACTTTAATGGCTGCGTGTTGAGGTATTTTGAGTGGACAGGAAATTTACACTACTATACAAGCTGTACCACTCACTACTTTACATTGTAGAAAAGTGTAATTTCTTCAATGTTCAGAACCCCACTCCCTCAGTAAGTACCTCTCATTAGTGACCACCTGTGTCATGATGGAGACCTTATGTTGTCCCATATAGAGGAGTATAGCTCCCATGGTTCAGAGAAGCAGGATCTCCCAATCTATGGATAGTGTAGGACCCATTAATCATGGGGTACTTTGTCGCAGTAAATGGGCTTAAGCATCATATAGCAATATGATGTGACCAAATCCCCATATTTTTTGATAAGGTTTTTTGAAAAGGTCTAGGTGTTTTTAAAAAGCCTTGCTGGAGGTAAATGTTAGTTTTGCATGTGTGCGCTGTAATTATTATTCTGTTGTATGGTCTTATGGCAGCGCCATCTTTATGCATTTTTTTAGGGTGTGCCCCCAAATATCTTGTTTGTTTGTTTATTTCTTCAGTGTTGTCACATGAAAAGATAGAAGAAAATATTTACAAAAATGTGAGGGGTGTACTCCCTTTTGTGAGATACTAAATATTTAGCACTGCACCGTTTCAGTTTCATAGTCTCTAATCATGTTTCTACAGCATCCCCCTTTTCCCCACAACAAATAGCGTGTCTGCTCTCCCCAAATCTGCGTCTGCTTCAACATTGGGAGCGCAGTAAATGCACAGGAGGGTTGGACGTGGGCATGTCTACTCTCTCCAACTTCACTGCTATTTTGACAACCAGGCTCCTGCTGGTAGTGCAGCCAATCAATACAGCAGGACATGTCTCCTCTTTCACATTCCACTGCAGTTTTAACTGCGAGGCTCCTGTTGGAAGTGCTGTCCATCATTGCAGGGCTGAGCTAAGGGGAAGCGCTGCTGATTTCCATCATCCAATCACGTGCAAGCAAAAGTGCAGTTTTGTTTTGCTGGTAGGTTTCCCTCAGATGTACAGCAACTGCGCTTGAAGAAGTGCACTTGTGGGTGCACATACTATATGCCTTTAATAAATCAATCACATTATGTTTAGAAAAACAAAGCTATACACTTAGAACCCATAAAGAACATACCTGCACTCGGAATTTCCATAATGCCCCAACAGGAACGCCAGGGATGGGACCATAATGATTTGAAGGAACAATAGTGCACTCTTTAGTGCGCCCAACACAGGCCATTCCCTTTAAAGAAAAACACAACAGTTAGCATATATTATTGGCTGGCCACAGACATTTACAGTGGTGGATAAAAGGCGATTTAAAGGCCTGGGCTGTGTTTTGCAATGTGTCCCTGCAGGGTCAGTTGTAGATTAAATAGGCAAAATGATCTTGTTCTAAACAAAAAAAGGCTCAAATTTTAAATCTATAAACTAGGGTTTAATAAAGCCAAGGAAAATGTAGTCATAGTGCCTACCCTAAGCACTTGAGGACTCTCTATACGAAAAATACCACCTTATATAAACGTGGGATCTAATATGCCAGCAAACACTACTCCATTACAAACTGAGCTCCAAAAGTGGCATCTTCTCATCAAATGCCTGTACAGCTACCAAGGGAATAATCCTTTAGTTTAGGGGTCTCAAACTGGCAGCCCTCCAGCTGTTGTGAAACTACCAGTCCCATCACGCCCCTTCCTGTGGGAGTCATGCATGTAACTGTCAGCCTTGCAATGCCTCATAGGACTTGTAGTTTTGCAACAACTGGAGGGCCGCCAGTTCTAGACCCCTGTTTTAGTTAGGCCAGTGATCGCTGCTCATCACTACTCAGAAAAGGCATGCTTTGAAACAAAATCAGCTCATGTTCTATCACCATTAAGACCTGTGGACCCATTTTCAGATATGAAAAACTTTAATAATCCCCATCTTTCCATATGAACAAAGCTAAATAAGAACCATCCAGCAATTATAACCAAAAAAAGGACCCTGCAATTACAGTGTGAATATAGGAACACAGATTTATGAAGGATCTTTATTGAATAAAGCTCTTGGACTCCATGATCACACCGGAACAGATCACTTATTCTTGCCTTATGGGGTCCCCACAGCAACTGACCTGCTTAGCTTGCCATTTGACACTGAACTCATTCCAAAGTCTTCTTACATTTACGGTTATACATAAAACATCTCACAGTCAACAACTAAAGACAAACAGTGAATGCTCTTGGAAAAACATCCGAGTTCACAAGGATTCTGCTTCTCAGGATTGGCATCTTCAGTAAACAGCAGCATGCTACGAGGCACTAAACATTTATATTGTTACTGTTACAAAAACAGGGTCTTGGGCTATAGTAACTTTGGTTACAGAAGGCTACATGGGGTATTGTCACATTTGAGAAAAATACCTATATCGTGACAGGGACCTGAGCCCACCCCACTCCCATTACATTGGCAGCCAACACCTAGCCAGTGTTAATGTCAAAGTAATACTAACGTTTATTTTTTTTCTAAAATAACATACATGTCATACTTCTTTTCAGGTGCCTCGTTGGTGCTCTTGACTCCTACCCCTAGAGCAGTGCCCCTAGAGAAAGCTGCTTGCCCTGTGTGTGTTCTCTCCCAAGCCACTGTTTCATGCGTCCATAAGACACAGAACAGTGTCATTAATTTAGTATCTTGTGAATGGAAAGCTACAACGTCTGGCAGCCTTTGCCAGGAAGCCGATATGTTGACAGACCTGACAGGTAAAAAATGTGCATTTATTATTATTTGTTGCAGGAGCCAGTAAGGCCGCGTACACACGCGGGGACTGTTCGGCCAACTTTGTCCGCTGAACGGTGTTTCGGCGGACAGTCCGCCCGTGTGTGGGCTTTCAGCGGACAGTTTCAGCGAACAGTCCGCTGAACAAGGTTTTTCGGAAATTCCGAAAAACTGTCCGCTGAAACTTTGTTTCAGCGAACAGTCCCCTCGTGTGTAGGCTTGTTCGTCAAACTAAGTTCCGTGCATGCTCAGAAAGGATTTACACGCCGAAAGTTATAATGCAGTGTATAGGACGTCGTATTTTTCGTCCCATCGTACGTGCCGTTCACGTCATCGCGCACGATTTCAGCAAACTGTTCGTTCGTCGTGTGTGGCCATGTCCGTCCATGCTAATTTTGAGCGGACTGTTTGCTGAAACTGTTTGACGGACAAAGTTGGGCGAACAGTCCCCGCGTGTGTACGCGGCCTAAATCATTGCACCAGTGATCAGCATTTTTTTTTTTTTTTAAGTGAACTTATCGTTTAAACATGCATGCATCTTAGTATAGAAGGGAACAGATGTGTTCATTGCCATTTAAAGTGAAATAATGATTTATATGTTGATGCTACAAGAAAGACATTTTCAGTAAAGATATCTACACTAAGGAGTTACGTGAGATTTAGAGATTAAAGAAAAAAATAAATAAATCTAAAAAAAAACTGATTGTCACCAATATACCCAAAGGACTAAGCACATTCGGTCGCTTTTATGTTACTATCCATTCTGCTAACACACAAAAGATTAAAAAAAAAGAAAAGAAATATTTCTTGGGTAAACTGTGGAAATATTACACGTGACTAGCCATTTTGGAATGGATACAACATCACAATCTATTTAATCCTCTGGCAATGGAAATTGACATGTTATTTAAATCTCCCAGCAGTAGCTACAGATTTTAAGATAAAGTACATGGAACAGTGTGCTTACATTAAGTATCCTGGACATGGAAAACCTGCAACATTGTATTACAAATGTGAATAATTCACTTTTTATAAGCTGCACATGGCCCTGATTTCATCGTGAAGGCCAAGACAAGTGTTAGATACACGGCAGTACTATCACATCTTTAAAACTAGAAGCTATTACCGGCAGTTTTTTAAAAAACTTTTATGAAATTTAAAATTAGAGAGGTAGAGAAATTTTAACTTTAGCTGGTGGATGAGTAACTGTAAAGCATGACATCCTGTAGCCCCTTTTGCTAACAGGCTTGAACGCACCTACAGCACTGTTCCATCTGGTCAGGTCTGGACCTGACACATTCCTCCTCCTGCTATAAGCTTATGAACTAACTTATATCAGAACTGTTCAGCAGACTCTGCTGCAAAAAACAATAGGTCTGATCAGCGGGTGACAAGCTGTCGATCAGAGCTTTCCCCCCCCCCCCCCCCAGAGACCTGTCATTTCAAAAAGTACAATGCCCACCGCTGTCACAGGGAAGGGGTATGGGGGGGGGGGGGTTGATGCAACATGTAATATGTTCCAAAGCTGAACTTGGTCTTTAACATTCACCAAAAGCACCAGGACCACCACAAGACCACCCCCCCCCCCCCCCCCCCCAAGGTTTTCCTATGCAGGGCAAAGCAACAAGTTCACTTTAATTTAGCCTAAATCAACAGATACCTACTTTCCTTTGCTTACTTACAGCTCCATTTAGCCATTGAAAAGTAAAGGTCGTATGTAATCCAAGGGTCACTGGTGTCACACTTTACACAATGCTCTCCCTGTAGTCCCCTTCTGACATTGTAAATTGTCCTGCATACCCACAAGTACCAATTCCTTCAGGAAATGGCTGGCTGCATTTTTGGTGCAGCATCCAGCAAGTGTATCCTAAGCTGGAGTGAACAGTATCAGATGCAGAAATCCCCGTTTTTGCACATTATTGGTTGGAGATGCAAACAAAATACCCCATATCTTGCACAACAGGTACTATACCTTGCCCCAATCTCTCTGACTCTCAGTGCTAGCTGAGGGCATCTTTGCCTTCTTTTTACTTTGTCTCAGTTTTTCACCAGCCTTTACAACTTCAGTTGAATCATTTTTACAGGAAGGACAATACCTAAAGAAAGAAAATAACATACTTTCCGTAGGTAAGCACACAGGGTTACTTATATCAACAGGTAAGCGAACATAGTTTCTTTTATCAATACTAAATGACACTTCTACACCATTTATATTGTACTCCCCAGAAAACTGAAATGTAATGGAAAGTAAAAAAAGGTACCCACAAAAATGACATGCTTGTTGACTAAAAGCAAAGAATATGGCAGATAAGGTAAATATGTTTTTCCACCACTGGCAGAAGGGCTTCATCATCAGTGAAGGTGGTTACCAGTGAAGGTTACAATTTTTGGCCAATATCCAACCGCATGCAATGCGTATTAAACGTCAGATGCCAAAACAAAAACAAAAAAATAGCACTAAGTAAAAGCTGGCTTTTTAAAGCTCTTGCTGCCTGCATACTGACCAACTCCTAGGTAAACCCAGGTGCTAAAATGTAGATGGAATGTACTACAATGAATACCACACGATTAGAGCCTTATGAATGAATATATGAATTCATGAATTTATTACACCGTTGCAATATATTATATATATATACATTTTTTATTTATTTTTTACCAATTCTTTATTTAACAGCCAAAGCAAAAAGTATACCACTTTTTGTAATATATATAGGCATACCATATACAGCCTTTAAAGAGAACTGTTTATTTTGTGGCATACATTATAGTGCATTATTATTATATTACATTCTAATTCACAAGAATACTAGTTCACAAGAATAATAGTTGATGGGTAATCACCACAGAGGAAAGGGAGGTTTCCAGTGGGAGGTCCCCACTTCTTTAGTTCTAGGGTCCTAGGTCTCAGTAGTGTGGGGGGAGGGTGGGTTGCTAGCCTTTTAAAATAATTCCCACGCACAGTTTTTTCTGCTTAAATAGTATACTTGGGCCGATTACATGAATACTCTCCTGTAGGACCAGAAAAACATCAAGACAAAAACACAGGATTTTCCACTTGGCATAAGACCTACATCTTTAAGCTCATTAGGGACTCAGAATAAAAAAAAAAGTTGGCCAACCATGCACAACCCATTCAACTCTCATTATGCTTCAGTTCTGTCAAAAAACAGTATTAGGAGTAGATCACAAAACACAGAGGGATTGGACCATTGTCCATTACCGTATATACTCGAGTATAGGCCGACCCGAATATAAGTCGAGGCCCCCAATTTACCACAAAAAAACTGGGAAACTTATTGACTCGTGTATAAGCCGAGGGTGAGACATGCCTGTCTATCCCTGTGTGTCCGTCCATCCCTGTGTGTCCGTCCATCCCTGTGTGTCCCGAGCCTGCGTCCCGAGCCTGTGTGCTTCTGCCATGCCAGGATCGCCGCTCTTCTCGTCTGACAGACGGCGTCGGCGCCTCGGCGGCCATTCCACTGTTCAAAAGCCGCGCCTCCGTCTGTGATAGGCGGAACACTCAATTTCCCAGCAGTCTGTGTTCCGCCTATCACGGACATCCTCTCATCCTCGTCCGTAGTATGAGGATGAGCGGATGTCCGTGATAGGCGGACCACTGACTGCTGGGAAATTGAGTGTTCCGCCTATCACAGACAGGGAGGCGCGGCTTTTGAATAGTAGAATGGCCGCCGTCTGTCTGCTCGACACGCTGATCGGGCAGGCAGACGGCGATGACTCGAGTATAAGCCGAGGGGGGCACTTTCAGCCTCAAAAAAAGAGGCTGAAAATCTTGGCTTATACTAGAGTATATACGGTAATAAACTCAAAAACAGATTTTAAAATCAAGGGAACACTGCGCTGCCCAAAACTAAATAGAAAAACAGCAGCTAACACAACAACTGGATAAGTTTGTTTCAAAAGTAAATGGATATATAAAAGTTTTGGGACGCATCTGCAGAGATCGTTTTTTGGCTGTCTGCTGACATTCTAAGCTCTATTGACTCATAGAACGTATGTTCTGTTGGGTCCGAGCTATCTGGTAAGCTCACATCTTCACTGGTGGTGGTCTTGTCACATTGATGATTGCAGGATACTTTGTTTTCTCGGTCGTCTGAAGAGTGTGCAAACTTCTGACCAATCAATCACTTGGGACCTTTGGCGCGATCTTTAAATGGACTTTTTCACTTAAATAAGCTTTTTTGCTATATAACTTTTTCCGTAGTTCATTGCTTCAATGTTGAAATCTGTTTTTGGACAGCTTATTTTATATTTTAAATTTATGTTCATATATGTATGATCCTAGTGTCATTACACCAGTCACTCCTTTATTTTTCTCTGACACCTCTTTATTATAAGATTGGTTGTCAGTACCTGTCACTACTTAGTGTGTCATAAGATTGGTTGCTAGTAATTGTCATTATTTAGTGTGTCATAAGATTGGCTATCAGCACCTGTCACTATTTAGTGTGTCCTTTTCACATGATAGCACTGACATTTATTTAGCCATGTTATTGTTTCCGCCATTTTAAGCGCTACACTTTATATATCCATTCAAAAACAGATTTTACAAAAGAGCCCTGTTTTCCTTAAGGGGCAGAGAATCCGAAGTAAATCAGAGGCAACTGGTACATTCAAAAGCAGGGCAACAAAGCACTAACAGACCCACACAATAAGGCTACAGTCACACTGGTAATTTAGGCTGGTGTGAAATGCAATAGCAAGAATCTTCCAATTCCTGCTGCGAGCGACTAGATGTGGCTGCCTGCATGGCCAGCATTGCCATTGATGACTGCTTGTTATCGCTAGCTGTGCGGAGAGCCACAAATAGCTGCAGCTGCTGGTTACTTGTCATAGTGAACAGGGTTGGCGGCCACACCTAGCTGCTCACAGAAGAGAAGTAAACAGAATATTCCTGCCACTGCAATGCGCACCAGCCTAAACCGCCAGCGTTAATGCATCCTAACAGTGCAAACATCGAGGGCAGCCTGCAACTCAAATAGCGTCTTGAAAGAGCTTGCTATCCAGGTTTGCATCGGCTAAGGCTTGGAAGAATTTAGGAAGCAAATGAATACATTTAAGGCTTGTAGATGCAAGGTAGTGTAAAACCCCCCCTTTAATTTGGGAACAGTGAACAGGTTTGAGTAAAGACCCTGAAACTTTTCTTCTTTTGAACAATGATAAAAGCTGCCAGTTTCAAGAGAGCATGAAGAGCAGCCCTGAGGACTGCTAGCCTGTGCAGAGACTCATGTAGGTTGGACAGCGTGGAATTGGGTGGATGTAGAGAGAAGAACTCTAGTTTGTAGCCCTTGAACACCACATTCTTTGCCCATGCCTCCAAGAGGTTTTTGAAACCAGGTATGAAGAGGATGTTTCTGTGTGTTTGGAAATTTTGAAAGATTTGAAACCCAACAGCCTGCCATGGAACTCTGTCTAAGGATTAGGTGCGACTTTAAAATGGGAGGTCTGGGACAAATGCAAGGAAATCTTTTTAGTATAAGTGTCAGGTCTATATGTTTCCCAGATTAACGCTTTGGCTTTTTTGCAACCGGTGACATCTTTACTAGCTGCCCAAAGAAGCACCAAAAAGTTGTTAGTTGTCAAAAGGCATACATGATAAAAAATATTTGCATTTTTGTTCTGCACAACAACTTTTTAGTCAAATAATTTATATGCACGTTAACTGAAAGGAGACTCGTGGAAGAAATGAGATGGACAATATCCACAAAACCAACAACACAATAGTGTAAATACAGCAAGCATGAGCTCCAAGTGTTTCATAACCAAGTGATCTGTAAAGATAGTTCCTCCGACAAATCCTTCTTCAAATCCCCTAATGTCTAACAGATTGACATGATGGCTATGGCAGGTTGCATTGTTGAACCTACTAGTAAGAACAAAGATTTGGAAAAAAAACTCTAGAAGCTTGACAACCTATAACTTGAAAACACTGGGGCATGCTCAATAGCAACAGCCAGTGTTTTATAAAGACAGGCAGGGGGTGGCCACCATGTTATGAAACAGCTAGTAAAGTAGCGATTTTGTTAATATAATCTAGCATAGTATACAAAGCAGAAAATGGACCCACACTCCTATAGGAGCTAAAAGACGAGGAGAGTGGACTGAAACAAGTTAAAATGATCCAGCCTATCAGCGTCTGGTCTGTGAGGAGGGTCACTGCAAGCTGCCCATAGCATTAGATGTAGAGCTTTAAACCTGGGTTCTTCTCCATTTACCCTGACCTGCTGAGAGCGGGAAAGGTATATAATTGGCCTGAGGCAATTGAGTTATTGTAGAAAGCAAAAACTGTTTATCTTGCAAATGGAGCAAAGCCAGAAACTACTGCACGCCAAAGGCATAAACCCCTTTTCCACAGAAACGGATAGAATAGGCAACAATGGTGGTGCAAAACAGTGAGAAAAAACCCACAAGTTTGGTATGCTCAGAATATAGACAAAGTACAAGAACCTTCAGAGACTATGGATTGTGGACATGGAGAACAGCTAACAAACTCAGTACTAAGGGACTGAAGTGTGCCATATGCAGGGTCTAGTGCCCAAGGGTCACATTCCAAGCTCTCTTTACCCTGTCCATCGGCATACTAACATATGAAATCCTTGGGGACTGGGTCACACCAGAGGCTGTAACATGGCCCCAGAGCCCAGCAGAGCTCAGTGCCCAAGGGTCACATTAGTCAGGCCCTGCATCTTTCGATCCAGCATGGTCTGGGTTACGGACTTCAAGCTCACAAAGAGGCTTAGCCAATCCAGATAACTGCAGGTAAGGCAGATGACCACAGCAGTATTTGTGAAGAAAAAAAATAAAATAAAATGGTTAAACTTTTTTTTTTTTATTTATTTAATTTTTTTTGAGAAAAGTCCATCCTCCAAGGGCACGAGCAAAAAAAAAAAAAAAGTATTGGGATGGGTGCGTTTATACCTGTCTCATTTTATTTGTCAGTGACCAATTCCTTTCAAAAGGTGTCAGTTTAACCCAGTTGTCTCTGATTTACTTCTCATCCTGTGTCCTTTATGGAACCATTAAAAAATAAAATAAAAGATTTTATGCATTTTAAGCACACCTTTACGAATTAAAAAGGAAAAGTAAAAGAATATCCACTTATATTGACTTCCAACAGACTTTCCAAAAACAAGGATTCTATTTTCACATAGATCTAGGTTTAAACCAGGGACATCCAAATGTGAGATTGCCCCTGGAAACTAGTACAACAGTAAACTATTGTTCTGAAAATACATACCAGTCTTCATCTTCAGGTATCTTTGACAGTGGTGGGTTTAGACAGTAAATGTGGTAGGCCATGTTACACTCATCACACAGCAGCTGCATATGGGCATCTTGCTTCCCTCCACACACATAACAGGAACAAAATCTGCATTCTGTTTCTGGGTCTGCTTTGCAGTACTTACATTCCGGACCACTTTTCCCTGTAAAATGAAGGCGTGGTCAAGATCTGTTAACAGGCCAAACAAGGAACGAACAGAGGTTCTGAATGCAGTTGTGTCTAGTAGAGCTGTTTTTTCCATGCTTTCTGTTCTGCCTGACAGCAATTGCTCAGAGAAGAAGTGAGAGGTCCTTAGTGGGGAGACAGACAGCAATAGGCTTCATATATACCCACATAGCCTACACTTTGACCACCGGCTGTGAGAATACAGAGCTGTACTGTGCATGAAGCCAGGACATATCCTGGTTCTTACTCCTCCTTCTCCTCACTTTTGTTTTGCATATTGGAGCCCCAATTCAGGATTTCCCTTTCATTTCCTAATCCTTTATTAAACAGACTAAAAGGGATTTTGACAGCAAACAAGGTAACAAAACGTATTAACCTTTCCTCACTCTATCCAATTGAACGTTTTTGGCCAGAGTTGGGTTTTAAAACTACACCATAATGAAATAAAGCAAATGCTGTATACAAATATAGATGTGAAAAAAAATCTTCAAAAGTGTTTGGAAAGCCATTTTTTTTTATTTGTGAATAGTGTTAGGGTTAAATCCCCTATCCGGTTATTTTAGCTGCCCATATCCTGCTAGGAAGATTTATTTCCACGATCCTGGAGGCACAACAGGAAATAAGGAAACCCTTCCGATGTAAACACAATTCCGATCTTAAAGAGTTGCCCTAGAAACAGGCATTTCATTGGATAAAAATCACCTTGACCGTTTGATCTGGTGACAATACTATAAAATATTTGGATTTCCAATCATTTTCTGTCCCAGACAATGGCCACTAGGACCAAGAGAGGAGGGGGTTCTAACCTTTCCATACTCAATCCAAAACTAAATGAATACTTCCCTTTACATACACTTCAAGTCACAAGTACCATAATAGCCCTGTGATAATACCAGAGTTCTAGCAAAACTGAATCTTCACCAGGATAAAAAATTGCTACTTAAAGCTGGCCATAGATGGATAGAATGTTGAACGAAAAGGCTTAGGAAAAATAAAATTCTCAGAACATAGTTAAGATTCTATTTGCTTTTAACATTTGATTTCGAAATGTATGGACTTCAAACACACACATAAATTAAGTAAAAGGGGTAAGTGGAGTTGCCGCTGCCAATATAAATTATATAGACCAGTGTATCACAGTAAATACCATAAAAACGTAAAAAAATGTGAAAATCTTCAACAACTGACGAATTGCTAAGTGCAAAAACAGGATACAAGTGCTATAGTGCAATAAATCAAGTGCTACAGTATAGAACATGCATTATTGATATTTCATATATCATCAAATAAAAAGTCCATCAGTTCATATCAAACATTAAAATTAATTTCAGCAAAAATAGGTGCTGCAAAAAGTACATGCATTCAGGCAGTGGCTTCGTGTCACACTCGTGCCCTCTTTTTGTGCAGCGCTTCTACCAGAGAACTCTACCCACCAAGGGGTAACAAGCCTCCACAATACCAGTGACTATAATTGAAGTCCTCATGGTTAACTCCTACGGTCTCCTTCGCCCCAGTGTGATCATGGAAAGACCGGAATTGTACTCATAGCGCGACTCCTTACACCAATATTTAATTGCGCAAAAAAGTAAAAATACTTATAAAAATCCAACAGGTTACAAGTTGGCATCATCAAAACAGGAAGTCCGGGTTGGGATGCATTAAATGGACCAAACCGGATGTGGTGCAATGACACATTAGCTCCGCCTTAAGTGCGACGTCTTTCTTACACGTTTCGTCGCATCAGAAGCAGTGCCATATTGCTACATCATCCAGTTTAAATAGGGTGCAAGAGTCTAGCCTTCACCAAGCATAGCCTATCCAGACATTTTAGAGAAGTCCATAAGAGGGACCCTTCGGTTTTAACGTTTTATGCCACAGATATGGTAAAAGGCCACTGGCATGGAGACAACAAAAGGATTAAAGTTTCTAAAAATGAAACAAAATGGATTTTTTAAAATTAAAATTCCCCCCAGCCAGAAGCAATCAATATAGAAAGATTTAAAATTGTTTATCTAGTAATCAATCATTAGTAATTATTTACTTTCCTTACCTTATTTAAAAGAGATATAAACCCATCTCCCCTTACCACTAATTTCTACCTCCTCATCTAATTTCATTATTTATAACTGTATGATTTTTTTTCTACTTCCTCTCTATAGAGATATAGATTTTTCCTCTCAATTTACTAATGGGTTATTTGATTTTTTTTGTTTTTATTTCTATACATAAATTTTCTCCCACTATGTAGTCTTATTAGTTCTCTGTTAATTATGTTCACTTTAGAATAGCTATATACTGTAGTTACATATTTTACCCTAATGAAAATTAGTGATTATATTTATTATTTATTTTATTAAAGTGGTTGTATAGTAATTTTTTTTTAACTTTTACCTACAGGTAAGCCTATAATAAGGCTTACCCTTACCTGTAGGCAAAAAAAAAAATCTCCTAAACCTGTACGATTTAGGAGATATTCCCCTCGCAATGCGCCGCTGACTGCAGCGGCACATGCGCACAGGGGATTCTTGGCTGAAAGTCTGGCAGATGCTGGACCCTGCCGGAAAGAAATCTCCCGCGCGCATGTGCAGGAGTGACGATATCGCTGCTCCGGCCACTCACAGCGCCGGAGCCGCGATACCCGGAACACACGCCGAGGGAACATATCAGCTCCCTCGGCGCGGATTGGGCCATATGTCAGGGCCTCATTCTAAGGTAAGTATTTCATAATGAACTAGTATGCGTGCGTACGAGCTCATTATGCCTTTTCCTTTGCAGGTCAAAAAAAAAAAACACACACTTCAGCGGGTTTACTACCGCTTTAATAACGTATATGGTTATATTAAAGGCTATTGCATAACAGAAGGGAATTATGCACTAGAATGCTGTCTGCAGTGACCTATAAACTGTGGAGACCTTATATATAATATCACCCTCTTTAGGGGTTAAATTTATTCAATGATTATCAGGGAACATTATCCAAGATGGCCGCTGGTCACATGGTCCCGAGTTGCTTAGCTACCGCACCCTATTTAATCCGAATGGTGTAGCAATATGGCACTGCTTCTGATGACATCTTTGTGGCAAAGCACGCAAGCTGGAGCTATTGCGTCACATCCGGTTTTGGTCCATGGAACACATCGCAACCAAGACTTCCTCTTTTGATAATACACAGACGTTTGTAACCTGTTGGATTTTTGTAAGCGTTTTATCTTTTTGAGCAATAAAGCATTGGTATACGGAGTCACGCTATGAGTACAAATATGGACTTTCCATGATAACCCTGGGGCGAATTAGACCGTAGGAGTTTGCAGCGAAGATTTCAATTACAGTCACTGGTACTGTGGAGGCTTGTTACCCCTGGGTGGGTAGTTTTCTGGTGAGTGCGGCACAAAAGGGGGCACGAGTGTCACACAAAGCCACTGCCCGAATTGCATGTACTTTTGCCAGCACCTATTCCGCTATGCTGAAAAGAATTTTAATGTTTGATATGAACTTCTGGACTTTTTATTTGATGATAATGTGTATATGAAATATCATTAATGCATGTTTGCGATATACTGTAGCACTTGATTTATAGCACATTGATACTAAGTTTTTGCACTTAGCAAGCTTTTAAAAAATGTTTAAGTTTTTATTGTATTCACCAACTCCACTTACCTCTTTAATTTATTTACATTTGAAAGCCACTCTTTGGTGGTTGACATTAGTGGAGGCAGCAGCTCCAAATACCACATTTAACCATATTTCTTTACTCATATACATACATTAGTTCGTTCAATAACATTTTTCCATCCTGCTGCTCCTAGTTTTCTTGTCACTGGTTGAAAACAAATGCATATTTGACCCACTAATGATTAGAAAAAAGGAATTTTCCAAAAAACGTATTTTCTTAAATTTTGTTTGAAATTCTACACATCTATGGCCAGCTTTAGTGTCTAGACATTCTGCTGACAGAGAAATTAAATGGCTACTCCATCATCTATTTAGATATCATCTTCACGAGCATGCATTGTCTCTTTTTGCATTCTCTTATTTCTAGGTCTACAATTTCCAACATTTTAGAAAGAAAAATGTAATAGATTCAAAAGAAGCAGATACAATTGCCTACAGTAGAGTATGAATTTACAAAGCGAAAGAACTACAGCCTTGAGCTTGAGGATTTGTACAGAATGTTCTTTACCGCTAGCATATAGTTAAGAGGACACATTTTATAGATCACTTTTTTAGCTCAGTTACAGAGCAAAAACACTTACTCTTAAAATCTCCATCTCCAGATGACAGAGGGTATGCCCCAGGCTTTTCTATCTTGTATATTTCCTCAGAAAACACTATTTTACAATCAGTAATAGCATCTTCGGGACCACTGTGAGGAAAAAAAAAAAATCAATGCAATCCCTTTGTGAGAGTGAAAAAAAAATACACACAATTGATATGAAAAGTCTACACACCCCTGTTAAAATGCCAGGTTTCTGTGATATAAAAAAATGAGACAAATAAATAATTTCAGAACATTTTCCACGTTTAATGTGACCTATAAACTGTACAACTCAGTTGAATAACAAACTGAAATCTTTTAGGTGAAGTAAAAATAAAAAATTTGAATAATAATATGGTTGCTTAAGTGTGCACACCCTTAAACTAATACTCTGTTGAAGCACCTTTTGATTTTATTATAGCGCTCAGTCTTTTTGGGTATGAGTCTATCAGCATGGCACATCTTGACTTTGCAATATTTGCTCACTCTTCTTTGCAAAAATCTGTCAGATTGTGGAGGAATCTCATGTGCACAGCCCTCTTCCAATCATGCAACAGGTTTTCAATGGGATTTAGGTCTGGGCTCTGGCTGGGCCATTCCAAAACTTTAACCTTATTCTGGTGTAGCCATTCCTTTGTTGATTTGGATGTATGCTTTGGGTCGTTGTCATGCTGAAAGAAAGTTCCTCTTCATGTTCAGCTTTCTAGCAGAAGCCTGAAGGATTTGTACCAATATTGACTGGTATTTGGGACTTTTCCTAATTCCCTCTACCTTGATTAGGGCCCCTGTTCAAGCTGAAAAAAAAAAAAACTTCAAAGCATGATGTTGCCACCACCTTGCTTCACTGTGGGTATAGTATTCTTTTGGCGCCGAACAGAACTTTTGGAATTATGGCCAAAAAGTTCAACCTTGGCTTCATCAAACCATAACATTTTTTCACATGATTTTGGGAGACTTCAGATGCGTTTTTGCAAAATGCAGCTGGGCTTGGGTGTTTTTCTTCTTAAGAAAAGGCTTCTGTGTTGCCACTCTACCCCATAGCCCAGACATATGAAGAATATGGGAGATTGTTGTCACACAGCCAGTACTTGCCAGATATTTCTGAAGTTCCTTTAATGTTGCTGTAGGCCTCTTGGCAGCCTCCCTGCCCAGTTTTCTTCTCGTTATCTTTAGAGCCATTTTCTCCACTTGATTATGACCGTATTCACTGTGTTCCATGGTATATCTAATGCCTTGTAATTTCTTTTGAACCCTTAACCTGACTGACACCTTTTAACAAGGAGATCCCTCTGATGCTTTGGAAGCTCCCTGCGGACCATGGCTTTTGCTTTAGGATGCGACTAAGAAAATATCAGGAAAGATGAATGGCTTGAGAGTATGATAATAATATAACTAAAGGTGTGCACCCTCATCCCAGTAAGTTAATTTGGAAGGAAGTGTTGATATCTCTGGTCTCCTATCAGAGGTTTCAACAAGGATTGTGAGCATGGGGACTATTACGGGGCACATGTATAATTTGTTCGAATAGAATAGTATCAAAACACTGGTTCATATTAAAAACAATTTATTCAAAAAAGAAAATATTTATACAACCATAAAAGCATATGTATATGGATCACAGATGGTAGAGACGAATGAGGTAATTGTTCAACTAGTTTCGCTTTGTAGCTTCATCAGGAAATTACCTAGGTCTAGAGATACATTAATTTAGTATAGCAAGACATTAAACATAAATAGACACAATAAAATACAAAAAAGTATATATATTGATTATTTTCATATGGAGACATAATTACAACATTTCGACGTGAGGGCACGTTCCTACCTCTCTAGCCCTGCTCCGGTTCCCGGTCAAGCTCAATGATGTGATTAGAGGAAAGAATCTTTCCTGGCGACTGGGAGGGGGATATTTCAAGATACCGACTCGGATCCCCCCCCCTCCCCCAATTTCAAAGATTTAAAATTCCAAAATTTATCTCTATATTTTATTTTTCTACACACTTAGTCACTGTCAAATACATTGGGATCCTAGTCGGTATCTTGAAATATCCCCCTCCCAGTCGCCGGGAAAGATTCTTTCCTCTAATCACATCATTGAGCTTGACCGGAGACCGGAGCAGGGCTGGAGAGGTAGGAACGTGCCCTCACGTCGAAATGTTGCAATTATGTCTCCATATGAAAATAATCAATATATATACTTTTTTGTATTTTATTGTGTCTATTTATGTTTAATGTCTCGCTATACTAAATTAATGTATCTCTAGACCTAGGTAATTTCCTGATGAAGCTACAAAGCGAAACTAGTTGAACAATTACCTCATTCGTCTCTACCATCTGTGTTCCATATACATATGCTTTTATGGTTGTATAAATATTTTCTTTTTTGAATAAATTGTTTTTAATATGAACCATTGTTTTGATACTATTCTATTCGAACAAATTATACATGTGCCCCGTAATAGTCCCCATGCTCACAATCCTTGTTGAAACCTCTGATAGGAGACCAGAGATATCAACACTTCCTTCCAAATGAAGAAAATATCAGGAAAGACCTACTAGAACAGCTGAACTTTATTTGGGGTTAATCAGAGGCACTTTAAATGATGGTAGGCATGTACTGACTTCTATTTAACAGGAGTTTGAATGTGATTGCTTAAAGGGCAAGTTCACCTTTGAACACTTTCTTCTAAATTCCAGCTCCCCTATGCACCAATATAGCATTCGTTTACTTTTTTTGCAAATATATCGGCGGGCTCTGCACGTGCTGTTTGCGGACACACCTGAGCTCATCCTTAGTGTGCCGTTAACAATTTAGGTGCATAAACATGGCCATACACTATGCAATCTGATTGTATATTGTGTATTTAGTGAGAAGAGTGATCATTAACTGATTGCATTTCATTTAAAAAACGTGCACCTGGGAATGGAAGGATGGATGATGCAGGGTGTGTGCTAATGAGGTCAGCTGGTCAACTTCTTCCTGTGTCATGACCTAAAGTCTGATCAGAAAGAAGACATTAGTAATGGAAACGTCTGGAAACGTGGATCAGGACAAGAAAAGTAAGTGACTGTAGATTTAATAGATCTACTGTAAAGCTTTGATACAGCTCCATCGTTCGGTGCAATCATATTAGTTTTTTTATTTTTACTTCACACCCCCCCAAAAGATTTCAGTTTATAGGCCACATTAAAAGGTGGAAAAGTTCTGAAACTATTAAAGCTCTGTCCTTTTTTTTTTCCATTACATCACAGAAACCTGCCATTTTAACAGGGGTGTGTTAGCCATACAAATACACAGTACCTCTCAAAAAAACGAGCACACCCCTCAAAATTTTGTAAATATTTTACAATATATCTTTTCATGTGACAATTCTGAAGAAATGACACTTTGCTACAATGTAAAGTAGTGAGTGTACAGCTTGTATAACAGTGTAAATTTGCAATCCCCTAAAAATAACTCAACACACAGCCATTACTGCCACCGCTGGCAACAAAAGAGTGAGTACACCCCAAGTGAAAACGTCCAGATTGGGCCCAATTAGCCATTTTCCATCCCCGATGTCACATGACTCATTAGTATTACAAGGTCTCAGGTGTGAATGGGGAGCAGGTGTGTTAAATTTGGTGTTATCACTCTCACTTTCTTATACTGAGCACTGGAAGTGCAACATGGCACCTCATGGCAATAACTCTGTGGATCTGGAAAAAAAAAGAATTGTTGTGCTACATAAAGATGGCCTAGGCTATAAGAAGAATGCCAAGACCCTGAAACTGAGCTGCAGAACAGTGGCCAAGACCATACAGAGGTTTAACAGGACAAGTTCCACTCAGAACAGGCCTTGCCATGGTCTGCCAAAAAAGTTGAGTGTACATACTCAGTCTCATATCCAGAGGTTGTCTTTGGGAAAGAGATGTACGAGTGCTGCAAGCATTGCTGCAAAGGTTGAGGTCAACCTGTCAGTGCTCAGACCTTATACCCCACACTGCATCATACTGGTCTGAATGGCTGTCTCAGAAGGAAGCCTCTTCTAAAGATGCAAAAGAAAGCCCACAGACAGTTTACTTAAGACAAGCAGACTAAGGACATGGATTACTGGAACCATATCCTGTGGTCTCAGGAGAATAAGATAAACTTTTTTGGTTCAGATGGTGTCAAGCGTGTGAGGGAGCCACCAGGTGAAGAGTACAAAGACCAGAGTCTCTTGCCTACAGTCAAGCATTTTGGTGGGAGTGTCATGGTTTGGGGCTGTGCGAGTACTGCTGGCACTGGGGACCTACATTTCATTGAGGGACCATGAATGCCAACATGTACTGTGACATACTGAAGCAGAGCATGATCCCCTCCCTTTGGAAACTGGGTCGCAGGGCAATATTCCAACATAACAATCCCAAACACACCTCCAAGTCGAACCACGGCCTTGCTAAAGAAGTCAAGGGTAAAGGTGATGGACTGGCCAAGCACGTCTCCAGACCTAAACCCTATTGAGCATCTGTAGGGCATTCTCAAATGGAAGGTGGAGGGGCACAAGCTCTCTAACATCCACCAGCTCCATGATGTTGTCATGAAGCAGTGGAAGAGGACTCCATTGGCAACCTGTGAACCTGTGGTGGACTCCATGCCCAAAAGGGTTAAGGCAGTGCTGCAAAATAACGATGGCCACACAAAATATTGACACTATGGGCCCAATTTGGACATTTTTACTTCGGGGTGTACTCACTTTTGTTGCCAGCACAGTGTAGGCATTAATGGCTGTGTGTTGAGTTATTTTGAGGGGACAGCAAATTTACCTGCTATACAAGCTGTACACTCACTACTTTACATTGTAGCAAAGTGTAATTTCTTCAGTGTTGTCACATGAAAAGATCTAATAAAATATTTAACACTGGCTAGGCACACAGGTAACCCTTTGATCGCCCTAAGTATTTAACCCCTTCCCAGCCAGTGTCATTAGTACAGTGACAGTGATCACTGTATTTGTGTCACTGGTTCCCACAAAGTGTCAGACTTTATTGTAAGCTTAAAGTTGTCCTAGGTAAAACCTACAAAATGGACTTTACTACCACTTTGAATTAAAAAAATAATAATTAACATCCCCTCATTTTAGTAGCAGAACAGAATTCAGATAATATGATTTTTTTTTTTTAGAATGGCTACTCTGACCCAAAATACGATTTTGTGTTTACTCATGATTAGTGAGATAATAAAGTCTCTATTGCTAATCGTGTGTGTAATTTGTTGCCAATGACTAAAAACAAGGACTGGAACACGGTCTAAAAAGGTAAAGGCTGTTCTGTGTAGGGAAGAAAAATAAAATAAAAAAAATCAGGGTTATGGAATGTGTACTTTTGTAAGACATACAAACCATTGTGTTTACATGCCCAGCTACAGGCTGAAGACTTCTCTAACGAAATCTACAAAGTCCATTCCAGAGACAATCAGTTTTGACATTGGAAAACAAAAAGGAAAAAAAAAAAAAAAGGTAGAGCAGCAAAATGTACAGGGTTTAGAGCTCAGATTATGTACGATTTGACTTCTATTTACGAAGGCGTGAGGGACAACAAATTAATTTTCCATTCAACCCAGCGGGTTAAAACGAAAAAAAAAAAAAAAACACAACAGATCAGAGTACCAACATGAGATGGTGCAGAAATCTCCCCCCCAAAAACACCCCACAAGAAAAAACAAACAATCAGCACTCGCAGGCACTGACTGCAAAGCACTGATAGGATGCTGGTTTTTCCAACATGTCCATGCCAGACAGACCAAAAGTTGGCTGGTTCCTGCTGAACCAGCTAATTTTTGGACGGTGTGCACCCAGCTTTAGCACTTTTAGATTTATTCACTGCCCGCAAGAGATTCATAAACAAGGAGATTCATGCTCAAGGATATCCCCCTACCCCTTACCAGCGCAAAGAAATTAACTTGGTTTAAAGTGGTAGTAAACTAGTTTGTGCCTTTCTTCACTGGAGGTAAGCTCATAATGAAGCTTACCTGTAGGTAAAATAAATATCTCCTAAACGTGCACCATTTAGTTGATATTCCACAGAGCTGCAGCCAGTGATGTCGCTGGAATATGTGATCTGAAGGAATGGCACACTGTACCATACTTTCAATGGGTGCAGTAAACAGCGACTCCAGTGTGCATGCATGTGAGCGACGTCATTGGGGCTCAGCCAGTCAAACGGCTGCAGCCTGCGAACCTGAAAAGAAGACCTGTGAAGATTGAAGCCCTGTCAGCAGTGACAGTGTGCCGCTAAAGGGCTTTCTTTTAAGGCAAGTCCCTCATAATGTGCTAGTATGCAATGCATACTAGCGTGTTATTACATTGCTCTGCAGGGTGTATTTTGTTTTTTTGTTATTTTACTACTTTAAACCTCTTTGAATGCCATTACATGTTCCATACATCACTAGATAGCCAACAGATGGACAGCATTGATGTTTAGAAAACATCCTTGGAGTATTGAAGCATAAAATGTACTACAGACTATCACAAGATTCTGGAGTTGCTATATAAAAGCAGCTGAAAAAAATAAATGACAAAGCATTACAATTTTTTTACTCTATTTCACAGTTCATACATCAACGCCATCATATCTAGACAGTATGCTTGTTAAAACAGGAGAAACATTGTATACATTTTGCTACATACATGTATGCATTGAAAGCCCTAATTTAGTCACAGATGATATAAAAAATAAAAAATCAG
Organism: Lithobates pipiens; assembly: GCF_037356315.1. Lineage (NCBI taxonomy): Eukaryota > Metazoa > Chordata > Amphibia > Anura > Ranidae > Lithobates > Lithobates pipiens. The sequence goes on along the minus strand of NW_027507718.1, from coordinate 42,547,110 downwards.
CGCAAGGGACATTACTTCTAGACAGTAGGATGCATCCCTTGTGCTACTGGCTCCACTATTAGTAATCTTGGTAATAGCAATTGATAATCTCCCAGTGCAACAAGGGGTTAATAGGGTCAGACTGAGCAGTAACAGGCACTCATCAAGAATGCCAGATTATGCCCACCTTTTCCACCCAGCTGCTCCATTCACAGAAGCCACACAACAGCTTCTATGACAGAAATAATCTATGAATGGAGGATGGCAGATGATTGAAAGGTCCAACCATTCACAGAATGAAACAGGATCCACTGGATCAATAAACCACTGCTGCACCAGAAGATTACAGCAGCAGGGTGAACCATGAACAAGGATTTCAGCTTGTAGACGAGCCATCAGCACAAGGGATACTGACCTAAGTACTAAGTAATGACCCTGTGGTTTTTTGTTTTCTATGGGACTTAACGTGCACTTTAATGTACAATGTTCTCTTTGCGTGAAACCCCCTTTGTATGGCACTACAAAAGATAACTGTTAAAATTGAAATTTGTAATAAAATGTGCAATCACATACCCCAATAAAATCTTCGCATAGACTTCTTTGTTAGTTCTAGAATGTTCCTTCAGTTCTGTTACTTTAGCATCGAACCAAAACCCACGCTCCTCTGGTGTCTCCATGTTGTAATTCACCATTACGATGTCACTCACTTTGAGGTCACTCCACTTCAAGATGGTTCTTGCTCTGGGTCGCAAATTGCAGCTCTCAATCTCTACAACTCCATTTTCGGGATAACTAAAGCAGAAGAAAATCAGCAAGTCAGTTGTTAAAGGGCCTAGTGTCTTGATTAAGCCTTCAACTGGGTAAAGTGTGTTAAAAGGGTGTTCTCCCACGGGCGGAGACCAGGCTGAAGCGATTTGACACACTTATGACCGTGGAGAACATCAGAGTGCAGGGAAGCACCATTTTGTTGTGGAATGACTACTGAGCTTGACGAGCCTTACAAGCTAAACCAGCAGCTGGCATCAGATATTGAACCAGCCGGAGTAAAATACTGGGGTATCTGAGTACTATTTTTCTTTTTGGGGTTTCCCTGAACTGTCCAACAATATTTTTTTAAAAAGGAACCCCCTAAATTGTTAATTTACAAATCTGTTCACTTGGTGGACCTCGCACAGAATGAACGTACGTGTACTTTCATTGGAAGAGTTTATATGCAAATGTTCTATAAAAATACACCCCATAGTACTTAATGGTGTCTCACTTTGAATTTGTCTTCTAAAAAACAAAACTTTGCTATACATACACTTTAACCACTTCAGCCCTGGAAGGTTTTACCCCCTTCTTGACCAGGCCATTTTTTGTGATACGGCACTGCGTTACTTTAACTGAATTCTGCGACGCTGTACCCAAATAAAATGCATGTCCTTTTTTCCCCCCACAGAGCTTTTTTTGGTGTTATTTGATCACTTCTACGGTGTTTTTTTTTTTTTTTGCACAATAAACAAAAAAGACAATTAAAAAAAAAAAAAATAATTAAAAACACAATAAATTTTTTTTTACGTTCTGCTATTGAACATTCCCAATAAAGAAAATTTAAAAATAAAAAAAAAATGTCTTCATCAATTTAGGCCAATATATATTCTGCTACATATTTTTGGTAAAAAAAACAAACAAAAAAAACAAATAAGCATAGATTGATTGGTTTGTGTAAAGGTTATAGCATCTACAAACTATGGGGTATTTTTATGGAATTTTTACCAGTAATGGTGGTGATCAGCGATTTATAGCGGAACTGCGAAATTGCAGCGGACAAATCGGACACTAGATCGGACAATCCACCCGTGTGTGGGCTCCGGCAGACTTTTTGTTCCCAAAAGTCCAGCGGACTTAGAAAGAAGTCTTGACTCAAAATTGTCCACCAGACTCTGCAGTCTGGCAGACAATCCGCCCGTCTGTGTGCTAGTCCCTTCCCATCCCGGAGGATGCTGGGACTGTGACATCACTCGTGACCCAGCCCCTTGTCCCTATATAAGTCGCCGCACAATGCCTCCCTGCCATTATGGCCAGAGAGAGCGCCGTGTCAACATCGGACGAAGAGAAGAAGGCGACAGCGACAAGACCGGGCCAACGCTAGTAAAAGAGCTGGAAGAAGAAAGCAGAGGCCCAGCAAGAAGAACCGAAGAGCGGGACAAGACCCCCGAAGTCGGAAGTAGACCCCCGGACGGCAGCAGAGGAGAAAGCCAGGCTCCTCCGCTAGCAAAAGAGCAGAAGATAGCGGAGGAGTCCAGTGAGACCCCCGAAGACGGAAGAAGACCCCCGGAGCTGTTTAATAAACCGCAGCGTGGCGTCCAGGCGGACATGACGTCAACGCCTTTCACAGTAAACAGTGTAGCTTCATCTGGACGTGCCAATACCGGAACCAGCGCATGCAGAGTCATAGCCAGTTGAGGTACCTCTGTGTTGTTTCATATACTATGAATGACATGTATTGGCAAAGCAGAGCAATATGAATCTAACTTCAGCTCTGTAAGTACATCCCACTTCAGCCGGACACTAAATAGCACTGTGAAGACATCCACATATCCCTCAGTGTAAGAGACTTTATATACGGGAAGCTAAAACAATAAGTTTATCACTGCTAAAAGTGTCTGATGTTGGAAAAGGAAAGCTAGCAATATGAAAAGCTTCCGCATTGACTCTTAGTATTATTGATAGTTTGTATACTTTCTGTACCTCCATTGGACTATCTAATTATCATCTGTGCTGTGGTGACAGCCCTACTATATTACATGAATGAACTGCTCTTCCGTTGAAGAAAGAAAATGACTTCCATGATTTTTAATTTCAGCTTGTTAGATTCCAGTGGGTGGGGTTATTATCAATGAAAGTATGTCTACGGCTTTTCTATAAGTTGCTGTCTTCCTTGCTATCTCTACTTTCTATTTGGCTTGAGCCACCGGCGGGGGGGGGGGGGGTAGCATTTAGTTGTTGCACATTTCCAGCACCAATGTTGGACCAGCTCCAAATCCCACTGGCGTCCGGACGTGTATGTTTTTTGTTTTATGTTTGATGTAAGCACTGTTTTTTTGTGTATAGGTTTCCTCTTTGTCTGTGCCTGTTGGAATCGAACATTGTTATTCGATCAGCAATAGCGGATACGTTATGGTTACTTTAATGGTGGCTTTTTTTAATAGACCTAGCGTGTTTTAGCGAATTATAGGTGCATTTTGTATATTACAGTAGATTATATTTTCTAAAAACCTTTAACGAATTAAATCTTATTTTTGAGATTTTGGCGTTTTGTTCCTCAGCGAGCCTTACTTTTCTCTGGGTCACCAGTCTTTAGGGACCCGTGTTTTGTTACAGGTACATCAACCAGCAGATAGGGTTCATTTGAATCCTAAGAAGAAAGCACCTGCTTCATTCCTATGGGAAGATTCAGAAGAAGCTGAAATAAGAAAATAGGACAGGATATGTTTGCCTACATTCAGTCTCTGTCAAGGCTTCCCCCCATGGGCACAGGTTGGTTCCTTTTGTATCCACAAACTGCAGGGAGAAATGTTCCCTAAAACAGACTAGCACAATGAAAAACTTTTAAAAAGGACTGTTTGATATACAAATAGATTTCTCCAAATATCAAAATCAGCATTTACGTAATAGTCTTACCATAAGGCTGTACTTACTCATCATATTTTATAAAATAAGATACATCTTCATCATCCACATATTCCGAGAAAGAAGTAGAAGGGCCAGAGTCCGACATATGAGAATTATCAACGGAATGGTCCTCATTCAAACTGCCATTAGTCCCCTTGTAGGAGTTGCCCCCTTTAACATGAGCCTTGCCATTTTTCTGTCCTTTTGCAGCTCTTGTAACATTTTCAACACGTGCTTCAAACCAGGATCCAATGGTTACATCACGGACATCCACCAACTCGTTGATCTACAAAGACACAATAAATAATGAATATGAACATATGTTACTACTGTAACAGAAGCACTGGAGTTTTTCGTAGCTGCAGCAAGGATGATAAAGATAAGATTAGCCTGAAAAACCACACCGCTCATGAAGCACTCCAAATGACTGCATGATGCCACAATGAACACCATCTTACAATTCACAATCAAGAGGCTGAGCACAGTCACAAAGCTAATCAACTACAAAAAGATCCAATAATTTTAGATGTCCATAATCTGATTTCTGTTATCAACAGGTTAATGCAACAACTGGTAACCCAAATTAGGTGCAGATAATTGCATCAGATAAAGAAAGCACCTCAGTCAAAAGAAATATCTATTGGCAAGGTTAGAATTTTGTGTCAAGAACCAGGTCAATGATTGTTTGGTATCGATGTTCATAAACAGCGTGTGCATCTAGGTCTTTTCTTGCATTTTGTATGCTGAATCGATATAGACTTCGCTGGGTTACAAATAAAATTGCCTAGGCAGCTACCTACAATTACCTGTGCCTCCTATTTATATAGTTATGGAATGGATTGCGGTTCTCATTTATTCAGTTCCTGTGTACGGATCAGCACAGTTTTGTGATTCACTGCCTACATAAGCTGGAGAATATGAACAAACGCATTTATATCTACATATAACAAAATCATTTCCCAAGTCATACACTACAAATGACAGCCATGTAATGTCTGAGTAATAGAAATTCATGATAGGAGGATACGTGGAATAGTCTCGTTTTACAGTAGATATAAAAATAATCTATGCACCCCTGTTAAAAAAAAAGTCAGGTTTCTGGGATGTAAATAAAATTAGACAAAGAAATAATAATTTCAGAACTTTTTCCACCTTTAATTTGACCTATAAACTATACAATTCAATTGAAAAACAAACTGAAATCTTTTAAGGGGAAGTAAAAATAAAAAAATAAAAATAATGTGGTTGCATAAGTATGCACACCCTCTTATAACTGGGGATGTAGCCGTGTTCAAAATGAAGCAATCACAATCAATCAAACTCATGTTAAATAGGAGTCAGTACACACCTGCCATCATTTAAAGTGCATCTGATTAACCCCAAATAAAGTTCAGCTGTTGTAGTAGGTCTTGCCTGACACTTTCTTAGTCGCATCCTACAGCAAAAGCCATGGTCAGCAGAGAGCTTCCAAAGCAACAGAGGGATCCGATTGTTAAAAAGGTATCAGTCAGGAGGCATTAGATATACCATGGAACACAGTGAAGACAGTCATCAAGTGGAGAAAATATGGCACAACAGTGCCAAGAACTGGACATTCCTCCAAAATTGATGAAAAGATAACAAAACTGGGCAGGGAGGCTGCCAAGAGCCCTACAGCAACATTAAAGGAGCTTCAGAAATATCTGGCAAGTACTGGCTGTGTGGTACGTGACAACAATCTCTCGTATTCTTCAGATGTCTGGGCTATGGAGTAGAGTGGCAAGACGAAAGCCTTTTATTGAGAAAAACATCCAAGGCTGGCTTAATTTTGCAAAAACACATTTGAAGTCTCCCAAAGGCATGTGGGAAAATGTGTTATGGTCTGATGAAACCGAGGTTGAACTTTTTGGCCATAATACCAAAAGTTATGTTTGGTGCAAAAACACTGCACATCACACCCACAAAGAACATCATACCCACAGTGAAGCATGGTGGTGTCAGCATTATACTTTGCAGCTGTTTTTCTTCAGCTGGAACAAGATAGAGGGAGTTATGAACAGTTCCAAATACCAGTCAATATTGGCACAAAACCTTCAGGCCTCTGTTAGAAAGCTTACATTAAGAGGAACTTCATTTTTCAGCATGACAACGACCGAAAGCATACAGCCAAATCAACAAAGGAATGGATTCACCATAGGAAGGTTAAAGTTTTGAAATGGCCCATCCAGAGCCCAAACCTAAATGTGGGGTGATCTGAAGAGGGCTGAGCACAGGAGATTTCCCTTTGCAATCTGACAGATTTGGAGTGTTTTTGCAAAGACGTTGGCAAATACTGCCAAGTCAAGATGTGCAATGATGATGGACTCCTACCCCAAAAGACTGAGTGATGTAATAAAATCAAAAAGGTGGTCAACAAAGTATGTGTACGTAAAGATCTTATATATCAATCTTGCATATAAATTAAATTTACGTGTTGTAAAAATAAAAATCATGCAAGGCATATACAGTGCCTTGAAAAAGTATTCATATCTCGAAATTTACATTTTGCCATGTAACAATCAAAAACGTAAATGTATTTTATTGGATAGACCAATACAAAGTGGCACATAGAGCTAGGTCCATATATATTTGGACATGGGCACAATTTTATTTTATTTTTTCAGGTATTTACCAAAACATATTTAAGCTATAGTTATATAGTGGCTATGGGCTGAAAGTGCACACTCTCAGATTTAATTTGAGGGTATGCACATCCAAATCGAAGGAAGGGTTTAGGAATTATAGCTCTTAAGAATAGCCATCCCCCTTTTTCAAGGGACCAAAAGTCATAGTACAATTGAATCAAAAGCTGTTTCATGGCCAGGTGTGGGCTACTCCTTCGTTATTTCTTCATCAATTAAGCAGGTAAAAGGTCTGAAGTTGATTCTAAGAGTAGTAATTGCATTTGGAATCTATTGCTGTGAACCTACATCATGCGTTCAAAGGAGCTGTCCATGCAAGTGAAACAAGCCATTGTAAGGCTTCAAAAAACAAAAAAAATCCATCAGAGAGATAGCAGCAACATAAGAATTGGCCAAATCAACAGTTTGGTACATTCTGAGGAAAGAAGAATGCACTGGTGAGCTCAGCAACATAATAAGGCATGGTCGTCCATGGAAGACAGTGGTGGATGATCGCAGGATCCTCTCTATGGTTATAAAAAAAACAAAAAAACAAACACAAAACAACATTCTCAACATCCAGACAGTGGGGGTATCGTTGTCAAAGTCTACAATCAAGAGAAGACATCACAAGAGCAAATACAGAGGGTTAACCACAAGGTGAAAACCATTCATTCCTGAAGAATAGAAAAGCATCTAAAAAAAAAAAGCTAGACCAGTCCTGGAAATGCATCTTTTGGATGAATTAAATAATCTGTACCAGAGTGATGGGAAGAAAAACATTTTTGGAGAAGGCTTGGAACAGCTCCTGATCCAAAGCACACAACGTCATCTGTAAAACATGGTGAGGGCAGTGTGATGGCATGGGCATTCATGGCTACCAGTGGCACTGGGTCATTGGTGTTTATTGATGTGACAGCAGCCAGATTAATTCTGCAGTGTTGAGAGATATACTGTCAGCCCAGATTCAGCCAAATGCAGCAAAGTTGATTGGACTTCACAGTACAGATGGACAATGATCCAAAAACACACTGCAAAAGCAACCAAGGAGCTTTTGAAGGAAAAGAAGTGGAATATTCTGTAATGACCAAGTCAATCACCTTATCTCAACCCAATTGAGCATGCATTTCACTTGCTGAAGGCAAGACTAAAAAGGCAGAAAGACCCACAAAGAACTGAAGATAGCTGCAGTCCGAGCCTGGCAAAGAATCAGAAAGAGGCAAAGCCCAGTCCTTGGTAATGTCCATGGGTTCCAGACTTCAGGCATTGCCAGTAAAGGATTCTCAACAAAAAAAAAAAACATTTTATTTATGATATTAATTTGTTCAATCATATTTGAGCCCCGGTGGGGCGACGGTGTATAAATATGGTTGTAGTTCCTAAAATTTGCACTCGATATTTATGTTCCACTCCTTGAATTAAAGCTGAAAGTCTGCACTTCAAATTTATTTGGATTGTTTCGTTTTATTTTTATTCTGGTGTCATACAGAGCCAAAAGTAAGAAAACTGTGCCTGCGTCCAAATGAACCTAATTGTATTTGTGAAGTGGAAAATTATAAATGGGTTACAAATTTGTTTGACAAATAAATATCTGAAAAGTGTGGTACACATTTGTATTTAGTCCCTAAATCAATACTTTGTAGAACCACCTTTTCCTGCAAGTCTTTTTGGGGATGTCTCTACCAGCTTTGCACATCTAGAGAGTGACATTTTTGCCCATTCTTTGCAAAAAAAAAGCTCAAGCTCTGTCAGATTGGATGGAGAACGTCTGTGAACAGCAATTTTCAAGTTTGGCCACAGCTTCTCAATTGGATTTAGGTCTGGACTTTGACTGGGCCAATCAAACACATGAATTATGCTTTGATCTAAAAACATTCCATGGTAGCTCTGGCTGTATGTTTAGGGTTGTTGTGCTGCTGGAAGGTGGTTCTCTGCCCCAGTCTCAAGTCTTTTGCAGATTCTAACAAGTTTTCTTCTAATGCCCCATACACACTATCAGATTTTCTGCAGATTTTTTTCCTTCAGGTTTACCAAAACCATGTAGTGCAAGGTCCTGCCTGATTGCATACAAATTGGAACTCCTAAGGTTTGACCTCATATTATATGGTTTTGTTAAATCTAAAGGAAACACTCTGCAGAAAAACTGATGGTGTGTGTGGGGTTTAAGATTGCCCTATATTTCTCTCCATCCATCTTCCCATCAACTCTGACCAGCTTCCCTGTCCCTGCTGAAGAAAAGCATCCCCACAACATCATGCTGCCACCAAGTTTCACTGTGGAGATGGTGTGTTCAGGGTGATGTGCAGCATTAGTTTTCCACCACACAAAGCCTTTGCTTTTAGGACAAAAAGTTAAATTTTGGTCTCTTCTGATCAGAGCACCTTCTTCTACACGTTTGCCGTGTCCCCCACATGGCTACCCACAAACTGGACTTCTTATAGCTTTCTTCTTGCCACTCTTCTGTAGAGGCCAGATTTGTAGAGTGCACGACTAATAGTTGTTCTGTGGATCTCTGCAGCGCCTCCAGAGTTACCGTGGGCCTAATGCTCTCCTTGCCTGACCTGTTTAGGTGGACGGACATTTATTGCTACGTTTGCAGTTGTGAAATACTCCTTCCATTTTTGGATGATGCATTGAACAGTACTCTGAGATGTTCAAAGCTTGGGATATTTTTATTTTTTTTTAACCTGACCCTGCCTTAGAACCTCTCCACAACGTTATCCCTGACCTGTTTGGTGTGTTTCTTGGCCTTCATGATGCTGTTTGTTCACCAAGATTCTCAAACAAACCTCTGAGAGCTTCATAGCTATATTTATACTGAGATTAAATTACACACAGGTGGACTATTTACTAATTAGGTGACTTCTAAAGGCAATTGGCACCACTAGATTTTAGTTACGGGTATCAGAGTTAGCCTAGGTTCACATTGGTATGATATGAAATGTCAAATCGGCAACTATTGCTGCAAATAGCACTGTCGAAACCGGTGTGGCGCTGCACCGATTCACAAAAGTAATTCCTGGTGACTTCGGGTGCAATTTCAATAGACATCTGTGCAGAAACCCACACAGCTGTCTGTTAAATCACCCCCGAAGTCAGACTGCATTGCCGGGTTGAAATTGTGCGAGTTCAGCTGAACTTGCACGATTTCTAACCCGCAGCAATGTGAACCTAGGCTAAAGGGGGCTGAATACAAATGCACGCTGCACTTTTCAGATGTTCATTTGTAAAAAAAAAAAAAATAATTGAACACAATTTATTAAGAGGAAGTAAACCCTGATGGGTTTACTTCCTCTTTTTTTCCCTGCAAAGGTAAAGCATAATGGACTACTATGCATCGCATAGTAGCTCATTATGTGTCACTTACCTGACACAGGAGCCAGCGAAGTTGCCGCTGTCCCCTGTAGTCCGCCGCATCCATGTTGCTTGTGGCGTCTCGCAGCTCCGACGAATCACAGCGGCGCAACCGCGATGACGTCACTCCCGCGCATGCGCACGGGAGTCGCGCCTCGCAGCTCCGCCGCTGTCATACGGCGAAGCCGCGATGACGTCACTCCCGCGCATGCGCACGGGAGTCGACAAATTTGGCAAATCCATTCTTGGATTTGCCGCATTTAGTGCGCATGCGCGCCGCTGTCTACGGCGCATGCGCCGTAGACAGCGGTGCCCATTTTCGGGCAAATATCTCCTAAACCATATAGGTTTAGGAGATATTGCTTGGACCTACAGGTAAGCCTTAATCTAGGCTTACCTATAGGTCCAAGTTATTTGGAAGGGTTTACTTCCTCTTTATTTTCCTTCCACTTCACAATTATGTGACACTTTGTGTTTGTCTGTCACATAAAATCCCAATAAAATACATGTTTCTGGTTGCAACATGACAAAATGTAGAAAATGCCAAGGGGGTATGAATACATTTTCAGGGCACTGTATTTAACCACTTGCCGACTGGCTCATGCCAATATATGTCGGCAGAATGGCTCTGCTGGGCGAAACCCCATATGGGTATGTTTGTTCCCTTTAAGAGCCGCCAAGGGGCATGCACACCCGCTGCACGGTGGGCGCAATTGCCACCAGCTACCTGCAATCGTGGGTTCGAGAGCCAGCATTGGAATTTGTGTGTGTATACACACAAATACCTGTTCTGTCAGGGGAGAGGAGACATTATTTGTTCCTACTAAGTAGGCACAGTGATAGGTCTCCTCCCCCAGTTGGTCCTATGCCCATACAGGTAGAAACACTAACTAGGGAAACACAGTTAACCCCTTGATCAGCCCCTAGTGTTAACCCCTTCCCTACCATTGAGATTTACACAGTAAATCAGTGCATTTTTATAGCTCTGATCACTGTATAAATGTCAATGTCCCAAAAATTTGTCAAGTGCCTGATCAGTCCACCGCAATAAATCACTGCCATTACGAGTGTAAATGTAAATATAAAATATATATAAAATATATAATAATAATAATAATAATAATAATAATAATGCCATAAATCTTTCCCATAGTTTGTAGGTGCTATAACTTTTGCGCAGACCGATCAATATATGCTTATTGCAATTTCTTTTTAACAAATATATGTAGAAGAATATATACTAACCTAAACTGATGAAGAAATTTGTTTTTAAAAAACATTTTTTGGGAATGTTTATTATAGCAAAAAGTTAAAAAATCGTTATTTTTTTCTAAATTATCACTTATTTTTTTTGTTTATAGCGCAAAAAATAAAAACCACAGAGGTGATCAAATACCCCCAAAAGAAAGTTCTATTTGTGGGGAAAAAAGGACGCAAATTTTGTTTGGGTACAACATTGCATGACCGCGCAATTGTCAGTTAAAGCGACGCAGTGCCAAAAATTGGAAAAATTGCTCTGGTCAGGAAGGGGGTAAAATCTTCCGGGGCTGAAGCAGTTAAAACACGAAACCCTCCAAAATAAAGGGGGTTTAATAATATTTTTTAAACAAAATATACTATGCACAACTTTCAAGATTCCAAGGTCGACACTTTTTTTGTATATTACCGTATTTAATACAAAGAATGTAATATTTTACATTCAAAACATATAGATGATATCAATATTCACCGTAGCATAATTTATTTATTTTTTTTAGACACTATTGGAAAAATAAGTAAATCTTGTATGAAAACAGACAGACCCCTTTTACACTGGAGTGGTTTTTAGGCACTTTAGCGCTGGAAATAGCCTCTGCTAAGTACCTGAAAACCACCTCCCATTTATGCCACCGATTTTTCACACTCGGGTGGTGCGCTTGCTCCAAAGAGTCCTGCAAGTAATATCTTTGGGGCGGGTTGGGAGCGCTGTATTTAGCGCTCCCAAAATGCCCTACCCATTTCATTTAATAGGCAGCGCTTCCAAAGCGCCTGAAAAGTGCTGAAACGGGAATTTTTAACCCCTTCTTTCAGGTTAAAATCTCCCTGCTAGAGGCTGAAAAGCGATGCTTAAACAGCGGTAAAGCACCAATAAAACAAACGCGCCCGCCACCCCAGTGTGAAAGGGGTCTAAAAAGTGTTCAATTTGAATTCAATATGAATTTTCTAAAGAAAAATAAATAAATAAATCTTGTTCTTGTAAAACAGCCTGATAAATAGACTCAGGGACAGAAATTATTTGGGGTTGAGCTTTATACCAACAACAATGTTTTAGACTGTTTACTTTTCATTAAGAAGTGTGAATAACTGTGGTAAACTGCCTCACATGTTTAACTCAAAAGTGCTTAAACAGTTATTTAAAGGTCATTACACAGTTACGAGGTCACGCAGTAAAGGAAACAAACAATTAGGACTAGATTTACACTTGCTTCCAAACAAGGCTTAAGGCTTTGTTAACCACTTGCCTACTGGGCACTTAAACACCCCTCCTGCCCAGACCAATTTTCAGCTTTCGGTGCTCTCACACTTTGAATGACAATTACTCAGTCATGCAACACTGTACCCAAATGAAATTTTTGTCCTTTTTTCCCACAAATAGAGCTTTCTTTTGGTGGTATTTGATCACCTCTGTGTTTTTTATTTTTTGCGCTGTAAATGAAAAAAAAAGACCGAAAATTTTGAAAAAAAAAAACACATTTTTCTTTGTTTCTGTGATAAAAATTTTCAAATTATTAATTTTTCTTCATACATTTTGGCCACAATTTATACTGCTACATATCTTTGGTAAAAATAACCCAAATGAGTGGATATTATTTGGTCTTTGTGAAAGTTAGAGTCTACAAGCTGTGGTGCGTATCGCACAAAATTGATCACATCTGATGTACTTGTGGCCCATCTCATTTATTGTGACCCAAACAAGCCAGGAAAGTAAGTAAAAATACCCCTCCAAATGACCCCTTTTTTGAAAGTAGACATTCCAAGGTATTTAGTAAGAGGCATGGAGAGCTTTTTGATGTAATTTTTTCCCACAATTCTTTGCAAAATGAAGATTTATTTTATTTAAATTTTTTCCACAAAATTGTCATTGTAAAAGGTTATTTCTCTCACGTGGCACGTGTATACCACAAATAATGCCCCAAAATAAATTCTGCTACTCCTGAGTATTACGATACCACATGTGTGGGACTTTTCCACAGCCTGACCACAGAGAGGCCCAACATGCAGGGAGCACCGTCACGTGTTCTAGCAGCATAAATTACACATCTAACTTGTTGACTACCCATTACATTTTTGAAGGCCCTGGAGCAGCAGGACAATGACACGTGGCACTGATACATGGCACTGATGACAGATGCCACCAATACGTGGCACTGATGACACGTGACACTGACAGATGCCACTAATATGTGGCACTGATGACACATGGCACTGACATGTGGCACTGATGACACATGGCACTAATACGTGACACTTATGACACATGGCACTGATGGCAGATGGCACTAAGTGGCACTGTGGCAGTGGGGACAGGTGGGCACTTTATTTTCCTTTTTTTATTCATTGGTTTTGTTTTTTTACACTAACCACTGTGAGATCTCACAGCGGTTCATCTCACCCTCCTCACACGCTGCCTGTGTGAGGAGGGAGAGTGGCGATGAGAGATGATCTCATATGTTTACATATGAGATCATCTCTCATTGGGCACGCCGATCGCGCTGTAAACGGCCGCTGTGATTGCCCGTTTACAGCGATCTGTGACTGGCTGTGTCAGGGGGACACGGCCAGCACAGAACTTCCCCGAAGCACGCCCGCGGCACGCAGCGGGGAAGTAAACAGGAGGACGTCCAGGGACGGCCTCCCGGCAGTTAGCGTCCGCTCTGTAGCCGTCTTTCGGCTATAGGGCGGGCGCGAAGTGGTTAAAGAGGTTGTAAACCCTCAAGGTTTTTAGAATGCATTGAGGTGAAAATCCACCTGTAATGCTGCAACCAGTTTTATTTACCCCCTTCATCTCGCACCAGGCACGAGCACACCAGCAAAAGCCGGTGTCTCGGGTCCTGATTGGGTGGATTGATAGCAGCGCAGCCATTGGCTCCCGCTGCGGTCAATCAAAGCCAATGCCGCTGCCAATTTTTTGGACTTGGTGTTTACAAGTTAAAATAAAAAATAAAACATTTTCGCTAGAAAATTTAGAACCCTCAAACATATCTTTTGGCGGTCGTTGCAATACTTTGTCACACCGTATTTGCGATGGGGTCTTACAAGCGCAATTATTTTAGAAAAAAACAAACAAGACAATAGTAAAGTGAGCCCAATTTTTTTATATTGTGAAAGATGATGTTACACTGAGTAAATTGAAACCAAACATGTCATGCTTAAAAATTGCACCCGCTCGTGGAATGGAGACAAACTTTTACCCTTAAAAATCTCCATAGGCGACGTTAAAAAAATGTCTACAGGTTAATAGTTTTGAATTACAGAGGAGCATGACAGGATCCTTAAATGTGAGATCTGGGATCAAAAAAACCTCAGATCTCACATTTGCATAAAAACCACAACAAAAAATTCCCCTTTAAGACTGGAGGACGGAAGTGACCTTTATGGAGCCCAGTGGGAGGCCATCTTTCCCTCACTCGGCATCTGGCCTGTGAGGGAAGAGGACCAGAACGTCTCCGCCACTACCGATGGCTCTGGTAAGTAGCGGGGACAACCGGAGCAAGGCGCGGGGGGGGGGGGGCCCTCTCCCGCCCTCGATAAAAGTGATCTTGTGACAAGTCTGCCACGGAGACCACTTTTATCTAAAAGATAACCACCCCCGTTGAAGAGGATACTGGGGGTTATGGCAGCTAGCTGCTGCCATAACGATATTCCTCTTCAAACAGCCATGTAAAACTACTTAAAGGGGTTGTAAAGGGTCATGTTTTTTCACACACCTTGCAGTCAACCGGCCGCCTAGCCCCCACCTTTTACTTACCTGAACCCTCTAACTTGCCCCACTGGGATGCGCACACGGTCTCTCTGCCTGGGGTTCTCGGCTGTTGATTAGATAGATTGACAGAAGCGGGAGCCAATGGCTGCGCTGCTATCAATCAAATCCAGTGGCGTGGGCTGGATTCAGGAGTGTGCCTGCAAAGTAACCCCTGGGAGAGCGCCTCTCCTAGGGGGTTATCAGATGTGGGGAGGAGCCGCGAGAGCTGCCGAGGGACCCCAGAAGACAAGGATCAGGGCCACTCTGTGCAAAATGAGCAGCACAGTGGAGGCAAGTTTGATATGTTTTTTATTTAACCACTTCAGTCCTGGACCATCTGGCTGGCCAAAGACCTCATATTTAAGAGGACCTGTCATGCTTTTTTCTATTACAAGGGATGTTTACATTCCTTGTAATAGGAATAAAAGTGATCCATTTTATTTATAAACAAAACGGACGTCCTTTTTTCCTACAAAGAGTTTTCTTTTGTTGGTATTTGATCATCTCTGCTGTTTTTATTTTTTGCGCTATAAACAAAAAAATTGCGACAATTTTGAAAAAAAAAAAAAACGCAGTTTTTATTTTTTACTTTTTTTGCTGCAATAAATATCCCCACCAACAAATTTTTTTTATATAATATATATATATATATATATATATATATATATATATAAAACATTGTTTTCCTCAGTTTACGCTGATACGTATTCTTCTACATAGTTTTGGTAAAAAAAAATTGTTTTAAAAAAAACGCAATAAGCATTTATTGGATTGGTTTGCACAAAAGTTAGAGTCTACAAAATAGGGGATAGTTTTATGGCATTTTTATAAAAAAATAAAAATATTTCTTTAGCTTTGCTTTGGCTTTGTTTCAAAAATTATACCCCATGTAGCTTTAGTGGTGCTTCAAAACCTCCACAGAACTCTATGGCAAAGCTCCATTGAACCCTGCTTGAAGGGCCTGCATCTTTTGAGAGGCTTTAATTCAGCTGTAGCTTCGCTTTGTTTTAGAGAAATTGCAAGGATGAGATATACATACACACATGGCATCTGCCAAGCTTCAAAAGAGCATCACTGAGGCACCACTAAAGCTTCACGGGAGCATCAAAAACACATAAAAGTGTGTTGAAGTGGTAGGCGCTTTAATGTGTGTTTAAGCCGAAGCAAGTGTAAATGAGCCCTTACTGGCAGAGTAACATTAAACCCTTCAATAGCAGGCACTTCCCTAAGCGCTCCCCCCCCCCCCCCCCCCCCCCAGCGCTATCACTTTTTAAAAGACAATTGGGCGGCCATGCTACACTGTACCCAAGCAAAATCTTATAATTTTGTTTCCACAAATAGAGCTTTCTTTTGGTGGTACTTGATCACCTCTGCAGGTTTTATTTATTTTTTGCTAAAGCCGTATTAGTGCAATCGTGACAGAGAAAATTGAGTACTGTCCGTGACGTTTCTGTTATGAAATTTTGTAAATAAGGGCACTTATAGGCACTGACACTCATCCCTGATGGTCCAGTGTGGACATCCGTGGGAGGGGCTGCGCTGATAATGAATCATTGCAGCCCCCCCCCCCCCCCCCCGTCAGGAGAGCCGCCGATCGACTCTACTCGCACCCGTCAGACGCGAGTGAGGAAAGGCCGATAAATGGCACTTCCCGTTTACACTGCGATTGGACTTGGCTGATCATGTGGTACAGAGTCTCCGTCAGACTCTTAACCGAGATCAGTGTTGCGGTGTGTCAGACTGACACGCCGCACCACCGATCACTGAGCGCCCTGATGGTTGGAGCGTCAGTGATGCTTCTGTGATGCTCTTTTGAAGCTTGTCAGATGCCTTGCGTATATCTCATACCTGCAATTTCTCCAAAACAAAAGTGATGCTAAAACTGAATGAACACCTTTCAAAAGCTGCAGGTGCTTCAAGCGAGCTTGGTCATAGACTTCTATGGAGGCTTAGAAGCACCACTAAAGCGACATGGGGTATACTTTTTGAAGGGAAGCCAAAGCAAACGCATTGTGTAAACAGGACTGTAAGCTAACCATTTTATTAAGTGACAGAGGCTTTGCCTGGCATTCAGAGAGCTTTAACGAAGCCTGTCCGAAGCCATGTTTGAGCCCGAAAAACACAAAAAGGAAAAAATACGCTGGATGAAAAATTCTGATAACAGCATTTTTGTGCCAGCTTAAAGTAGCATTTTATTAGTATTTAGAAGCACATTAGCATTTTATTTGATATTTCTTGCAGTACACGAAGAAAAGAAAAGAAAAAAAAAAAAAAAGCTGTTGGAGTATTCAACATATTTTACTGCTATAAAAACTCTCCAGTTTTTTTTCCTGCTCCTAGAAGCTGAAGCACATAACACTATTAGCTTTCAAGAGCAGAAAAAAAAAAAAAAAAGACTGCTTCTGGGCACTTAAAAAACGCGTGTGCATGGAGCCTTACTGGGATTTAGAAGGGGAGGGGGGTTTGGACCGCTTTGTACTGTAACCCAAGAACTTTTTTTGTCATTTAAATTTTTTGCAGTTTACAGGATATTTCTATTTATGGTAATAGCTTATTCACAATATTGTTGTCATATGTGCATTTACCACTGTATATGCCCACGTGCGACTATGGCCATATGGGCTGCTCAAATGTGATAGGGAGGAAATGCTCAGCATAGAAACTCACTGAAAACTGAGCATGTGCAGAGTTGCCACCACAGCTGCAAAATCACCATCTGAATTGGGGACAAACAGAAGGTGGAGATAGAGAGCAGCAGGATCAACGATGTTTCCTGCAGAATACAGAAAACGAATCTATGAACAGCATAGAATATAGCACTGATTATTAGGGATGCACCAAAATTTCGGCCACAGAAAGATATCGGCTGAAAATTGCCTTTTTCGTCAATTTGCCAAAAGAGAAATGTTGCAGATAATGGCCCCCGAAGAAAGGGGCGGGGCCGTCCCGCAGGGTGCCGCACATGTTTCATCCCAGCACGCCCCTCAGTGTCGCCCTTCCCTTCTCCTCCTCTCATACCTGTCATACACAGCCTGGCAGTGCCTGGTAATGCATGTCGCACTGTGTGGATCTGAATCGCCATGCAGCCGATGTAACGATGTCCCACCTCCTAGGACACAATGATTCCTAGCAATGGAACAGAGAGACGTCTATCACAAGAGGCGGTCTAGGAGGTAGGACATAGTTACATCGGCAGCACAGCGAGACATGCATTACCAGGTACTGGGGAGGCTATGTAGGACAGGAGAGAGAGGAGGGAGGGATGGGAGACTGAGGTGCGTGCCGGGATGAAACTGGCTGCACTGTGTCAGATCCACACAGCGCGACATGAATTACCAGGCAAAGGTAGGCTCAGGCTGCACGTTATGGGCACTGGCGGGCTGCACAACATGGGCACTGGCAATGGTGAGGCTGCACGGCATGGGCACTGGCAATGGTGAGGCTGCATGGCATGGGCACTGGCGGGCTGCTACAGGCACAGACAGGCTGCTGCATCTGATGGGCACAGACAGGCTGCTACAGCTGACTGGTAGGCTGCATCTGACAGGCACTGGTGAAGCTGCATTTGATGGACACTGGTGAGGCTGCTTTGATCTCCTGTACCACGTCCCCAGTCTCTGACCATCTCCTGTACAATGTCCCCAGTCTCTGATCGCCCGAAGCTCAAGCACATTGATCAGCAGTTGGGAGTCTTCCCACGTCCAAAGGCCCTGGGCCACCTGTACACCCAAAACTCTCCCCAACCAATCAGACTGGCGTCTGTTGTGATCACCATCCAATGGAGAGGAAAGAATGATCTACCAGACCGAAGACCTAAGCCACCAGAGAAGGGAATCCCTGACTAGTTAGCTCACTCGAATTTGACAATCCAGTAATAACAGAGATTGGTCCCATTTTGACAAAATCTTTTTGCAAGACTCTAGTGTGAAATTAAGCGTATGGTACCACTTCAAAAGTGTCTACCATAAGGCCCAGGACTCGCATGCAGAAGCACAGCGACAACCACCTGCGGTTCACCAATAACTTCACCGCAGCTTGAAGAGTCTGACTCCAGGTGTTGAGTTGGCACCAACGCCGACTTTTTTTGGTTCAGTACCCAACCAAACTTCTGGAGAGTCTGTATGGCGATT
The DNA here is from genome assembly GCF_037356315.1 of Lithobates pipiens. Taxonomy (NCBI): domain Eukaryota; kingdom Metazoa; phylum Chordata; class Amphibia; order Anura; family Ranidae; genus Lithobates; species Lithobates pipiens. Next base: position 42,528,349 of record NW_027507718.1, on the reverse strand, counting down.
GCTACATCCTTAATTCTGAGGCGGAAGCTGCCCTAAGAAGGAGGTCATCTAGGTAACCCACGACTGTGATCCCACATTTCCTTAGCAAAGCCAGAATTGGGGCTAACACCTTGGTGAAGACTCGGGGTGCTGACGCCAGGCCAAAAGGGAGAGCCACAAATTGGTATTGCTCTTCCCCGACTGCAAATCGCAGAAACCTTTGGATGCCTGAGGCATATGGGTACATGTAAGTATGCGTCCTTGATATCCAAGGACGCCAGGAAGTCCCCCTGATGGAGTGCAACGACCACAGAGTGAACTGATTCCATCCTGAACCTTTGCATTTTCACAAAGCTGTTGAGGGCCTTGAGGTCCAGGATTGGCCGTACCCCTTCCTTCTTTGGGACTACAAACAGATTGGAGTAGAATCCCTGAAACATTTCCAGCGTTGGTACAGGTTAATTTATTCTGACAGCCACTGTGAGTTGTAAGGTCTAATTATAGACAGGTGTGTGGCTTTCCTAATCAGTATATTATCCAGCCTGTCACCCAGCCCGGCTGTTGATTGTAGATCACAGAATGAAAATTGCAGAAAAAAAATGAAAAAATTCCCAAGACCAATGGTCCCCTCAGGGAGCCAGGTCCTCCTCCTACACTAGGCAGAAAATAACTAGCTGCAGTACGCAGAGTGAAGGTGTATAGCCAGTGGGACCACCCCCTGGGCAGTGCTGTGCAGTCTTGCTGTTTTTTTTACATGCCCTAGTCCTCTCCTGAAGGTGGCAATATAACCCTAAGGTCAAGATTTAAAGGAGCTGTGTCCGTCAATGAACGAAAGAGGGAAAAAAAAAAGAAAAAAAAAAGAAAAAAAAAAGAAAAAAAAAAAAACAACACGCGATATTTTTTACTTTTTGCTATAATATCCCCTAAAAAAAAAAAAAAAAAAAATTTATATATATATATATATATATATATATAAATATATATATATATATATATATATATATATACATACACACATATATACATATACACACATACAGTGTCTTGCGAAAGTATTCGGCCCCCTTGAACTTTTCAACCTTTTGCCACATTTCAGGCTTCAAACATAAAGATATAATATTTTAATTTTTTGTGAAGAATCACCAACAAGTGGGATACAATTGTGAAGTGGAACGAAATCTATTGGATAATTTAAACTTTTTTAGCAAATAAAAAACTGAAAAGTGGTGCGTGCAAAATTATTCGGCCCCTTTACTTTCAGTGCAGCAAACTCACTCCAGAAGTTCAGCGAGGATCTCTGAATGATCCAATGTTGTCCTAAATGACTGATGGTGATAAATAGAATCCACCTGTGTGTAATCAAGTCTCTGTATAAATGCACCTGCTCTGTGATAGTCTCAGGGTTCTGTTGAAAGCGCAGAGAGCATCATGAAGACCAAGGAACACACCAGGCAGGTCCGTAATACTGTTGTGGAGAAGTTTAAAGCCGGATTTGGATACAAAAAGATTTCCCAAGCTTTAAACATCCCAAGGAGCACTGTGCAAGCGATCATTTTGAAATGGGAGTATCAGACCACTGCAAATCTACCAAGACCTGGCCATCCCCCTGTCTTTCAGCTCAGACAAGGAGAAGACTGATCAGAGATGCAGCCAAGAGACCCATGATCACTCTGGATGAACTGCAGAGAACTACAGCTGAGGTGGGAGAGTCTGTCCATAGGACAACAGTCAGTCATAGGCCGCGTACACACGGGCAGATTGTCTGCCCAACTTAGTCCGCTGAACCGTGTTTCAGCGGACAATCCGCTCGTGTGTGGGCTTCAGCTGACTTTTTCAGCGGACAGTCTGACAGACTAAGTCTTTCGCAATTTCCGTAATTTTGTCCGTCCAAACTTGGTTTTGTCCGTCCAAACTTGGTTTCAGCGGACAGTCCGCTCGTGTGTAGGCAAGTTGGATGGACTAAGTATGGCGCATGCTCAGAAAGGATTTACACGGCCGAAGGTTGCATTGCAGTGTATTGGACGTCGTTTTTCTAGTCTCGTCGTACGTGCTGTACACGTCATCGCGCAAGCTTTCAGCGGACTGTCTGTTCATCGTGTGTGGTCAAGTCCATTCATTCAAATGTTGGACGGACTGTCTGTCGGATTGTCTGACGAACTTAGTTGGGCAGACAATCCGCCCGTGTGTACGCGGCCATACACTGCACAAATCTGGCCTTTATGGAAGAGTGGCAAGAAGAAAGCCATTTCTCAAAGATATCCATAAAAAGTCTCGTCTAAAGTTTGCCACAAGCCACCTGGGAGACACACCAAACATGTGGAAGAAGGTGCTCTGGTCAGATGAAACCAAAATCGAACTTTTTGCCCACAATGCAAAATGATATGTTTGGCGTAAAAGCAACACAGCTCATCACCCTCAACACACCATCCCCACTGTCAAACATGGTGGTGGCAGCATCATGGTTTGGGCCTGCTTTTCTTCAGCGGGGACAGGGAAGATGGTTAAAATTGAGGGGGAAGATGGATGCAGCCAAATACAGGACCATTCTGCATGAAAACCTGTTGGAGTTTGCAAAAGACCTGAAACTGGGACGGAGATTTATCTTCCAACAAGACAATGATCCCAAACATACAGCAAAATCGACAAAGGAATGGTTCACAAATAAACACATCCAGGTGTTAGAATGGCCAAGTCAAAGTCCAGACCTGAATCCAATCGAGAATCTGTGGAAAGCGCTGAAAACTGCTGTTCACAAACGCTCTCCATCCAACCTCACTGAGCTCGAGCTGTTTTGCAAGGAAGAATGGGCAAGAATTTCAGTCTCTCGATGTGCAAAACTGATAGAGACATACCCCAAGCGACTTGCAGCTGTAATCGCAGCAAAAGGTGGCTCTACAAAGTATTAACGCAAGGGGGCCGAATAATTTTGCACGCCCCACTTTTCATTTTTTTATTAGTTAAAAAAGTTTCAAAAATCCAATAGATTTCGTTCCACTTCACAATTGTGTCCCACTTGTTGGTGATTCTTCACAAAAAATAAAAATGTTATATCTTTATGTTTGAAGCCTGAAATGTGGCAAAAGGTTGAAAAGTTCAAGGGGGCCGAATACTTTCGCAATATATTTTGGGACCGTTCACATTTATAAAGTGCAATAAAAAATGAACCGATTACTGTGTAAATGTGACTGGCAGTGTAAGGGTTAACCAGGAGGGGCCGCTGAAGGGGTTAAGTGTGTCCTAGGAATGTGTAATAACTGGGGGAGTGGGCTACATGTGTCATGACACTGATCACCGCTCCCGATCACAGGGAGCAGTCATCTGTGTCCTGTCACTAGGAAGAATGGGGAAATGCTTGTTTACATCAGCGTTTCCCCCGTTCTTCCTCTCCGTGAGATGATTGCAGGGTAACCCAGCGGACATCGAGTCCGCAGGATACGCGATCACATGGCACGTGCCCACAATGCTGCGTCTTAAAGGGCAATGTACAGGTACGTTAATATGCCTGTATATGCCATTCTGCTGATGTATATTGGCGTCAGCCAATCGGCAAGAGGCTAGAGAGTTAAAGTATAACTAAAAGGCTAAAAAAAAAATCTTAGCTTTGAATAGAGTAGAGATGGATTTGAACACCTGTCAGTTCTTATTGCCGTTTGTGCCCCCCCGTTAGAAAGATTCACCCCATTTGTCCTGTTTATCATTGAAAGTGAAAGTAAAAGAAAACCTCAAATTTTGTGTTGCTCCCAGAAAAATAGAGGGGAAATCTTCAAATGGGGACACTAGTTCTGGTGACCTGGGGGTCCCCAAGAAGTACCTTTAATTTCAAGAGATTGCTTCTCACTGTTTGGCTATGGGACAAGAATTTAAAAGGGAAAACTCTGCAATTGCAAAGAGATGGTGAAAAAAAAAAAAAATATCTGACAGGGGTTATAACCCTTCCTTACTCTTTTTTATTTATTTATTTTTAATTTCAAATAAAGTTCTACTTTAACCATGTTGACAAAGTGGAGGAATCCGGAATACATTTTCTTATTCATAAATGTGACCAAAACGTGCATGTACTCATACTGCAAACGTTGTGATATGAGGCTTCAGAGAAATAAGGAGGTGCCTGGTTGAGTTGCCCGCAATGAGTTCAGAACAAATGCAAGCTTGCGATCAGTAAAATCCCCATGGAAACGGCATGCTAAATGAGACATGTAAAAAGACTAGCCGACGAGAAGTGTAACAAACACTAATGCAGCCTAAACTGAGCGTTCCCAGCATTTGTCCCTAAACACCAGGTTTTGTTATTGTTGGACAGCGTATCATCTGAAGGCGCCTACAACTAGCAGATCAACAAGGAATAAAAAACTCAAGTCAAAATGTTCTAAATCATTTTTTACAGTTTGAGTAAAAAACAAAACCAAAAAAAAAAAAAAAAAAAAAATCAGTCTGTCCTGGAGCTTTAGAGGCTGCCTTCCGCCATGCCTCTGTTCTGGAACTGTGCTCGTCCTGTATGCTTTCTCATATTACCATCTAGCAAACGGCTTTTACATTTCAGCACGCTTCTCTAGCTCCAGCCTTCAGTCATTCCGAGGATGTTTATCTTTTGTTCAGGGACTGTATTCTCATTATATGTATATTTAGCCAAGTGAGGATCGCCCATATTTCACATCTATGCTGCTAAGATTTAAATCTGGCTACTGGCCTCCGCATATCAACACGCCTCTGTAGTCGCTGACTTCCACCATTTTGTGGATCTCAGCACAGTTCTCTAAGCACTGCCTTCAGACGTGCTGAGGACGTCTCTTTTGTTCCAGGACTGTGCTCGCATTTTGTGCATTCTCGTTCCATGTATTTACAACTCGCTGTGGAGAACGCTAGCTTCGTTATCCGCCGTTCCCTGGATCTTCAGGATGTCTGTCACATTTTAGGAACGCGTTCATCCTGTGTGCATTTTCCTTGTATTTACAGCTAGCTAAACAGCTTCTGCAGATCAGCGTGTGCCTCTGTAGCCGCTCACTTCCACCATTTTGTTTTTTATGCTCAGGGAAAGTCATCCATTGTGTGCTTGCAGGTTATCTACATTTCATGATAACTATCCCTATACAGAATACAGTTAAATATAATATATAGTCAAATGTCACAGTTTGAATTTTATGTAATGCTGAACTCCAGGCAGATATGAAAAAAAAAAAATGTATAATGCTATTTATTCTTTAAAGATTAAGTGTATTCTTTTATTCTTCAGCTACCTGAATCTGTCTTGATACCTTATCTGCTATAAAACATCCTTCACACTGGTACCAAGAAACCTGTACTGTGTGTTTAGAGGACATTTAAAAAAATTTTTATTGGTGCCATTAAGCCTAGGTTCACATTTGTGCCACTGCAGGGCCAATCGCATGCAATTTCATTGCAATGCGAGTCGTGGTATGGCTGAACTCGCATCAAATTCGCCCAAAAGTTGCAGGGACTCCCTCCCTGCACTGTAAAGGGATCACATGGGTGTTCTCACCCATGCGATCCGATTCCTTTGCAAGTTCACAATCCATACGGCGATCTGTGCACCGACCTGGGGGTGTCATTAACAATGTATTGACACCTGCAGCAGTTCGCAGAGGGCAGTGTGAACTGTGTGCGAGAAATGTGTAATGCGGGAACTGGCACTGTAACCACGCTGGTTCCTGCATCGCATACGTGTAAACCTAGGCTCAAACTGAGCATTTACCTTTATTTGGGGGGGGGGGGAGAGAGAGAGAGAGAGAGAGAGAGACACACACAGAGAGAATAATTATATATATATATAAAAAATAGACCTCCCAGCATTTAGGATCTGTATAGACTGGCTGCTTTCACACTGGGGCGTCGGCGGTAAAGCTCTGCTATTTTTAGAGGCGCGTTACTGTCATTTTTGCAGAAGATTTCGGCCGCTAGCGGGGCGCTTTTAACCCCTGCTAACGTCCTGCCCGTGCATCACCTCAGTGTGAAAACACTCGGGCTTTCACACCGAGACTGCAGGGGGAGCTGTTTTTCCAGGCACTTCACATGTGCCTGAAAAATATATACTAAGGCTTACCTGTAGGTAAAAAAAAAAAAAAAAAATGTCCTAAACACTGCATGCAGCTGCTGACGTCAGCGGCGCATGCGCTCTGCGGGTCCGGCATAACTTGCCAGAATGATGGGCATGCGCAGGAGTGACGTCATCAGGGCTCCGGCCACTCACAGCGCTGAAGCCAGCGATCCCAGAAGAACTGGCAAGGGAACATGTCAGCTCCATCAGCTGTGACCGGAAGTGCTGCGGGAGCTTCATTCTAAGGCAAGTATTTCATAATGTACTAGTATGTGATGCACACTAGCACATTATACTATTGTCTTGCAGGGCTTTTTTCCTCTCAGAGGTTTACTAACTGCAGCAGAGAAATGTCGGGTCACCAACTTAGCGCTCTGACATGCTGGATATAATTCAGGACTGGCAGGCCAAATTTACAAAGCAGCAGGTAAAACAGAGTCCATATATTTATTTCAACTGTGTATTTAGCGGTTTGCCCGAAGTTCAGCAATAAACATTACATTAAATTTTAAATCACTGAAACCAGATTTTTAGAACTCCACACCTTATTAAAGCATAAATATGCACTATAAAGAAAAATATAGGGTTCAAACAGTAGAACATCACAGGCACACAAGAAATTTAGCAAATGAGCAGAGCATTGTAAAGTTTACTGAAAGAATAGGAATAACTGAGGTAGCTAATGACTTTTTCTTCTCTTCCGCAGCACAGTAAGGTCTATGGATTAACATGATATTTGGCAGGTTAATATTCAAAAAGCAGCACATCAGATGTGAGCTTCCAGTGCTATGATTGGGCTGTAGGAGTTAATTGGTTCCAGGAAGCTTTTCTCATTATGCATGGCGGGTCACGCCACAGAGTTCTACAGACAGGCAAGACGTCTTACCTCCCATTGTTAACAAAGAGATCTGCCCATACATGGGCACCCCTGTACTGTAACCTCATGCATACACTGCCTTCCCACCATGTTTTTCATATTGTTCATTAAGCAGTTATAGTGACAATTCTGATAAACCATGCCATTTTCAAAAATACCACAACTACCATGAATTGGCAATAACAGGCATATCTTTAAATGCATTTCTTTCATTGACAAAAATGCATTGTAGTTTCTGATTTGCCATGAGGTGCCCATCTAGTGTAAACTTTGAAAGGAAAGAAAGGGTTAGCATAATATGGGTCAGGCTGATGAACGCTGTAGGGAGAAGATGGGGCGAGCGCAACAAACTGCTTTGGAAAGTGGGTTTTGTGATGTTTAACAAGAGGTACTTTTCCGGGTTTTTTTTTTTTCTAGATCAGGATTGAAGTGCTCAGTGCTTGAAGGAATAAGAGCCTCTACCAACAACGTGAAGGACAACCAATCATCCAACTTAAAAGGAAATACTAATAGAACAATACTAACCACATTAGGAATTTACCTTAGGCCAACAATTACGATGGTCAAATATTATTAGAAAAGGCACTGATGTGAAGGCCTAAGCTTAGTATACCAAACCCTTGAATTCAGGGATAGCAAGCTTGAACAGATGAAGTATGTCCACTGGCTGAGACACTTGTGGACATTGCTGGGCAGAGAGGGACCTCAGGTACGTGTTAGAGGGGGCTGCTACACACAAAAGGCTTTTAAGATAAAAGACCTACTGCCTTTACAACCCCTTTAATACTGGCAGTAGATTCATGGGCGGTTTATTTCTCTTTTTCAAAAGTAACTTCTAGGTGGCACTTATGTTGTTGCCCCTCCTTGTACCTACCGCTCAGCCTGGGACTGTCACTCTATTTAGTATATCAGGATGATGAATCGTTCATTAATTAGGATTCTTTTTTGTTTAGATGGATGTGATTAAGCATACGGATGGCTCCTGAGGAAGTGGATTATGTCTATGAAATGCGTTGGGCCATAAAGAAATCTGTATTTCCGGATATACTACATTATTCTGTCACAATGTATGTTTGTACTGCAAACTGACTTGAAGAAATTTGAGAATATTGGAGATTACAATTTTATGAATGTTGATGCTAAATAAAGAATTAGTATTTTATTGTAACATTTTGTGCCTCAAATGTCTCATTTTAGAAAGGTTTTTAATTATTTCCTATTTTGTCAAGAAAAGGAAGCTTGGACAGATGAAGTATATCCAAAGAACATAAAAATACTAGATAAACAAACAGTCTGAAAGTTATTGAAGGTACCTTTAACCCTTGCTATTAACTGCTAGCCAACCAGCTGCCACAGTTATACTGCGGCAGGTTGGCAAGGCTGCGCAAATCATCGTAGCTGTACGTTGCTCCTTTAAGACGTCATAGCAGGCGAGCGCGATGTCTGCCAGGCACCCGCGATCGCTCGCGACAGAGCAGGAACCTGGATCTGTGTGTTTAAACGCATAAATCTCAGTTCTGTCAGGGGAGAGGAGACAGATTGTCTGTTCATACTAAGCACAGTGGTGTAGTGGTTAGCACTTTCACCTAGCAGCAAAAAAGGGTCACTGGTTCGAATCCCAATCACGACACCATCTGCCTGCAGTTTGCATGTTCTCAATGTGCCTGTGTGGGTTTCCTCCGGGTACTCCTGTTTCCTCTCACACTCTAAAGATATGCTGGTAAGATAATCAGATCCTGTCTAAAAATTGGCCCTAGTATATGTATGAATGTGTGTTAGGGAACAGAGGGTGTAAGATCCTTGAGGGTAGGGACTGATGTGAATGTACAATGTATATGTAAAGCGCTGCGTAAATTGACGGCGCTATATAAGTACCTGAAATAAATAAAAATGAATAAGTATGAACACTAATTGGTCTCCCCTAGTCCATCCCATCCCCCCTACAGTTAGAACACACCTAGGAAACAGATTTAAGCCCTTGATCGCCCCCTAGTGTTAACCCCTTCCCTGCCAGTGACATATATACACTAATCAGTGGCTATTTTTAGGTCCCAAAAGTGTGTCAAAAGTGTCCGATTTGTCCTCCGCAATGTCGGATAAAAACAACAACATAACTATCCCCTATTTTATGGGGTACAAAATATTGCGTTTTTTTCAAAATTGTCACGCTTTTTTTTATAGCACAAAAAATTAAAAAAAAAAACAAAAAACGCAGAGATGATCAAATACCACCAAAATAAAGCTCTATTTGTGAGGGAAAAAAAAGGACATACATTTTGTTTGGTACAACTTAGCACGGCCATGCAATTGTCAGTTAAAGCGATGCAGTCAGGAAGGGGGCAAATCCTTTCCAAGGCATATGTGGTTAAGACCAGGGAAATTCGGAATAAGGGATATTCCCAGACAGGAAGCAATCTCTAAAGGAGCCATGTATGGACAAGAGAGCCCTCTAAATATTACATTCAAATGGAGAGTAAGAAGAAGAGAAGGACAGCAACCCACAAGCCTTAAAAGAGAGGCAGGGATGAAAATAAATTGCAACTCCAATAGGCAAACAAAGGAGCAGAAGGATGAGGCGGAACACATGCCATTTACTGTACACCCAAAATGGTTGAGAAATGTGATGACATCATTACACCCTGCCTGACGAGTATAAACAAGATTCTAGGAATTATGAGCAGAATCCACTACTGATTAATCAGAGTTAGGAATTTGCTTAGTTGCACAAGCAAAATAAATAAATAAAATTAATAAATAAAAATGAAGAAGAGGAACTATGGCTGTAATAAGTTCTGATGAACTCCAAACAGAGAATGGGGGGGTTTGCGCTGAGAAGAGTGTCACTCCAATTTTTACAAAACCAAAAGCATATTATAAATAATTCCATCAACACCACTCCAGTTAGAACAATGGGGTCATTAGTTAGCCCGTGAAGATCTACGAACCCTCTTAATGGCCAATTAGTCATCGTAAACAGCTTAAGCAGAGACTTTCATAGAAGTTTTAATTGCTGTTTTACAATTGAAATTTCTAGCAGTTACATAAACAGTACTTAGTTGAAGTTGGACAAAGCAGAGTACTGTACTGATTATCCGAGTAAATTGCCTTGTATCATTTTTACCTATAGGTAAGCCTATAATAAGGCTTAAGCCACGTCGAGGGGCATTTGCAGGTATTAAAAAAAATAAAAAGCAGACATTCTGGCCATGTGTTTGTCGGTCTGGCCGGCTTCTGTGTGCTGGAAAACCAGTAGCCGACCGACTCCCCATCAGCGCTCTAAGCCAATGGCAGAGCGCGCTGACTGGAGTGTTCTGGTGGGGGTCCCCCTGTCAGAACACAACAGCTCAGCGGGGGAGATTGTTGAACTAATCTTGCATGGTTACCCAGCTATACCTATAGTAAATAGCTCCTAACCCTGTACAGTTTAAAGAGATATTTACTTTAGATGCAGTCAGTGACATCACCAGCACATGCGCACTGAAGGAACCTGTGCTGCTCTTTCAAAGCTGTGCCATAAACAGTGACATCATCGCCAGCTCGGCCATTCGCATCGCCAAAGCCAACAAACTCAGAAGAAAGACCGGATTAGGTGAAGATGGAAGCACCTTCAGCGGCGACAGCTGGAGGGCTACACTTTTAGTCAAATCTGTCACAGTATTGTCACATGCTAGCATATTAACACATTAGGATTTAAACTGTCCGATTTTTTTTTTTTTTTTTAAAGTGGTTCACTACCACTTTAAGCAGATTTTATTAAAGCGGGATTCCACCCTAAAGTGGAACCTCCGCTGATCGGATCCCTCCCCCCCTCCGGTGTCACAATTGACACCTTTCAGGGGGGAGGGGGGTGGAGATACCTGTCAAAGACAGGTATTTTCACCCACTTCCGGGCATAGACTCCCGTGGGAGTCTACGCCATTTCCTGCCCCGCCGCGCTGTCTGCTGGGACACACACGGGTCCCAGTGACAGCGCGGAGATTTCCTATTGCGCGGCGCGGCTCGCGCATGCGCAGTAGGGAACCGGGAAGTGAAGCCGATTCGCTTCACTTCCTGATTCCCTCACCTAGAATGGTGGCGGCAGCAGCCGAGAGCCGAGCGATCGATCGGCCTCGGCATCGCTGGAACCCGGGACAGGTGAGTGTCCATTTATTAAAAGTCAGCAGCTGTAGTATTTATAGCTGCTGGCTTTTAATATTTTTATTTTTGGTGGAATCCCTCTTTAAGCAACTTGTAAAATTGATTGAGCATAAAAGTCTTAATTCTTTAAAGCAGTATTAAACCAAAAAAAAAAAAAAAAATGGAATATACTGCAACTTACCAATCCTTAGATGTGGTGGTTGTATTCGTTTTCTATTTTTTTTTTTAGGTGCCCCCAGTTTTCACCTGGTGATGGTGATCCAGCCAGTACCAAACTTCTTGTATTAGGAGTTCCCCCATGCCGGATGAAAGATCACAGGGGCCTCTTTGGACAGCAGAATTGTCAGTTACACAAGCAACTACAGCAACAGTTTTTTCTTTTGGGATAAATGTTTTACACAAATAAATCATTTTAAGCACCCCTGTCAGTGGTAAACGATTTGTCTGAACACTAGCTGCTACATTTGGAGGAGAGCTAGTCTTAAAAAAAAAAAAAAAAATAAAAAAAAAAAGGACTTACTGTCTAGATGACCAGGTGAAAATAAAAGAAAGCCCAACAAAAGGAAACAAATGCAGTCATCACATCTAAGAATTGGTAAGCTGCAATATAATAAAATGTTTGCTTGGGTTTAATATAGCCCAAGGGCTGGTTCACACCAGAATGTGTTGCAAGAAGGGCACAATCAGTGTACGTTTCCTGCACTGCATTCATAACACGCTGCCTTTGCGATCCGCTGTGCATACCAATCCATTATTAACAGCACCTAAACACAGATGCATAGGTACCAGAGTTTTTGGTGCAGTGCGTTTTCAAAATCAGTGCATGCTGCACACTTTGTGCATTCCCTTCACTTCAATGGGCTGCAATTTTGCAATGAAATTTATATATATATTTTTTTTAAATGCTAAAATTTTAATGTCACTTCTGCATTAAGGCCACTTTCACACTGAGGCGCTTCTAAAATGCCAAGAAAAACACTGAGCGTTTTTGAAGAGCTTTTCAGGCGCTTTTGAAGAGCTTTCCATTCATTTCAATGGAGAGGAGAGTTTTTCACAGCCCTGCCAGCACCTTGCCCCAGTGTGAAAGCATTCATTGATTTTAATGCAAAAATGTTTTCGTGAGCTTTTTAGGCACTGTTTTTAGCGTGAAAGCGCCCGAAAATCGCCTCAGTGTGAAAGGGGTCTTAAAGTTTCTTACCTGTCTGACTGCACACAGACCTGCGCACACACAGCTCTGTGTACAATTTCTGCATCAGAGATTAATGAACATGTCTGAGTGATGTCATCCCAGCTGAGCCAATGAAAAAAAAAAAAACGTACAAAAATTGATTCCCAGGAAAACAACCACAACTGAAGAGGTCAGCGGCCTGTGAGGGAGCTCAAGGACAAAGCAATGCTGGAGGGGAGTATAGTCCCACTTTAATTTGATAGCCTTCTGTAAATTGTGGTATAGGCAAGCATGCCAACTGGTTACATTAAATATCCTATGAAATAGTTTTACCCAATGTAACCAATCTCTATCAAATCGCGATTTCAGGCTATGCAATCATTTATTGGTCAGACCACAACACAAAATCAAGTGAAAAAATTGGATACAATTAGAAATGTGGCCAGGAAAAGGGATCTGCTGAAAATAATCAAAAAGCTTTGGCACACCTACTTTACACCCCAGACAATTTGATTAGTTATGCTATTTCTGTAAACATCCTCCTCGGGGACCAGTAAGGATGCAACATCTGCAGTTAGTGAGCTCTTCTTTTAAACTGAAATTATGCATGAATGCCAACAGTCATCTCTGGGGGCCAGTGGCTCTGTCTGAATCAGACTTACCGTACCATCCAATAAATTGGACTCGTAATATATTTTTTGTAAATATGGTTTCTTGCTTTCAATTAAAACAATAGCTAAAAATCATTAAACTTCATCTCTAAATGCTCAAATATACATTTAAAGAGTCTCTTTGAAGAACGCTACAATATATTCAACACTGTTCTATTTACATTTCAAGCGGTATCACAGACAATTCTTAAGGTCAGAATTGCTGCAGCAGGTACCGTGAATGATGCATATTTCCATTAAAGAGTTTACTGAATGAATGAAATACTTGTATAGCGCACAATGCGAACTGAATCGCCTCTAGGCGCTGAGCACACTGACCACAATGACAATCACTCTCAGTCTGTTGGCACTCGAGCTGTGGTCCTGCGAGCTGGAAAACCTGTATGCAGGGCAAGGCTGAGATTGCCATTGTCAAAATAGGCAAGAAATCAGGTGCCACTAGGGCTAGTGGTCTACTTAAGAAAAGAACAGTGGGATACTAGAAGTGTTATTGGTTAGCCATTCCGGGAGGTACAGAACTGGCCTTGTGGCTGAATGTAAGACCCAACTCTAACTTTACAGAGCTGTATAACACAATGGAGAGGACAACCCTACAGTAAGGCTTCTAAAGAGAATTTGATGCAGGTGTCAGCCCCTTTTGGAGAACTGAGAAATCCGTGGTATTCACAATGGTAAAGTGTGGAGTGAGATCACATGTTACAGCGATATTGCCCTTTGCACATCTATGTAATGTGCTGCGTTGCTAGGCAGAGAACAGCTAGGTCCAAAGTAAGGCAATGGTCAAAAAAACCAAGCAACCAGTGCACATGAGGTTTGCAGGCATCATAGCCGATTGATTCATTATAGGCAGGCAGTGAAAGCAGACTGTGAAGCAGATGATTCCAAAGTAATGGCCAAGCAGGAACCTAAACAAAATCTTGCTCCTTCCAGGCTGAAAAGACAGGCGTAAGAATGTGAAGCATTTACGCTCCAAACTCCACCTAATGGATGACATCAGCAATCACTACCCTCAGGCCTACCCTCACCTTGCCAGAGAGAAAATGGCTGTAAAATATCACAAGCATGCAACTGCTGCAACTCTGAATTAACAGTACCCACCAAGGTTCATTCCCTATGAATGTGTACAAAAGACATGTCCTTCTCTTAAGGTCCACATGGCTGAAACGAGTTTACATTTGCAGTCTGTCTTTTATGGAGAACCAATAAATTCTGGAAAAAAAAGGGGAGAAAGGCTGGTGCCATTGAAGTTGGCTAAAACATTTTATTATAGCATGTTAACAAATGACAAAACAGCCAATGCATTTCGGGCATCAGGCTTTAATCATTGCTTTTTTTTGCCCATGATTAAGGCCTTATGGCCAAACTGCGTTAGCTGCTTTGACTGTTCACATGCTATGATAAAACAATGTTTTAGCCGACTTCCATGGCACCAGCCTCTCTCCCCTTTTTGCATGGATTACATGGAGGATTGCAGAGACTTCCCAGGCTGAGTGCTGTGTTGTCGGGGTTCACCAGGCATTGCACAGAAGGTAGTAGCTCTGATGCACCCGTTCCAATAAAGTCTGAAGATTTTAAAGAGCAAGCAACGATTTGCGGACTCGCTCTTTTCGGGTGTGCCGCTCTCCGAATCTGGAAAAATGCCGTGGAAAGGCCAGCACGGTTCAGGTCAAACAGCTTTGACACATGAATGAGTCTGCATAGACTGGGTCAGTGTTAGTGGTGCCACGGCTCTAGAGTAAGGAGTGTCCTGAAGCTGACCAATACAGTACACCGAGATGTGTATCTTGCTATAATGCAGAGCTTAATAAGGGAAGGTCGCAGACCATAATAACCTACATAAATTCCAGTTCAGTGGCTGGTAGATAGAGATTCCAAAGAAAGTGTCCATAGGTTTCAGCCTAAATGGCTGTCTCACAAAAGGAGTATTCAAAGACCGAATCAGAGCCATGGTCGTGCCACTGCCCTGGGCCTAAAACACAATGCTCTGCTGCCAATTAACACAAAAGTGAAGGTCTAGAAAGCGTCAAAATGCAGAGCTCAGCGCCTAAAGAAGAGTTCCCCAATTTATCTTTGCAAAAATAGTTGAACTCAAAGTGAGTCTTCAGACACTGGGTCGCACCAGAAGCTGTGTCACGTCTCTGAACCTGGAAAGAATTCTTCAGCCAACACAGCCCACTACAGTGCTAAAAAGCGGTTATGTTGAACCCAAAAGATTTTATGCTTTCTGTGTCACTGACCAAGAATAATTTTCTTTAACTTTATGAAAATAAAAAAATAAAAATGTACACTGCCCAAGCTTTACATAACATTAAACATGACCCTTATTCATTTAGATTATAATTTTATTTTAAAAGCAAAATAGTAGATTCTAAATTTGAAAATATGTTATGCTAACTTAATGAATAAAAAAAATAAAAATAAAAAACCAGTAAAGTGTAATTTTTTCCAAAAAAACTGAATTTGAACGACTACTGCGCAAAAAAAAAACTGACACAAAATATTGCAACAACCACCATTTTATTCTCTAGGGCAGTGGTTCTCAACTCCTGTCCTCAGGACCCACTAGCAGGCCAGGTTTGCAAGATAACTGAAATACATCACAGGTGATATATAATAAAAGCAGAGAGAATTTTCTGCATAGAAAGAATCAGGAAATACTTTTTTCAAGATGGTGATAATGATTCTGCATGATTAATCATGCTGCTCTAATTATAACATATAAAATCTCAAAGCGAATATATGTAAAAACCCTAAACAAAATAACTTGGTGTAACATCAAGACCTACCTTGTAAATCCCAATTCCTGGATCAATCAGGAAGGCTCGGGCAGAAGTAGAGGGCTGAACTGAAGGAGTGGACACACGCAACTTCTTATTTGTAGAATTTAACTGAACTTTGCTTTCCCCTTCCTTTTTCTTTGATGAATTGCTGGTGCCCTCAGACTGCGAACGGATTAAGAGTTGGACAATGTCATTTAATCCAACGTTGTAGTCAAAGAGTGTATGTCCATCTTCCAGCTGTAAAATAAAATAAAGAACTCTAAGTGTGAAGCCTTTCCCGATCCAAAGGGCAAATGCAAATGATTCTAGGCAAGTCATTTGAAGAGTTGAAAAAGACATTACACCTTCCTACCTGCACCTTGTTTTTCTCCTGTATAAAGGTGCGCATTGATGAAGCTTTGTGGCGTCAGCCTTAAGTAGAGTAAACTTTAACATTCCTTTGTCAGCAGCTTTGGTTTGTTTTAAAATATGAGGCATGGCTATGCACAGTTTAAGGCATGATACCTGTCTGTAATCTAAGAACTGACACTTCCTGTAAAGAAACTACACAATCCCTGGGTCTTTGTTCTGCAGATGAGAACCACAAAGCAATTAGATCTGAAACAAACACAAGCAGGCAGAGCAATGAAGGGAAGATGTAGGTTTCATCACAAGAGCACGCCTACATTTTATACATTCAATCTTTTTATTAAACAAAATTTTAAAAAATACAGCATACCAAAGTTGCTCAAATAGTGTACAAAGAAATAAACTAGGAGGTACAAAAAAAAAATACATAAACAAAAATGGCAAAATCTTAGGACCAAATGCGCTCGGGAAAAGAACATTAAAAAGTGATACTAAGCACACGCGGTTTAAATTTACATCGTTCCTTCTTTTTCTGTATGTGGATGATGGCACCAAGTATTTTTTTAACCTCTTGCCAACCATATACTGTACATATACGGCGGCAAGGCGGCTCTCCTGTGCAAAATCATGTACAGGTACATGATTTTGCACTTCCGGGTCTGGGGAGCATAAGCACGCCGCCGACGAATCGCTCCTGCTGTGATTGGACACAGCTAGAGCTGCACAATTCTGGCCAAAATGAGAATAACAATTTTTTTGCTTAGACTAAAGATCACGATTCTCGTGGTATAAAGAATTTAGCACATTATACAAAAAAGAAAATTGGTCTAATTTAACGGGTTTTTTTTTTATTCATTAATTTTTTCCCCCAAAAAAATACCTTTGATCTAAAGCAGGGGTAGGCAACCTTTTGAGCACAGCTTGCTGAAAAATGTTTTCAAAGAAATTGAGCATGCCGATTTTATACCAAAAAAAATGGCAACTTCACACTCAATCACAAAAAAGATTTTTTTATAAAGTAAATGCTGTAAACTACTTTAGAAGTGAGAAATTAACATCCTGCATTCACGCCTCAGATAAGGCCCAATTCATGCACCTTCACACCTCAGATCACTGCCCCTGCTGTTAATCTGCCCCACCACTGTACTCCCCTGCACATCTGCCCCACCACTGTACTCCCCTGCCCGCCTGCCCCACCACTGTACTCCCCTGCCCGCCTGCCCCACCACTGTACTCCCCTGCTCACCTGCCCCACCCCTGTACCACCCTGCTCACCTGCCCCACCAATGTTCCCCCTTTCTCATCTGTGCCACCACTGAACCATCTTCTCATCTGTCCTAACACTGAACTTATCTGCCCCACCACTGTAACCCCCTTTCTCATCTGCCCCACCACTGTAACCCCTTTTCTCATCTGCCCCACCACTGTAACCCCTTTTCTCATCTGCCCCACCACTGTAACCCCTTTTCTCATCTGCCCCACCACTGTAACCCCTTTTCTCATCTGCCCCACTACTGTAACCCCTTTTCTCATCTGCCCCACTACTGTAACCCCTTTTCTCATCTGCCCCACTACTGTAACCCCTTTTCTCATCTGCCCCACCACTGTACCTCCTGCACATCTGTCCCACCACTGTACCTCCTGCACATCTGTCCCACCACTGTAACCCCCTACTCCTGGTTTCCATCAATGTACCCCTTTTCTCCTCTGCACATCTGCCCCACTTCTGTACCCCCCCTGCTCATCTGTCCCACCAATGTACCTTCATTTCTGCTCTGCCCCAACACTGAACCCGCCCCCTGCTCATCTTTCCCACCACTGTAACCCTGCTTCTCATCTGGCCCACCACTGTAAACCCCTGCTCTCCTGCCCCACCACTGTCCCCCCTGCTCTCTTGCCCCACCACTGTCCCCCCTGCTCTCTTGCCCCACCACTGTAACTCCCTTCTCATCTCTTCCACCGCTGTACCCTCCTGCTCTTCCGTTTCACCTCTGAACCCCATCCTGCTCACTTTCCCCATCACTGTACCCTCCTGCTCATCTGCTCCATCTCTGTACCCTCTTCTCATCTATATGTGTGATATACAGAGTGGTGAAAGGAAGCAGAGATGGGACATCTACCTGTCCTGGCACACTCATCCTGCTGATCCACCTCTCGCATCCAGCCCATGTGCGTGTATGTGATGTAACATACAAACATATGGAATGGATGCGCAATAAGCTCAGGTCAGGGGTATTTTCTGAAAGCAGTGGGCCTGTGTGCAGGATCATAAGTGGGATGGCCCCCCCACAGCTGAGAAAAAGTAGTTGGGTGTGATTTTCATTGCTCTGAATATTGGCTGTGGTTTAAAGGGCCACTGAGTGCAGGGGATCAGTAGTAAGTGATGCAAAGGTTCAGAAATAAAATTTCAACAAAGTTTCCATAAGCTCAACAGTAATTCCACAAACTATCACCTGATTGCGATTTTTTTCAATCACAGTGAAATCCCTTCTTTCTGAGATTGGTAGTGGCAATCAAGCGAGTCATCTTCCTCCAGATGGTGGACGCGGCTAGCAGGACCCTGATTGACTTTAGCAGTGGCCAACAGTCCTCCTACTCCTGGAAACAGGGATCGTGCTGCCCCCCCCCCACAGAACTGCACCCAATCTTCCCCGTCACAAAAGCTGACAATCTCAGCTACAGCAAAGTTAGAGAACCAAACAATGTTTCTCATCTATTACAATGTATGGGGGCACAGTGCCTCCGACTCAGTGCAGGTGTGGTGTGAGGAACTATGAAATTGGAATGCATTAGTGTCTCACTGACACTTCCCTGCACTGCTCTGCTGATGGGAAGGGAGTTGAACAGAATACATATTGGCCTAAATTGAGGAACTTTTAAAAAATGTTACTGTATACGTTTTATATTTATATTTTTTTTCACCAAATTGTCAGGTTTTTTGTTTATAGCACAAAAAACAAAAACCGGAGAGGTGATCAAAATACCACCCAAAGAAAGCTCTATTTGTGTGGAAAAAAAGGACATTATATTTGGGTACAACGTCTAACGAACGCGCAACGCAGTGCCGTATCGCGAAAAATGGCCTGGTCATGAAGGGGGTAAACTTTCCGGAGCTGAAGTGGCTAACAAAAAACAACAATGTACCTTTTTCCTAATCGATATAAAGCTGACACATGACCCAGCTCTTTCCCAGCCTGTCTGCAGGGAAACAAGGGGAGCTTCCAGTCATCTGCTGCTGGTTCCATGTAAAAAAAACAAAAAAACAAAAAAAAAACACAGCCTTATATATAATTTTTTTAATATATATATATAATATATTATATATATATATATATATATATATATATATATATATATATATATATATATATATATATATATATATATATGGGATGCACCGAAACCGATACCGAAAATGAAAAATACACTAGGTCGAAAACAGAAAATGACTTTTTAAAAAATATTTTTGTACAGGAGGTGTTCAGAGACTGGCGACACGGTACAGGAGGTGTTCAGAGACTGGCGACACGGTACAGGAGGTGGTCAGAGACTGGCGACACGGTACAGGAGGTGGTCAGAGACTGGCGACACGGTACAGGAGGTGGTCAGAGACTGGCGACACGGTACAGGAGGTGGTCAGAGACTGGCGACACGGTACAGGAGGTGGTCAGAGACTGGCGACACGGTACAGGAGGTGGTCAGAGACTGGCGACACGGTACAGGAGGTGGTCAGAGACAGGGGACACGGTACAGGAGATGGTCAGAGACAGGGGACACGGTACAGGAGATGGTCAGAGACAGGGGACACGGTACAGGAGATGGTCAGAGACAGGGGACACGGTACAGGAGATGGTCAGACTGGGGACATAGTACAGGTGATGGTCAGAGACAGAGGACGTGGTACAGGAGGCATCCCCCATTGCAGCCAGTGTGCCCCATTGCAGCCCATTGCAGCCAGTGTGTCCCATTGCAGCCTGTGTGCCATTTTGCAGCAAGTCTGTACAGGGAAGAGAGCCGCTTCCGCCGCCTGTTTGATCACAGCGCCGGGAACATCACAGCTTTCATTTCAATAGCTGTGTGTTCCCGGCCGCGTGCCGTCACACGCAGCCCCTCCCCCTTGTCCGGGCACTTTGATAGACAGATCATCCATCCAATCCTGCGGATGATCTGTCTATCTAAGTGCCCGGACAAGGGGGAGGGGCTGCGTGTGACAGTGCGCGGCCAGGAACACACAGCTATTGAAATGAAAGCTGTGATGTTCCCGGCGTTGTGATCAAACAGGCGGCGGAGGCGGCTCTCCTGCGCTATACACCCCCCATGATGAGCGTCACCAGGCCACCGCCTCCACCCAGGCCATGCTCCATTTTCGGCTCCATAATCGGCTGTTTTTCTCTTTCGGCAAATTGTCGAAAAGGGCATTTTCGGCCAATATGTTTCGGCGGCCGAAATTTCGGTGCATCTCCCCCCCTCTCCCCCCCCCACTTTAAACAAAAAGCATATGATCAAGGCAAAGCAAAAAAAATAAAAATAAAATTGAACAGTATCATTAAAAATCTTTTCATGAAACAATCTGCAAAAGGGACACCAAAAAGGTAATTTCCAGGATTTAGCAGTGATCCTCTTGGCTGCAAACAGTATAAAGAGGTTTCTTGGCAATTTTGAGCTACATTTTCAACATATTCATTGCAGGGAATTTGAGGCAATTGTGGTACAGGTACCCCAGTGATCCTTTGTAATAAAGCAAATATAACGTTCCAAAATCCCCCAAGTCTAAGATATTCCCACCAAATATGATACATTGAGCCCAATATACCACAGCCCCTGAAAAACCAACAGAGAAGAATTTGGGTACATTTTGGAGATGGATGGGGACTAAACACCATCTAATCTGAGGCTAGCCTAGATCAAAGTAACATTTAAAAATTACTCTAAAAGGAAAGCCGATAGACATATAGTAGGTTTTTAGTGCTAGAGAGGCCTTTGTCCCAATCCACCATATAGGAAAGGCTGTCCGGGGTGCCAAGCAACAGCCCATAAATTGTGTCGATACCATGCCTTTTACCCAGATCCTATGTACACTATTTCTCGTAGGGGTAAGTCGTGGAGCGGTACAGGGATTAAGCCATATAGAGTTTAAGTAATCAGAAATCTGACCGAACCTAAAACGTTTGGGTGGAGGCATCTCTGCAATAATGTAACATGAGGGGTCCTCTGGGATTATAACCCTTTGTCCAACCACTACTCAAAATCTTTAGTGTCTAGACCTGGTGGAAAAATGGGGATTATGAAAAATGAGCCAAAGAACAAAATTAAGATGCAAGACCCTGGTTATTGCGCTGCCTGATCATATAGAAAAAGCATGGGCAACCCCTAATGGGATCTAGGAGGCAAAAAATATCGTTTCGGATAGTTTGTGGTTCTGGCTACACCACGAGACAAATTTCGGAATTGAATTTCAGTACATCAGAGGGCAAAAATCAGAAGAGGAATTAATCAAAAGAAGTACAAAGTTCTGGGAAGCAATCTTGAACAGGCTTTTGCTGCAGTAAAGACATGCACTGTGTCTTACTCAATAAAATGCACCTACCTGCTGGCTTGCTGTCTTCTTCGGCGATGCACTGAGCTGTGCATGCACAGCTCAGCCTACAGTCCTGGATTGGTCTCAGAGCTGATATGACAGACTCCTGTGCATGGACAGGGGTGACATCATCCCCCACTGGCCAAAAGGGCCAACACCCAGCAGATGCCAGCACAGGACCAATGGACAGGTTAGTACAAAAGGATAAGTTCACCTTTGGTAACATGTTACACATTCGTAATAACATTTTAACATGTCACTGTTAAGCACCCCCCTCAACCCCTCACCCATCCATGACAGTGGGTAGGAGGTACTCTCACTGCACTCGCTTACACATTTTTTTTTTAAACTGCGTGACTCCACCTACAGTGTCACATAATTCATGCACAGCATTCTATGAATGAGAAAACGACAAGTCCCATCGGCCACAGAGGCAGACATACTTGTAGTTTAAATGGGCTGCAAGCATGCTGATCAGCATGCTTGTAGTTCAGTCTTCCTCCAGCTTTGCAACAGAAAGCCTAAAAAACGGGGATATTGGCACAAAGCTACAAAGCTAGAGGAAGCAGGAGCTTGACATTGCAACCTGCAATCTGATTGCACATGCAATGCTTTTCAGGATCCTGTCTAAATAACTGCATATTTCCTTTATTTGACCAGCCTTGAGGCCCTGCATAATTGGGTAACTGGTGGTAAATTCAGGACTTTAATTGTAACTTGACAAACTTGTTACAAGTGTTTGCTTTTTATACAATTAGTCAACAAATTAGAAGAGTTTTTTTTTTTTCCAGCCAGTCTCCTTTGATTCCTTCATTATTAGACAACAGAAGTATTAGTTTAAATGACGGAAGTTAGGGATGCACCGATAACACTTTTTCTTAAGACCAAGTACCGATACTTTTTTCAAGTACTCGCAGATACCAATTACCTTGTTTAATGTCATGTGACAGTAGCACCGATGAGCACTGGTCTGCTGGCCCCGATACGCAACACTGATCGGTGGCACTTATGGGCAATGATAGCTGACATTGATGGTTCAAACTTTCAAGAAAACAAGTGCTGCGACGCCTATCTTGGTACACCCTGCACTCAACCTCAGTAAGCCAGCGGTTAGAAGGCAAAGGACATCATGTTACACCCACTTCCGTTAACGAATGTGATAACCGATTCTGGCGGCTGCATGTGCGACCCACACCACTGCCCCCAGCCAGCATACTTTCTGCTGCTGCCAGCCCAAGACTCACTCTCCACTGCCAGGACTCGCTCTCTGCTTCACCCACTGAAATCTGGGAGCCACCTCTTCAAACAAAAAATATCGGGTCAGGCATCCGAAGCACTTGCCCGAGTACAAGTACTTGGGAAAAAACTCGGTATCGGTGCAACCCTAACTGAAGTGTACAGTTATAACTAACATATTAGTGCGTCACATGGCAGTGGAGTAGGCCTTTTTCCTTTTCTTTTGAAATCCTCTTTAATTTTGTTCAGCAAAACGTATAAACATTATGGACTAAAGCTCCATGCACACAGATTAAAAATCATTGTTTCAAGAGGAGTTGTGTGTTCTGCCTCTAGAAGCAACTCAATGTTAGTACATTTGGATGATTACAGGCATATTTTGATCTTCGTGTAAAGAGGCAAGAAAAACCCCTTTTGGTTTGAGCTTTCTAGCAGGAAAAAAAAAAAAAAGTGTGTTTTGTTTTTTTTTGCCAAGGGAACTGCCATTTTACTTTAACCACTTGCTTACTGGGCACTTAAACCCCCCTCCTGCCCAGACCAATTTTCAGCTTTCAGCGCTGATGCACTTTGAATGATAATTGCGCGGCCATACAACACTGTACCCAAATTAAATTTTTATCATTTTTTTCCCACAAATAGAGCTTTCTTTTGGTGGTATTTAGTTACAGCTGGGAGTTTTATTTTTTGCTAAACAAAAAAAAATGCAAAATAAAAAATAAAAATAAAAAAAATCATGTTTCATAGTTTGTTATAAAATTTTGCAAACAGGTCATTTTTCTCCTTCATTGAAATGCGCTGATGAGGCGGCACTGGTGAGCACTGATGGGCACAGTTAAGGCGGCACCGATGGGCACAGATCAGGCGGCACCGATGGGCACAGATCAGGCGGCACCGATGGGCACAGATAAGGCGGCACCGATGGGCACAGATAAGGCGGCACCGATGGGCACAGATAAGGCGGCACCGATGGGCACAGATAAGGCGGCACCGATGGGCACAGATAAGGCGGTACTGATGGGCACAGATAAGGCGGTACTGATGGGCACAGATAAGGCGGTACTGATGGGCACAGATAAGGCGGTAATGATGGGTGGCACGGATGGGCGTCAGTAAGGGGCACTGATAGGTACCACTGATAGATGGGACTGATGGGCACGGATATGTGGCACTGGGGTGCAGCACTGTTGTTGAGGCAGATTGTGGGCACTGAGAGGTGGCACTGTAGGCACTGATAGGGGGCGCTTTTTTATTAAATAGGTGGCACCGTCAGGGGGCAGGTGGGCACTGATATGCTGGCCGTGATCGGCTTTTTTCCCCCCCGATTACCGGCTCTGTTGTCTCACATGATCAGCTGTCATTAGCCGACAGCTGATCACGTGGTAAGGGGGGGGTCGGGATCGACCCCTTGCTCCGATTCGTGATCAGGCGAGTCTCAGACTCGCTGATCACAGGGGGTGCGCAGGCCGCTCTTGCACGGGATGACGTCAATAGACGTAGACCCGGCAAAGCAGGTCCGCGCTGTAGCCATCATTCGGCTATAGCGCGGGTCTCTAGAGGTTAAGCCCAGTGTGCGCGGAGCCTAAAAAACTCATTGTATTGCAAATACACTAAGGCTCAATTCACACTGCCACAACTTGTCATGCGACTTGAGAGTTCAAAGTCATATGACAAGGCGCACCCCATTATGGTTCTAGTCGCAGCGACTTTGAAAAAGGTTCCTGCACTACTTTGGGGTGACTTGATCACAACATGGACTTCGGTTAATGAAGACGCAACCAAGCCGCAATGAAGTCGCGCAGGATGTTGGCTGCCAAAGTTGCATTGATGTTAACCAATACACCCCTACCAACAGAAACTTTAACTGCTGTTACCACAGATCTGAAACCGAGGTCAGAAAAATTTGCATGTCTTTCAAATTTTCCACTACAGCTCAAAACCAACACACATTCGTTACATGTAATCGGTTTATGCGTTATGTAGATAATTGGAAGCCGATTTGTGATTATAGCATTGGGTTTCTTTTTATGAAGGGAAGCACATGGAAATGATCCGCTGTAATCTTTTGCTTGCTCATAAAGCAAGTATGCAAGGAAATGATTAGCAGGTAAAAAAACACCATTTCCAGTAACAAAAAAAAAAAAAAAAAAAAAGGGGGGGAACTGAGTAATGCACTTTAGGAGTCATGTGAAATATATGCAAGTCTAATATTGGTTAGGTGGCGCTTTGATGTACCTCAGGCTATCACTTCTGCCCTGTCTAAAGACACACATGAATAAATGTCTAACAAATAAGTCAATTAAAATGATTGTAAATGATCACCTTGTAAAAACAACCTATTCAGTTTATAATAGAACTGAACTGCAAAACATTTTTGTATAGATACAGTTATCACATTCCCTCTGTTCTCAGCTGCAAAAGGCCTCATGCACACAGGATGTTTAAAGAGGAAGTAAACCCTGATGGAGTTTACTTCCTCCTTCATTCCCTGCAAAGGTAAAGCATAATGGACTACTATGCATCGCATAGTAGTCCATTATGTGTCACTTACCTGACACAGGAGCCAGCGATGTCACCGCTGTCCCCTGTAGTCCGGCGCATCCATCTTCCCGGTGGGTCTCGCTGCTTCGCCGCTGTCATTCGGCGAAGCCGCAATGATGTCACTCCCGCGCATGGGAGCCGCCACTCGTGGCATATCGCCGTTGACGGTGCTGCGCTCAGTGCGCCGCTGTCTATGCCGCATGCGCCGTAGACAGCGGTGCCTGTCTTTCGGCAAATATCTCCTAAACCGTGTAGGTTTAAGAGATATTTCTTGGACCTACAGGTAAGCCTTAATCTAGGCTTACCTGTTGGTCAAAGTGTGTTGTAAGGGTTTACAACCACTTTAAGAAACGTGGCGGTTTCAGTAAAAACTCTCCCTATAATGTAAAAATGCCTACAAACGCGTGTTACAATGTTTAGCAGCGTTTTTTAGCATTTCGCGTTTTTACAGCTCAACAGCCTCTTGCTCCTGGACGCACAGGCTGTCCTTTTTTCCTACTGCCCCTAAACACTCATGCCTCCAAATGCCTCTGAAAGTTTATCTGTGCATGGACACATAGGCTAAGATGGAGAGGCATTTAGAGACAGGGGGGGGGGAGAAAAAAAAAAGTCAGACGCTCCTCACAGCAGCTGTAAAAACGTCCTGTGTGCATGAGGCCTAAGAGCTGGGGGGAAAGAGAATAAGCAGCAGTACCTTCCAAATGAATGGCTGTGCAGTAGGGGCGTGTCAGGACAAGTCTGATCATTGGAGGAGAGCAGGCTGAGTACAGAGAGCTGACCACCGTGTGCTCGCCTGCTTAGTGTTGTCAGTTTTTACACAGGAAAGCAGAGGGACTAGCAGGAACACCAGGGATTTCACACAAAGGAAGCAAAATAAATAGAAAGTTTTAAACACACGTACATGGTATAGCAGGCACATATCAGGAACATTTAGTGTTGAGGTAACAAATGCTTTAAGCATAGAACTAATAACACAAATTATGCTAGCGTTCAGGCAATCCCAAGAATATTCACTCTGCTGTGATCAGGGCATACAAGAAATATTGTCAAACGGGTGGACCTGGTGGTCTGAAAAAAGCTGCCTTATATCCCAAAAAGAACGCATCTGCAAGGTACCCCTCTGCCTTGGCTTCCAAAATGACCAGCTCTCCTAAAAATACTACTTGCCTGGCTGTTATCCAATGGATCAATACCTTTTGAGATGCTATGCACTCAAAAAAAAAAAAAAATATATCATATGCCATACCCGAATGAAGATTATTGGCACAAATTTTCTTCTTACCAGTACAGATGTTATAAACGAGCACAGACCAGCACAAGCTCATGAAATGTTGGTGCTACCTGTATTTTTTTTAAACTCTGGGTTCTGCAACATGTCTGTGCAAGAACAAAATGCCTTGCCTGTGAAATGCCTTCTGACCTTTCTGTTCAATAACGTTAGATCAGCCTAGGCAAAGCCGTGATGCCCAAAAACTTGCTGATGGTGTCAAAACGAGGTCAGTGTAGAATGTGCAGTTGGAAGGATATTCTTCAAATGGAATCCATCTGGGAAGATATTTCTTAGATGCTATCTGTCATGAAACACATCATCTAGGTGAAAAGCCATAGACAGAAGCTGCCACTCATTTATTCAGCCTTGACCTGGCACACCGCTATAGGGCTCGACATCACATGCATTGAAACGGAACAGAATCTGCTTCACTGTCCTGGAATGAAGACGCAGAAAGACAACTTCTATTGAAGGTTTCTAACATGGAAATATTGCATTGTGACTTGATTCTTTATAATGCACACCTGTAAGTAAAGTTATCACATGGTTCAACAAGGCATGTGTCAGCATTAGCAAATCAACTTATATAATTTTATCACGAGTAAACAGACAAATGCTTCCCTGGAGCTTCTTCATGTGGCCTACAACCTAGGCAGCCTACATCACATGGTCCCAGCTTACAAGAAGCTGTATATCATAAGAGACACCAAACCTGGTTTCAACAAGACATTGTCTGGTAGATTTATAGTGATACAAGATGATCAGCAAAGCAGAGCCCATGTAAAAGGCAACTAAACAGGAAGCAGAGCCTGGAAACATAATGAGCACATGCTGCCACCACGTAACCTATGGAACTATAATCCACACAGAAGCTTATAAAGCATTTGGATACTCAGATTATATTAAAGCAGAGTTCCAGTTATAAAAAACCAAATAGTTTTGGAAAGATTAGGGAATACTAAAGATGCCCGTGAGGACATTTTTTTTATTATTTTTTGGTCAATTTGAAAATGAAAAAAAAGAGAATGGCAAACAATCATCATCTCCTGAGCACAAAATACTTTATTGTGGATATCAATCATAACCGTTTCCCTCTTCATCAGAACTTAAACAAAGTAGTCAAAATGGATCTATTGGTGTCGAAAACAAAAGTTCTTGGCACAAGAAATAAAGAGAAAATCTCCGAGGCAAAAAGGAAATCCCTCTCAGTTGTCACCTGAACAGGACTCCTGCGACAACAAACATTTTGGAGAGACCCGAGAAAATGGTTTCCAAAACAAATGGAGGATGAACTCACTGTAGCAGGAACACAGCAGCATTAAAAACTTTTCTGTACTTTATATATACACACATACATACATACATACATACATACATACATACATATACACACACACACACACTTTGAAACACATTAAATCTGCCTTTAAAGCTTTGATGCTAAAGGTATTCCAAAACGCACTAGATACAAGGGATTATGCTGCATACAAGTGCCAAAGGATATTGGAACATTCACTTGACAACCACTGCAGTAAAATAGACACTTGGGAGTAAAATCGCGACAGCCTAATCAAGTGATCTTGCTGAATATATTTCTCCTATATAATACTTGGTGCTTTCAGTAGAAGGTGGCATGTTGTTACTTCGGGGGGAAAAATGCATATGGTGGTTGATGAATTGTAAAATATTAATGTTTAGCAAATCATGCTTTTTTTCCTGTTCCAACACTGAACTACATATAAAAAAAGACAAAAGCAAATGCAATGCTTTAATCACTAATGAAGCATTGAATACATCTTCAGTAAGTACCCAAATATGAATTATCAGCCTCTTGAAGTGCCTGAACAGCAGAACTCAGACAGTGGGAAGGAAAAAACAGCACAAGGGGCCAATCAGGTGTGCTGTGGTTCAAGAAGCATGTTGATAGGTGGAGATAGAATAGTGACAATGAGATGAGCTCATCAGCATGCTGCTTCTCCTTTTACGGTCCATTCACAGGCCAGGAGTAGAAGGCGACCTGTAAGTAAAGTGAGAGTGCAGCATAAAAATGTCGCCTTTCTTGCCATGCAAGATTCTCCTGTGTAGCAGACCTGTGTAAAATGTTAGGACTGGATGGAGAGAAATACAAAATCTTTTTGCAGATAGAACAGCTCCTTTAGCCCTGGTTCACACTGATGCAATTTGACGGCAAATTGGCGGCAACAGCACCATTTTAATCAGTACGACGCCGCATTTGTGGCACCGCACCGATTCCCAAAAGTAGTTTCTGTACTACTTTTGGTGATTTAGGGGTGTGTTTTCCATTGACATCTGTGCAGAAACCCGCAAATCGGGGCCGAATGAAATTGTGTGAGTTCAGCTGAACTCATAGAATTTCATTCGCGCAATCAGTGTGAACCAGGGCTTATAGGAGAGTTTTATCTATATATTGAGAGGTTTGCTTTAAAGCAGAGTGCCACCCAAAAAGAGGAACTTCTGTTAATCTGATTCCTCCCCACCTCCGGTGCCACAATTGGAACCTTTGATTGGTATCCCTTTCCCACTTCCGGGAGCCTCAGCCACGGCTATTGACTTCATGGCTGGGGCTCCCGCCTTCTCTCCCTGTCGCTGGGTCAGTAGGAGAGAGGAGGGGGCCTCGCGCATGCACAGTAGGGTTCCAGGAATGAAGCCGAAAGGCTACACTGCCAGGTACCCATACCCGCAATGGCGGTGGCAGCATCTGCTGCGGTGCTGACATCGCTGAACTCCAAGACAGGCAAGTGTCCTATTATTAAAAGCCAGCAGTTGCAGTATGTTTAGCTGCTGGTTTTTAATTTATTTTATTTTATTTATGGGCGGATCTCCGCTTTAAAGTGGAGTTGCCCCCCAAAAAATAAAACTACTTAAAATTCTTTAAAAAAATCAAAAAAAAAATAATTGGCAAAAAAAAAAATTTTTACTCACCTCTAAATACCGGTTGCTAGGGGGTCCCTCGTAGTCTGCCTTCTTCATTGCCCGGGCTGGTGACATCACTTCCCCTCGCGCCGCACATTCACCTGGGACCTGTCACGTGTCCCAGGTGACTGTACGGCGTATCACGGCGCCCTGCGCCGCTCGCGCATGCGCAGTGGGTGCCCGGCTGTGAAGCCACAGCCGGGTGCCCACAGTATGCATGACGGCGCCGCGAGCGGAGCGGGGAGCGAGGGGGGGCTTCGTTCCCCCGCATCGCTGGAACCCGGGACAGGTAAGTGTCCGATTATTAAAAGCCAGCAGCTGCAGTATTTGTAGCTGCTGACTTTTAATTTTTTTTTTTTAGGGGGTACCCCACTTTAAGCTGTGTAATGTGTTTAGTATACCCAGTATAGTATTGTGGTTTACAGGATGCAACAATCTCATTGTTAAAAAGTATCAGACAGGAGAAGGGTACAAAATAAATTCCAGGGCATTAGATATACCATGGAACACTGTGCAGACAGTCATAATCGAGTGGAGAAAATATGGAACAGTGACATTACCAATAACTGGACATCCCTTCAAAATTGATGAAAAGACGAGGAAAACTGGTCAAGGAGGCTGCCAAGAGGCCTACAGCAACATTAAAGGAGCTGCAGGAATATCTGGCAAGTACTGGCTGTGTGGTACATGTGACAACAATCTCCCGTACTCTTCATATTTCTGGGCTATGGAGTAGAGTGGCAAGACGGAAGTCTCTCTTATGAAGAAAAACATCTAAGCACGGGTAAATTTTGCAAAAACACAATTGAAGTCTCCCAAAAGCATGTGGGAAAATGTGTTATGGTCTGATGGAACCAAGGTTAAACTTTTTGCCCACAATTCCAAAAGATACGTTTGGCACAAAAACACTGTACATCTGAACACCATATCCACAGCAAAGCATGGTGGTGGAAACACTAAGCTTTGGGGCTGTTTTTCTTCAGCTGGTGTTCAAAAGGGGCCTTAGTCAAGGTAGGAGGGAATTATGAACAGTTACAAATACCAGTCAATATTGGTACAAAACCTTCAGGCTTCTGCTAGAAAGCTGAACATGAAGAGGAACTTCATCTTTTAGCATGTCAACGACCCAAAGCATACATCCAAATCCCCAAAGGAATGACTTCACCAGAAGAAGAAAACATTTTGGAATGGCACAGCCAGAGCCCAGACCTGAATCTGATTGAAAAAATCTATGGGGTGATCTGAAGAGGGCTGTGCACGGGAGATGCCCTCGCAATCTGACAGATTTGCAGTGTTTTTGCAAAGAACAGTGGGCAAATATTGCCAAGTCAAGCTGTTCCATGCTAATAGACTCGTACTCAAAAAGACTGAGTGATGTAATAAAATCAAAAAGGTGCTTTAACAAGTCAATGTCACGCTGTCAGCTCTGTGCACCTCGTCTTATCCCCCCTCCCTCCTACACATTCGTTGTTCCTGCCCTCAATCCGGAGGTCACATGGTACCACGACGTCGGCTCTCACCCCAGTCACATGGCTGTGGTTCCTCATATCCCCTCTAGCGGGTCACCCAGAGCCGGGTGTCATCAGGCAGCATGCTGTCCCTGCAGCTCCTCCTCTACAGCTTGTCCCGGCAGGTTTAGGGGGCATCAGGGCATCACTCTGTCAATACAGGCTGGGCTCTGGTCAGTGATGCTTTCAATGTGATGCAACAGAGGAGGCTGGATGTGTTTGTGAAAAGGACGGTGAGAGGCAGCCTGGGGGGTGTGAGCTGTGTCTAGTGCTGACCTGTGACCCCACATCTCCCAGCACTGACCTGTGACCCCACATCTCCCAGCACTGCCCTGTGTCCCCACATCTCCCAAAACAGATCTGTGACCTGTGTCCCCCTCCTCTGACCCTTGTCTCTTGACCCTGACCCTCATTTCCCAGCACTGACCTACATTCCCACACTGACCTGTGTCTACCTGCTCTAATCCACTTTGCCATGTCTTGTGTCTCTGACCATCTCCTGTACCGTGTCCCCAGTCTCTGACCATCTCCTGTAACGTGTCCCCAGTCTCTGACCATCACCTGTACCGTGTCCCCAGTCTCTGACCATCACCTGTAATGTGTCTGCAGTCTCTGACCATCTCCTGTATAAAAATATTTTTTAAAAACAGTCACTTTCGGTATCGGTGCTGTTTCGGTATCGGTTTACGGCCTAGTGTATTTTTCATTTTCGGTAACGGTTTCGGCACCAAAAACCTATTCGGTTCATCCCTAGTTCAGGTTGTTGAACTAAGTTGTACAGTTTCTAGGTCACATTAAAAGGTGGAAAAAGTTGACACCAAGAGGAAAATAGTGACAGGGGAGGGACCTCCAGCTTATCGACAGCCTCAGGTCTGTTCTTGTGTGCAGGGAGGTTTGTGCGTTCCCTCCAATAAGCTCTCCTCACTGAGCTTTGCAGAGTGTGACTTCAGATCTCCACCCCCTTTTTTCTAAACTCTCAGACAAGCTGTATAAGTCAGCACTTCAAAAAGATGTAGAAAATGCTGCAGACAGACAGTTACAACTTGCAGGAGGATCTGTTTAATTTCTGTGCATTACCTGAGGCCAGTCACTTCTCTGGGTATATGGAAGGGTTTACAACCACTTTAATCTTCCAGTGTGATAGGGGTTAACAAAACTAAGGGGCTGACAGGCCCATGAATGGAGGATGGCGTATGATCGATAGGTCCACCCCTCAATTCATAGATCCCGTTTCATTTATAGAAGCTGTGATAACAGCTGTAGTAAATGATTAAGGAGGTGGAGGTGGAAATGGAATAGGCTGCTTCAAAAGAGAAAGAGGTCAGTGAATGGAAGACACAATAGCGCAAGAGGCACATCTTACTGAAGTAAGTACTGTTTTCTCCTGTACCAAATCTTCTCATTTTTTTTTCTTTATGTGAATACTTGGTCATTAACCACTTCAGCCCCAGAAGATTGTACCCCCTTCCTGACCAGAGCACTTTTTACTATTTGGCACTGCGTCGCTTTAACTGATTTTTTGTGAAGAATCACCAACTAGTGGGACACAATTGTGAAGTGGAACGAAATCTATTGGATTTTTGAAACTTTTTTAACTAATAAAAAAATGAAAAGTGGGGCATGCAAAATTATTCGGCCCCCTTGCGTTAATACTTTGTAGAGCCACCTTTTGCTGCGATTACAGCTGCAAGTCGCTTGGGGTATGTCTCTATCAGTTTTGCACATCGAGAGACTGAAATTCTTGCCCATTCTTCCTTGCAAAACAGCTCGAGCTCAGTGAGGTTGGATGGAGAGCATTTGTGAACAGCAGTTTTCAGCTCTTTCCACAGATTCTCGATTGGATTCAGGTCTGGACTTTGACTTGGCCATTCTAAAACCTGGATACGTTTATTTGTGAACCATTCCTTTGTAGATGTTGCTGTATGTTTGGGATCATTGTCTTGTTGGAAGATAAATCTCCGTCCCAGTTTCAGGTCTTTTGCAGACTCCAACAGGTTTTCATCCAGAATGGTCCTGTATTTGGCTGCATCCATCTTCCCCTCAAATTTTAACCATCTTCCCTGTCCCTGCTGAAGAAAAGCAGGCCCAAACCATGATGCTGCCACCACCATGTTTGACAGTGGGGATGGTGTGTTGAGGGTGATGAGCTGTGTTGCTTTTACGCCAAACATATCGTTTTGCATTGTGGGCAAAAAGTTTGATTTTGGTTTCATCTGACCAGAGCACCTTCTTCCACATGTTTGGTGTGTCTCCCAGGTGGCTTGTGGCAAACTTTAGACGAGACTTTTTATGGATATCTTTGAGAAATGGCTTTCTTCTTGCCACTCTTCCATAAAGGCCAGATTTGTGCAGTGTACGACTGATTGTTGTCCTATGGACAGACTCTCCCACCTCAGCTGTAGTTCTCTGCAGTTCATCCAGAGTGATCATGGGCCTCTTGGCTGTATCTCTGATCAGTCTTCTCCTTGTCTGAGCTGAAAGTTTAGAGGGACGGCCAGGTCTTGGTAGATTTGCAGTGGTCTGATACTCCTTCCATTTCAAAATGATCGCTTGCACAGTGCTCCTTGGGATGTTTAAAGCTTGGGAAATCTTTTTGTATCCAAATCCGGCTTTAAACTTCTCCACAACAGTATTACGGACCTGCCTGGTGTGTTCCTTGGTCTTCATGATGCTCTCTGCGCTTTCAACAGAACCCTGAGACTATCACAGAGCAGGTGCATTTATACAGAGACTTGATTACACACAGGTGGATTCTATTTATCACCATCAGTCATTTAGGACTTTGGATCATTCAGAGATCCTCGCTGAACTTCTGGAGTGAGTTTGCTGCACTAAAAGTAAAGGGGCCGAAAAATTTTGCACGCACCACTTTTCAGTTTTTTATTTGCTAAAAAAGTTTAAAATATCCAATAGATTTCGATCCACTTCACAATTGTGTCCCACTTGTTGGCGATTCTTCACAAAAAATTAAATTTTTTATATATCTTTATGTTTGAAGCCTGACATGTGGCAAAAGGTTGAAAAGTTCAAGGAGGCCGAATACTTTCGCAAGGCACTGTGTATGTATGTATGTATGTATGTATGTATGTATGTATGTATGTATGTATGTATGTATGTATGTATGTATATATATATATATATATATATATATATATATATATATATATATATAAATATAAAACACATACACATACAATTTTGAAAAAAATAAAAATAAAAACAACACTATATATTTACTTTTTGCTATAATAAAATATCCGCCAAATAAATAAAAAAAAACTTCATCAGTTTAGGCAAATATATATTCTTCTACATATTTTTGGTAAAAAAATAAAATTGCAATAAGCATATATTGGTTTACACAAAAGATATTGCATCTGCAAATTATGGGAAAGATTTATGGCATCTTTATCGTTTTATTTTTACTAGTAATGGCAGTGAGCTGCGATTTTCTAGTGGTACTGCAACAGACAGACCGGAGACTTTTGACACTTTTGGGACCATTGATTGGCATTTATACAGCGATCAGTGCTATGAAATGCAATAACTACTGTGTAAATGTCATTGGCAGGGAAGGGGTTAACACTAGGGGGCGATCAAGGGGTTAATTGTGTGTTCCCACTGTATGGGGATAGGACTGACTAGGAGAGACATATCGTTTTTCCTACTTATTAGGAACGATATGGCTCCTCTCCTCTGACAGCATAGGGATTTGTGTTTACACACAAAAAAACCCTGTGCTGGAACTCGTGCATGTGAGCGCACGCAGCCGGCATCAGGTCCCCCGCCGTGCAGCGGGAGCATATATGCATCTCCGGCGCCGTGTACGTGCCCGCTGGTGGCCAAAAAAAGGGTAGGATGTACCCGTACAGGGCATCACCCAGGAGATACATTCTGCCGCAGTTTATCTGCGTGACATGGTCGGGAATCGGTTAAAGTGGTTCTAAAGGCAGATGGTTTTTTATCTTAATGCATTCTAAGATAAAAATGCAGAAGCCCCCTTAGCCCCATCTCGATCCAGCGATGTTACATGAGAGACTTGACTGTCCCTCCCGATTGGATTGAGGTCAAGTGATGTCATAAGGGCTGGGGTCTAATTGTGACGTCACTAAATGGCCATACAAGAACTGGCAGAGAGCAGAGCTGGTACAAAGACTGGAGATGGCGTTGGAGAAGGACTGGGTCAGCAGAGAAGACTGGAGGGAGATTTTTAATAAAGGACTTGTCAAAAACAGTCTCTTGTTTTTATTTACACTACACTGCCTTTTTTGGGGGTTAATAGGCATCCCATATTCATTCATATTGGGGAGGCCCAGGATCTGGGGTTTTCCTGATTCCAATAATCCCCCTGCCTGCAGACCCCCAAACCACCGACAGGGTTGTCAGGAAGAGGCCCCCAAAGCATCCCCCCCCCCCCCAAACGATGAGGGCATGTGGCCTGGTATGGGGAAGGGCAGCGTTTGCCCGTTGCTGATCTGCCGGGCTGCATGCTCACATAAGGGTCTGGTATGGATTTTGGGGGGACCCCACGCCGGGTTTTTTTTTCTTCATTTTGCAGTGGGGTGCCACATTAAGATCCTCAGAGCACAACCTGCTCCATGAGTCGGAACATCCTGTGACTTCTATTCAAATCAATGGGCTGAAAGGCAGATCAGTTAACACAGCTCTTATAGGGAACCATTTATTTTGAATAGGAGGTAGCAAAATGCGCATTAACACCAATGCAAAAAATCGAACAAAAGTGAATTTTTATGCCCGCTTTTTCCTGCCATTGGTAGGGACTTTGCAGCTTGTTTACATGGGGACTTAGAGGAATAAAAAAAAAAAAAAAAAAACCCACACACACACACACACACACACACACACACACACACACACACACACACGTTATTGCCGCACTCCAGCTAGTGTTTCTTTTAAAAATCAGGTGACCCAAAGAACAAAAAGAGCAGCACCATCCAAGTGTACTGTAGTATGATCAGTTTTAATGTAAAAAAAAAAAAAAAAAAATAAATAAAAAAAAAGCGGAATGACACACACAAATGTTAAAAAAAAATATCCAGCGTTAAAGGAGTCTGATGCTTATCCGCATTAAGCCACTGGTATATATGTAACCAGAGGTCTGATGGCTCCCAGTGCTTCCTGGAGAACTTGAAAAACTGTTGATGTCACTACTGGGTGTTCCGAACGCACGCTATGCCCGTCCCATATTAAAACTGTGATCATACTACACATAGATGGCGCTGCTCAACGCTACTCATATTGCAAGACCTCGCTGGTATATCAAACTGAAATCATTTTTAATTTAAATTTTAAAAAAGTGCTAGTCTTGCAAAACACTCGCAATCCAATGTTTTACTGTACTTGTATCATTAAATCATTCTATGGATTTGGTAAAACGGCAACAGAAGCCAACTACATTTTGTTTTTTTTAACAAAGCAATGACATTTATAACTATCCCACATTTCATATGATGCCTAATATGTCCAAATCATTTAGAATTCCCTTAGGCATCTATTATTTGTACATTAGAAGACAAGGATTTCAGTTAATAACCTATCCCATGTGTACTAATTAGTGGTGTCAGAGTTAACCAAGTATCTTGTCGCTGACGATAGGCTTTTGCAGGGGGGGAGTCTGTATAAAGTATTGGGCATACTACATTCATATAATAGCATTATTATAGTTATATTCTGAATACACTTCATGACCTGGGGGTCAGGATTTGGCAATATATTTTTTTTTAAATGGCAACTTATACAAAATAGAGGTTGGTGTTAACGTATGGTGTTTTATTAGCTTGGCAGTTACCCTTTTTATGACCTCTTTCCACAATGGCCTAACTGATCTTAAAGTGATATTAAAAAGCAGGTTATTAAAAAAAAAAAAAAAAAAAAAAAACAACACACACACACACACACACACCTTACCTGCTCTGTGCAATCCCGGTCCTCCTCTTCTCGTGTTCTCCGTCGGTGCGCCTGGTCCCTTCCTCCTGCCCCCATAGCAAGCAGCTTGCAATGGGGGCTCCCAAGCCACTGCTCTGTGTGTCCTTTCACACACTGAGCACAGCTCGGCTCCACCCCTCTCTGCATTGGCTCACTGGCTGTGATTGACAGGAGCTGGAGCCAATGGCTCCTGCTGCCATCTCAGCAAATGAGGAGGAAGAGACCTCAGAGAGCTGCTGCTCTTGTGCACATGACTGGATCAAGATGGGACTCGGGTAAGTTTGTGGGGGACTGGGAGGAGGGCTGCAAGAAACAGGTGGTCATTTACCTTTATGCATAGACTGTAGCCTGTTTTAACCCTAATAATGCAAAACCACATCAATTGCACAAGGTAAAAGAGGGCGAGGTGTGACCCCATTAACTTTAATGGGCAACATTTAGGCCTCATACACACAGACATTTTAAACAACGAGCTGTAAAGCTAGTACCGATGCCAGGAAAGAAACTGTGTTAAAAACGCGATTTTATCTGCATTTTGCATTGGAGTCAATGCACGTTTAGCCACACTAGCTTTTAGCCACGTTTCTCTGTCTCTATTCAAAATCAATGGTTCTCTATGGGAGGCAATTGATTTGAATAGAAGTCGCACCAGAAGTCAGATCAAGATGATCCAACTTGTGTGCTGAGAATCTTGAAGGAGAACCCCACCAAAAGGTAGAAAAAAAGTGTTTGCGCGAGCCCCCCACCCTCACCCCACCCCCCCCCCCCCCCAATATCCTGCTATGGAGGGGAACCTCCACACCAGAAAAAAATAAATGTATATATGGCATGGCGTGGGGTTCCCTCCCCCCTCCTAGACCATACCAGGCCACATGCCCTCAACATGGGGGGGTGCTTCAGGGCTCTGCACCCCCCACCCCAAAGCACCTTTTCCCCATGTTGATGAGCACAGGGGCCTCTTCCCGAACAACTCTTGTTGGTTGTCAGGGTCTGCAGGCAGGGGTTTATAGGAATCTGCAAGCCTCCTTTAGCAAGGGGACCCCCAGATACTAACCCCCCATCCTAGATTAATGATAATGGGGCACATCGTACCCCCACTCATTTACCAAAAAAAAAAAAAGCTCCAAAAACAAACATGCTACAGATTTTTTAAGTATTTTATTAAGGCAGGTATGTGGATGCATAGTAGCCCATTATGCTTTACCTTTGCAGGGAAACAAAGAGGAAGTAAAACCCATCAAGGTTTACTTCCTCTTTAACTTTTCTAGGTGTTCCCTATAGCACACATCAACTCTACATTTTTTTACATGTAGGCGTTTAAGTGCAAATTTTTAAATCGAGAAACTGCAAAAAACTAGGTGACAAATATTTCACCCCCAGAGAAAATGAGTTGGTGGAAAATTCTGAAAACCAGCAACGACATCAACTTCTGTACTTCTGGGACTCAAAGGATCTCCCTCACAAAATACTAGTTGTGTACATTATCTCTACAGAGCAAGAAGACCCAAAATGTGGCTGGCTGGGTATCCATGACAAGTGAACAAAACTGTGCAACTTATTCATTCACAGGCAAATTCTTATGACAAAATTAGAATTTTGTCTAACGAAAACCACCCATGCCCCCACAATTTATGAAGTGGTACACAGGGTCAATACTCAATTCCACTACGAACGTAGTATTGCACTTAACTCTGACAACCACGTATCCTTTAACCATAAGTGGTCTTCCTGGTCTCAATTGTACATTTGATAAGAACTATTCATAGAGGTTTAGCATCTTAATTTTTATATGCTGCACAGAATTTGTCTGTTTGAATTTGTTCTATACCCTACCCTATTTTATTCCCCTTTTAAAGTTGTTTTTAGCTTGTTTGTCATTAACACTGCATACAGTATATGAGCATTTATCCATTTAATACTTCACTACTTGAAGAATTAGGTCCAGAGACTGATACTCGATGGGCAACTTATCCAAATGAGTTTATTGGCCCTCACTGTGTAGACATATACAACATGGTTGTTATACTGTTTCCTTTGTTACTCTTCAAAACCCTTCAATAAAAATTATTGCAACATAGAATGTTGTCTGATACTTACCTATCCATTATATGAAAAGCAAGCACTGCTAAGCTTTGGTCGAAATAATATTGGTACGTAGTGTTGATTTTTTCCACAAAATGTGGTTATGGATAAATATACGCAAAGGAAAAAGAGAACCTGATGCTGGTTGTACGATCCTTTTTAATGCACATTTCACAATTCTTTTTAAACGTTAACATTGTAAAATTTTCAAATCTTTAGAGGGGAAAAAAAAAACACTTTGTTTTAAGGAGATGTTCACATGAATTTTGTTTCATTTATGTAATTTAAATTGATTGAAGTGGACCTTGCTGGCGGTGAGGTCGCTTATTCTAAAATCGCATACAAATCCAGTGAAAGGCACACGGATGTGGCGAAGCTCTATCAGGACTCAAAACACACTGGCACCATTTCAAAGGTATTCAGATTCCATGAGCTTGAATCTGATTTGAAGCACAATATGAACACACAGGAAGCCGACAAATTCACAATTACATACAGAGTATGGAGGTGGGAAGTCTTTTGCCACATGTTAGCACATTTTTTACAAGAAAAAAAAAAATCTTTTCAAAAACAAAAAAAAACTTTTGTGCATTTCACAGAAATAAAAAACAAACAGATTAACAAAAGCAGCTTTCCTATTAAAAACTGCATTATCAACTTGAAGTAAACTGTTTATATCCCCCCCTCAAAAAATAAAATCTTTAGGAACATTGTCTAAACCACTTTAAAAACTTTTTTTTCCTCAAAAACTATGCACCAATTCACTTAATACTTAAGCATTCTTTCAGTAAGTAATGTGAGCCAGAGGCGGCAAAATAAGCCATGGAAAACTTTTTTTTTTTTTCTACTCTGACCTTTGCCATTGTAACTCCGTGAACTTCCTTGATATACCGTAACTGCCTCTGATCGGAGCGCGACATGTCCTTTAGTTTTCAATCCCTGTGATATGGCTAAGTTAATTGGAAAGGAAAAAAAATATATAAAAAAGAAAAAAAAATAGGGCAAACTTGAAATTTAGTAGAAATGTAAGACAGTCATATCACTACCTACGCCATGCATTATAAATTTTAATCAGGCCCTTTTGTTAATTGAACCCAAGTTATTATGTTAGGATTGTAATTACTGTACACTATAATAGGTTGACAGTTTTTTCCATTTTGGTGATAACAGGTATTGAAGATATTATTTAAAGTGCCCCCCATCTGTCACACAAAGATGGGCAACATTAAAAGCAGCCTTTGCAATAAAAGTACAAGGTTTGGGCCTTCTCCCTTTATTAAAATCACTAGCAGAGGTCTTAGGTCCAAAAAGCTTCATAGTGCAAAGTACTTGTACATGAGGCATACAGCTTGAAAATGTCCCTGGAACTAGAAAAGATGACAGCCACAAGATGATTTACTTAAACTGTAAATCAAGAAAACCACAGTTAACAAGTGCCACCTTTCATCCATTTTTAACATTCCTCTCTTTTCCTGGGCAAGAGCTCAACATTCCTGACATTTTAGGAAAGACAAAAGAAAAGGAAGAACCATCATCAGGAAGTTCTAGTCAATTCCTGGTTTTTAAAGTGCTAAATCATACAGCCAAAACTGTTGGCATTACATACAAATTTGAGAATTCTCACCAATAATACATTTAAAGAGTAAATCAATTTGGCTGAGAAAAAAAAAAGAAAAAAAAAGAAATAAATAATTCACTCTGGGTGATCAATGTATATTGCTGGGAACTTTGTCAAACTTTTTTTTACAGATTCCTACCCATTTCTGCTCTGAAGAAAAATCTTTATTTCACTTTGGGGTTGGTTTACTAAAACTGGAGTGCGCAAAGTCTGGTGGAGATGTGCATGGTAGCCAATCAGCTTCTAACTTCAGATTGTTAAATTAAGCTTTGACGAAAAAAAAAAAAAAAAAACACCCTACAAGGCAAAAGGTATAATGAGCTAAGTATACTAGCTCATTATTAAATACTTACCTCAGAACAAAGCCCCCGTATCGGTGCCCGGTCAACGCTGAGGGAGCGGACGATAGAGATAGAGAATTTATATATCTCTCTATCAAATGACCCAAAGGGTCAGCATCTTA
Source organism: Lithobates pipiens (assembly GCF_037356315.1). Classification (NCBI taxonomy): domain Eukaryota; kingdom Metazoa; phylum Chordata; class Amphibia; order Anura; family Ranidae; genus Lithobates; species Lithobates pipiens. Next base: position 42,487,161 of record NW_027507718.1, on the reverse strand, counting down.
CAAAATAAATACTAAAAATAAATAAGACTCTTCCAGGAGAAACAATTAGTTTAATATACAAAAAAAAACGTCATATCGTCTTGGCATACAGTATAAAGCAAAAAGGAAAGGAAAAAAAAAAAAAAGAAAGGGGAGAAGAGTAGCTAAATATATGGTTATATCCTCAAAATAGCAATTATGACAGAAAAGAGGAAGGAGGAGGACTTACAAGAGGTGCACCGAAACCGAAAATGCAGCATGCACTTAACCAAAAAGAACAGTTTTATAAAAAAATATTTATATAAAATTGTATTATATTCAACTTTTTAAATCAAATTTAAAATATGAATTTATTGTTGGCCATTATTGGCACCAATATGCCACTGGGCCAGTTGGGAGAATCTGGGACAGAAAGTAGAGCCGAAAAGAGCATTACAAATAGGTGTCACTCAAGGGAGATTGTTTTATTAGAAAAAAGGATAAGAAATTAGGGGTAAAATGTACGCCAAGGTAGAGTAGACCATAGACATAGACAAATAAAGGGGGATTGTCTTTTTATAGCTTCGCAAAGTCGCAGAGGCACATTAAAGTAGAAGTAAACCCATTGATTTAACAGTGTTGGGAATGCAACTGCCACATTAGTTGTGCTTTTAACAAAACTGTCAAACCATCCAATGGCTGGTGTCATAACTGATCACATGTGCAGTAGAAGATTGAACAGAGGCCAAGATGGCAGCTTCATTCCACTTAAAGAGGCATCAAAGAGAACTTAGAAAGGTTGACAGAAACTGCAGCAAAGTCATTCAACACTTTCACCAGGTTGGGCAAAGATGAGGATGAGTGATAAACAACATTACATCATCTGCATATTAGGCAACCCTTTGAATTGTAAATGGCCCTTAAAATATCCACCAATATCTGGGTGCATATTAATAGCAGTAGCCAGAAGTTCCATGGCGATAAAACATGCATTTTTGAGTTCCTGTGTACATGAGGTCTATCCCTTAGGGAGGAGCCACAAAAAAAAAAAAAAAAAAATACATTTGTGTTGCAGAGGATGCCTAAAAAACTGGTATAGTCCAGACTTCTTTACACATGCAGAAAACTACATTTCTGAGGGTGTTCTGTACACCAACTGTACAGAATGCATTTAGGAGCCGTTCGGCAAAGAATGTTGCAGAAAATTACAATGCTTCAGTTTGAAAAGGAAAAGGTAAATTTAATAAAATAAAAAAAAAAAATAATAATAATATAGCTTATGTGGTAATTATATGCTATTTATTTTTTCATGAAAGTAATGTTACCCTTAAAACATGGCATCTTTGGCTTGGCTTAAAGTACAAATACAGACATTTTTGGAGTGACAGAAAAGCTTCACTTTGTATATTTAGGAGATCTTTTTTGTTCTATGAATTACATTTTATATATACACAAATATAAAATGTGCTATATTTTTAAAGCCCAATCTTGCTACTACCACTGTGAACACACACCATCACCGTTTATAATATCCTCTGCCTGCGGGGCAGTTTGCTTAAGATGATTTGAGTCCACATAATCTGTAATTTCACCTAGCCTTGATGAAGGGAGATTGTGTGCCCCCCCCCCCCTCCCCAACTGCATTGGTTGGCCTTTAACCTGCTTGTTGCAACCAGTTGGCACAGTTTGAGCTATCAGGCTTGGATATACATCTGTGGCACCAGTGTCAAGAGTGTACCCTATACAAAGTGTCACGAAAATAATGGCTAGTTGAAAGGAGGAAAAGAATAAAAATATTATATAATATAAATACACACACACACACACACACACACACACACACACACACACACACACACACACACACACACACACCCCTCACATTTTTGTAAATATTTTATTATATCTTTTCATGTGACAACACAGAAATGAAACTTTGCTACAATGTAAAGTAGTGAGTGTACAGCGTGTAAATTTGCTGTCCCCTCAAAAATAACACACAGCCATTATGTCTAAACCGCTAGCAAAAAAAGTGAGTACACCCCTAAGTGAAAATGTCAATATTTTGTGTGGCCATCATTTTCCAGCATGGTCTTAACTCTCATGTGCATGGAGTTCATCAGAGCTTCACAGGCTGCCACTGGAGTCCTCTTCCAAGATGACATCAGAGAGCTGGTTGATGTTAGATACCTTGGGCTCCTCCACCTTCCATTTTGAGGATGCCCCACAGATGCTCAATAGGGTTTAATTCTGGAGACATGCTTGGCCAGTCCATCATCTTTAGCCTCAGCTTCTTTAGCAAGGCAGTGGTCGTCTTGGAGGTGTGTTTGGGGTTGTTATGTTGGAATACTGCCCTGCAGCCCAAGAAAGGGAGGGATCATGCTCTGCTTCAGTATGTCGCAGTATATGTTGCCATTCATGGTTCCCTCAATGAACTGTAGCTCCCGTGCCAGCAGCACTCATGCAGCCCCAGACCATGACACTCTCACCACCATACCATACTTGACTGTAGGCAAGACACACTTGTCTTCGTACTCCTCACCTGGTTGCTGCCACGCATGCTTGACACCATCTGCACCAAATAAGGTTATCTTGGTCTCATCAGACCACAGGACATGGTTCCAGTAACCCAAGTCCTTAGTCAGCTTGTCTTCAGCAATCTGCTTGCGGGCTTTGTGCATCATCTTTAGAAGAGGCTTCCTTCTGGGACAACAGTCATGTGAACCAATTTGATGCAGTGTGCGGCATATGGTCTGAGCATTGACAAGCTGACCCCCCCATGCCTTTAGCCTCTGCAGCAACGCTGGCAGCACTCATGTCTATTTCCCAAAGACAACCTCTGCATATGCTAAGCATGCGCACTCAACTTCTTTGGTCGACTATGGTGAGGCCTGTTCTGAATGGAACCTGTTAAACCGATGTATGGTCTTGGCCACCGTCCTGCAGCTCAGTATCAGGGTCTTGGCAATCTTCTTATAGCCTAGGCCAGTGATGGCGAACCTTGGCACCCCAGATGTTTTGGAACTACATTTTCCATGATGCTCCACTACACTGCAGAGTGCATGAGCATCATGGGAAATGTAGTTCCAAAACATCTGGGGTGCCAAGGTTCGCCATCACTGGCCTAGGCCATCTTTATGTAGAACAATTATTTTTTTCAGATCCGCAGAGAGATGTTTGCCATGAGGTGCCATGTTGAACTTCCAGTGACCAGTATGAGAGAGACCGATGACACCAAAATTTAACACCTGCTCCCCAATTCACACCCGAGACCTTGTAACATTAACAAGTCATATCACCGGAGAGGGAAAATTTCTAAATAAATTTAGACATTAATGGCTGTGTTGAGTTATTTTGAGGGGACAGCAAATGTACAATCACTACTTTACATTGTAGCAAAGTGTAAATTTCTTTAGTGTTGTCACATGAAAAGGTATAATAAAATATGAGCAACGTACTCACTTTTGAGAGATACTTAGCAAAAATGAATATATATTATATACACACACACACACACACACACACACACACACACACACACACTTGTGCTCATAAGTTTATATACCCAGGCAGAATTTCTTGGTTTCTTTTCAGAGAATATGAATAACACAAAACATTTTTCATTAAACGGTTAGTGTTTGGCTGAAGCCATTTATCATCAATTGAGTTCACTCTTTTTAAATCATAATGACTTACCCCAGTTTTTAATGCCGTGCATTGCCCCCTTTAACATCAATGACAGCTTGAGGTCTTTTGTGGTATTTGTGGATGAGGCTTTTTATCTTCTCAGATGGTAAAGCTGCCCATTCCTCTTGGAAAAAAGCCTCCAGTTCCTGTAAATTCTTGGGCTGTCTTGCATGAACTGCATGTTTGAGATCTCCCCAGAGTGGCTCAATGATATTGAGGTCAGGAGTCTGCGATGGCCACTCCAGAACCTTCAACCTATTCTGCTGTAGCCAACGACGGGTCGATTTGGCCTTGCGTTTTGGATCATTGTCATATTGGAATGTCCCAGTATACCCCATGCACAGGTTCCTGGCTGATGAATGCAAATGTTCCTCCACTATTTTTTGGAAACATACTGCACTCGTCTTGCCAACAATTTTGACCAAACTTCCTGCATCTTTGTAGCGATCCACCTCTGTATCTTTCTTCATAGGCCTTGTTGACTGCTCTCCAAATATAGCGTTTATGGTTGAGACCAAAATGTAGCTTTTTGGCCACATCACTCCAAATGACTTTGTGCCACAAGGTTTGAGGCGGGTCTCTGTGCCGTTTGGCGTATTATAAGTGGGATACTTTGTGGCATTTGCCTAGTAATGGCTTTCTTCTGGCGACTCAACCATGCAGCCCATCTTTCTTCACGTCCCTCCTTATTGCGCATTGTGAAACAGCCACACCACGTTTTCAGAGAGTCCTGTATTTCACCTTTAGTTATTTGTGGGTTTTTCCTTTGCAAATTTTCTTGGCAGCTGTGGCTGAAATTTTAGTTGGTCTACCTGACCGTGGTTTGGTTTCAACAGAACCCCTCAATTTCTACTTCTTGATTAGAGTTTGAACACTGCTGATTGGCGTTCTCAATTCCTTGGATATCTTTTTATACAGGTCAACTACCTTTTCCCAGAGATACTAACAATTCTTTTGCTTTTCCCATGACTCAGAATCGTCACTGTAGCACTGGATGAAAGATGCGAGGGTCTGTCAGGAGTCCAGAAACTCATTGACGACCACACACACACACACACACACCACAGGTGAGGATGGTTACCTTTAATAGCCATTCAAACCCCTTTGTGTCACTGTATCAGGCCAAAATCACTAGTGTATATTATATTTATTACACACACACACATACACTATATTGTCAAAAGCCTTAGTCTGTAGGGTTCGATTCAATATCGAGTTGGCCCATACTTTGCAGCTTTAACAGCTTCAACTTCTGGGAAGGCTGCGCACAAGGTTTGGGATTTTTTGACCATTCTTCCAGAAGCGCATTTGTGAGGTCAGGCAATGATGTTGGACGGGAAGGCCTGGCTCGCAGTCTCCCAAGTCTTCACTCTAATTGATCCCAAAAGGTGATCATGTTAGGGTCAAGACTCTGTGCAGGCCATTCAAGTTCCTCCACCCCAAACTCACTAATCCATGTCTTTGTGGATGTTGTTTTGTGCACTGGGGCGCAGTCATGTTGGAACAAGAAGGGGCCACCCCCAAACTGTTCCCACTAAGTTGGGAGCATGAAATTTCCCAAAATGTGTTGGTATGCTGATGCCTTAAGAGTTCCCTTCACTGGAACCAGGGGGCCAAGCCCAACCCCTGAAAAAACCCCACAACATAATCCAAAGCTTCACCAAATGATTTGGACCACTGAACAAAGCAAGGTCCATATAGACATGGATGAGTGAGTTTGGCGTGGAGGAACTTGACCGGCCAGCACAGAGTCCCGACCTCAACAAGATAGAACACCTTTGGGATGAATTGGAGTGGAAACTGCAATCCGGACTTTTTGGACAAAAAGGCCTGGAAGAATGGTCAACCAATCCTATAGAGACACTCCTAAACCTTGTAGACAGCTTTCCCAGAATAGTTGAAGCTGTTATAGCTGCAAAGGGTGGGCCAACTCAATATTGAACCCTACAGACTAAGACTGGGATGCCATTAAAATTCATGAGCTCCAATACTTCTGACAATATAGTGTCTATGCACACACACTGCTTCTCAGATCAAGCCAAAACCAAGGCAATGCTATCAAACCACAAACAGTGGGCAGGACTAGGTGTGGCCAAGTGTGATCGAGAGGCTAGAGGTTGTAAATGAGCAGTGATAGCGCTAAAAAAGCCACACCTCATGCAACAATTAATCTCACTGTAGTGCAAGCAGGCAGAGTCTAAATTAAAGTGGCATTTTGCCTCATCTATGCATAGGGGCTGTGCTGGAAATAGCCGAGAGTGTAGCCCCAGAGCATATAGTGTGAAAAGAGTCTTAAGAACTGCACTGAATAGGTTTATTAGAAATTGCTGAAAAGGCCATATAGTACTTCAACAGAATTATGTTCAAAAGAAAGGTTACCAAAATCTCACAAATTCTTTAAACAATGAAGGTCCAACCCACAGATTTTGAACACCTGATCAGGGCTGAACACCTGATTTATTGCCTGGGATACTACATTTCAATTACCCTCCTAAAAGCACATGAATATCTTAATAGTTCAATTTCTATAAATGATGTTCAAACCATTTTTCCAAAAACGATCTAGCAATGCAGAAGTTTTTTTTTTTTGTATAATTTTTGACAAAATGTGGAAAATTTTCCAGTAAAGTTGTGTTAGTCACATTCTTATAGGCTTGAATATGGCTTGCAAATGGGTCTATACTGCTTTCATTTTTAGTCATTATGTGACCCCTTTTTAATTTTTTGTTTAACCAGCTGGAAAATTAAATCGTGGTTGTTGGCATTTTTTTTATGTTCCATTTTATCTGTGAAGCTGTTTATCAAATGCAGATTTTCAGAATTTTTTTTTTTTTTTTAGACTTTACATTTCTTTCAGTCAACTTTATTGCTATAATAGTGTTGACAGCGACTGGTCCTTTTTATGGAGAGATCTGCGGTCTATTATTACATCTCTGATAACTCCTCCTCTGACCTCAAAAGGAAGAAGATCAAACAGAAATTGGTTTCAGCTGCTTTCTGGCCAGCACCGAAATTCTGGTCACTTCCGGTTTCATTCATTACAGTTGGTAGGCGATCTGACCATATGCAGCAGTCCCAGGCTCCCCAGTTGAATGGGTGAAGCCTTTTGAGCCCTGTAAAAAGTGACTGGGCAACTGTAGATAACTTTTACCTGAAAGCGGATTGCCAGGGAAAAAAAAAAAAAAAGGAAGGGGAAGAAGAATCATGGCTGCAGCTATGATCATGGTAATACAGCTTCTCATCCAGGACGTTTACATATGTACGCTGGACGGAAAGCAGTTAATGCTGGGGGCAATTATATTCTATGGAAACCCAATTTTTATTATCTTAGGCATACTTTTGTTAGTACAAAAAGTAATTTTCAATATCTTTAAAACTGCAGTTTTTTTTTTTTTTTTTTAAATACCCGCTGGTCATGCCATTGAGGTCCATAACAAGATTATACAGGATTTATATAGGGCCGACAGTTAATGCAGGGCTTTACAACTTGAGGGTAGACAATACACTAGGAATCAGAGTGCTCTACTCCTTAAGAGCTTACAATCTAAGAGGGAAGGTCAAGAGATAAAGAGGTAATAACTGTGGGGGAAGTGCTGATGGAGAAAATAAATAAATATAGTTAGGTGGGGTCTAGATAGGCTTCCCTGAAGAGATGAGTTTTCAGGGATCTTTGAAAAGTGCAAGTAGAAGATAGTCGGACATAGCGGGGTAGAGCATTCCACAGTAATTGTTCAAGCAATTACTGTTGTATGGTGACAATGCTCCGTCCCCGTCTTTCCACTGACCCCCGTTGTTGCTATGATTTGTGAGGGCTGTTAAGAGACTACAAGTGATGGTGTCGACACTCACTGAGCAGGGATGTTCCTCATTACAAACTAAGAATGTATGTGCAGTAAAATCTAAAATGGGTACATGTAGACAGAAGAAGCTTGAGCAGATCAACAGCGCCGAGATGCAAGACAGGATTTAAAAAAATGAAAATTGTATTTCTTAAAATAAGAAAAATGGCAACGGTTTAGGATACATGAGGCTTTAGCTAATTAGATTTTATCCAGTGAGAGTTTACGTCTACTTTAACTTCAACACAGCCCTTACAAATTTTGCCCGCTACTGTAATTCAGCGCCATGTTCCCCCGAAGGCTTCACTGCTGCATAATCCCAGACATGGCCACAGAAAATCACGGCCCGTTTATTGAAACGAGACACGTTCTTCTCGCAGGGTTATGAATGGCAGAGAAGTGACAACGCCATCTCAGAATTTAGATTTCCTCATCGGCATCCCAATGATGTTGAGAATGTCAAGGCAGAACATGTGTACAACAGGAAGGACAGATTCTTCAACATTTAAACACAGAAATGTTAATGGTCATATGCAAGCAAAAAAGGTTTTGGTTAAGCATTACTTATACATTAAAAAAAAGCTTGCAGATGGCAAATAAAATTCAGTTATGGGAGATTAAAGGTTAGCAATTTTATCTCAAGTCCCCTTTATTTTAAGCCTCTTCTCTATGGTCTCTTTGTAAGATCAACATGCAATTTTAATAATTATGACATTAAAATAGTTTAACAGTAGCTGTTATGTTTGCCGATTAGAATATAATCCTGAATAAATAAAACAGAATAAATTGCTACTTGGCTTTGCAGCTTGACTGCAGTACTGTTTTGCTGCCTTCAGGATTACAGCACACATGCTGCTACTATGGGGGGTGGGGGGGGGGGATGAATAAAACCAGCAGAGGAATTCCTATGCTGAAAAAGGTGGGACGCCTAGGAGCTCATTCACACAGGCAGAAAAAAATAAAAATAACTGTTTAGATGCACACAGCAGATAGTTTTGTATGCATCTGAATGCAGCACTATAGTAAATCAATGAGCCCTTACATACAGCTGCCTCTACATAGGTGAATGTGCGCTGCATGAAGATCTGCAGATTTTTTGCATGTAAACGTGAGTACTTTGAGCATATATTTTATGCAGGATCTTATAACTCTGCCAGCAAAAGCCTTTAATGCAGAAAATATGCATCTAAAACACAGTTTTTTTTTTTTTAATGCACCTGTGAATGAGCCTCAACAATAAAAGTAGCAATGCTGACGTGGTGGCACTAATGCCGCCTTACACATCATGTGTTATTTCAACAAAGAGAGCTGAAGGAAATATAGCATTAGTGCTAATGTCTAGAGACACTGCATAACAAAGTAATAGAAACTAAAGTGTATGTAAACTCTAAATCTATTCTTATGCTTGGCATTAGACCTCACTGTATACAGTTCTCTCACGCAAATGTTCTTGCAAATCCATTGCAGTGTATTTTAGCTGAAGATCCTGCCATCCCAATAGCGCTTTCTGCTGCTGGTCGATAGCCCTAACCCCTGCCTGACAATTAGAAGTATTGTTGTCATCTGGTTGTGTGACCTCATTTAGTTAGCCTTTGGACTGCCTATCTGGTAGACCTCATCAGTCAAAAGGAGTACACAAAGTAGGGCGACAACGCTGCTGCTAATTTCGAGACAGCGGTTTACAATTGTCAACCCGAAACATAAAGTGCTGCTAAGCCAGCCATAGATGGTGCAGGAAAGAAAATCTTTTAATTCCCCCAACAGTCAGTGGTAATGGGGGAATCCTTCCCGCAAAGCTACTGTGTTCTCCTGGCAGGGTGCACAAGGAGCTGTCCCTGCCAACAGAACACAGTTGCTGGAGGCTATAGCCACTGGCAATAACCGCTTGCTAAAAATCCAACAGGCTGGTCGTACCCAACAGATCGACTTGGGAACAATTCATCTATAGATGATCAAATCTTGGGTCAGTCCCTGCTGAACCAGCTGAGAGATTCGATCCATCTATGGCCGGCTTTACTGACAAAAAAATAAATAAAAATTAACTTTGCAATAGAGACTTACATAAAAACATTAGTTTAACCACTTCACACAAAACGACATTCCTGTACGTCAGTACTTTGATGCTAAATACAAGTGTTATGGCAGCAGCTAGCTGCCATAACCCCGGTATTATCAGGAATGCTGTGCGTTTCTCTTTAAGGTAAAAAAAGTGTTCTCTGCGGCAGATTCACCGCAAGATCACTTATCAGTGGCAGGAGAGGTGCCTACCCCCCTCCCACTGTGCTCACCGAACCCCGTGGATGACTGGCTGCCAACTTAGGGGGAGTTGGCCCCTGCTTGGTTCCATGGCATTTTAGTGTAAATATGAGGAGATCTGAGGTCTTTTTGATCCCAGATCTCATATTTAAGAGGACCTGTCATGCTTTTTTCTATTACAAGGGTTGTTTACATTCCTTGTAATAGGAATAAAAGTGACCCAAATCATTATTATTATTATTTTTTTAAAGTGTCAAAAAAAAAATAATAATAATAATTAAAAGCGCCCCGTTCAAACGAGCTTGCGCGCAGAAGTGAACGCATAAGAAAAAAAATGGTGTTCAAACCACGCATGTGAGTTATCACCACGATAGTTCGAGCGAGAGCAATAATTCTGGCCCTTAGACCTCCTCTAACTCAAAAACTGGTAACCTGTAGAAACATACATCGCCTATGGTTTTACATACCCTTTCAATTAAAGGTCCACCAGGTGACTGGCCCTGTATAATGTAGTAGAAAACCTGTTCAGTAAGTGTCATTTAAACTAGAGTCCCTTAAAACTGAGGCAATTTCTCACTCACACCTGAGATTTTTGTCATATAATTCCCAAAGTGCAACAAGATGAAGAATCCCATTATTCCCAATGGGTTTGTTCACATATGAGCATTGTGTCCATGTGTCCTCTGTTGCATGGAGCTCAAAAAAGTGCATGAGCTTCTATGGGGCATAATTGAGCATTTTGGCCCAATTGACTAAAGCGGAACTTGAGTAATTTTTTTCAACATTCCATCTATTAAATCTTCTGCCCTTGTTGTTTTAACTTTGGATAGTAAAACTTTTTTTTCTGCCAGTAAATACCTTATACAGGTGTGACACTAAATTGCTGTGGAATAAAGATTGCAGATAGACAGGTGCAACTTACAGCATGTGGGAGAATTTGTTATATGCCTGTGTATCATCTGAGGCCAGTCACTGAACTGGGTATATGTAAGGGTTTACAAACCACTTTAATTGGAGTTCCTTAAACAATACTTGAGAGGAAAAAAAAAAAATGTCAACGGGTTTTTTTTTCCCCCCAGGCAATTCCATTTAAAAAGTATATGGTGCTAAAAATGTACGATTCTGTTCCTGTACTAAAAATTGCTGGTACAAACAGGCAAAAAATAAATACAAAAACCGCATTACAAATAAAATATTCTATCTATGGGGGTATACTATGACTACGTTCCCAGTGCCCTAAACAAGAATTTATCATGATTATTAAAGCATGTCCACATAAACAGGGAGGAAAATAAAATGACAACTACTACTTCCCATGCATCAGATGAAAGTTTGAGTAACCAAACAGAGCAGTATTGTGATCACAGAACCAAAACATGCTGTAATGCGAGGGGGCGGGAAGCCATACTACGCCAGATGCCTTTCATGAATTGTGCAGACTGCAACACACGAGAAAAACAAAATAGACTGCAGATAAAAAAGAAGCACAGGAAAAACACCGTCCACGACCAAATTTCTCCACAGAAAAAATAAAATCACATCCTCTCAGAGACCAATTAGAAACTCATAATAAACATTCCAAAAAATAAATCCAGCCAACTTCCAGGTTTCAGTTAAATCACCATGTGATCTTTAATACTCAAACCAAAGAGGAAAGACATTTAGAAAACAGACAAAAAAAAAAAAAAAAAACACACATTCCACTGACACACAGATCACACCAAACTAGAGGGAAATGGCCAATTTACACTTTATTTACTAAACAGAATGGGACATATTTATGACATATATAAATCAATTTTGTACACTGCATGGTTTATTTAGAAGATAGACAGAATCAAAGTGGTCATAGGCCTTTTGTTGTCGTTTAGGCCTCGTTCTCGTGAGCTTTAAAAGTGAGTACATGGTATGCGTTTCTAAGGCCTCATTCACGCGGACACTCAGCTCTGCATTTATATGCACTCAGAGGACGTTTCTAAAGGCAAGTAATGATTTTAGAAGGGAGCCGATGGACACGGTTTATTTAGGTACGGTCAGTTTAGACCTCATGTACACTGCTGCTGGGAAACCGACATTTTGCAGCAGTTGGGCTTTTTTTCAGCTGCCCCTGAACCCTCATCTATGTTATCTTATCAGTACATGTACACAGGGTCGTTTATAGTCGTTTCTAGGCAGTTGAGTTTAGAAGCCTTTTTTGGACGGCAAAAAAAAACGGGTTCAGACGAATGTTCAGAGGCATTTGAAATGCCAAATGCCTGTAACAGCTTGTAAACGCTGCTAAATGTGGTAACTTGCGTTTAGCAGCGTTTCGGTTACAGACATTTTTGCATTTTAACAAAAAATATATATTTTTTTTTTTTTGTTTTACAAATGCTTCTAGATGCAAACGTAGCTAAACGCGACATGTAAACACGGCTAAACAGACGTTTTTAGACGCTGGTTTCTAGCTGTCAAGTTAAATCGTTCAGGAGAGGTTAAACATCCTGCGTACATGAAGCCTTAGATGCATTTAGAATTCTGTGCACTCAGGATCCAATTAGAAATTCAAAACACGGCAAGTGGCTGAACCCACTAGAAGCAAGGGGGAAAAAAAAGGATCTAGGACACAAGAAGTTGTTTATATTTTCCAGATACCAGATAGGCGCCTATTAATGCCAGTTACAGTTGTTAAAATATGGAGATGATGGGAGGTGTGCACCCATCAGCTTCAGCATTGCTTTACATTGTGGTGCTGCAAAAACACCACTATATGCAGAGTTGGGCAGGTGTGGATGCTTTGCCACTGCCTCCATTCACTTCTACTACAACATGCCATATATGCACCTAAGGCATTTGTAGTGTGTTTAAAGGAGAAGTACAGTGAAAGCTCATTTGGCTGTACTTTTGTGGGTGACAGGAGTGCAGGCTGAAGCCTGCTGTTGGTCGACATCACAGAGCCGCTAGGAGCCTGAGCCACCCGCTCCCACCCACTCAGCCCCGAGTCCCAGTGAGTGAGAGGGGGTAGGGAGCAGAGAGCTCTGAGAACTGAGCGATCAGCGATGTTTGGTTGCTCAGTTCTCAGTCTTAGAGCCAGCAGGGGACCAGTGATGCATCCACCTAGGTTAAGTAGGATTCTGGAACACAAAAAAAAAAAACATACTTATCTTTTAAGGCATAGTTGCGCCAGAAGTGCTAATTTGCCATTTTAGCACTGTGCAAAAAACTCAGTGCGTCCAACACCACTGTGCCCACACTGCAAGGGTTAATTTCTTTTTTATGTCTAGGAGCAGTGGTCTCCAAACTGCAGCCCGGGGTCTGGATGTGGCCCTTTGCTTGCCTTTATCTGGCCCTCAGTGCACTACTCCACCAACTGGATCCAATGATGGAGCACCATTCCCCCTACTAACACCATCAATGGGGTACTATTCTCTACTTATTTATATCAACAATGGGACACTACTTCTCCCATTACAACTAATGATGTGGCACAGATGCCACAGCAATGTTTTACTCCCATTGGCCATAGTCTGTCCTTCAGCCCCCCCCCCCCCCCCCCCCCCAAAGCCTGAAGCACAGTAAACTGTCTCTTTCCTTAGAAAGTTTGTAGACCCCTGGTCTAGAAGAACAATAAAAGATGATATACATACCCAATTCTCCACAGCTAGACCAGTCCTTGCAGTGTCTGCACTCCCACGCACCACCAGTCTAGGATTCTGACATCAGGACCAAAGTAGGATTCATAGCCCTGCAGTGGTTGTGAGGACGCCTGGAGAATGAACGATTAAGTAAAACTGTTTCTCCTTTCCCCTAGACAAAATGAGCACAGCCCCATAACAAGTGATAAGGTTTTCTTTGATTTTTAGAACCGTGCCATACCTTAACCCCTGGTGTGTTCCATAGAAAAGTTCATGACCTCCTGGTATGTAGACTTGGGATGTGAAAACGGTTAAATACAGGAAGCAGTTCACCAGCTGACCTCAGTACACATACCCTGCACAACTACGTTTGCACGGCATCCCCAGCATCTCTTTTAGATTTACCAAAATCATGGAATAGGAGGACCCACCTATCAATCAGTTCACTCTGCGCTACACCAAGGGTGTGCAGCCCACGGGCCGCATACGGTCCAAGAAAGTTTAGCATGTGGCCCGGACCAGTCTGGAGGGATGCTGGAGATGTCATTCAAATATAGCAGCTGTGGCAGCCTACATTGACAAGCCAGGCAAATGCATGCCTGGAGGGATGCTGGTGATGCCATGCAAACACAGTTGATGGGTACAGGGTGTGTGTACTAATGAGGTCAGCTGGTGAACTGCTTCATGTGTAGTTTTTATGTCCCAAATCTATATACAAGGAAGTCATGAACCATTGTATAATACTCATCAGGGACTAAGGCAAGTCCTTCTTCTAAAATTCAAAGAGACCTTCTTTTTTCTTTTTTTTTTGCAACAGATTAAAGTACGTAGAAGAGATTGATTGGAAAGTAAAAAAGTGAACTTGGCCTTTTAAGTTCACACGGGCACTGAATTTTAAAGCCGCCTTTAAGCATTAATGCCCAATTACTGCCATAAAAGTAAATTTTTCTGCAACAGAGGTAAATTTAAAGTGTTACCAAAAGTCAATTTTTTTTTTTTTTTTTTATGAAACCAAAAAGTGTTATACTCACCTGTGCGGCATTGTGGTATTGCACAGAGCAACCCCGATCCTGGCTCCTCCCCATCTTGACATGTCCCCATAGCAAGCGGTTTGCTATGGAGGCACACAGTGTCTGCACACTCCCAAGCTGTGTGTCCAAGGAGCCGGGTTCCATGAATTTACAAAGCAGGACTTAGCCCCGCCCCCACTTCCTTTGATTGCTGTGTGAAGAGGAAAAGAGAAGAGATGCAGCCGTGCACAGCAATAGATCTATTCTCCCCTCTCTAACCCCTTCAAACAGGGAAGGGGGGAGGTGGAGGGGGAGCAGAGAAATTGAAAACTTTTTTTTTAGCTTGCTGCAAAGAATACATTAAGGTAAAAACATTTTTAGCTTTAGTGTCACTTTAATTGTATATTGGTACATAGGGTACCGAGAATAAAAAAAACAAAAAAAAAAAACAACCAACCATATTATACTTAACTGCTCTGTGCAATGGTTTTGCACAGAGCAGCCCGGATTCTCCTCTCCTCGTGTCCCCACTTGCTGTAGGAGCACTGGCGCATGCTTACTCCTGAGCCCTGCGCTGAATGTACACAAGACAGAGCCATGGCTCAGCCCTGCCCCCCCCACTCTCGCCTCATTGGCTGTGGTGGACAGAGGGGGGAGCCAGTGCTGTGTCTCAGACAATTAAAATAGAGAGACAACCAGGGCTCCTGTGCACTTTGCTGAGAAGAGGCTCAGGTGAGTATATTGGGCGGGGCTGTGGAGGGAGCAACACGCAGGTTTTTACCTTCAGGCATAAAGCGCTTGAAGGTAAAAATAATTTCAACTTTTACAACCACTTTAAGCCCGCTGCAGCACTTAGCAAGGGGTTTATTTTTGGGCTGGCCTACAAGACGTTTGCCTACACCAGGCCACTAACCTGCATTGAACCTCCTCGCCTGTTAAAGAATTTGTACGCCAGGAGGATGGCGTTGGAAGGCACATCTTTAGCCGGGGGCCCATGTGAATTCTGTCTTTCAGAACGCATTGTTCATTAAAGGAGAGCCACATGGTGGGGGGGAAAGCCACAGCTTAGTGGCTTTTGGAGCTTGTGGACAGATTCCTGCGTGCTAATTTAATCACGCTGCGAGCAATGCTAACAGGACAGGATCCTTATTTGCACATAGCGCTTTCCAGCGGGCTCTTGAGAAAATCAGAGGCGGACTACACTTCATAAAATTTGACATGAGCTAAAAAACCCTGCTCCAAAACATATACATTTGTAGTCCGTCTATCAAAACAACAAGCTATTGCAGCGACACTAGAAAAGACATGCCGAATGGTTGCTAGGGGTTACGGTCATGTGCCTTGCTGCTCTTATTAAAAAAATAAAAGATCATTCTCAATATAGGTTAAATATCAATCAGAAAACTAGCAAAATCTGAAAATGCGACAGGCAAAGTTGCCGGGATTTAACGGCTCACCGTCTAAAGTGAGGCTATTTCCATGCTACGCTCCCTTCCAGCTCTCTTTGTACTAGGCAGTGGCGTGAACCGACAACCTTGAACACCGTTTGCAAACCTAAACTGTGTGAACGGATTGTTTAAAAAAAAAAAAAAAAACACACGCATCCGATGAAAACAACTCGTCTGCGTTACATTTGCCTACCAAATACTTCTTCACGTATCAGAGCGTTTTTTATTTTTTTATTCAGGCTCAACCGAGAGCACGACAGGCCTCTCCGCCAGCAAAGTACTTGCGTGTCTGCATGCCAAGTTACGTCTTCTAGGCCTTTCCAGAAAGGAAGTAGAACAGTAGATGTCTAGCACACATCAAATGGGGCTCACGCTTGTTATTGAATCTTTTTTTTTTTTTTTTTCCCCAGGCAGGAACGACCGACCGTTCATTAAGAGGGCACAAACAAACGACATTTCATTCACCCCCCTCCCTTTTAAGATATAAGCTCTACGAGCAAGGCCCTCCTGTACCTTTTGTATTGAACTGTACTGTAATTGTGCTGTAAAGCGCTGCGTAAACTGTTGACGCTATATAAATCGTGTATAATAATAATAATTCTGCAGATGAGATTAAATCGCAGGGGGATTTCTCTAGGAAAGACGCTTAACGATCGGGGAGCATAAACAACACGGGGGGGTGAAAGACGATCTTGTTAAAAATAATGCTCTTGTGTTCGTAGCATCTCCCCTTTTTGTACAGCGCTATGGTATAGGTTGGCACTATAGAAATATCATGTACGTTAAAAAAGGAAGCATGTGCATGTCTGATTAATAAAAAAAGGGGGCATGGTTTTGTGTTTATTGTGAAAGGGATGATCTGAGATGTGTGCAGCATGGGCAGGTGTTGGTATTTGTAGGTAGGTGGCCTGGCTGTCATGCAGTGTAGGAATGCACACACACCGGTGTCAGTGCCCCCAGGGCACGTCTCCTGCACATTACCTGTTTGCCCCGGTAGAAGAGCCTCTGTCTGTCCGGGCTGACGTTAAAACTCTCCTCGATCTTTAACCGGAGGCTCTCGATCTTGGTGAGCCGAGACAGGTCATCAATCGTGCGGGTCTCCGTGCCGTCTATGGTCCTCACCTGGATCCACATCGTTGCAGATCGGACGATCGTCTACACGAAGTCACCTGCTTTACCGTCTTAGGGCATCCAATGACAGCCGCCCCTCCAGCAGCAAAACAAAGACAGCCTGGCGATCAGGAGTTCAGGCTGCGCCGACGGAGCTGGCGATGCTTCACTGAACAAGCTCGCACACTGACGATGATGATGTTGTTGTTGTTATTGTCTAGTCGTGTACGCGCCGGGTAGCCATGTCTGAGCAGTCCTGGGAGTGTTTACTAGGAGCTGCTTCTCTCACATGGGGGGTCACGGCGCCAAGCGAAAATCTCGCGAAATCACTCCGGGGCTGGACCTCGTGACACACGACACTCGGCCCCGCCCACTTCTCCGGTGCATGCTTCCTCTCCTCACACAGCAGCATGGAGGGGGCATGGGTCACGTGTGTGCTCGCCTCTCCCCTCCCTTCCTGTACACCACACGTGTCCTCTGTGCAATTGTCTTTTTTTCCATTCATTCATTAGTACAAAGCAGGGGAGGTGTGGTCCTATGTTTTGTTTTTTCCTCATGTTTGGCAGCTTTTGGGGGGCGCACGTTGGCATGGTTTTCGCACAGGCAGCGATTAAAACAGGCCGGTTAACCGCCCCCAGCCATTACTGGATTCAGATGTTGGTTCTGAAGTTGAGGGTGACAGGAACGTGAGCCTAGAGAGAGGGAGGAACACTGGTAGACAAATTGGCATTCATGTTCCCAAAGCCGCAACATATTGCCAAGTTGTCTCCAGTGGTAATGATGAAGATGGAGATCTTCATCTATTCAAAACCGAGCTCATGGTATTTCCTCCCTTAGGTGCAACTTCCCCTGATTTCTCTGTCAATATTAGCGGCTAAACTATCAACGCGCCTCCACGCCAAGGTCCTAGGTGTAATCCTGGACTCTGAACTAACCTTTCGACCCCACATCCTATCGCTATCCAAAATTTGCTGCCTCAACCGCTTCCCCTGATTTCTCTGTCTATATCAACGGCTCACCTATCAATGCGTCCCCCCACGTCAAGGTCCTAGGTGTAACCCTGGACTTTGAACTAACCTTTGGACCCCACATCCTATCGCTATCCAAAATTTGCCGCCTCAACCACTTCCCCTGGTTTCTCTGTCTATATCAACAGCTCAACTATCAACACGTCCCCCCACGCCAAGGTCCTAGGTGTAATCCTGTACTCTGAACTAACCCTTCGACCCCATTTCCTATCGCCATCCAAAATTTGCCAACTCAACTGCTTCCCCTGATTTCTCTGTCTATATCAACGGCTGAACTATCAATGCGTCCCCCCCCCCCCCCCCCCCCCACGCCAAGGTCCTAGGTGTATTCCTGGACTCTGAACTAACCTTTCGACACCACATCCTATCGCTATCCAAAATTTGCCGCCTCCACCTCCGTAACATCTCCAAGATACGCCCCTTCCTAACCAATGTCACCACAAAGCTTCTAATCCACTCCCTGGTCATCTCCCGCCTTGATTACTGCAACTCCCTCCTCATTGGCTTAAATCTAAATAGGCTATCCCCACTTCAGTCCACCGTGAACGCTGCTACGAGGCTCATCCACCTCGCAAACCACTCAGCGTATACTATACCCCTCTGTCAATCCCTCCATTGGTTGACACTCAGTCACTGAATTAAATTCAAGATACTAACTATAACTTACAAAGCCATCCACAATCTGGCCCCCAGCTACATCTATAACCTAGTCTCAAAATAACAACTTCATTGTTCTCTTCGCTCCTCCCAGACTTCCTGCTCTCAAACTCCCTTGTCACCTCATCCCATGCTCGCCTTTAGGACCTCTCCAGAGCCTCTCCCATCCTCTGGAATGCTCTACCCCAATCTGTCCGATTTTCTCCTACTTTATCCACTTTCAGACAATCCCTGAAAACTCATCTCTTCAGAGAAGCCTATCTGGCCCCCACCTAACAACTCTACATGTATCATCTCATTCACCACATCCCCCCCCCCCAGTTATTACCTCTTGTATCTCTTGACCTTCCCTCTTAGATTGTAAGCTGTAAGGAGCAGGGCCTTCTGTATTAAAGTGTATTGTATTTGTACTGTCTACCCTCAAGTTGTAGAGCGCTACGTAAACTGTTGGCGCTATATAAATCCTGTATAATAATAATAAATGATGATGATGATGATGAGATCACTGATGCGACTTGGTTGCCGGATCGAGCAGAGGAGGAAACTGAAGGTGAGGCGGCACAACCCCAAGGAGGCCGACATCAAGAAAGTGTAGAGAGCAGCTACCCTATTGCATCACATTCTGCAGCTGTTATCATCGCACGTGGGTGAGGAGGAGGGACATATTTGTGTCCCTTTCGTGTGGCTTTTAGGTGCTCTTGCCAATGGGTTGAGTGGTTGGACATTAAAGGCCTTGTTAGGCATCTGGTACCCAAATGGCTGGTGTTTTTGCCACATTTGATGTGCCTGAGACACAGTTTACAGATAGCAACAATGTGATCTGCTGCAGATGTACTGAAAAAGCCCCAGCCAGGTGAGCTTTGGGCAGTGGGCTGGGAGATAACACTGCACTACTTTTAACTAGTAATTGAGCAGTCATGCAACGTTGTACCCAAATAAAATTTATATCCCCTTTTCACACAAATAGAAGTCTCTTTTGGTGGTATTTGGTCACCACTGTATTTTTTGCAATACAAAAAAAAAAAAAGACAGGATTTAAAAAAAATATATATATTTTTTAATAACAAAAAGTAGAATATAATAAATATATATATATATATTCTACTTTTTGTTATTAAAAATATCCAATAAACTAAAATTTTGTCATAACGTTAGGCCAAAATGTAGTCTGCTACATGTATTTGGTAAATGCGGGGGTGTTTTTTTTTTTTTGCTGTCTTGGCATTGCAGGGCCTCTGAAAATGTGATAGATAGTCAGAAGTGTAATGAGGAAATAACGCCCTTTAAAAGCCTGAAGGTACTTATTGTATTTCGGGGTCCTGTACATGGCTAGACTGCCATTAGGTCTCTCACATGTGGTATCCCCTTACTCAGGAGAAGTGGCAGAATGTATTTTGGGGTGTAATTCTACATATCCATGGGTTGGGGGTGCAAATAACTTGTCTTGCCTTGGGTGCTGACAACCCACGCTACGAAAATAATTTTATTGTTAGGGGGTCCCCACAACTTTGGAAATTTTATCAAGGAGTCAGGGCACTAGAAAAGTTGAGAAACACTGCATTAGAAGCTTATGTCACACTTCAAACATCACCTCTTCTAACAACTTGAAGACTAAGCCTTTTCTGACACTTTTAGTTCACATTAAAAAAACATTTTTTTTTTCTAGAATATTACTTTTTGTAACACGGTATTAAGGCCATGTTTTTTCAAACGCACATTTATGTCCTCGATCTGACATTCGATTTGATACCTCACATGCATGGTGCCATTGCTGTTTACATACAGCACAAGAACAATGCTTGCATTCGCCTTTGCACAGGGGGATAGGGGTGCTTTCATTTATTTTTATTTTTTTTACACTCCTTTATTTATTTTTAATCACTTTTATTATTCTTACAGGGAATGTAAATATCATGATAGCAATAGGCAGTGTTAGGTACTCTTTTTTTTGTGAGAAATCTGGGGTCTATTAGACTCTAGATCTCTCCTCTGCGCTTAAAGCATCTGACCACACCAAGATCGGTGTGTTCAGATGCTTTCCCAATTTAAAAATGGCGCTGTTTATATTCAGCAAACCCGAAGTGATGAAAAATGCTTTATAGCTTCCAGTTTCTTAGGCCAGAGAGATGATTGGAGCCGTTCCAGTCCCTGATCAGCTCTATGGTCAGCTGGCAGATATGCTGGCTGCATTCGCGGGTCTCCCGGTGGGACAGGAGAGCTTGAGAAAACTGTGAAAGGCAGCGGGGGGAACGTTTCACCCCACTGCTTGTAAAAGGAGGCAGTGCAAGGTCACACAGGACATCCAGTCGTTCTGGCTAATAGCGCGAGTGTGTGGAACGCATGCCATCTGTAATGGATAGCGTGGATACCTTCGGTATTGCAGCTCACTCGAGATTAACGCCAGCAGCCCCAGTGACGGGAGAAATGCACTTTTTCAAGTAAGGAGCCATTTGGCTGTGTATTATTTTTAATTTTTTAATAAAATTGAATTACGTTATGGAGGCTCTCCATCTGTTTTCTATATACCGCACTTACCGTACTTGTCTGTGAGGAGGAAGGCTGAAAATGTCTACAGGTTAAAAGCATGTGAGCAGGCACAACCCTGACTAACTTTTTTTAATAAAGAGGTTAATAAAATCTGGTAAGCTGAATCATATTACAATCACTTATTTGGTGTGGATGATCACGGCTGTGGTGAAGGATCACGTGGAAGGTTGTGGCTACATCTTTTTACACGAAAGATCTGTCATCGTTTTGTGAGTAACAATCACATTACATTATAGAGGAACTTCTTTGGAATAGTTTAAATTGCAAGGACTTTTACACTATAGTTGTTGCAGCAATTGCTGTCACTGGAGTGTTATCACATGAATGTGTTAACTGTTGTTTAAATTTATTGCATGTACATAATATGGTGAATGCACTATGAATAGTTGCACATATGATATTTGATAAAAAGTGTCAAATTATTGATTGTTAATGAGAGGGTTATTATTCACGTTGATGATACATTTTTTTTGCTAATAAGCACACCCTATATGTTATCTATAATCTGAATTGAGAAGTGTACTATTGTATTCTCTTTTTCAGAGGAGCAGCATTAGAGTATTAATTATTAATTAATTTTCAAAAGCAATCTAGTGGCCAAATAGCTGCTAGGATTGCTTTTACATGAAAGCCAACCATTGGCTGAAAGGAATGATACCAAGATGATGCCTTCACCTGCAGGCATCATCCTGGTATAACCACTTAAAGTCCAGCGATGTACCAGTATGTTGCTGGTCCTTGTTGGTTATATATGTAATGTCCTAACAGATTCCTCCATTCACATTGATCAATGTGAATGAAGAAATCTCTGCCAAAAAAAGTGAAAAAAATATATGCCAAAGCATATGCCGAAGCACCCACTGACCACCCCAGGCCCCCATGCTTCGGCATATATATATGTTCTTTTTTTAAATTGCATTTGAGAAATCTCCTCCTACAGTGCTGCAATCACTAACATATGTATTCTGAAAGCACACCCTGCTTCTCTTAGAATAAGCAGATCAGTGCTGCAGTTGAATAGCAAAGCAAGCAACGGTTAACAATAAAACACAGTGACAATAAAACATCCACTCAATAAAACAACAACTTTTTTTATTGCAATCTGTGCCAAATTTTTTTTTTTCAAATATATATGCCAAAGCATAAGGACAATCCGCCTACTGGCCACCCCAGACCCCTCATGCTTTGGCAAATATGCTCTTTTTATTATTATTTTTCTTTTGGAGCCTGTAAAGTTCCCATACAGGCAGGCGTATACACTAGCAGGAAGAAATCAATGAACTACCATGGCACTCCACAGCACCATGGTAGTTCATTGAGAACTACAAGCCGACAACCGGAAAGGATCAGACACAGCTCTAAGGTGAACTTATCCTTTAACTCAATAAAATGGCACACATTTTTTACTTTTTTTTTTTTATAACTTTCCTGTAACTGTAACTTTCCGGCATAACCCTATACTAATACTCCAAAAGTGTGTGGTAGCGACGGAAACGGTCCTGGAGGCAGAGACCAGGTTGGCCATGACAGGAGGGACAGAAATAATGGGTGTCACGCTTAACTCCACGTCTACTACAGACACATCTTTTTTTGGGGTGAATTTTGTGTCGGGGTACAAGGAAAGGACATCCGGAAAATCCTCTCATGCACCCGGGTCACTGCATCTGGATTGGGAGATTGGACCACAGCACCTTCTGGATACAAGAGGGCCGGGATGATCTTTTCCTGAAATTTTAGAGAGGGTCCACTTCTTCCTGACGCTTTGTATAGTACAATAGCGTTGAACGCGGCCAATTGAAATAAACATACAGACATTTACTTGTACCAGCATTTGGCCTTACAGAAATGAAGTACGGCTTCATCATGTGGTCGTTTTGTCCACCCCTCCCATGTTAAGGTTGTAGTCGTGGACACAGAGGGGCATCTTAAGGACACCAGTTGTCGCTGTAATTTGGACTGTCGTATCTGCATGAATGGAAGACAGGATGAAAACATGGCGTTTGCCCTTCCAATTCACTGCGAGCAATTCATCATTTCTCAAGCATTTCTCCCCTTCTAAGTCAAATATTTACAAGCCATTGGGGGAAGCCCCGGCAATTAGGTCACACGGTGCCATGTTGAAAAAGGTGTCTAAAAATTGTCACGCTTGTATAAAACTTGCCCACGTATAAGTGGTACCCCTTTTGGAATAAGTCCCAAACAATCTTTCCACTGCGCCCTATTTAGTCTGGGCATAAATTTTGACCCCATATCTGCCAGGCTTGCTTGGGAGAAACTGAAAGCAAGGCAAAATTAATGAGGGACTCATCTACGCACACATTTTGTTGGGGTTTGTACAAGTCTCCAAATTTCTGGTTAAAATTATTTACGAGGGGCGGAATTTTGTGGAGCTAATCAAATTCGAGGTCACCCTCAAGGACGACAGATTTTATTGTTGTTGAAGTACATAAATCACATTATATTCTCATATCTATGCCTGGCCATGGCAGCAGAGAACATGGGCATATAATGAATTGGGTCTGTGGACCAATATGACGGCAGCTCATTTTTTTTATTAATGCCCATGTCAAAGGTTAGGTCCAAAAAAAATAAAATCTTAAATTCGGAAGCAGTGATACATTTCCATTCAAATGAATGGCAAGGAACAAATTTGGGTTGGCGTTAATAAATTGATCAGCAAATAAGCTGCTTTGGTCCACAAACGATCAATACAGATCTCCAGTGAAAAACAACAAAAAAAATAAAACAAGGGGAGTCGTTAAGTTAAGTTTACACCTGAATTTCCGGGTTGGGCAATGAATGGGCGATGTTCAGGTGCTGGGCTGCCACGTCACCAAGTGATACTGCAGGGCTGGCCTGTAAAAGACCAGGATGTACTAGGCCACTGTTGTTTGCCAGGTAACCAAAAGTTAGAGCGCCACTAGTACTGGCCGTCTGCTGCATACAAGAAGAATCATGCATATGTAGCACCTCAGCAACTTGGGCATGGAGTCGGGTACGCCTGACTTAGCAGTAGGGATGAGCCGAACACCCCCCGGTTCGGTTCGCACCAGAACTTGCGAACGACCCCCGCGTTCGGTACGAACGTTAGAACCCCATTGAAGTCTATGGGACTCGAACGTTCGAATTGGAAAGTGCTCATTTTAACGGCTAATATGCAAGATAGTGTCCTAAAAAGGGTTTGGCGACCTGCCTCCTGCCTCAGGGGACATGGGTCACTGCAAAAAAAAGTTTTAAAAACTACCGTTTTGGCGGGAGCACTGATTTTAATGACGATTAAAGTGAAAAAAAAAAAGTGAAATATTCCTTTAAATATGGTGCCTGCGGGGTGTCTGTAGTATGCCTGTGAAGTGCCACGTGTTTCCCGTGTTTAGAACAGTCCCTGCACAAAATGACATTAAACGGAAATAACACCATTTAAAACTGCTTGCGGTTTTAATGTTATATCTGGTTCCTGCAATATGGTTGAAAATCATTGAGAAACATGGCATGGGTAGCCCTCCCTGCCCATTACCAGCCTATTTGGGTCTTGTACGCATATTAAGGGGAACCCCGTACCCATATTAAAAAAAGGAAATGCGTGTGGCCCCCAGGCCCTATATACTCAGAACAGCAGTATACAGGCGGTGCAAACAAGAAAGGGACTGTGTAGGTTTGTTGTGTTAAGTTGAATCTGTTTGTCATTTTCAACCGGTACATTTTTAAAGTGTAGCTCCAGTCAAAAAAACTATCTTTAAGCTTTTTGGAAAACATAGGGAAGGGTTATCACCCCTGTATAATTTGTTTTGTCGTCCATCTTTTTTCATCTCACTTGCTGCTGTCTCCTTGCGTTTGCAAGTAGGAGATGTTTGTAAGTTGGATGTTTGAAAGTAGGGGCCTGCCCTATATTATAGCAGTATGTACTGGGTACAGAGCACGCAGACAGCACGCACTCCTAACACTACTGACTGCAAGCTCTATTATTAACCACTTGTTAGCCCAATGTTTGCATAAAGTGAAAGATGAAGTTATGCTGAGTAAATAGATATCAAACATGTCACTCTTCAAAATTGCACATGCCCGTGGAATGGCGCCAAACGTCGCTACTTAAAAAATCCCCATAGGCGACGCTTTAAATATTTTTTTACTGGTTACATGTTTTGAGTTGCAGAGGAGGTCTAGGACTAGAATTATTGCTCTCGCTCTAACATTCTCGGCGATACCTCACATGTGTGGCACATGCGAGCACATGGGGACATGGGCGCTTTAATTTTTATTTTATTTTTTTATTGTTCATTTTACTTTATTTATTTTAGTTTGACATTTTTTTTTCCAAAAATATATTTTTGATCACTTTTATTCCTATTACAAGAAATGTAAACATCCCTTGTAATAGGAATATGGGGTGACAGGTCCTCTTTACAGTGAAATCTGGGGGGTCAATATGACCCCACATCTCACCTCTAGGCTGGGAAGCCTGAAATAAAAAATAAAAAAAAGATTCTGGCTTTGATCGTACTGGCGAGTTGGTAGAAGCACCGGAGGGCGGTGAGGGGTGGGGGGCGTCTATGGCTGGGTATTTCAGGGTATCACCGAGTATGGCTGGGTATCTCTGAGTATGGCTGGGTATGGCAATTTATGGCAGGGTATTACAGAGTATTGGCGGGGTATTGGCGGGGTACTACAGAGTAATAGCATGGTACTGCACTGCAGAGTAATGGCAGGGTACTGCACTGCAGAGTAATGGCGGGGTACTGCACTGCAGAGTAATGGCGGGGTACTGCACTGCAGAGTAATGGCGGGGTACTGCACTGCAGAGTAATGGCGGGGTACTGCAGAGTAATGGCGGGGTACTGCACTGCAGAGTAATGGCAGGGTACTGCACTGCAGAGTAATGGCAGGGTACTGCACTGCAGAGTAATGGCGGGGTACTGCACTGCAAAGTAATGGCGGGGTACTGCACTGCAGAGTAATGGCGGGGTACTGAAGAGTAATGGCAGGGTACTGCAGAGTATGCACTGGTATTGCAGAGTATTGGCAGGGAATTGAGGGGTTAAATTCGGTGAGCAGCGATGTGGGCACTGCAGATGCAGCCCACATCGCTGCTGACACCGATCTCTTTCCCCTCCGCTGTACCGATCGGTACAGAAAGGGGAGGTAGGAACAGGCGTCATAACATGACGCCGGTTTGTTTCCAAGTGATCACTCCGTCATTTGACGGAGCAATCACGTGGTAAACGGCCGCTATGAGCGGCTGTTTACCGTGATGCGCCGGGTCCTATGGACCCGGCGGTCACGGATGCTCTCGAGTGCGCACACCTCGGGGCACGCGAGAGCAGAATTCTGGGAGGCCGTTAATTAACGGCCTCTCTGAGTTAAACAACCGCCCTGAAGCCGTTAATCGGCAATGGGCAGTTGTTAAGTGGTTAAAGCTAGATCACTAGCTATATAGGTGAGGTGAATATAGTGGTGTATACTGCAGTCAGGGCACAGACAACAACCACTACACAGCAGCAAGATAGGAAATCAGCCAAAAACGATTGGTGTGTACTGTGTTGAAGGTACACAGAACACCCACTGCTTCAGATGCAAAGTAACACACTACAGGAGGCCGCCTTAAAGGCGGCCTTATATAGTGTGGGGCGTGCACTACACAGCCTGAGCTATGATTGGCCACAGGCAGGATGCCTGTGGCCAATCATGGCTCTCCTCGCTGCCGGCGCTGCGATTGGCCAAGCATGCGGGGTCACAGTGCATGCTTGGCCAATCATCGGGCAGCAATGCACTGCGCCAACGCAGTGCATTGTGGTCCGCGCGCGCGTCACTCGAATTTTGACGCGAACGGCCAAAACGTTCGGAATTCGCCGAACGGCCGAACGGCCAATGTTCGAGTCGAACGTACGTTCGACTCGAACACGAAGCTCATCCCTACTTAGCAGGGACCTCTTTTCCATCATCTGAGCTATCTGTCATGGTGCTGTTGCTCTCTACAGGTTCATGTTCTGATTCTGACAGCGAGGCTTCCCTTATCACTCTCATCTGACATGCTCAGAATCCTGTAGGCTTCTTCACTAGTGTACCTTTCTTCAGACATTTTGGCTGACAGGGACTGTTTGAACCTCTACAAAATAAATCTACCTGCTAGTGCTAGCAGAGATCTTGCCTGATCTTGCTAATGCTGCAGTTTTGTATTGTTATAACCAAAAACATAATGTGCATTTGTAAAAAAAACTAAAAAAAAAAAACTAAATGTATTTTATTGTGATTTTGTGTGATAGACCAACCCAAAGTGGCACATAATTGTGAAGTGGAAGGAATATGATAAACGGTTTTCAATTTTTTCTACAAATAAATAACTGAAACATGTGCCATGAATTTTATTCAGCCCCCCAAGTCAATGCTATGTAGAACCACCTTTCTCTGCAATTACAGCTGCAAGTCTTTCGGGGTATGTCTCTACCAGCTTTACACCTCTAGAGGGTGACATTTTTGCACATTCCTCTTTGCAAAATAGCTCAAGCTCTGTCAGATTGAATGGAGAGTATCCGTGAACAGCAATTTTCAAGTTTTGCCACAGATTCTCAATTGGATTTAGGACTGAGCCATTCTACATCAATATGCTTTGATCTAAACCATTCCATTTTAGGTCTGGCTGTATGTTTAGGGTCATTATCCTGCTGAAAGGTGAACCTCCGCCCCTGTTTTAAGTCTTTTGCAGACTCTAACAGGTTTTCTTCTAAGTTTGCCCTGTATTTTGCTCCATCCATCAACTCTAACCAGTTTCCCTGCCCCTGCTGAAGAAAATCGTCCCCACAATATGATGCTGCCACCACCATGTTTCACGGTGGGGATGGTGTGTTCAGGGTGATGTGCAATGTTAGTGAAATGATATGCACCTGTCAAACAGGTGTGTAAAAATGTGTCTTTGGGTGTCGGTGGTGCCTTCACACCGTAACCCTATAGAGGTACTCTTGATGAAAGCAAGAACTGGACTTGCTGTTTAAAAATTTAATGATATGCACCTGTGAAACAGGTGTGGAAAAATTGGTCTTTGGGTGTTAATTGTGCCCATGAAACCTAAAACAATTCTTCCAGATGAAATCCACACCCACAATACTGGGCAGCCTAGAAGTCCTGCAGAGATTCCGCATCCCAAAAAATAATCAGCGAAATTGGCATCAGGGGCTTCATAGCTGCTGGTAATCCAGAACTCATTAATTTTGA
Organism: Lithobates pipiens; assembly: GCF_037356315.1. Taxonomy (NCBI): domain Eukaryota; kingdom Metazoa; phylum Chordata; class Amphibia; order Anura; family Ranidae; genus Lithobates; species Lithobates pipiens. The sequence continues at coordinate 42,458,804 of NW_027507718.1, read as the reverse complement.
TAAATGTCAGCCTGTCCACGGAGTATGTGGACAGACATGTTCTATTATCAGTAACAAAACCTTCAGCAGCACTGAATGCCCATTCGGAAAGCACGCTGGATGCAGGACAGACCAGTAGCTCAATTGCATACTGGGCAAGTTCTGACCAGTGGTCTATTCTCATGACCCAGTAAGCTAGTGGATCGTCGACTGGAAAGCTTTCTGTCTCTTTTTTCACCCCTAGATAATGGTCCACCATGTGATGCAGAATGCTGCTGTTGGGACGTGGAAGCTGAGAGGGTGGCGAGGACTAAATAAATTGTGAAATGCATCACTTAGGCTGCCGCCTTCTTCACTGCTCCTCTCATGACCAACAAAAGCCTCAAATTATGTTTTCCACGACACTGTAACCTACTAGAATTAAGAAAAGCCTTAGATAAACTCCTCTTTAAGGTGTCCTCAAGAGATTTTTTTTGTCAACTATAGTTTTTATTGAAACCCAAAATGGGAAAAAACAAGCCATTACATCCACATTATGCCGCCATTGAAAACATAAGACCTATAACTTATGCGTCTATCAAACAATTAGTTAGGTAAGTTGATAGATTACCAATGAATATTGAGAGAGAATGTTAATGAAAATTTATAACTATCAGATGTCTACTATTGATTGTTTGTCATAAGAGATAAAGGACAAACTATGAGGTTGCCTGTGACAGACCTAGCCGGGACACAGGACTGAATGCGAGCCTCTTGCCGACTGATTATGGGCCCTGGATTTTAAGGGGCACAGGGTGAATGAGAACCCCATTATAATCTGTGCTAGTCAGATTCAATGCTGTATATATGTATATATAATGTGTGTTGTCTCATGCTGTTGGGACACACACTGTCAGATGCTAATGTCATGAACTCCAGCCACCTGTCTGTTAGCTTGTATAATGTAAATGAGTCTAGTCTGGCTTGTAACTGTATTTCACACGTTGTTTGGGTTAATTAACCCTGTGTTGATGTTTATGGTAACGTTTATTGAATTGTTAGTGAGCTAGGAGCCGAAAAGTGTTATCCCTCAGTCAACTAGTCTGAGTGTTGATTTAGATAATTAGCTCATGCTAATTAGGTTAGGTTTTAGTCTTCTACTGTATTATAAATACTTGGCATTTTGGTTCTAATAAAGGAGTCCATATTGAGCAGCTAAGCAAGTCTCGTCTTGTTTTGGGCTTGTAGGCGGTTGGAATATCTGATTTGAGTCAGATTGGAGGAAGCGGGTATACTGACGGAAGCACTCAATCGGAGTGGTGGGATCGGTTCTGTCACATTGCCTAAAACCATTTTCCAGTTTTGTCCTCGAGATTTCATCTTCTACACTCTGTTGAGACGGGATGAGTTCTGAGACTTTCCCTTTGTAACGGTGGTCAAGGAGGGTCACCAACCAATAGTGATCTTTCTTTGCGCCACATATACTTGGGTCCTTTCGCAGGCTTTGGAGCATGAGGGAGTCCATGCACTGTAAATTTGCAGAGGCATGAGAAGCGGACTCTTCGGGGTCCCTGAGGATTATAGTATCTGGAACTGCCTCCTCCCACCCACGTACAACTTCCAAGGGTTCTGGGGATGGAAAACCATCTCTTACTGCTTGACGGATGTCTTCCTTTGCTATAATGCCTCCAAAACTGCCAGAATCCTTCTCATCCCTCTCCTTCTGTGTGTTCTGTGGCGTAGGAACAATGGTGTCTGCATAAAGTGGGCCTTGAGAGGAAAGGAAGTCCTGCTTCGAGTGCCCTGTCCATAATGCCACGAGAGTCTGCTCCAGCAGGAACACAACAGGGATAGGGTTATTGATGCATGCATTGTCATGGCTCAGCATCCTTGTGGCCTCCTCAAATAGTGACAGTACAGTGTATGCATCCTTTCTGAGCAGCCATTGGTGTGGGGGAAAAAAAGCAGAGATGGCCTGAGCTAGTCATTGTGCCATACTCACACAGGTACTCGTTGATGGCCCCCTGCTGCAGGTGCAGCCACTGCAGCATTGGCAAAGTCGAGTTCCACCTGGTGGGCATGTCACAAATCGGGTGGTTTATGGATAGGTGGAATTCCTTATGAATTTCTTTCAACAGAGCACTGACTGTGGATGACTGCCTGAAATGGCTACAGACTCTTTTGGAAAAATAGGTGACAGGGGGCGCTGTGTGGTAAGGATATGTGTCTTATCTTAAAAGCCATATAACATGCAATAAAGTGGCATGTGCAATAAACTGCAATAAAAGTGCAAATGAGGTAACTAATACCTGCCTGGAAAGTGCTATAGGACATAGATAAATCAATTCAAATATAAAGTGCAACAATAAATGTACCAATGTGAGATAATATATATAAAAAAATAAAATAAATATATATATATATAAACAGTGAAAAAGTCCATAATATAAAATAATGGTGGCTTACATCTTGATGGCAGAGAGGAAATCCTTCACCGTTAACATAAAACACCAGAAGTGCTCAGATATGAAAACTCACCAGATGGATATGACTTCTTTAATTAAAAAGACGGTCTAATGCGCTGTAGGGAAACCCTTTTTCTTTAGTTAGTTGATGAAACCTCTGTACTGTACTTATATCTCATAAGAAAACAAAAGGACAATCCATAGCGCAATACTGCGGGGTGCCTGCTTACATTAGTGGGTGCCTTAGCCTGCATGAATTGCGATACGAGAGCTGTTTACCGCTGGACTCACAAGAAAGCTGGCGTGCGTTCCACTCGGGCTAGGAGAGAAACCGGAAGCGGCGTGACCAGAAGCGCCTTGACGTACGTTTCGTAAGAATTACATCATCAGGAAGCATAACAGTCACTGGGCATGCTCGCCCTATATGGCTAGGAAGTGACTGCGATCGGTGGAGTTACAAGTCTCCACCCTCAACAAGGAATGTCTTACCAGGACATGTTCCCTTACCAGGAATGGCAGCAGCTGCACCTTGAAGATCGGCTGGGGTGCTGACATTGCGGGCTCCCTGGACACAGTAAGTGTCCATGTATTAAAAGTCAGCAGCTGCAGTATTTGTAGCTGCTGATTTAAAATTTTTCCTGGGGGGGGCTGGACTGTCCCAGTTGACTTCTTAATCACCACATCAGCTGTCCACATGATCTTCCAGCCCAGGGGGTAAGCTGTAATTTTAGCTCCGTCTGGCCAGTGAACTCCTGCAGGGGTCCTGGTATTCAGGATTTCCATTCCGTCCCTCCCCCTTCAATAACCCAAATTGTTCATGGTCCTACTAGTCAAGTATTAATGAACTTATGCATTAATCTATCCCTTTTTGATGTGGGCCAGATGTGCAAATATCCTCAAACAGCAAGGTAATAAAAAAAATGATTTTGGGGTACTTTGACATAGTAGTGGGCTTAGCACTATATGGCCATATGGTGTAAATAAATCCCCATATATTCAGAATATTCTCAGGTATTTTTAAATAGCCTTGCAGGAGTTAAATGTCATTTTTGTATGTGTGCACTGTAATCTTTTTTTTTTTTTCTCCCCTCTCTGTAGGCTCATGTTCCTGCCTTCCTCAACCTCAGAGCCAACATCCGAATCAAGTAATGGCTGTGCATCATCAAGGTGCAAGTGGCTGACACTGTGTTCAAATGACTCAGCTGACTCCTCCATGCCTGATGCTGGGGCTATTGCAGGAGGCAGGTTTAGCCACTCTGGCAGCTGCAGTGGACTATGCACCAGTCTCTGCTTGGGTGACAGAGGACGAGGAAGATGAGATTGGTTTAGTAAGCCAGTCCACCACCTCCTCTGCATGCTGGACAGCACAGGCAACATCACTAAACAGAGGAAATAATGCCTTGCCTGAGGACTGATCACATATACATTAGCCTGTGGACCCATACGCTGCTGGCCACCCTCACAGTGACATGGGACTGTCTGCCTCTCCTTGCTGTCCTCCCAGACATGATGGGGGGGGCTTATTAGCAAAATGTGATAAAGATGTGGAAATGAGTACGTGGATGCACTTTAATCAATGGAAAGTAGTATTTGAGTACTTACTACACAGACACACTCCACTGATACACTATAATGTACTGCAGTAAAACTACACTGATGCACTGCCATATACTGCGTCAAACGTGCAGTAGTGCACAGAAATATACTGCGTTAAATGTGCACTAATGCACTGAACTATACAGTGTTAAACGGCACGTAACGTATTGAAATATACGGCGTTAAACTTGCAGTAACACACAGAAATACACTGTGTTAAACAATCTCAAAACTAAAGTGACACTAAAGTAAAAATGAATGGTCACTCACTACACTCACGCTGACTGAACTATCACGAGATTCACTCTAATGTAAAGATGAATTGTGGTCACTACATTCACACTGACTGAAGTATCACTAGATTCCAGTGGTGGCTGGTGATGCTCTAGGATGGGGGGGTGCCAGACCCTATCCTTACTTTTGACCCGTCCACTTTTCATAAGCCCCACCCCTTATATAATCCACCCACTCCGTCCCCTATATTCCACTTGCTTCCACCCATAGTGTCAGGAGTATACGGCCCCATCACAGGACAGAGTATATAACTCAGCCTCACAGATCAGGGTATACAGCTCAGCCTCAAAGATCAGAGTATATAGCTCAGCCTTACAGATCAGGGTATACAGCTCAGCCTCACAGATCAGGGTATACAGCTCAGCCTCACAGATCAGGGTATACAGCTCAGCATAACAGGTCAGTGTACACAGCATCACAGGTCAGTGTACACAGCTCAGCCTCGCAGATCAGTGTATACAGCTCAGCCTCGCAGATCAGTGTATACAGCATCACAGGTCAGTTTATACAGCATCACAGGTCAGTTTACACAGCATCACAGGTCAGTTTACACAGCATCACAGGTCAGTGTATACAGCATCACAGGTCAGTTTACACAGCTCACCCTTGCAGATCAGTGTATACAGCTCAGCCTCGCAGATCAATGTATATAGCATCACTGGTCAGTGTATACAGCATCACAGGTCAGTTTATACAGCATCACAGGTCAGTGTATACAGCTCAGCCACGCAAATCACTGTATACAGAATCACAGGTCTGTGTACACAGCATCACAGGTCAGTGTACACAGCATCACGGGTCAGTTTACACAGCATCACGGGTCAGTGTATACAGCATTGCAGGTCAGTGTATACAGCATTGCAGATCAGGGAACACAGCTCAGCGGCTCTGCCTCTGACAGTACCCCCCCCCTCCCCATTGTGGTTCTGACAGCACATGACTCACCTCCACAGGGCTTGTGGCTCTGACAGCTACCCACCCTCCCCTAGTGGGAGGTCCGGCACTTACCACCAGGCTGTGGTGTCCTGCCTCCTGACTGTATCTCCTCTAGAGCAGCAGCAGCGGAGGTGTCCTTCCTGGAGTGCAGCAAGTGTCTCCTCTGCTGGTGCCTCCTCTTCATCAGCGCCAGGTGAGCCTATTGGCCAATCAGGAAACCGGTCTGACCTGCCTCCTGATTGGCGGGGAGGAACGATAGTGTGAAAATAATGAAAATGAATTCGCTATTGACACACAATTGGGTGGGATCAGGGTGCACTCTGCGCCCCAAGCACACCCTATTTTGAAGCCTATTAGAGCCTCTGGCTCTAATCAGATGCTTAAAAAGAAACACCCCCTCCCACCCCCGCCCTTGAAGTCTATGCTCCTGGCGTCCTAAAAGGGGCCGGGCGCATAGATAGGGAGGCGGTAGCAGGGATGGGCGGGCGACACCCGTGCACCCTCAATGCACGGGCCACCACTGCTAGATTCACACTAATGTAAAGATGAATGATGATCGCTACACTCACACTGACTGAACTATCACTAGAGTCACAGTAAACTGATATTCTACACTGCCAAGTTAGGGATTCCAATGCACTGTTAAGCAGCACAGTGCATTGTGGTCATTCGGCGGGCCGAAAAAACGGTCCACGCCCCGATAATTTGGGTGTTCGTCGAATGGGCGAACAGCTAATGTTCAGCCCGAACCATTTGCCCATCCCTAATTGCAAGTAGGCAGGCTCTTTACTGCAGAAGTGATGTGCAATAAATATACTAACCTGCCTGTTCACAGTCCTCTGCAGAATGTACACTGAGCTGTGCAATTTTAACCACTTCAGTCCTGGAAGAATTTACTCCCCCTTCCTGACCAGAGCTTTTTTTGTGATTCCGCAATGCATCACTTTAACTGACAATTGCACAATCGTGCAACATTGTACCCAAACAAAATTGACGTCCTTTTTTTCCCACAAATAGAGCTTTCTTTTGGTGGTATTTGAGCACCTCTGCGGTTTTTATTTTTTGCGCTATAAACAAATATATATATAAAAAAAAATTTCCTCAGTTTAGGCTGATATATGTTTTCTTCTACATATTTTTGGTAAAAAATAAATAAATAAAATCAATCGCAATAAGCGTATATTGATTCGTTTGCACAAAAGTTATAGCGTCTACAAAATAGGCAATTAGATTTATAGCATTTTTATTTATTTATTTATTTTTTAATAGTAATGGGGGTGATCTGCGATTTTTATCGTGACTGTGACATTATGGCGGACACATTGGACAATTTTGACACATTTTTGGGACCATTGACATTAATACAGCGATCAATGCTATAAAATTGCATTGATTACTGTAAAAATGTCACTGGCAGTGAGGAGGTTAAAACTAGGGGGCGATCAAGGGGTTAACTGTGTTCCCGGGAAGGTGATTCTAACTGAAGGGGGAGGGGACTGACTGGAGGAAGTGACAGCTGTCTATGAGCACAGTGTTCTTTCTAAGCACAGAAACAATTGCGCGGTCATGCTACACTGTAGCCATGTGATATTTTTATCATTAATTTTCTTCACACAAATAGAGCTTTCTTTTGGTGGTATTTAATCACTGCTGTTTTTTACAAAAAAAATACGTTTCTTAGTCTTTGTCAGTAAATTTTGTAAATAAGTAATTTTTCTCCTTCACTGTTGTGCGCTGATGAGGCAGCACTGATGGGCATCGATAGGCTGCAATGATGGGCACTGATGAGGCTGCAATGATGGGCACTGATTAGATGGCACTAATGAGGTGGCACTAATATGTCACACTTATGGGCACTGATAGGTGGCACTGATGAGCACTGATAGGCAGCACTGATGAGGGGCACTGATAGCCAGCACTAATGGGCACTGATTGCTGGCACTGGTTGCGCTTTATTGTAATCAGGGCACTGATGATCAGTGACCTGATTACATGTCTCAATGTCCCTTGCGAGGAGATGCCACTGATCAGCTCTCCTCGCCACACACTCTGTCATTGTGAGATGATGAGAGCTGATTACTAGCATTTCCTTGTTTACATGTGATCGCCTGTGATTGGACACAGCCGATCACATGGTTAAAGAGGTCGGGGTCACGCCATGTCGTAGCAACATGGTGCGGCCATGTTCGGCGCATGGGAGTTGCAATTCTGGGGCGCCGTCATATGATGTCCTTCCAGAACGAGAGCCACACCATCCCTCCGTCATTTGACGTTATTTGTTTATTTCTTCACCCACCTCCCTGCTTCCATTCTCACCGGAGTCTCAGAATGATAGGTCCATGAAAGAAAAAACTAAGAGGATTTACTTCAGTTGCTGGACAGATCTTCAGTCAGCTGAGCACTGGATTGGTGACAGTTTTTGGTTGGAAAACTGCTGGCCAATGAGCGTAACCTTTCATCTGTATATTCCTATAAACATACTCCTGCACATGAGTGAACTAGCTCTGTAGTGGCTGTATTGCCCTGGACAATGCAAATAATTCTTTAGGTGCCTCGCTGCCCTCTAAGACTGGGGTTATCCTGACCACAATGTAGAAAATAGGCCAGTGCGCCCCTCTTTTCTTTTCTTGTTTTTCTACCTGTATCCTCTGTGCCACTGGGTGGGGTCAGCATTTACCACAGGACTGTCCTCTGGACTCACCTCCTGGATTATCTTCTGCCTTGATTTTGGATCTTTTGACCTGTTTCCCCTCCCACCCTCCCATTTGTTTTTATTTTCCCCCTTTGTGATCCATCTTTATGGGGTAACGTCATTCACTTTGTGAGTGGACAGTGGTTGGTAAACTGTTATTTGGTTGGTATAAGATATTGCTTCTTGAGTCTTAGTGACTAAGCATTTTGGTTTGTTAATGGTTAATGGTTAACAGCGGCTCTGTTTGGTAATAAAGGTTAAAGTTGATTTCATGGTTAAAATGTGTTTAAACCCAATAAAGGGGCCATGGTCTTAAGTTTTCCCACAACATTAGTTGCGTGTTTACTTTATTATTTAGGTATGTTGTTGTGATATGATGGGTGTTTAACTGCTACAGTGCGGGTTGTAAGGAATCACGTAAATATATGTGATTGTTTATTTCCCGGTAGGGGGCGCACCCCCGCCCACCTGGCTGTGCTCTCACTGGCTCCCTTAGATGCCAATCAGTGGTTCCCAGCCAATGATTCATGGCTGGGACCCGACGATCGTCGGAGCAGAAGACAGGAGAGAGATCTGTCTGACAGCGTGGATGTGGAGGTTTTTGTCTCCTTGCAAAGCAGGGAATAAAAACTGTCACATTCCTTAGTTAACCACTTTCTGACCGCAATACATATACAGTATATACGTTGCGGTTTTCCAGTGGTTTACCGGGATTGTGGCTGAAGATATCAGCCATGACCCCGGTACCCTTTTTTGCTGCTGTGTTTCTCAGGCTTATCGTTTCTGCCGGTTTGCCAATGGTGCGGCCGGCTAGTCCTATAGGCGACCAAAGAGTAAATACTCTTTGATCAACTCTTTGGTCTTGGAGGATCGTAGCTGGAAGTAAATAATTATTATTATTATTATTTTTAATCTATTGCTTTTAAAGGTAATTACTAACCCCATATCTCTCCATTAAGAGGACCTTATTTATAATACAAGGGACGCTTACATTCCTTTTAATAGGAAAAAAAAGTAATAAAAAAAAAAAAAATGAAAAGGAGCAGTGTAAAAAATAAAAAAGTGATATAAATAAGATTTTTTTTTTTTAAAGTGCCCCCATCTCTCCATGATTGTGCACAGAAGTTAACGCATATGTAGATGGTGTTCACACCACACATGTGGGGTATCACCACGAACATTAGAGCAAGAGCAATAATTCTAGTACTAGACCTCCTCTGTAACTCTAAACTGGTGAACTGTAAAAGTGTTTAAAGCGTGACCTATGGAAGTTTTTTAAGTAATGTAGCTTGTTGCTATTCCACGTGCATACGCAATTTTAAAGCACGACATGTTATGCCCCGGACTATCTGGTGGACTTGGTCCGGCGGACCAGAGTCTGCCGGACAATTTGCACGTGTGTGGGCGCCGGCGGACTTAGAAAGAAGTTTTGACCTGAGTCCGGCGGACAATCCACCTGTCTGTGTGCTAGTCCGCCAGACTTTTGAAATGAACGGACTTGCCCACACAAGGAGAAAAGTCCGTTCATTTTTGGACGCGGCTCCAGGTAGAGGGGACTAGTGAAGGAAGTCAATGTCGCCGCCTCCATCGGCAAGATTGACACGTCGCTAGCCCCGTCACCTGGTATGGACTTAAAGGGGAAGCCCTATGCCAAAAAAAACGCGTGGGGTCCATATCAGACCCTTATCCAAGCACACAGCCTGGCCGGTAAGGAAAGGGGGTAGGAACGAGCGAGCGCCCCACCTCCTGAGCCGTACCAGGCCACGTGCCCTCAACATGGGTGGGTGCTTGGGGAAGGGGGGCCCTGCAGCCCCCCAACCCAAAGCACCTTGTCCCCATGTTGATGGCCTCTTCCTGGCAACCCTGGCTATTGGTTGTTGGGGTCTGCGGGCGGGGGGCTTATCGGAATCCCCCAGATAACGGCCCCCTACCCTATGCGAATGAGTAGGGGGTACGATGTACCCCTACCCATTCACCTAGTGAAAAAAAGTGTAAATAAAAAAACACATCACAAGTTTTTAAAATAATTCATTGGACAGCTCCGGGGGTCTTCTCTTCTTCCTTCTTGGGGGGGTCTTCTCACCGGACTCCTCCTCTTCTGCTAGCTCTTTTACTAGCAGAGGAGCCGGGCTTTCTTCTTCGTCGTCGCTGCCATCCGGGGGTCTTCTTCCGACTTCGGAGTCTTGTCCCGCTCTTCGGGGGTCTTGTCCCCCTCTTCGGTTCTTCTGCCGGCCTCCGCTATCTTCTTATAGCTCTTTTACTAGCGTTGGCCGATCTTCTGTCGCTGTTGCTATCGCCGCCGCCTTCTTCTCTCGGCTCCTCCGCTAGTAAAAGAGCTAGCAGAAGATAGCGGAGGAGTCAGGCGAGAAGACCCCCCCCCCCCCCCCCCCAAGACGGAAGAAGAGAAGACCACCAGAGCTGTCCAATAAATTTTAAAAACTTGTGTTGTGTTTTTTTATTTACATTTTTTTTCACCATGTGAACGAGTAGGGGTACATCATACCCCATACTCATTCACATGGGGGGGCCGGTTTCTGGGGGCCTCCTTATTAAAGGGGGCTCCCGGATTCCGATAAGCCCCCCGCCCGCAGACCCCGACAACCAATGGCCAGGGTTGTTGGGAAGAGGCCCTTGTCCTCATCAACATGGGGACAAGGTGCTTTGGGGTGGGGGGGCCGCAGTCCGGCAGATTGTCCGGTCATGTGTGGGCAGGTCTGCTCGTTCGGAAAGTCCGGCGGACCTCCGCTGCAAAGTCCGGCGGATAGTCCGATCGTGTGTACGCGGCATTAGATATCTATTTACTTGGCGTAACATCATCTTTCACATTTTAAAAATGTAAAATGAGGCATCGGGCATTTACTTACCTCATGCGTTTGATGATCTCTTATAAATCTAGAGATCATCAGGAGTTGGTAAGCGGCCAATTAAATTTTCATTTGGATTGTTATACTTTATTATCACTGGGAAAGGTGGATAGCACATCCAGTTGGTGGACTACCAATGGAATAATTTTTGATACACATGGACACTTGTTTATTGAACTCCTTATTTATCACCAGTTGATACACTGTATTTGTTATTTTTTCTGATAAAGCCACGTACACATGATCGGAAATTCGGCCAGCAAAAGACTGATGAGAGCTTTTGGTCGGAAAATGCGATTGTGTGTATGCTCGATCACGCATGCTCAGATTCAACTACGAGATGGAAGCTATTGGCTGCTGGCTATTGAACTTCCTTTTTCCAGTCCCGTTGTACGCGTTGTATGTCACCGCGTTCTTGGCGGTCGGAATTTGGTATGACCGTATCTACGCAAGACAGCTTGATCGTGCCGAAATCCAGTCGGAATTCCGTTGGGAAAACCATCAGAGCTTTTTCCAGCCAAAATTCTGATCGTGTGTACGCGGCATTAGAGTTTTCTATGTTTATAAGACAGTGCAACCTTTCATATTTTCACAGTTTTAAATTTTTTTTTTATTGCATGGAAAAAAAAGTGAAAAATATATATATATATATATTTTTTTTAATTCGTTCACAGAGCAAACAATACATAAAATAAGATAAATATTTTTTTTTTTAAAAACAGTGGTGCTCAAATACCACCAAAAGAAAGCTCAATTTGAGTGAAAAAATTTCCTTTGTGTCCTGTGTTGCATGACCACACAGTTGTCAGTTAAAGTAGAGCAGTGCAGTATAGCAAACAATGACCTGCTCATTAAGGGAGTAAAATATTCCAGAGGTCAAGTGGCTTTGTTTACACTTGTGATTGGGGGAGGCAAAAATGCATGGTTTCGTTTTTGCTGCCCCCCCCCTCTAAGTTTCCGCACTTGCGATGCTTTACTTCAGTTTACCCAATATGTTGCTGCCTGCCAAATACATGCTAGCAAACGGAGAAGCACGTAAACGCCCCACAAACATGTGGAATGCATGCAGTTGTACTGCTTTTGTCAGCCAAAATGGGGTTAAAACAAGCAGTGAGGAGGCCCCACATCTGTTCCTCACTGCCTGTCAATAGTCGGGCTTCAGATTAAGGCTGGGTTCACACATATGCGATTTGGATGTGGGTTTTTTCTCTGCATCCAATAAGCATGACAGGCGATTGTGACCAGCTCTCAATGGAGAGTTAACACAGGTCTGAGGCGGCCATGGATTTAAACGGGTTGTAAAGGTTAATTTTTTTTTTATCTTAATGAATTCTATGCATTAAGATAAATAGCAGCAGCCCCCCCCCCCCCCCCCATGCTTACCTGAGGTCCCTCTCTGTTCAGCGATGTCCACGAGTCCCTCAGCCGTTCAAGATTCTCCTTCCTGATTGGGGACCATTGGTGCCCACTGCTGTCAAAGTCATCTAGCCAATCAGGGGTGAGAGGGGGCGAGGCTCTGTGTCTGAATGGACACAGGGGGCTGTGACTCAGCTCGAGTGTCCCCATAGCAAGCTGCTTGCTGTGGGGGCACTGAACAGGAAGGAGGGGCCAGCATCATAGAAGAGGGACCCAAGGAGAGGAGGATCTGGGCTGCTTTATGCAAATTGATTGCATAGGGCAGGTATAACATGTTTGTTATTTCTATAGGAAAAAATTAGACGTTACAATCACTTTAAACCGTTTGTTAACCTAAAAAAAAAAAAAATGGATCCTGTTCCCTTAAAGCAGTGGTTCTCAACTCCTATCCTCAGGATCCACTAACAGGGCAGATTTTAAGTGTTACCTTGGGAGATGCAGACTATTTCAGTTATCTTGAAAACCTGGCCTGTTAGTGGGTCCTGAGGACAGGAGTTGAGAACCTCTGCTTTAAAGCATGTTATATAGCACAGTGCTTGTGCTGTGTCATTTGGTCCCATGTAACACCTGAAATACCTGGCTGATCCTGCCTGGCTATAACCTCCCCTCTGTAAACTGACCACGGTTTATCATGGCTGCTGAGCCCTGACACCATGGTCAGTTTACATTTCTCGGTCATCCGCAGCCCTGCTCTTTGCTCTCCTCTGTGCTCCTGTGTCATCCTCCCCCTCCCCTCCCTACCTGTCAGCTCGTACCAGTAACCCCCCACTATACTCACAGCACACTCCATGGATTCCTCATACACCCCCTATACTCACAGGGCACTCCATGGATTCCCCAAATTTACCTGCACTGACAGTTTCCCTTACAAACTCCTCACTCTAGCACCTACCTATGGTAGAGGGGGCTACAACCCCTATACTCACAGGGCACTCCATGGATTCCTCATACACCCCTATGCTCACAGCACATTTCATGGATTCCTCATACACCCCCTATACTCACAGCACACTCCATGCATTCCCCATACACCCCCTATACTCGCAGCACACTCCATGGATTCCTCATACACCCTCTATACTCGCAGCACACTCCATGCATTCTTGATACACCCCCTATACTCACAGCACACTCCATGGATTCCTCATACACACCCTATACTCACAGGACACTCCATGGATTCCCCATACACCCCCTATACTCACAGCACACTCCATGAATTCCCCATATACCCCCTATACTCACAGCACACTCCATGGATTCCTCATACACCCCCTATACTCACAGCACACTCCATGGTTTCCCCATACACTCCCTATACTCACAGTCAAAGCACACTCCATGAATTCCTCATACACCCTCCACACTCACAGCACACTCCATGCATTCCCATATACCTCCTATACTCACAGCACACTCCATGCATTCCCATACACCCACTATACTCACAGCACACTCCATGGATTCCTCATACACCCCCTATACTCACAGCACACTCCATGGTTTCCCCATACACTCCCTATACTCACAGTCAAAGCACACTCCATGAATTCCTCATACACCCTCCACACTCACAGCACACTCCATGAATTCCTCATACACCCCCTATACTCACAGCACACTCCATGAATTCCTCATATACCCCCTATACTCAGAGCACACTCCACGGATTCCCCATACACCCCCTATACTCAAAACACACTCCATGGATTCCACATACACCCCCTATACTCACAGCACACTCCAAAAATGATTTTAAATGCCAGAGCAAGAAGAGCCTCAGCTCTCAAACACCCACGCAAGTCTATTTTTTTTCTGTACATTGCTTCAGGGAGGAGAGAACCATCTTTTGCAGCAGCCTGGACAGTCACAGGTCCTTGGTTTAGGGAAGGAAACAGACAGGGCTGGTGCAAGGATTTTTGACACCCTAGGCAAAACCTAATTTTGCCCCCCGTTGGCCCCACCTCCTTTGTCCTGCCCATGTGTACTCCACCTTTTTAATGAAGCGCCCATCATATGCAGCCTCACCAGCACCCATAAATGCAGCCTCACCAGCACCCATCAATGCAGTCTACCCCGGTGCCCATAAATTAACGTTTGCTTGCTTCCATTCATTTGGGATTCGGGACACAGACATATTCCTCCACCACCGCTGAACCTCTGACACTATGTGCTTTTGGAGCGACGGCTGCCAATTGATGCTGAGAAGAGAGTAGAAACACCAATGTCCGGGCACCCTAAGCAGCAGTGCACCCTAGGCGGCTGCCTAGTTTGCCTAGTGGTAGCCCCGGCCCTGGAAACAGAGGAAAGCCATCCCTATATACTGCATGTTCTGTATATTCACACACCGGGAGGCTGTTACAAAATGCTCAGGGACAGTGTCAGAGGGAACACAGACACCATGTATTCCTTTCTCCCAGAAGAAATCATGTTTACTATAGAGTCCAGGTTGGCAACCCGTGGATCACAGTCTACCAGTCGATCGCTTCCAGATGACTGGTCCTGGGCTTGCCGACCTTCAGTCACTGATTATGGAAGGTGGCGACGGCCTGCCACAGAACAAGAGAAGCAGGGCTGAAGGGATCAGGCGGCCATGAGGACATCAAGCCTGCCTCATGAGTCAATGGGATAAGATTATGAGTTTAGGCTGACATTGGTGTTTTTGTCTTATCAAGCTAACACGTGTCATACGTCTGATCTGTGTTTGTGGGGGAAGAACGAACGGAAGTGGCGAGCATCCTAAACAAAGGTGAAATCTGAACTTGGCCCATCACAGTGGCCTATACTGCTTCAAGTTGGAGGCCTATATTGGGATAAGATTATGAGAGTTTAGGCTGACATTAGTGTTTTTGTCTTGTGTATTGTCTTACAGAAAAAATTCATCAGTTTAAGGACCCAGAATTTCTGTCCATTTTTATGGATAAGTACAGGGAGATGAGGAATCTGTGGGAGGTCAAACACAGTTTATATTACAATAAACAAGTAAGGAAGGCAATGCTGGAGAAACTTCTGGTATTTGTGAAGACTCGGGTCCCTGAAGCAAACATGAAGTTTTTGGAAAATAAAACTGGGATCTTGAGGAACATGTATATGAAGGAGCACAAGATCCAGGCTTGGATATCAGCAGAGTATCAGCAGAGAATGTTTATGTCCCCAAGCTGTGGTACTTCAACAAACTGAGGTTTCTGGATGACCAGACTGAAGCCAGGGAATCTTTTGATCCTTCCCCTCCACCTCAGCAGAGGCTTCCCAGGAACATCCTGGGCCTTCCATCCTGGTGTCGCTGTCACGGTGGGTGTGGAACAACAGCAGGCTGGATGCATTGCCACCTCTTGCTCGTAAATGGTTCAGTGGGAGTGGTTTCCCTGCTGTGCATTCTGGGAGAGGGTATTTAAGGTACCAACACCATTTTTTTTTCATTTTCCGTGGTTCGGGATCCCAACCCCAGGGCCCTCCTGGCCTGGGGTCTGTGTCCCATGGTCTTGCCCCTCGGAGCCAGCTGGCCCGAGGCTTTGCAACTGAGAGTGTAGGCCCAGGAATGTCTTGGGGCCTATTGATCCAGGGGTGGTCCTGTGCTGTCTCGTCTGTGGGGAGAAGCCAAGAAAAGCTGGAGGATCTAGAGGAGGACTTTTCCAGTGGAGGACCGAGCGCAAGGCTGGTGTCTCTGGAGGAGCCTGGAAACTCAGTTTGAGGACACAACCCGGATAAATATCCTTACAGTATCACCAGGTCGGCTGAAATCTGGTACTGTATGGTATAGGGTGACCAGATGTCCCCGGTTTTAGGGGACAGTCCCCGGATTGAGGACACTGTCCCCGGACCAAGGCTGTCCCCGGTTTTGTCCCTGGATTTGACTTCAACAGGAGCTGGGGCAATTTTCAAAGACAGTCAATGCAGAATTAAAAAAAAATAAAAATCAGAATTACACACCCCCACTCCTACTAGCTTAGGGGGGTGTATTTTTTTACATTATCTGTGTTAGTCAGAGAGGATGGACTATTTCTTCAGTTTCCAGCACATGCCCTTTCAGCTCCGCTCACATGTTCTTCTGCCTTGGCTCAAATCCTGGCCAGCCACCTGCCTGCTTATCTCCTTGCCTTCCCCGGCAGAGTAATTTTCCTCTGCTCCCCACCCAGTAGTAGCCGGGGCCCGGAGAGTGAGACCTGAGAAGCTGTGAGGCCGGCGGAGGCGACAACGTGTAGAGAAAGGCAGCTGAGATCAGCTGATGATGTCCAGCAGCAGGAATAGAGGGGAAGCATATCCAATCGTGGGGCTGCCAGTGCCTTCAAGGCTTCAACACAGGTGTGCTTTGTGGGTGTTTGTGAATAGACTACATTGCACTGTGTCTGTCTCTTTAGCATAATGGATGGTATCAGAACTCACAGGCAGCAGGCACTTATTGGTCATAAGGTAACAAAATCAGAACCCAGCAGCCATGTTATATGACACACTGTGACAGAGCCAGCCAGAGCCATGAAAGAGTGCCTGCTTCTGAGTGTCAGAGCCAATCAGCGGATCCAGCGGACTCGTCTAGTGGTCTGCCTATGTAAACAAGGCAGTTCGCCATTCTGTCAGTGTGGAAGACATTGATCCTGTGTTCCTGCAAAGCAGGTACAGGGATCTATGTCTTCCCTTAGTAAAAGCACCTCACCCACAGTGAGAAAACACTTGTTAGGCCCACATTTAACCCATTGATTGCCTTAGATGTTATCCCCTTCCCAGCCAGTGTCATTAGTACACTGACAGTACATACAGTGGTGTGAAAAAGTGTTTGCCCCCTTCCTCATTTCCTGTTCCTTTGCATGTTTGTCACACTTAAGTGTTTCGGAACATCAAACCAATTTAAACAATAATCAAGGACAACACAAGTAAACACAAAATGCAATTTGTAAATGAAGGTGTTTATTATTAAAGGTGAAAAAAAATCCAAACCATCATGGCCCTGTGTGAAAAAGTGATTGCCCCCTAAACCTAATAACTGGTTGGGCCACCCTTAGCAGCAATAACTGTAACCAAGCGTTTGCGATAACGTGCAATGAGGCTTTTACAGCGTCCTGGAGGAATTTTGGCCCACTCATCTTTGCAGAATTGTCCTAATTCAGTTACATTAGAGGGTTTTCGAGCATGAACGGCCTTTTTAAGGTCATACCACAACATCTCAATAGGATTCAGGTCAGGACTTTGGCTAGGCCACTCCAAAGTCTTCATTTTGTTTTTCTTCAGCCATTCGGTGGTGGACTTGCTGGTGTGTTTAGGATCATTGTCCTGCTGCAGAACCCAAGTTCGTTTCAGCTTGAGTACACGAACAGATGGTCGGACATTCTCCTTCAGGATCTCTTGGTAGACAGCAGAATTCATAGTTCCTTTTATCACGGCAAGTCTTCCAGGTCCTGAAGCAGCAAAACAGCCCCAGACCATCACACTACCACCACCATATTTTACTGTTGGTATAATGTTCTTTTTATGAAATGCAGTGTTCCTTCTACGCCAGATATACTTGGACACACACCTTCCAAAGAGTTCCACTTTTGTCTCATCGGTCCACAGAATGTTGTCCCAAAAGTCTTGGGGATCATCAAGATGTGTTGTGGAGAAATTGAGACGAGCTTTGATGTTCTTTTTGCTCAGCAGTGGTTTTCTCCTTGGAACTCAAGGAGCCATTTTTGCCCAGTCTTTTCCTGATGGTGGAGGCATGAACGCTGACCTTAACTGAGGCAAGTGAGGCCTGCAGTTCCTTGGACGTTGTTGTGGGGTCTTTTGTGACCTCTTGGATGAGTCGTCGCTGCGCTCTTGGGGTAATTTTGGGCGGCCGGCCACTCCTGGGAAGGTTCACCACTGTTCCATGTCTTCGACATTTGTGGATAATGGCTCTCACTGTGGTTCGCTGGATTCCCAAAGCTTTGGAAATGGCTTTATAACCCTTTCCAGACTGATAGATCTCAATTACTTTCTTTCTCAATTGTTCCTGAATTTCTTTGGGTCTCGGCATGATGTGTAGCTTTTAAGGATCTTCTGGTGGACCTTACTGTGTCAAGCAGCTCCTATTTAAGTGATGCCTTGATTGTGAACAGGTGTGGCAATAATCAGGCCTGGGTGTGGCTAGAGAAATTGAACTCAGGTGTGGACAACCACAGTTATAGTATGTTTTAACAAGGGGGGCAATCACTTTTTCACACAGGGCCATGATGGTTTGGATTTTTTTTCACCTTTAATAATAAACACCTTCATTTACAAATTGCATTTTGTGTTTACTTGTGTTGTCCTTGACTATTGTTTAAATTGGTTTGATGTTCCGAAACACTTAAGTGTGACAAACATGCAAAGGAACAGGAAATAAGGAAGGGGGCAAACACTTTTTCACACCACTGTATTTTTAGCACTGATCACTGTATTAATGTCACTGGTTTCCACAAAGTGTCACTTATGCCGCATACACACGATCGGACTGGTCCGCCAGACAATTGGACCGTGTGTGGGCTCCGGCGGACTTTTTCTTCCCAAAAGAAAGAAGACTTGACTCAAAATTGTCCGCCGGACTCGGCTTTCCGGCGGACAATCCGGTCGTCTGTGTGCTAGTCTGCTGGACTTTTCAAATGAACGGACTTGCCCACACACGGACTAAAGTCCGTTCATTTTGAACATGACTTCAGGTATGACGGGACTAGAGAAGTCAATTTCACCGCCTCCATCGGGCGAGATTGACACCTTGCGAGCCCCGTCGCCTGGTATGGGTTTTAATTGTAACCCCTATGCCAAAAAAGGCGTGGGGGTCCCCCCAAAGTCCATACCAGACCCTCATCCGAGCACGCAGCCTGGCCAGTCAGGAAAGGGGGTGGGGGGTTTTCAGGAAAGGAAAGTCCCGGGGGATGCTGGGACTGTGACATCATAAGGGGTGGGGTCACCCGGCACCCCTTATGCCTATATAAGTTGCCGCACAACGTGTCCCCGGCATTACAGTGGGAGAGAGCATCGGAAGAAGAGAAGAAGGAAGAAGAAGAAGAAGGCGGCGACGAACGAGAAGACCGGGCCAGCACTAGTAAATGAGCTGGAAGAAGATAGCGGAGTAGCTCGGTAGAAGAACCGGAGAGTGGGAGAAGAGGCCGGAAAGCACGGAGAAGTTGAAAGAAGACTCCCGAAGTCGGAAGAAGACCCCTGGATGGCGACGAAGGAGAAAGCCAGGCTCCTCTGCTAGCAAAAGAGTGGCAAAAGAGCAGAACATAGCGGAGGAGCCCAACGTGAAGACCCCCAAAGTCAGAAGAAGCTTCCTAATAAACTGTCAGGCTAGTGGAGACAGGATGCGCTGCGCTGGACATCATCGGGAGAGATCATCTATCGCTGGACCCTGGAGAAGAGATCAGGCATCGCTGGACCCCGGAGAGGAGATCAGCCATCGCAGGATACCAAGATTGGATTACCACCGCTGTAATCTTTTTATTTTTTTTATTTTTAATAAAGGACTTATCCCAACAGTGTCTGTGTCTTTTTTTACAATTTTTTACACTTTCTTTGTGAAATGGTAGGGGTACAACCCCCGACAAGCTTCATTCATTATAGAAGCTACGAAATTTTTGTTTAACACATAATTATTTTAAATTTAATGGAGATTTATACCTACAACAACAAGGGACAGAGATGGGAGCTAATTTTGCCCTGTCCTATGCAAATTAGCCATGGGCTATTGGGAGAATCAATTTATCTACAATAATAACCCCTTTGCAGCCAATATCATATTTTTTGGCAGATACATTGATGATCTTATAATTATTTGGGATGGTACACCTGACCTCATCAATTCATTTGTTCAACACTGCAACAGTAATACGCACAGATTATCTTTCACACATGAAAGTAATCTGACCTCCTTAGCCTTCCTGGACTTGGGGTTGGGGCATGATGGCGAAGAAATATATGCCAAAATTACACTAAGCCTACGGCTGGCAACTCATATTTACACTTTAAGAGTTGCCACCACCCAAATTGGATCAAAAACATCCCTTAGGTCAATTTTGCCGTTTGAGACAAAACTGCACAAGAGATACAGATTATATCGAACTCAGTGCTCTCTTAAAAAAACACATTTTTGGAGAAAAATTTCCATGAAAACCTAGTGGAAAATGCCTACAAACAGTACCTTCATGAAAAACCCATTAAAACCAATTTACCACCTGAAGATTGCTCTAGTAGTTTCATTACCACATTCCACTCCAAACCCAAGAAAATGGAAAGAATTTCATCCAAACATTGAGACATATTGCAACAGGATCCTCATCTTAAATCCATTCTTCCCCCACACCCTAGGGTGATATACCATAGGGCCCCAAATTTGAAGAATAAAATTGCTCCTAGCAAATTAAAACACACCTCGGCCCCTTCTCCAGTGCCCACCCTAATTCCTCTGGTAGGGATGTACTGATGCTAAAAAAAAATTATGTAAGACATGTAGCTTTGTGGACCATGGCAAAAAATCAAGGACACACCCACTTTTTAAAATACTTTTTCAACTGCTCATCAGATTATGTAGTCTATGGCCTTACCTGTCCGTGTGGCCTGATATATGTTGGATGTACCATCAGACAACTCCGACAGCATTTTGGAGAACACAGGAAATATACTGAGGGTGGAACAGACCCACATAGTGTCCCTAGACACTTTGTTGCAGTCCATCAAGGTTCTACCATTGGGCTGAAAGTCTGGGTACAAATCCCAAGGTCTCTCTCTGCTGCTGAACATTTAAAAAAACTGTGCGTGAGAGAGACTTATTGGATCTATCATTTAGACGCCCTCTCGCCAGGAGGAATCAATGAATGCATTGAAGTATCCACCAGCCTTTAACATCTGACGAGTTTGAGTCCCTTCTTTTTTTGCCTTCCACTTCCCCTTCCCCCCTCCCCCTTTTTCGCTTTTGATCGACTTTTCCTTTTTGTGTATGTGTGTATATATATATATATATATATATATATATATATATATATATATATAGAAAGGCCAGTATGGTGGCCTGAAATTATGGGAGGAGCCCGGTGGAATATATAACCAGCCGTCCGCCCGTCTTCCTCGTCGGTTCCGGTGCGCGATACCTGATACGTCAGATATCAAGGGCCGACTATCCTAGACCAGACGCAGTGAGCCCGTTCGTGAGTTCCCGAGTTGTTCGTCTCCGTCTTGACCGTCTTCCCGTTCATCAGCGTCAGTGGGTTTCGCCGTTGGAGTGTCGTCTTACCCATCGAATTTGTCGTTACACGTCGGGCCGGCTGTCGCAGGTAGGGCTTCGGCACCCCCTTTTCGGTTCATGTATTACGATGTCCCATCAACATTCCCTGAACTCACGAACCGCTCGGATGTTTTACTGTGACTCTCGTACTCATGTCACTGTTTCTACTTTCGATGTAGTCGTTATCACCTTCGGTCGATCACGCCACGTCAGGCGATTCATTCGCAGGTACGACATTCGAAACCGTTCGACTCCCCGAGCATTTCTATTAGTATCGGTCGAATCGTTCGACTCACAGCCGACTGCTTGTTACGACAAAGCAAGCAGTCCGCACGTATCGGTTGGTCTGCTCCAGTTCGAATATATCTCATCATTCATGCAGTTGTGTTATGTATCTCATTTCATCTCATGTCAAGTCATTTCAGTCCCACTCATTTCTACCGTTTCAAATCATTTCTGTCACTAGCCGCGCTCCGGCGCGAATCCTGTCGCACCTCTGGTGCACCGATTCGCTTTGAAGTGCCCCAGGGTTCGGCCTCATTTCTGTACATGCTCCAGAGACTGAGTCACTCGCAGGTTCACGCACGGTCCCTGATTCTTGTCTTTGTCATGGCATACCATTTCTGTCACTTATTACGCTCCAATTCGAATCCTGTCGCATTCTTCTATGCACCGATTCGTCCTGGTGTGCCCAGCTGCTACGCCTCATTTCGGTACATGCTCCAGAGACGGATTATTTTTTCGTAACCTGCAGTCCAGTCGTTGAATCCGGTCTCTGTCATGGGATATCATTTCTGTCACTTATTACACTCCAATTCGAATCCTGTCGCATTCTTTTATGCACCGATTCGTTCTGGTGTGCCCAGCTGCTACGCCTCATTTCAGTACATGCTCCAGAGACGGATTCTTTGTTGTAACCATCAGTCCAGTCGTTGAATCTTGTCTCTGTCATGGCATATCATTTCTGTCACTTATTACGCTCCAATTCGAATCCTGTCGCATTCCTTATGCACCGATTCGTTCTGGTGTGCCCAGCTGCTACGCCTCATTTCAGTACATGCTCCAAAGACAGGATTCATCTGTTTGGTTCAAGGGCTCGTCCTCTGATTCTTGTCTTTGTCATGGGTTTTTCATTTCATTTCACCTATCACGTTCCGGTACGAATAGTCACATCTGTGTACCAAATTCGTCTCGGCGTGCCCCAGGAATGGCCTCATTTCAGTACATGCTCCAGAATCCGTTTCGTGCTCGGTCGCAAGTTGTGGCATGGCGATCCGGATCTCTGTCATGGCAGGTTCTCTCATTTCACTGCCACATACCGCTTCCCGGCTTGGGTCCAGTTGATTCTTCAATGTTTGGATGCCTGCCGGGGGCCTTGCTCCTCGGCCTCATTTCATTATAGATTGCCTCAAAAGAGAAAACACAGCTTTGTTTAGGCGTGTCTCGCTGTTTTCTCCACATACAAGCGTAGACTTCTTGCAATCGTTGCAAACACACATCCAAGCGTAGACTTCTCGCAATCGTTGCAAGCACGCATCCAGACATAGACTTCTCGCAATCATTACAAGCACGCATTCGAGCATAGACCTCTCGCACTTATTACTAGCACGCATTCGAGCATAGACCTCTTGCAATCGTTGCAAGCACGCATTCGAGCATAGACCTCTTGCAATCATTGCAAGCACGCATTCGAGCATAGACCTCTTGCACTCATTACAAGCACGCATTCGGGCATAGACCTCTTGCAATCGCTGCAAGCACGCATTCGAGCATAGACCTCTCGCGATCATTACAAGCACGCATTCGAGCATAGACCTCTTACACTCATTACAAGCATGCATTCAAGCATAGACCTCTTGCAATCGTTGCATGCACGCATTCGAGCATAGACCTCTGGCGATCATTGCAAGCACGCATTCGAGCATAGACCTCTTGCACTCATTACAAGCACGCATTCGAGCATAGTCCTCTTGCAATCATGGCAAGCACGCATTCGAGCATAGACCTCTTCCAATCGTTGCAAGCAGGTGTCCAGGCACAACTTGTTGCAATCATTGCTGGCAGGCACTTCTGGCTTGCTCAATAGATTGCTTTAGGGAAAACCTGGATACCTTCCTAAATGTACGTTGTATTACGGGGTACTTATATTTATAGGTATAGTTGATCCAGGGAAAAAATCCGATTGCCTCTCGAGGGGTCAGGAAGGAATTTTTTCCCCGGCTGTAGCAAATTGGCCTATGCTCTGTTGGGGGTTTTTTGCCTTCCTCTGGATCAGCTACGGGCGTAGAATTGGGTGTGTCGGGGGGTGTGATACCTTATTTATTTTGATTTGGTTGGACCGGAGGGACTTCTGTCTTTTCCGGCCTGGCTACTCATGAAGCCTACCATAATTCCTTGCAGTCGTTGCAGGCACGTGTCCTGGCACAACTCCTTGCATTAGTTGCAGGCACGCATCCTAGCATAACATCTTGCAGTCGTGGCAAGCACGCATCCTGGGTAACATCTTGCAATCATCGCAAGCACGCATCCAAACATGCATTCAAGCACAACTCCTGTAGTCTTCGCAGTGCACATGCGGTAACACGAATTGCTCACAGTCACTACGTATACATCTCCAGTGACAAACTCCCGGGCAATTGTCGCAAGCACATGTTTAAACGCAACTTTTAGTCATGCCAAGGCTCGCGACTTGGCATAACTTCTTGCAATCATTCGTTGGCAAGCACGTTCTCAGTGGCACACAAACTGGCTACACGTCATTTTCAGCAGCACTTAATTGGCCACTCGTCTCCTGTGGCTTTTCTTACAAACTACTCACTGTTGTCTGTCTATCCGTCTCTTCCTTAGGACAGTTGAGTTCAGCTTCCGTCCCGCACCAGGATCATGTTGTCACACGCAACTGGCTTCTTCCTGTAGCACGCCCAGGCTATTTCTAGCCAGCGTTCAGCATCTCTTATCCTTACAGTGCACGGAGAGCCATCTGTCGTTACGGCCCATACAGCAAGATCCCCACCACGAGGCATCCAGAGGCATCAGCCCATAGCCAACGGCAAACGCTCGCCATCACAACTGCCATCTTTAGGGGCATATTATATCCTCGCATATTCTCCAGTCTAGTCGTCCAAAAGACACCTACAGTCCCTACACGGCATGTTGAGTTCGCTATGCGCATCATCCCTCAGGGTCGCGCCTTGTGTCACGCCTATTGGTCTTACTGTCCCTCTCACAGGATCCAGAGCAAGTCCTCAGCCTGGATCCCGCGGCAATAGCAGTCCTTGCTATGCGGGAGGAATTCCTATCGTCTGGGAATGGCGTCTCCCTGTTCTTTCCCTCCGTGTCTTCCCTTTCGCCCCAGGTGATGACCGACGCAGCGGCCTCCACGGGCTTGCGGCTGTTTTTTGGCCACCTCCGGCTCGCAGCTCCCCGGCCTCCCCAGTTACTGGCAATTCCTGGCTGCGCCAAGGCGTCCTCTCTGTTGATTATGTCCTTCCTACGTCAACTGGTCCAACTCTTGTTGTTGTTTCAGTTCAACATCCATTGTTCCTTTATCCACGGTAAGTTCAATCAGGCAGCGGACGCCCTCTCCCGCTTTAACCTTGTCTCTTTTCCGATCAGGTACCCGGAGCCGGACCAACATCAGCAGCTATCCCGGACTGGTCTCAACTAACCCTGGATTAGCCCCTCACCTCCTAGCGGCTACCCAACTTATCGATCACTCCCTTTCCCGCAATACCCTCAAGGCCTATCAGTCAGCCTGGAGGGCCTTTAACCGCTTCGTCACGTATCACAGCACAGTGACGTCCCGTGTCAAGCAAGTCGTAGCCTTCATTTCCTACTGCCACTCGCAGTTGGTGTTATCCGTTAATACGATCCGGCTATACCTGACCGGTGTACAACATTTCACGTCCCTCCAGGACCCTACCGTACCCTCCTTATTTTCTTACCACACCGTTCGGGCTGTTATGCGCAGTGTCCAGAAGCGCCAGCCGATGGCCGGCACCAAACCACCGCCTTTCACAGGAGACGTTCTAGAACTATGTCAGATATCCTGGCCACTTCACCTTTCGGTCTCCACATGAGTGGCATTTACAAGCAGCCGTACACCTGGCCTTCTATGGCTTCTTACGGCCAAGCCAGTTTACTTGTAGTAGCCTCACAGCACGCATGCTGTACAAGCACCACCTGGTCCGATACGAAGACCATTTCATCTTACACTTAGCAGTCTCCAAGACGCAGCAGCTTGGCTCGGGTATGGACATACACTTCTATAAAACCAACAACCGCTGGTGCCCGGCCACTGTTCTCATCCGCTTGTTGCCTCTTTTGGCCAACCAACCAGGAACTGGCCCGCTTCTGCCTTTTCACACGAATACTCTCAACGCAGCCCAGTGCATGGAGCATGTCAGGATACTCCTGGGCATCTTTCACCTCAATCCTGCTCACTACTCCGGACATTCATTCCGTATCGAAGCAGCTTCTACGGCCTCCCGCCAAGGGGTCCCGGTCCATGTTATCAAGAAATTGGGTAGATGGAAGTCCTCCTGTTTTGCCCGTTACATACCCAATCTGCAAATAGAGATGGCCCAGGCCTTTGTCAAACTCACCCAGTGACAGTCTTGATTCAACAAAGTGCAACCCCTACCTGGATGTTTTGCCCCCTTATTTTGGCATACCGTACGTTAGACCAGGGCACACTTTCAGGTCCATTTCAAGTAAGCGAGTTTATGTTAACCTTGTTGGTCATCCTTATCCGTATCGGTCTGAGGGCTCTGGACCATAAATAGAAAGGCCAGTATGGTGGCCTGAAATTATGGGAGGAGCCCGGTGGAATATATAACCAGCCGTCCGCCCGTCTTCCTCGTCGGTTCCGGTGCGCGATACCCGCCCACCCATCCCCTTTATCAGGGCATTTCTCTAAGCATACTCCTCAAGTGAGTACTCATTTCACCCATTTCATATTCATTTCATTTTAAGGTATGCCCCCTTATTTTGGCATACCGTACGTTAGACCAGGGCACACTTTCAGGTCCATTTCAAGTAAGCGAGTTTATGTTAACCTTGTTTGTCATCCTTATCCGTATCGGTCTGAGGGCTCTGGACCATAAATATATATATATATATATATATATATATATATATATTTTTTTTTTTTCACATATTTTATTTTCATATATATTTTATATGCTCTATAGCTATAATTCCTCATTATCTATCTCTAGGATGTCACTTGTTCAGTCATTACGCACTTTACCATATTGTCCGTCATCTCTCCCATGTGGCACTTTGACCACTGGAAAAGCATTTTTGTATTTTGTTTTGTGCGCTTATTTGCCTTTTTTCCTTTCCCCCATGTATGGCATGTACTTTTTAAAAAAAATGATAAAAGCACTGTCACAATCATTGGAGACAGTTACCTTTTATTTCATTTTATTTTATGCAAGATAAAGCTTAGTTGATGCAGTCCCCAACATGAGAGCCCCATACTTTACAGTTCTTTTAATAAAACTCTATGTATATTCTGTAAAGTTTAGGTATGATTGTCAACAGTAATCATTTTTTTTCACATTTTTAGAACTTATTTTTGACAACTGCATTTATATTTTGTGCCATAATGTATTTTTATATATTTTTTATATGTTTTTAAATGTCCCTTTACTGTTTCCTCTCTTTCCTCTGGCCCCTCTGTATCACTGCAATACATTTGTAATTGTAATTGCTTCTCCATTTTGGCCACTCCCCCTCCCCTTTCCTCCCCTCCATATATTCCCCGTTTATGGCTTATGCAAATTAGCTTGAGAAAGGAGTGCGCCCGTCATGCCATTCACGGCCAGCCGGCTCGAGAAATGAATCGCACATGCAGTGACATCATTCCCCCCTCGTCTGGATTGCAACCTGCTCACCAAGCCTCATTTTGACGCCCATTCACCGCCGCCGGCCATACACCATCTAGCGGTGATGATTCGAACGCAAGAGAGGTTGATCCACTACAGGGACTGATTCCACTGGTGATTTAAGTTGTATGAGACCATTATATGCCATTCATTCACTACTGAAATGTGAGTTTAACCAGTTTTTAATTGTTGCATTAAAACTATTATACAGTCTGCACTCAGAGGCGCCGCCTTCTTCCTTGTGACTTCCTTCTCTAGTCCCGTCGTACCTGAAGTCACGTTCAAAATGAACGGACTTTAGTCCATGTGTGGGCAAGTCTGTTCATTTGGAAAGTCTGGCAGGCCTCCACCAAAAGTCCGGCGGATTGTCCGCCGAACCTAGTCTGCCGGAAAAGTCAGTTCTTGTGTGGTCATGTGTGGGCAAGTCCGCTCGTTCGAAAAGTCCGACGGAGCTCCACCGGACTAAGTCCGTCGGATAGTCCGACCGTGTGTACGGGGCATTAGTGTCTGATTTGTCCACCGCAATATTGCAGTCCCACTATGAGTCGCTGATTGCTCCCATTACTAGTAAAAAAACAAACAAAAAACAAACCAAAAAAAAAACCCCAGATTTCATTTTAAAAATCTGGTCACCTTAACTTTAACAGAAATCCTACACCCCCTCCCCCCTGACAAGCTCTTCCACCGTTTCCATGGTGCAGAAGCTGACTACCTCTGCCGAGCACAGCAGGTCCTAGACAGCTAACTGCTACTAAGGTAGTGCCGTCTTCATGCAACCCTGACAGTGACTATCAGTTTCTGAATTTAGCAGAGTTGTATTGTTTCCTGACCTAACAGCTTGGGGTTGATTTACTAAAGAAAAATAGGCTGTTCACTTTGAAATGGAATTTTCATGAGGTGAAGCTCTGCTAACGTCTATCATCCATGTACAAGCAAAAATACTGTGTTTCTTTTTTAAGTTTCCTTGCATATCATTGGCTGTCCTTTGCAAAGTAAATTTTTACCACATTCACTAAGCTAGGGGAAAATTCACTTTCCAAAGTGGACTGCCTATTTGCCTTTGGAAATTCAACCCTGTTGACATTATTCACTGTTTAACTAGTTGCTGACCGCCGGCCGTCAAATGACGGCCAGGCGGCGCACCTATTGTGGCGGGAGGCCGTCATATGGCGGCCTCCCGTTTAAACAGGGAATGCGCGCGATCGTGTGCGTGCATCCCTGTTTCTTCGGTGGCGGCGTGTCACGGAGACACCGCTCGCCACCGAAGGGGGTGAACAGCCATTGGTTATGGCTGTTTACCACGTGATCGGCCGTGATGAAGTCACGGCCGATCACAGATAGTCACACCCCGACTATGCACGGCGCATGCGCACGATCATGAGTGCGCTGCGCGTGCACGTCGGTGGCGGCATGTTCCCCGGGAGCACTGCTCGTCACCGACACTGGTAAACAGCCATTGGCCGGCTGTTTACCCACGTGATCGGCTGTGATCCTTTCACAGCCGATCACTAAAATGCAAACAAACCGCGGTAACGAGATGTTATCGGGTTCTCCTCCTCACACACCGATCGTGTGTGAGGAGGAGATTGCGGTAACATCTCTTTACCGCCTACAGTACACATCAAGCACACTGATTGCCCCCCCCCCCCCCCCAATAAAGAGGACCTGTCACCACCCCTCATAGTACCTGTCAATCACAGTCCATCAGAGTACCTGTCACAGTCCATCAGAGTATTTGAGTACCTGTCACAGCCCATAAGAGTACCCGAGTACCTGTCACAGCCCATCAGAGTACCCAAGTACCTGTCCCAGTCCATCTGAGTACCTGAGTACCTGTCACAGTTCATCTGAGTACCCGAGTACCTGTCCCAGCCCATCAGAGTACCCGAGTACCTGTCACGGCCCATCAGAGTACCCGAGTACCTGTCACGGCCCATCAGAGTACCCGAGTACCTGTCACAGCCCATCAGAGTACCCGAGTACCTGTCACAGCACATCAGAGTACCCGAGTACCTGTCACGGTCCATCAGAGTACCCGATTACCTGTCACGGTCCATCAGAGTACCCGAGTACCTGTCACGCTCCATCAGGGTACCCGAGTACCTGTCACGGTCCATCAGGGTACCCGAGTACCTGTCACGGTCCATCATGGTACCCGAGTATCTGTCACGGTCCATCAGAGTACTCGAGTACCTGTCACAGCCCATCAAAGTACCCGAGTACCTGTCACAACTCATCAAAGTACACGGGTACCTGTCGCGGTTCATCCGAGTACACGAGTACCTGTCACAGCCCATCTGAGTACCCGAGTACCTGTCACAGCCCATAAGAGTACCCGAGTACCTGTCACAGCCCATCAGAGTACCCAAGTACCTGTCACAGTCCAACTGAGTACCTGAGTACCTGTCACAGTTCATCTGAGTACCCGAGTACCCGTCTCAGCCCATCAGAGTACCCGAGTACCTGTCACGGCCCATCAGAGTACCCGAGTACCTGTCACAGCCCATCAGAGTACCCGAGTACCTGTCACGGCACATCAGAGTACCCGAGTACCTGTCACGGTCCATCAGAGTACCCGATTACCTGTCACGGTCCATCAGAGTACCCGAGTACCTGTCACGCTCCATCAGGGTACCCGAGTACCTGTCACGGTCCATCAGGGTACCCGAGTACCTGTCACGGTCCATCAGGGTACCCGAGTACCTGTCACGGTCCATCAGGGTACCCGAGTACCTGTCACAGTCCATCATGGTACCCGAGTATCTGTCATGGTCCATCAGAGTACTCGAGTACCTGTCACAGCCCATCAAAGTACCCGAGTACCTGTCACAACTCATCAAAGTACACGGGTACCTGTCGCGGTTAATCCGAGTACACGAGTACCTGTCACAGCCCATCTGAGTACCCGAGTACCTGTCCCAGTCCATCTGAGTACCCGAGTACCTGTCCCAGTCCATCTGAGTACCCAAGTACCTGTCCCAGTCCATCTGAGTACCCGAGTACCTGTCACAGTTCATCTGAGTACTCGAGTATCTGTCACAGTTCATCTGAGTACCCGAGTACCTGTCACAGTCCATATGAGTACCTGTCACAGTTCATCTTAGTACCCGAGTACCTGTCACAGTCCATATGAGTACCTGTCACTGCCCGTACCCAAATACCAGTCACCAAGCCATCAGAGTACCTGTCACCAGGCCATCAGAGTACCCGAGTACCTGTCATCAGGCCATCAGAGTACCCGAGTACCTGTCACCAGGCCATCAGAGTACCCGAGTACCTGTCACCAGGCCATCAGAGTACCCGAGTACCTGTCCCCAGGTCATCAGAGTACCCGAGTACCTGTCCCCAGGTCATCAGAGTACCCGAGTACCTGTCCCCAGGTCATCAGAGTACCCGAGTACCTGTCACCAGGCCATCAGAGTAACCGAGTTCCTGTCAGCAGGTCATCAGAGTACCCGAGTACCTGTCCCAGTCCATCTTAGTACCCGAGTACCTGTCACAGTCCATATGAGTACCTGTCACCGCCCGTACCCAAATACCAGTCACCAAGCCATCAGAGTACCTGTCACCAGGCCATCAGAGTACCCGAGTACCTGTCATCAGGCCATCAGAGTACCCGAGTACCTGTCACCAGGCCATCAGAGTACCCGAGTACCTGTCACCAGGCCATCAGAGTACCCGAGTACCTGTCCCCAGGTCATCAGAGTACCCGAGTACCTGTCCCCAGGTCATCAGAGTACCCGAGTACCTGTCCCCAGGTCATCAGAGTACCCGAGTACCTGTCACCAGGCCATCAGAGTAACCGAGTTCCTGTCAGCAGGTCATCAGAGTACCCGAGTACCTGTCCCAGTCCATCTTAGTACCTGAGTACCTGTCACAGTCCATACGAGTACCTGTCACCGCCCGTACCCAAATACCAGTCACCAAGCCATCAGAGTACCTGTCACCAGGCCATCAGAGTACCCGAGTACCTGTCATCAGGCCATCAGAGTACCCGAGTACCTATCACCAGGCCATCAGAGTACCTGAGTACCTGTCACCAGGCCATCAGAGTACCCGAGTACTTGTCCCCAGGTCATCAGAGTACCCGAGTACCTGTCCCCAGGTCATCAGAGTACCCGAGTACCTGTCCCCAGGTCATCAGAGTACCCGAGTACCTGTCACCAGGCCATCAGAGTAACCGAGTACCTGTCAGCAGGCCATCAGAGTACCAGAGTACCTATCTCCAGCCCATCAGAGTACCTGAGTACCTATTTGCAGCCCATGTCTCATAGAATATACGTTGGGGTGTTTGCTTTTCCAAAATGGGGTCATTTTGTGGGTAATTTCACTGTCCTGGTGGTCAAGGACCTTCAAAAGTGTGATGGGTAGGAATGAAATGAGATGTGTCATTTTTGCTCCTAGAATGCCTGAACGTACTACTTCAATGTTCAGGCTCTCAATGTGACCAGGCTGTGTAAAAGTCCTACACATGTGGTATCGCCATACTCGGGAAGAGTAGCAGAATGTATTTTGGGGTGTAATTTTTGC
This sequence comes from Lithobates pipiens, assembly GCF_037356315.1. NCBI lineage: Eukaryota > Metazoa > Chordata > Amphibia > Anura > Ranidae > Lithobates > Lithobates pipiens. The sequence goes on along the minus strand of NW_027507718.1, from coordinate 42,426,951 downwards.
TATATACATGCTATGTGTTAGAAATATCTTATAAATTGACAATTTTGTGTAAAAAAAAAATGCGTTTTAATTTTTTTCCACATATTCCAAAAAGTTCTGGAAAAAAATTAACCGTTCAAAAGACTCATTATGCCTCACAGATTATACGTTGGGGTGTTTGCTTTCCAAAATGGGGTCATTTTATGGGAAATTCCATTGTCCTGGTACTCCGGGGCCTTCAAAAGTGTAATAGGTGGCTGAGAAATGAGATGCGTCATTTTTGCTCGTAGAACGTCTGAAGGTACTACATCAATGCTGGTGCTCTGTATGTGGCCAGGCTGTGTAAAAGTCTCACACATGTGGTATCGCCGTACTCGGGAAGAGTAGCAGAATGTCTTTTGGGGTGTAATTTGTTGTATGCATATGCTGTGTGTGAGAAATAACCTGATAATATGACAATTTTGTAAAAAAAAAATAATAATAAAAAAAAATCTTAATTTTGCAAAGAATTGTAGGAAAAAATGACAACTTAAAAAAACTCACCATGCTACTTACTTAATACCTTGGAATGTCTACTTTGTAAAAAGGGGTCATTTGGGGGGTATTTGTGCTTTCCTGACTTGTTAGTGTCTCAAGAAATGAGATACACCTGATGTACTGAAGGCCTGATCAGATGTGATCAATTTTCAGCGATTGGCACCATAGTTTGTAGACTCTATAACTTTCACAAAGACCAAATAATATATACTAATGTGGGTTATTTTTACCAAAGATAGGTAGCAGTATAAATTTTGGCCAAAATTTATGAAGAAAAATTATTAATTAGCAAAAATTTATGACAGAAACAAAGAAAAAGGCATTTTTTTCCCCAAAATTTACGTATTATTTTATTTATAGCACAAAAAATAAAAAACCCACTAGTGATTAAATACCACTAAAAGAAAGCTCTATTTGTGTGGAAAAAAGGACGCAAGTTTCATATGGGTACAGTGTTGGATGACTGAGTAATTATCATTCAAACTGTGAGAGCGCTGAAAGCTGAAAATTGGTCTGGTCAGGAAGGGGGTGTAAGTACACTGTATTGAGGTGGTTAAAGTTGCTTCTGACAGGAATGTATGATACCTATCTATCTCATATATATATATATATATATATATATATATATATATCTATAGTGACATACCCCACCAGTGTTTGGGCGGAGTATTCTCAACCAGGCAGGTTGAAGGGCTCCAGTTTATTTGCTTATTTGGGAGGAAACTGCCTTTTCAGTTTCCTCATTGTTTTCTAAAATCCGTTTTGGGACCTGGAGCCCCGGGATTTCGTAGCGATCCGGGTGGGATGAAATCTCCAGTCCTGGGTCCAGGTTTTGAGATCCACCAGCATACTGACTGGTCAGGTGTGTGCGGGGCTATTTGTAGACACCTGACCATGGTTCTGGGCTCCACCCTCCCGAGGAGTCCAGGCAAGCAAGGGAGAAGTGTGCATGTCTGCACAGGTTGGTCTGTCAGAGCAGACAGAGGGTCCAAGCCTGGGGGCTGGAAAAGGAAGCTGGAAAAGAGTGCTGAGGTACTGGGTGTACAGGAACTCTGTTATAGAGCCGGAAGGGCTGAAGCATAAGGGTCCTTTCACACGGGGCGGATCAGTGCTGATCCGCCCCGTGGATATCCGTTTGCTCAGCGGGGATCACTCTGTCGATCCCAGCTGAGCAGGGAGATGACGGGTCCGTCTCTGCACACTGCGCAGGGACAGACTTGTCACAGCGCTGCTCTCCCCTATGGGAGATCGGATGACGACGGCCGCAGTGTCCGTCGTCACCCGATCCGATCCGCAGATGGATGGAAAAATAGCTTTTTCCTCCGTCACACTTTTTCGGATAGGAGCGGGTCGGATGTCAGCGGACATGTCACCGCTGACATCCGACGCTCCATAGAGGTCTATGGAGCATCCGTTCAGGTCCACCTGAAAAACGGACAGGCGGGCCTGAATGGATCGTCGGTGTGAAAGGGGCCTAAGTCTGAGCAGCAGTGCTGCTAAAGAGAGCCAGGTGGCTTGGTATTTTTGATTTTACTTACATTGTTGTTGTGGAAAGCTGAAACCCCGTGTGGGCAACTCTTCTGTTATCAGACATTTTCTTTCTTTAACCACTTCCCACCCAGCCAACACACATATACGACCGGGTGGGAGCCGCCTACTTCTGATAGGACGTTCAGGAACGTCCTTCAGAAGGAGCGGGATCGCGCTTTATCTGCACACATATGTACATGATCATTTGCGTACATATGTCCGTGATCACACAAACCAATTATTATACACTTAACGGATTTTTTTTTACCAAAAACATGTAGCAGAATACATTTTGGCTTAAATTTATGACAAAATTTGATTTTATTGGATTTCTTTTAAAATAGAAAAAAGAAAATATTGTTTTTTTTCCAAATTTCAGCTTTTTTTGTGCTTGTATCGCAAAAAATAAAAAACGGAGTCGTGAATAAATACCACCAAAATAAAGCTCTATTTGTGCGAACAAAATGATAAAAATTTCATTTGGGTACAATGTAGCATGACCGCGCAATTGTCACTGAAAGCGCTAGAGCGATGAAAGCTGAAAATTGGGCGGGAAGGAAGCAAACGGCATATCTGGCGTGGACTCAACTCACTGGTAAGCTTTACCCTTAAGCTAAAAACAACCCCCAATATATATATATATATATATATATATATATATATATATATATATATACATATATATATATATATATATATATATATATATATACATATACACACATACACACATACACATATACACATACAGTGGGGATGGAAAGTATTCAGACCCCCTTACATTTTTCACTCTTATATTGCAGCCATTTGCTAAAATCATTTCAGTTCATTTTCTTTCCTCATTAATGTATACACAGCACCCCATATTGACAGAAAAACAGAATTGTTGACATTTTTTGCAGATTTATTAAAGAAGAAAAACTGAAATATCTCATGGTCCTAAGTATTCAGACCCTTTGCTGGGACACTCATATTTAACTCAGGTGCTGTCCATTTCTTCTGATCATCCTTGCGATGGTTCTACACCGTCATTTGAGTCCAGCTGTGTTTGATTATACTGATTGTACTTGACTAGGAAAGCCACACACTTGTCTATATAAGACCTTACAACTCACAGCGCATGTCAGAGCAAATGAGAATCATAAGGTCAAAGGAACTGCCTGAAGAGCTCAGAGACAGAATTGTGGCAAGGCACAGATCTGGCCAAGGTTACAAAAAAATTCTGCTGCACTTAAGGTTCCTAAGAGCACAGTGGTCTCCATAATCCTTAAATGGAAGACGTTTGGGACGACCAGAACCCTTCCTAGAGCTGGCCTTCCGGGCAACTGAGCTATCGGGGGAGAAGAGCCTTGGTGAGAGAGGTAAAGAAGAACCCAAAGATCACTGTGGCTGAGCTCCAGAGATGCAGTCTGGGGATGGGAGAAGGTTGTAAAAAGTCAACCATCACTGCAGCCCTCCACCAGTCGGGGCTTTATGGCAGAGTGGCCCGATGGAAGCCTCTCCTCAGTGCAAGACACATGAAAGCCCGCGTGGAGTTTTCTAAAAAAACACCTGAATGACTCCAAGTTGGTGAGAAATAAGATTCTCTGGTCTGATGAGACCGAAATAGAACTTTTTGGCCTTAATTCTAAGCGGTATGTGTGGAGAAAACCAGGCACTGCTCATCACCTGTCCAATACAGTTCCAACAGTGAAGCATGGTGGTGGCAGCATCATACTGTGGGGGTGTTTTTCAGCTGCAGGGACAGGACGACTGGTTGCAATCGGGGGAAAGATGAATGCGGCCAAGTACAGGGATATCCTGGATGAAAACCTTCTCCAGAGTGCTCAGGACCTCAGACTGGTTTACCTTCCAACAAGACAATGACCCTAAGCACACAGCTAATATAACAAAGGAGTAGCTTCACAACAACTCCGTGACTGTTCTTAAATGGCCCAGCCAGAGCCCTGACTTAAACCCAATTGAGCATCTCTGGAGAGACCTAAAAATGTCTGTCCACCAATGTTTACCATCCAACCTGACAGAACTGAAGGGGATCTGCAAGGAGGAATAGCAGAGGATCCCCAAATCCAGGTGTGAAAAACTTGTTACATCTTTCCCAAAAAGACTCATGGCTGTATTAGATCAAAAGGGTGCTTCTACTAAATACTGAGCAAAGAGTCTGAATACTTAGGACCATGTGATATTAGTTTTTCTTTTTTAATCTGCAAAAATGTCAACAATTCTGTGTTTTTCTGTCAATATGGGGTGCTGTGTGTCAGGGGTCAAGTCCTGGGGAAAAAAGTGTGGGAACTCCCACCCAAGATCCACTCCCCCACCAAAAAAAAATAAAAAATGATACGCTCATATGCACAAACTCTTCAAAAGTGGTATTTTTCATCCAATTTTCGTGTTGTGTGTTTGAAGCTTAACTGTTATGCCCCGTACACACGAGAGGACTTATGTCCGACAGACTTCCAAAGGAGTTCCGCCGGAATTCCGCCGGAGTTCTGACAGACTTTTCGGCCGAACGGACTTGGCCACACACGATCACACTAAACTCCGACGGATTCGAACGTGATGACGTACGATCCGACTCGAATAAGGAAGTTCATAGCCAGTAGCCAATAGCTGCCCTAGCGTCGGTTTTAGTCCGTCGGAGTAGCATACACACGAGCGGATTTTTCGAAGGGGACCGGGTCCGGCGGAGTTCCGTCGGGAAAATTTGAAGCATGCTTCATTTCTAAAGTCCGTCAGACTTTTGCGAAGCTAAAGTCCGTTGCAGCCCACACACGATCGGATAGTCTGACGGACTCGGTCTGACGGACTTTGGATGTTGAAAAGTCCGCTCGTGTGTACGGGGCATTAGTATATAAAAAAAAAACAGAAAACAATCCTCAATAAACATAAATATGGTAATTCTCCAAATAATCAGCATTCATTCAATTGTGGTTCCATGCAAATGTGAACATCATGTTCTGATCTTTATTGGGGAATGTTATTTTGTATATCTCTATGTTTATGTGGTGAGTTTACACTTTTCATTGAACAGAGTTTGGATAACACAGGGTTAAACTGAAAGGTCATACATTAACTGCACATTATCTGGACAGAATGCTTGGGGAGATAGTGATGTGTTCCTGCTTAAGAGATGTATGTTAGCTTGGGGGGCTGCAAACTCTGCAGGGCTCCAACACTTCACATATTTCCACATAAACTTCCCTCCTGGCATTAAACTTTGACAGGTATTGTGCTCAGCTTACTACCCCAAACTAGCTCACCTCTCTCCCTGCATGTCCTGTGCTCCTCCTCTGGGTTCTCTCATCATATGGCACTGAAGATAGAGGAGGGGGGATTCAGCGGGACACACACAGAGCGAGTATGCACGAGACTGGGGGGGAGGATGAGGAGACATAAAATCAAGAGGGGCCGGTGGGGACGAACTCATCACGAGAGGTCTGACTAAATACAATCTCTTAGCAGCAGTGACTTGATCTACCCATCAGCTAGCTGTGATTGACAGGTAGATCAAAGAGGAAGCAGTCATGGGGCCCCCTACTGGCAATGCCTGAATGGTCAGTCCACCCCTGGTGTGCCGCACTTAATATTGCGAGCTGTGTCGGCGGCTGCTGGTGTAGCACCTGCCACACAGCTCGCATACTTCAAAGTATTGCGGCTGCTAACAGGAACTGAGTTCCTGTTGTGGAAAAAGTACAGGAACTCCGTTCCCATGCGTTCCCGCAGGACTTGAGCCCTGTAACATTAATGAGGAAAAAAAATCAACTTGAAGGCTGCAATATAGCAAAGAGTGAATACTTTCCATCCCCACTGTGTGTGTGGGTGTGTGTATATGTATGTATATGTATGTGTGTATGTATGTATGTGTATATGTGTATATGTGTGTATATATATATATATATATATATATATATATATATATATATATATATATATATATATATATATATATATATATATATATATATATACATATATATATATATATATATATATATATATATATATATATATATATATATATATATATATATATATATAGCAGAGAGCACCTAGATTTTAATATGTGTTAACATTAGCAAAAAAAGTTTGGTCTGTATATATTCCCAACAATGCAAGTAAAGTGGATGTATGGCACTCACTGTTAGTAACTCCGGAGGGAGCTCAGACTAGTGCATAAGGAAGAGATTGCCCTTGGAGATCCCACACTTCTGACATCAAGGCTCCTAGAAAGTAGCAAAGCACAACAATCTAAGAAAAAAAAAAAAAAAAGTCCAGTGCTACTATGGCATATCGTTCCTTTTTTATTTAGTCAAAAATTCCAAAGGCTAAAAGCAATTAAAACATATCCAGACACCAAACATTTCCTATGTAAAGTGCATGTTTTAATGTGCTCTGTACCACCAGCACAGCACCCTATCAAGAGGCTATGTTATTTTAGTCAAGGAGACCTGTTAAGAGCACTCCTCAAGTACACTACTGCCTGTAAGTTTTTCATATTTATTGCCTTGTTACAGAACTGTAAAGTGCCATATTGGGATACTTGGGATCATTATTACTTTACCTGATGTTCATTAAATAAAACCTGAAAATGGTCAGCTCAAAGTAAATCTTATAGTCCAATCAGCTAATTAATTTTGTGCCAGAGGATGGATTACATGGAAGTGCATTCCTGAGAACCGAGTTAGAAGGGTGTTGTATTGTATTTGAGCAGAGGAGAAAAGACGTTGTCATTGTGTGTGTTAAAAGATTCAATAAACAAACGACTTTACAAACTACGAATCATTATCACGAATGTCTATACATACATAAATAGTAAATTTCAACTAATACGAACGAATGAATTCGATACTCTACGAATAATAACGAATTATCCGAAAACGTATTAATGTAACATAACGAATATAACAGAACGGAATTATGTATTTTACAAATGACAACGAATCGAAACAAATTTTTTTTTTTCCGTTGTGCACAAGTCTACTAAGAAGGTACCTCTGCTATAGATAGTCATATGGGCGAGACTGATGGAATGCTGCCTTGGAGATGTGAACCTACTTCTTTCTGATTTACCTGGATGACATAACTATATTATCCTTCATGACCTTTTAGGACCACATTCGAAACCTAGATCAGATTCTTACTTGGCTAACCTGGACTCAAATGTAAGCCACATAGATGTTACCTGTTGCAGACTGAGATACAATACCTGGAACATGTAGTCAAAGTGGAAGAGCTATCCCTGATCCCACTAAGGTTCAGGTAGTGCAAGGTTGACAGCCTCTAAAACTGTGACTAGTTTGTACTGCGAACATTGACACAAAGTAGCACATTGCTCAGGTAGAAGACTTTGAGACTAATAAAGAAAAGTTGACCACTGTCCCCATCCTGGCATATGTCTATTGCCAGAAAGTTTTCTGATTGTATATGGATGGGAGTCTGCAAGACTTGGGAGGTGTCAACAAGTACCTGCTTGTTGAACTAGTGAAAATCTGCATGGACAACAATCCACTTGCTTATCTAGGAACAGCCAAGCAAGGCACCCTAGAGCAGCAACGGGCGGAAAGGCTAGTTAAATCAATTACAGGCCTGGGTGTTCAAGCTGAAACGCTGACGCGCTCTCCTGGTATCCTCAGAAACAACCTAAAGAGAACACTGATTAGTTGCTGGGGATGCACAAGATTGTTCCCTCAAATAGATCCCAGGGGGACATGCAGTGCACTAGCCAACCTTGGAAGGCAGTATCAACACATCAGACACAAGACCCACAAGATCCACACTATGAAGAAAATAGGAGATACCAGTATAGGAATCAGAAGCCTACTTATTGGAAACAGCTAGGATTCTCACAAATTGTCAGACATCTATTGACACAGTGGGAGAAGTTTGAGAAACACAATGGCCTCTTGTATCGGCAGATCCAAATACATAGTGAGCAGCTGGAGATTTACCAGTTATGACCCCACAGGTATCTTCCCTAGGAGTTTGGCGACCACTTTTAGAAATTCACTTTGTGGTACCCTCTACAGATCAAACATCTGTTACTACTGAAAAACTCTTCTAGAAACATGTTGTGCAACCTTACCTGTACCCAAAACAGATTCTTTTAACCCCAGACCCTAACTTCATATCCCCTGTGTTTTTTGTGTTAGCCTGAAGGTCATGCACTACTGTATTTTACCCACAGGGGAATAGGATATGTGAAACCTTTAAACGTGTAATGAAAGGCATGCTTGACTAGATGGAGCAGGAGCATCACGAAAGTTGGCATTAGTATGTGGGGATGTTTTATAGGCCTAAAATCACAAGGTTCTCAGAGCCACAGACTTCTGGGATGGGGTTGTTATTACTCTGTTGTTCTGTTGTTGGATACACCTAAACATGTGAATCTGCAGACCCCGGATGAATAAGTGCAGGCCCACCAGGACATCTGTCGCAGGTCAAACAGCGATAGAACAAAATCATAACTTGGCAAAAGAAGGTGCAATTAGGCTCTTTCCATTGGAGCCTGAGGACAGAGTCTTGGTGTATAATCCCAAACACACTAAAGGCAGCGTGTTGTAGGTCAACCTTTTTCCTGTGCACCTAGTGTATGATGTTTTAGCTGAAGGGCAAATAGGACATTGACCTTAAATGTTCCATTGGGACTCTTTGCCAGCTGCTGTGGAAGCAACCAATCGCCTGGAGGAGAGATGCCCTCTCTGACTGAGGCCTTGTGGGAATGGTGTCTTCCCACTCTTCCTCCAGTTGAGTCAGTCACTTTGGCTGATGAGCCTCCTGCACTAGACTTCTTCAGTCAGGAGTGCTCTGCTGAATATGGGACAACCTTCAGATCCTCCTGATAAGGATAAAAAGCCCTTGAGTGCTGAGTCTCTCCTGCCGAAGCGAACCACTAGAAAACTCATGCTCGCCACTCTAATTGTATTATCTGAAATGTTTTGCCTTTTTGTTTATTGCAATATTCTTTATACTAATGTTTACACTGCATACTGTCTGTTGGTCACTTTGTAGTATCAAGAGCGGGTGGGTTTAAAATGTTACTGTTGTGTAGCTGTCACACTGAACAGTGATACTGCTCAAGACTCTGATAGCATTGTGAGTGAGACAGCGATCTGCAGATTGCCCACTCACTTTCTGAATAGCAACCAGAAGTAAACATAGTGATCATGTTATCAATGGTTACCGCTGGTGCTAGGGGAACCTTTTTTTATCTTCTGTACTAGGCTCCTGGTAGCGATCTTAAAGGGATTGTAAAGCTTAGTTTTTTATTTTCTAAATAGGTTTCTTTAAGCTAGTGCATTGTTAGTTCACTTACCTTTTCCTTTGATTTCCCTTCTAAATGTTTTTTTCTTTGAATTTCTCACTTCCTGTTTCTCATCAGTAAACGTCACACCATCATTTGAGCGGTGTTTAGTCAGCCAGAACAGCTTACTGAACAGCTTACTGAGGAGGAACAGGAAGTGAGAAATTCAGACAAAGAAAACAAAGGAAAAAAAAAACATTTAGAAGGAGGGAAATTGAAGGAAAAGGTAAGTGATCCAACAATGCACTAGCTTAAAGGAACCTATTTAGAAAATAAAAAACAAATTATTACAACCCCTTTAAGCCTCATACACACTATCAGATTTTCTGCAGATTTTTGTCTTCAGATTTACAGTACCAAAACCATGCAGTGCAAGGGCCTGCCCGATTGCATACAAATTGAAACTCCTAAGTGTGGAAAGTACCTAGATAGGGACAGTGCACATGCTGCCTAGACAGAGATAGGCTAAGTGCAGAGAAAGGTTCTCGATGAGTAGCAACAGAACAAAGATAGTCTGAAAGCCCTCTGGGGATTGCTGTAGGTTTGGGGAATGACCCTGTTCCAGCCTGCATCTTGTCTGATGCTTTTGTGCAACCTGCACTGCCAGCACAGCACCACATAGAGAGGCAACCTTATTCCAGCCAAGGGGACCTGTTAATGGGCACTCATCGAGCACACTGCCATCTGTAAGTTCTGCATATTGTAAGTGTTATGCCTTGACTAGGGATGAGCTTGGTGTTCGAGTCGAACATATGTTCGACTCGAACATCGGCTGTTCGCACGTTCGGCGAATACCGAGCGTTATGGGCCGTTCGCGGCAAATTCGTGTGGCGCTCACGGCCCACAATGCACTGCGCCATCGCAGTGCATTGCTGCCTTATGATTAGCCAAGCATGCACTGTGACCCCACATGCTTGGCCAATCACAGCGCCGGCAGCGAGGAGAGCCATGATTGGCCACAGGCAGGATGCCTGTGGCCAATCATAGCTCAGGCTGTGTAGTACACGCCCCACACTATATAAGGCCGCCAGCGCGGCAGCCTTGTGTAGTGTGTTGGCGTCTGTAGGAGTTAGTGGGTGTTCTCTGTTTACCTTCTTGCTCTTCTGTAATTGAGCTTTTAGCAATCTGCAGGAGATTGTGGGTGTTGTCTGCATGCACTGACCGCAGTATACACCATTATATCCACCTATATAGCTAGCTATATTGCTCTTCTGTAATAGAGCTTTCAGTCAGCTGTAGGAGATTGTGGGTGTTGTCTGCGTGCCCTGACCGCAGGATACACCATTATCCACCTATATAGCTAGCTATATTGCTCTTCTGTAATAGAGCTTTCAGTCAGCTGTAGGAGATTGTGGGTGTTGTCTGCGTGCCCTGATCGCAGTATACACCATTATCCACTTATATAGCTAGCTATATTGCTCTTCTGTAATTCAGCTTTCAGTCATCTGTAGGAGTTTGTGGGTGTTGTCTGCGTGCCCTGACCGCAGTATACACCATTATCCACCTATATTGCTCTTCTGTAATTCAGCTTTCAGTCAGCTGTAGGAGTTTGTGGGTGTTGTCTGTGTGCCCTGACCGCAGTATACACCATTATCCACCTATATAGCTCTTCTCTAATTGAGCCATCTGCCATCTGCAGAAGTTAGTTGGTGCTGTGTGCCTCCATCACAGCACAGTATACACCGGTATCTAACCTTTAATTCCTGTTGTTGTATAATAAAGGCATCTGCAGGAGTTAGTGGGTGTTGTGTGCCTCCAGCATAGCACAGTATACACCGGTATCTACCCTTTAATTCCTGTTGTTCTATAATAAAGGCATCTGCAGGAGTTAGTGGGTGTTGTGTGCCTCCAGCACAATATATACTACCCAATTGCTGGTTTTCCCATTACCATGTCTGGAAGGCCTACAAGGAGAGGCAGACAGGCACAAGCCGATAAAAGAGGGCAAGCAGGCTCTGTGTCTAGAGACAACAGTGCTGGTCGTGGACGCGGTGCATCGTCATCAGCACGTGGCCATGGGACACGCTTGTCCTTATTTTCGGCAGCTGGACATGTTGAGCCGCATCATGCCGAAGACTTGGTAGAGTGGATGACCAAGCCCTCTTCATCCTCCTCAGCCTCTCTCACCCAGGCTCAGGGTAATAGCAAAGCAGCTGCCAACGCATTGTCTTCCCTCGTCTCAATGTCATCATCAGTGACTCCTTCCCTAGACCCACCATGTCCTCCTGAGGAGTTCCCTGAACTCTTTGAGCACAGTGTTGGGTACATGCTCCAGGAGGATGCCCAGTGTTTTGTAGGCTCTGATGATGATACTTAGCTAGAGGAAGGCAGTAGCATTAGTGCAGAGAGAGGGGATGCTCAAGAAGGACAGCAATCTGGCAGTCATGTTCCACAAGCTGCAGCACCAGGTTTGCTCCAGCGATGAAGAGGGAGGGGATGATGAGGCATTGACTCCACGTGGGTGCCTAGTAGGAGAGAGGAGGCACATGTCTAACGAGGCAGGATGCCCTCCGGGGGCCAGCTTAAGGGCAGCACACCGACTGAATCACACCGCAGAGCTCCGCCTGTGCAGGGCGCTGCCTCTGCGCGTTATTCTAAAAGTTCTTTGGTGTGGGCCTTTTTTGAGACGAGTGCATCAGATCACACCGCTGCTATTTGCAACATATGTCTCAAGCGTATCTCGCGTGGCCAAAACATCAGCCGCATGGGCACCACATGCTTGACCAGACATATGTTGACCTGCCATGCAGCTCGTTGGCAAGCGTACCTCAAAGACCCACACCAAAGAACAAAGCGGACCTCTCCTTGCTCCTCATCAGCTGGGATCTCCAAACCCACTAGACCTTCAGTCCTCTCTGAAACCTGCTCTGAGAGGAATGAAGGTGTAGAATTTGGTGTGTCACAGCCAAGTGCTTCCGGGCACTCTGCTAGCAATACACCCACATCTGATTATAGCAGGCAAATTTCCCTGCCCCAGCTGCTGGACCGTCGAAAGACATTCACTCCCAGCCATCCACATGCCCAGCGATTGAATGCTAGCTTGGCTAAATTGCTAGCACTTCAACTGCTGCCTTTTCAGTTGGTAGACTTGGCCCCCTTCCGTGAGTTTGTACAATGTGTGGTTCCTCAGTGGCAGGTCCCCAAACTCTTTTTCTCACGGAAGGCGATTCCAGCTCTCTACCGGCATGTGGAAGGCAATGTCCTTGCCTCGCTGGACAGGGCGGTCAGCGGTAAGGTGCATATTACCGCTGACTCGTGGTCCAGCAGGCATGGACAGGGACGTTACCTGTCTTTCACGGCCCATTGGGTCACTCTTCTGGCAGCTGGGAAGGATGCAGGACAAGGTGCAGTAGTGTTGGAGGTTGTTCCACCACCACGCCTCCAAAATGCTACTACTGGTTGTGATACACCTCTCTCCTCTCCTCTTCTTCTTCCTCCATGGCCTCTTCCAGTGCTCTGTCCTCAGAATCAGCGATGCTCCCTAGGCGTTCAAGGGGCTACGCAAGTACGCAGGCAAATGATGCCATGCCGTGCTTGCGCTGGTTTGTTTGGGGGACAGGAGCCACACTGGGGCAGATATTTTGTCAGCTCTGCAGGGGCAGGCCGAGAGGTGGTTGATGACACGCCAGTTTAAGCCAGGAATGGTGGTTTGCGACAATGGCACCAACCTCCTCTCCGCCCTCCGACAGGGACAACTGACCCATGTGCCCTGTGTGGCTCACGTCCTTAACCTGGTGGTGCAGCGGTTCTTGGGCAGGTACCCGGGCTTACAGGATGTCCTGAAGCAGGCCAGGAAAGTCTGTGTGCATTTCCGCTGATCATTTAATGCCTGTGCTCGGCTGGCTGAGCTCCAAAAAGGAGTTGAACCTGCTCAAGAACCCCCTTATATGTGACATGCCTACCAGATGGAACTCAACATTGGCCATGCTGTAGCAGCTGCACATGCAGCAGAGGGCCACCAATGAGTACCTGTGCAACTACGGCACCAGGACAGGGTCAGGGGAGCTTGGTTTTTTCTCACCACGCCAGTGGGGCATGATCAGGGATTCATGCACTGTCCTTGCACCGTTTGAGGAGGCCACAAGGATGGTGAGCAGTGACAGTGCATGCATCAGTGACACTGTACCTCTTGTCCACCTGTTGGAGCATACGCTGCGTGGAATAATGGACAGGGCACTTGAGGCTGAACAGAGGCAGGAAGAGGAGGACTTCCTTGCCTCTCAAGCCCCCCTTTATCCAGACAGTGTTCCTGCTGTCGAATCTCCTATCTATATCAAACTGTTGTTGCAACGGAAATGAAAATAAAGCATTTGTCTATGTCGGATCTTTTGGTTTTCGGATTATGCACGTTTGTTATTGTTTGTTAAAACGATAACAAAAATACCTGAAATTCGGACGAAAATGCATTCGGACGAAAACTAATGCTCAAGTCTAATGTAAACAGAAATTGCACCATGCATGTGAGGTATCGCCACAAACATCAGATCAAGGACAGTAATCCTAGCATTAGACCTTCTTTGTAAACCTAAAATGGTAATATGTAAAGGCTTTTAAATATATGCGTAGATTGGCGCCGCTGCACAGGTGTGTGCAATTTTAAAGCATGTCATGCTCGATATCTATTCAGTGTAAGATCATCTTTTATTGTTTACCAAACAATTGGGCAATATATTGTGTTTTGTGCATTAAAATGAAAAAAAAAGTTTATTTTTTCCAATTTGCGTTTTGAAAAATCGCTGCGAAAATATGACAAAAAAAATTGCAACATCCACCATTTTATTCTGTAGGGACTCTGCTTAAAAAAAAAAAAAAAAAAAAAATTATGTTTGAGGGTTCAAAGTAATTTTGTGTACACAAAGTATCAGAAAAGGCTCGGTCTTCAAGTGGTTAGAAGAGATGATGTGTGGCATAAGTTTCTTATGTTGGACATAAAATGCCAGGGCGGTGCAAACACCTCCCAAATGAAAATGGACACCCTAAGGTATTTGCTGAGAGGCATGTTGAGCCCGTGAAATATTTTATTTTTTTCCACACGTTTCTCAAAAATGACAATCACAAAGTTGTCACTTAAATGACATTATATTGCTCACACATGCCATTGATAAATGTGGAATTACACCTCATATACATTCTTCTGCTTCTCCTTAGTAGCACATATGAGTGAATTTTTGACAGTCTAACTGCATAAAGGACCCTGAAATCCAATAAGCACCTTCAGGCTATTAGAGATAAAAAAAATAAAATTAATTTGCAACCGTTGGTGTTATTTATCCATGTAAACAATTGTATTTGAATAAACCATGTACTATATTTACTACTGTTATGTTTACTGGCGGAAACAGTACCCACTTCATTTAAAGTCCCAGGGCGAATCCTTTGTTGTTTGCTTCAGGCTATTAGAGGGCGTTATTTCCTCATCTCACTTCCTTTCTACCTATCAATGTCGGAGGCCCTGAAATGCCAAGACACCCCCCCCCCACCCCCCAAATGATCCCTTTTGGGAAAGTAGAATTGTTCCCAACCCAAATTTTGTTTGGGTACAGTGTTGCATGATCGCACAATTACCAGTTAAAATAGTGCAGTGCCAAATAGCAATTAAAAACGCCTGGTAAGGAAGAGGGTAGAACCTTCTGGAGGTCAAGTGGGTATTAACTACTTCAATATTGGGCACTTTCTTCTTGTTCAGGCCAGTTTTCAGCTTTCAGCGCTGCCACATTTTGGATGACAATTGTGTGGTCATGCAACACTGTACCCATATGAATTTTTTTTCACACAAATAGAGCTTTCTTTTGGTGGTATTCCATCACCACTGAGTTTTTATTTCGTGCCAAATACAGTGACTGAAATAAGATCGAAAATTTTGAAAAAAATAACGCTTTTCTTAGTTTCAGTTATACAATTTTGCAAATAAATAAATAATATTTATAAATTTAGGCCAAAATGTATACTGCTACAGTTTCTTAGTGAAAATAACCCAAATCAGTGTATATTATTTAGTCTGTAGGAAAGTTAACGTTCACAAACTATGGTATATATCTGAAAATTGATCAATGTTGATGTACTGACGGACTATTTCTTAAGGCCCAAAAATACCAGGACAGTACAAATATCCCCCAAATTACCCCCTTTTAGAAAGTAGACAGTCCAAGTTATTTGGTAAGAGGCATGGCGAGTTTTTTGAATTTTTTTTTGTCGCAATTTTTTGAAAAATTAGGAAATGTACACAAAAAGTTTTTCTTTTAACCAGTTCCCGACCGGCGCACGACGATGTACGTCAGCAGAATGGCACGGGCAGGCAAACTGGCGTACAGGTACGTCCAGTTGAAATTGCCATCCTGCCATCGCATGTTTTAAGTTCTATGGTCTGCCCTGCTGAGGTCTGTTGCTGCATCAGTGGCAGTTTGTGTGCGTTATATGATGTGCCCTGTTGTGGTCTGTTGCATCAGGGGATATGCCCCTACGTGGGCAATGTTTAGCCCCTGCGTGGGCAATTTTGTATGCTAATGGGAAACTCAATAAAAAAGATTTTACAAAAAAAACAACAACATTAATGCAAAAAAGATTATCTTCTTTGCATTTGTCTTTACAAGAGTACCTCAGCACCCAGCCATTCACTTGTATGGCAGACTGTATGCAACACATGAAGCTCCCTGTGTGCTTTAAACTCAACATTATCCGTGGCATTTTTTATGTCAGAAAGAAAAGTGGCATTGGCTGGTAGCAACACATTAAATTTTCTCCATATTGAGGACATGGCAGACCTAATGGCCACTGGACATTCAGTGACGTGAGTCAAGAAAAAAAAAATCTGGAAAAAAAGAGATTAGAGTGTAATTTCAAAAGAAATGTTCTTAGAATCTGCAGGAATGAATAATCTGTCTAC
Organism: Lithobates pipiens; assembly: GCF_037356315.1. Lineage (NCBI taxonomy): Eukaryota > Metazoa > Chordata > Amphibia > Anura > Ranidae > Lithobates > Lithobates pipiens. Next base: position 42,410,722 of record NW_027507718.1, on the reverse strand, counting down.
AGCCATATTGTTATAAATAGAGGATTAGAGGACCAAGGACAAATCCCTAGGGTACCAACAGAGAGAGAACAAAAAGACGGACTACAATCAGAATGGGAAACACTGGTGACCAACCGTAGAGGTGAAAATAGATTCAGACTAAAGCATTGCTCTGAATTTTGAAGCCTAAGAGGGTTTACAATAAAAAAATGTGTTCCATGGTAGCAAAAGCAGCAGAGGGGCTAGGAAGTATTAGCAAGGAATATTGTTCCTTGGTTTTTAGTAACATAGAAGTTGGTGCAGATTTTTCTAAGAAGGAAAACAAAGATATGATATCTCTGAATGCAAATGCTGCATTAGTATCTTCAAGAAGTAGGAATTAAGAAATCTGAGTATAACTGATTACTAATGTTGGATAAAGAATGGTTTTGCGTTTGCTTTTGGATAATGCAGAAAAACCCAAGGTGAAAAAAGTCAAACTAAAGATAGTAACATCCCAAAATTATATTATAGCAAAGAAAGGGGGGGGGGGGGGACAGACAAGGCTGTAAGGTAACCAGCCTCAGGGACTTTTAACGGTATAAAATTAAGCAAGTCTACCACATTTCATAATAGAAATATACATAAATTAATTTTATTATTTTAAAAATAAAATTGATTAAAAACATACACCAACAAAGAACATTTTACAGCACTTAGACAACGGGTTCACATATAGGTATAATGAGACACTACCACTCTCAGAGAGAGTGGTAGTGTCTCATACCTATATGTGAAAAATGGCTTGATTCACTGACTGTTGATGGGGGAATCCCTTCCGCTGAGCTATTGTGTTCTGCTGGGAAGGGGGGGGGAAGCGGAGGGTGCACGGGGAGCCATCCCTGCCTGGAGAACACAGTCATTATTGCTAGTGGCTATAGCTCCTGGAATTAATCGCATGCTAGCAATTCATCATGCTGGTTGTACCCAAGTCAATCGATTGATCCACTTGGGTAAGATCAGCCTGTTCATACATGAATCAAATCTCGGCTGGTCCTAGCTGTCAGTGGGGACTAAAACATAATGCGTGTGTGTGGTGTAAATAAAAGACAAGATAAATAAGGATGGCAAGAAGGTGTTAAAAAGAGGGTTCAAAGGGTCCCTTGATGTGTTAGGATAAAATTTAGACATGAGAGTGCAGCATCACAACTATTGAATTAATGTTTAACCACCTTCAGACCGGACCATTTTGCTGGGAAATGACCAGAGGTCTTTTTACACTTTGGCACTGCGCTGCTTTAACTAGTAATTGCGCGGTCATGCAATGTTGTACCCAAACGAAATTTGCGTCCTTTTCTTCCCACAAATAGAGCTTTCTTTTGATGGTATTTGATTGCCTCTGCGATTTTTATTTTTTGCGATATAAACGTAAAAAGACCGCAAATTTTGAAAAAAAATGATATTTTCTACTTTTTGTTATTAGAAAAATCCAATAAACTCAATTTTAGTCATACATTTAGGCCAAAATGTATTCAGCCACATGTCTTTGGTAAAAAAAAAGTCAATAATTGTATATTTATTGGTTTGCGCAAAAGTTGTCACATCTACAAACTAAGGTACGTTTTCTGGAATTCACGCAGCTTTTAGTTTATGACTGCCTATCTAATTTCTTGAGGTGGTAAAATGGCAGGGCAGTACAAACCCCCCCATTTTGGAAAGTAGACACCCTAAGGAAATTGATAAGAGGCATGTTGAGCCCATTGAATATTTTATTTTTTTGCCGCAAGCGATTGAATAATGACAAAAAATTTTTTTTTTTTTTTTTTTACACAAAGTTGTCACTAAATGATATATTGCTCACACATGCCATGGTTATATGTGGAATTGTACCCCAAAATACATTCTGCTGCTTCTCCTGAGTACGGGGATACCACATGTGGTCGACTTTTTGGAAGCCTAGCCGCGTACGGGGCCCCGAAAGCCAAGCACCGCCTTCAGGATTTCTAAGGGCATACATATGTCATTTTACTCCTCACTACCTATCACAGTTTTGAAGGCCATAAAATGCCAAGATGGCACAAAACCCCCACAAATGACCCCATTTTAGAAAGTAGACACCCCAAGCTATTTGCTGAGAGGCATGTTGAGTCCATGGAATATTTTATATTTTGCCACAAGTTGCGGGAAAATTACAAACTTTATAAATTTTTCACAAAGTTGTCACTAAATGATATATTGCTCACACATGCTATGGGCATATGTGAAATGACACCCCAAAATAAATTCTGCTGCTTCTCCTGAGTACGGGGATACCACATATGTGGGACTTTTTGGGAGCCTAGCCGCGTACGGGGCCCCGAAAACCAAGCACCGCCTTCAGGCTTTCTAAGGGCGTAAATTTTTCATTTCACGCCTCACTACCTATTACAGTTTTGAAGGCCATAAAATGCCAAGATGGCACAAAACCCCCCCAAATGACCCCATTTTAGAAAGTAGACACCCCAAGCTATTTGCTGAGAGGCATGTTGAGTCCATGGAATATTTTATATTTTGCCACAAGTTGCGGGAAAATTACAAACTTTTTTTTTTTTTTTTTTTTTCACAAAGTTGTCACTAAATGATATATTGCTCACACATGCCATGGGCATATGTGAAATGACACCCCAAAATAAATTCTGCTGCTTCTCCTGAGTACGGGGATACCACATGTGTGGGATTTTTTGGGAGCCTAGCCGCGTACGGGGCCCCGAAGGCCAAGCACCGCCTTCAGGCTTTCTAAGGGTGTAAATTTTTCATTTCACGCCTCACTACCTATTACAGTTTTGAAGGCCATAAAATGCCAAGATGGCACAAAACCCCCCCAAATGACCCCATTTTAGAAAGTAGACACCCCAAGCTATTTGCTGAGAGGCATGTTGAGTCCATGGAATATTTTATATTTTGCCACAAGTTGCGGTAAAATTACAAACTTTTTTTTTTTTTTTTTTTTTTTTTCACAAAGTTGTCACTAAATGATATATTGCTCACACATGCCATGGGCATATGTGAAATGACACCCCAAAATAAATTCTGCTGCTTCTCCTGAGTACGGGGATACCACATGTGTGGGATTTTTTGGGAGCCTAGCTGCGTACGGGGCCCCGAAAGCCAAGAACCGCCTTCAGGCTTTCTAAGGGCGTAAATTTTTGATTTCACGCCTCACTACCTATTACAGTTTTGAAGGCCATAAAATGCCAAGATGGCACAAAACCCCCACAAATGACCCCATTTTAGAAAGTAGACACCCCAAGCTATTTGCTGAGAGGCATGTTGAGTCCATGGAATATTTTATATTTTGCCACAAGTTGCGGGAATAGTACAAACTTTTATTTTTTTTTATTTTTTTTTCACAAAGTTGTCACTAAATGATATATTGCTCACACATGCCAGGGGCATATGTGAAATGACACCCCAAAATAAATTCTGCTGCTTCTCCTGAGTACGGGGATACCACATGTGTGGGACTTTTTGGGAGCCTAGTCGCGTACGGGGCCCCGAAAACCAAGAACCGCCTTCAGGATTTCTAAGGGTGTAAATATTTGATTTCACACCTCACTACCTATCACAGTTTTGAAGGCCATAAAATGCCAAAATAGCACAAAACCCCCCAAAATGACCCCATTTTGGAAAGTAGACACCACAAGCTATTTGCCGAGAGGCATGGTGAGTATTTTGCAGCTCTCATTTGTTTTTGAAAATGAAATTAAAAAAAAATAATGTATATTTTTTTTCTTTCTTTCAATTTTCAAAACTTTGTGACAAAAATGAAGGTCTGCAAAATACTAACCATACCTCTCGGCAAATAGCTTGGGGTGTCTCCTTTCCAAAATGGGGTCACTTGGGGGGATTTTGTGCTATCTGGGCATTCCATGGCCTCCGAAACTGTGATAGGCAGTGAGGAATGAAATCAAAAATTTACACCCTTAGAAATCCTGAAGGTGGTGCTTGGATTTTGGTGTACCGTACGCGGTTAGGCTCCCAAAAGGTCTCACACTTGTGGTATCCCCGTACTCAGGAGAAGCAACAGAATGTATTTTGGGGTGTAATTTTACATATAACCATGGCATGTTTGAGCAATATATCATTTAATGACAACTTTGTGCAAAAAAAAAAAAAATAATAATGTATTTTTTCCACAACTTTTGTCAAAATATAAAATATTCCATGGACTCGACATGCCTCTCAGCAAATAGCTCGGGGTGTCTACTTTCTAAAATGGGGTCATTTGGGGAGGTTTTGAACTGTCCTGGCATTTTATGCACAACATTTAGAAGCTTATTGTAATTTGTTTTTCATGCAGCCTGTGGGCTGAACGAAAAAAAAATATTGATCGGTGGGTATGCATGCACCATTTATATATGCCGAAGCATGGGGGCATCCTCCTGCAAAAGGTAGGAGCAGATCGCTCCTCCACCCCTTATGCCCCCATGCTTCGGCATATATGCTCTTTTTTAACTGTGGTGGTGAAATCAACCCCGACAGTGCTGGAGTCGCGGCTTTATGTATCATGGGAGCAAACGCTGTTGCTGTCAAGATAAATAAATCCGCGCTGCAACTGAATGGCGTACCTGCTAAGCAAATGATGGTTAACAATAAAACAAAGTAACATTACAGTATAACAGTAAGACGTACCATACCTGCAAAGCAAATACAAAAAAAATAGCAAAAAATAACACATTTAACACAATCTGTGTCTAAAATATATATATGCCGAAGCATGGGGGCATCCTCCCGCAAAAAAGTTATGCCACGTACATACATTCAAACTTTTCCACGGGCAAGCCCTCCGTCGGAATTTTGACTGTATGTACGTGGCATTAGGAGCAAAATCGCTCCTCCACCCCTTATGCCCCCATGCTTCGGCATATATGCTCTTTTTTAACTGTGGTGGTGAAATCACCTCCGACAGTGCTGGAGTCGTGGCTTTACGTATTGTGGGAGCAAACGCTGTTGCTGTCAAGATAAATAAATCCACGCTACAGCTGAATGGCGTACCTGAAAACAAAAAATGGTTAACAATAAAACATTGCAGAATAGAATACAGTACAAAGGAGCAGAACAATAGAGAGAGAATAGAGAGAGAGAGAGAGAACAATAAAACGACAACAATTTTTGGTTTTTTTATTTTATATATTTTTTGGTTTTTTGGTTTTTTTACTTTTTTTTTTTTTTTTTTAACACTTTTTTATGTAACTTTAACACTTCTGTTGTGTCGGTTTGGGTCTCTCAAAATGTGATGGCATCTTGGGAGACCCTGTGAACGTGTGCCTAGCCTGTGCAATGCTGTACCCTACGCTAATACTCAACTAGTTCATGGTAGCGTTCAAAACACTCACCCTGACAAAGACCAGGATTGCCAGGACAGCGGGGACAATAAGAACAGGTGTCACGCCTAAATCCGCGCTTTCTGCAGACACGACATTTTCTTTGGGGGGCTCGTTGGGTAGGGGTACTCGGGAGGACATAAGAATAATGCCTCTCATGCAGCCGGCTTACTGCATCTGGTAGGGGAAGGTGAGGTGGAGCACCGCCTGGATACAGAAGGGCTCTGACGATATCCTCCTGGAATTTGAGGAAGGATCCAGTCCGTCCTGAAGCTTTGTGTAGTACATAAGCATTCAGTATAGCCAATTGGAATAAATAAACAGACACTTTTTTGTACCAGCGTCTGGACTTACGGGCAACTAGATACGGCGCCAACAACTGGTCATTGAGGTCCACCCCTCCCATGTTAAGGTTATATTTGTGGACACAGAGGGGTTTCTCCACAATACCAGTCGCCGTAGGAATTTGGACCGTCGTGTCTGCATGAAGGGAGGTAAGAACGAAAACATTCTTATTATCCCTCCACTTCATAGAGAGCAAATTATTACTGCGCAAGCAGGCTCTCTCCCCCAGCCTAAGACGGGACTCTACAAGCCGCTGGGGAAAGCCCCGGCGATTAGGTCGCACGGTGCCACATGCTCCAATCTGCTGATCAAACAAGTGACTAAACAGTGGCACGCTTGTGTAATAATTGTCCACGTACAAGTGGTACCCCTTTCCGAATAAGGGTGACACCATGTCCCACACTATCTTGCCAGCGCTTCCTATGTAGTCAGGGCAGTTCTCCGGCTCTACGTGACTATCTTTACCCTCATAAACCATGAAACTACGTGTATAGCCTGTGGCCCTGTCACAGAGCTTATACATCTTGACCCCGTATCTGGAACGCCTTTGTTGGGGACGTATTGTTTGAATGACAAGCGACCAGAAAACTTAATCAGGGACTCATCAACGCAGACAACTTGATCGGGAGTAAACAAGTCTGCAAAACGTTGGTTGAAGTGGTTTATGAGGGGCCGAATTTTGTAGAGCCGATCGTATTCAGGGTCTCCACGAGGACGACAGAGTTCATTGTCGCTGAAGTGCATGAACCGCAAAATCTGCTCGTATCGTGCCCTGGACATGGAAGCAGAGAACACGCGCATATGGTGAATTGGGTCAGTGGACCAATATGACCGCAACTCACTCTTTTTGGTTATGCCCATGTTGAGGGAGAGGCCCAGAAAGATTTTAAATTCGGAAACCGTAACTGGTTTCCATTGTCTGGCAAGGGCGGACTGGGGAATAGTGGCGATGTGTTGAGCAGCGTACAAATTGGTTTGGTCCACAATAGATCTATAGAGATCTTCGGTGAAAAACAGTGAGTAAAAGTCAAGTGTCGTAAAATCAACTGTTTCCACGTTAATGCCAGTTTGGCCAGTGAATGGGGGAAGTACGGGTTCTGCAGAAGTGGTGGGCACCCAAATAGGATTGGCGAATTCTGCAGGAAGGGCACTATGGGTACGACGGGCCTGTCTTTGTCTTCTTCTTGGTGGCAGCGGGACACTACTTGTGCTTGCCACCTCGCCAGCTTGAACTGCACTTATGGGACTCGCCACGTCACCACGTGTTACTGCAGTGCTGGATGTAGGTCGAGGGTGTACTAGGCCGCTGGTGCTTGCCAGTTCACCAGAAGGATGAGCGGCTCTAGTACGTCTCTGCTCCATACGAGTGGCCTGCGGTTTATGCACCTCAACAACAGAATACATTCGGGATCGGGCACACCTGTCCCTAACAGAGGCCTCATCTCCGTCGTCAGAGCTATCTGTCATGGAGCCGCTGTCCTCTACAGGATCGTATTCTGAGCCTGAATCTGACAGATGAGTGACGTCCTCTTCACTATCTGTCATGCTCAGAAACGTGTAGGCCTCTTCACTAGTGTACCTTCGCTTTGCCATTTTGGGCTCTAAATTTAGGGGTACACTAGTGAGACTCACAGGTAAAAAAGCACCTAGCCTGTCAGCGACTGTTTCAAAACGCTACAAAAAATACTGTTAGCGATCGCAGGGATCAAGCCTGACTCTGCGAACGCTGCAGTTATGTGTGTTGTGTTTTGTAAGTGACAGTGATCGATCGATACTGCACTTGGGTGGGCTGGGCTGGGCTGGGCTTGGCGGAGGGGCTAAACGCAGGTGCTAGCAGGTATCTGGGCTGATCCCGCTAACAATGCGTTTTGGGAAACCTAAAATGCTGGCAACGCTAATATAGATCTGATCAGATACTATATTACTAAGGGAGGTGTATGCTTTGCGCGTGGGTGTTAGCGGTACTGGCACTAACCTGACGCTGGGGCGACGCAGGCCTTATCTGACCCTCAAACTTATATCACCCGCCGGGTGATCAGGGGGTTAAACCTTTATTAGGTAATAAATGGCGGGTGCCCTGAAACAAAAAAAAAAAAACTAACCAACCAGCGTCACCTGTAACAGTTATATGGTGATCACTGGTGAAAGAGTTAACTGGGGGGCAATCAGGGGGCTATGCGGTAGTATATGGGGGTCCCTGACGCTATAAAAAGCTGCAGCGAACCTAAATACCTACCTGCCTAACTAGCGTCACCTGTGACACTAATACAGCGATCAGAAAAACGATCGCTTATTAGTGACACTGGCAACGGGGGGTGATCACGGGGTTAAACCTTTATTGGGGGGGTTAGGGGGGCACCCTAGAGCTAAAGGGGGCTAGCCCTAACTGCCCTAACAGTTATTACAGTCACAAATGACACCAATGCAAAAAAAAAAAAAAAAAAAGAAAAAAAAATATATGCAATTGGTGTCACTGTGACTGGGGGGGGCAGGGGTGATTGGGGGGTGATTGGGGGGTGATCAGGGGGGTGAAAAGTGTGCCTGGCGTGTTCTACTGTTAGTGTAGTGTTAGGTGCAACTCACGATCCTCTCTCCTCGGTGCCGGAACGAAAAAGACCGACACGAGGAGAGATTACATCACTTCCTCTGCCTGTGTTTACATTACAGGAGAGGAAGTGATGTCACCGAGCATTTTCATTCGTCGGGAGCGATCGCGAGGGGGTGGCCATGAATGAATGGCCGTCCCCTCGTCCGGGATCGCTCCCGAACGAATACCGACCCGCGGGCAGGCAAGGACGTACATGTAAGCCCTTATGCCTGCCCGTGCCATTCTGTCGACGTACATCGTCGTGCGGCGGTCGGCAAGTGGTTAAAGGGTGTACTGCAAATCTGCCCAATGTTTCTGTTTTAATGTAGAAACAAAATTATGGCAATTTTATTTTTGTTATATAATCAGGTATTATATAACAAAAATAAAATTTGGCATAAAAAAAGTCTGTCCAAAAAGGATTATTAGCTGTGAAGTAAAATGTGTCATATTTTTCATCTTCAGTCACTTGAAAACAAAAAAAACAAAAAAAATATATATATATATCTATCAAAAGTGAGTACACCCCTAACATTTTTGTAAATATTTTATTATCTTTTCATGTGACAACACTGAAGAAATGGCACTTTGATATGATGAAAAGTAGTGAGTGTACAGCTTGTATAACAGTGTACATTTGCTGTCCCCTCAAAATAACTCAACACACAGCCATTAATTCTAAACTGCTGGCAACAAAAGTGAGTACACCCCTAAGTGAAAATTTCCAAATTGGGTCCAAAGTGTCAATATTTTGTGTGGCCACCATTATTTTCCAGCACTGTCTTAACCCTCTTGGTTATGGAGTTCACCAGAGCTTCACAGGTTGCCACTGGAGACCTCTTCCACTCCTCCATGATAACATCACGGAGCTGGTGGATGTTAGAGACCTTGTGCTCCTCCATCTTCCGTTTGAGGATGCCCCACAGATGCTCATTGGGGTTTAGGTCTGAAGACATGCTTGGCCAGTCCATCACCTTTACCCTCACCTTCTTTAGCAAGACAGTGGTCGTCTTGGAGGTGTGTTTGGGGTCATTATCATATTGGAATACTGCCCTGTGGCCCAGTCTCCAAAGGGGCTCTGCTTCAGTATGTCACAGTACATGCTGGCATTCATGGTTCCCTCAATGAACTGTAGCTCCCCAGTTCTGACAGCACTCATGCAGCCCCAGACCATGACACTCCCACCACCATGCTTGACTGTAGGCAAGACACACTTGTCTTTGTAATCCTCACCTGGTTGCCGCCACGCACGCTTGACACCATCTGAACCAAATTATTTTATCTTGCTCTCATCAGACCACAGGACATGGTTCCAGTAATGCGAGTCCTTAGTCTGCTTGTTTTCAGCAAACTTTTTGTGGGCTTTCTTGTGCATCATCTTTAGAAGAGGCTTCCTTCTGGGACAACCTCTGCACCAATGCTGACAGCACTCATACTTCTATTTCCCAAAGACAACCTCTGGCTATGACGCGGAGCATGTGCACTCAACTTCTTTGGTCGACCATGGTGAGGCCTGTTCTGAGTTATACCTGTCTTGTTAAACTGCTATATGGTCTTGGCCACCGTGCTGCAGCTCAGTTTCAGGGACTTGGCAATCTTCTTATAGCCTATGCCTTTTTTATGTAGAGCAACAATTCTTTTTTTCAGATCCTCAAAGTTCTTTGCCATGAGGTGCCAAGTTGAACTTCTAGTGACCAGTATGAGAGAGTGAGAGCGATAATACCAACCTTAACACAACTGCTCCCGATTCACACCTGAGACTTTGACACTAATGGGTCACATGACACGGGGGAGGGAAAATGTCTAATTGGGCCCAATTTGGACATTTTCACTTAGGGGTGTACTCACTTTTGTTGCCAATGATTTAGACATTAATGGCTGTGTGTTGAGTTATTTTGAGGGGACAGCAAATTTACACAATTATACAAGCTGTACACTCACTACTTTACATTGTAATAAAGTGTTATTTCTTCAGTGTTGTGACATGAAAAGATATAATAAAATATTTACAAAAATGTGAGGGGTGTACTCACTTTTGTGAGATACTGTATATATTTCTAGATACAAGATGCTTGTTCTCTCCCTCAGTAATTGTGGCCCATCCAGCAAAAGCTTAAAAAGGTGTGTTGCAAACCTGTGCTATTTTTTCTTTTTGAAATTAAAACAAAATAGAACTAATTTGTGACTTGCAAATGCACTGTTCTTGCTCTATGCTCCTGAAATGACAACATATCCAAAAAGGCTTATTAGCTGTGGTGCAAATGTGTGAAATGTGTCAGTCTCTGAAAGAAACATTATTCATTTTTTTTGTCTTTCAGGTGCAATATGCTTGCTCTGTCCCTCAGAAATGTCAGCCTATACAATTGAGACTTATTAATCTCCTTAAAAATATGTTTTTTTTTTATTTCTAGATGAAATCTGCCTACTAGAGGCTTCACAAACTCTGCTGCAAATGTGTCAACATTTTCAGTCTTCAGTCTAAAAAAATATATATATATATATTGTTATTTGTTAATTACAGATTAAATCTTGGCAAATTATCTTAGAAAAAGAGGAATCTATACTGTCCAGCAAATCAGTGATGTTTTTCAGGCATTTGGCTCTAAAAAAAATACACTCTAATTTCCATTTCATTGCCTACCTAGTATCTCCTTTTCCTTTGTAGTCTAGTAAGAATGCTTACATGTTGTGCAGCACATGCATGCAATATTTCTGGCTGTTGGCTGTGACATAATAAAGTGAGATATTTTTTCACAATAAAATATGCTTCACCTCATATTATTGAGCCAATGTTTTGAGTATAATGCTGCGGTCGTTCGGACAGCTATAAGACAATGCAACTGCTTGCCTGCAAACGGCTTATTTAGGTTCCTTCCCTGAACTGAGCAAATGTGTTTTGAGGGAGTAATCCACTTTATCTGTGCCAATCAAGGCTGCTCCTAGGGTGTGGGCCCTGGCAAGTCCACATTCCATCCTCTGTGGAGAAACCCTTCGCTGTCCTACTTTTTAGAGTAATTCCTGATCCTGAATTTTTGGAACATTTTAGTATAAAAACACTGCAACAAATTACAGTTCTGTTGGGAACATCATGACAGCCATCAAAAATATTATTCCAGCTGTAAGGCTCATAGCATAACTAACCATATGGCATTGCGCACATATAGGTGTTAAGGAGCTCACAAATTCTGCATAGGATTATTGCTGAATGGTCATTCAGTCTGAGTTCCTGCAATTCCTGATCCTAAACCTTATGCTTAAAGAGGAAGTAAACCCTGATGAGTTTACTTCCTCTTTCATTCCCTGCAAAGGTAAAGCATAATGGACTACTATGCATCGCATAGTAGTCCATTATGTGTCACTTACCTGACACAGGAGCCAGCGAAGTCACCGCTGTCCCCTGTAGTTCGGCGCATCCATCTTCTCGCTGGGTCTTGCTGCTCCGCCGCTGTCATTCGGCAAAGCCGTGATGACGCCACTCCTGCGCATGCGCACGGGAGCCGCCACTCGCGGCATATTGCCATTGACCGCGGCACGCTCAGTGTGCCTGCGCGCCGCTGTCTACGGCGCATGCCTTAATCTAGGCTTACCTGTAGGTCAAAGTTGGTTGTAAGGGTTTACAACCACTTTAACCTTGTTATTGACCAAGATTTCACCTGACTTGCTTTAGAGTTAACCTTGTCTGCCTAAATTTGCTGCTCATCTGTTACATTGCCAACCTCTGTTCCTGACCTTGATTCTATGATTTGATGCTTTGCTGTAAAACTGTTATTGTGACACAACTTTACCCATAACTGAACTTTCTGTAGTGCCTGAGTGCAGAGCGGGCATCTAATAGTGCTCGATGCAGTCGCATTGTAATTCTTGCCTGCTGGAGCCTGCAGAGCCTATGATGGACGTCACACATCCCACAGTCCTGGCATTGGACTAGTGGGATGTCCACCATAGGTGCTACAGGTTCCAGAAGGCGGACCTACTATGTCACTTGGCCACACTGAGTCAGATCGGTCCCCACTCGGGCTTGGGGCTGAAATAGTATTGTGAATGCCCAAGATCCAGGGCTTTTTGGGGGCCCACTTGGGGCTCCAGCCCCCTCAGCCACCCTCCTGAAGCCACTGCCTGTAGTGTTAATATTTCATTAAAAAAAGGGCTCAGCAGCACTTTTTTTTTCTAAGGATTTTATGGCACAACAAACATTCTCAAGAATCAATGGATGCTAGAGAGCCTTTTAATATATTGTTGTACAGTTTGGTATTCTAGTTGTACACAGGCCAAGAGGAAAGATTTGCAGAGGATGGTTAAAATGGGCAAGTATATTATTGAATCCCCACTTCCAAATTTGGAAGATATCTATTTGAGCAGTCTTCACAAATACAGCTACAAATATTATGAGAGATGTTACTTATCCTGGCTGTTTTTGGTTCTTCACACTCCCCTCAGGCAGACTTTGAACAGTATGGGCATGAACTAATACATTGTGGAATTGTTTTTTCCCTAGAGCTGTAGAGATGAACTATTAAAGCAAGGATAGTTTTAAATGACATTTTTAATGTAAGAAAAATGTAACAGCTGTAGTAGTTGTTGGTTTTATACACATTGGGTTTATTTACTAAAACTGGAGCGTGCAAAATCGAATGCAGCTTTTCATGGTAGCCAACGGGTTTTTAACTTCAGCTTGTTCCATTAAGCTTTGAACATTCACTTCATAACTGTGTGGTATTGCGCCCCCCTTCAACTGGTGAACATAACCGGGATACACCACTGCTGCAATCCATGGTAGTTGTTATGAAAAATTCTGGGGGTTTTACCCTGCCAAAGAAAAGAGGAACAATTAGAGTCTATCTTAGCTCTTGTACACGCGGTCAGAGATTCCGACAACCAAATCCGTCGGATTTTGTCCGAAACTGTTGCATACACATGGTCGGACAAAGTTGTCAGAAAATCTGACGTGATGACGTAATGACGTTATTTCGTTACGACGGGACTACGTTCACGCTAGTAGCCAATAGCTTTGGTGTAGGAATTTGATCTGAGCATGCGTGGCACTATGTCCGATCGGAATTCTCTACACATGATCGGAGTATGTCCAATCGGAGCATTTTGTCGGAAAATTTTACCAACAAGTTGGAAAACTTGGTCCGTCGTATACTCCGACGGAAACAGTCCGATGTAGACCACACACAGTCGGAATATCCAACAAAATGGTCCGATTGGACACATTCTGTCGGAATCTCCGACCGTGTGTACAAGGGCTTAGAGAATTGTTCAATCAGTATTTTTCAGGACACACTGACCAGCACCATAAATAATTTTTAAAAAAGAACAGATTTGCTTTGCCTATAAAATTTAAAGGCAAGTCCATCCATGGCCTAGTTTTAAGTTGAAGGTCTTTAGAAACAGGGGCAAGGTTGTTAGTAACATTAGCATACACAAAAAACAAACAAAAATATCGCGCTTGGGGCAAAACCTAAAAGCTGCAACTAAAAACCATCAAATATCAATTATGGATCAAATCAGGAAAAAATTATGTCTAAAGTTGCGCTAAATATACGTGAAATCTATAGTGTAAAAAGTAATGAAATCCAATATAGATTATATATAAAACATGAGTCAAAAAAATACACCATATAAAAAATTCAATCAAAAAAGTCCTTATACGAAAAAAATCCTGGTTATGACTATTAAGTCCCCAAATAATAGAGAACAGGGAAATCAGTCCTTCTCAAAGGTTTGATGAGACCTTCCTGGTTTTGCCAGTATCACTTCCAGACCGGAAAAAAGCTGGACTCTTACCGCAATGGATGGACTCCAAACCAATGGAGTTGTTAGCGCTGGCAGACAAACCCTCTGCAGGGATCACAGATGCGTACTCCGCTCTCATACGCCGCTGAGGGCGTGAGCACGTACGGATCTTCCGAATATTACTGACATGGGCCGAAAGATTCCGAACCAGCCGATCGTCCTGCTTTCCTCTCGGTCGACATGAAGCAGATAGGCAGGGTGGCCGTCCAATCACTGTTAATTTCCGGAGTAATGCAAAGCTCTCCGATAGGCTATCATATACGAAGGTTCCTCAGTGAACAAACCTGTAGTAAGACATAAGACGCTTGGGCCGCCCGGCCACGAGCGAAGGGAAGGGGAAACAAAAGTGGACTCCGATCGTGAAACATACCGTTAAACAATTGACAAATTTATTAGATTAAAAAATATATACAGCAGACCAGAGGTATGGCCCAAAATGGCCAGGTTATAACAAATAAAAAATAAATAAATAAAAAACGGTTAAATTAAGAACAAATATACACCCGTGCTGGGGGATATTCTAAATGTGGTGGTATCAGCATAAACAGCCCATGCTGGTTTATCAAATCTACACTATAGATTTCACGTATATTTAGCGCAACTTTACACATAATTTTTTCCTGTTAGTAACATTAGCCTTGTCTGATGAAGGAGGCGTTGCTTGCGTCCAAAACGCATTCCTATTGGCTACCACAATTGTCGGGCTGACAGCACACACATGGCTAGAGACACTCCCATGGGTGGACATTCCAGCTCTGGACTATTCAACATGACGATTCTGGTCTGTTTGGCTTCAGCTCTCTCTGGATGGATTTTTTGCTCCACAGGCTCCCCAGGACAGCTTGAACACTCTTCACTCCCAGACACAGACCGCAGCTTCTGTAGTAGTGTTCCAGTTTTCTTCCATCCTTGGCCACTCCCACTGTCACCTCCACTAGCTTTTGAGTGGAATCATTGTTTACAATTGATTTTTAAATAAACTGTGCTAGCTACACTATGCCTGCTTGGCGTCTTTCTTTCTTTCCGTTAAGCCTTATTATAGGCTTATCTATAGGCCAATTTTAAAGATGGAAATTTACTTCCTCTTTAAACATTGTTTAAATAGTAAAAAAAAAAAAAAAATCTATTCTAGTATGTATCCTTAATAATAAGTAACTTCTATTGCTTGCAACCTTCCTGAATGAAGGAGGACCGAGTCCTTTTACACGGGCATCATCAGTTCTGTCACATTTTTTGCTAAAAAAAAAAACTGATGAATATGGATTCAGGTTACCTCAGTTTGCACGTTCATCTTCAGTTCGGTTCAGTTTATATCAGTTTTTTTATTTGTTGCAGAAACGAATCATAGGTGACAAAAGTATAAATAAGAAATGTTTCTTGCCTAGAAATGGACATAAATGTAGATTGAGACTGAACGACTCTGTAAAAGGGCCCTGAGGATTGCTTTCCTGCTGCTTGCTGCACACTAATAACATAGTATGTTAAAGCTGCATCTCTCAAGCCTAGGTATGGTGACATGACTGAAGTTTAATTACTGGCTATTATTGATAAAAGATGACTAAAAGAATACTATACTGTTGCTGTATATTAGGAATTTATTAATGCAGATGGATAGGATATGCTTTAACATTGCAGAAATGTAAGTAGATATTAATGGCTCCCACTCCTAGCAACTGTGAACAATACAGCTTTTGATGAATGTTGGAGCAGGTCATGCCAATACACTGGAGCATGTAATGAGGCATTGAAATGTAGCTCCCTAGTTTTGTTTGGCACTCTCTCCTCTTGGTGCCCCTTGCTTCACACTGTATTGTTGTTTTGGCTGATAGTTTCCTGTTTTTCCCTGGAGCCCCACTCTGCTGGTTTTCTGTGCCTTTCCACTTTCTTTACATCACTGCAGATCTTCCTTTTAGCAATCATGTTGGTCTTAGATCTGCCTGCTTTACTGGCAGTATTCCTAAATAGTGTCTTCCCTTATGGTGTTTTTCTTCTGCCCAATCAGGATTTCATGTTTTGACAAATGGCTGCCATTGCACAAGGATTTTTTATCCACATACTTAGCTACTAAGACAAAAACACTCTGACTGCTGCAAACACAACTACAACATTTAGGGTCCCTTCACATCAGATGTACAGGCATGCATTGACTAAAGTGGAAGTTAACTTCCGTGCATGACTTTTAACTATAGGTAAGCATATAAAAAGGCAAATGTAAATATTGCATAAACATGGCCCGTTTCGGAGATATTTACTTTACCTGCAGACAGTGACATGACTGGCGCATGCGGGTGCGCATGCGCTCTTAAGGAACAGCCACCCGTCCCATTTCTTCAGAGACCCGTGCCATGACCGGAAGCTCACGGCATGGGAGTCAGACATGCTCTATTAGCAGACCAGCACCTGGCAGTAGTGGAACCAGTTGCTTTATTATACAGCGGCATCAGACTGGTCTCCAGTCTTTAACCAGTTGCCGACCGCCGCACGACGATGTACGTCGACAGAATGGCACGGGCAGGCATATTGGCGTACCTGTACGTCCCTGCCTTCCCGCGGGTGGGGGGCCTGATCGGGCCCCCCCCCCCCCGGTGCCAGCGGCGGTCGGAATCCGTTCAGGAGCGATCCGGGATGAGGGGGCAGCCATTCGTTCATGGCCACCCCCTCGCGATCGCTCCTGACGAATGGAAGTGCAGCGTGACATCACTTCCTCTCCTGTAATGTAAACACAGGCAGAGGAAGTGATGTAATCTCTCCTCCGTGTCGGTATTTTTCGTTCCGGCACCGAGGAGAGAGGATCGGTGAGTTGCACCAACACTACACAATACAGTAGAACATGCCAGGCACACTCTCACCCCCCGATCACCCCTGCACCCCCAGTCACAGTGACACCAATTGCATTTTTTTTTTTTTTGTTTTTTTTGTTTTTTTTGCATTGGTGTCATTTGTGACTGTAATAACTGTTAGGGCACTTAGGGTTAGCCCCCTTTAGTTCTAGGGTACCCCCCTAACCCCCCAATAAAGGTTTAACCCCGTGATCACCCCCGTCGCCAGTGTCACTAAGGCTGGGTTCACATTGCAGCGGTTTATGAGAACGGATGTGATTCGCACCGCACTGCAGTGCAAATCACATTCGATCTCTGTGCGATTCGAGTTCAGCCATACAGATAGTGTGGCTGAATTCGTATCGCACCCGCCGCACCCGCCGCAAACTCGCACAGGACCCTTTTTTTGGTCCGCAGCAGAATCGGATCGCATGGGTGTTCACACCATGCGATCCGATTCCTGTCCGAGTTTGCAGATCGCACTGCGATATGCGAACTGATCTGGGGGTGTCATTAACATTTCACTGACACTCCCAGCAGTTCGCATAGGGCAGTGTGATGCGGGAACCCGCCGCGGATTTGTGGCGTTCCCGCATCGCTCCAGTGTGAACCCAGCCTAATAAGCAATCGTTTTTCTGATCGCTGTATTAGTGTCACAGGTGACGCTAGTTAGGCAGGTAGGTATTTAGGTTCGCCGCAGCTTTTTATAGCGCCAGGGACACCCATATACTACCGCATAAAGCCCCCTGATTGTCCCCTAGTTAACCCTTTCACCAGTGATCACCATATAACTGTTACAGGTGACGCTGGTTGGTTCATTATTTTTTTTATAGTTTCAGGGCACCGCCATTTATTACCTAATAAAGGTTTAACCCCCTGATCACCCGGCGGGTGATATAAGTTTGAGGGTCAGATAAGGTCTGCGTCGCCCCAGGCAGCGTCAGGTTAGTGCCAGTACCGCTAACACCCACGCACAAAGCATACACCTCCCTTAGTAATATAGTATCTGATCAGATCTATATTAGCATCGCCAGCAGTTTAGGTTTCCCAAAACGCATTGTTAGCGGGATCAGCCCAGATACCTGCTAGCACCTGCGTTTAGCCCCTCCGCCAAGCCCAGCCCAGCCCACCCAAGTGCAGTATCGATCGATCACTGTCACTTACAAAACACAACACACATAACTGCAGCGTTCGTAGAGTGAGGCCTGATCCCTGCGATCGCTAACAGTTTTTTTTGTAGCGTTTTGATACAGTCGCTGACAGCCTAGGTGCTTTTTTACCTGTGAGTCTCACTAGTGTACCCCTAAATTTAGGGGTGTCTACTTTCCAAAATGGGGTCATTTGGGGGGTTGTTTATGCCATCTTGGCATTTTATGGCCTTCAAAACTGCGATAGGTAGTGAGGAGTAAAATCAAAAATTTACACCCTTAGAAATCCTGAAGGCAGTGCTTGGTTTTCGGGGGCCCCGTACGCGGCTAGGCTCCCAAAAAATCCCACACATGTGGTATCCCCGTACTCAGGAGAAGTAGCAGAATTTATTTTGGGGTGTCATTTCACATATGCCCATGGCATGTGTGAGCAATATATCATTTAGTGACAACTTTGTGAAAAAAAAAAAAAAAGTTTGTAATATTCCCGCAACTTGTGGCAAAATATAAAATATTCCATGGACTCAACATGCCTCTCAGCAAATAGCTTGGGGTGTCTACTTTCTAAAATGGGGTCATTTGTGGGGGTTTTGTGCCATCTTGGCATTTTATGGCCTTCAAAACTGTAATAGGTAGTGAGGAGTGAAGTCAAAAATGTACGCCCTTAGAAAGCCTGAAGGCGGTGCTTGGTTTTCGGGGCCCCGTACGCGGCTAGGCTCCCAAAAGTCCCACATATGTGGTATCCCCGTACTCAGGAGAAGCAGCAGAATTTATTGTGGGGTGTCATTTCACATATGCCCATAGCATGTGTGAGCAATATATCATTTAGTGACAACTTTGTGAAAAAAAAAAAAAAAAGTTTGTAATATTCCCGCAACTTGTGGCAAAATATAAAATATTCCATGGACTCAACATGCCTCTCAGCAAATAGCTTGGGGTGTCTACTTTCTAAAATGGGGTCATTTGTGGGGGTTTTGTGCCATCTTGGCATTTTATGGCCTTCAAAACTATCAATTTCCTTAGGGTGTCTACTTTCCAAAATGGGGTCATTTGGGGGGGTTTTGTACTGCCCTGCCATTTTAGCACCTCAAGAAATGAGATAGGCAGTCATAAACTAAAAGCTGCGTAAATTCCAGAAAATGTACCTTAGTTTGTAGATGTGACAACTTTTGCGCAAACCAATAAATATACAGTTATTGACTTTTTTTTTTACCAAAGACATGTGGCTGAATACATTTTGGCCTAAATGTATGACTAAAATTGAGTTTATTGGATTTTTCTAATAACAAAAAGTAGAAAATATCATTTTTTTTCAAAATTTGCGATCTTTTTACGTTTATATCGCAAAAAATAAAAATCGCAGAGTCAGTCAAATACCTTTAAAAGAAAGCTCTATTTGTGGGAAAAAAAGGACGCAAATTTTGTTTGGGTACAACATTGCATGACCGCGCAATTACCAGTTAAAGCAGCGCAGTGCCAAATTGTAAAAAGACCTCTGGTCATTGACCAGCAAAATGGTCCGGTCTGAAAGTGGTTAAAGTCAAAACAGTCAAATTGTCTTTTACAAATAATGCTTGGTGATGTTTTAAAAATAAAAAAAAATGCATAAATTGCGGTGTTTATGGACCCTTAAGGTGCATTCACGGTGGACACAGTTGAATTGGACTTTGCTTGAATTAGTATGTTCCCCCTCCCCACACTCTTATGCCGCAAACACACGGTCGGACTTTCCGACGTAAAATGTGCGTTCGGAGCTTGTTGTTGGAAATTCCGACCGTGTGTAGGCTCCATTGGACAGTTTCCATCGGAATTTCCATTGCACAAAATTTGAGATCTGGTTTTCAAATTTTCCGACAACAAAATCTGTTTGTGCAAATTGCAATCGTGTTTAGACAATTCTGAAGCACAAAGTGCCACACATGCTCAGAATAAATTACGAGACGGAACTGCTCGGTCTGGTAAAACTAGCGTTCGTAAATGGACATAGCACATTCGTCACGCTGCAAATTTTGAAATCTTTTAATGCAGCACATGCTCTTCTTCTTTAGAATGCTAGAAGAATGAAGTTGTTTTTCTGCTCATATTCACACAGAGTTCTCACAAACTTCATTCTTTATAATTTCTCGTGATCTCATGAATATTTTTTTTTCTCGTCAGATCTCCATAATACCTTTTTTGTTTTGTTTTTATTTGTTTTTTTTTATCAAGATCTGCCTTTTTTTTCTAGTGCTCTCCATAATATTATTTCTCGTTTTGTGTGTCTAGTTACCACAACACCATTATTATCTTGTATTTTTTTACCTCAAGGAAGTTGGTTGGTGTCCGTTAATTTGACAAATTTTAGAAATGTACCTGCTTACTCACAAACAAACTGTCCTTTTTGAACTAAAACACATAGGAAAGCATTTGTGAAAAATAAATATCCATTTATTCTGGGTCATAGCAAAATAAAGAGGAAGGCAACACCCTGATGCCTCCTGGCTGCCACTTACCCCAGATGCCTCCTCCTGGCTGAGGCTTTCCTGTGTATGAAATGGACATAGTTTTATTTTTTGGTTCATCAATCACACACAATTTTCAGCTCATGACTGTTGCAAATTGAATTTAACCACTTGAGACCCGCGCTATAGCCGAATGACGGCTACAGCGCGGATCTCCTTTGCCGGGACTACGTCTATTGATGTAGTCCCGTGCACGAGCGGCCTGCGCGCCCCCTGAGGGGCGCGCACGGCGCGCTCTGTGATCGGCGAGTCTATGAGACTCGCCTGATCACCGATCAGAGCAAGGGGTCGATGCTGACCCCTTATCACGTGATCAGCTGTCAGCCAATGACAGCTGATCATGTGATATAACGGAGCCGGTAATCGGGTATTATTCCTCCTCGCGCGAGGAGAAAAAAAAAGAGCCGATCACCGGCGGCCGTGATCGGGACATCAGTCCCGATCACGGCCAGCCCTGCCAGTGCCCACCTGCCCCCTGCCAGTGCCCACCTGCCCCTCATCACTAAAGATGATTAAAAAATAAGTGCCCCCCGTCAGTGCCACCCAGCAGTGCCCACAGTGCCACCCAGCAGTGCCCACAGTGCCACCCAGCAGTGCCACCCAGCAGTGCCCACAGTGCCACCCAGCAGTGCCCACAATCTGCCTCAACAAAGGTGCTGCACCCCAGTGCCACATATCCGTGCCCATCAGTGTCATCTACCAGTGCCCATCAGTGCCCAGCAGTGCCGCCCAGCAGTGCCACCTATCAGAGCCACCTATCAGTGCCACCTATCAGTGCCCATCAGTCCCATCTATCAGTGGTACCTATCAGTGCCCCTTAGTGCCACCCATCCGTGCCACCCATCTGTGCCACCCATCCGTGCCATCTTATCTGTGCCCATCTTTGCCCATCAGTGCCGCCTTATCTGTGCCCATCGGTGCCGCCTTATCTGTGCCTATTAGTGCCGCCTTAACTATGCCTATCAGTGACCACCAGTGCAGCCTATCAGTGCCGCCTCATCAGCGCACTTCAATGAAGGAGAAAAATGACCTGTTCGCAAAATTTTATAACAAACTATTAAACATGATTTTTTTTTTTTTGCATCTTTTTTTGTTTGTTTAGCAAAAAATAAAACTCCCAGCTGTAATTAAATACCACCAAAAGAAAGCTCTATTTGTGGGAAAAAAAATTATAAAAATTTAATTTGGGTACAGTGTTGTATGCCCGCGCAATTGTCATTCAAAGTGCATCAGCGCTGAAAGCTGAAAATTGGTCTGGGACTGAGGGGGGTTTAAGTGCCCAGTAAGCAAGTGGTTAATAAATAGAAAATACCTCATTCTGACCCCAGCATTTTTCATTCTTGTCACAATCATTTGTGGCCACTACTGTCTATTGATATGTAAAACACTTTGGGAAATCAGAAATTAGTTATCAAAACTAACATATATTTCACATCATTAATTTGACAACCAGAAATATTTTGAAGAATGCTATACCTGACTCAAGCTGTTCTCCTCCACATGTGGCTGACTGGCAGGCCCAGGTTGGTCGTCGGAAGCCTCAGCTGAGGTGGAAGGAAGCCTTGAAAGAAGACTGGAGAGTGCTGGCCTGGGTTCAGTCTGGCCTGCCAGAAAATGCAGTCTGTCATAGTACCACAGCCAGGGTACATAAAGGTCATTTGCTGCAGCTCCTAATCTCTGGGAATCCTGGACCTTCTTGAGCTCCGTAATATAAGTGCTCCTCATGTCACCAATTAGGGCCTTCAAATAGGGGATGTTTGCTGTGGGGATCACCGGCGTAATAAATTCCAGCAATTGTTCCAGCTCTGCTTTCCTCTTTGGTTTATTGTTATTAAAGGGGTGGTTTACCTGCCACCATAGGCGTGCGCAGCCTGTTGCATTAGGGTGTGCACCCCAAAGCTCAAACACACATGCGTATAGATATAGATATATACACACACACATATACACTGTATTACCAGAAGTATTGGGACACCTGCCTTTACATGCACATGAACTTTAATGGCAGCCCAGTCTTAGTCCGTAGGGTTCAATATTGAGTTGGCCCACCCTTTGCAGCTATAACAGCTTCAACTCTTCTGGGAAGACTATCCACAAGGTTTAGGAGTGTGTCTATGGGAATGTTTAACCATTCTTTCAGAAGAGAATTTGTGAGGCCAGGCACTGATGTTGGATGAGAAGGCCTGGCTTGCAGTCTCCACTTTAATGTGAAAGCCAGTCAAGTTCCTCCACCCCAAACTCCCTCATCCATGTCTTTATGGACCTTGCTTTGTGCACTGGTCCAAATCATTTGGTGGAGGGGGGATTATGGTGTGGGATTGTTCTTCAGGGGTTGGGCTTGGCCCCCTAGTTCCAGTGAAGGGAACTCTTAAGCTATCAGCATACCAAGACATTTTGGATAATTTTATACTCCCAACATGGTGGGAACAGTTTGGGAATGGCCCCTTCCTCTTCTAACATGACTGCACACCAGTGCACAAAGCAAGGTCCTTAAAGACATGGACTGAGCAAGAGTGGTGGAAAATTAACTTCAAGCGCAAAAATTCACATTATAATAGTAACTAAAACATATAAAATTAAGTGTAACAATCTAAACAATAAAAATTCCAAAGTGCTATAATGGTGTGAACCTCCCAAATAAAAGGTGGTTGCACTTGACTTTAAAGCGGAGGTCCACCCTAAAGTGGACCTTCCGCTCATCGGAACCCTCCCCCCCTCCGGCGCCACAATTGGCACCTTTCAGGGGGGAGGGGGGTGCAGATACCTGTACAGTACAGGTATCTGCACCCACTTCCGGGATAGCTCTCTGCGGAAAGGGGCGTAGATTACGCCCCTTTCTGCAAGTGCCCGCCCCTTTCCGCAAGTGCCCTGCTGCCTGCTGGGAAACACACAGATCCCAGAGGCAGCGGGGACCATCCTTATTGCGCAGCGCGACTCGCGCATGCGCAGTAGGGAACCGGGAAATGAAGCCCGAAAGGCTCCATTTCCTGATTCCCATACCCAAGATGGCGGCGGCAGCACCCGAGAGACGATCTAGAGACGCGCGCTGGACAGGTAAGTGTCACTATTTTAAAAGTCAGCAGCTGCAGTATTTGTAGCTGCTGGCTTTTAAAAAAAAAAAAAAAAACGCGGAGTCCCGGCGGACTCCCGCTTTAATTTGTATTGCAATTATCTGTAGAGGGGTTTGCACCATCCCTGCTAAGTAAAAAAAAAAAGTCTTATCATTTTGATGTGTATTACATGTGAAATCACATATCACTGGAATTATTGCACTTGTAGATAATCTGTATGGTAAATATCTATAGAAGGGGGTTCCACCATCCCTGCTAAATTTAATTTTTCTATTTATTTTTTCAGTTTGGTGTGTATTATATGTGACGTTACATATCACCGGTATTGTGGTAATATTGACTATTGAGATTTCCATACATTAGAGGGTTCCACAATTATTGATAAGTTATCGATTAGTAAGTTAGCGCTGCACTTTTTTTTTTTTTTTGTGGTGTGGGAACACATAACCGTGCTTAGTGGCAGGCCTTTTACTAACACTTTTTAAATTTACCTCCAATAGTTTATTGTAAATAATAGCGTGGCGATTATGTATTATACTAGATCAGCATTAATAAACAGACAGATTTGTGCCCCACCAGGCCAGCCCCCATAGACAATGTGCCTAGCTGCTGAGTTCAACTGCCCATCCCTACACTCAGTGCACTGATGGGCACTGATTGGAAGCACTGATAGGTGACACTGATATGCAGCACTGACTGGCAGCACTGAAGGGTACTGGTTGGCAGCTCTGATTGGTAGTACGGATAGGCACTGCATGGTGGCACTGATAGGCAGCACTGATGGGCGGCACTGATAGGTGGCATTGGTCGGCTCTAATAAGCTTCACTGATTGGCAGCACAGGTGGGCACTGATGGGCACTGATTTATGGCATTAGTTGGCACTGATAGGCAGCACTGATGGGCACTCATTGGCATCACTGATAGGCAAAACTGATGGGTACTGATAAGCAGCACGAATGAATGAGTGACTTGTATAGCGCTGATGGGCACTGATAGACAGCACTGATAGGTGGCACTGATTGGCACTGACTGGCAGCACTGATTGGCACTTGTGGACACTGACAGGTGGCACCGGAGGGCATTAAATGGCACTGACAGGTGGCACTGGCATGTGGCACTGATTGTCAAAAATAAAGTGTAAGCGCCCAACTTATATATATGTGAATCTTAAAGTAATACAAACGTGTATGTGCACCTATATGACAAAATATATGTGAAGTGCCCCCAAAAAGAATAATGGGGATATTACTGTATTGAAACAATAAATAAGAAAAAATGGTGACCTGTAAATATGTGCATATACCTAATTAAAGACTGTATGAATAATTATCCCAGTGAAAAGGAAAAACAAAAACCAGTCAATATAAACACATACAGATATAACTAGTAACAATGTCCATGATAAAACATGAAAAATATAAAGTCCATATAAAAAAGTGCAAAATAACAATCTCCACGTGTTTTGATAACAACCAAGATTCTGTGATGTTGTGGCCAAAAAAGATGATATTTCACCCTGTGACGATCCCACCACCTTATAGGGTACAGGCTTACCGGATCTGTATGACCCTAGCAGACATACGCCTCAGGGGTCAATCAGAGCTTGCAATCTCAGCTATAGTAGTCCCAAAATTGGATGTTCCAATCGTGCCACATACGATTCACACAAACGACTGGATGTAACCACTGTTTTTCATATGCATATACAACTCCGACAGCGACTCAGGCATGGAAGATGAAGAAACAAAGCCAACATGGCGTAATAACGTTTTTTTTAAAAAACCTTTAATTAAAAAATTGCTCAAACTCACATTTCCAGAATGAACAGTAAAGCATATCAGAGGAAAAATGGCAGTAGCGGAGTCCTCCCGACGCGTTTCGACCTACAGGTCATCATCTGGGGTGGGCTCCCACTACTGACATACCGCCTTATATAGGTACTTACACAATGAAGTAACGCCATTCCCCCTTGTGTCACAATCATGCCCACTTCCGGTATATCCAAGATGGCGGACAGGCGTGCGTTCCACGCCTCCATTTTTTATATGCGTTCCACCCATATGTCAAATGTACTTGGACATAAAAGGCATGATAGGGGATAATAACGGCCCCACTTCCGGTTAACTTAAGATGGCGGCCTGGCGTGCGTTCCACGCCTCAATAACAATGCGTTCCACCCATTCATGTTACTGTAGAGAGAAAAGGGCAAAGGCCTACTTGATGTAATAATACAATTAATGTCAAAGGGGCCATCCCCCTACATGAGTCCCCGTTCAATAGACCCAGATGCGTATGGAAGCACGCCCGTCTCTTGATTGGGTCACAACCCGAGACCGGAAGTGCGCATCTGCGATCACGCCGGAACCGGAAGTGAATAAACGTCACTTCCGGTACGGAACAAAAGCAAGAACGAGGCGTGGATGTAGCATAAACAATTGTCTCCTCTCCAGTACCGCCAGAAAGGGCACCACAATGACACCTGGTGGCCACAAATGAAATAATCTTGATAATAAAAAACAATACATAAAATATATCATATTATCGATAATATATATCCATTATTACCATATGATATAGATAAACTATCTTATTACATAAAATAAAATAAAATAAAGTTGGTATCGAAATGGTCATTAAGAACATCTACTATTAAAATAGACCTACGAATATATTTGTATGGGGCCAGACTACATACTGCAAATACTGCAAAAACTTTTATGAATCATCTATGAAAGCATTAATGTCCCACTCCACATTCATACCGAATGGGGAGTGGGACTGAAGCTCATAGATCCAATAAGTCTCCAACCTGGAGACACCTCGTGTGAGGGGCCCCCCTCTCCAGGGTGGAGTATATCTATCTATCGCAACGAATTGTGTGCCCCGTAAATCGTTGTTGTGACATTCCCTATAATGTCTTGGCACCGTGTGTTTAGACAGTTTACTTTTAATCAAGGAAATATGTTCGCCCACCCTCGTGGAAAACGGCCTGGTGGTGCGGCCAACATACTGCTTCCCACAAGGGCAGGTTATTAGATAGACCACGTATTTAGTTTTACAGGTACAGAAAGATTTGATTGAATATCTTCTCCCTGTCACTGTGGATGTGAATTCCCTCTATCATTGATATTCAGACCTCTAAAAAATTCACAAAGCGCGTCAAGGGTGCCTCCCCATAGGAGGAGGATGTCGTCTATGTATCGGACCCACAAAATCAATGATGGGCTCCGCTGGGCATAGACGACATCCTCCTCCCATTTGGCCATGAAAAGATTGGCCAGACTGGGTGCAAATTTGGCCCCCATGGCCACACCCCTTTGTTGTGAGTAATACTGACCGTCAAACCAAAAGTAACTATGGCTAGTAGCAAATTCCAATAGTTCGATGATATAATCGCGTTGGCAAGAGACTAACGTTTGTTCTCTGTCCAAAAAACAACGTACCGCTTCGATTCCCTTCTCCTGTGGTATACAGGTGTATAGGGATGCGACATCTGCGGTGGCTATGATACATTGTCCTTGGAACTGTATACCTTCCAATTTTTTGATGGTGTCACCTGTATCCTGTATATATGAAGGCATTTTTCTAACGAGTGGTTGGAGATAAAAATCTATATACCTGCCTATGCGTGCTGTGACGGAATTAATACCACTCACAATTGGTCTACCGGGGGGGGCCGTCAGACTCTTGTGGATTTTGGGCAGGTAGTAGATGGTAGGTATTCTAGGGGATACCGGAACCAAAAAAGCTCTTTCTTTTTTGTTCAAAATTTTTTGTTCGAAACCCTTATCAATGAGGGTTTTAAGTTGTTTTTTGTAAATGTTAGTGGGGTTGTTAGGTAATTTGCAATACGTGTCTGGCTCACCCAAAATATTCGCCATTTCTTGACGCGCTTTGTGAATTTTTTAGAGGTCTGAATATCAATGATAGAGGGATTTCATTAACCTATCAGACTAGTACTGATAAAATACAATTTCTGGATTTGGAAATTGGAATTGCATCAGGGGGTTTTAGTTTTAAAACCCACTTCAAGTCCACCGATCGCAACAGCTATATTGCCATCGATAGCTGCCACCATAAAAGCTGGCTTACCTCTGTCCCCCGTAGTCAATTCATTAGATTACGTCGTAATTGTACCGATGACCGTATCTTTCTAGATCAGGCGAATTACTTAAAGCAACAGTTCTTGGATAAGGGATACCATGCGCCTACTCTGGAAAAACAACTACAAGAGGTCTTACATATAAACAGGGGTACTCTTTTGCAGGCTAAAACCCCCCAGAATGATAATGACAAATTCAAGTGGTCTTTAATAACCACCTTTAATATGCAATATAGACAAGTAAAAAAGATCTTTAGTAAATATTGGGGGGTTCTAAAAAGAGATCCTGTGTTAGGTCCAAATCTCCCCGAAAAGGCGAACGTTTTGTTCAGAGGTGCTCCAACTCTGCAAAGCAAAATAGCCCCTAACATCATTAATCCCCCAACTTGGCCTACTTTTTTTCACAATCTGGTAGGTTATTTCCCGTGCAAAAAATGCAGCGTATGTCAGCATAATACATTGACACAACGAAAAATTTTGGAATTCACATCCACAGTGACAGGGAGAAGATATTCAATCAAATCTTTCTGTACCTGTAAAACTAAATACGTGGTCTATCTAATAACCTGCCCTTGTGGGAAGCAGTATGTTGGCCGCACCACCAGGCCGTTTTCCACGAGGGTGGGCGAACATATTTCCTTGATTAAAAGTAAACTGTCTAAACACACGGTGCCAAGACATTATAGGGAATGTCACAACAACGATTTACGGGGCACACAATTCGTTGCGATAGATAGATATACTCCACCCTGGAGAGGGGGGCCCCTCACACGAGGGGTCTCCAGGTTGGAGACTTATTGGATCTATGAGCTTCAGTCCCACTCCCCATTCGGTATGAATGTGGAGTGGGACATTAATGCTTTCATAGATGATTCATAAAAGTTTTTGCAGTATTTGCAGCATGTAGTCTGGCCCCATACAAATATATTCGTAGGTCTATTTTAATAGTAGATGTTCTTAATGACCATTTCGATACCAACTTTATTTTATTTTATTTTATGTAATAAGATAGTTTATCTATATCATATGGTAATAATGGATATATATTATCGATAATATGATATATTTTATGTATTGTTTTTTATTATCAAGATTATTTCATTTGTGGCCACCAGGTGTCATTGTGGTGCCCTTTCTGGCGGTACTGGAGAGGAGACAATTGTTTATGCTACATCTACGCCTCGTTCTTGCTTTTGTTCCATACCGGAAGTGACGTTTATTCACTTCCGGTTCCGGCGTGATCGCAGATGCGCACTTCCGGTCTCGGGTTGTGACCCAATCAAGAGACGGGCGTGCTTCCATACGCATCTGGGTCTATTGAACGGGGACTCATGTAGGGGGATGGCCCCTTTGACATTAATTGTATTATTACATCAAGTAGGCCTTTGCCCTTTTCTCTCTACGTTAACATGAATGGGTGGAACGCATTGTTATTGAGGCGTGGAACGCACGCCAGGCCGCCATCTTAAGTTAACCGGAAGTGGGGCCATTATTATCCCCTATCATGCCTTTTATGTCCAAGTACATTTGACATATGGGTGGAACGCATATAAAAAATGGAGGCGTGGAACGCACGCCTGTCCGCCATCTTGGATATACCGGAAGTGGGCATGATTGTGACACAAGGGGGAATGGCGTTACTTCATTGTGTAAGTACCTATATAAGGCGGTATGTCAGTAGTGGGAGCCCACCCCAGATGATGACCTGTAGGTCGAAACGCGTCGGGAGGACTCCGCTACTGCCATTTTTCCTCTGATATGCTTTAGTGTTCATTCTGGAAATGTGAGTTTGAGCAATTTTTTAATTAAAGGTTTTTTAAAAAAAACGTTATTACGCCATGTTGGCTTTGTTTCTTCATCTTCCATGCCTGAGTCGCTGTCGGAGTTGTATATGCATATGAAAAACAGTGGTTACATCCAGTCGTTTGTGTGAATCGTATGTGGCACGATTGGAACATCCAATTTTGGGACTACTATAGCTGAGATTGCAAGCTCTGATTGACCCCTGAGGCGTATGTCTGCTAGGGTCATACAGATCCGGTAAGCCTGTACCCTATAAGGTGGTGGGATCGTCACAGGGTGAAATATCATCTTTTTTGGCCACAACATCACAGAATCTTGGTTGTTATCAAAACACGTGGAGATTGTTATTTTGCACTTTTTTATATGGACTTTATATTTTTCATGTTTTATCATGGACATTGTTACTAGTTATATCTGTATGTGTTTATATTGACTGGTTTTTGTTTTTCCTTTTCACTGGGATAATTATTCATACAGTCTTTAATTAGGTATATGCACATATTTACAGGTCACCATTTTTTCTTATTTATTGTTTCAATACAGTAATATCCCCATTATTCTTTTTGGGGGCACTTCACATATATTTTGTCATATAGGTGCACATACACGTTTGTATTACTTTAAGAGTCACATATATATAAGTTGGGCGCTTACACTTTATTTTTGACATCTTCCTCAGCTAAAAAGTTCCTAATTTTAGCGTGTCAGCAGCCTTTAGCTTATTTCTAAAATTTCTTTTTCCAATCGACCATTGCGCAGTATTGTGGTTATACAGTTTTATGTGGCACTGATTGACAATGATAGGTGGCACTGATGGGCATTGATAGGTGGCACTGATTGGCACTGATCTAGGAGAGGGGAAGTTTCCCATTGAGCAGTCAGCTAGGCATGTAAGAGCCGCTCTGTGTGTGAAACTGTAATGTAATGTTACTACTCGCAGAGAGGAGCTGTCAGAACTTGGAGCTGATGTCAGGAGTGGGTAGGACCGAAACAGCTAGCCTATCAAGCACAAGCCAACGGGATAGGGGCTGGGAGGGCCGCTCCGTGTGCATGTGGCTCTGCCCCTTTCTATCAGCTTTCAAACACCAGCCAAAAGAATAGGGGCTGGGCGGGCTGCTCCGTATATATGGCCCTGCCCCCTTTCTTAAGAAGCCCAATCATTGGCTGGTGTTTAATAGCTGATAGAAAGAGGGCGGGGCCACATACACTGAGCAGCCAGGCCAGCCCTCGACATCAGCATGTTTGATAGACTAGCTGTTTGGTCCCGCCCACCCCCCGCCATCAGTCCCAAGTTTTGACACCTCCTATCTGCAAGCAGTGACATTACATTACAGTTTAAAGCACTAAGCGGCTCTTACATGCCTCCCTGACTGCTCAGTGGGAAAAAAGTCTCTTGCAGCATCTTACAGCAGCTCTCCAGACACACATTAGGGTGTGCCCAGGCACACCTGGCACACCCTGTGCGCATGCCTATGCCTGCCACAGACAGGGCAACTCCCTGTACATATAAATGAATATGGGGTTAAAGTCCTCATCGTTGAATAGATCAATTTTCTCTGCAAGACACAACACAAGACAAACCCTAATGTCAGGCAAAACTCTCCTAATCTTGACCCAATATAGGCCTCCATCTATAAGCAGTATAGGCCACTGATGCACCAACTTAAAATTGTACCTTGGTTATAACGATCGTCACTTCCGTTACTTCGTCCCCCGCTCACAAATCGTACATACGATGCACGCATGGTCCGCTTTATATACACATGGCGGAGAGACAACAGCTGCATGCAGAGGAGAGCAACAGAGGAGAGCAGCAAAGACAAAAGGCTGGAGTCCTGAACCTCATGATCCCGGAGGAGATGGAATCCTCAATAATGGCCTTTATAGAGATGGTGGAGACGATGGACATCTTCAAGAGGGCCGACTATAATGGGAAGCATGGGCCTTACCCAAACCCAAAATGGGAGAAAGGCCAAGATCATGCCTAAAGTTATGAAGGGAATTTTGGGTTACGGCGGTCCTAAGATCAACTGAGGAAATGATCGTCAGACCTCAAATTGAGGGAGCAGGATCAGTACAGAAGAATCAAGAGAGTGCTGCAAAAAATAAGTATTTTGTTGTGTGTTCCTATTCTTAACGTTTGTGCTGCTCCATGTGCTTTTCTTTACTGTACGGCAACTTTCATGTTCATGGGCACAGTAATCGGTCGTGGGAAACATTGTTCATACGCCCACTAAAATACGATGTTTTAGGCAGATACAGGTTAAAGAGGAAGTAAACTCTCCCACTCTGATGCTTCTTTTCATTTCGTCCATTAAAATAAGTAATTATTAATATATAGCCACTGTAATCCAGCCCAAATCGCATATTACTTACTGTTTAAAGAAACTTGAAAAAACTTGTTTCCAGGGGTTAGGCAGCGCCATCTTAAGTATTGTTTTCTGAGTCCACAGTGGAGTGTATTTCCGCCCTTACATTGAGAACTTCCTGTACTGTTAACCAAGCCTCCTTCTCAATCCAACGTTTCTATGGCAACCCTGCTTCCCTGTTCATAGCTGACTTGTTTATTTCATAGTATTTACTTGTGCTGATTACCTAGTGTTTGCCTGTATGAGTCCTATCAGCTTCAGCTGATAACACTGCAGTACTGCTGTCCCATTCCCTGGTTTTGTCAGAAATAGGGATGAGCCGAACACCCCCCGGTTCGGTTCGCACCAGAACTTTCGAATGGACCCCAAATTCGTACGAACGTTAGAACCCCATTGAAGTCTATGGGACTCGAACGTTCGAAATTAAAAGTGCTAATTTTAACGGCTAATATGCTAGATACTGTCCTAAAAAGGGTTTGGGGACCTGGCTCCTGCCCCAGGGGACATGGGTCAATGCCTAAAATGTTTTTAAAAATGGCCGTTTTGGCGGAAGCACTGATATTAATGACGATTAAAGTGAAATATTCCTTTAAATATGGTGCCTGGGGGGGGGGGGTGTCTGTAGTATGCCTGTGAAGTGCCACGTGTTTCCCGTGTTTAGAACAGTCCCTGCACAAAATGACATTAAACGGAAATAATTTTTTTTAAAACTGCTTGCGGTTTTAATGTTATATCTGGTTCCTGCAATATGGTTGAAAATCATTGAGAAAAATAGCATGGGTAGCCATCCCTGCCCATTACCAGCCCCTTTGAGTCTTGTACGCATATTAAGGGGAACCCAGTACCCATATTAAAAAAAGGAAATGCGTGTGGCCCCCAGGCCCTATATACTCAGAACAGCAGTATACAGGCGGTGCAAACAAGACAGGGACTGTGTAGGTTTGTTGTGTTAAGTTGAATCTGTTTGTAATTTTCAACTGGTACATTTTTAAAGTGTAGCTCCAGTCAAAAAAACTATTTTTAAGCTTTTTGGAAAACATAGGGAAGGGTTATCACCCCTGTATAATTTGTTTTGTCGTCCATCTTTTTTCATCTCACTTGCTGTTGTCTCCTTCCGTTTGCAAGTAGGAGATGTTTGTAAGTTGGATGTTTGAAAGTAGGGGCCTGCCCTATATGCTCTGCAGAAATGGCGGAACAAGGTGTTGGTTTTGCCTCAACATTGTAAGCCCTCAAAGTGACTCTTGGCGGGCGCTGGAGCGCCCTGCTGTGAACGATTATATCAAGAATTGTAATTACATGCCATTGTTGAACAGTGATAGAAAAACTGACCTTTGGTGGTTGTGGTGCTGGTGCCACAACACTATAAGTCCTCACAGTTACTCTGGGTGGGCACAGGAACGGGCCCTCCTGTGAAATATTATATCAAGAATTGTAATTACATGTCCCTGTTAAACAGGGGCAGAAAAATTGGGCCTTAGGCACTGTTGCTGGTGCCACAACACTGCAACCTCTCCCATATACTCTAGTTTTATTGCAGGAATTAGCCCTGCTGCAAAGCATTGCATCAAAAATTTTAATTAAACGCCCCTGTTAAACAGGGGCAGAAAAATTGGGCTGATGGCATCACCCAGAACCAGAAATGTTCTTCCAACATATCAGCGGAGGAGGAAGAGGATAGACAATCAACATAACAGGACAGTCACTCAGCATCAGCATAGGCAGTCTTGAAGTGATGTGATATTTAAAAAAAAATTATTCGGTTACATCAGCTTCAGGTGCTTGGTAGCTGTTGGTGATCCAAGACTGATTCATCTTGATGAAGGTCAGTCGATCAACTGATTCGGTGGACAGGCGCACCCTGTGATCGGTAACAAAGCCACCAGCAGCACTGAAGGTGCGTTCCCGAAAGAACGCTGGATGCAGGACAGGCCAGTAGCTCAATTGCATACTGTGCAAGCTCTGGCCAGTGATCCATCCTCAAGACCCAGTAAGCCCGAGGATTTTCGGTGGGAAAGGTGTCCAAGTCTGACCTTGCCCCTAGGTATTCCTGCACCATGTAAATCAGACGCTGGCGATGGTTGCTGGAACCGATCATAGCTTGGGGCTGCGGATTAAAAAATTGTCTGAAAGCATCAGTCAGACGGCCACCTTCTCCACCGCTCCTTCTGACCGATGCCTCAGCAACACGTTGTCCAGGACCAGGAGTTTGTAACCTCCCAGTCTCTGGGAACGCGTTGCACAGACCTTTCTGCAAGGCCTCCCGGAGATGTCTCATCCTCTGCTCCCTCTGCGATGGCAAGATAAGGTCGGCAACCTTACCCTTGTATCGTGGATCAAGGAGAGTGGCCAGCCAGTAATGGTCCCTCTCCTTGATCCGAAGAATACGAGGATCCTTCAGCAGGCTTTGCAGGATCAGGGAGGCCATGCAGCGTAGGTTAGCTGAGGCATTCGGTCCGGAGTCCTCTGGATCACTAAGGACAACATGATCCGCAGCTACCTCCTCCCAGCCACGTACAAGTCCACGTGTTTCTTGGGACTGTAAATCATCCCTACAAGACTGCTGCTGCTGATGCTGAGTGCCAGCCTCCACCTCCATGCTGACACAATCATCCTCCTCCTCCTCCTCCTCATCCTCTTCCTGTGTGATGGGGGGCACAGCAGGAACACTGTCTGGATAAAGGGGGCCTTGAGAGGCAAGGAAGTCCTCCTCTTCCTGCCTCTGTTCTGCCTCAAGTGCCCTGTCCATTATTCCACGCAGCGTATGCTCCAAGAGGTGGACAAGAGGTACAGTGTCACTGATGCATGCACTGTCACTGCTCACCATCCTTGTGGCCTCCTCAAACAGTGACAGGACAGTGCATGCATCCCTGATCATGCCCCACTGGCGTGGTGAGAAAAACCGAGCTCCCCTGACCCTGTCCTGGTGCCGTAGTTGCACAGGTACTCATTGATGGCCTTCTGCTGCGTTTGCAGCCACTGCAGCATGGCCAACGTTGAGTTCCACCTTGTGGGCATGTCACATATAAGGCGGTTCTTGGGCAGGTTCAACTCCTTTTGAAGCTCAGCCAGCCGAGCACAGGCATTAAATGAACGGCGGAAATGCACACAGACTTTCCTGGCCTGCTTCAGGACATCCTGTAAGCCCGGGTACCTGCCCAAGAACCGCTGCACCACCAGGTTAAGGACGTGAGCTACACAGGGCACATGGGTCAGTTGTCCCTGTCGGAGGGCGGAGAGGAGGTTGGTGCCATTGTCGCAAACCACCATTCCTAGCTTAAGCTGGCGTGGCGTCAACCACCTCTCGGCCTGCCCCTGCAGAGCTGACAAAACATCCGCCCCAGTGTGGCTCCTGTCCCCCAAACAAACCAGCGCAAGCACGGCATGGCATCGTTTTGCCTGCGTACTTGCGTAGCCCCTGGAACGCCTATGGAGCACCGCTGGTTCTGAGGACAGAGCACTGGAAGAGGCCATGGAGGAAGAAGAAGAGGAGGGGGTGGAGGAGAGAGGTGTGTCACAACCAATAGTAGCATTTTGGAGGCGTGGTGGTGGAACAACCTCCAACACT
The DNA here is from genome assembly GCF_037356315.1 of Lithobates pipiens. Taxonomy (NCBI): domain Eukaryota; kingdom Metazoa; phylum Chordata; class Amphibia; order Anura; family Ranidae; genus Lithobates; species Lithobates pipiens. Next base: position 42,375,291 of record NW_027507718.1, on the reverse strand, counting down.
ACTGCACCTTGTCCTGCATCCTTCCCAGCTGCCAGAAGAGTGACCCAATGGGCTGTGAAAGACAGGTAACGTCCCTGTCCATGCCTGCTGGACCATGAGTCAGCGGTAATATGCACCTTACTGCTGACCGCCCTGTCCAGCGAGGCAAGGACATTGCCTTCCACATGCCGGTAGAGAGCCGGAAATCGCCTTCCGTGAGAAAAAGTGGCGTTTGGGGACCTGCCACTGAGGAACCGCACATTGTACAAACTCACGGAAGGGGGCCGAGTCTACCAACTGAAAAGGCAGCAGTTGAAGTGCTAGCAATTTAGCCAAGCTAGCATTCAACCGCTGGGCATGTGGGTGGCTGGGAGTGAACTTCTTTCGCCGGTTCAGCAGCTGGGGCAGGGACATTTGCCTGCTATAATCGGACATGGGTGTACTGCTAGCAGAGTACCCGGAAGCACTTGGCTGTGACACACCTAATTCTACACCTTCATTCCTCTCAGAGCAGGTTTCAGAGAGGACTGAAGGTCTAGTGGGGTTGGAGATGCCAGCTGATGAGGAGCAAGGAGAGGTCCGCTTTGTTCTTTGGTGTGGGTCTTTGAGATACGCTTGCCAACGAGCTGCATGGCAGGTCAACATATGTCTGGTCAAGCATGTGGTGCCCAAGCGGCTGATGTTTTGGCCACGCGAGATACACTATAGACATATGTTGCAAATAGCAGTGGTGCGATCTGATGCACTCGTCTCAAAAAAGGCCCACACCAAAGAACTTTTAGAATAACGCGCAGAGGCAGCGCCCTGCACAGGCAGAGCTCTGCGGTGTGATTCAGTCAGTGTGCTGCCCCTAAGCTGGCCCCCGGAGGGCATCCTGCCTCATTGGACATGTGCCTCCTCCTCCTCCTCCTCTCTCCTACCAGGCACCCACGTGGAGTCAGTGCCCTCACCATCCCCTCCCTCTTCATCGCTGTAGCAAACCTGGCAATATGCTGTAGCTTGTGGAACATGACTGCCAGATTGCTGTCCTTCTTGAGCATCCCCTCTCTCTGCATTCACGCTACTGCCTTCCTCTAGCTGAGTGTCATCATCAGAGCCTACAAAACACTGGGCATCCTCCTGGAGCATGTACCCAACACTGTGCTCAAAGAGTTCAGGAGACTTCTCAGGAGGACGTGGTGGGTCTAGGGAAGGAGTCACTCATGATGACATTGAGACAAGGGAAGACAATGCGTTGGCAGCTGCTTTGCTAGTACCCTGAGACTGGGTGAGAGAGGATGAAGAGGGCTTGGTCATCCACTCTACCAAGTCGTTGGCATGTTGCGGTTCAACATGTCCAGCTGCCGAAAAGAAAGACAAGCGGTCCCATGGCCACGTGCTGATGACAATGCACCGCGTCCACGACCAGCACGGTTGTCTCTAGACACAGAGCCTGCTTGCCCTCTTTTATCGGCTCGCGCCTGTCTGCCTCTCCTTGCTGGCCTTCCAGACATGGTAATGGCCTGAAGGGAGTTGGGTAAAACAGCAGTTGGGTAGTGTATATTGTGCTGGAGGCGCACAACACCCACTAACTCCTGCAGATGCCTTTATTATAGAACACCAGAGATAAAGGGGTATACTGTACTGGAGGCACACAACACCCACTAAGCCCTGCAGATGGCTCTATTAGAGAACAGCAATAAAGGGTAGATACAGGTGTATATTGTGCTGGAGGCACAAAACACCCACTAACTCCTGCAGATGCCTTTATTATAGAACACCAGAGATAAAGGGGTATATACAGATGTATACTGTGCTGTGCTGGAGGCACACACAACTTCCAATAACTCCTGCAGGTGGCAGATGGCTCAAATAGAGAAGAGCTATGTAGGTGGATATAGCGGTGTGTACTGGGTAGAGAGCACGCAGACAGCACGCACAAGCTCCTAACACTACTAATTGCAAGCTCTATTATAAAAGATAGATCACTAGCTATATAGGTGAGGTGAATATATCGGTGTATACTGCGGTCAGGGCACGCAGACAACAACCACTACAGAAGAGCAAGATCGAAAATCGCCCGATAACGATCGGTGTATACTGTGTTGAAGGTACACAGAACACCCACTAACTGCTTCAGACGCCAACACACTACACAAGGCCGCCGCGCTGGCGGCCTTATATAGTGTGGGGCGTGTACTACACAGCCTGAGCTATGATTGGCCACAGGCATCCTGCCTGTGGCCAATCATGGCTCTCCTCGCTGCTGGCGCTGTGATTGGCCAAGCATGCGGGCTCACAGTGCATGCTTGGCCAATCATGAGCCAGCAATGCACTGCGATGACGCAGTGCATTGTGGGCCGTGCGCGCCACACGAATTTGGTGCGAACGGCCCATAACGTTCGGAATTCGCCAAACGGGCGAACAGCCGATGTTCAAGCCGAACGTATGTTCGACTCGAACACGAAGCTCATCCCTAGTCAGAAACCATGAATCAGACTGAGACAGAAGTACAATTAAATCACACTTGTCTATTAATAAAAATAAAAAGGTAAATAGAAAAAGTGTAGTCAAGCATAGCCAGAGTCCAGTAACCAGATCGGGTAGTCAGCCAGGCCAGAAGTCAGGGATCCAAGTAGAGCAACAAAAGCAGGATAAGGAGCCAGAAGGGATGTCAGCAAGCAGTCTTTAAACAAACCGCGGGAGATGGTTTCTAGTGATGTGACCAAGGCGAAGGCAGAGGTGAAGTGAGCTGGAAGGCTTTAAGTAGGCAGGTTAGATGGACATCATCAGGAACAGCTGGAAACTATGGAGAGAGAAGAGAGCTGGCAATTAGCTGACAGCTGAGCGGCCAGCCCAGAGAAGGAAAGGCTAAGCCAGCCCTGACAGGTATACACTGTATGTGAGGTCACATGGTCACATGGTGTGTAGAAGGAAGCTCAGAGTGATTAGCAGCATGCTGGGAGTTCAGTGTTGTGCTGTAGGAAGTCCTGATAACAGATAGATAAGACATAGAGAGTGTGCCGTAAATCAGGGAAGATCTGGGCATGCTCAGTGACATCATTCTAAAGAACAAAAAGGATTACAATACTAAGCAAGTAAGGAGAGATCTACAAGCAGTCAGGGGCGGATCCAGGGGGGGCAACGGGTCAATTGCCCCCTCCGAGAATACCGGCAGCTGATGACAGCAAGGCCGGTTCCGCGGGTCCAATCGCGGTCGGTTCCGCGGGTCCAATCGCGGTCGGTTCTGCGGGTCCAATCGCGGTCGGTTCCGTGGGTACCCACGCGGCCGGTTCCGCGGGTACCCGCACTAAGTGGATGGGTGAGGGGGGGGGGCAGCTGGGGGGCTTAGGAGGGCTGCTGGCCAATCAGGAAGCCAGCAGGCAGGGGAGCAGGGAGATGACATCATCTCTCACTGCCCTGCATCCCTCCAGTTCCGCCCTCACTGTGTAGGAAGCTGTGTGCAGCAGAGAGATTACATCATCTCTCTGCTGCCTATCTTCACTCTGGGACCACCTTAGCAGAAAAGTGACACAGTAGGTGACAATCCGCAATGTGTGGCAGGCTACGTGGCAAGTGGCAATCCACAATGTGTGGCAGACTACGTGGCAAGTGGCAATCCGCAATGTGTGGCAGGTGACGTGGCAAGTGACAATCCGCAATGTGTGGCAGGTGACGTGGCAAGTGACAATCCGCAATGTGTGGCAGACTACGTGGCAAGTGGCAATCCACAATGTGTGGCAGACTACGTGGCAAGTGGCAATCCGCAATGTGTGGCAGGTGACGTGGCAAGTGACAATCCGCAATGTGTGGCAGGTGACATGGCAAGTGACAATCCGCAATGTGTGGCAGGTGACGTGGCAAGTGACAATCCGCAATGTGTGGCAGGCTACGTGGCAAGTGGCAATCCGCAATGTGTGGCAGGCAACGTGGCAATCCGCAATGTGTGGCAGGTGACGTGGCAAGTGGCAATCCGCAATGTGTGGCAGGTGACGTGGCAAGTGACAATCCGCAATGTGTGGCAGACTACGTGGCAAGTGGCAATCCACAATGTGTGGCAGACTACGTGGCAAGTGGCAATCCGCAATGTGTGGCAGGTGACGTGGCAAGTGACAATCCGCAATGTGTGGCAGGTGACGTGGCAAGTGACAATCCGCAATGTGTGGCAGGCTACGTGGCAAGTGGCAATCCACAATGTGTGGCAGGCAACGTGGCAAGTGACAATCCGCAATGTGTGGCAGGTGACTTGGCAAGTGGCAATCCGCAATGTGTGGCAGGCAATGTGGAAAGTAACAATCCGCAATGTGTGGCAGGTGACGTGGCAAATGACAATCCCCAATGTGTGGCAGGTGACGTCGCAAGTGGCAATCCGCAATGTGTGTCAGGCAACGTGGCAAGTGACAATCCGCAATGTGTGGCAGGTGACGTGGCAAGTGGCAATCCGCAATGTGTGGCAGGCTACGTGGCAATCCGCATCTGGTGGCAGGCGACGTGGCAAGTGACAATCCGCAATGTGTGGCAGGCTACGTTGCAAGTGGCAATCCGCAATGTGTGGCAGGCTACGTGGCAAGTGACAATCCGCAATGTGTGGCAGGTGACGTGGCAAGTAACAATCCGCATTTGGTGACAAGTGACGTGGCAAGTGACAATCCACATTTGGTGGAAGGCGACATGGCAAGTGACATCCTCAGGGCTCCCGCTGATTCTGCATTATGGTGAGTTGAACCATTTAATTTTATATTACAATGTATTAATAGAAATAATGTGCTTCAATCATCCTGGGACCATAACAACCATGGTGCCGTAATGATTGAAGTGCAAATACCAGCCATTTCCCATATAAATTGCCCCCAAAAAAACATATTTTATAGCAGTGCCCCTCCCGAGATTAGACTCTGGATCCGCCCCTGCAAGCAGTGTTTATTAGGATTTTTTATGCTGATTCACATGGGGAAAAGTTTTAGGGGAGGGTTTACAACCACTTTAACTACATTTGTTGATGCCTAATTGTATTAAAATAAGTTTGTTGTCTAGATGGGTTTGTAACTAGAATGAAATGCAAACTTCATTCAGTGTAAGGAGAGGACTCTCAGCAGCTGTTTACACATCTGGATGCAGGAGCACTAGTGTGGGACACAAGAATCAAACTTTTTAGGGAAGGGAAATATTCCAGCTTTGGAAATGAAATAAAAATGTCTTCAACTTGGAACTCTGCCAAAACAGACAATTGTATGACACTTCCAAGAAATTTTTCATATTTCTATTTCTGCCCTTCAATATCTGTGTGCGAAGTATACCTTTTTTTTATTCACATAGGGGAGAAAAAACTCAGGATGTCTGAGGACACCAGGGACTCCGAAAGAAGGGGAAGTCACCAAAACACAAGCAGAGGATGAGGAGGAAGACGTTTTGGAAGTGTGCAAAATTGTCACAACAGGTGAGTGTCTGAGACCACAGCATCAGGTAAGATATCTTTTCCTGCATACTGTATTTATAATACACAGTGTTTTTTTTTTAGGTGATGTGGATGTTATGGAGGAAGAATCTAATTTCACCAGTGAAAGTGCCCAGATCCTCATTGGGGAGAGTATGGGGTGCAATCGCGATTTAGAAAATCTAAAGCAAAACATCAAAAGATTTGTTTTTCAAAAAGTTTTAAAGTATTCTAAAAGCCAAATTTTGAATATGCACACAGTGTGTTAACATGTGCTATCTGCCATCAGTGGATATCAATGTACACCTTTTGTAGGTGCAACCCCTTCCTCGCTACTAAAGTAGCTGAGAGGAAAGGGTTGCACCCCCAAAACACGTTCATTGATCCCCCATAATGGGAGCTAGCACATGTTGACATTAGGCATGGGATCAGGAGGGAAATCCCCATTTTGAATCCCAATTTGTATGCATCTTCAAAATTTGGCTTTTACAGGGGTGACATCACCCCATCTGATAAAGGCAATATCAACACAGTTTTGACATACTAATGTCTGATATTGCCTTCACTTTGTCAAAGTTGAACTTTGTAAGTTCCTGAGTTCTGTATGTTATGTTTTGAAACATGCCTATTTAACCAAATAAAAAAGGCTATTTCTAATTAATGTGACAAAAAAAAAAATGTTATACACCAAAGATGTTGGTTTGTTCAAAAACACTTTTCTAAACGCACATGTGAATGTACTTTGGGTAAAAAGTTTTCTACGCAACAATGTGTGGCTTCTTTCAATGATCAAAAGCAGTTTTTGGAGTAAAAGTTGGTGTTTACAGTAACAATGGGGGTTATTTACTAAAGGCAAATCCACTTTGCACTTCAAGTGCAGTTTCAGTGTGGTTTCATGTGCACTTTTAAGTGCACTTGGAGTGCAAAGTGGAATTTCCTTTAGTAAATAACACTCACAGTGCTTTCTAATTTGCCTCAATCATGCCATTTTCATGACTCCAAAAAATGAATTCATGGTGCTGAAAATGATGAATATTTTTTGTCAGTAATGCATTACATACATTAACAACAAAAACAAGCTGTGTGTAGCAGACCCACAATATAATCGTTCGCTGAAGAAGAGATTGTCACCTCATGTATCAAATAAATTACATTTGCACTATTGAAGAAAATGTCCAAAAAGAAAAGCCCATTGCAGAACCTAGGAGACAGCTAAAAGATACCCAGGCAGTAAATCAAAGGAAATATTCTTTCAGTTTTCAACAATTTAGGATGAAATGTTTCTTAAACAGTTTCTGGCATATCAATACCCCCCCACCTGCAAAGTACTCAACATACTTCTATCTTACTTTTCAGGCGCTTTGGGTGGGGGCAAGCCAGGATGGCCAGCTTTCTTGTTGAAGTCCAACCTCAAGCCCAACTGAGGCCACAAAGTTCATTGAATTTCTCCTTAAAGAGTTGTGTAGAATGCAGCATGCAAGAATTATATGGTTATATTCCACCATGTTGATTGGCATAAGGAATAGGCGGAACCGGCTGGCCATTATCCCAAAAGCATTCTCCATCACTCTTCTGGCTCTGGCCAGACAGTAGTTATAAACACTTTGGTCCGGGGTGAGGGTCCTCATTGCTTCAACATGGTCGGTTGGTCAGAATGAACTAACTGAAAGCACTGAAAAACAGAAAGACCGAAGCTGAAAATCAGATATGAGCAGACAAGAATGCACTGAAAACCAAATACGTAATAGAAATACGACCCCACAAGCACAAACTGAAGAGCAGTAAAGATCATAAAAGCAGGAGGCTGAAAAGCTCAAATCATCTGTTACCAAACTTCTACTAACACGAGATTAGCAGAAGGAGCCCAAAGGGTGGCACACTTTGTATTGAACTTTCTCTTTCTAGTGCCGTCGTACGTATTGTACATCGCCGCGTTCTTGACGTTGGGAAATTGACAACTTTGTGTGAGTGTGTGTATGCAAGACAAGTTTGAGCCAACATCCGTAGGAACAAAAATCCATGGATATTGTTGTCGGAATGTCCGATCAATGTCCGATCGTGTGTACGGGGCATTATTGTGCTTTATAAAAATTGTTCCTGGGCACACTTACCTCATCCAAACCACAGAAATCCCTGCTTCTGTGATCAGTCATCTATAAAGAGTTCTGTACTCAGGAGTGCGGCCCGTCCATATGGGGCGCAGGGGCGCCACCCCCCTAATCTACATGCAGGGTGCCAGACATATGAATTCCAATGGGGTATTTTTTTTGAAGCACGTAATTAGAGCTGAAAACTCGAATTGTTTTGAAAAAAGTGTGGGCTTGGGGCACAGAGCACTGCGCCCTGAGCCCACCCAGTTGTGTGACAATAGTGAATAAATTTCCGCTATTGTCCTCCTGATTCTCCTCTCAGCCAATCAGGAAGTGGGTCCTGAGACCTGATTGGCCAGGGAGTTTTACGCCTCACTTTCTGCTCGGCTGAGAGGAGAAGCAAGGGATTGATGGGCTTTCACTTATCTCAACGTCTGGGTGAGATCCCTGCACATGCAGGACTGACAGGGAAATTCGCCACCTTCTTGACCACCTCCTGCGGGTGGGGGTGGATCGTTGCCTTCCTGACCATCTCCCACGTGGGGGGGGGGGGGGGATGCGTTTGTTTGCTCCCCGCCTCCAAATATTGAGCACCAGCCGCCACTGGTACTCAGGCATGGTTTGCACTCACACTGTTCTTGACCACAAGTGAACTGTGCTTGGGAGCACCTCTTCCAAGTGGCCCCTTACAGAGGACACCTAACTGCTCATGGGGACAGTTCAGAGTACTCACAGTACACATACAAACCATACCAAGAGGGTGAATTGTGCCTGGGTAAAATTAAAACTGCCAGTGGGAATGCACTCTTATGCCGCATACACACGATCAGACTATCCGGCGGACTTAGTCTGGCAGACAAACCGCCGGACTTTCCAAACGAGCAGACCTGCCCACACACAACCGGACTTTGGCGGGAGTCCGCCATACTTTTGAAATGAACGGACTTGCCCACACACGGAGGAAAGTCCGTTCATTTTGAACAAGGCCCCAGGTTGACGGGACTAGCGCAGGAGATCAATGTTGCCGCCAGTATTTTGTCAACTGCCTGACTTGACACATACATGGTGTCAAAGCGAGTGATGATGCTATTGCTTTCTAATGCCGCGTACACACGATCAGACTATGCGGCGGACTTGGTCTGGTAGACCAGAATCCGTCGGAAAATCCGCCCGTGTGTGGGCTCCGGCTGACTTTTTCCCAAAAATCCGGCGGACTTAGAAAGTAGTTTTGACTCAAAAATTGTCCGCTGGACTGCGAGTCCGGCGGACAATCCGGCCATCTGTGCGCTAGTCCGCCGGACTTTTGAAACGAAGGGACTTTCCTGCACACGGAGAAAAGTCTGTTCATTTTGAACGTGGCTCCAGGTAGACGGGACTAGCACAGGAGGTCAATGTCGCCGCCTCCATGGGCGAGACTGACATGTCACTGGCCCCGTCACCTGGTATGGACTTAAAGGGGAAGTCCTATGCTGAAAAATGGCGTGGGGGTCCCCCCCAAAGTCCATATAAGACCCTTTTCCAAGCACGCAGCCCGGCCGGTCAGGAAAGGGGGTGGGGACGAGTGTGCGGCCCCCCCACCCCAAAGCACTTTGTCCCCATGTTGATGAGAACAAGGGCCTCTTCCCGACAACCCTGGCTGTTGGTTGTCGGTCTGCAGGCGGGGGCTCATCGGAATCCAGGAGCCCCCTTTAATAAGGGGTCCCCCAGATACCGGCCCCCCACCCTATGTGAATGAGTATGGGGGTACAATGTACCCCTACCCATTCACCTGGTGCAAAAAAAAATGTAAATAAAACACAACACAAGGTTTCAAAATAATTTATTGCACAGCTCCGGGAGTCTTCTTCTGTCTTGGGGGGGTCTTCCTGCCAGACTCCTCTGCTATCTTCTGCTAGCTCTTTTACTAGCGGAGAAGCCCGGCTTTCTTCTTCGTCGCCGCCCGGGGGTCTTCTTCCGACTTCGGGGGTCTTGTCCCCTATTCGGTTCTTCTTGCCGGGCTTCCACTCCTTCTTCCAGATCTTTTACTAGCGGTGGCCTGGTCTTCTGTCGCCGCCTTCTCTTCTTCTTCTTGTTCTTCTTCTTCCTTGAGATGTTGACTCAACGCTCTCTTTGGCCGCAATGACAGGGACGCGGTGTCTGGCGATTTATATAGGGACAATAGGCGGGGTAACCGGGTGATGTCCCCGCCTCTTATGATGTCACAGTCCCAGCATCTAAGTTCGCCGGATAGTCTGATCGTGTGTACACGGCATTAGAAAGCAATAGCATCATCACTCGCTTTGACACCATGTGTGTGTCAAGTCAGGCAGTTGACAAAATACTGGCTGTGTCCCTGAACTTTTATATAAATCATAAGCACCAAATAACAACCCTGTACATTTAAAAAAAAAGGTTTGTTAACTTTGCATAAGGTGTTTGGATAAAAGGAAGGGTACAAAAATGAATCTAAAACATAGAATGACAGCACTAAAATTCCTTCGAAAGGATTTAGGGCCAGTTCACATCTGTGTAATGCATTTTTGGCACATTTTACATTTATTTTAGGCATGCTACCATTGAACTCTATAGAACACGCTTTTTGTGATGAAAATGCATTAAAGATGCAACATGCAGCACCTAAACTGTGCGTAAAATGCACAGGTGTGAATGGGGATTAGGCCATGGCTTGCTAAATTGACAAAATTACATCATTGTGCTGTTCAACATCAATATCTTAGTTAGGACCTGTTGGTGGCAAAGGGGTAGTGAAACCAGACAGCTGACCTTTGTTTGTGCCAAATTTTATAGAGCGTGTTGCTTCTGGCAGAATATAGAGTCAGACACTCCCTAAGTTAATAGGACCTCTCTGAAACTGCAATGTGTCTAATGCATGCGGTTGTGGCACAGTAGGATTTCCCTCCCAAAAAAAACAGGTGTCAAGGAGGCAACATATGGTCTCTGAGTCACCTGTGAACAGACTCTGCAGAGTGATCCACTTTCCTCATGTGAACAAGGCCCGATAGAGTAAAAACCAGATAGGGTATTTGCAGTGTGACATTGCTATGCCCTGCCACTACACTATATTACCAAAGGTATTGGGACATCTGCCTTTACACGCACATGAACTTTAATGGCATCCCAATCTTAGTCCATAAGGTTCAATATTGAGTTGGGCCACCCTTTGCAGCTATAACCGCTCCAACTCTTCTGGGAAGGCTGTCCACAAGGTTTAGCAATGTGTCTGTGAGAGTGTTTAACCATTCTTCCAGATTCCAGAGGCACATTTTTTTTAGGTCAGGCACTGGTGTGGATGAGAAGGCCTGGCTCGCAGTCTCTGCTCTAATTCATCCCAAAGGTGTTCTATCGGGCTGAGGTCAGGATTCTGTGTATGGCAGTCAAGTTCCTCTTGTCCAAAATGTCTTGGTATGCTGACTAATTAAGAGTTCCCTTCACTGGAACTAAGGGGTCAAGCTCAACCCCTGAAAAACAACCCCACACCATAATCTCCCCTTCACCAAATGGTTTGGAGACCTGACCTCAACCCGATAGAACACCTTTGGGATGAATTAGAGCAGAGATTGCTAGTCAGGCCTTCTTGTCCACATTAGTGCCTGGCCTCACAAATGTGTGCTCTACTCAAGAGACAGTACTCCATGTTGGAGGATAGATTCCTTACTCACAGGACTTAGAGAGTTGAAATAGCTAAGCAAGTCTGCAGGACTGGGAGAGCTCATGCGGCTAGGAGGGTCCAGGGAACTGAAGGAATCTGTAAGTCTTGGAGGAGTGAGAGAGCTCAGAGTGCCAGGAGATCCCCTGAGAGGCCAGGAGCAGACCCATGCAGCACGATGCTGTAATTATAGACTGTGAGCCAGGAGAACCCAAAGAGCCAGAAGATCTGTGTGATACAATCTGAGGGACCAGAGAGAACAGCAGTGGTGCTGCTGAAGAGGGAGTCAGGTGGCCCATCATTTTTTGTTACCTGTTTTGCTGGTGGGCAACCTGACATAAGGGCTTTAAGTTTGATTACTAAAAGTGGGGGAACCAAGTAGTAAACCAAAATTCCTGTCTTGCATGAAATCACTGAAACATATCTTCCACTGCAGTAAACAACCCCATATCACAGCAGTTATATTAAATGATTAACTTCCTGTGATATACAGTGCCTTGAAAAAGTATCCACACCCCTTGAAAATTTCCACATTTTTTCATGTCACAACCAAAAATGTAAATGTGTTTTATTGGGATTTTATGTGATGGACCAGCACAAAGTGGCACATAATTGTGAAGTGGAAGGAAAATGATAAATAGTTTTCATATTTTTTTTACAAATAATTATGTGAAAAGTGTGGCGTGCATTTGTATTTGGCCCCTCAATCAGTCAATACTTTGTAGAACCACCTTTCACTGCAATTACAGCTGCAAGTCTTTTTGGGGATGTCTCTACCATCTTTGCACATCTAGAGTGACTTTTTTGCCCATTTGTCTTTGCAAAATAACTCAAGCTCTTTCAGATTAAACGGAGAGCATCTGTGAACAGCACATTTCAAGTCTTGCCACAGATTCTCAGTTGGATTTAGGTCTGGACTTTGACTGGACCATTCTAACACATGAATATGCTTTGATCTAAACCATTCCATTGTAGCTCTGGCTGTATGTTTAGGGTCGTTGTCCTGGTGGAAGGTGAACCTCCGCCCCAGTCTCAAGTCTTTGGCAGACTCTAAGCCCTTGTACACATGGTCGGAGATTCCGTCGGAATGTTTCCTATCGGAGCGTTTTGTCGGATATTCCGACTGTGTGTGGTCTGCATCGGACTGTTTCCGTCGGAATATCCGACGGACCAACTTTTCCAACTTGCCGGAAATATTTTCTGACAAAATGCTCCGATCGGACATACTCCGATCATGTGTAGCCTACTCCGACGGACAGGGTGCCACGCATGCTCACAATCCAATTCGGACACAGAAGCGCTCGCTCAGGTAAAACTACTGCTCATAATCGATATAGCACATTCGTCACGCTGCAATGTTAAAAATTCTTTCATGAAGCGCATTCTCTTGTTCTTTACAATGCTGCAAGAAGGAACTTCTTTTGATGCTCATTGTCACACACACGTCTCCCGAACGTATTTCCTGACTCTTTTTTACTCATTTCAGCAATACAATTTTTGAATTTGTCACATCTACACAATTTTCTTTTTTCTTTTTCTTTTTTGGGTGAATTTTTTTTTTTTTTTCATAAACCTCTCCTTTTTTGCTCATCTTTCCATTTTTTGGGGTGTGTTTTTTTCCTTCTGGGACGACAGCCATGTAGGCCAATTTGATGCAGTGTTCAGCGTATGGTCTGAGCACTGACAGGCTGACCCCCCCCCCCACCCCTTCAACCTCTGTAGCAATGCTGGTAGCACTCATATGTCTATTTCCCAAAGACAACCTCTGGATACGATGGTGTGCACGGGCACTCAACTTCTTTGGTCGATCATAGTGAGGCCTGTTCTGAGTGGAACCTGTCCTGTTAAATCGCTGTATGGTCTTGGCCACCATGCTGCCGCTCAGTTTCCGGGTCTTGGCAATATTCTTATAGCCTAATTTTTGTAAAAATGGTCAGCAGGACTAACAGAGGGGGAGAATTTCCCCAGAGGAGACACAAGCTACAATAAAAACTTGGCAGAAGGTCTAACCTTCACTCTTCCAATGTATGTAACCTGTTCTTTAAAGTGTAAAAAATCCTAATGAAACATTGTGGGGTATGCACTGAGCAACACTTTCAAATTCTATGTGAACAGGTGTATAGATGAAGTAGATAATGCTTTCAAAACATACATATTATGCAACCCAGTGGCTGTTTTTTTGAAGTGGTGTTTTTCATATTGTCACACATATTATATATATATATATATATATATATAGATATATATAGAGTATGTAATAAATATTGTCAAAAACAAAAAGGTTTTATACATGCAAGATTTTAGGCATAGTTAAAGGCAATTTTTTTTTTTTGTAGTTTTGGTTAGCGTGGAGTAGGGATGAGCTTGGTGTTCGAGTGGAATGCATGTTCGACCTGAACATCGGCTGTTCGCACGTTCGGGGAATACCGAACATTATGGGCCATTCGCGCCAAGTTTGAGTGGCGCTTACGGCCCACAATACACTGCGCCATCACAGTGCATTGCTGGCTCATGATTGGCCAAGCATGCACTGTGACCCCGCAAGCTTGGCCAATAACAGCGCCGGCAGCGAGGAGAGCCATGATTGGCCACAGGAAGGATGCCTGCGGCCAATCATAGCTCAGGCTGTGTAGTACACGCACCACACTATATAAGGCCGCCAGCGCGGTGGCCTTGTGTAGTGTTCCGGCGTCTGCAGGAGTTAGCGGGTGTTGTCTATGTACCTTCAGCGTAGGATACACCTGTATCTACATATTTTGCTTTATTGCTCTTCTGTAATTGAGCTATCAGCCATCTGAAGGAGTTTGTGGGTGTTGTCTGTGTGCCTTGAGCACAGTATACACCTGTATCTACCTATATAGCTATATTGCTCTTCTGTAATTGAGCTAACAGCCATCTGCAGGAATTTGTGGGTGTTGTCTGTGTGCCTTGAGCGCAGTATACACCTGTATCTACCTATATAGCTATATTGCTCTTCTGTAATTGAGCCATCAGTCTGCTGCAGGAGTTTGTGGGTGTTGTCCGTGTGCCTTGAGCGCAGTATACACCTGTATCTACCTATATAGCTATATTGCTCTTCTGTAATTGAGCTATCAGCCTTCTGCAGGAGTTTGTGGGTATTGTCTGTGTGCCTTGAGCGCAGTATACACCTGTATCTACCTATATTGCTCTTCTCTAATTGAGCCATCTGCCATCTGCAGGAGTTGGTTGGTGTTGTGTGCCTCCAGCACAGCACAGTATACACCGGCATCTACCCTTTAATTCCTGTTGTTCTATAATAAAGGCATCTGCAGGAGTTAGTGGGTGTTGTGTGCCTCCAGCACAGCACAGTATACACCGGTATCTACCCTTTAATTCCTGTTGTTCTATAATAAAGGCATCTGCAGGAGCTAGTGGGTGTTTTGTGCCTCCAACACAATATGCACTACTCAATTGCTGGTTTTCCCATCTCCATTCAGGCCATTACCATGTCTGGAAGGCCAACAAGGAAAGGCAGACAGGCGCGAGCCAATAAAAGAGGGCAAGTAGGCTCTGTGTCTAGAGACAACAGTGCTGGTCGTGGACGCGGTGCATCGTTATCAGCACGTGGCCATGGGACACACTTGTCCTTATTTTCGGCAGCTGGACATGTTGAGCCGCATAATGCCGAAGACTTGGTAGAGTGGATGACCAAGCCCTCTTCATCTTCCTCATCCTCTCTCACCCAGGCTCAGGGTACTAGCAAAGCAGCTGCCAACGCATCCTATTCCCTCGTCTCAATGTCATCATCAGTGACTCCTTCCCTAGACCCACCACGTCCTCCTGAGCACAGTGTTGGGTACATGCTCCAGGAGGATGCCCAGTGTTTTGTAGGCTCTGATGATGATACTCAACTAGAGGAAGGCAGTAGCATGAGCGCAGAGAGAGGGGATGCTCAAGAAGGACAGCAATCTAGCAGTCATGTTCCACAAGCTGCAGCATACTGCCAGGTTTGCTCCAGTGATGAAGAGGTAGGGGATGATGAGGGCACTGACTCCACATGGGTGCCTGGTAGGAGAGAGGAGGAGGCACATCTCCAATGAGGCAGAATGCCCTCCGGGGGCCAGCTTAGGGGCAGCACACCGACTGAATCACACCGCAGAGCTCCGCCTGTGCAGGGAGCGCTGCCTCTGCGCGTTATTCTAAAAGTTCTTTGGTGTGGGCCTTTTTTGAGACGAGTGCATCAGATCGCACCGCTGCTATTTGCAACATATGTCTCAAGCGTATCTCGCATTGGCCAAAACATCAGCCGCTTGGGCACCACATGCTTGACCAGACATATGTTGACCTGTCATGCAGCTCGTTGGCAAGCTTACCTCAAAGACCCACACCAAAGAACAAAGTGGACCTCTCCTTGCTCCTCATCAGCTGGGATCTCCAACCCCACTAGACCTTCAGTCCTCTCTGAAAACCTGCACTGAGAGGAATGAAGGTATAGAATTAGGTGTGTCACAGCCAAGTGCTTGTGGGCACTCTGCTAGCAGTACACCCATGTCCGATTGTAGCAGGCAAATTTACCTGCCCCAGCTGCTGGAATGTAGAAAGAAGTTCACTCCCAGCCATCCACATGCCCAGCGGTTAAATGCTAGCTTGGCTAAATTGCTAGCACTTCAACTTCTACCTTTTTAGTTGGTAGACTCAGCCCCCTTCCGTCAGTTTTTGCAATGTGCAGTTCCTCAGTGGCAGGTCCCCAAACGCCTTTTTCTCACGGAATGCGATTTCGGCTCTCTACCGGCATGTGGAAGGCAATGTCCTTGCCTTGCTGGACAGGACAGTCAGTGGTAAGGTGCATTTTACCGCTGACTCATGGTCCAGCAGGCATGGACAGGGACGTTACCTGTCTTTCACGGCCCATTGGGTCACTCTTCTGGCAGCTGGGAAGGATGCAGGACAAGGTGCAGTAGTGTTGGAGGTTGTTCCGCCACCACGCCTCCAAAATGCTACTACTGGTTGTGACACACCTCTCTCCTCCACCCCTCCTCTTCTTCTTCCTCCATGGCCTCTTCCAGTGCTCTATCCCCGGAACCAGCGGTGCTCCGTAGGCGTTCAAGGGGCTACGCAAGTACACAGGCAAAACAATGCCATGCCGTGCTTGTGCTGGTTTGTTTGGGGGACAGGAGCCACACTGAGGCAGATATTTTGTCAGCTCTGCAGGGGCAGGCCGAGAGGTGGTTGATGCCATGCCAGCTTAAGCCAGGATTGGTGGTTTGCGACAATGGCACCAACCTCCTCTCCACCCTCCGACAGGGACAACTGATCCATGTGCCCTGTGTGGCTCACGTACTTAACCTGGTGGTGCAGCTGTTCTTGGGCAGGTACCCGAGCTTACAGGATGTCCTGAAGAATGCCAGGAAAGTCTGTGTGCATTTCCGAAGATCATTTAATGCCTGTGCTCGGCTGGCTGAGCTCCAAAAGGATATGAACCTGCCCAAGAACCGCCTTATATGTGACATGCCCACCAGGTGGATCTCAATGTTGGCCATGCTTCAGTGGCTGCACATGCAGCAGAGGGCCATCAATAAGTACATGTGTGACTACGGCACCAGGACAGGGTCAGGGGAGCTTGTTTTTTTTCCCCCACACCAGTGGGGCATGATCAGGGATGCATGCACTGTCCTGTCACCATTTGAGGAGGCCACAAGGATGGTGAGGAGTGACAGTGCATGCATCAGTGACACTGTACCTCTTGTCCACCTCTTGGAGCATACGCTGCGTGGAATAATAGACAGGGCACTTGAGGCAGAACAGAGGCAGGAAGAGGAGGACTTCCTTGCCTCTCAAGGCCCCCTTTATCCAGACAGTGTTCCTGCTGTCCCACCCATTACACAGGACGATGACGAGGAGGAGGAGGAGGAGGAGGATGGTTGTGTCAGCATGGAGGTGGAGGCTGCCGCTCAGCATCAGAAGCAGCAGCAGTCTTCTAGGGATGATTTACAGTCCCAAGAAACCCGTGGACTTATACGTGGCTGGGAGGAGGTAGCTGCGGATCATGTTGTCCTTAGTGACCCAGAGGACTCCGGACCGAATGCCTCAGCTAACCTACGCTGCATGGCCTCCCTGATCCTGTAAAGCCTGCAGAAGGATCCTCGTATTTTTCGGATCAAGGAGAGGGACCATTACTGGCTGGCCACTCTCCTTGATCCACGATACAAGGGTAAGGTTGCCGACCTTATCTTGCTGTCACAGAGGGAGCAGAGGATGAGACATCTCTGGGAGGCCTTGCAAAAAGGTCTGTGCAACTCGTTCCCAGAGACTGGGAGGTTACAAACTCCTAGTCCTGGACAACGTGTTGCTGAGGCATCGGTCAAAAGGAGCGGTGAAGAAGGTGGCCGTCTGACCGATGCGTTCAGACAATTTTTTAGTCCGCAGCCCCAAGGTATGATCGGTTCCAGCAACCATCGCCAGCGTCTGATTTACATGGTGCAGGAATGCCTAGGGGCAAGGTCAGACTTGGACACCTTTCCCATCGAAAATCCTCTGGCTTACTGGGTCTTGAGGATGGATCACTGGCCAGAGCTTGCACAGTATGCAATTGAGCTACTGGCCTGTCCTGCATCCAGCTTTCTTTCGGAACGCACCTTCAGTGCTGCTGGTGGCTTTGTTGCCGATCACAGGGTGCGCCTGTCCACCGACTCGGTTGATCGACTGACCTTCATAAAGATGAATCAGTCTTGGATCACCAACAGCTACCAAGCACCTGAAGCTGATGTAACCGAATAATTTTAAAAAATATCACATCCCTTCAAGATGTTGATTGTCTATCCTCTTCCTCCTCCGCTGATATGTTGGAAGAACATTTTTGGTTCTGGGTGATGCCACCAGCCCAATTTTTCTGTCCCTGTTTAACAGGGGCGTTTAATTACAATTTTGGAAGCAATGCTTTGCAGCAGGGCTCATTCCTGCACCACAACTAGAGTATATGGGAGAGGTTGCAGTGTCGTGGCAACAGCACCAGTGCCTAAGGCCCAATTTTTCAGCCCCTGTTTAACAGGGGCGTTTAATTACAATTTTTGATGCAATGCTTTGCAGCAGGGCTCATTCCTGCACTACAACTAGCGTGTATGGTAGAGGTTGCAGTGTCGTGGCACCAGCACCAGTGCCTAAGGCCCAATTTTTCAGCCCCTGTTTAACAGGGGCGTTTAATTACAATTTTTGATGCAATGCTTTGCAGCAGGGCTCATTCCTGCACTACAACTAGCGTGTATGGTAGAGGTTGCAGTGTCGTGGCACCAGCACCAGTGCCTAAGGCCCAATTTTTCAGCCCCTGTTTAACAGGGGCATGTAATTACAATTCTTGATATAATAATTCACAGCAGGGCCTGTTCCTGTGCCCACCGAGAGTAACTGTGAGGACTTATAGTGTTGTGGCACCAGCACCAGCACCACAACCACCAAAGGTCAATTTTTCTACCACTGTTCAACAATGGCATGTAATTACAATTCTTGATATAATCGTTCACAGCAGGGTGCTCCAGCGCCCACCAATAGTCATTTTGAGGGCTTACAATGTTGTGGTAACACCAACACCTTGTTCCGCCATTTCTGCAGAACATATAGGGCAGGCTCCTACTTTCAAACATCCAACTTACAAACGTCTCCTACTTGCAAACGGAAGGAGACAACAGGAAGTTAGATGAAAAAAGACGGACGGCAAAACAAATTATACAGGGGTGATAACCCTTCCCTGTGTTTTCCAAAAAGCTTAAAAATAGATTTTTGGACTGGAGCTACACTTTAAAAATGTACCAGTTCAAAATTACAAACAGATTCTACTTAACACAACAAACCTACAAAGTCCCTGTCTTGTTTGCACCGCCTGTATACTGCTGTTCTGAGTATATAGGGCCTGGGGGCCCCACGTCTTTCCTTTTTTTAATATGGGTACAGGGTTCCCCTTAATATCCGAACAAGACCCAAAGGGGCTGGTAATGGGGGGGGGGGGGGGCTACCCATGCCATTTTTCTCAATGATTTTCATCCATATTGCCGGAACCAGATATCACATTAAAACCGCAAGTAGTTTTAAATGACTTTTTTTCCGTTAAATGTCATTTTGTGCAGGGACTGTTCTAAACATGGGAAACACGTGGCACTTCACATGCATACTATAGACACCCCCCCAGGCATGATATTTAAAGGAATATTTCACTTTTTTTTCACTTTGTCATTAAAATCAGTGCTCCCGAAAAAATGGCCATTTTTCAAAACATTTTAGGCATTGACCCATGTCTCCTGGGGCAGGAGCCAAGTCCTCAAACCCTTTTTAGGACAATATCTTGCATATCAGCCATTAAAATTAGCACTTTTTATTTTGAACGTTCGAGTCTCATAGACTTCAATGGGGTTCTAAAGTTCGTACGAATTTTCGACCCGTTCGAAAGTTCTGGTGCGAACCGAATCGGGGGGTGTTTGGCTCATCCCTATTAACAATATAATGACACCCAGAGCAGTTCGGAGAAGGCTGTGTGCACTGCCTGCAGGAGAGGAGCGATGTGGGAACCAGTGCATCGCATTAGTGTTAACCTAGGCTAATGGCCCGTACACACAATCCGAATATCGTACGACAGATCGTACGACCTTTTTCGCTTAATAGTCTCAAGTAGAAACTGAATAGGTAAATAAAGTCATGAAAATTCTTGTACGACAGAAAAAAAAGTGTAAGTGATGTCATGTGTTATAATGTAATTGTATTGTAGCACTGACCCCCGAAAGAGCTGCTGGTTTTATTGGGCTTACCGTTACCTCCTTGTCTGCTTCTCCGTCTAGGGATTCCCATGATAAATGGCCCAAAGAATGTGGAAACTGACACTGAATCTTCTTTTGGGTTATTTATTTGGAACAGAAACAGAGTCTTTCAATAAAGGGTAGAGGGTTAGGAGTAAGTTCAGGTACTTAGATTGCAAAAATAATGGAAGTCCTTATAGAAAATCCAGACAATAAAGACCGTTTCACAACTGGATTTAACAACCCTCAGATAGACCTCCTCTCACTAGGCCTAGCAGCTGGTAGGGTGCTCGACAATGTCTCTGCCACAGACTTGTGATGTACACTTGACCGTTACTGAGGGGCGTAGATAAATTTAAAGAGCTAACATACAGTACCAGGTTCTCTCAGCCGATCCGGTAATACCGTACTGTATGTGTGTTGATCCAGGTTGCGTCCTTCAACTCAGCCTCCAGGCTCCTTCAGAGAAGCCAGCCTTGCGCATGGCCTTCTCCTGATGGGTCCTCCCCTGGGGTTCTTCAGTTGTTGGGCCTCTCCCTTCAGATGAGACGGCATTGGACCACCCTTGGAACAGTAGGCCCCAGAATCCAGTCAGGCATGTCCCTGCAGTTGCATCACTTCGGGCCAGCCGGCCCCAAGACTTGGGTTGCATGGTTCCACACCCCAGGCCAGAGGGCCATGGGGCTGTGTCAGGAGGCGCACCACAACCGGTCAGACAGAAAATAAAGATGGAACACCCCGAACCATGTGGTGTCAGTACCTTAAATACCACCTCCCAGAATGCACAGCAGGAAAACCTCCCACTGGGCTGGTTCTGAGAAAACAATGGCATTCAATACACCCAGCTAGACTGCGTTTCCACTCTTGCCGGCGGCGACAGCGACACCTGCGGTCAAGGAGAACTCAGTGCAACCCAACTGGTACTGAAACCAGAAATTTTGAGAAATAGTCCTAAAACCCAAACTGTGGTTTTAGGCAAATTAACTTTTCAAAAAGTCAGGAGCCAGCGCTACATGTATTTTCGGACAACAAATATAGTGACTAAACAAAAATCGTACGATCTGGTATTGTACGAGAACAATTTTCGTGCTTGTCTGGTCGAATAATATCATATAAACTGTCATGATCGGCTCTCGAAAGTAGTGAACACACGGTCCGAAAAACGCACGATTCTTCCTTGGACGACAGTTTTCATACGATATTTGGATCATGTGTACGGGCCATTAGAGTGTATAATTTGAATATCTATTTAACAATTATAAACAATAGCTTGCCTAGGTTTACACTACTACGATTTGATGTACTGCAAATTTGATCCTTTTTTTGTCCTGTGTGAGGTGCGAATTTGCCTTGCGTTTTGAGGTGGACAGGTGTGAATTTATCGTGATTTTACCGTAAATTTCAGGAGGCAGACAGTGAACAATTTGCAGAGATGTGAACTGTGTGCTGCGAGTTTACTGCGAGCTCAATTGAAGCCTATGAAGATAAAATTCACACTGCACCATAGGAATTTGCATCGCATCTGCAGTCAACATGCACAGGACTCTTCTTTTTTCTCGCACCAAATTCGCAACGCACAGATGTGAACCAAAGCCATGAAATACTATATGCTTTTTTTAAATATATTTAATCTTTATTTATTTTTCACAATATTTAACACAGCAGTATAAAAAGGCAAGTAAACATTCCTTATATTTTTAAGAAAACATGTTAATCACACATTAAAACATGTTATACCAAGAAAAAGAAAACAGGAAAAGGGGCTAGACACGACTTCCTACTACAATATAGTTGACTTTATTCCCTAAAACTTTCCCTTCCAGGTATATTCCTACCTAGGTTCCTATACACATATTAACAGTTTTTATTTCATCCTTCCTCTTCCTTCCCCTTCCTCTCCTCTCCTTCCCCTAGCTTCTCATGTTTTACCAATCTGTACTGGGTATTACGCCAGAATTATTATAATTTTTTACCCACTATTTGGGGGGCCCATCTTGGTCAGCCAATGGTGCCACATCCTGTCAAACTCCTTGAGATTGCCTCTCTTTGTATATACTGCTCTTTCTTTACAGAGGGTCTCATTTATTGACCTAATCCAGTTATTTACTGTGGGGGGTTCCTTTGATTGCCATTTAATTGCGATCATTTTCCTGGCTTGGAACAAGCACCTCAAGATTGCTATTGTGGTGCTTATCCTCTATCCTCTTTCCCTTCTGTACCCCAGTATACATACTATAGCCTCCGTCTCTAATGTGGTCCCAAAAGCATCTCTCATGATGTTGACCATTCCCTCCCAATAGCAGAACAGTTTAGGGCATTTCCACAGCATATGCAAAAGATCATCCGTCTCTTGACATCTAGGACATTTATCATCAACCCTCCTACCAAATTTAAATAGTCACTTGGGAGTGTAGTAAGCTCTATTTATCAACATCAAGTGAGATATCCTCTGTGGAGGAGATACTGATACCATCGTGCCCATCTCTAATATTCTCCTCCATGGCTCCCATGTTATTGCTCCTATATCTTCTTCCCATATTGTTTTTTCATTTTGAAGTTTTCCCCCAGTGTTACCTTCTCGACTTATTAACCCGTATATTTTCGATATCAACCCTTTAGTGGAGCCTACCTGTAATATATTTTGAAAGAGAGAAGTTTTTTTCCATACTAAGGGTTGATCTGAAAATTGAGCTTCGAGAGCATGCCTCATTTGCAGGTAAGCACAGAAGGTACACTGTGGTATATTAAATTCAAGTTTCAGATCCACAAATTTTTTAATGATATTACCTCTATAAAGTTGTCTCAATCTTTTAATGCCATGACTTTCCCACTCTCTAACTTTCCCTAGCTGAAGGACTTCTTGCAAGTGCTTATTGTTCCAAAGGGGAGCAAAGTCATTCATCCCATTGTACCTCATCTGTTTTTTAACTACTTTGCATAACTTAATTATCATTTTAATTGTAGGGTATCTATAGCAGAAAGAGTCTGGCTCTAATGCCTCAACTATTGTATTATGCAGGGCCCCCATTAATATTATTCTTCCATTGGGGGTACCTCCCTCCAAGGTGCCACAGCCCATTAACTGCTGCAGTTGGGATGCCCAAAAATAATGCTCCGGGTGGGGCACCGCGAAGCCCCCTTCCCCTACAGGGAGCTGCAGAGTATGGAGTCGAATCCTGGCTTCCATATTAATTCCCTAAAAAGGGTCTCGATTTTTTGGAACCACTTCCTACCTATCCACACTGGGGAATTATGCAATATATACAATAGTTGTGGCATCCAGATAATTTTTATTAGACCGCATCTTCCTGCTACCGACAGTGGAAGATGTTACCAGATAATGTTTTTTTGTTTAAATTTGGCCAGTAAGATTATAAGATTTTTGCTTATAAATTTATTAGGGTCTTTTGTCAGGGCTATCCCTAAGTATTTCAATGTGTCCACTACAGTC
This sequence comes from Lithobates pipiens, assembly GCF_037356315.1. Taxonomy (NCBI): domain Eukaryota; kingdom Metazoa; phylum Chordata; class Amphibia; order Anura; family Ranidae; genus Lithobates; species Lithobates pipiens. The sequence goes on along the minus strand of NW_027507718.1, from coordinate 42,351,971 downwards.
AGTTGGGGCATACCGGGTATTGTTAGATCACTAATGGGGTCTATTGGTAAAAACTCTGATTTTCCCCAGTTTATCTCTAGCCCCGTAAAGCTGCCAGACTCCTCCACTATATTCATTGCTTTTGTTAATGACTAAATGCTGTCTCCCAGGAAAAGCAAAACATCATCCGTGTATAGAAAAAAAAAATCCTCTCCTCTGGATATTTTCTTCCCCCACTCTAGCATCTTTGTTAAACTTGGCCACCTAATGTATCAGGACACCTCTGAGGAATGCCTTCATAGTGTCCCACAACATACCAGGTGTCGCCGTACCTTCATTAAATTCTATAAATTCCCTCGGCTGGGGGAGTACCCCATCTGCTTTCTTAATTAATTCGAACCAGTATGGGTTTATTTTCCTTTCCCTTTGGACTCTCTTCCCCCCAGTTTCAATGTAATTACTATCGGGGAGTGATCTTATATCCCCCTTGGCCAATATATAACTTTTTTTATAATCTGTGATGCTTTCTCGTTCCCCAGGGCCATATCTATCCTGGAGAGTGTGGAGTGTGAGGCCGAGTAACATGAGTATTGCCGAGCTTCAGGGTTCCGCACCCTCCAAATATCTATCAGTCCTATTTCCTCCATAAACTGACTCAGTCTGCACTTCTCTATGGTATCTGGGGTTATCCGTATAGGGAGCCTATCCAACTTTCTATCCAGAACCTCATTGAAATCTCCTACTACCAGAATCAATGCTTCATGTTTATCTAACAAAAATTCATTTAATCTAAGCATAACATCCATTTTAAATGGTGGGGGGGCGGGGGGGGCGGGGGGGATGTAAATATATACCAAAATATACATACCATTATCAATTGAACAATACATAAACATAAAAATACTCATACTCATCTATGCCGATCTGTCTACAGGAAAAATTCACCCCTATTTTCACCAAAATACTGACCCCCCTACTATAAGAGGAATATACTGAGTGATACTGACATTGATATTTCCTACTCTGCAGTTGCTGGGCTGTTTGTTTAGTTAGATGCGTTTCCTGTAGGCAAATCAGCCCCACTCCACATCCCTCCAGCGTAGAAAAAACTGCCGCTTTTTTGGTCGTGTCCCCAGTCCCCTGACATTCCAGGTTCCTATATTATGTATCATATCTTACAAATAGAGGCGGGAGGTCTATAAAGATCTGTAAGATGTATCTATTCAAAACTAAATTCATATTTAATTCAATCTGTGTCTCCATTCTAATTTTCATAATTTGTGATGTCGATCCCCTATCCCAATCTCTTTTCTAATACCTTTCGTGGTTACAAACAACATAACCAAGTTGAGTAAATTTTGAACAAAAAGAAAAAGAAAAGAAAAAAGAAGAGAAAAGAATCTTGTGTACATTTCAAACACTATTTTCCTGTGAATATATTTTTTACTTTGTGTATACTTTTGTATCAAGTCAGTGCGATTTCCTTTAGTGAACCTTTGTATTATAAACTCTTTTAACCCATACTTCCCCAGCGTTAATTTTCGGTTGGTTCCTATTTACTCATCCCGCCTCACACATCTGGTCACCCCCCCCCCCCCCCCCCGAATACTATGCTTTTTACATGACCTGTAAATCTGTGTGTTCCTAAACGCATCAACCCCGCTGTAAATTTACATCAGTGTGAACCCAGGCTAAAAGAGAAATATATATATTTTAGTTGTTTCAGCCCAAAATTTGATTTAGACACATTTTGCCATGCTTGTTCTTGTTTTTTATTATTGTTACTTTAGTAAATTTAAACATTTGCAGGTTTGGCCCTAGATGCAGGAAGATTAGCTTCTTTGACACAAGCTAATTAATATACAGCTGTTGAGATAAATTACTAGCCACACAGGTAATGCTTGGTTTTCAATGAGTTAAAAAGGGGTAAAGGTCTTCGCCCAGTAAACACAGTCCTGTACATTTAACGTCTATGATGGGAAAGATATTCAAGGAATGTGTTAAGTATGCAATAGAAGATATTATCATACATGGAATTCATAATTTTATGACAGGACAGGGGTTGTAAAAAAAAAATATGCAGTCATTCCAAGATGTCCCTAGCAAGATGTCCCTAACAAGCTGAACCGGATGCATTGGCTGACTGAGCATTAGGGATGAGCTTCGCGTTCGAGTCGAACGCATGTTCGACTCGAACATCGGTCGTTCGTGCGTTCGCCGAATTCCGAACGTTTGGGCCGTTCGCGGCAAAATTCGTGTGGCCCACAATGCACTGCGATGGCGCAATGCATTGCTGTCTCACGATTGGCCAAGCATGGACTGTGACCCCGCATGCTTGGCCAATCGCAGCGCCAGCAGCGAGGAGAGCCATGGTTGGCCACAGGCATCCTGCCTGTAGCCAATCATAGCTCAGGCTGTGTAGTGCACGCCCCACACTATATAAGGCCGCCATTAAGGCAGCCTCGTGCAGTGTGTTGGCGTCTGAAGCAGTGGGTGTTCTGTGTACCTTCAACACAGTTACACACCAATCGTTTTTGGCTGATTTACTATATTGCTCTTGTGTAGTGGTTACTGTCTGTGCCCTGACCGCAGTATACACCACTATATTCACCTCACCTATATAGCTAGTGATCTAGCTTTAATAATAGAGCTTGCAGTCAGTAGTGTTAGTGCGTGCTGTCTGCGTGCTCTGTACCCAGTACATACCACTATATACACCTACATAGCTGTTCTCTATTTGAGCCCGATTGTCATCTGCAGGAGTTATTGGAAGTTGTGTGTGCTTCCAGCACAGCACAGTATACATCTGTATATACCCCTTTAACTCTGCTGTTTTCTGGTTATTGTCTGCGTGCCCTGACCGCAGTATACACCGTGATATTCACCTCACCTATATAGCTAGTGGTCCATCTTTAACAATAGAGCTTGCAGTCAGTAGTGTCACTCAGGAGATAGTGCGTGCTGTGTGCGTGCTCTGTACCCAGTACATACCGCTATAATCCACCTACATAGCTGTTCTCTATTTGGGCCCGATTGTCATCTGCAGGAGTTATAGGAAGTTGTGTGTGCTTCCAGCACAGCACAGTATACATCTGTATATACCCCTTTAACTCTGCTGTTTTCTGGTTATTGTCTGCGTGCCCTGACCGCAGTATACACCGTGATATTCACCTCACCTATATAGCTAGTGGTCCATCTTTAACAATAGAGCTTGCAGTCAGTAGTGTCACTCAGGAGATAGTGCGTGCTGTGTGCGTGCTCTGTACCCAGTACATACCGCTATAATCCACCTATATAGCTGTTCTCTATTTGGGCCCGATTGTCATCTGCAGGAGTTATTGGAAGTTGTGTGTGCTTCCAGCACAGCACAGTATACATCTGTATATACCCCTTTAACTCTGCTGTTCTATAAAAAAGGCATCTGCAGGAGTTAGTGGGTGTTGTGTGCCTCCAGCACAATATAAACTACCCAACTACTGTTTTACCCAACTCCCTTCAGGCCATTACCATGTCTGGAAGGCCAGCAAGGAGAGGCAGACAGGCGCGAGCCGATAAAAGAGGGCAAGCAGGCTCTGTGTCTAGAGACAACAGTGCTGGTCGTGGACGCGGTGCATTGTCATCAGCACGTGCCCATGGGACATGCTTGTCCTTCTTTTCTGCAGCTGGACATGTTGAACCGCAACATGCCAACGACTTGGTAGAGTGGATGACCAAGCCCTCCTTATCCTCCTCATCCTCTCTCACCCAGTCTCAGGGTAGTAGAAAAGCAGCTGCCAACACATCGTCGTCCCTCCTCTCAATGTCATCATCAGTGACTCCTTCCCTAGACCCCCCACGTCCTCCTGAGGAGTCTCCTGAACTCTTTGAGCACAGTGTTGGGTACATGCTCCAGGAGGATGCCCAGTGTTTGGTGGGCTCTGATGATGACACTCAGCTAGAGGAAGGCAGTAGCGTGAGCGCAGAGAGAGAGGATGCTCAAGAAGCACAGCAATCTGGCAGTCATGTTCCACAAGCTGCAGCATACTGCCAGGTTTGCTACAGCGATGAAGAGGGAGGGGATGATGAGGGCACTGACTCCACGTGGGTGCCTGGAAGGAGGGAGGAGGAGGAGGAGGAGGCACATGTCCAACGAGGCAGGATGCCCTCCGGGGGCCAGCTTAGGGGCAGCACACCGACTGAATCACACCGCAGAGCTCCGCCTGCGCAGAGCGCTTCCTCTGCGCGTTATTCTAAAAGTTCTTTGGTGTGGGCCTTTTTTGAGACGAGTGCATCAGATCGCACCGCTGCTATTTGCAACATATGTCTCAAGCGTATCTCACGTGGCCAAAACATCAGCCGCTTGGGCACCACATGCTTGACCAGACATATGTTGACCTGCCATGCAGCTCGTTGGCAAGCATACCTCAAAGACCCACACCAAAGAACAAAGCGGACCTCTCCTTGCTCCTCATCAGCTGGCATCTCCAACCCCACTAGACCTTCAGTCCTCTCTGAAACCTGCTCTGAGAGGAATGAAGGTGTAGAATTAGGTGTGTCACAGCCAAGTGCTTCCGGGAACTCTGCTAGTGGTACATCCACGTCCGATTATAGCAGGCAAATGTCCCTGCCCCAGCTGCTGGACCGGCAGAAGAAATTTACTCCCAGCCATCCACATGCCCAGCGGTTGAATGCTAGCTTGGCTAAATTGCTAGCACTTCAACTGCTGCCTTTTCAGTTGGTAGACTCGGCCCCCTTCCGTGAGTTTGTACAATGTGCGGTTCCTCAGTGGCAGGTCCCCAAACGCCACTTTTTCTCACGGAAGGCGATTCCAGCTCTCTACCGGCATGTGGAAGGCAATGTCCTTGCCTCGCTGGACAGGGCGGTCAGCGGTAAGGTGCATATTACCGCTGACTCATGGTCCAGCAGGCATGGACAGGGACGTTACCTGTCTTTCACGACCCATTGGGTCACTCTTCTGGCTGCTGGAAAGGATGCAGGACAAGGTGCAGTAGTGTTGGAGGTTGTTCCGCCACCACGCCTCCAAAATGCTACTATTGGTTGTGACACACCTCTCTCCTCCACCCCCTCCTCTTCTTCTTCCTCCATGGCCTCTTCCAGTGCTCTGTCCTCAGAACCAGCGGTGCTCCGTAGGCGTTGCAGGGGCTACGCAAGTACGCAGGCAAAACGATGCCATGCCGTGCTTGCGCTGGTTTGTTTGGGGGACAGGAGCCACACTGGGGCGGATGTTTTGTCAGCTCTGCAGGGGCAGGCCGAGAGGTGGTTGACGCCACGCCAGCTTAAGCCAGGAATGGTGGTTTGCGACAATGGCACCAACCTCCTCTCCACCCTCCGACAGGGACAACTGACCCATGTGCCCTGTGTAGCTCACGTCCTTAACCTGGTGGTGCAGCGGTTCTTGGGCAGGTACCCCGGCTTACAGGATGTCCTGAAACAGGCCAGGAGAGTCTGTGTGCATTTCCGCTGATCATTTAATGCCTGTGCTCGGCTGGCTGAGCTCCAAAAGGAGTTGAACCTGCCCAAGAACCGCCTTATATGTGACATGCCCACCAGATGGAACTCAACATTGGCCATGCTGCAGCGGCTGCACACGCAGCAGAGGGCCATCAATGAGTACCTGTGCGACTACGGCACCAGGACAGGGTCAGGGGAGCTTGGTTTTTTCTCACCACGCCAGTGGGGCATGATCAGGGATGCATGCACTGTCCTGTCACCGTTTGAGGAGGCCACAAGGATGGTGAGCAGTGACAGTGCATGCATCAGTGACACTGTACCTCTTGTCCACCTCTTGGAGCATACGCTGCGTGGAATAATGGACAGGGCACTTGAGGCAGAACAGAGGCAGGAAGAGGAGGACTTCCTTGCCTCTCAAGGCCCCCTTTATCCAGACAGTGTTCCTGCTGTGCCACCCATCACACAGGAAGAGGGTGAGGAGGAGGAAGAGGAGGAGGAGGATGATTGTGTCAGCATGGAGGTGGAGGCTGGCACTCAGCAGCAGCAGCAGTCTTATAGGGATGATTTACAGTCCCAAGAAACACGTGGACTTGTACGTGGCTGGGAGGAGGTAGCTGCGGATCATGTTGTCCTTAGTGACCCAGAGGACTCCGGACCGAATGCCTCAGCTAACCTACGCTGCATGGCCTCCCTGATCCTGCAAAGCCTGCGGAAGGATCCTCGTATTCTTCGGATCAAGGAGAGGGACCATTACTGGCTGGCCACTCTCCTTGATCCACGGTACAAGGGTAAGGTTGCCGACCTTATCTTGCCATCGCAGAGGGAGCAGAGGATGAGACATCTCCGGGAGGCCTTGCAGAAAGCTCTGTGCAACGCGTTCCCAGAGACTGGGAGGTCACAAACTCCTGGTCCTGGACAACGTGTTGCTGAGGCATCAGTCAGAAGGAGCGGTGGAGAAGGTGGCCGTCTGACTGATGCTTTCAGACAATTTTTTAGTCCGCAGCCCCAAGGTATGATTGGTTCCAGCACCCATCGCCAGCGTCTAATTTACATGGTGCAGGAATACCTAGGGGCAAGGTCAGACTTGGACACCTTTCCCACTGAAAATCCTCTGGCTTACTGGGTCTTGAGGATGGATCACTGGCCAGAGCTTGCACAGTATGCAATTGAGCTACTGGCCTGTCCTGCATCCAGCGTTCTTTCGGAACGCACCTTCAGTGCTGCTGGTGGCTTCGTTACCGATCACAGGGTGCGCCTGTCCACCGAATCAGTTGATCGACTGACCTTCATCAAGATGAATCAGTCTTGGATCACCCACAGCTACCAAGCACCTGAAGCTGATGTAACCGAATAATTTTTTTTGAAATACCACATCCCTTCAAGACTGCCTATGCTGATGCTGAGTGACTGTCCTGTTATGTTGATTGTCTATCCTCTTCCTCCTCCACTGATATGTTGGAAGAACATTTTTGGTTCTGGGTGATGCCAGCAGCCCAATTTTTCTGCCCCAGGGGCGTTTAAGTACAATTTTTGATGCAATGCTTTGCAGCAGGGCTAATTCTTGCAATAAAACTAGAGTATATGGCAGAGGTTGCAGTGTGATGGCACCAGTGCCTAAGGCCCAATTTTTCTGCCCCTGTTTAACAGGGGCGTTTAAGTACAATTTTTGATGCAATGCTTTGCAGCAGGGCTAATTCCTGCAATAAAATTAGAGTATATGGCAGAGGTTGCAGTGTGATGGCACCAGTGCCTAAGGCCCAATTTTTCTGCCCCTGTTTAACAGGGGCGTTTAAGTACAATTTTTGATGCAATGCTTTGCAGCAGGGCTAATTCCTGCAATAAAACTAGAGTATATGGCAGAGGTTGCAGTGTGATGGCACCAGTGCCAGCAGCCCAATTTTTCTGCCCCTGTTTAACAGGGGCGTTTAAGTACAATTTTTGATGCAATGCTTTGCAGCAGGGCTAATTCCTGCAATAAAACTAGAGTATATGGCAGAGGTTGCAGTGTGATGGCACCAGTGCCTAAGGCCCAATTTTTCTGCCCCTGTTTAACAGGGGCGTTTAAGTACAATTTTTGATGCAATGCTTTGCAGCAGGGCTAATTCCTGCAATAAAACTAGAGTATATGGCAGAGGTTGCAGTGTGATGGCACCAGTGCCAGCAGCCCAATTTTTCTGCCCCTGTTTAACAGGGGCGTTTAAGTACAATTTTTGATGCAATGCTTTGCAGCAGGGCTAATTCCTGCAATAAAACTAGAGTATATGGCAGAGGTTGCAGTGTGATGGCACCAGTGCCTAAGGCCCAATTTTTCTGCCCCTGTTTAACAGGGGCGTTTAAGTACAATTTTTGATGCAATGCTTTGCAGCAGGGCTAATTCCTGCAATAAAACTAGAGTATATGGCAGAGGTTGCAGTGTGATGGCACCAGTGCCAGCAGCCCAATTTTTCTGCCCCTGTTTAACAGGGGCGTTTAAGTACAATTTTTGATGCAATGCTTTGCAGCAGGGCTAATTCCTGCAATAAAACTAGAGTATATGGCAGAGGTTGCAGTGTGATGGCACCAGTGCCTAAGGCCCAATTTTTCTGCCCCTGTTTAACAGGGGCGTTTAAGTACAATTTTTGATGCAATGCTTTGCAGCAGGGCTAATTCCTGCAATAAAACTAGAGTATATGGCAGAGGTTGCAGTGTGATGGCACCAGTGCCAGCAGCCCAATTTTTCTGCCCCTGTTTAACAGGGGCGTTTAAGTACAATTTTTGATGCAATGCTTTGCAGCAGGGCTAATTCCTGCAATAAAACTAGAGTATATGGCAGAGGTTGCAGTGTGATGGCACCAGTGCCTAAGGCCCAATTTTTCTGCCCCTGTTTAACAGGGACATGTAATTACAATTCTTGATATAATATTTCACAGGAGGGCCCCTTCCTGTGCCCACCCAGAGTAACGGTGAGGACTTATAGTGTTGTGGCACCAGCACCACAACCACCAAAGGTCAATTTTTCTACCACTGTTCAACAATGGCATGTAATTACAATTCTTGATATAATCGTTCACAGCAGGGCGCTCCAGCGCCCACCAAGAGTCACTTTGAGGGCTTACAATGTTGTGGCAAAACCAACACCTTGTTCCGCCATTTCTGCAGAGCATATAGGGCAGGCCCCTACTTTCAAACATCCAATTTACAAACATCTCCTACTTGCAAACGGAAGGAGACAACAGCAAGTGAGATGAAAAAAGATGGACGACAAAACAAATTATACAGGGGTGATAACCCTTCCCTATGTTTTCCAAAAAGCTTAAAAATAGTTTTTTTGACTGGAGCTACACTTTAAAAATGTACCAGTTGAAAATTACAAACAGATTCAACTTAACACAACAAACCTACACAGTCCCTGTCTTGTTTGCACCACCTGTATACTGCTGTTCTGAGTATATAGGGCCTGGGGGCCACACACATTTCCTTTTTTTAATATGGGTACGGGGTTCCCCTTAATATGCGTACAAGACCCAAATAGGCTGGTAATGGGCAGGGAGGGCTACCCATGCCATTTTTCTGAATGATTTTCAACCATATTGCAGGAACCAGATATAACATTAAAACCGCAAGCAGTTTTAAATGGTGTTATTTCCGTTTAATGTCATTTTGTGCAGGGACTGTTCTAAACACGGGAAACACGTGGCACTTCACAGGCATACTACAGACACCCCCCAGGCACCATATTTAAAGGAATATTTCATTTTTTTTTTCACTTTAATCGTCATTAAAATCAGTGTTCCCGCCAAAACGTCCGCTTTTAAAACTTTTTATTGCATTGACCCATGTCCCCTGAGGCAGGAGTCAGGTCCCCAAACCCTTTTTAGGACAGTATCTTGCATATCAGCCGTTAAAATTAGCACTTTCCATTTCGAACGTTCGAGTCCCATAGACTTCAATGGGGTTCTAACGTTCGTTACGAACGCGGGGTCCGTTCGAAAGTTCTGGTGCGAACCGAACCGGGGGGTGTTCGGCTCATCCCTACTGAGCATCTACATAGCAAAAGAGGTTTAATATTGTCCAGGGCTGTTCTAGGCCAAAACCCTGTCTGCCTCTAAAGAATACTGCCTACCTGTGATGCCTGTAAACTGACAGGAGTAGTTGCTACATAGAAAGGCTGCCTGTGAGGAAAAAGCTCAGTCATATTACCGAAGATGGGCTGAAACTCTACTATGTGATCTGTTGCTGTACTACAAGGAGGGTGAGCTGATCAGGAGGACTGAAAGGACAGACAAAGTAGAGAATAGTGGATTCTAATTTAAAGCAACTCCTGATATATAGAAGCAGATTCTGATGTGAGGCAGGCGGGTTCTCTTATGTATAGATGGGCTCCGCTGTGAGGGGGGCTACAATGTGAGGAAGGGAACACCAATGCATAGTATGTGCATGTATGGGGGGGGGGGGGTCCTGATGTAAATGGGGTTTGAAGTGAAAGGAGGACTATGCCCACCTCCCTTCATCTCTCTTTCTCTCTCTCTCGTTCTTCCTCTTCCTTGCTCCTTCACTCCATCTCTCTCCTTCTTTCTCTCTTGCTCTCCCTCTTACCTTTCTCTCTCATCCTGACTGCTGCAGACTAAACTCTGTTAATTGTTTCTTACTCTTCCTGACCCCTGCACTCTATACATTATGTAGTTCTTACATACTCCTGACCAAAGTGCTGGTTTTAATGAAGTTCTCCTTCAAGGTATAGGCTCAGACAAAATGATAGCTTTTTTGTGCAAATGCATGCAATAAAGAGCACATCAGGACAATCCAACATAGCCTCTATGGCGGTGACCACCTCCATGGTGGGTTTTTTAGTCACCACCATGGATGCTATGTTGGATTATCCTGATGGCTCTACATTCCACTCTGTCCTTCTTGCGCTACTGGTCTCCTCTGGATCTTTGCTCACAGCTACTGGGTCAGACGTCCCTGTCGATTGACGTTGGCTTAAGTATGCAATGTCCTGCAACTTCGTAAATATGGATCAACAGTAAAGTGCATTGTACACAATGAGTTAATTACATGGGGAGAACTTGCTTGCTTCTAACTTGGAGTGCCGCCTTAATGCTGATTTCATAAATGTGGCCTCTGCCTGTAAGTACAGGCATTAGCAAGCACAGTATCTCACACCCACATGCATGCACCTGTACACAGCACCAGAGAGCTGCCGCTATTGCTGTATTCAGGCACATGCGCAGTACAGGCAGCACTCTGGTGCTGTGTTTTTTCTCTCGGGGCAAGTCTATTAGTTCCTCAAAACATACAAATTTGTATATGCAATCTAATCATAAAATATGGACCAGCAAATAGGAAAAGCTGTAAAACAGAATCAAATTTGAGATTAAGGTAAACATTATAAATATGACTCAGACTGTAGTTGCCAAAGGCACACTAGAGTCTCTTTTTATACAAGACTTAAAAAAATGCATTTTTGTTGGTTTGGCAGTGTCATTCATAAGGACTCCTTGTTGGACAGAACTCCCATAAGACACTCTTTATCACTCTTTTACTCATTTTGACTGATAGAGTTCAAAAGTGAGCCACAGTTTCTAAAACATTGAGAAGATGACCACAGAATTGTGTTCTCCAAAGCTCAAAAAGACAGTATAGTCCTTTTCACGCATAAAGCCTCCAGTGCTTGTAAATATCAAGAAAGTAGCTACAAATTACTGACCAGATAGTACAGGACACCCAGTGTCCCTTCATCAAATGTTCCCACAAGCCCCTGGTGGCTTTTATTGCTATTGCGGGGGGGGGGCAGTCGATTCCCCCTCCACAGGGTGTGCCCCCCCATACCAGTTTAATACATGGCTGTGGGTGTGTGTGGGAAAACTTTCCCCTTCTCACTGCTGCTGACAGGAGTGGCTGTACAGTGCTGAAGCCTGTACCTGTGTCCCCACGTGGAAGCAGACTATAATTATCCCTTGCTCTTTTCTCCCCCACCCCCCGGCAGAGCAGATCAGATCCAACAAGGGGAAAGAGATGTAGCCAATGGAAACACTGGAGGGAACTTGCTGGGAAGAAGCTTTGAATGATGGGAATTATAGGTAGGGTACACTAGAAAAACTGGGAAGGAGACTCAGCACAGTAGTCTCAACTTATTCCAAGGGCTTTACTGGTACCAAATCCTCTATTAAACTGAAAAATAAATAAATCTCTCACAGGTGAGGGATTGATTTATTTTGTTGATTGGAACTATTGCTCTTTAAGGGGGTTCTGCACCATCCTTGTTAGAGGACATCAGTTCCCGCAATTTCCTGTTCGGAGAGGAGGAGAGTTTTCACCAAATTCCCAGGCAAAAATTGGAAGAGAGTGGGCAGTCCAGGGAAGACAACGAAGAGGACAAATCTGTTGTGAGGGTCTGTGCCCTACATCGGAGGGACCACAGAGTGATTAGAGAGGAGCGAAGAAGAATTGTTGCTGTGACTGTTTCCCACATCAGGGAGAGGGGATGAACCTGCCCCTGAGCTTGCTGGAGCTGCCTTCAGAGACTGAATGGAGAGATGGCATTACTGTATCTTCAGGCTGGAAGAGCAGCGGAGACTGCAGCCTGTGTGAGAATTCAGGTCCTGATCACTGGAAATGCTGATAGCCAAGCACTTGGGACCTGATGAGCCGCCTACTAGGAAATGGTGAGCTGAACTGCACATCCTAAATGCCTGCCACACTCTGTCAGTCCAAATAGAGACTGTCCTACTTAGCAACCTATCCCTTATCATTCCATCCCACTCTTAAAGGGCCAGTGCATCACCTAAAGAAGGGCCCCACCAAAAACTATCCAATGCTGAAATTCAGACACCAGGGACTCTTAGGCACTTTCAAACGGTACCCCATCCACTAAATACGCATCTGTAGTTTTAGGAGGTGTCTGGACAAGCCTCTTCTCCCCTGCTCCCACCCCCACCCCAACCAAACCCACTCACACAAAAAAAAATGGACGACTCGTGTGGCTAGGTGTGTAATTGCCATCATCCCTATGGTAATAGAAATCATTTGAAAACCTCTAGTTTAGGATTTTTAAGGCAATTTGAAATGATGATTGGAAAAAAATATTCTATATATATATATATATATAAGATTTTTTTTAACATATAAATAAAGAATTATATAGAAACATTCAACATGTTGCATAATTTGTACAAAAAATGAAAAGCATTGCATAATGTATTAGATTTGTTTGGAAGTGGTATTTCCCAACTACTTGCTGAATTACCACTGGTAGAAAACGGATGATGATGATGATGATGATAAGTAGAGGGATAACCAACGCGTTTCGAATAATAGATGCATAAACAGAATCTTCATTAGGGATTTCTACCACTTCTGAAATACAAAATATGCTCATTTTAGAATTCATATGAATTCCACATACAGTACATATTTTCAACTACAATCTTATTGCATGAACACTTAACACTTGTATAACATTTAGCAAAGGCATTCCTTGTATCATGGAGGAGAAAGCCCAATATCTGCATGAGTTGCCCTTCACCTTGTCCAGACTGCTGGATATGATCAAAAAAAAATTACACTCAAAGCAGGGGGAAACACCGGAGGATATTTAAACTAGAGAACCAAAAAGAAAAAAGTAACGAATCCAATGGGCAATAATAAATAATTATAAATATATAAATATATATATGGTAAAGGTGGTGGGTATAACACTATGAGGAAAAATGGTGCACCAAATGGAAGTACAAAAAACCCCACCTCAATTTGAGGTAAAATCACTGAAAAAGATCCTGGAACCACTCCAAGGATACAAAAAAACTCAGTTGGATGATTTTTTTTTAGATAAAGCCAATGCACCTCAATCACCAACAACACAACAAAAGGGGATAGAGCCCTTTGTAGTCAAAACTGCAAAGGAAGATTTGAATGTCATCAACCGGTCCTCTCATACACTAACACAGGCAGAGCAATATGTATTATACAAATGTTGGACTTCATCCTGAGACACAATGTCTTCCTTTTTAAGGGCTCCCACTACCTCCAGGTGCAGGGCGTGGCTATGGGGACCTGCTGTGCCCTCTCATATGCTAACTTATACCTAGGGGAGTGGGAGAAAGACTTCCTATTGGGAGAACAATCCTCTATGTATACTCGCCACATTCTTATGTGGCAGCGATACATAGACGATATACTGCTTATTTGGGATGATCCAGAGGATAAGCTGGGAAACTGTCTCAATTTGATGAATCAGAACAATTTCACTTTGTTTTTCACAATGATTTATGACCCATATAAAGTGGACTTCTTGAATATCAGTATTCTCAAAAATTAAAGTGGTGGGCTCACCTTTAAACTCTTTAGAAAGGAAGTAATAGAACTAGCAAATGATTTCTTCAGTGTCGCCTTGGATGAAGAAAGCCAAGAACTCTTTGCTTTCTGGGTTGAAGGAGCAAATGTTTATGCTCATCTGATGCTAGAGACCAGCAACATGAAGAAAAAGATGGTGACAAAGGCAAAGATGGGACTGGTGCCAATACTTTAGCATTAAGTTCAACTGAGAGGTGTCCAATTTGTCTGAACAGTCTTTTCCTGGAGGCTGACTTTCCAGAAGTATGTTGTCATGTTTTCTGTATTTCCTCCATTTTTAAATGGTGTAAAACATCCTCATCCTACCCTGTTGACCGCAAACCCTTTCAAACTGTGTATGAAATAGATCCGGTTGGTGGATGCACCAAGATCCATATTGTGGCAAGAACATAAAAAGAAAACTGCAGCTGCAACCTGTGCCAGTGGTGCTGTACAAAAGGGAAGATATGTTTTAGAATGGATGTTATGAAGAAATATTCAAATTAAATCTTGAAAAGAGCAAGGACAAAAGATTTGTCATCAGCAATGCTGAGCGAGTATGAAGCAATCCTGCTTGAATTAGGAGAAATATAAGTGAAAAGATGTGCTACAATCAATCCTGCAGCTTTTTCCTAGAGAGAGAAGAAGACCTCGAAGAGGAGGGTGACCACATCTGCTTAAAACTTATGGAAAAAGAAATGCAGCAAATCTTGACAGTAAAGGACACTCCTCTTGAAAGTTCTGAACTGATCCTGTTTGCAGAGGGTTCACGCCTGTACAAATATGGAGTAACCAAGAATGGCATATGCAGTGTGATAACATTGGAGGAAGTGATTAAGACCCAACTACTCCCTTCATCACTTTCAGCACAGGTTGCCAAAGTGGTAGCACTCACCAGAGTCTGTGAGGCCGCAAAGAATCAAACAGCCAACATCTACACTGATAGCAAGTATGCTCTTGAAGTAGTCCATGATTATGGACCCATAAGGAAGAACAGAAGATTCACAACTACTGCAAGAGAACCAATTCAAAACTGGAAATATGTTCAATAAATTTTGAAACAGTCACCCTCCCAAAGAAAGTAGCCATCCTGAAGGTCAAGGCATATACTGCCAGGAAAACTGCTGAAATCACTGATTTTGCAAAGGAATAAGAAGTCCGTAACAGATTGAAGAAAAATAAGAGAAAAAATACTCAAAGTAAAAGAACTGATTAAGAAATTGTCACAATCTGCACCTGGTGATTGGAATGAAATCATGGAAAGGGACAGAGCAAAGAAGAACCAAGAAGGGTCGGCAACTATGGGGGTTAAGGAAGTGAAAGGTGGATAAAACAGAGGAGAGGTAGAATTGGCTGGGGAGCAGCAGGATAGGGAGGGTTTTTGTTTATTAAGGGGGAGGCGGGGTCTCCCGGGCATCATTGGAGGGGCAGAGGTGACAAAGCAGGCAGTTTCCTACCCACCATCCCTGTGGTGTTTATTTTATTTATTTGCAGGTGCAGTATGAGCAGGTGATGTCATGGCAGCTGATTGGGTGGCTGTGCTTGGTCTTTGACGGTGTAAGAAAATACTTATGAGATGGAAGTGTTGGGGACTCATCTGTGATATGTGCCCCTCTGGTGTATTCCAGTTAACATAGTTTAGCTGGAATATGGTAATGGTTGCACTGCGGGTAGTGGGTTGTCTCTGAGCTGGTGTGTTACAGCTGGAGGCCTATCATGGTAAAGGTCCCTGTAGGTCAGTGTAGAAGTGGAACATGTTTTGAATTTTGGGTTGCCATCAAAGACCAACTGGCTGAGCACTGTTAGTTTGTTTTTCAGATGTTGATGTGTAAAATAATGTTAATTTAAATAAGTTGTTTTGTTAATAAAAGGCTGCTATGGCCATTTGTACTCCATTTCAGTGCGGTCTTGTTAACTTAGGTAATGTTAAGGGGTAGGGTGAGTACAAATGTTGTGGCAGAAATTAAAGAAGGTTCGGGACATCTGATCTACACTGGTCAAGCTTTTGTACTCACATTCCATTGAAAAGTTAAACCTGATCTGGGTACTGCACATTACCTATCCCATTTTTTTAAAATCGCTAAACAACTCTGAATATGGTCAGCCGATGTAAGTACTGCTTTTAGTTTACATAACATTAACCACTTTTTCAACAATGTTTATTTTTATAAAATTCAATAACAGTGCAAAGGGCACTGCTATTGAATTTTATAAAAATAAACATTGTTGAAAAAGTGGTTAATGTTATGTAAACTAAAAGCAGTACTTACATCGGCTGACCATATTCAGAGTTGTTTAGCGATTTTAAAAAAATGGGATAGGTAATTCGTCATTCTGCATTCAAGAAAACATATATACATTACATATTGATGAAAAACTTTATTTTTTATTTTTTTAAAGGTATCTTGCTGTATTACTATGTAAATACATATGTTATTGCAGCAGGTGAACAAGCCTTCCAATAAACTTCCACTGATACCTGGTGTTCCTATCTGTACTGGGAGGTGGTGTGAAAAATCCTGCAGGAAACATTTATGCATCCTCCACCCACTTCATATGCTATAATCTTTAAAACAACCTTATCTTACAAAGTTTTGCACAATGTATTTACTGTATATTGCTGTATGTGATACCGGTAAAAGATACCAGGAAACTGAGGAGTGACTTCAAAGAAAAAGAGTAAACTGATAATATGCAATTGCTAATCACTTTAAGCAGGTGACAAGATAAGTGCTGGTTTGAAGGTGTTATTGCGTGTTCGACTGGCCATATATTATACAATTTTCCTTTAGATTTACCAAAGCCATATACTGTAATGTGAGGTCAAACCTAAACACTTTAATTTTGTATGCAATCAGGCAGGCCCTTGCACTAAATGTATATTGTATGGCCAGCCTTAATGTGTTACTAAATTCACAACAGTAAAATCAGTCTGTATATGCAGTAAAGCATGCTTGTTATACTCACTGTGGAATCTAAGAGGTTAATCCTGCACATTGTGTAAAAGGGCTGTTTCATCCTGTCTTCTCTGATCCTCTCCTTCTTCCACAGTCCCCAATCCATCCCTTGATAGAACAGAGCCTTGGGGGCACTCTGCACATGCTCAGTTTGGTGAATATTGCTAGAGCGTTTATTTTTTTCTTGGGAGGGTGCATGTGATCGGCGCAGGGCCAATCAGCACTGTCCAGACAGAGGGTCAGGGGTCCTGCAGCCTCATTGCACAGTCAGAGTAGAATGAAAAATCTACAAGCTTTAACCAGACAATGATAGAAGTCACAAGACTGCTATATAGTGTACTGCTGATGAGAAAAAGTATTTAGCAGTTTATATTTACTAAAATACTTGCATTTCCATGTTCTGTGTACTGTCGGAATATAGATATAGTGAATGCATGGTCCTGGATTTAGCAGCACTTTAAGCTGGCCTTCAATGGTGGCCTGTCCATTAGGGGGCATGGGTGCCACCCCCTATCCATGTGTCCGGTCCCCTGATCTACACACAGGTACCAGACCCTGGATTCCAATGGGGGGGGGGGGGGTTGAAGCACATAATTAGAGCAAGAGGCTCTAACAGGCTTCAAAAAATGGTGGGCTCATGGTGCAAAGCACTGCGCTCCAAGCCCACCCAGTTGTGTTACAATAGCGAATTAATTTTCAGTATTGTAACACTGATTCTCCTCCCCGGCAATCAGAAAGTGGGTCATGAGACCTGGCAGCCAATTGGCTGAAAGGAGATCTGACCGGATTCGCCACTAGGAAGAGGAGGGAGGAGACGATGGGGAACCAAGATGAGCCTGCAATGCAGAGAGAAGCCTCCCCGCGAGATGGGGTAAGTGCGAGGCCTTGACCGACTGACCAATGGAGGGTGCTGCCTATGACCCAACACAAAAGGCTGTTCATCTTAATGCATAGAGTTTTTATGTCCCCATTTTGGCAAAATGTTTTGCATTTCAAGATGAATGGAAAATTAGGGTGGTTTGGGTGTTTTTTTTTTTTTTTTTACCTTTAAATGGTTCCTGAGGGTTACGGAATCTCCTTTCCGCTATCCTGTACCTGTTCTCGTGCCTAAAAAATATTCTCATTATTTTAGAGGAAAAAAAGGAAGGAAAAAAAGAGGCAGAAAAAGAAACAAAAATAACTAAAGAGCTGGGTTCTCCTACCTTTTCTAGCTGTGACCTGGCCTGCCTGGACCTGACAATTCACTGACAGGCCACTAGTAAATCATTGGGCTCTGTTTAGGCTGGAATAAGCCCTGTAGAGGAAGTGCTGAGTAAACAGAATTGACAATGGCAGGGTTAACATGTATTTGACCAAAACAATAAACAAAGCCACAATGAAGATAGAGAAAGGGACGATTTTTTTGGACAACAAAAACAACTAAAACATAACAGAATGCAATCGACAATATTGTCCAACTATTGTGCTTAGGCCCACTATAATCAGTTGGATAATAAATGCAAAGTATGCCAGCAGTGGAGCCCTTAATTTCTCGTGGAATCACTCGACCTTCAAATTAAGGTATTTGTATTTAAAGGGTAGAGAAATAGTCACAAAGTATCCTAGAATAACTGAAGATGAAACGATGAGGAGGTCCCCTTAAAGAGAGTTTCACTAGCAGCAGCAACTTTCAGTAAGAAGCAGGTTGAGTACACTAGTGTTGCAGACCTACCATACATTTACGGACAGTTTGTACATATCAGCTGATTCATAAATTGTCCTTAGTGTCCGTTGCGGACAGTGGCTGGTAGTAAATATTATGTCCAGGCTCAGAACAGCGCATGCAAAGCAGTGCAAAGAAGATTGAGGTGGTAAAAAAAAGAGAGCAGGGGAGGAGCGAGACTCCCAGGGAGGAGGTCAATGTGACAGTGTTATTCCAGCCTTGCCAGTCATCAAACTGTCTCTGTAGGGGTAGGGATTACTGTTGTAAGGGGAATACACTGAAGTAAGAGGGGACACAGTAAACCCCCCCCCCCCCCTTACATTAGTGTATTCACTCTGCAGAATGTAGTCTATGCCTCTAGTCACCAGATTCCTCCCCGCATCAGAGTTCCCAGTTTTTCACCCCTTTCCCCATTACCGTGCAAGGGAGAACTCTGCGGAACCTGATGTAAAGCAGAACTCTAATGTAAAGGGGAACTCTATGGACTCTGATGTAAGGGAGAACTTTGTGGACTGTAATATAAAGGGGAACTCTAGAGTCTAATGTAAAGCAGAACTCTGCGGACTCTTGTGTAAGAGGGGAAGAATGGTGACCAGAGACCCCCTTACATCAGAGTTTCCCTTTACACCAGAGTCTGCAGCATCCCTCCTTACATCAGAGTTCTCAGGATTCTCCTTTGACAACAGGGTCCACAGAGTTTCCCCCTTGCACTGTAAAGCAGAACCCTGAAGACTCTGATGGGTTATATTACCCTGACCACATTGCTAACTGCACTAGCTATATGTCTATAGTTTAAATATTGATATTTGCACTGAAAAGGGTAATTTTGGCTAACAGCCAATCACACTCTCCCCACTGCAACCGCACATATACACACCCCTTGCATACATGTGGCTACAGGGTTGGGAATGCCTAGTGCCTTTGTTGCCTATGATTGGCTGTCAGCTTTGACAGCTTCATTGGTGGCTGGTGGAATTTTTTTTTTTGGGGGGGGGGGGGGGGGTGGTTGGCAAACAGTATTTGATCAGTTTTGATTTTGAGCATTTCTGACAACCTATGGGGCTGGCTTAGTGATTCCGCATACTGTATAAGGAGACGTGAGGTGTACCTAGATGGCACTGCTTCTGATGACGAAATGCGTAAGCCAGAACTTTGAACCGATCACGTCACTTCAGGTATCCTGTGATTTAACACACTGTGGAAGAGGTCCCTGCATTGGATACCTGGAACAAAGGCTGATCTGACTACAGGGGTACAGCTATCTGGTGAGTGTGGAACCAAGAGGGGAGCACGAGTGTTAATCACTTTTTGCACAGAAGTTGTGACCATCCAAATCTCTGAATAACCAAAAAATTCCTTTGAATTTACATTCGGACCGAAACAAATTACACATGTCTACAAATGGCAGCGTGGAACACTGCTTGCCAAAAAATGTAAACTAAGGCCTCTTGCACACGATACTCCTGTTTGAGCATGTGCTTTTCCAGACTTTTTTTGTATGTGTTTGCACGCATTTTCACGTATATGCGTTCATGCAATTTTTGCGCACACACATGAAAACCCATTCTCACGTTTTTGTTCTGCACAATATATAAATGGTCATTTGAGAACAGTTGTGTGCAATCGTGCGTATTTGCGCACATGAGGCGTAAATTACTGACCAAAAATGCTGATTTTTAGGCCTCTTGCACATGGTACTGCTGTTTTAGGCATTTACTTTTTCAGAGTTTTTTTTTTTATTTCTGCACATATGCATTCTCGCAAATTTGCGCACATTCCTGCGCATGCGCTGTAGCTTGTTCTCGCATTGACAATGTCAATGGAAAATTTGTGCGCATTTGAGCACATGAGGCTTAATTACTGACCAAAAATGCTGATTTTTCTATTCATTTTTTTACTGAAGAATACACGGCACTTGTTTACACACCTGTGTGCATAGGCACATTACAATTAATGGGCTGTATATTAGCTCAGTAAAATAAACTGTACTGAGCTGCAGTGTGCAAGAGGTTATCATAGCTGCTGAGCCCTGACTACCGTGGTCAGTTTACATGCCTCTCATCCGCAGCTCATCTGTCCTCTCTCCCCCCTCCCTGTCATCATGAGAGTGGCTCTCCTGCCTGCCCCTATTCAGCTGCATAATGCAGCTAATATACATGTATCCCCTCCGGGTATGGCTTAGGAGAATGCTTTTGGGGAACATGGACAGGCATCCCTGCATTGTACAGAGTAGAAGTGAGACATGAAGCACAAAACCTGGCTGCAAATGCACAGGTGCTATCCAATAGCAGTCAGTAAGTGCCAGCATTGCCCCCTTAGCAAGATGACTGATGCCATGTGCCAATTGTGCTAAAACTGGGTACAAATTCCTGGGTAGACACCAGCTGTTGTCAGCGCTCCACAGGCCTTGCTGATTTTGGATAGCATTACATTTGATCCGCTTATCCTTCTCTTCATGGGGGGCCTGGTTCTTCCACTGAATTAGAGTTTCTAAATCCCACTGCACTTGATGAAGGGAATCTGTCCCCACTACCTGGGCGACCCCTACAGTGGTTTTGACTCCAAATGCCATAAGGGCAGAATCCTTTGCCGATTGGTCCGCTAAAGCATTTCCTCTGGCTGTCATGTCATTTCCCCTTGCATTTCCTTTTACCTTCAAGATGGCAACTTCTGCTGGTTTCTGAAAGGCCTCAAATAGCTTCTCTATGAGTTTTGCATGTCTCACTGGCTTCCCTGCACTAGTCAAAAAGTTCCACGCTTTCCAAATAAGCCCAAAATCGTGAGCTATTCCAAATGCATATCTGCTGTCAGTGTAAACGTTTCCCTTTTGATTCTTTGATGGTGTCTGTAGTGGTTACAGCAAACCCTATGTGTGGCTGACCATTATCAGTGTAAAATCTGGAACCATCTACGAATAAGTGTGTGTCACAATCTGATAAAGGCTGATCTTTTGCTGGTGTCACAGAGGCCCTTTCTACCTCCATCAGAGCCATACATTCATGAGAAAAACTCTCAGGTTCTACATCAGTACCATTTGTTGCATCTTCCTCATCAATTTATAGGAAGAGTAGCTGGATTTAAAGTAACAAATCGTTTGATTGTTAAATTCGATGAAGCAAAAAGAGCAGACTGGTACTTGTCAAATCTACTGGCGGACACGTTTGGTATTTACTTGATTCATGATTTCCTGTACTGCATGTGGCACATACAGGATCAGAACAGAATCTAGTACAAGCTTAGTTACTTTTTCTAGCAGCAAAATGCAGGCTGCTATGGCTCGCATACAGCTGGAGGAGCCTTTGATGACAAGGTCTAATGAGGGTGATACATACATCACAGGCCTCTGTCTCCATGTAGCTGGGTGAGTTCACCTGCCGCAAATCCATTGACTTCATGACAGAACAATGAGAAAGTCTTAGTATAGTCAGGAAGTCCAATGGCAGGAGCTTCAGACAAAATTTTAATAAGCTCCTTCATCTGCAATTCATTGTCCCATGTGAGTTTGAAAGGGTTTCTATTGGTGGCCTCCTATAGAGGAGCCATAAGTTCTGATGCATTTAGAATCCAGTCCCTACAATATCCCACTAACCCCAGGAAGGCACGTAGTTGCCGTACAGTTCTTGGCTTTTTAAATTTTTGTAGAGTTTTAAGTCGATCTGGGGTTAGGTGACGGATTCCATGTGAAAGGCAGTGACCCAGGAAGATCACTTTCTCTTGGCAGTATTGTAGCTTATCTTTGCTAACTTTGTTGTTACTGTTATAGAGAAACATGAGAAGGCTTACTGTTTCTCTGCTACAAATGCCCTTTGTATCAGAACAAATAAGCAAATCGTCTATGTACTGAAGCAAAACTGTGTTTGGGTGTGAGGGGGACCATTGGTCCAATACTTGCTTTAACTCAGTATTATATTCAGAGGGGCTACTCACACAGCCTTGGGGCAATCTTGCCCATGCTAACTTTTGGGCATCAGGGGTAAATAAAAAAAAAGTGCCAGCAATCTGGTTGCAGGGGCACAGAAAATAAAGCGTTTGCAAGATCAATCACTGTAAAGCAGGTGCTGGAGGCAGGTATCCCACTTAGTAAAGTGCGGGGGTTGGGCACGATTGGGGTATCTGCCTCAATTATATTGTTAATGTTAATGGCTCTCAAATCATGCATCATGCGGTATGTCACCTGCCCACCCTTCTTGTCTGGCTTCTTTGCAATTGGGAACAGGGGTATATTGACTTGGGACTTAATTGGTACAACAACCCATGCTGCTTTCAGATGAGTGATTTGATTCTTTGTCCCCTCAGTCCGAACAATACTCAGTGGGTACTGTTTAATCTGTGGGAGATGGGCTCCTGGTTCAACTTTTATCATGACTGGGGTACAATCCAGCAGACCTACATCATATTTGCTGGTGGCCCATAAATCAGCAGGAATCACTTTCAATTCTGGTGGAAATGGCAGAGTGGAGTCTTGGATTAAAAATACTCCACAGTCAGAATTTAAAACTTCTCCTGACAGACTACTGACTACTTGGACTCCTGCAGGAGTGTAGTCTATGTTTGCTAAAATTTGGTCCAAAATGTTAGCTCCCAAAAGATTGGTAGAAACTGTGTCTGAAACTAACACTTGTAACACTAGTAACAATTTCTGTTTGCTGTCCTAGCCTGAGTTTAAGTGGCTTGGACACAACGAAATCAGAGGTCCCAGTTAGGCCAACACCAGAGATAATATTTGTAGATTATAATCCAGGTTTGCAATAGTATCGGTTAAACAGGTTAATTCTGTTTCTCCTCCAGGATAGGGCAGTTCTTGTAAAAATACTTTTACTCTGGTCTCGGGACCATTGTCTCCCCTATTTAACATGATTGACACTGGCATGCCATTTTCCTATGCCTGATCCACAGCTTTTGGCAGAGAACTGGCATCACCATGAGGTGCCTCTAAGCTCTTTTCCAGTCTATGGTCAGGAAGATGGCAGAATTTGGCTATGTGTCCTTACCTATTACAATTGTAGCATATAATTGGTCCCCAATTGCCATGATTTCTGAAATTGCCTTTGCCTCTTCCTCTCTGCTTCCCCATTTACATAACCTTGGGTTTGCTGTCATTTTGGTTAATTCTGTTTTATATGGATAACAGGATAGGCAGGACGTCTCGAATAGACATATTGCTGTGAACAACTTTTCTTTCAACTGGGGTATTAAACCATCAAGACATTTGTTTCACCAGTTGTGTAGATGGACTTGCAGTTTCTCCCAGCTTCTCTTCTTCTATTTTAAGGGCTACTTCCTCAGCCATATCGCTTAACCTCCTCAAATAAGCCCCTGCTGCTTCCTCTTTTCCTTGCTTAGCATTCATAAATTCAGCATGTCTGGTTTGTCCATTAGAGATGGCCTTGCGGTTCGCTTGAACCGGCGGACTTCTAGCGCTGTTCACGCGGCGGACATATGTGTTTACATCGTGAAGAACTTTGACCCATGACACATCCATCGTGGGGTACAGGACAGCCAATTGAGACATTTCAGCACATGGACAATTGGACATACCCCCTATCTTATAAATAGACCTGATCTGGTGGCCATTTTACATTCTGTCTTTTGTCAGTGTAGGGAAAGGACGCTGTGTGGAGCAGGGACAGTCAGTTTAATCACTAGCTATTACTATTAGGTCCACAAAAGTCCTTTTAAGGACTGGTATAGGTGTACAGTATATAGGGTTGTAATACACTTAGAATATACTTTCTTTCAAAGATATAAAGTATATTCTGGTGCACTGCTGCTGACTGCTGTGGGACAGTTTAGTGTTTAGAGCAGGGACAGTCTGCAAATAACTAGCTACTAGGTCCACAAATGTCCTTTTATAGGTGTACAGTATATAGGGTTGTACACGTATAATATACTTTGTTTCAAATATAGAAAGCATATTATAGTGCACTGCATGCAGTGCTGCTGACCGATTCTGCAGCTGTCATTTCTCAGTGTAGGGAGGTACAGTTTGGTTTTTGGAGCAGGGGCAGCCTGCAATTCACTAGCTACTAGCTAGCTACTATTAGGGCCACAAAGGTCCTTTTAAGGACTGGTATAGGTGTACTATTTGATGTGCAGTATATAGGGGTGTAATACACGTATAAAATACTTGCACATATAGAAAGCATAGTATAGTGCATTTCCACTGTGCAGCATTGTGAATGCTGAGTGGTTCTGCAGCGATACTACAAAGAGTGACAAACGCAATTAAAAAAAAGTATTATAACTGGTGTGATAGACCAGTGGCCCCCAAAAACGACAGATTGAAGCGGGGTGTTATATACCTTCTTCCACATACATACTGCACTTCTCTAGAGACTTTTGTCACAGGGTCATTTAAAAAATGACAGGCAGAGGAAGAGGCAGGCCCTTCCGTAGGGGTGGTAGGGGTAGGGCAGGAGCAACAGGCTTGAGCCAAAGTGGCAAATTGCAGAAGGTGTGTACGATTACGTCAAAGGACACACCAGACTTGGTTGAGTGGCTCACTTAGCCTTACTCTTCTGCACCCTCCTCATCCTCTCGATCTGCACCCTCTTCTTATAGTTTCATCGTTTCATAGTTAGTTAGGTTGAATAAAGACACCAGTCCATCCAGTTCAACCTGAGTGAGTGTCTACAATTGTCCCTATCCCTGTACACACTCATTTCTGTCCCTACCCTCAAGGAGCCCACAATCCTAGGTCCCCATTCATATACTAGGGCCAATTTTTGACAGAAGCCAATTAACCTACCTGCATGTCTTTGGATTCTTCACTCTCTGCTGTGTGCACCCCCAAAGACGCTACCACCAACACCACCACCACCACCATATACCCTCCGCTTGAGTCACAGGAATTATTTTCCGATCCATCACAAGACATTGCCAATGCGCAGCCACTCTTGGCATTGGATCAGGAAGAGGAGGTAGCAACAACCGCCACTCAGCAGTCTGACGACAGTACCCAGATCAGCCCAAGGAGGAGGTTGGTCCCCGGTGTTGCTGCCTACTCCGAGATCTCTAATTTCAGCGGTGGGAAAGGTGATGTCGATGATGACGTGTCTAGTAGGGATGGCCGAACTGTTCGCCCGGCGGTCGTTTCGCTGCAAATTTTGCGTGTTCGCGATTCGCCCGATCGGCGGACTATTGCCACTGTTCGCCCGGCGGACATATGTGTTTACAGTGTGAAAGAACTTTGACCCATGATAACACATCCATCATGGGGTACAGGACAGCCAATTGAGACATTTCAGCACATGGACAATTGGACATTCCCCCTACCTTATAAATAGACCTGATCTGGCGGCCATTTTACATTCTGTCTTATGTCATCATAGGGAGAGGTTGCTGAGTGGAGCAGGGAGAGACTGTAGTGACACAAATCGCTAGCTATTAGGTCCACAAAAGTCCTTTTAAGGACTGGTAGGGTATAGGTGTAGTACAGTATATAGGGTTGAGTGCACTGCTGTGCTGGTGATTGCAGCAGCCTGTCTTTTGTCAGTGCAGGGAGGGACAGGACGCTGTGTGCAGCAGGGACAGTCAGTTTAATCACTAGCTATTACTATTAGGTCCACAAAGGCCCTTTTAAGGACTGGTATACAGTACAGACCAAAAGTTTTGACACACCTTCTCATTCAAAGAGTTTTCTTTATTTTCAGGACTATGAAAATTGTAGATTCACACTGAAGGCATCAAAACTATGAATTGACACATGTGGAATTATATACTTAACAAAAAAGTGTGAAACAACTGAAAATATGTCTTATATTCTAGGGTCTTCAAAGTAGCCACCTTTTGCTTTGATTACTGCTTCACACACTCTTGGAATTCTGTTGATGAGCTTCAAGAGGTAGTCACCTGAAATGGTTTTCACTTCACAGGTGAGCCCTGTCTAGTTTAATAAGTGGGATTTCAAGGCTTATAAATGGGGTTGAGACCATCAGTTGTGTTGTGCAGGAGGTGGATACAGTACACAGCTGATAGTCCTACTGAATAGACGGATAGAATTTGTATTATGGCAAGAAAAAAAGCAGCTAAGTAAAGAAAAATGAGTGGCCATCATTACTTTAAGAAATGAAGGTCAGTCAGTCCGAACAACTGGGAAAACTTTGAAAGTGTCCCCAAGTGCAGTCGCAAAAACCATCAAGCCCTTCAAAGAAACTGGCTCACATGAGGACCGCCCCAGGAAAGGAAGACCAAGAGTCACCTCCTCAGAAATCGCAGGTTAACCGCAGCTCAGATTAGAGAAGAGGTCAATGCCACACAGAGTTCTAGCAGCAGACACACCTCTAGAACAACTGTTAAGAGGAGACTGTGTGAATCAGGCCTTCATGGTAAAATAGCTGCTAGGAAACCACTGCTGAGGACAGGCAACAAGCAGAAGAGACTTGTCTGGGCTAAAGAACACAAGGAATGGACATTAGACCAGTGGAAATCTGTGCTTTGGTCTGATGAGTCCAAGTTTGAGATCTGTGGTTCCAAACACTGTGTCTTTGTGCGACGCAGAAGAGGTGAACGGATGGACTCTACATGCCTGGTTCCCACCGTGAAGCATGGAGGAGGAGGTGTGATGATGTCGGGGTGCTTTGCTGGTGACACTGTTGGGGATTTATTCAAAATTGAAGGCATACTGAACCAGCATGGCTACCACAGCATCTTGCAGCGGCATGTTATTCCATCTGGTTTGCGTTTAGTTGGAACGTCATTTATTTTTCAACAGGACAATGACCCCAAACACACCTCCAGGCTGTGTAAGGGCTATTTGACCAAGAAGGAGAGTGATGGGGTGCTGCGCCAGATGACCTGGCCTCCACAGTCACCGGACCTGAACCCAATCGAGATGGTTTGGGGTGAGCTGGACCGCAGAGTGAAGGCAAAAGGGCCAACAAGTGCTAAGCATGTCTGGGAACTCCTTCAAGACTGTTGGAAAGCCATTTCAAGTGACTACCTCTTGAAGCTCATCAAGAGAATGCCAAGAGTGTGTGGAGCAGTAATCAAAGCAAAAGGTGGCTACTTTGAAGAACCTAGAATATAAGACATATTTTCAGTTGTTTCACACTTTTTTGTTCAGTATATAATTCCACATGTGTTAATTCATAGTTTTGATGCCTTCAGTGTGAATCTACAATTTTCATAGTAAGGAAAATAAAGAAAACTCTTTGAATGAGAAGGTGTGTCAAAACTTTTGGTCTGTACTGTAGGTGTACAGTATATAGGGTTCAGTGCACTGCTGTGCTGGTGTTTGCAGCAGCCTGTCTTTTGTCAGTGCAAGGAGGGACAGGACGCTGTGTGCAGCAGGGACAGTCAGTTTAATCACTAGCTATTATTATTAGGTCCACAAAGGTCCTTTTAAGGACTGGTATAGGTGTACAGTATATAGAGTTGTACACGTATAATATACTTTCTTCCAAATATAGAAAGAATATTATACTTGACTGCTGCCCTATTCTGCAGCAGTCATTTATCAGTGTAGGGACTGAGGTACAGTCTGCAAATCACTAGCTACTAGGTCCACAAAGGTCCTTGTAAGGACTGGTATAGGTGTACAATATATAGGGTTGTGGTGCACTGCTGCAGATTACTGCCCTATTCTGCAGCAGTCCTTTATCAGTGTAGGGACTGAGGTACAGTCTGCAAATAACTAGCTACTAGGTCCACAAAGGTCCTTGTAAGGACTGGTATAGGTGTACAATATATAGGGTTGTGGTGCACTGCTGCAGATTACTGCCCTATTCTGCAGCAGTCCTTTATCAGTGTAGGGACTGAGGTACAGTCTGCAAATAACTAGCTACTAGGTCCACAAAGGTCCTTGTAAGGACTGGTATAGGTGTACAATATATAGGGTTGTGGTGCACTGCTGCAGATTACTGCCCTATTCTGCAGCAGTCCTTTATCAGTGTAGGGACTGAGGGACAGTCTGCAAATCACTAGCTACTAGCTCCACAAAGGTCCTTGTAAGGACTGGTATAGGTGTACAATATATAGGGTGCTGGTGCACTGCTGCTGACTGCTGCCCTATTCTGCAGCAGTCCTTTATCAGTGTAGGGACTGAGGTACAGTCTGCAAATCACTAGCTACTAGGTCCACAAAGGTCCTTGTAAGGACTGGTAAAGGTGTACTATTTGGTGTGCAGTATATAGGTGTGTAATACATGTATAAAATACTTGCACATATAGAAAGCATAGTATAGTGCATTTCCACTGTGCAGCATTGTGACTTCTGAGCGGTTCTGCAGTGATACTACAAAGAGTGGCAAACACAATAAAAAAAAAGTGTTATAACTGGTGTGATAGACCATTGGCCCCCAAAAACAACAGATTGAAGCGGGGTGTTATATACCTTCTTCCACATACATACTGCACTTCTCTAGAGACTTTTGTCACAGGGTCATTTAAAAAATGACAGGCAGAGGAAGAGGCAGGCCCTTACGCAGGGGTGGTAGGGGTAGGGCAGGAGCAACAGACTTCAGCCAAAGTGGCAAATTGCAGAAGGTGCGTGCGATTACGTCAAAGGACTTTGTTGAGTGGCTCACTCAGCCTTACTCTTCTGCACCCTCCTCATCCTCTCGATCTGCACCCTTCTTCACTCTCTGCTATGTGCACCCCCAAAGACACTACCACCAACACCACCACCACCATATACCTTCTGCTTGAGTCACAGGAATTATTTTCTGATCCATATCAAGACATTTCCGATGGGCAGCCACTCTTGGCATTTTATCAGAAAGAGGAGGTAGCAACAACCGCCACTCAGTAATCTGACAACAGTACCCAGATCAGCCCAAGGAGGAGGTTTGTCCCCGCTGTTGCTGCCTACTCCGAGATCTCTAATTTTAGCAGTGGGGAAGGTGACGTCGATGACGACGTGTCTAGTGATGCCACGTGGGTGCCCACAAGAGAGGAAGAGGAGGGGAGTTCAGAGGGAGATATGGACCAGCAAATAGGGAGGAGAAGCAGGTGGAACTTACATTGCACAGGAGGGACAAAGCAGACTGCTAATGTATCAGGAGCGAGGCATCGACCATGTACAGTCACATCTGGCGCTCCCAGGACGCCGGCACATGGCTCCGCAGTGTGGGCTTTTTTTAATGTGTCCGCTGATGACAATAGTGTTGCCATCTGCAGCCTTTGCAGTCAACGCACAAGTCGCGGTAAGCCCAAAACTCACCTAGGGATGACCGCCTTAAGAAGGCACATGAGCTGCCATCACTGAGCCCAGTGAGAGCAACGGAACCCACAAAGCCACACTTCAGGCTCTCACCGTCCAGCCTCGTCTTCTACTTCTCCTTCTCCTCTCTCCTCACAATTGTCCTCCACTCTACCTTCCATCATGCCGTGCTCACGTTTTTCTGGAAAAAGGTAGGCTTCTGTGGGCCAAATGTTCGAGCGTAAAAAAATGATGACGCCGGATAACCCTCTTGCCCAACGGTTGACGGCTGGCTTGTCAGAACTGATAGCCCGCCAACTACTGCCATATAAACTGGTGGACTCGGAAGCCTTTTCGAAAATTTGTGGCCATTGGAACACCACAATGGAAGGTCCCAGGAAGGAAGTATTTCTCACAGAAGGGCATCCCAGAGCTATATGGCCATGTTCAGCGGCAAGTGAATGTATCTCTGGCACACAGTGTCGGTGTCAAGATACATCTGACCACAGACACGTGGCCTAGCAAACACGGGCAATGATGGTATACAACTTTTACTGCCCACTGGGTGAACCTTCAGAGGGCCGTCAAGCATGTAACCCGTGGCACCCGTGTAGATTTGGTTTTACCGCCACGGATTGCATGCAGGCCTGGCTCTTCTTCTGCTCCTACTCCACCCTCCTCCCTTTCCTCCTCGGCTGACTCCTCCTTTTTTCCCGCTGCTAGCGTCTCTTCCGCTGCGCCGCCCAAGATCCCCAGAACCTATTCAACATGCCAGGTGAGATGTTGCCATGCCGTGTTGCGTCTGTTGTGCCTGGAAGCCAAGAGCCACACTGGCCCGGCACTCCTTTCAGCTTTGCGTTCACAGGCAGATCAGTGGCTAACACCGCTCAATTTGACAGTTGGTAAAGTGGTGTGTGACAACGGTGCCAATCTGCTTAGCGCACTGAAACAGGGAAAAATTACACACGTGCCATGCATGGCACACGTCTTAAACTTGGTCGTGCAGCGATTCGTTGTCAAATACCCTGGGGTCCAGGACATCTTGAGGCAGGCAAGGAAAATCTTGGTCCATTTCAGAAGATCTTACACGGCCATGGCCCGCCTTGCTGGCATTCAGCGGCGACACAATCTGCCGGTCAGACGTCTTATTTGCGATTGCCCGACGCGATGGAACTCAACCTTGTATATGCTTGATAGGCTGGTCCATTTTAATGGGAGCGAGTGATTTGATTTCATAATATCAGCTGCTGCTTTCCCTGAATTTAAGTATGTAGCGGCCATAACCCTTTGTAGGGCAGCCTTGACTTAATGGGCTTACCGGATACCCAACAACTTGGACACTGACACCAATAAAGTCCTTCTGGAAGGTTTTATTTTGCAGTGATAACATCCAATAACACAGTCTCTTATAGGAACAGAGGGCACGGGTGAAGAACTCAGGTACCTTGAACTGCAGATATAACAAAGTCTCTAATTCCACCCAGAGAGTAGCCACTCGCAGCTGGGCACTTCAAGGCTGAATAAATCTCTAGCCAGAGATCGTGGCAATCAGCACGTTGATTCAAAACTTGAAACAATCCTATGAACGCGTACAAGTTGTAACTAAGAATGAATAGGGACCCTTTTCCTCAGTACCTGGAACATTCTCCGTCTCCTTAATAGTACTGGAAAAAGTGTGGATTCGTCAATGTCCTTCCAAACTCAGTAACCAGGCACTTCTCAGGATGCCACTTGTCTGCCCTCCTCCAAAGAGTCCTCCCCCGGTCACTTCCACGAGCTGTGGTGCCTCTCCAAGCAGAGAGCACACCCGGACACCTTGAATCCTCCCTTAGTTACTGTGCCTCGGACCAGCCAGTTCTGAGACTCAGGAACAGACGGATCCCTACCTCAGACCAGACGGGTCTATTGGGGGTAACCAGCAGAAGCATGTTGCGGGATGTCAGACACCCCGTGACCGGGACCCATCGTGGGGCTACCCCGGCCCTGGAACTAGAACAGACCACACAGGCCTCACAAACTCCTCTCCCTAACACATGACCCCCAACATCTTAAGTACCCCTTCCCAGACTCCTCAGCGAGGCCTGGCACACCCGCTGATTGGTTTCCGAGAAGGCTGATACCTAAAACGTCCAACCAGGCCTGGTTCTGGCTTGTCATGTGCACCTCACTACACACATGACCAAGCAGAACTTCCAACATAGCCCAGCCAAACTGATGTCAAAGTCTACCTACATAATTAACCCTCAGAACCCCTACTGTTCTGAGGCAAAAAGTAAATTTACACCTGTATGACACTTTGTCCAAAATGTCATCCGCTACAAGTATCTCACCAAAATATATGTAGAAGGATGCGGTCAGTGGTCACTGGGAGGAGCTGGGGCACTGTGAATTTTGGCATAGCACAAGCACCTAAAGGCATAAGGCCGGCCCTGGGAAGGGCTATACATGTATTATATTATAGAGAGACAACTTGGAGCTGACTGTGTGGGGTAAGAGAGAACATCAAATCAGAATAACTTAAATTGTCCCCCCTAATTCAATCCCACAGATACAGAAAACCTCACATGATGGGACAAGTCAAGCCAGTTGTAGTGCACAACCACAGCAAACTATTTGCACTGCTTTTAGGTGCTTCAAAATACAAAATTGACTCCAAGGAACAACATGCAAGGGAGGCCATAGCAAGATGGATTGGGCGCACCGAATTACCAGTCAGAACGTTTGAAGAGGAGGACTTTGTTAGCATGATGGAGACAGTAGATAGGAAGCTGACTGTTCCAAAGAAAACTAAAATAAGCAATCTGATTGACAAACAATATGCAGAGGAAAAACAAAAATTCAAAAAGAGAGTGGCTGCTGCTCGGAGAGTATCTATTTGCACGGATTTGTGGACCAAAAAAGGACTCTCAGCTTCATTCCTTCCCATAAGTGCATGCTACTTTTGTGTTGAACAACATAAACCTGAACACATATTGTTGGCTCTTGAACAAGTGGCCCACCCACACACTGCACAGTCAATCAAATCATGTGTTATCTGCTCTACTCTATGGGTGCACATTTGTTTTTTTTCCACTTTATTTGTAGTCTTGCGTACTGTAAAAGTATTCCCATAAGATGTTAAGTGTTAAAATAATAGAATGGAACAGAAACCTTTTCTATACTTTATGCTTATTTGGCTGTGTGTTCCACTTGTTAGGTACCAACAGATCGAGATGGACCGGACACCATGTGTGGTGCATACTTTGCAACTTGTGGTCCACATGGTGCATTAGGAGGCAAGTGTGAAGAGAATACAGGATGAATCAAGATCAATAGTGAACCTCTTCCACAAGTCTTCAATTGTAACACAGAAGCTATTGGAGCATTGTGGCCTTATTCTTTTAAATGACGGCCTCACACGCTGGTCAACACTCTTGATCGCAAGACTCCTCACACTGAAAGATTGTCTGCCAAATCGCAAACCTGGAATAGGACAGCTTGCTCCCTAGTGAATGGCAAAAGCTTGCATCATTGCATGACCTATTGCTGCCTTTTGCAGAACATGCTAAAACCCTCCAGAGTGACACCATGTCTATGTCCCTGGCTGTCCCTGCCCTCTTTGATCTGCTTAGCCATCTTGAGGACTTTAAATAGAACACTAGTTACCATGACCTTGCCACAATTGCACAGAAGATGAAAGGGAGTGTGAACCAGCATTTTGCTTCATTCTTAGCCCTTGTACACACGATCGGAGATTCTGACGGAATGTGTCCGATCTGAGCGTTTTGTCGGATATTCCCACTGTATGGACTATTTCCGTCAGAATATCCGTCGGACCAAATTTTCCAACTTGCCGGAAATATTTTCAGACAAAATGCTCCAAACGGACATACTCCGATCATGTGTAGAGAATTACGATCGGACAAAGTGCCACGCATGCTCAGATCAAATTCCTACATCAAAGCTATTGGCTACTAGCCTGAACGTAGTCCCATCGTAACGAAATAATGTCATCATGTTCTGAACGATCGGATTTTCCGACAACTTCGTCTGACCGTGTGTATACAACAGTTTCGGACAAAATCCGTCGGACAAAATCCGACGGATTTGGTTGTCGGAATCTCCGATCGTGTGTACAAGGGCTTAGATCCAACTGACGAAATGTTCTCTCCACTTTCAGCAGCTCCTTGTTTTGTCAACCCCATCGTCTGTGAAACCCTTGTTGATGTGACGGATGAGAATATTCAGAAACTGCTTAAAAGGCAAATGCGTAAGCCACAAGAAAATCCACATTGCCACACACAAAACACGAGGAATTGTCTGAAGAAGATGTGGTGGAAGAACTATCGCAGGAAGTGGAAGAAGCACCGCCACAGGCATTCACATCTAAGCAGTCAGTCTTTCGGTTTCTCTCTAAATGCCCCAGAAGACCCAGGCAGAGGATCTCCCCAAACAGCATAGAGCAGCAGATCAGAAAATATAAGGAAGAGCTTTTGCACCAAGTTGCCATCAGTGAGGACACCACAACAAATTTTTGTCTGTCAAAGAGTGACACTTTTTATCCCCAGCTAAAACCTTTTGCATTAGACCTGCTGGCTATGCCAGCTTCTCAAGCCTTTGCAGAGAGGGTATTCAGTGTTACAGGTTACCTTTCTAGATGTCGGCGAAATAGAGCAAGGGTCATGTTGGCACAAAGTGCTTTCCCTAAAATTAATCAAAACAAATAGAAGTGTTCTATTATTCTCTTCAGTATTTCTATTTCTAACATACGAAGCATACCTAATACTTGTGGGTTGTGCTTACTGTGATAGGAAGAATCAATAGTTAAACAGTTTTAATTGTCAATTAAATTCATAGGAAAAATGCACAGGCTGAGGCTCAGGCTACAAATGCCAATGCCATTAGTATGTGGAACAATAACAACAACCACCACTTTTTTATCAACTTGTCTTGTACTCTCTTCTCTTAGCATTGACAAATTTGACAATATAGGTAAATATCACACTAATGAAAAAGAAAAATAGATCAGTAGCGGTAACGGACGGTCAAAAAGGGCAGCCTTTGAGCCTTATCTTACGCCGATGTCCTGCCCCAGTAGTCTTTTAGTGTGATGTTTACCTCTATTATTGTCATTGCGAATGCTAAGAGAGAGAGAGGAGTTGATAAAAAGTCGTGACTGTTATAATTAAGTAAATCCACACACTAATGGCATTATTGTAGACTGTGTACTTTTTCTTTGAATGTATCTGAGAATTAGAACTGTTCAAATAATAAACTGACAGTAAACTTATTTTTATTGTAGAAATAAGCATTACCCTCAAGTATTGGTTTATTATGCTGTTCCTGTACCAGACTGGCAGTAACAGTGCCTGTGCAGTGTGCTGCTGTCAGTGTGTGCTGTACTTGGCCATGTACTGAACATGTACACCTATGGCCAAAATGACACCAGTATTAATTTTGACAATGTCTGCCAATGTCTGCCAGTGCTGCTTCAGTGTTTTTAGATCTTTTTGTGTCAGATGTATCTAGTATACATGGTCTGACATTTGTGTCAGACCATTGTATCTGGTAAAGCATTCCATAGGTGCCAAATGCTTTTATTGACAATTACATTAAGTTTATGCAAAGAGTCAATATTTGCAGTGTTGCTTTGAATTGACCCTTCTTTTTCAAGACCTCTGCTGCAATTCGCCCTGAGCCTGGCATGACATGTTGTCATTGTCAATCCACTTCTGTGCCACATCCTGGTTCCTGACTGATCTGGCATCAGCACTGGCAGTGGCACTGCCCATTATTGCATAATCAATGCTTGCAGTTGTCAGAATTTGTGGGGGATTTTTTGGTTAGCTCACCACCCTCTTGTGGCCGGATTGACCATGACCACTGGTCCACCACAAGTTCT
The DNA here is from genome assembly GCF_037356315.1 of Lithobates pipiens. Lineage (NCBI taxonomy): Eukaryota > Metazoa > Chordata > Amphibia > Anura > Ranidae > Lithobates > Lithobates pipiens. The sequence continues at coordinate 42,316,549 of NW_027507718.1, read as the reverse complement.
CAAAGGGATTAAGATCTGGGTAGTTTCCTGACCATGGCAATTTTTTGTTCCCACTTCCCCAAACCACTTAGTAATCACTTTTGCCTTATGGTAAGGAGCTCCATCATGCTGGAAAAGGCACTGCTTTTCATCACCAAACTGTTCTTAGATGGTTAGGGGAAGTTGTTCTCTGAGCCTGAGGAGGTTTTCATACCATATATTCATGGCTGTGTTTTTCTAATGCCCTGTACACAAGGTCGGACTTTCCGACAGAAAATGTTCGATCGGATTGTGCTGTCGGAAAATCCGATTGTGTGTGGGCTCCATCTTTCTGTCAGAATTTCCGACACACACAAAGTTTGAGATCTGGATCTAAAATTCTAAATCTGATTGTTTAAATGCCGATCGTATGTAGACAATTCCGATGGACAAAGTGCCACGCATGCTCAGAATAAATTACGAGATGAAAGCTATTGGCTACTGGCCTGTTTATAGTCCCGTTGTACGTCACTGCGTTCTGAACAATCGGATTTTCCGACAACTTTGTGCGACCATGTGTATGCAAGACAAGTTTGGGCCAAAATCCATCAGGAAAAAATCTGACAGATTTTGTCATCGGAAAGTCTGACCATGTGTACAGGGCATTAGGCAAAATTGTGAGTGGGTCCACCACTCCCTTAGTTGAGAAGCAGCCAACTGCACACATGAATGGGCTCCGGATGCTTTACTGTTGGCATGACGAACACACAAAGAGTTCTTATTTTTTTTTGGGGGGGGTTGGAATTTTTACATTACCCATTTGTCAAAACAGCAATATTCTTGACGAAACGGTTTTGCTTAAATAAAGATGATATAAAATGACAAAATCTGTGTCTGTAGTGCATGTTCAAACCTAACCATTAATAACAACAACATATTAAAATTTTCACTCCAGCAGTAGTATATAATGAGTAAAGAAATTGTAGAGAAATGCTTAAATAAATGCATTACATTTTAACTGCACCCATTCGATTTTAGACAACTAAAATTAGTTTTAGTCAAATAAAAGGAGTTTTAGTTGACGAAAATTAGTTTTCGTCAACTAAAACGTACTGGTGATTTAGTCGACTAAATACAACTAAAACTAAAACACTTGCAGAAGACTAAAATAGGACTCAAACTAAAATGCCATTTTAGTCCTAAGACTTATGCCCTGTACACAAGGTACAAAAGATCCGATCTGATTATATTGTCGGAAAATGCAATGGTGTGTGGGCTCTATTGGACTTTTTCCCCAAAAATTTGAGAGCTGGATCTAAAATTTTCTGACAAAAAAATCCGATCAGACTTTTCCGATCGTTTGTAGAGAATTCCAATGGACAAAATGCCACGCATGCTCAGATTAAATTACATGACCAAAGTTATTGGCTACTAGCCGTCGTACGCAACCAACGTCACCACGTTCCGAACGGTCTGATTTTCTGACAACTTTGTCCGACCATGTGTATGCAACACAAGTTTCAGCCAAAATCCTTTGTGGTCAGAATGTCGGACCATGTGTACAGGGCATAAAACTAAAACTAAATCAAAAGCAAAGAGGAGGGGGGGGGATTTTGGGACTTTGAACAAAATTAAGGTAAGGTTGTGTATTTCCATCCCTGTCAATATGACTAAACAAGCAAGAAAGGAAGCAATGAGCTAGCAAGCAAAGGGGGGGGGGGGGGGGGGGGGTTGGGACTTTAAATGAAGCACATGGTTTTCAAAACAATAATTGGTGGATTAATAAACTGCTTAACAAGTCACATACAGTAGACCATAATCCATGCGCTTCATTTAAAGTCCCAACCCTCCTCCGTTCTTGTTCGCTAGCTCCTTGCTTGCTTGCTTACAGTCAAAACTAAATCAAAATTTGCTGCCAGAATTAACACTGGTTTTAGCTAGTAATAAAACCAGCATAGATCACCATCTAGTGGTCATATATGGAAACATCTACTAATGTTCAGAAAAATAGAACGGAGAAATTATTGTGGATACCATGTAAGGCTGGATTTACACCTATGCATTTTTTGCGCATTTTTCAGATTTGCACTACAGAACATGTTCCATAGGAAACCATGTTAAATGGACTCTAGTGCAAATCTGCAAAATGCACAAAAAATGCATAGGTGTGAATCCAGCCTAAAACAAAACAATTTATGCCCAAAATAATTCCCCTTTGGTGAAAATGGCCAGTATGAAAAGAACGGGAGGGAAAAGAAAAAAAAGATATACACAAAAACGTAGGCCTGCAATTATATAGTATTTGTTTGTGAATTACCATTACTAAACACTTCTTATGTACCTTTTGTTTTTCAGAAAATGGTCAAGTTACCTCTTTAAGGCCTGGTTCTCACCTATGCAGATTGCAGTTTGCATATTGCAGGGGCATTTTGCAATTTTCAATACACCTTTTTGATCCATTGAAGTCTATAGAACCAAAAAACAGAAAAAAAGTCCCTTGCCCTTTCCATAAAATGCATAGATGTGAACATGACCCATAGGAAACCATGGTGAATGGACTGTTGGTGTAAACCAAGCCTAAACGTTCATTCATACTTTAAATTACTGCATTTGCTATATGGAAAGGCACAAAGAAAAATGGTGAAAAAAGGGCGAACCCGAGTCCTGAACTATCTTGCCAGCAAGCTGTCATTGCACAAATCCAATCATTAGCACCCAAGGCATTCCCCATCCCACAGCTGCATGAATTCAAGGGGCATGTATAGCTGCAGAGCAGGGAATGTCTCTGTTATTTATGATTACTACATGTGGGTTCAGACTAGGATCTGAACAATCCATGAATGAAGTCTTATAAAACCTAATCCTTATAGTGGCTTCCCTCTTTCTATCCTCAGAAAGTAGAACCTTGCAAAACTTTTTTCTTCCATTTTGGATAGAGTGTGCTTGTCTAGACTTGCAGTTGGAGGCATTAAAATACATTGTTGAGCCGTGTTTTTAGCTCCCCTTTTTAAAGTGGTTGCAAACTCTCGTTGTTTATTTTTACCTACAGGTAGGCTTCAGGTAAACTTATAATATTGTAGCCACGCCCACCACGCCCGCCGGCACTCAAAGCTTCACCGACCGACAACGCATGTCCATTAGGTGAAGCAAGATGGAGACCCGGTGCCGTAGATAGGCGCCATAGACCCCACATAGTGCCGCCACAGGTTAAGTAGAACCAGGGTGGCTTTGCGTGATGGGCGGTCACCAGGATACCGCCATGCCGATCTTTTTTCCCTCCCCTGCTTTTATTTTCCCTCTACTGGCATGGCGGTATCCTGGTATCTTGCTTCACCTAACGGACATGCATTGTCCATCAATGAAGCTTTGCATTCCGGTGGGTGTGGTGGGCGTGGCTACGTTACGACATGCAGCCCTTCTGCGAGCATGCCAAGACGTGGTGGCGCGCGTACCGCTCGGGGGGCCAGGTCCATGAGCTTGGTCTGTTCCTCCTACCTCTTCAGGATCAGCTTTGCTTCAAACAGCTGATTGGGGAGGGGGGAATTATATACCCAGTGATGTTCGCTCGCTCTCACATCACCCGCATTTGGTTGTCGGATGTTGAGACGAGCGGTCAAAACAAATTTGTGCTTTTCAAGGTAAAAATTTTCATTTTTCTCTTCAACTCCCTTACCAGCCTGTGCTTTTGAACTTTCGGTAGTAGAGATCACTGTGCCTTAATAAGGGTATGTCTGGGGTTTTCCTCTATACTCTGTAGGCATAGAAACATTTTTTAATTTAACATCTAATATATTTATATAAATTATTTCTTTGAATAATAAAAAATAATAAAAAAATGTAAAACTACAACTATATATAAAAAAGCTTTTCACTTGCTGATTAAATATAACGGTGCATTTACCCCCTCTTTTTCCATACATATGCACACTCCATGTATATACATTGAAATTAAGTTCCCCTTTTTTACAAAGACCTTATTTACATTATACAGGTCATAGAGAAATATGCATACTTATCATTGCTATTTATTTTATTTTATAGCTGTGGTCCAATATATTTTTATACCAGCCCTTACTGTGTGGGGACAATCTTACTACCAACAGGTATCAAGTTATTTTTTGCTCTCATTTATATTTCAATTTATATTAATTTATATTTTACAGATCATCTATCTACATTTCACAAGGCTTCTCTTTTCCCAACCTCAGTGGGTCCCCAGGCTCCCCCTGCCCTTTGGTCATTCCTCCCTTTGTGGACGAGGGGGTGTTGGGTTCACGGCGGGCTACTTCTTGGGTCCGACATTTGCACATCTATTCCACTGGAGACCTCTTGAATGAGAACTTGAAAGCATTTTTACTCTCGTATGTTTTTAAGGGACAACTACTAGAATGTTAATTATACTGTCACAACATTTGTAAGTGCTTCTTTTAACATTGTACTCCTATAACATTGTATGTTACCAAACACCAATGTCAATATTATGTACTCATTAATCTATTGCTTTATTCTAGAAACCTAGTCTCTTCTTGCTAAATTCCCCTAAAGAAGGAGACAACTTAGTATTCTGAAATATGTTGGGTCCAAGAATTATAGACTGTACTGTATTATATTGTATATGACGGTGTATAAGCTTTTAGATGTGTTAAAACATTCCAGGTTCTTTTATACATTTTTTCTACATATTTTTTCCAATAAATATTTTTGAAACTATGAAAACTATGAAAATGCCTTACTAAAATCTTTTGAAAAATGATTGTGCCTTAAAAGTCCACCATATAGGTTTCCTTCTCTCTTGGAACTTGGGAGTTACACTATTGAACTATTGGGACTGTGTTGTTAGGGGACAGAAGGGAGAGGTCTGACATAAGAAGGGGTCATTCCTCTGCTCTCCTCCAGCCTGGACTCGTAGAGCCCAATTAAAGTAGAGTGGTGGTCAATCAATTACAATGTTTGCTATTTTGTGATCTGTCATTGTTAGAGTGTTTTGCCTCTGCTTTCTGGGTTTCTCGTCTTGAGGAGTCCCCTGAAAGCAACCAGCCAGTATCATTGAGTTCTATTGCTCTTGATTTTCAGTCATTATTACATGGTTGACTTACTTGAGATCTATTTTCTACTGTTCAGCCATACTGTTACTGTTTGTTTCCACTCCAAGAAATTTCACAGTAAATACCATTTCTGTGTTTTACTACAACTTGTGTCAATTATTTGTGGTGTTCGCACTAATATTTTTGCCAGGTGTGCCAGAGGGGCTGAGACTGTTCTTGGGGTTGAGAGGCAGAGTACAGAACCAAACATACTCAAGCAGGGGTAGCGCTACACATACAATGCAGGTTTTTTTATTTTTGTTGTATTGTTTTAGAAGTGTATTGGTTTTAACAGGAAACACAGGAACAGGTAGGCGGTGAAGAAGCCATCTAGTATATGAGCATATGAAAGTAGTACTACAACCCATATGGGGCGGGTGCTGGTTTGTTACGTCAGCTAGTTAGTATAGTAGAGTTGTTAACTTAAAGGTGCTTTGGAGGAGCTGACATAGATGATTGCAAGCAAACTTGATGACAATCTGTTTAAGTAGTAGGGATGGCATTGGGTATGGAGACCAGGAGTGAAAAGGGGTAAGAGAGGAAGAAAGAGAAGAAGAAAATGGGTATGTGGTAAATAAGAAAAAGAGGGAGATAGAGCTCCTTGTGGAGGTAGCACAGCTCTAATTTACGAGATAGCGAGGGGTATGAAAAGACCAATGAGCTTACCAAGGCACCTGCAATGCAGTTTCATCCTTCAGGGAACTTTCTTCCAGTAATAATGGACCTTGCACTTGGCTTCAGTGGGTGACTTTTAAAGTCTAAGCTCTCCTTAACTATCTCAATACCATCATGTTTCTTCATTTCCAAAGAAAAGTGGGAAAAAATAAGGTCTTGGGGTGTCCGCTTTCTTAAAAGGGGTCATTTTGGGAGTGTTTGTTATTTAACATTTTTAATTGATATGGTTTTATAACAGAAAGTAAGGAAACAGCTCTCAGAACAGCTGAACGTTCAACGATAGTATCCGGCAAACTAATGAACAGATTATAAACAAAAGCACTGTAAACATTTTACACCCCATAACATGAGATAACTTTTTTTTTTTTGCCTTAGGGATTTAGATAAAAGTCTGTGGCTGGAGTTGGCCTTTAATTTTGTTTGTCTTTTACTTCAAGTGATATTAAAGCCATTGTTTACTGAAATGCTGGTAGCAGGCCTTACATAGTCTTGTTGTTTTTTTGTTTTTTTTATTTTCTCTTCAGGGCCTTCCCCTCATACTCTCCCCCAGCCATGCTGCCCAACTTTAGGTATGCTTTAGACACAGCTCAAGAGTCCATCACCGCTGTGGAGAAGAAGGAGAGGTGTGGCTTTAGTGCTGGATCTCATGCACTGCCTGTGTGTGTGTGTGTGTGTGTGTGTGTGTGTGTGTGTGTGTGTGTGTGTGTGTGTGTGTGGTGCTGGAATTGGCTTCACAAAATGGAGACCCTGAAGAGACTCCATAGGTCCTGACATCATCGGCACATGCCCTCTGAAGGAACGACCACCTGGGCCGTTCCTTCAGAGTCCTGTGCCACAAACTGCGGCTCCCTCTATGGGAGTGACTTCATTCCACACAGTTACACCCCGGAAGGAAATGAAGCTGGGTGAAGATGGAAGTGACCTCCAGCGGTGAAAGTGCTTTGCTGGAGGGCTTCATTTTCATGTAAATGTCACATAATGTGTTAATAAGCGATACTAGCACATTATGACAAAAAAAAAAAAAAAACTCACCCAGCAGTTTACTACCGCTTTAAAGTGGTTGTAAACCCTTACAAACCACTTTGACCTACAGGTAAGCCTAGATTAAGGCTTACCTGTAGGTCCAAGCAATATCTCCTAAACCTATATGGTTTAGGAGATATTTGCCCGAAAACGGGCACCGCTGTCTACAGCGCATGCGCCGTAGACAGCGGCGCGCAGGCGCACTGAGCGCGGCATTTCCAAGAATGGAGCTGCCGCGCGTGTCGACTCCCGTGCGCATGCGCGGGAGTGACGTCATCGCAGCTTCGCCGAATGACAGTGGCGGAGCTGCAAGACCCCACCAACAAGATGGATGCGGCGGACTACAGGGGACAGCGGCGACTTCGCTGGCTCCTGTGTCAGGTAAGTGACACATTATGGGCTACTATGCGATGCATAGTAGTCCATTATGCTTTGCCTTTGCAGGGAATGAAAGAGGAAGTAAACTCATCAGGGTTTACTTCCTCTTTAAGATACAACAACAAAAAGTTGAAAAATATCACATAGAGTTTATACAGGATATAAGAATCTTCCCAAACACTGCGCTCTCAATAACAGTGAAGTGTAAATTCTTCTTTTAATCCAGACACCGTGCTCCACCGCATGTAGAAAAATGAATACTTCACCAGATTTTTATGGCCAATAAAAGCCTACCCAAGACAGATGGGTCAGATGGCACCACAAACTGTAAATAAGGCTTTCTCTCATAGGTAAACAACATACACCAGAGAAATAATATCTTCATAGTGTAGTATAATTATTAAAAAGTAGGAACCACAAGGTTAGTTGTACCTGAAGAGCACCAACACAAACAGCATGCAGTGGATAATACTTAAGCACCACCGCTTGCAACCACACAGCCTGTGTTCCAGAAGGGACGTCAGAACAGGACCTGGATATCATGACAGCAGCCCAGCCTCAATGCATTTCACAAACATGTGTCCTCAGGATAGGATGTATATTAACCATGTTTTGTTGTAGGTCATGAATATTGATGCTTTGGCTGAAGTTTAATGTGTGTAAATACTGAAATGTGTTAACTAACCTTTTAGCTAGTGATAAGGCTCTATGTAGCTAATCTGTGTACATATCTGAAAATGTAAATATGTGTATATGCTTTGATGTTAGAGTTCTGGTGTTGCATAGCCACTACTCGACCTGATGTCAATATCCCTATTTATTGTACCAAAAATTCTTTGCAATGAATTATTCCATGGACCGCCACGTGTACATATGTTAATTTATTATTTTCCTTTTCCCCTACATTTTTTATAAGATACTCTACTCTTGGGCACAAGTTATTTTTTATAGTCAGCCCATGAGGACATGGCCTATTTTTGGTGGTGGGGTGGATGTAGCCCCCTTTTAGATAGGTTGCTGGTTTGTTAGGTAAATTTAATTTTTTGGCTCCTTTGTAGTCAGTAGAGCATTGCTGATTGCTTTTTGGCTGTTCTGGTCTTCACAGGCTGCAGGTTTGTTCGTTTGTACATAGTTCTGGAGTTTCCCATACAACTCCTCATCTCAGCCACTCAAAAAATTAAAAGAAACAAAATAAAGAAAATACCCTTAGACTGTTTATTAAGCTAATTGGACTGACTGCTGCTGTGCCTGGCTGCCTTTGTACTAAACTGGAGAGACCCTTGGGACCAAATCAGCAGATCCTTTTGGGGTGAGCAGTAAAATTGTATGAATTGTTAACAATTAATGCTTTAGGGAAGGAAACAAATAAGTCATATGAAATAACATGTATTCAAGATAATAAATATATTTTCTGAAGTACCGTATATACTCGAGTATAGGCCGACCCGAGTATAAGCCGAGGCCCCCAATTTACCCCCAAAAAACTGGAAAACTTATTGACTCGTGTATAAGCCGAGGGTGAGACATGGCTGTCCATCCCTGTGTGTCCGTCCATCCCTGTGTGTGTGTCCGTCCATCCATCCCTGTGTGTGTGTCCATCCATCCATCCATCCCTGTGTGTGTATCCATCCATCCATCCATCCCTGTGTGTGTGTGTGTGTGTGTGTGTGTGTATCCATCCATCCATCCATCCATCCCTGTGTGTGTGTGTGTGTGTGTGTGTGTGTATCCATCCATCCATCCATCCATCCATCCATCCCTGTGTGTGTGTGTGTGTGTGTGTGTGTGTGTGTGTGTATCCATCCATCCATCCATCCATCCCTGTGTGTGTGTGTGTGTGTGTGTGTGTGTGTGTGTGTGTGTGTGTGTGTGTGTGTGTGTGTGTGTGTGTCCGTGCAGCCTTGTGTGTGTGTCCAGCCTACCTGTGTCCCAAGCCTCCGTCCCGAGCCGCCGTCGTCCCGAGCCTCCTCCGTCCCGTGCCGTGCCTCCTCCGTCCCGTGCCGTGCCTCCCCCGTGCCGTGCCTCCTCCGTCCCGTGTCTCCTCCGTCCCGTGCCGTGCCGTGCCTCCTCCGTCCCGTGCCGATGGATCGCCGCTCTTCTCGGCGGCCATTCTACAATTCAAAATTCCGCCTCCGCCTGTGATAGGCGGAACACTCAATTTCCCAGCAGCCTGTGTTCCGCCTATCACAGACATCCTCTCATACTCGTCCGTAGTATGAGAATGAGCGGATGTCCGTGATAGGCGGAACACTGACTGCTGGGAAATTCAGTGTTCCGCCTATCACAGGCGGAGGCGGAGAAGGAGGCGCGGCTTTTGAAAATTAATGTCCGCCGTCTGTCTGCTCGATACGCTGATCGAGCAGTCAGACAGCGGCGACTCGAGTATAAGCCGAGGGGGCACTTTCAGCCTCAAAAAAGAGGCTGAAAATCTCGGCTTATACTCGAGTATATACGGTAATTTGTTTTTCAAAGATTGAGTCAAAACATATCTATTTAAATTTAAGAAAGGTGAAAAAGGAAATGGGAAGGCATATATCAAGAAGAAGATGAATTAAGAAAGAAGAGATGAAGATAACAAGTACACAGTATTCTAACATTTTGAATTAATTGTTATTTGCTAGATACTGTACCCAAGGTTTCCATGTTTCATTAAATGAATCATTTATTTTTCATTTTATCCCTACTGTTTCAGTCTAGTCATTGAATTACATCCTAGATGCAGGCAGTGAACTCAAGTCAAGGCATCTGCAATTCCCAATTGTGAATATGGTCTTTGTTGTATGTCTTACTACAAACCTATAATTTTAAATACTTTATTTACGGATTGCAGGTAATACAGAAGCAAATTGTAAAAAAAACAATAGACACCTAGTCTTCTCATTACATCGAAAAATACATTCAGTACATGTTGGGGAGCATCTGGTAGCTTATCATATTACAGCAGTATCAGACCTAGAGTAGCCAAGGCCCTAACACTTACTGGCTTCTTTGGTTCTCCCGCTCGGTACTCCCTTTTATATTAATGCGGCACTTGGAGTGGTCCCCCCTGGGCCGACCCTGAGGGGTCTTCGTTAATGGCTTGGGATCACTCGCAGAATAAAAAGCCCAGTCGGGGCCACTCCCATGGCCAACAGTCTTTAGAAAGGAAACTGGGTAAATAGTTCGATAAGGCCCTTGCAATCACCAGTTATTTTTATCGGGATTGGGGGGAGTGGAAGAGGGAATGGAAGGGGGGCACGGGGTGGGGAGGCTAAGGAGCAGACAGAAAAGAAGGGGGGGTAAATTGGGTCAAAAGGTAGAAAGGGAATAAAGGGGGTGGGGTGGACCAGAACGGTCCTCAGGTGGAAGTAAAGACTGTGGGGACCCCGGTGGTGTGCCCAGACCGGGAGCGCCACTCTGTTCTCTTGCCAAGTTTCACAAGTAAGTTCTGTATGCATCTGAATACCTAAACAGGCTCCAAGGCATCCATCGAGCGGTGTGTTCCTCCTCTCTATCATTCAGGGATGATGTAAGCTGTTCCATTCGATAGATGTCACAAACTCTTGCAAACCATTGAGACACCGTCGGGGCGGCCTGCTGCTTCCACATACTAGGTATACATGCCCTGGCTGCGTTCAGGAGGTGTTTTAACAGTCACTTACGAAATCTCTTACCAGAAAGCGGAGTCAGGTTAAGAAAGATCGCCGCTGGATTATCCCTAAGATCAATAGCTGTGAGGTCAAGTATAATCTTGAGAACTTGCCCCCAGAAATGGGACAATTGCGGGCATTCCCAAAATACATGGAGCAGCGTACCTGCATGAGCGCCGCATCTCCAACACTCTGGGCTATGCCCAGGGAACATGGCTGCTAGGACTGTGGGAGTCCTGTACCAGCGAGTCAATATCTTATATGTGATTTCCTGGTATTTGCTGCACAAAGAAGACCTGTGTGCAAAAAGAAGCACTCCAGTCTTTTGTTCCGTCGAGAACCTGACATTAAGGTCCCTCTCCCATTTTCCTATAAACGTCGGGTCTCCCCGAGATAGAAGATCCATTAAGATCCCATACGATTGGGAAAGAGACCCACGGATCGCCCCCTCGCCCAAGCACAGGTCTTCGAATGGAGTTAAAGGTCTGCGAAAGCTCTCACTGTTGGGCAAGGACTTCAAAAAGTGAGAGAGTTGGGCCAGTTTCCACCTGCCCAGGGCAGTGTGCCCCAACGGCTCATATATAGTCAGGACACTCTTCCATGCCCTCGGGCCCAAAAAAGTGGGAAGCTCTGATCAGATCTTGGTCTGGATTGAGGCAAAAGGACCTGTCTACCGTACCCAGTTCAAAGTGCGGGTGTCCAATGATTGGGGTCATGGGTGAGGGAAAGCTGAGCACCCCCGCTAGTGAGAAGTATCTGGCCATCTCTCGTAGCATGGGCTCATGGTGCAGCAGCGTTACCCCTGTAAAGCCAGGCCCACCCCAGGGTAATCCTTCAATCGGGAAGGGCATGGATTCTCGCTCAAGACGAACCCACAGCTTGTCCTCCAAGTGTCTGCACCAATCAACCGTCCTGTTCATATGGAGCGCTGTATAGTACCAAGCCAGGTCTGGGAGTCCAATCCCCCCCCTGTGTTTCGGTCTAAGTAGTAAAGTTCGACTGAGCCTTGGGGGCTTGCCTTGCCAAACATATTTGATAAAGGCGGATCGTAGAGTCTTGAAGAATGACTGGGGAATTCGTACAGGCAGGGCCTGCATAAGGTACAAAATTTGCGGCATTACATTCATTTTGAGCACATTACTCCTTCCGAACCAGGAGGTTGCCAAATGTGACCATCTCTCTAGGTCCGAGGTAATGGTTTTCAGGAGGGGCTGGAAATTCAGTTGGAAAACAAGCTGCGGGTCTGGGGGTCAAACCTATAATTTTAAAGGCTAGGAACAACACAGCGAGCCTTCTAATTTTAGGGAAGGACTGGTGATCAATTCAAAATGTTGTCTTTGATGGTCATTTCTGAGAAGCCCCAGTGGTTGTACATATGCACATTATGTAGGTTCAGAAATCACATATTTTTCTTCATGATTATTGGGTTTCCTACTGAAGTTTTTATATTGAATGTTTCCTTCTATTTCACGTATGCAGTAATGTGTATCCTTGTCAAATTTGTTTATTGAATTTTAACAATTATTATACATAAGAACATATGGTGGCAGCAAAAGAAAAGATCACATATATGATAATAATATTGAGTTGTAGTTCCAACATAAACTAAAAGTAGTTTAACCTCTAGGGATCCGTGCTATGTCCGAATGACGGCTACAGCGTGGACCTGCATTTCCGGGATGCCGTCTATTGAAGGGTGCGCGCTGCACGCTCTGTGATCAGCGATTCTATGAGACTCACTGGAGTAAGGCATCGATCCCGACCCCTTACCACGTGACCAGCTGTCAGCCAATGACAGCTGATCCCGTGATGTCAACACAGCCGCAATCGGCTATTTTATCTCCTCGCGCTGACAGCGCGAGGAGAAAAAAAAAAGCCGATCACCGGCGGCAGTGAGCGGGACATCAGTCCCGATCACTGGGATGTGTCCAGATCCTCAGTGCCCACCTGTGCCCCCTAAAAGTGCTGCCTACCAGTGCCCACCAGCGCCACCTGTCAGTGCCATCTGTCAGTGCCCACAGTACCACCTATCAGTGCCCACAATCAGTGCCTGGACAGTGCTGCACATCAGTGCCATCTATCAGTGCCACCTATCAGTGCCCATCAGTACCATCTATCAGTGGTACCTATCAGTGCCACCTATCCGTGCCACCCATCAGGGCCCATCAGTGCCATCTTATCAGTGGCCATCAGTGCCGCCTTATCTGTCCCCATCAGTGCCACCTTATCTGTGCCTATCAGTGCCGCCTTAACTGTGCCTATCAGTGCCCACCAGTCCTGCCTCATCAGCGCATATCAATGAAGCAGAAAAATTACCTGTTTGCAAAATTTTATAACAAACTATTAAACATGATTTTTTTTTTTTTTCAAAATTTTCCATCTTTTTTTGTTTGTTTAGCAAAAAATAAAAATCCCAGCTGTAATTAAATACCACCAAAAGAAAGCTCTATTTGTGGGAAAAAAAATTATAAAAAACGTATTTGGGTACAGTGTTGTATGACCGCACAATTGTCATTCAAAGTGCGTCAACGGTGAAAGCTGAAAATTGGTCTGGGCAGGAGGGGGGGGTTTAAGTACCCAGTAAGCAAGAGGTTAACTAAAACTATTTTAGCATGGATCTAACTACTCAAAAGATTGCGTCATACATTGTATAAGGAAGGATAAAACCTACTTAGACTAGGTTAATATAAGATAACCTCAGATAAAAAAAGTCTTAATTATTATCAAGAGTATAGTTTTTAAATAAAAAAAAGAAATAATTTATTCTAGAATCTAAAATCGTATATTATATATTGGAACTATGTACAATTGGTATAATGATAACCAAGGAAATAAAAGTTCTGCTACCACTTAATCTATAAAGAGTAAATTGAAAGAGGAGAGAGAGAATAGGGGGAAAAAGTAGAAGAGAGAAAGAAGATAAAAGAAAACGTAATCTTAGGTATGAGAAAAAATAGATAGGGAAGAAAGAAATGAGAGGTAGTAGGGGTCCCCGGGGTAGTACATGTAAAATAATAAAAATAGCCTTTGTGCTACTAACTAAATGTGAAACCTACATCTATAGTAAATAAATAGCAGTGAATCTCATATAGAAAAAAAATTCAAAAATTCCAAACAAGTGCTCATAAAAAGTGCTATAGAAAATAATCATAAAATAAGCGTGCACTATCAGCAAGAATAAATAAATGTATACACGTGCAAATTGCAATTAAAGTGCTAAAGAATGCAGCAGGGTCTATTAGTACTCACATAATACTAAATAAAAAAATACAGTCCATGATGATCCTGCGCAAACAGATTAGTGTATAAAATAATAAAACAGTTATAAAGTGACTGGTGCTGATAAAGAAGAACAAAATAAAAATATTAATAATCAGGAAGATTAAGGAAAGTAAGCACCATTAGTAGCTCCATATGAGTGAGTCTCTTAATAGCTTAGACCACACCACAGGCATTTAAACTCGTTCAAAGGGCAAAGCAATGCATGGAATCAAAGTATGGGCTCTCCGAACTCTTACCCCCACTCCTTGATTATAACCACATCAAGTAAGATAAATCTTCTGCTCGTCCTGTTATCTACCACCAGGGGGTCTTCCACTGTTGTAGTTAGTAAGTGATCAAGTTTACTTATAAGATTAGGAGCAGAAATATGAGGGGGGTGACATAAACATTAAGATATTATCAGGAAATAGGCAAAGTTTATGTTGGTGACCAGCTAAATCTAGATCTTTAATAAAGGGGTCAGTATGGATTGATTGAGCAAGGGGCTCAATCAGTAGGACAAATAAGAGTGGGGAAAGTGGACATCCCTGATGCGTACCCCTACAGATGTCAAATAGGTTTGATTTAATCTAGCATATTTAACATAAGCTTTGGGATTTTTGTATAATGAGGAGACTCAGCTAAGAAAATTGCGACAAAGTCCCCAACGCTGCAGGACAAAATGTAGGTAATGTCACAAAACTGTATCAAAAATGCATTCTAAAGATAAGAGACACATGGGTATTTATCATGATTTAGCTGCTTGAATTAGTAAAGTAGTCCTGCGTACATTATCTGCCGCTTGGTGCAGTGGGATAAAGCCGACCTAGTCTTTATTTATTAAAGAACCTATAGCAGGTCGTTAAGACTTTCACTAGTAACTTAATTTTAAGGTTGAGTAATGATATGGGTCTATAGTTAGAACAAGATGCATCATCTGACTGAGGTTTGGGGATCATTGAAATTATAGCTGTTAATGTTTCGGGGTGAAAGGATTTATCGTTAAAGGGAGAATTAAATGCGTCTGTTAACATTGGAGCAAGGATATGAGAGAATTTCTTATAGTATAGGGTAGAGAAGCCATCTGGGCCTGGACATTTATTTGGTTTAAGAGAGTTAATTGCTAATTTAATTTTGATAGCTATAATGGGGCTTTCAAGACAATCGCATTGGGCTAAAGGAATAGTAGGACGTTTGATTTGTAAAAAAATTATTCTATTTAAGTTTGATCAAAAGATCCTTCCTTTTTATATAAGGAGGTAAGATATTTTTGAAAGGTGTGGAGGATCTTTGCTGGATTACTAGTAAATGTATCATGAGATAATTTCAGTCGAATCGGTTTAAAGGGGCAATTTTGTTTTTTAATAATAATAATATAATAATACATTTTATTTATAATGCACTTTCCATCAAAAGATCTCAAAGTGCTACATGTTTACAATTAAAATATACAACTAACATCAATTAAAAAATGTATTAAAAAGAAAAGTCTTTAATCCCTTTTTAAAACTTTCAGTTGATTGAAATACCCTCAGACTATCAGGCAGAGCATTCCACAAACGTGGGGCAGCAGCACAAAAATCCCTATCTCCCATTGTTGTTAATCTAGTTGGAATTTGGAGAAGATTTAATTGAGTTGAACGAAGGGAACGAGATAGATTTTGCAATCTCAAAAGTTCCTTAAGATAAGATGGAGCATGTCCATATATGCATTGGTGTGTAAGAAGAGAGACCTTATACTCGATCCTCACAGAAACCGGGAGCCAATGAAGCGATTTAAGAATAGGAGTAATATGCTCATGCTTCCGCACTCTCATCGGGATCCTATCCGCAGAGTTCTGAATATACTGAAGCCTCTGTAGAATCTTTCTCAGAATCCCAATGAGAAGTGCGTTGCAATAATCAAGTCTAGAGGAGACAAAGGCATGGACCAACCTTTCAGCATCAGAAAGGGAAAGAAAAGGACGAAGTTTAGAAATATTACGAAGATGGAAAAAAGAGGTCTTACATAAATGATTTATATGTGCTTCAAAGGTGAGTTGAGAGTCCATTTTTACCCCAAGATTAGTAACTATGGACGAAACAGGAATTGTAGAACCTAAAAAAACAATACCGGTTATCAATGATAATTTAATCTGATGAGTCGTACCAATCATGATAACTTCAGTTTTGGAGCTATTCAATTGCAAAAAATGTTGTTCCATCCATACCTTTATCTCCTCTAGACATGCGGTGAGTACTGAAAGGGGTGACTGTACAGACGATGTTTCTACTACTGCTTTTATGTATAGCTGTGTATCATCAGCATAACAGTGAAATGAGACGTTATAACGGCTCATAATTTGGCCCAGAGGAAGGAGATAGAGAACAAACAAAATTAGTCCAAGAAATGACCCCTGGGGTACACCGAAAGTAACCATATACAGCTTGGATTTAAAGTGACCAAGTGCAATTTGTTCAGTCCTATTTGTAAGATATGATTCAAACCAGCTAAGGGCCAAATCATTTAATCCAACACTATAACGGAGCCGTTCTAAAAGAATGCCATGATCGACAGTGTCAAAAGCAGCTGACAAATCCAATAGGATGAGGAAAGACGGAGAACCTGCATCAGATGACATAAGAAGGTAATTTGTAACTCTAAGCCCCTGTACACACGGTCGGAGATTCTGCCAACCAAATCCGTCGGATTTTTTCCGTCAGATTTAGTCTGACGGATTGTGTCCGAAACTGTTGCATACACACGGTCGGACTAAGTTGTCGAAAAATCCGATCTTTCAGAACGTGATGATGTAATTTAGTTACGATGGGACTACATTCAGGCTAGTAGCCAATAGCTTTGATGTAGGAATTTGATCTGAGCATGCATGGCACTTGGTCCGATCAAAATTTGCTACACATGATCAGAGTATGTCCGATCGAACCAGTTGGTCTGGAAATATTTCCAACATGTTGGAAAATTGGGTCCGACGGATATTCGAACGGAATCAGTCCGATGCATACCACACACAGTCGGATTATCCGATGACACGGTCCAATAGGACACATTCCGACGGATTCTCCGACCGTGTGTACAAGGGCTAACAAGAGCAATCTCTGTACTATGAGCAAAACGAAAGCCTGATTGAAATTTTTCAAAAAGATTATTATCCTTAAGATGATCCTGAAGATGACTTGCAACGGCTTTCTCACTTTTGATATAAATGCAAGATTAGAAATAGGCTTATAATTTTTAAGTGCTCAGGCTAAAAGAGTGTCTGGTTTATTCGCTTGAAGATAAAATTTATGTTTAGACTTGCATAACATTTTATCTACAGATTCTAACTAAAAAAAAAGGTCAAGGTTTAAATGTGCTTTATCAAGCTGTAATTTAGTCACAGGGGTAGGATTGGATTGAAAGATTGTGTGGCATGTATTAAATTCTGCTTCTAATTTTTGTTTTAGTTGTTTTTCTCTTAAAGTGGTTGTAAACCCTCCCCCACAACTTTGTCCCATGTAAATCAGCATAAAAAACCCTAATGAACACTGCTTGTAGATATCTCCTTACTTGCTTAGTATTGTTGTAATCCTTGTTGTTCTGTAGAATGAAGTCACTGAGCATGCCCAGATCTCCCCTGATTTAAGGCATACTCTCTATGTCTTATCTATCTGTTATCAGGACTTCCTACGGCATAGCTCTGAATTCTGCTATGCACTCAGAGCTTCCTCCTACACACCATGTGACCATGTGACATGATATACATTCTAAACTGCAGCTATTACTGCAGTCTTATCAGCTGAAGCTGGTAAGTCTGACAAAGGCAAACATTAGACATCCACACAAGTAAATACTATGAAATAAACAAGTCAGCTATGAACAGGGAAGCAGGGTTGCCATAGAAATGTTGGATTGAGAAGGAGGCTTGGTTAACAGTACAGGAAGTGCTCAATGTAAGGGCGGAAATACACTCCACTGTGGACTCAGAAAACAATACTTAAGATGGAGCTGCCTAACCCCTGGAAACAAGTTTTTAAAGTTTCTTTAAACAGTAAGTAATATGCGATTTGGGCTGGATTACAGTGGCTATAGTCTGATAATGACTTATTATAATGGACTAAATGAAAAGAAGCATCAGAGTGGGAGAGTTTACTTCCTCTTTAAGAAATGAAGCTTGGCGTATACAAACCCAATGGAGAACAGGTTTATGAGCTTCCCATAGGGTCAGTGGGGATATATCAGGGGTCTCATTATTGGCCAGGTAATCTTTTATGGCTATTTCTAGATCAGAGGAGTGTGATGGATGAGATAGGATTGAGTCATGAATATGCCATGTAGAATCTTGTGTTTTGGGTAGAGAAGTGAAAGTTGAAAGTACAGTACAGTGGTCAGTCCATGTAAAAAGGATAATAGATGAACAAAGGAGTTCAGGGGTCATGCCTATTGAGATCAAAAGGTGATGAATACGGGAAAATGAATTATGAGGATGAGAATAAAAAGTAAATTGGCACCTAGTAGGATTGATTTCAATCAAAGTATCTGATAAAGAGAGTTGTTGAAATTTACGAGATTGAGAACTAGATGCAATAGGAGTTGGGGATATATCTAAAAAAGGATAAAGGACTTGATTCGAATCTCCACAGATTAAAAGTGTGCCAGTTTTATGAGTATTAATTACTTGTAATAAATGGGAGAGAAATTAGGATGAAGTTTTGTTAGGCGCATAGTAGGATACCACTGTGATTAGAGAATCGAATAGATATCCCGTGAGTATAAGATAGCAACCTTCTGGGTCTTTGATCTCTGTCAGAAGGGAAAAGGGTGTAGTACGATGAAACACTACTAGCACCCTTCATTGTTTTGTTTGGGCAAAGGCTGTAAAAACTTGGGGATAAGCGGAATCAACATATTTAGGGGTCGCCTTAGCTGCAAAATGGATTTCTTGGAGGCATACATGTGCTTTTGAGGAAGCTAAGGAGCAAAAAACTTTAGTTAGCTTTCGTGGGATATTTAGAAATTGTACATTTAACATAAGGACATTTAAGGGGGCCATCAGTAAATCTTAAAGGAAATATTGTAGTATACTGCATTCATAGATTGTGAGTCCACAATTACCCTGGGGGGACGGGGGCAAGAACCAAGACGTAATGAGTGCATAAAAAAATGCTAACTCAGAGGCCTAGTATCTATCCAAGGAGGTCCTCCAATAATAGGTCAGAATGGAAGTTTATCCTAGGAGAGAAAGATAGGGGGAGCAGTGACCATCTCTCAAGACACCAATGGCCTAGATCTATATACAGAAAAAGAGAAATACCCAAGTTCAGCCGTTGAGAGAAAAAAAAATGAGCAAAAGTAAAAAAAAAAGGTTAATTAGCTATTATCAACTATACTGTAAGGTGAGTATATATACCTACAGGTAACCCTAGGGAAAAAATACATTAAAATAAGAAACTGTATAGTTTGCATAGCAATAATACTTATCACAGGATTGCCAGTAATGAAGAAGGAAAATAGTGCTATTGATAAACAGGATCATTTAATATAAAACAATAGAAGTACTTCAATTTAAAAAATAACTAGATTTTTCTCTAAGATAAAGGTTATAATCGATACAATAGGTTTCTCATTGGCTTGGGGGGGGGGGGGGGGTGGAGAAAGGGGGTAAATAGATAAAACATGATATGTTTATCTGAGATTGTGGAGGTTAAAAGGGGGAAGTTCAAAACTTAATAGAACAGTATTATTTTAAATAAGCTTAGCCAGATTATACTGAAAGTGGTAAATTACTTAGTGAGCAAAGAAAGGCAAAGCCTTAAGATGGAATACGCCTCAAGATAAGGAGTGAAAGTCAAAGTCATTCAGTCTACATGATCTATATCAGGAGAATTGAATCGACTTTTCTTAGAGGAATTTTTGTCGACCTCTATCTTTTTCAGATTTGGAGGATTCCTGAGGGGAGCTGGATGCTGTGCGTCGACAAGGGCTACTTGAAGATTTTTTGATGAGATGTAGTTCTTGTAGAGTGTTTTGTAGTTCATCTGAGGAGCTACATGAATGTTTGACACCTTGATAGGTAAAGTGGATGGAAAATGGGAATCCCTATTGATAAGGGATCTGGCGTTGCTGTAGATTATGAAGTTGGGTTTTCAGTGCACGTCGTTTAGCCACAGTAATTGGGGAAAGGTCAGCAAAAAGCTGATAAGGATGATCTTGAAAAATTAGGGAATCTTTTCCTCCAGCTGCAGCCATGAGTTGTTCTTTGGTCCGATAAAAGTGGAATTCCGCATTAATATCACGAAGAAGACCTTCTGGTTTGCGTGGTGTTAAGGTTCTGTGAATTCTATCCATCTCCAAATGATTGACTGGGATTGACAGTAGTAGTTCTGGGAAAAGTGCGGTCATAGTAGAATGAAGGTCAACAATAGTCTCAGGTATTCCTCGTATACGAAGATTTGATCGACGTGCGCTATTTTCAAAGTCCTCTAAGCGTGTTTGTAGAATAAGGTTTTCTTCCTTAAGAGTCTCTGATTCATTATCATGGGACAGTACATTCGTTTCCATGTCATCCGCTCTGATTTCTAGGTCAGAAGTGCGCTGGCCTAACTCACGGATTTGTTTTGTGAGACTAAGTTATATATAGTCTAAGGCTCGGTTCACACAGGGGCGGCACGACTTGCAGCGCGACTCACAGACGCGACCTGCACACGACTTCAGCGGCGACTTGCAAAACGACTTCTGTATAAAAGTCAATGCAAGTCTCCTGAAGTCGCCCCAAAAATAGTACAGGAACCTTTTTTCTAAGTTGGAGCGACTTGAGCCGCTCCTATTAGAACGGTTCCGTAGTACAGAATGGAGCGCGACTTGTCAGGCGGCTAAGTCGCCTGGACAAGTCGCCCCTGTGTGAACCGAGCCTGAGGTCTGCTTTAAGGCTTTCTGTAACATTTTTTCTATTTGTCTCAAAATATTTGGATGTAGGGAATCTGTTTTTCTTGTGAGGCGGTGCTGTATTCACAGTCAGAGTCATTATATCTGGACTCATAAATAAGAAGTCATCCAAGTAGTGTATTTTATTAGTAGAATCGGCTTGAAATTAGACTGTCCATTCAAGAAAGGAAGCAAAAGATTCAAAATATTTGCAAGACAAGGAGCAGCCCATGGGTAGACATTTATCATAATAATAAGCTCCATTAAAAACCCAGAGATCTAAAAGCGGAATGATTAATAGATAATAAATGGAAAGCCAATTTAATGTCAGCTTTGGCAAGCAAACCGACTGTCCAAGCAAACGTATTTTAGAAACGACGCATACTAAACAGAAATTGCAATAGGGTCAATACTATCGTTAAGAGATGAACCGACAGAATGTCTTTCTTATGTATTAAGCCAAGAGTCGAGACTCTAAAATTTCCAAATGACGGCGAAAGAAAGGGGCCTTTAACTCCACCGTCATCAACTTCTTTCAAACATTTTGGGGATACTATGTTAGGAAAAGACAAACCGAAGGGAGATTATTGTGACAAGAACAACCTGTGCAATCAAACTCTGGCAATCGAAAGCAAACAGAAAAATATGCTAATTATGAGATCCGCTGTTGGACAGTCTGGTCATATTTGAAGAAACGGTAATAAGCCGATTAGTTTCACCGGCGTTATTTCCAGAACTAAAGTTATCCCTAGAATGAGCAACCTGAGACAATTTTTTGAAGCAACGAATAGCAGGATGAGCCCAAGCGCAGGTAACGCATTCATGCGTGTAGTGACATGAATTAGGCCATTTACATTGCCCTTCATTTTTTTATTTTTTAAAAGGTGCAGGCTGTGAAGATTGAGAAGGCAATATTTGTTTCCCAGGTATCAACAGGTTTAGCCACAAAACCACATCTTTAGAACCCCATTTCAAGTTTTTGTGAACCGCCAATTTTTGTTTGAAGGATTCGTCGTAATAGAACCACGCTAAACCTGAACATTTTTTAAAAGCTTCAAGGATAATTTCAACGTGTTGAAACATCCCGCAACATAATCAGGATGTTTTTAGCCCATAATGCTGGCATATATGCAGAAGGCTTGAAACCAATTGTTAAAAGAGCGTGGTACTGACTTGCGCCTATCATCCTCAAATTTATCAGAATCCTTCTTATCCAGACGATTCTCCTTAACCAGTTCCCGACCGGCGCATGCCGATGTATGTCGGCAGAATGGCAGGGCAGGCATACTGGCGTACAGGTACGTCCGATCTTTAATGCCGCCCTGCCATCACGAGCGTGCCGGCGGCGGCGTGGTCGCTTGCTGGTTGGGACCCCCCATGACTCCGGTCGCGGGTCCCGTGGACTCGTTCGGCGCGGGCATACCCGTAATCATCTCACGGGGCGGCTGAACGGAGAAATGCCATTGTAAACAGCATTTCCCCTTTCTGCCTAGCAACTATTGACCCTGATCTCTGCTCCATGTGATTGGAGCAGAGATCAGTATTCACTAAATGAAAGCCCAGCCCCCCACAGTTAGTAACACACCCCTAGGAACACTTAACCCCTACACTGCCAGTGTCATTTACACAGGAATCAGTGCATTTATATAGCAGTGATTGCTGTATAAATGACAATGGTCCCAAAAATGTGTCAAAAATGTCCGATGTGTCCGCCATAATGTCGCAGTAACAATAAAAAATCGCTGAACGCAGCCATTACTAGTAAAAAAAAAAAATTATTAATAAAAATGCCATAAAACTATCCCCCATTTTGTAAACGCTATAACTTTTGCGTAAACCAAATAATCGCTTATTGTGATTTTTTTATCAAAAATATGTAGAAGAATACGTATCGGCCTAAACTGAGGGAAAATTTTTTTTTTTATATATTTTTGGGGGATATTTATTATAACAAAAAGTAAAAAATAATGCATTTTTTTTCAAAATTGTCACTCTATTTTTTTTTATAGCACAAAAAATAAAAACTACAAAGGTGATCAAATACCACCAAAAGAAAGCTCTATTTGTGGGAAAAAAAAGGACGCCAATTTTGTTTGGGAGCCATGTCGCATGACCGCGCAATTGTCAGTTAAAGCGACGCAGTGGTGAATCGCAAAAAAAAAAAGCGCCCCTTACTAGGATATCTGGTAAGGAGCCAATCTTATCTGTTTGGTGGTGGTGCACTTCAGTTTGTTCTACATTGGAACACGATTCAGAGACTTGGAGTCATCTGGGAAACGTGGTGTTTCGTTTACAGTGCATTTATATTTAAAATCTTGTTTTTTACAAGAATTATCACAATGAGGACACATCATCAATTTATGTGATTTATTCATTTGCACATTTTTAATTTTTGTGTCAGTATATGGCACAATATTATTGTGATTCACTGTTTATGTAATTAGTGACACTGTTGCATATGTATTGTCAAATGTGTTTAGTACACGTCACACAATAGGTTTGGGTATTTATAGTGATGTGATTTCTTATATAACACTTTGCACTCTACGAGACTTTTTTCTAAAACAGGTGTTATTGAATTATAATCACTTAAGGTTCATATTCAATTTTGGGTGAGGTGTTTATACCTTAATATTCACTATTAGGGATTGCGCGGTTTTTTCCTTTTCTCATTTACATATGTATATAACTGTTTTTGGTATATATTAGAACTGCAGCATCACTTATTTTTTATTTTCTCCATTCTGTAGCACACTTTTTCCTCTTTTTTTCAGGTTTGTTGAATCACCTGGCCAACTGTTGAATCTTCTATAAGTCAAATGTCAGCTGACATGTAAGTGACCAATTAATAACTGTATTTTAAATTTACAGTGAACTGCCCTATTGATTTGTCCCTATTCCCATAGGTAGGGGGCGCTATTGCGTTCCCCCCACTTTCATTATAGGCATCCTGAGGTAACTGCAGTTGCTTAGCATGTGCCTGTGTGTGAGGAAGGAGGCTGTGCTATTTTATAGGGACCTATTGACTGTGTATCCTTGGCACGCTTTCGTTTATTTTTACCTCGTGCGGCACCAAAGACCATTTCATTTATCAGAGGGTCACTGAGGAGGCTTATAGTAAGATTATTTTCAGTTTACCATGCCTTGCGGGTGTCTTTCTCAGCCGAGGAGTCCCGAGAGATGTGGAGCTTCAGCTGGACATGTCTGTCACCGGCGACTCTGCCTCCTCCCCTCCGCAGTAATGCTTATACTGCATCTATTTCACAGGCTGTAAAATTAACTCTTTTATCCACTTCCCGACTGGCGCAGGTCCCACAGACTCGATCGCCGTGGGGATACCTGCGATCGTCTCACGGGGAGGCTGAACGGGGAGATGCCGATGTAAACAGCATTTCCCTGTTCTGCCTAGCAACAAGTGACACTGATCTGTGCTCCCTGTGATTGGAGCAGAGATCAGTCTTCACTAACACACAGCCCAGCCCCCCACAGTTAGTAACACGCCCCTAGGACACACCTAGCCCCTACACTGCCACCCCCTGGTTAACCCCTTCACTGCCAGTGTCATTTACACAGGAATCAGTGCATTTGTATAGCACTGATTGCTGTATAAATAACAATGGTCCCAAAAATGTGTCAAAAATGTCCGATGTGTCCGCCATAATGTCGCAGTCACAATAAAAAAAGTCACTGATCGCCGTCATTTCTAGTAAAAAAAAATAATAATAATAAAAATGCCATAAAACTATCCCCTATTTTGTAAACGCTATAAATTTTGCGCAAACCAATCAATAATCGCTTATTGTGATTTTTTTTACCAAAAATATGTAGAAGAATACGTATTGGCCTAAACTGAGGAAAAAAACTTTTTTTTATATATTTTTGGGGGATATTTATTATAGCAAAAAGTAAAAAAGAATGCGTTTTTTTTAAATTGTCGCTCTTTTTGTTTATAGCGCAAAAAATAAAAACATTAAAAAAAATATTTGTGGGAAAAAAAGGACGTCAATTTTGTTTGGGAGCCATGTCACACGATGGCGCAATTGTCAGTTAAAGCGGCGCAGTGCCGAATCGCAAAAAGTGGTCTGGTCTTAAGCCAGCAAAATGGTCCGGTCTGAAAGTGGTTAAAGAACTCAATGCCTCCAACATTGGCTGAGAACACAGAAACCTAAAAATGACTTTTCCACTTTGGCAACCCATAAGTCACTACCGACTATCTTTCTTCAGTTACAACTTTTAACTTGCAGTTATTTTTTTTAGACTTAAATAAAAGTGTTAAATGAATAATAAATGTAACTCTTGTTCTACTAATACTACTGTGTATTTAAATAAAGTTAAATAAGTGTAACTTACAATAAAGATCTGTGTTATAATCTCCAAGCGGTAAAACATAAAAATGTACCTGCTGAAAACACCAAATTGTGTTCCCAGAATAAACCAATTTAAAATCTGTATAATAAGGGCTCTTCCACACAGGTTGATGATCCGCCCCGCGGACATCCGCTTGCTCAGCGGGGATCGATCCGTTGATCCCCGCTGAGCAGGAAGATGACAGGTCCGTCTCTGCACACTGCGCAGGGACGGACCTGTCAGATCGCCGCTCTCCCCTATAGGAGATCGGATGACGACGGACCGCAGAAAAATTCCTCCGTCATCCTTTTTCGGATCGAAGCGGGTCGGATGTCAGCAGACATGTCACCGCTGACATCCGACGCTCCATAGAGGTCTGAAAAACTGACAGGCGGTCCTGTACGGAACGGTCATGTGAAAGAGCTCTGAGAGTGATGTGCTGATAATGAATAAATCAATACATCAATGACAAAAACCAACTACTTAATAAAGTGTAAAACCTGTGACAGTGCAATCATCATTCGGTATTCACAAAACACACACACACCACAACGATTGAAATCAAACTAATTCAGTTTAAATGAAGTGTCCAGTGTGTGTTTTCTTTACTTAATTCTTCAAATTACTGTTGCTTCCATCATGAAAGATGTGAAACCACAAAGTACTCTTGATAAATAAAACGTGTGCCACCACAGTTCTCTCAGAAATCTCACCTTAATATAATGACCTGCATGTTTCGCAAGGTCTAGAGAGCTTTTGTTAACAGGCCAACCAGGTCTCCTGTTTTTTCAAGAGTATGGTACCAAAGGTCTCCTGTCTACTGGTTTCTCTGTGAGTGCTCTCCCATGAACATACAGGTACACAGAAAAGTGAGGGTCCCCTACATTTACAATATGTAGATAACAATTTGGTAAACTTGGTGGATTATAATGAACGGCAGTTCCCTGCAGTTTTGTTGTGCCACATCCGATAATTGAAAACTAACCAAAGAGAACCCCTAATGGTGGACTTTAAAGGCACGTACAAAAAATAAGTAAATAAGAAACACAATTTATTATTAATTAGACTGTCATAAAAACATTACATAGGAAAACCACTTGAACAACATGGGTATCAATGGTATACAGTGCAATACACTATAGAGTTTGACACCCTACGCGTTTCAGAGCACCGAAAGTCTCCTTCCTCAGGGGTGTATATATAGCAAAAGCACATTTCTATTCAAAAGATATAAATAACAAGGTATTAGAACAAAAATAATTTCATATATATATATATATATATATATATATATATATATATATATATATATATATATATATATATATTGTAAGGGATCTTCCCGGGGTAGGGTGTGTTTGGACACAGTTCACAGCAGACTTGGAATTTATAAAGCAGATCTTGGCATTTATTCGTGGTACAAACAGTCCTAGCCCGGCTGGGCGCTTACTAACAGGTTCTGCTCACCTATCTGACACTTACAAACACAGCGTCTTTCGCCTGGATATCGCAGGGTGAGTTTTAGCTCCAGCAGTGGCTGTGCTTGCAGCTTCCTTCAACACACAGATTGTTCGTTCCCTGGCTGAGAGCAACCACCTGCAGACCCTGCAGTGCCTTTAGCTTCCCAGGCTAATTAGGATCAAAGCTCACCTGATCCCAAACCCAGAACTGGATCGGGGGATGTGGAATGACAGGTCCCTCTACCAAACCTACCTGCCATTCCATATAAACCCAGGCCTGGCAAAATTAAATAACAACTCAGCAGCATATCGCTGCTGAGAAACTGATCCATCCTGGATTTACCATCTCACACTGTGTAGCAACCTAGGTGAGATGTACACCCCCTCAACCACTTCTCCAGTGACATGTCTACATATCCCCCCCCTCTTTTTCAGACCGGAGGGCTGAGCCTTTTGTCCCCACAGACAACTTACCCTTGACAATGCGTCAGCATTTGCCTGTAATTTCCCTGGCCTGTGTTCCACAGTGAAATTAAAGTTTTGTAGGGAGAGAAACCATCTAGTCACTCTTGCATTTCTCTCCTTGTTTAACTTCATCCATGTTAGGGGGGCATGGTCTGTCACCAACTTGAATTTCCTGCCTAGCAAGTAATACTTTAAAGATTCTAGGGCCCACTTTACTGCCAAACATTCTCGCTCCACAATGGCATAATTTTTCTCGGCCGGGGTTAGTTTTCTACTCAAGTACGTCACTGGATGCTCCTCACCATTCACTACTTGTGAGAGTACTGCACCTAAGCCTGTGTTAGAGGCATCTGTCTGGACCAGAAATTCTCGCCTGAAATCGGGGGTAACTAAGACAGGTGGTTGGCACAAGGCAGACTTAAGGCTTTGGAAAGCCTTCTCGGCCTCTGGGGTCCACGTGACCATTGCTGTCTTTCCGCCCTTTGTCAAGTCAGTTAGTGGAGCAGCAACTGAGGCAAAGTTCGGCACAAATCTACGGTAATACCCCGTAATACCCAGGAAAGCTCTAACCTGTTTCCTTGTCAGGGGTCTAGGCCAATTCTGTATTGCCTCAATTTTATTTAGCTGTGGCTTAATCAACCCTCTCCCAATAATGTAGCCCAGATATTTGGCCTCTTCTAGGGCTAGAGCACACTTCTCGGCATTTATGGTCAACCCCACATCACTTATGGCATCCAACACGGCCTGTACCTTACAGAGGTGACTTTCCCAATCAGGGCTAAAAATGACCACATCATCGAGGTAGGCAGCTGAGTAATCACGATGTGGTCGCAGAATCAAGTCCATCAACCTCTGGAAAGTTGCAGGCGCTCCATGTAACCCGAATGGCATCACTACATACTGGAATAGCCCATCAGGGGTGGAGAATGCAGTTTTCTCTTTAGCCTCACCAGAAAGTGGAATCTGCCAGTAGCCCTTTGTGAGATCGAGAGTGGTTATGTACCTGGCGTTACCCAACTTCTCAATCAACTCATCTACCCTGGGCATAGGATACGCATCGAACTTGGAGATCTCATTCAACTTTCTGAAATCGTTACAGAACCTCCAAGTTCCATTGGGCTTTGGGATTAGCACAATTGGGCTGGACCATTCACTCTGTGACACCTCAATTACCCCCAGAGCAAGCATACGTTTTACCTCGGCAGATACGGCTTCCCTACGTGCCTCCGGTATCCTATAGGGCTTAAGGTTTACTCTGCTTCTAGGCTCAGTTTCAATGTGATGATGGATGAGGTGTGTACGCCCTGGGAGGTCAGAGGACTTTTATTTTTGTTGTATTTAAAAGCACGGTGTTGCTGTATACTTTTGTTTGCTGGACTGTTTTTGGAGTGTAGTTGCAGCTTTCACCCAGGACATCAGCAGCTGTAGCCAAGTCTGTCCACACCGTTGCCCCTAGCAACCGCGTTGCCCGCATTCTCCACCAATTGTAAGGGATCTTCCCGGGGTAGGGTGTGTTTGGACACAGTTCACAGCAGACTTGGAATTTATAAAGCAGATCTTGGCGTTTATTCGTGGTACAAACAGTCCTAGCCCGGCTGGGCGCTTACTAACAGGTTCTGCTCACCTATCTGACACTTACAAACACAGCGTCTTTCGCCTGGATATCGCAGGGTGAGTTTTAGCTCCAGCAGTGGCTGTGCTTGCAGCTTCCTTCAACACACAGATTGTTCGTTCCCTGGCTGAGAGCAACCACCTGCAGACCCTGCAGTGCCTTTAGCTTCCCAGGCTAATTAGGATCAAAGCTCACCTGATCCCAAACCCAGAACTGGATCGGGGGATGTGGAATGACAGGTCCCTCTACCAAACCTACCTGCCATTCCATATAAACCCAGGCCTGGCAAAATTAAATAACAACTCAGCAGCATATCGCTGCTGAGAAACTGATCCATCCTGGATTTACCATCTCACACTGTGTAGCAACCTAGGTGAGATGTACACCCCCTCAACCACTTCTCCAGTGACATGTCTACAATATATATATATATATATAGTCATTAAACAAATCTTTGATACTTACGATTCAAAGAGAAAAATGACACAGATATTCCATGCTGTTACAGTTAAAAGCAGCGAGACAGGTCAGGCATTGCGGGAGATCTCCTAGTCCCAAAGGAGTAGATGATAGCAAAAAAAGACTCATAGATGTAGTTTACTACAAATGGGTAGCAAAGCTGCTTATTTCTGGCTTTTCTATAGCAGTTACTAGATTCTTGCGTTTTGGAACCCATCGTATATTACACCTCTATTATTGCTCCAGATACAGATTGGCTTACACCACATTATAAATATATATATATTTTTAAAGAGTTTTCAAACCCTCTTTTTACTTCACTCTTTCTTAAAGATTACCCATACTCGAGTGCTACCTCGCCCCAGTGTTTCTCCCAGCCTACCCAACGGTTTTGGGACACTAAGGGCTTTGCCACCCATTTGTAGTAAACTACATCTATGAGCCTTTTTTTTGCTAAATAAGAAAAATTATTTAATTTTTTTTAAAACACCCCGTCCCGACGAGCTCACGCGCAGAAGCGAACGCATATGAAAACGGTAGTCAAACCACACATGTGAGGTATCGCCGCGATCAGCAGAGCGAGCACAATAATTCTACCCCTAGACCTCCTCTGTAACATAAAATATGCAACCTGTAGAATTTTTTAAAATGTCGCTTATGGAGATTTTTGAGGGTAAACGTTTGACACCATTCCACGAGTGGGCGCAATTTTGAAGCGTGACATGTTGGGTATCAATTTACTCAGCGTAACATTATCTTTCACAATATAAAAAAAAATTGGGCTAATTTTACTTGTGTCTTATTCTTTTATTCAAAAAAGTGAATTTTTTCCAAAACAAGTGCGCTTGCAAGACCGCTACGCAAATACAGTGTGAAAAAAAAAGTATTGCAATGACCGCCATTTTATTCTCTAGGGTGTTAGAAAAAAAAACAATATATAATGTTTGGAGGTTCAAAGTCATTTTCTAGCAAAAAAAATGTTTTAAACATGTTCAAAAGTCTGAAAAAGAGGCCTGGTCCTTAAGTAGTTAAACCCCAGACCATTTGGCTGGCCAAAGACCAGAGCACTTTTTGCAATTTGCCACTGCGTTGCTTTAACTGACAATTGCGCAGTGGTGCTATGTGGCTCCCAAACAAAATTGATGTCCTTTTTATTCACAAATAGAGCTTTCTTTTGGTGGTATTTGATCAACTCTGCAGTTTTTATTTTTTGGGCTATAAACAAAGAAATAGCGACAATTTTGAAAAAAACATATTATTTTTTACTTTTTGCTATAATAAATATCCCCAAAAAATATATAAAAAAAATTGTTTTTTCCTCAGTTTAGGCCAATACGTATTCTTCTACATATTTTTGGTTAAAATAAAACTATAAATACTAGTAATGGCGGCAATCAGTGATTTTTATCGGGACTGCAACATTATGGCGGACACATCTGACAATTTTGGCGCGACTTTGAGACCATTCACATTTGTACAGCGATCTGTGCAATTAAAAATGCATTGATTACTGTGTAAATTTGACTGGCAGTGAAGGAGTTAACCACTAGGTGGTGTTGTAGGGGTTAAGTGTGTCCTAGGGAGTGATTCTAACTGTGGGGGGGGGGTTGTGTGTGACACGACACTGACACCATTCCCGATCACTGGGAGCTGTGATCAGCGTCAGTGTCACTAGGCAGAATGGGGAAATGCTTATTTACATTAGCATTTCCCTGTTCTTCCTCTCAGTGAGACGATCACGGGTATCCCCGCAGACATCGAGTCCACGGGACCTGGGATCATGCTCCCTCTTAAAGGGCAACGTACAGGTACATTAATCTGCCTTTACGTGCCCTTCTGCTGCAGTATATCTGCGTGAGGCGGTTGGGAAGTGGTTAATAAAGTTTATTCGAAAAAAATACATAAAAGCAAACAATGTGATCCGTCGAGCACAGCACTTCCGTCAACACTGTGCTAATCTCAGATGGATAACACTGCACACCTGCTCTAAAGGACCTTGCAGTTCTACTTTAACACTAGTTATGATATACTGTATCTAACTGTGGATCAGCAGATGGTGTGGGGATCAGTTTAAAAGTCATGATGATGGAGAAGAAGAGAATTGAAAGTT
This sequence comes from Lithobates pipiens, assembly GCF_037356315.1. Taxonomy (NCBI): domain Eukaryota; kingdom Metazoa; phylum Chordata; class Amphibia; order Anura; family Ranidae; genus Lithobates; species Lithobates pipiens. Next base: position 42,285,187 of record NW_027507718.1, on the reverse strand, counting down.
GTTCTAAAGGCTAAGCATTTTTTACCTTAATGTATTTCTTGCAATAACAGCTTCCAGACCACACATAGCCACGTGGCCCATCTGCGCAAAACAACGTACCTGTACATTGTTTCCTATTCTGGGTCTCATGCACGTGCGCTCACTGCCAGAGGCCCCCTCCTGCTGTGATTGGACACAGCGGGGGCCATTCAGGGACCCACCGATCATTCGCTGGAGAGACAAAACGGCAGTCTACCTATGTAAACAAGGCAGACCGCTGTTCTGTCAGACAGAGAAAGATCTTATGTTCCTGCTAATCAGAAATACAGATGTCTCTCTTCCTGCAGTCAGTCCATCCCACTGACAGTTACGCTGCGTACACATGACTGGACTTTCCGGCAGACTAGGTCCGACGAAATCAGTCCGTCGGACAATCCGATCGTGTGTGGGCTAATCCGATTGTTTTTCGTTTTAAAAAAAAAATCAGACGGACCTAGAAATAGAACATGTTTCAAATCTGTCCGAAGGATTCAATTCCTATCGGGAAAACCGTTCGTCTGTATGCTGGTCCGACGGACCAAATACTACGCGAGGGAAGCTATTGGCTACTGGCTATTGAACTTCCTTTTTTAGTCCTGTCTTAAGTCATTACATGCAAAATGAATGGACTTTCGAACGGACTTAGTTCATTCGTGTGTGGCCAAGTCCGTTTGTTCGGAAAGTCCGTCGAAACTCCGCCGAAAGTCCGTCGGGAAGACCATCAGACCTAGTCTGCCGGAAAGTCCGGTTGTGTGTATGCGGCATTAGAAAGCATTCCCTAGGGGCACACTTAACCCTTTGATTGCCCCTAATGTTAACTCCTTCCCTGCCAGTGTCATTTATACAGTGACTATAATGTCACGTACACACGATCGGACTATCTGGTGGACTTAGTCCGACGGAAAAAATGCCGGACCTTGAAATGGAGGTCCGGCCTGACCTTCCGAACGAGTGGACCTGCCCACACACGACCGGACTTTTCCGGCGGACAAACCGCCAGACTATGGCTGGACTTTTGAAATGAACGGACTTGCCCACACACTGAGGAAAGTCCGTTCATTTTTGAACGTGGCTCCAGGTAGACGGGACTAGCAAAGAAAGTCAATGTTCGGCGGCGAGATTGACAAATCGCTGGCCCCGTCACCTGGTATGGACTTAAAGAGGAAGCCCTATGCTGAAAAAAATGGCGTGGGGTCCCCCCCCCAGGTGCATACCAGACCTTATCCAAGCACGCACCCCGACCGGTCAGGAAAGGGGGTGTGGACGAGCGAGCGCCCCCCCCCCCCTGAGCCGTACCAGGCCGCGTGCCCTCAACATGGGGCAGTGCTTAGGGGAAGGGGAGGCCCTACGGCCCCCCCACCACAAAGCAAAGGCCTCTTCCCGACAACCCTGGCCATTGGTTGTCGAGGTCTGCCGGCGAGGGGCTTATCGGAATCCGGGAGCCCTCTTTAATAAGGGGCCCCCCTGATACTGGCCCCCCACCCTATGTGAATGAGTATGGGGTACAATGTACCCCTACCCATTCACCTGGTGAAAAAAATGTAACTAAAACACAACACAAGGTTTTAAAATAATTTAGTGCACAGCTCCGGGGGTCTTCTTCCGTCTTGGGGGGCCTTCTCGCCGGACTCCTCCGATATCTTCTGCTAGCTCTTTTACTAGTGGTGGCCTGGTCTTCTGTCACCGCCGCCTCTTCTTCTGACTTTGGGGGTCTTGTCCCCCTCTTCGGTTCTTCTTGCCGGGCCTCCGCTTTCTTCTTCTAGCTATTTTACTAGCGGTGGCCCGGTCTTCTGTCCCAGAGGGTGCTGGGATTGTGACATCACAGGTGACCCCGCCCCTTATGATTGTGACGGGGCAAGCGAGGTGTCAATCTCGCCGATGGAGGCGGCGACATTGACCTCCTTCGCTAGTCCCGTCTACTTGGAGCCACGTTGAAAACGAACAGACTTTTCTCTGTGTGCGGGCAAGTCCGTTCATTTCAAAAGTCCGGCAGACTAGCACACAGACGGCCAGACTGCGGTCCGGCGGACAATTTTGAGTCAAAACTTCTTTCTAAGTCTGCCGGACTTTTTGGGAAAAGAAAGTCTGCCGGAGCCCACACACGGGCGGATTGTCCGGCGGGCTCTGGTCCACCAGACCAAGTCCACCAGATAGTCCGATCGTGTGTACGCGGCATTAGTGTCACTGGTCAACAAAAAGTGTCAGTGTCCAATTTGTCCACCACAATCTTGCAGTCCTGCTAAAAATCGCTCATCGCTGCAATTACTAGTAAAAATAAAAATGCCATAAAAAAAAAAATCCCATAGGTTTGTAGACGTGATATCTTTTGCGCAAAGCAATCAATATATACGCCAATTGGGATTTTTTACCAAAAATATCTAGCAGAATACATATTGGCCTAAATTGATGAAGAAATTAGATTTTTTACATATTTTTATTGGATATGTTTTATAGCACAAAGTAAAAAATATATATATTTTTTTCAAAATTGTCACTTTTTTTTGTTTATAGCGCATAAAATAAAAACTGCAGAGGTGATCAAATACCACCAAAAGAAAGCTCTATTTGTGAGAAAAAAAAAGGACGCTTGGGTACAGTGTCGCACTACTGCGCAATTATCAGTTAGAATAACGAAGTGCCGTATCACAAAAAATGGCCTGGTCATTAAGAGGTAAAACCTTCTGGGGCTGAATTGGTTAAGGTAAAAAATGTTTAGACAACAATGTGGAAATTCTGCTGCACCGGTTGAAATAAATCTACACACGTGTTTATAACAAATTTAAATATGAATGAAAAGTCCTCCAAGCAGCCAGCACAAAAATTGAACAACAATGCAAAAAATTTAAAAGGAGGTGCAGCGCTCAGAGATAATGTCCTTAAGGTGATGATTCTTCAAAGGGGCTCAAACATCATAAAATAAACGCTTGGTTCCCACCATTACTAGTAAAAATAAAATTATTAATAAAAATGCCATAAAACTATCCCCTATTTTGTAAACGCTATAACTTTTGCGCAAACCAATCAATCGTTGATTGCGTTTTTTTTTTACCAAAAATATGTAGAAGAATACATATAGGCCTAAACTGAGGGAAAAAAATGTTTTTTTTTATATATTTTTGGGGGATATTAAATAATGCGTTTTTTTCAAAATTGTCGCTCTATTTTAGTTTATAGTGCAAAAAATAAAAACCGCAGGGGTGATCAAATACCACCAAAAGAAAGCTCTATTTGTGGGGAAAAAAGGACGCCAATTTTGTTTGGGAGCTACGTCCGCGCAATTGTCAGTTAAAGCGACGCCGTGCTGAATCACGAAAAGTGGTCTGGTCTTTGACCAGCAAAATGGTCCGGGGCTGAAGTGGTTAATAAATTGTTTCAATTAGGTTTATTTATGTATGTTTCATGGGATGCACATTGGTGTGGAACTAATGCTATTAAAGTTGGGAATGACCTGTGGAAACCTGATCACCTGTGTTCATCCTGCCTGGTTTGATCATGGTGTGCTGTGATCAAGGATCTCATTATATCCAAAGTGGATCTGACCCCTGTAATAAGGGTCCACAGAGGAGGGTAAGAGGCAGTGTGTTCTGGTGGTAGTTCTCCCCTCTTTTCCTGACCAAGTGTTCCTATTATGATGTTTAAGCCCCTCGGAGGAATCATAACCTTAAGGACATTATCTCTGAGTGCTGCACCTCCTTTTACTAATTTTTTTTTACACATCAGCACCCCCCCCCCCCCCCCCCTTCTAATTTCAGCTTGTTCAGTTAAGCTTTGACAGTAAAACCTGTAAGCTGATTGGTTTCTCTGCAGAGCTGCACCAGATGATGCATGCTGCAGTTTTAGTCAATACCCCCCCCCCTATACTGTATAGTATAGTACTGTTAGTAGGTGAACCTGTTTATTGCAATAGAGTTTATATGCAGCTACGGTTATTTTAGTTAACTCTGTCTCTTCTGGTCTGGGATTCCATAGCTACTTTTAGCTCAGGGCTCAACAACCAGCATAAATTAGAGCCAGGTTAGGCATCTGATGGCCACTTCTGTTAGTTAGAAGTCTGGTTGCATGACAGATTAGAAGCTACTGGGGACTGGGATGCAGAGGAGATAGGTTACACCTGAGTTCCAGTATCACACCACAGTTTCTGTTGGTGAGAAGCGCATTCCAGGCTGGTAAGAGAATGGCTGGAAGATGTCTCCATCACTGCTTCTCTTGTCTTTAGCCTCCAAATGGACACTACAATACACCCTTAGGTGTCCCTGAAACTGAACGTTGCTGCAAGATTCATCTGGAGGTATATCTATTGATAATTATAATATATATATACCCTGATACATGTTCACAATTCCACCAGGATTCCCGTAGAGCCCTTTGTCAATATTATCTGTTTGTACATTAGATGTGTGTACTATTATTCATCTTTTCTCATATAAAGTTTGTATTATTTCTATACTGGTGTGCATCTATACACTTATGGTTAATGTTATATGCTGGTTGCAGTAGTTTCTCTGTTCCTAATTACTTTGTTTAGATTACTGGTTAATTTCCTAGCAAGGGAATCCCCTCTGTTCTCATAGGCTCTTTCCTGAGTGCCAATTTTATCATCAAGCCCACTCTTCCACTTAGCAAAGGTTCTGGTTGTCTTGTTTACCTACAGCAGGGCTGTCTTAATAGCATCATGGGCCCCTGGGCAAAGTAAGGCACTGGGGCCCCTACCATCCTGCCCCAATTTATACAGCTGCTCTCAAGAATTAAAAGGTGACAATGTCTGGGGAATGACCAGGAAGAAACCAAAGCCTACTTACCACCAGCTCACAGACAACCAAATTAACCTGTCTAATGCCGCGTACACACGGTCGGAGAATCTGTCGGAATGCGTCTTATCGGACCGTGTCGTCAGATAATCCGACTGTGTGTGGTATGCATCGGACTGATTCCGTCCGAATCTCTGTCGGACCCAATTTTCCAACATGTTGGAAATATTTCCCGACCAACTGGGCCGGTCGGACGTAATCCAATCATGTGTAGAGAATTTTGATCGGACCAAGTGCCACGCATGCTCAGATCAAATTCCTACAGCAAAGCTATTGGCTACTAGCCTGAATCTAGTCCCATCGTAACGAAATTACGTCATCACGTTCTGAAAGATTGGATTTTTCGACAACTTAGTCGGACCGTGTGTATGCAACAGTTTCGGACAAGATCCGACGGAGAAAATCCGACGGATTTGGTTGTCGAAATCTCTGACCGTGTGTACAGGGGCTAACAGTATGCGTTAAAAACAGGGGTTTAGTCCGCACGCATTTGCAAACGCATGCGTGAGCCACAGAGCCACATCAAGGCACCCTGGTATCTGTGGTCCTAACACTAAAATATGAGTGTCCCCGCAGTGGACGCACAAGAATTAAAGTATAAATAGTAGATAGAATTAAACATATAGTTAAGAGTACTTTTAATATTTACTTTAAACAAAAAAAAAACAATGCCATAATTCAAAGACTAATCAACACAAAGGACACAATAGGGAAAGTACGTGCACAGTACATGGGGTGGTCAGGAGGGCACAATCCTGGGATCAGGTGGGCACAGTACAGGTTTTGGGACATCTCCCAGGACACAGACATCCAGGGACAGCTTAGTAAAAAGCGTTACTGTCCCGGGAAATCTGGGACATTTGGCAAGTATGGTGTAATGCAAGAGTATCATGGGGCCCCTGGACCCATGCATTAAGACAGCCCTGACCTACAGGTTTATGGCACTATCCTGTTTGGGGAGGATCATTTCTCATAACTCCCCAAATAAAAGCGGACTTCATAGTACAGCTCACATTGCAACCTCATTGTTCCTGGACTGACAGCAGCCCTCATGCTAAAACTGAGTATTTTATCATTGGGTGTTGTGTGAACAAATCTATGCAACTAGAAGTCCCTGACCTAAAACAAGCGTGCAGATCAATATATGTTCTAACTTTGCTTTTGCTTCACTTGCTACATGCTTGTTCTGGGATTGGAGACAGGCAGAAAACGAAATTTTCAGAATCCGGTCAGGAATGGCAGCCCACATGATTCTCTCGGTTTATAATCGCACTTGTCACGCTCCTGCCATTCTTAGTACGGCCGATTGACTATATTCCATCGCTGCATTCTCACACCTGTCTTAGCAATGCCAAGGTGAGAGCTGTCAAAACAAGCAGGCCCCAGCCAATCAGCTCTCTCCTCTCACCTAGCAGCCGCTGGTAAATTACGTCCTGTGATTGGCAGGAGGAGCCCAAGCTCTCCAGTGGCTGCGAGCAGCGCGGAGGGCGGGGCCGGGGAGACAGCAGGGAAGTGTTTAGCTGCTCACCTCAGTGCTTCCGGTACACCGGATTGTTCTGTGTGTGGTGGCGCTGTACCGGCTCCTAGGGCTAGGCTGCCGGTAGGAATGAGTCAGTGCGGGACGGGAGCGGATGTGTCAGCTGTCCCGCTATGGCTGAGGTGCCGGCGCTGTCACCTTTAGAGGATGGCGGAGGGACGGCGGTGGTGCGAACGCCCGGCACAGGGGCTGTGGAGGAGGTCAGCAGCTCGGCATGTGAGGAAGGCGACACCGAGCCGGCTCCCGGGAGTCCCAGGACATCTGGGCGGGCGGAGGAGGAGGAGGCGGCGGGCACCATGTCTCTCCTCAGGATAGAGGAGAAGTTCTTCGCGGGCCAGTACCGCGCTATAGACCAATTCGCCACTGACTTCAGGAGCATGCTGGAGGGCTGCTACCGGCTCTACGGCGCCGACCATTGGCTGTCCAAGCAAGCCCAGAAACTCGAGCTAGTGCTGGAGCAGAAGCTGGCACTGCTGCCCCGGTGAGTCCGCTCTAATAGACAACACATAGAAGCCTGACCGCTGTGCAACCTGACTGGGCAGGACCGCTATACTGTGTGCATGTCATCAATGGGCAGCACCACTCATCTACTTCTCACAGCTGTGCAACCTGACCAGGGAGGGCTTCTTATACTGACACCTGTGAGAGGTCTATGAGTAGTACCACTCACAGCTGTGCAACCTGACCGGGGAGGGCTTCTTATACCGACACCTGTGAGAGGTCTATGAGTAGTACCACTCACAGCTGTGCAACCTGACCGGGGAGGGCTTCTTATACCGACACCTGTGAGAGGTCTATGAGTAGTACCACTCACAGCTGTGCAACCTGACCGGGGAGGGCTTCTTATACCGACACCTGTGAGAGGTCTATGAGTAGTACCACTCACAGCTGTGCAACCTGACCGGGGAGGGCTTCTTATACCGACACCTGTGAGAGGTCTATGAGTAGTACCACTCACAGCTGTGCAACCTGACCGGGGAGGGCTTCTTATACCGACACCTGTGAGAGGTCTATGAGTAGTACCACTCACAGCTGTGCAACCTGACTGGGGAGGGCTTCTTATACCGACACCTGTAAGAGGTCTATGAGTAGTACCACTCACAGCTGTGCAACCTGACCGGGGAGGGCTTCTTATACCGACACCTGTGAGAGGTCTATGAGTAGTACCACTCACAGCTGTGCAACCTGACCGGGGAGGGCTTCTTATACCGACACCTGTGAGAGGTCTATGAGTAGTACCACTCACAGCTGTGCAACCTTACCGGGGAGGGCTTCTTATACCGACAACTGTGAGAGGTCTATGAGTAGTACCACTCACAGCTGTGCAACCTGACCGGGGAGGGCTTCTTATACCGACACCTGTAAGAGGTCTATGAGTAGTACCACTCACAGCTGTGCAACCTGACCGGGGAGGGCTTCTTATACTGACACCTGTGAGAGGTCTATGAGTAGTACCACTCACAGCTGTGCAACCTGACCGGGGAAGGGTTCTTATACTGACACCTGTGAGAGATCTATGACAGTGGCGTCACTAGGGCTGGTGTCACCCCCCCCCCCTTCCACAAACTATAGTACAGACACCTCCAGTGTAGAACCCCAATCAGTACAGACCCCCCTTAATGCAAACCCCTGCAGTATAGACAAACCCATTTAGTGCAGACCCCTCATCAGTATAGAATCCCCCTTAGTGCAGACAGCCCCATCAGTATAAACACCCCCCCTTAATACAGACCCGCCCATCAGTATAGACACTCCCCATTTAGTGCAAACCCCTGCAGTATAGGCACCCCCCCCCCCACCGCACATGTCCATCTACTTATAATAAACGAGTGTACAGTACAGACCTCAAAACAGCACGGCCACAGACATGCACACACAGCAGTGTGTGTCCCTTTGGCTCCTCCTCCTCACTGGATGTAAACGGAGAAGGAGGAGGCGGCTTCAGTCCACTCCACTGGGGACACAGCGAGGTGCAGATCATCAGGGTGGTGTTAGCAGTGCGGCAATCCATGGGTGTCAACTGGGTGCTGCCCGCCCCCACCTAGCAACGCTACTGATCTATGAGTAGTACTACTCGTTTACTTCTCACAGCTGTGCAACCTGACCGGGGAAGGGTTCTTATACTGACACCTGTGAGAGGTCTATAAGTAGTACCACTCATCTACTACTCACAGCTGTGCAACTTGACCTGGAAGGGTTCTTATACTGACACATGTGAGAGGTCTGAGTAGTACCAGTCATCTTCTTCTCACATGCTCACAGCTGTGCAACCTGACTGGGAAGGGGTTCTTATACTAACACTTGTAATGGCTCTGAGTAGTACCAGCCCTCTTCTACACCTACCTACTTCTGACATACACATGCTGGGCAACCTGACTGGGGAGGACCGCTATACTATGTACATCTCATCAATGGACAGCACCAATCATCTGCTTCTCAGATACACTCACAGCTGTGCAACCTGACCAGGGGGTGTTATTATACTGACGCCTATGAGTAGTACCAGTCATCACCTACTTCTTACACATGCTGGGTAGCCTGACTGGGGGGGGGCAGCTTATTATCCTGTGTACTACTCATCTACTTCTCACAGCTGTGCAGCCTGACCAGAGAGGAGTTCATATTTCATAGTTATATCCTACACCTACCTACCTACTTCTTACATACACATGCTGTGCATCCTGACTGGGAGGGAGTTCTTATACTGACACCTGCTACACACTGCAAAAAAACACACACAGGAGGGTGCAAACACCTTGTGCATTACCATAATTATATTTGATTAAAAACAAATGGTTACTCGCATGCTTTACTAAAAATTGAAGTAACACTGCTACCTCCAGCTGTACGCAGTTAAACTTGTCCCAGGTTGGAAACTTATGCATTACGGGGGTAATGCCGCTTTCTTCAGAGCTTGCTTCTAACAACATGTTAGTAAAAGGATCACCCACTCCTAAAAATGACTTGTTAAACTCAATCGGGTGTAGCTAATCATCTTCTCAATGGCACACATGACCATTTGGGTCCTTTCACACGGGAGGTCCACCCAATGGACTTGGCTTTGCTGAGCGGGGGATTGCACCGCTGAGCAGGCGAATGACCGGTCCATCTGCGCTCACTGTGCAGACATGTCTGTCCCGCTCTCTATGGTGAGATCGGATTAAAATGGACCGTCATCCTCCCTTTTTTAATCTGATCCACCAGAGTGATGAAAAATAGGGTCACTATCCGTCTGGCTTTCACGGACAGCATCGGATTGGATAGCAGTGGGTGTCAGCTGCCATACAACTGATGACATCCGCTGCTCCATAGGAGTGAATGGAGGCTCCGATCCGGTCTGCATGAAAAACTGACAGGTGGACCTGATCCGAAAGCCCAGTGAAAGGGCCCTTTGACTTTAAACTGATCAGCTGTGGTCATTTTGATTAGCTTAGCATGAAAAGAGCTTTTCAGTCTCTGGTAGTGCAAATGAAGCAAACAATCAACTATGGGTGGCACGACATTGTCAAAAGATCTCTGGGATAATGTGGACAGGCACAGGTCAGGAGATGGATACAAAAATGTTTCAAAGGCTTTATCAATGCCTAGCAGCACAGTAAAGTCTATTAAGGAGGCGTACAGCAACTCTGAAGCAGGAATTTGACAAAGAGTAGTCATTATATGCATGTGACAACAATATCACAAATTTGGCTTGTGCAGGAGGGTTGCAAGAAAGGCCACATGCAGTCATGGCTTTGCCAAAAACGCACCTTGAAGATTCTGTAATACCGTTCCTACAGTAAAGCATGGAGGGGGTAATATCCTGTTATGGGGATGTTTCTCTGCAACTTTTTTTCTGACATGTTGGCGTTTTATCTTTTACTTGGATATTATAAGTTGCACTCTGTAAATACAGCTGGATAAAACAACCCTGTCTGTCTTCGGGCTGCAAAGCAACACAATGTGATTATTTTAGAGGGGGGTGTTCTTTTCTATACCCACTGTGTATACATTGATAGCTGTGCAGCCTGACCCAGGGAGGAGTCGCTATAATGGCACCTGCTATAGATCAGTAGTCAGCACCAATCCTCTGCTCCCCCTATTTACTTCTTACATACACTTGTCTCTGATTTTGCAACTTCCACTCCATTTAAAAGGAAGCCTAAAGTGGTTGTAAACTCTTACACATGCCCAGTGAAGTGACTGGCCTCAGGTGATAAACAGAGATGAAGCATCCTCCCAACATAAGTTGTACCTGTTTTTTCCAAGTCATCTTCCAGGGCGGCTTAAAGAGAGAGACGGGCTCCTCCCACCTAGCACAGGAAACGCATGATCCACATCATAAAAGCAGCACACGTGTATTAGCCTCTCAGTATTTGTGTTTCCTCCGGCCAGTCAGGAACTCCAAACAGATGTTTATTTTTCCGACCTTCGTGCTAGGTGGCAGGGGCCTCCTAACATACCCAGGGCAAACAGGGGTAGTACTCCTGGGGTATGAGTCAGTTTGGGCCACCCAGAGACCTGATAGAGCGGTCTGGGGTGAAATTAAGGGACCCCCCCAGCCGATTTGAGTTGTAGCCTCAGTGAGGCACCTGTGAGGAGTGGAGGAGGTGATCCAGTGGGTCCATCCGAAATGGTACAGCAGGGTGTCCTAGTGGAGGCTCAGGCCGCCGCATGGTCCGGGTACACTTTTTTTTTTTTTTTTTTTTTTCTCTTCTGCTGTTTAGAGATCTCCATGTGCAGGGCTTCTCTATCCCCGGCATGTGGATCCTGTTGGTGGAGCAGAGTGATGAGGTAACTTCCAGCACTGGTGGCAGGAAGTCCAGAGGCTGTCATCTTGTTACACCCAGATGCCGGGAAGTGAAGGCCTAGCTGGGGAGGATAACAGGGCGGCTTTGGATCCACAGCCCCATCCTGGATTCTCCACACCCCCTTATATAGGGGCCCGAATATAAAGATGGCGGCAAAGGCTTTCAGGAGCATAGGGACGCCAGGATCCATGGAAATGGCTCTGGTTTATTCAGGCCCTAAGGTAAGAAAATAGGGGGCAGACTGCTCCTTCCTTCTCTTTTCTTATCCTCCTGTGTGTGTGTGTGTGTGTGTGTGGGGGGGGGGGGGGGGGGGGGGGTGCTTCCAGAGCCTGTTTATTGATATGCTTAGTTTGGACAGGTGTTGCACATACTAGCATAGGCTCCGGTGGTGGGTACTTTTTAAAAAGGTTCTTAGATTCATTTTTTTTTTTTTTTTTTTTTTTTATCCACAGGGTGTTTTTGTAATGGGTATTGTCTTCAGTGGAAGTAATGTGCTGGCATTTGTCATTTGATTTATTTCAGGACAGCCCACAAGCCCAGAGATGGCAAAACAGGGACATCCAGAAAAAGGTGCCGATGTGCATGTCAGGACTGTATAGACAAGCTCATCAAAGGAGAAACAGGCCTTATCCTCAGGTTTTATGGACTCAATGAAGAAAGTGATGAAACAGACTTTACAGTCCTTTTAAACCCAGAGAGCAGGAGGCTCTTGCTGAACCTATCCCATGTACTTCTGATACCAGTACTAGTAATAGGCCAATGGTCCTGACCCAGGCAGAGGCAGCCCACCAGCAAAGGAGTATTGGAGCTCAGAGCCTGAGGAGGGGGACTGTAATGAGCAAAGACCCAGCAAGGTTCAAAGATCATATTTTTTTTTTTCCCTGCAGAGGAAACCGAGGAACTATTAAAGGCTATATACGACACCCTGGAGCTGGAGGAGCCAGAGGACCAGAAGTTGTCTGTACATGACCTTTTTATATACAGGCCTTCAGCCTAAGCAGAGCAGAACCTTTCCGGTACATATGTCCCTAAAAGAGATGGTACTTCAGGAATGGAAAAAACTGGAAAAGCGTGTCATCTTCCCTAAAAATTTGAAAAGAAGGTTCCCCTTCAAAGAGGAAGATACAATATTGTGGGAAAAGTTTCACACAATTCTTCCGAAGGATGTGGAGAAGGCAACAGCTATGTGTTCCCTCCTACAGAATATGCTGGAGGAGAAGGTGATGAGCTTCAGCGCCCCCCCCCCCCCCCCCAACCCTAAGAAAAGGGCAGTTTTACTCTCACATTTGTTTTGATAAAAAAGACATCAGGGAAATTGCGACTCATTTTGAACCTGAAGCAAGTGAATATGTACGCAAAGTACAGACGATTCAAAATGGAGTCGATTTACACCACCAGAGCTTTGTTAACCCCTGGCGTCTTCATAGGCTCATTGGACTTAAGAGACACCTATCTTTATGTCCCCATTCAAAAGGAGTCCAGGCAGTCTCTCAGGTTTGCAGTGAAGAAGGGGTTCAAGACCCTCTATTTTCAGTTCAATGCTCTGCCCTTCGGATTGGCGTCGGCCCCATGCATCTTTACGAAGATTTTGGCAGAAGCTCTGTGGATTGGACTTCATATATTTCCCTATCTGGACGATCCACTGATCTTTGCAGACTCAGCAAACGAGATGAAACAGAACCTGAGCAGAACTTGGACACCTTCGGCAGCTGGGGTGGCTGGTAAATCAGGGAAAGTCTCAGTTAGTACCTACTCCAAAGTATAGTATTCCTAGGACACCTAATAGACTCAACTACATCCAAAATGTTTCTGACAAAAGAAAAAGGGGCAAAGATAATTTCAGAGGTGAGCAGCCTCTGCGTATGTACAGAGACCTCAATTCAGGGTATAATGAAGTTCTTGGTTTGACAGCAGCCATCTCAGGAGTCCAGTGAGCATAATTCCATACTCAAGCACTTCAGGCGTTCATGTTTTCTGTCTGGGATGTAAGGAAGGATATCTTCAGAGGCAGATAGATCCCGCAGGAAGCAAAACTCTCAATAGAGTGGTGGTTGATCTCTGCAGGTCGACTTTGGTCCCAACACAATCCTCTGGCAGTCACCATGGATGTCATCATTCAAGGGTGGGGACCCCATTCAGGTGCACAGATGGCCCAAGGAGTCTGGAACTGGCAGTCTCTCCTCCAATGCAATGAAGCTGATTGCAGTCCTAAAGGCTCTAGTAGTCTTTGGTCCGACTCTGAGGGGAAGATGAATGCAGGTCCTTTCGGACAATATTACCACAGTAAGTTACATCAACAAGCAGGGAGGTACAAGAGTCCCAGGTCTTATGAGGATAGCAGAAAAGATCATTTAATGGGCGGAGGCAAATCTTTTATCCCTGTCTTCAATCCAAATAAAAGGGGAATTAAATACTCTGGCAGATATCCTAATCCGGGAGACTCTGTCTCAGACCCGATGGTGTTTGAATCATACAGTGTTCGAACAGATAGTGGGGAATCCCACAAATAGACCTTTTTGTTACAAGGCAAAACAGGCAGGTGGAACAATTTTTCTCCCTACAGAGAGATCAACTGGGTCTGGGCCTAGATGCCCTATCCCAGGCCTTTTGGAGGCAAATCTGGTGTATGCATTTCCACCTTTTTGCCCTCATTCCAAAGATTATCTGGAATATGAGTGTTGAGCACAAAGCTTATCCTGATCACACCATTCTGGCCAAGGAGGTCTTTGTTCTCGGGACTACTAAGACTCAGCATCTCAGAGCCTTGGAGACTGCCTTACAGGGCAGACCTCATATCAGGGAGAGGTGAATCATCCAGAAGTAAGCTCTCTTTCTCTGACAGCCTGGCTTCTGAGAGGGAGCTATTAGAGCAGAGAGGGTTATCAGCAAAAGTAATCAATACCATTCTTGGCAGTTGGAAGCCCTCCACTAATGCAATTTACAATAAAGTCTGGAAAAAAATGTGGGGCCTGGTGCCTGCTCAATAACGGTGTCAGGAGCCATGATTCCGGCAGTCCTAGATTTCCTCCAAGCCGGAGCATATCTAAATCTGGCAGTCAGTACCCTTAAGGTACAGGTATCGGCTCAATCTAGCTTTTTAAATCTGACTATCGGAGGAGCCACTGATCAAAATCATATCTTACATCCATCAGCCGTAATTGGGTCCCCAAGTCAAGGAGGATCCCTCCCTGGGACTTATCCACTTTGTTGTAAAGTCTTTGTAAAACACCTTTTGAGCCAACAAACTGCCCATAAAGCTCTTAACCTTTAAAACAGTTGTTTTGGTGGCTCTAGTCTCTGCTAGGAGGGTTGGTGAGATACAGGCGCATTCAGTGACTTAGCCCTTCTGTATCATCTTGCAAGTCAAGATTATCCTCTCGCTGGTCGGCAATTCTCCCCAAAGTTTCGTCTAATGTCCATAGGTTGGAAGAGATTGTGATACCATCATTTTGTGCAATTCCTAAAAACAAGGAGGCAGGATTTAATAAGATGTCCGGAGATGCTTGATCGCTTACATAGAGCTCACCAAGAAATGGCGACGTTCCACCAGCCTGTTTGTGTTGTTTGCAGGTTCAAACAGGGGCAAAAGGGCATCTAAAAATATTGCAAGGTGGATGAAGTCAGCAATCGCGGAGGCATACAAAGCAGCATCTCTTACACCTCCATTAGGAATAAATGCTCATTCCACAAGAGTGGTTTCTATTTCTTGGGCTGAATTGGCAGGAGTGTCTCCCCTCCAGATTTGCAAGGCCGCAGCCTGGTCCAGGTTCCAAACGTTCGTAAAGCATTACAGACTGGATCTGCTTGCCAGCCAAGACCATTCTTTCGGCAGGAAAGTGCTGCAGGCTGTGGTCCCGCCCTCATCAGGTAGTCCTATTTTGTCCTCTGTAAGCTGTCCTGGAAGATGACTTGGAAAAAGTGTTAACTACTTTTTCCAGGAATCTTCCAGGATGGCGTCGGTTCCCTCCCTTCTTGGTTGGTGATTAGCAATGCAAGACAAAGAGTAATGAAACAAGTTTCTTTTATTTTATTTTTTATCTTCAGTCTTCTCCTTTTTTTTCTACATCCATTCAAAGTGCAGAATGTATCTAGCCTGTCCAAGCTCACAGAAAGCAGGGGGAAGGGGGGGGGGGGGAGGGTGCTGAATTTACAGCTCAGTGAGGAGAGCTCAATGAAAGAAATGGACACACAGAGCTGGGGCTCCCTTCCCTCAGCTTTTTACCTCTTGATGTAAAAAAAAAAAACTTGTCAGAAGTGGCTCATATAGATAGCAGAGGAATGTGGCAGCAGCCTGAAATGACACGTAATGCATTGGATTGAGACAAGTGCTTTGTTCATATTTCATGTCAGAGGTTTACAACCACTTTAACACTGTGGCTGATCATAAATCTCTGGTTATAACTGCTGCAAAAATACTCTGATTTGGGCAATGCATGGCTCCAATTGCCCCTGTGAATGAGTCCATAATCAGACTATGGCTGCTTTTTTTATGGTTAGACTTTTATCAACTTTTGTTTTTGATGTACAGTGCCTTTCAAAAGTATTCACCACCCCCCCCCCCCCCCCCCCCTTTTAGTTCAATGTTTTTTTTTTTATCTGAATTATGTGATGGATCAAAACACAATAGTCTAAGTTGAAGTAAAATTATATACTTTATGTATTGGCGTATAACACTCACTTTTTCACCCTGAAATCGGGTGCAAATTTGTGTGTGTGTGTGTGTGTGTTAGTTATACGCCAATACTGGAATTTGGGCCACCGGGGGGCGGGATGAGTGCCCTCAGATTACATACAGTGAGAATCTCCTGTTCACTCATTAGCCTCTGTAATTGGAAGTCCTGCATCCTGGGCCAGCATTGGACCACTGTTCTGTCTATCATAGAAGCCGGTCCAGGAGATGGAACTTTGTATTAAAGAGGCAGAGTAAATAGGAGATTCTCACTGTATGTAATCTGAAATGTAACCTTTCAGAAGTCACAATTGGTGAAATGATGTCCATCTGTGTGCAATCTAGTTGTCACATGATCTGTCATTACATATACACGCTCCTTTTTGAAAGGCCCCAGAGGCTACAACACCTAAGCAAGAGGCACCACTAACCAAATGCCATGAAGTCCAAGGAACTCTCCAAACAAGTAAGGGACAATGTTGTTAAGTACAAGTTAGGGTTAGGTTAAAAAAAATCCAAATCTTTGATCCCTAGGAGCACCATCAAATCTATCATAACCAAATGGAAAGCACATGGCACAACAGCAATCCTGACAAGACGGCCGCACACCAAAACTCACGGACAGGGCATTAATTAGAGAGGCAGCACAGAGACCTAAGGTAACCCTGGAGGAGCTGCCGAGTTCCACAACAGAGATTGGAGCATCTGTACATAGGACGACAATAAGCCGTATGCTCCATAGAGTTGGGCTTTATGGCAGAGTGGCCAGAAGAAAGCCATTCCTTTCAGCAAAAAACAAAATGGCACGTTTTGAGTTTGCAAAAAGGCATGTGGGTGACTTCCAAAATGTATGGAGGAAGGTCCTCTGGTCTGATCAGACTAAAATTGAACCTTTTGACCATCAAAGAAAACGCTATGGCTGGTGCAAACCCAACACATCACATCACCCAAAGAACACCATCCCCACAGTGAAACACGGTGGTGGTAGCATCATGCTGTGGGGATGTTTTTCAGCAGTCGGGACTGGTAAACTGGTCAGAGTTGAGGGAAATGGTGCTAAATACAGGGATATTCTTGAGCAAAACTTGTACCAATCTGTGTGTGATTGGAGGCTAGGACGGAGGTTCACCTCCCAGTAGGACAATGACCCCAAACACGCTGTAAAAGCAACACCTGAATGGTTTAAGGGCAAACATGTAAATTTGTTGGAATGGCCTAGTCAAAGCCCAGACCTCAATCCAATAGAAAATCTGTGGTCAGACTTGCTATTCACAAGTGCAAACCATCCAACTTGAAGGAGCTGGAGCAGTTCTGCCAGGAGGAATGGGAAAAAATCCCAGTGGTAAGATGGGGCAAGCTCATAGAGGCTTATCCAAAGAGACTTGGAACTGTGATAGCCGCAAAAGGTGGCTCTACAAAGTTTTAACTTTAGGGGAGGTGAATAGTTATGCACATTGACTTTTTCTGTTATTTTGTCCTATTTTTGTTGTTTGCTTCATAATAAAATAAAAATCTTCAAAGTTGTGGCCATATTCTGTAAATTTTAAATTATGCATTTCCTCAAACAATCCATGTTAATTCCAGGTTGTGAGGCAACAAATCACGAAAAATGCCTAGGGGGTGAATACTTTTGCAAGGCACTGTACCTGGAATGGATTCAAACTGAAAGTTTAGTTGGGTTTTATAGCTGAACTCTGGAATTGGGCTACATTCACACCAGAGATTTAGCCCAGTGCAATTTGCAGTGGCAGGATTCTTCTGATTTCCTCTAGCTTAACTGTTTAAGAGGAAAAAGGGATGGGGAAGAGAAGGTAGAGGGGGGAATCGGGTAAATTGAGTTCAGTTTAATCCTAAAAGTCTAAGCCCTTGTACACACGGTCGGACATTCCGATGGACAATGTCCGATAGGACTGTGTTGTCGGATAATCCGACAGTGTGTGGGCTCCATCGGACTGTTTCAGTCGGAGTATCCACGGACCAAGTTTTCCAGCTGGGCTATAAAATTTTCCAACAACATGATCCGATCGGACTTTGTCCGATCATGTGTAGAGAATTTCGATCGGACAAAGTGCCATGCATGCTCAGATCAAATTCCTAGACCAAGGCTATTGGCTACTAGCCTGAACGTAGTCCTGTCCTAACGAAATAACATCATCACGTTAAGTACGATCGGATTTTCTGACAACTTTTGTCCGACTTTGTGTATGCAACAGTTTCGGACAAAATCCAACGGATTTGGTTGTCGGAATGTCCGACCGTGTGTACAAGGGCTAAAAGTGTAATTTGGTGGCAGGGGAAAAAAAAAAGATTGTCAAGATAACCTGCTCTAGAGTGCTTCTAATTTGACAAAGTTTATCTTATAATTCGAGAGGTCAGCGCTTTGGCTTCATTAGACAAATGAGGTGGGGGAGTGGATGTTTCTTCATCTTGTTTGTGATTACTTATCCTGGCCATTTGCTGCAGCCTGCAACTCCCTGGAGGATGGGAGAGCCAGGGAGCCACCACAGGCTTGTTGCAGGGTGAATGGGGAATGGCCCTTCTCACTTCAGTAAAAATGGGTGGCTGTAGAGCTGCCCTGATCATTTTTATTTATTGAGAAATCGATCGCTGGCTGTGGGGCGGGTTGCAGCTGCAGTCATGTGCTTGACCACTTGCTGTGTGTGGTGTTTTTATTTTTATTTTTTTTTAATTTTTTTATATTGTAGTAGCGCAAGCAAGTGGGTTAAAAAAAA
This sequence comes from Lithobates pipiens, assembly GCF_037356315.1. Taxonomy (NCBI): domain Eukaryota; kingdom Metazoa; phylum Chordata; class Amphibia; order Anura; family Ranidae; genus Lithobates; species Lithobates pipiens. The sequence goes on along the minus strand of NW_027507718.1, from coordinate 42,266,633 downwards.
TAAAACCATAAAATGCAAGATCAAGCACTCTGGCATAGTGTTTTCCCATCCCCTGAAACTTTTTCTCTCCCCTTTTTGTTCAAGAAGAAAAAAAGGGAGAGAAAAAGTTTTAGGGGATGGGAAAACACTATGCCAGAGTGCTTGATCTTGCAACTTATTGATTTATTTTTTTAACCACTTCCTGGCTGGCCGCACTACTGCATTATAAAAAAAAATTGCTCTGTATGTAAATGACGTATAATTTTAAGATAGTATATCAGATACTGTCATTGCATATATTATCTACATGTGGCTATCAGAATATGTGTGTGTATGTATGTGTATATATATATATCTCTTTCAATGCAATATAACACAAAATTATATTAAAATCAATTTGCATGTATGAATAGGTGAACATTTCAACAAACAAATATTAGTTTTATGAACCCAATGTGAACAAATGGTGTACGGTAATATCAAAATAGTGTTAAATCAAAACAGTCTTGTGAGGGGGTGTATCTAAAACTCTGTGCAATAGTGCACCCCCAGGTGAATGACCACCACTGTCCCCTTAAGGGTAAACGCTCGCCTTAACCGGTTCTGGGTGGCATGTCTAGGCTGGATGACGTACCTGTAATTCATCAAAAACCACGTGACACAAAAAATTGCAACAATGGCTGTTTTTTTATTCTCTAGGGTCTCTGCTTTAAAAAATAAAAAAAAGTCATTTTATAGCAAAGAAAAAAAGATTACACAGACATTGCTTCAAGTCGCGTCAAAACCACACTCACTTTTTAAAATGCCAAAACTGTTTTCATGAATTACTGACATAAGGCACGTGAACAGCGCTGTACAGAGCCAAATTACTATACAACACTACAGTCTTCCAGCTCATGCTCAATCCCAGGATCACTAAGATCTACATAACTTGTTTTGTCATGTGTGCTGTCATCAGGACACAAAATATTTATATATACAGTGGAGGAAATGTTTGATCCTCTGCAGATTTTGTAAGTTTGCCCACTTGCTTAAATGGAGGGTCTATTTATTTTATTTTTTTTGTCATAGGTGTACTTTAAATGATAGAGGCAGAATATCGACCAAAAATCCAGAAAAAAATTATAAAACAAATGCTATAAATATTCAGTGAGTGAAATAAGTATTTGACCCCTGAGCAAAACAGGACTTGGTGGAGAAACCCTTGTTGGCAAGCAAAGACGTAAGACGTTTCTTTGTAGTTGGTGACCAGGTTTTCACACATCTCAGGAAGGATTTTGGTCCACTCTTTACAAATATTCTTAAAATCCTTAGTTTCTTGGCTGTCGCTTGGCAGCTCAAAGTTTCAGCTCCCTCCGTAAATTTTCTATAAGCTTAAAGAGGAAGTAAACCCTGATGGGTTTACTTCCTCTTTTTTTCCCTGCAAAGGTAAAGCATAATGGACTACTATGCATCGCATAGTAGCTCATTATGTGTCACTTACCTGACACAGGAGCCAGCGAAGTCGCCGCTGTCCCCTGTAGTCCGCCGCATCCATCTTGCTGGTGGCGTCTCGCAGCTCCGACGAATGACAGCTGTGAAGCCGCAATGACGTCACTCCCGCGCATGCGCACGGGAGTCGCGTCTCGCAGCTCCGCCGCTGCCATTCGGCGAAGCCGCGATTACATCCCTCCCGCGCATGCGCACGGGAGTCGACAAATTAGGCAAATCCATTCTTGGACTTGCCGCATTTAGTGCGCCTGTGCGCCGCTGTGTACGGCGCATGCGCCGTAGACAGCGGTGCCCATTTTCGGGCAAATATCTCCTAAACCATATAGGTTTAGGAGATATTGCTTGGACCTACAGGTAAGCCTTAATCTAGGCTTACCTGTAGGTCAAAGTGGTCTGAAAGGGTTTACTTCCTCTTTAAGGTCTGGAGACTGGCTAGGCTACTCCACAACCTTAATGTGCTTCTTCTTGAACCATTCCTTTGTTGTTTTGAGTCATTTGTCATGGTGGAAAACCCATCCACGACCCATCTTCAGTGTTCTGGCTGAGGGAAGAAGGTTCTCATCCAATATTTTCCAATACATGGCCCGGTCCATTGACCCCCTCAATGTGGCAAAGTCAGTCTGTACCTTTTTTTTTTTTTTTAGTAGACAAACAAACCCAAAGCATAATGTTTCCATCAACGTGATTGACTGTAGAGATTGGTGTTCTTGGGGTCATAGCATTTCCTCCAAACATGGCTAGTCCAACTCCTTCATTGGCATGTACAGTCATGCCAATGAACATCTAAATAAATCAGAGAAGGATTAGGAGAAAGTACTGTGGTCAGATGAGACCAAAATTGAGGTCTTTGCCAATAACTCAACTCGCCGTGTTTGGAGGAAGAAAAATGCTGTCTATGAGCTTATGAACACCATCCCTACAGTCCAGGACGGAGGTGGAAATCTGATGCTTTGGGGCTGTTTCTCTGTTACAGGTATAAGCCAAGTTTGTTGCATTGATGGGCCATGTATTGTAAAATATTGGATGAGAACCTTCTTTCCTCAGCCAGAACACTGAATATGGGTCGGGGGTGGGTCTTCCACCATGACAATGACCCAAAATATTGCGCCAAGGCAACAAAGGAGTGGATCAAGAAGGAGCAAATTAAGGTCACGGTCTGGCCAAGCCAGTTTCCAGACCTTAATCCTATATTAAATTTCTGGAGGAACGTTAAACCACTTAAACACTAAACCTTTTTCTAAAACTTGTTTTCAACTCAAAGTCGACATTTGTCAGGTGTTTGATTACGCGGGTCTCCTCCTGACAGAATAGTCCAAGCCTGGGACTGTCCCAAAAGAGATATGCAACATTGTACCCACCGCGCTGCCACAGTGCCAACACAGACTAGAAAATTGGGGGAAGAATCGGTGTAGAGTGGTAGGCACTCTGAACCACGCGTCAGAATTTTGTAGCAGGTCTCTTGGACTCTGATAGCTATGGAGGACTTCTGTGCAAAATGAAGGATCTTCTCTTTCTGGGACTCAGTGAATTGAGTATCCAGGTCCGATTTCCATCTGGACAGAAACAGAGGGTCAAAACTGTCCGCTGGCCGATTCAAAAGGGTGTAGGTTGTCGAGAGACTATGGCAGATCGGTTCCACTCGGTGACAAATGTTTTCCAATTCCGTGAGTTTTCGAGATATACCTGGTATCTGCAGACATCTGCAAAGAAAGGTACGTAGCTGGAGACCACTCCAGAAGTCCAGCAGGGGGGTCAGAGACAGACACTCTGGGCGAGGAGTACAGTTGACCGTCTGGGTCCACAAAGTCGCAGAGATGGAGCCGTTTGCTCGCTTTCAGACGTTGGAAGTGGGGGTTCCGGAGGCCAGGTACAAACTCTGGATTACCCAGGATCTGTATCATTGGGGAGGGGGGTGGTGACACTGAAGAGTGTCGGAAGGCGTCCCTAGCCACCACCAGTTTACTGCCTAAGGTGGGGTAATCCATGAGGGCTTTGGGCAGAGATGATGTAAGCCATGGCCAACTCCTAGCTGTGCTGTTGGAGTCTTCTATTTCCATGGCCGCCCAGTGTTTTGCCGCTACGTGGCAGTACCAGTCCACCATTCTCATAAGATGTGTCGCCCTGTATTAGGCTTTCACACCAGGAAGGCCCACTCCGCCCCTATGCTTCGGGAGAGTGAGTAGTTGAAATTGTATTCGTGGCCTGCGATGAGACCAGACGACATCACAAAATAGTTAATTTGCTTAAACAAGTGGATGGAAGTCTAGGGAGCACCTGTATCAAGTACAACACCATTGGCAGCATAGTCATCTTGAGGGTGATACAGCAGCCAAACCATGTTAATGTGAGGGAGTGCCAGTGGAGGAGCTCAGTTCTAAGATGAGCAAGCAGTGGGGCGAAGTTCGCTGAGTACAGGTTGGTGAGGTCAACACCCAAATAATGTATAGCGTTAGTTGCCCAGTGGAAGGGAAACATTGAGCTTAATGACTTGACCATCTCCTTATCTACTGTAATACTGAGAATGGATTATTTGGACAGATTCATTTGAAAAAAGGAGAGGGAGCCATACTCTTGCAGGAATTGCAGTACATTTGGGAGAGAAGTGGAGGGATCCCTCAGGAAGAACAGATCATTTGCAAATGCGGCTACCTTGTGCATCCCTGATGTTTTTTTTTGGGACCTGAAAATGGCAGAGTCCGCCTTCACTGTGCACAAAAAGGGCTCTAAAGAGAGTATAGATATCAATGGGGACCGAGGACAACCCTGCCTTGTACCGTTATGAATATTGAAGAAATCCAGATGTTGTCTCATTCACTTTAACTGCGGTTGTGGGGTGGGAGTATAGAGGCAATATCCGATTCGGCATAGATGATCGGAGACCAATATGTTTGATGGTGGCCCACATAAAGGTCCAATTAACCAGATCAAAAGCTTTGTCTGTGTCCGTGGTCAGCAAGAGAAGAGGCTGGTTTGATGATTTACCTGCGTGTATCAGGTTCACTACTCGAATGGTATTGTCACAAGCCTCTTGGAGAGGAACAAAGCCTGCCTGATCCCTATGGATGAGGCTCGGGATATGTGGGAGCAATCTATTGGCTAGAATTTTGGTGAACAGTTTCAAATCAGTGTTTAGGAGTGCTACCACGCACATTGCAGTGGGATCAGAGAAATATAGATCTCTGCAGCTATTACCTTTTTGTGCCACCACCTCCTCCCTTTAGAATGTAAGCTCTATGAGCAGGGCCCTCCTGTACCTTTTGTATTGTACTGTAATTGTGTTGTCTCCCCCTATACATTGTAAAGCGCTGCATAAACTGTTGGCGCTATATAAATCAATAATAATAATATAGGCTCTCAGGGTGTTTAGCGGGAAGGTTTCCCCTTCTGTGATAGAATTAAAGGCTGAGACCAGAGGTCGTGAGATTGTCTTTCTTAAAAAAGGCCTTACAGTAAGGCCATCAGGGCCGGGGGCCTTTTTTGGTTTTGAGTGGGCCAAAGCGACACCCAGTTCCACAATCGTGATACACTCTTCCAGCTCCTCTTGTACTTCAAGAGAGAGCGAGGGCATGCTGGAGGAGGTTAGATATGACTGCGGGGTTGTTCCACCATCAGAGGGGGAAGCAGTATCTTAAGTTGTAGAGGCCTTCATAGAAGCACTTAAACTCTGCTGACATATCAGGTGAAGTAGTCAGCCTCTGACCTGAGGGGGCTATGATGCTGGAAATGTAAGTTTTCATGCGAGGACCAAGCAATGCCCACGCAAGCAATGTACCTTGTTTGTTTCAGAATTTTGTACATTGTAAACGAAATGTAAGTGAACAGCGTTCCTTGTGGACTCTCAGGAGATCTTGATAGGTGAAGCGGGCAAGAGCGTTCCAAATTACGTATCTGGGTAATAAGTTCTTTCGTACGATGAGTTCTCTCTCTTTTAAGGCAAGCTCCTCTTCTGATCAATGCTCCCTGGACAAGCGTTTTTATGGTCCTCCCACACCACCAATGGATTGGTAACCGAGGCTTCATTGATCTAGAAATACTCCCGTAAGGTGGTCAGGAAGTTGGTGCAGATCTCTTCTGATTGGAGCAGAGACTCATTTAAGTGTCCATGATGGAGGGGTCTGGGACACTGGTCCCAATTGGAGTGTCATGTGGACCTGAGCGTGGTCGGAGAGGGAGATAACATCAGTAGAGGTTGGCACTACTCTAGCTAGGTCTTTACGTTATGAAAAGATAGTCAAGCGGTGAGTGGGTGGGATGGACCAGGAAAAAAAAAAAAGGAATAGTCACAGGTCTGTGGATGTAGCAACCGTCAGGGGTCTACCAGGTGCAGAGTTTATAGGTCTGTCTTCATCCGCCAAAGGATGGAAAAGGAAAGATGAGAGCAGCCCCGCGAGACATCCAGTAGCGGAGGGGAGCTGAAACTTTGTGTTGCCATGCGACAGCCAAGAAACCTTAAAGCTTTAGAGAAGATCTGTTTAAAAAAAAAAAAAAGAATGGACCAAGATCCCTCCTGAGATATATGTGAAAACCTGGTCACCAACTACAAGAAACATCTTACCTCTTTGCTTGCCAACAAGGGTTTCTCCACCAAGTACCAAGTCATGTTTTGCTTGTGGATCAAATACTTATTTCGCTCACTGAACTGCAAATTAATGTATAGCATTTGCTTTAGGGTTTTTTTTTTTTTTTCTGGATGTTTGGTTGATATTCTGTCTCTATAATTTAAAATAAACCTGTGATAAAAATTCTAGACCCTTAATTTCTTTGTATGTAGGCAAACATGCAAAATCTGCAGGGGATCAGATACTTATTTCCGCTAGTGTGTGTGTGTGTGTGTGTGTGTGTGTGTGTGTGTGTAATGTATGTATATATGTATGTATATATACGCAGCACCAATTCGTACACCTTAGCAACAATTTTGTCACATTGTGCTTGCAGCCTAATGTCATTTTGGCTCTTTATTCAAAATTATTCATACAACAGTCCCAATTATTGCAGACAGCACTCACCCAGTAGATGCAGATATGAAAACAAAAGTCCGATCTGCAGCAATGTACCGCCTTCCTTCCTGCCTTCCTTCCTTCTTTTTTTTTTTTTTTTTTTTTTAATATTCATAATTATTTCTTCAGCACAACAAGTTTGGATTCCACAAGGAAAACTATTTATACATACAATATTTAGCACAAAACCCATCGCTGTTTCTTAGTACTGTATTTGTTGTGTGCTCTTATTCAAACAATTTCAGTTATGTTTTTTTCATTTGCAGTGTTTCTTAGATTCCATTCTAGATATATAGGCAGCAGAAATACTAATGTCTATTGTGTCCTACTTAAATCAGTCTTTGATTCCTGTAAATTGATGGATGTATATATTTCAATCTTGTAGGAGCTTTCGAGATAGAACATTGCTAACTGCATCATCTACAAGTCTCTGTGGAGTGGAAGAAGATAAAGCATCAGAGTGCGCATTAACAAGACGGAGATCGTCTGCAAGAAGTTTAGCCAGTGTTAACGCAGGAGCAATGGAATCTGTAATGGTGCAGGTTCTAAAGCAAGCTGAGTTTTTAAGAGCAAAAGAAGAAAAAAGGTATAAAATATATTCAGTAATTGGGTGACACATTGAAACTTAAAGAGGGATTCCACCTAAAAAAAAATATTAAAAGCCAGCAGCTATAAATACTACAGCTGCTGACTTTTAATAAATGGACACTCACCTGTCCTGGGTTCCAGCGATGCCGGCAGCTGAGGCCGATCGATCGCTCGGCTCTCGGCTGCTGCCGTCACCATTCTAGGTGAGGGAATCAGGAAGTGAAGCGAATCGGCTTCACTTCCCGGTTCCCTACTGCGCATCCGCGAATCGCGCAGCGCAATAGGAATTGTCCGCGCTGTCACTGGGACCCGTGTGTGTCCCAGCAGACAGTGCGGCAGGACAGGAAATGACATAGACTCCCACGGGAGTCTATGCCCGGAAGTGGGTGTAAATACCTGTCTTTGACAGGTATCTCCATCCCCCTCCCCCCTGTAAGGTGCCAATTGTGACACCGGAGGGGGGGAGGGTTCCGATCAGCGGAAGTTCCACTTTAGGGTGGAACCCCGCTTTAATTGCAATCAGAAACCTTGCAGGGTTTATTTTTTTGTAAATATAAGATTGTACAGTCAGGTAATGCAGTGCATTCAGATCTTGACCTGTTCTATCAACCGCAATCTTCCTTAGACCACTTTCACACTGGACCGCTTAAAAAAAAAAAAAAAAGCGGTAGGGTCCTTTTTTATGCTGCACAGTGTGATGTCATGAGCCATTGACCATTTACTCCATCACAGACTGCAGCAGCAGATCTGCCAGTCACCACTCCCACAGGCTGAAATTGAAAAGAGACAGAGAATACTAAGCTAGGTGAGTGATTTTATTTCATCTGGCAAATGATAAAGAGGAGGCGATTCTATAAATAGGGACACCTGTTTAAAGAGAGTATTCCCTTTTAAGTTGGGAGGGATTGACGGGAAGCTAAAGAAAATTTCCCCTATGAGTCACAGACAGGAACAAATAAAAGCAGATCTTTTATCCATTTCCTATTCTACCCAAAACGTAAAACAAAACAGACCTACTAATAATGGTATTTCCAGGAGTCAGCTACCTAAGATGATTGACTCCACCTTCAACTGGGAATGCAAACCAAAAAAGTTGTCTATGATCTTGTCGAATGTGTCTCTTAGCTGGAGCCTGATGACTTATCCTATTATATGTGGAAAGGATCACTTCTTTAATTCATCTGGCTATGGAATCTTCAATGCACGAAGCCCCTTAACCCCTTGCCGCCGAGCGTACGCTGATGTGCGTACTCGGCTTTCGGGGGTTATACTGGGATGATGCCCGGTACTGTTTTTTTTAGAGCCGGCGATCGGCTTTCCAGCTATAACAACCGATGCAGCTAAAAGCCGCTCGGCTGTTATACGGGAGGAGTGGGAGGAGACCTCCCGCCACTCTTACCAGGGCTCCCGTTCCATCGGGAACCCCCGATCAACAAACCGCTCCTAGGGACAGACTGGAATGAAGCCGTAAGCAGCTCCAGCCGCCTAATTGTAAATACGGGAGCGACGTCATGATGTCACTTCCCGTTTACTCGGCTGGCAATGACGCTGGTTTAAAAAAAAAATATACAGTATTCAGAATCACCAAAAACGGCAATCTGAATACTTTGAAGTGCAAAGGAGGGATTGGAGGTCTTTTAGACCCCCGATCCCTCCATAAAGAGTACCTGTCACAAGGGATGTTTACATTCCTTGTGACAGCAATAAAAGTGATCAAAACATTTTTTTTAACTAGATGCTGACCGCCGGCCGTCAAATGACGGCCAGGCGGCGCACCTATTGTGGTGGGAGGCCGTCATATGACGGCCTCCCGTTTAAACAGGGAATGCGTGCGATCACTAAAATGTAAACAAACCGCGGTAACGAGATGTTACCGGGTTGTTCTCCCCCTCACACACCGATCGCGTGTGAGGAGGAGATTGCGGTAACATCTCGTTACGGCTTAGTGTACACCAATCACACTGATTGCCTGCCTCCCCCCCCCCCCCCCAATAAAGAGGACCTGTCACCAACCCTCATAGTACCTGTCAATCACAGTCCATCAGAGTACCTGTCAATCACAGTCCATCAGAGTACCTGTCACAGTCCATCAGAGTACCCGAGTACCTGTCACGGCACATCAGAGTACCTGTCACGGCACATCAGGGTACCCGAGTACCTGTCACGGCCCATCGGGGTACCCGAGTACCTGTCACGGCCCATCGGGGTACCCGAGTACCTGTCACGGTCCATCTTAGTACCAGAGTACCTGTCACAGTTCATCTGAGTACCCGAGTACCTGTCACAGTTCATCTGAGTACCCGAGTACCTGTCACAGTCCATATGAGTACCTGTCACAGTCCATATGAGTACCTGTCACCGCCCTTCAGAGTACCCAAATACCAGTCACCAAACCATCAGAGTACCTGTCACCAGGCCATCAGAGTACCCGAGTACTTGTCACCAGGCCATCAGAGTACCTATCTCCAGCCCATCAGAGTACCCGAGTACCTATTTGCAGCCCATGTCTCATAGAATATACGTTGGGGTGTTTGCTTTCCAAAATGGTGTCATTTTGTGGGTAATTTCACTGTCCTGGTGGTCCAGGACCTTCAAAAGTGTGATAGGTAGGAATGAAATTAGATGTGTCATTTATGCTCCTAGAACGCCTGAACGTAATACTTCAATGTTCAGCCTCTCTATGTGGCCAGGCTGTGGAAAAGTCCTACACATGTGGTATCGCTATACTCGGGAGGAGTAGCAGAATGTATTTTGGGTTGTAATTTTTGCTATATACATGCTATGTGTTAGAAATATATTATACATTGACAATTTTATGTAAAAAAACAAAAAAACAAAATGTGTTTTAATTTTTTTCCACATATTCCAAAAACTTCTGGAAAAAAATTAACTATTCAAAAGACTCATTATGCCTCACAGATTATACGTTGGGGTGTTTGCTTTCCAAAATGGGGTCATTTTAATGGGAAATTCCACTGTCCTGGTACTCCAGGCCCTTCAAAAGTGTAATAGGTGGTTGAGAAATGAGATGCGTCATTTTTGCTCGTAGAACGTCTGAAGGTACTACGTCAATGTTAGTGCTCTGTATGTGGCCAGGCTGTGTAAAAGTCTCACACATGTGGTATCGCCGTACTCGGGAAGAGTAGCAGAATGTATTTTGGGGTGTAATTTGTTGTATGCATATGCTGTGTGTGAGAAATAACCTGATAATATGACAGTTTTGTAAAAAAATAAAATAAAAAATAATAATAAAAAAAATAATAATAAAAAAAGGGGTCATTTGGGGGGTATTTGTACTTTCCTGACTTGTTAGTGTCTCAAGAAATGAGGTACACCTGATGTACTGAAGGCCTGATCAGATATGATCAATTTTTAGTGATTGGCACCATAGTTTGTAGACTCTATAACTTTCACAAAGACCAAATAATATATACTAATGTAGGTTATTTTTACCAAAGATATGTAGCAGTATAAATTTTGGCCAAAATTTATGAAGAAAAATTACTAATTAGCAAAAATTTATGACAGAAACAAAGAAAAAATGCATTTTTTTCACAAAATTTTATTTTTATTTTATTTATAGCACAAAAAATAAAAAACCCACTAGTGATTAAATACCACTAAAAGAAAGCTCTATTTGTGCGGGAAAAAGGACGCAAGTTTCATATGGATACAGTGTTGGATGACTGAGTAATTGTCATTCAAACTATGAGAGCGCTGAAAGCTGAAAATTGGTCTGGTCAGGAAGGGGGTGTAACTGCACTGTATTGAGGTGGTTAAAAAAAAAAACAATTTATTTTAAAATAAGAGAATTTTTTTTTTTTTTAAAGTGCCCCCCATCGCTGCGAGCTCACGCAGCAAAGAAAACGCATACGGAAGTCGCGTCCGCATATGTAAATGGTATTCATGTGAGGTATCCCCGCGATCGTCAGAGCGAGAGCAATAATTCTAGTACTAGAACTCCTCTGTAACTCTAACCTGGTAACCGGAAAAAAATTTAAAGTGTCGCCTATGGAGATTTTTAGGTACCGTAGTTTGTCGTCATTCCACGAGTGCATGCAATTATAAAGCGTGATATGTTTGGTATATATTTACTCAGCGTAACATCATCTTTCACATAATACAAAAAAAATTGGGCTGATTTTACAGTTTTCTTTTTTTTTTTTTATTCATGAAATTGTCCCTTTACCCAAAAGTTGCGTTTAAAACACCGCTGCACAAATACCGTGTGACATAAAATATTGCAACAATAGCCATTTTATTTTCTAGATTCTCTGCTAAAAAAAATAAAACAAAACAAAAAATATATATATATAATATACACACACACACACACACACACACACACACACACACACACACACTCAGGGGGTTCTAAGTAATTTTCTAGCAAAAAATACGTTTTTTAACTTGTAAACACCAAATGTCAAAAATAGGCTTAGTCATGAAAGGGTTGATCTAGCCAAGAAGTAGAACTGGAAGATGACAACCTTCTAAACTCCTTATGCCACATACACACATCGGACTTTTTACGTCAAATTCTGATGATTCTAGAAATTTAACATGTTCTAAATATTTCTGACAGAACCAATTCCTATCGGGAAAACCGCTCGTCTGTATGCTGTTCCGACGGACCAAAAGCACCGCATGCTCTGAAGCAAGTACGAGTCGGTGTGGTAACACTAGCGTTCGTAATGGAGCTAGCACATTCCTCACGCAGCAAATTCTGTGATCTTTTTATGCAGCGCATTCTTTTCTTTATAATGCTAGAATAATGACGTTATTTTGCTGCTCATATTCACACAGAGTTCTCACAAACTTCTTTATTATTTCTCCTGATCTCATGAATAATATTGTATTTTTTAAAAGCCCGATCTCCATAATAATCTTCTTTCATTTTTATTTCATCAATATCTCCTTCTTCTTTTTTTTTTTTGTGTCAAGTTACCACAATAACATTATTATCTTGTATTTTTTTATTAACCTCAAGGATGTTGGTGTCCCTTATTAATTTGACATTGTCTTTTAGAAAAGTATCTGCCTACACAAACTGTCCTATTTTGAAGAAAAACACACAGGCAAGTATTTTCATAAAATAAAATCTCCATTTTATTCTGGGTCACAAAATGAAGAGAGAAGCAGCGCTGGAGAAACTTTTGTAATTTGTGAAGCCTTTTGGCCCCCAGGGCACTCATCAAGTCTGTGGAAAATAAAATTGGTAGCTTGAGGAGTCCATATAATTTGGAGCACAATCTGGTCCAGGAATCCCAGAGATTAGGACCAGCAGCAGATGACATATCTGTCCCCAGGCTGTGGCACTAAACCGGCCTGCGTCTTCTGCCAGACCAGACTGAAGCCAGGTCATCACTTTCTTCTCTTCACTGCAGCCTTCCCGCCAGCCTTCATTGTGCCTCTGGTGGTGGACTTGTGGCAGGAGGAGGATGGGCGAGCTCATATATGTGGCTGTTCTCAATCAGCTGGCCCCTCAACCCCTTCTGAAGGGCCTTTAGCAATTATTCCCACAGAGGAGGCGTTGGCCCACCTCCAATTTCAGCAACCTGGTTGCTAGATAGCAGCTATTGGCCTCTTCAGCTTCGGGGAGGCACCTGTGATTGGGTGAGGCTCCTACTGGGCCCACTCACCTTCTGGCTGACACTGGGCCCTGCCCTCCTCCTTGCTGCCACTGGGCACGGCCTCCTCCTGGCTACCACTTTCCAGACCCTCCTCCTGGCTGAGCTCATCCTGTGTATAAAAAAGGGACATAGTTTTAGTTTTTAATTCATCAATCACACATAATTTTCAGCTCATGACTTGTAAATTGAATCTTAATTTAATAAATAGAAAAGACTATCATTCTGACCCCAGAATTTTTCGTTCTTGTCACATTTTTGGCCCCTACTGTGTATTGATATGTAAATCACTTTTCTTTTTCTTTTTTTAAATCATTCATTTGTTATCAATTATAACATCTAGTTAACATCATTTAATATTATGACAATAAATATGTCTAAAAATAATATACCTGGCTCCAGCTGGGCACATCCACTTCTTCCAGGATGGAAGGCCCAGGTTGTTCCTCGTCAGCCTCTGCTGGGGTTGAGGGAAGGGTGGAGGGAAGGTTGCAGGGAATGGTAGAAAGAGATTCCCTGGCTTCAGTCTGGTCGTACAGAAAACGCAGTTTGTTGAAGTACCACAGCCTGGGGACATACACTTACGCTGCTGATGCGCCTAATCGGAGTGATTTCTGGATCTTCTTATGCTCCTTCTTATACATGTTCCTCAAGATCCCAATTTTTCTTTCCAAGAGCACGATGGTTGCATCGGGGACCCAAGTCTTCACAAATTCCAGAAGTTTCTCCAGCGTTGACCTCCTAGCTTGTTTATTATAATATAAGCTGTTTCACCTCCCACAAATTCCTCATCTCCCTGTACTTGTCAATGATACTGGCCATAAATTCTGGGTCCTTAAAGTGATTCATATTTTCTGTCAGACAATACACAAGACAAAAACACTAATGTCAGCCTAAAATCTCATAACCCTTTCATGACTAAGCCTATTTTCTGACATCTGGTGTTTACAAGTTTAAAATCCGTATTTTTTGCTAGAAAATTACTTAGAGCCCCCCAAACATTATATATATTTTTTAGCAGAGACCCTAGAGAATAAAATGGCGATTGTTGCAATATTTCATGTCACACGGTATTTGTGCAGCAGTGTTTTAAACGCAACTTTTTGGGTAAAGGGACCATTTCATGAATTAAAAAAAAAAAAAAAAACTGCAAAATCATCCCAATTTTGTATAATGTGAAAGATGTTACACCGAGTAAATATATACCAAACATGTCACGCTTTATAATTGCATGCACTCATGGAATGGCGACAAACTACAGTACCTAAAACTCTCCATAGGCGACACTTTAATTTTTTTTTTTTTTTTTACGGTTACCAGGTTAGAGTTACAGTGAAGGTCTACTGTTATTGCTCTAGCTCTGACGATCGCGGTGATACCTCATATGTGTGATATGAAACATAGTTTCATAGTTAGTTAGGTTGAATAAAGACACCAGTCCATCCAGTTCAACCTGAGTGAGTTTCTACAATTGTCCCTATCCCTGTACATTACACACTCACATTGGTTCCTACCCTCAAGGAGCCCACAATCCAAGGTCCCCATTCATATACTAGGGCCAATTTTGGACAGAAGCCAATTAACCTACCTGCATGTCTTTGGATTTTGGGAGGAAACCGGAGTACCTGGAGGAAACCCACGCAGGCACAGGGAGAACATGCAAATTCCAGGCAGGTAGTGTCGTGGTTGGGATACGAACCAGCGACCCTTCTTACTGCTAGGTGAGAGTGCTAACCACTACACCACTGTGCTGCCACTGTTTACATATGCGGGCGCGACTTCCACATGCGATTTCTTTGCTGCGTGAGCTCGCAGGGACAGGGGCGCTTTAAAAATGTTTTTTTTTTGTATTTGTATATTTATTATTATTATTAAAAAAATATATATTTTTATTGCTGTCGCAAGGAATGTAAACATCCCTTGTGACAGTAATAGGTGGTGACAGGTCCTCTTTATTGCACTTCAAAGTATTCAGATAGCCGTTTTCGGCGATACTTTTTTAAAACCAGCGCCATTGGCAGCCGAGTAATCAGGAAGTGACGTTGTGATGTTGCTTCTGTGTTTCAATCAGGAGACTGGAACGAAGCCATTTCTGGCTTCGTGCCAGTCTGTCCCTAGCCACTGGAAGTGGCGGATTGTGGGACAGGAGGCCCGTTCAGAGCGGCGGAGGGGGGGAACGTCGTTTAGCCGCATAGGTTGTTATCCCTGGAAAGCCGATCGCCCGCTCTAAAAAACTGTACGTGCAGCTGTGGGCATCATCCCGGTATAACCCCTGAAAGCCAAGGCTGCACATCTGCGTACACCTGGAGGGAAGGGGTTAATCTTATCCCAATATAGGCCTCAATCTTTAAGCAGTATAGGCCACTGATGTACCAAAGTTAAGATTTTACCATCGTTAGAACGTTCATCCTCCTTCCTCAGCACACCGAACTTACGTACGACATAAGCATGTTACTTTATATATACTGCGCAAGTGTCGCCCGCCCCTGATGTTCTTTCTAGTGTATTCCCCGCCCCTTCTCTTCGGTGCGCAGTAGGAGGGACATGGAGACACAGCAGGTGTCTGTCAATAATTCCAGTAATGAGGAGGAGGGCAGCCCGGAGGCAGAAACGTCCCGATCCCGGAGGCGAAGATTTAAGGCCTCAAATATGACCTTTTGGTGAGATGGTGGACATCTTGAGGAGGAACCACTATGATGGCAAGAATGTGAGAAAGGACAAAATCATGATAAAAGTTGTGAAGAGTCTGCACACAAATTTTGGGGTACGACGATCAAAGGAGCAAATAAGGAAACGCTGGTCAGATCTGAAACTGAGGGAGCTGGATCAGTATAGAAGGATCAAGAAAGTGCTTAGAAAAAGTAAGTAGTTGTCGTGTGTTCTGATTCTTATTATTATTTGCATGCTGCGCCATGTGATTTTCTTTACTGTAGGACATTTTAAAATGGCAAGTTTCAGGTTAGTGGGCACAGTAATCGGTCGTTCATTAAATACGATGTTTTGGGCAGATGCAGGTTAAATACATTTGGTCATGCCTAAATATCTGTGTGCTAAAGTATACCTTTTGTTTCATTCTCATAGGGGACCAAAGACTTGGAGGACACCACTCAACCAAGGACGCCAGGAACCCCCGCACCTGACAGCAGGGGAACTTTCAAAAACAACACACCCCGGGGATCTGGAGGAAATGGGCGAACTTGTCACCACAACAGGTGAGTGTCTGACACCCCAGCTTCAGGTAATATATGTATGCCTGCATATTTATAATACATGTTTTTCCCCACATTTTTAGGTGATTTGCTGGTTGTGGAAGAGCAAGCTCAAAAGTTTACAAGTGAAAGTGCACAACTCCTAATCCAGGACATCATAAGAGAAAATGGAGTACTGTCCGTGAAACTTTTTCTATTTGCACTAACACAATTTTTCAGGACAAGATTTTGGGGTATGTCCCCTTCTTCAAGGTCCAAGCAGTACTGATTCAAAACTTTTTTTTTTTTTTTTTGTAGAATGTTAACAAAAAACAAACAAAAAAAAAAAACACAATCTCTGAGGGAAAGGGGAAAAAAAAACACCTACACATCATTGGTAATAAAGATAGCAGTAGAGTTAGTGAGATAAGACAAAGGGAGAGCTATAGACTGGAGGGGGCGATGCTAGTCACAGAGGGGGTGCGTCCTCACCAAACCCCAATGAACTGCTAAGGATGTGACACAGCTGATCAAATTAATTCTTACGCACAACTACTTCACTTTCAATCATGACCTCTATCTCCAGTGTATGGGTACTGCTATGGGAAGCAAAATGGCATCCCAATATACAAACTTATTTATGGGTGACCTGGAGGACAAATTCCTGAACAGCATGCAACAAAAGCCATACAGATATCGCTATATTGATGATATCTTCTTGATATGGACTGAAGGTGAAGAAAATCTAAACAAATTCTTCTCATTGATCATCACTTTTCACCCATCTATCAAACTAAAACTGGACTATTCGAATACACATGTCAACTTCCTAGACACCACACTATACATCAGGAATGACAAGCTTCACACTTCGATATACAGAAAACCGATTGACCGATGCAGCTATCTTCATAGTTCCAGTTTTCACCCCACACATTAAACTGACCATCATACAAAGCCAGGCCATCAGATACCACTGAATTTGTTCAGACCCAGAAGACCGAGATAAACATCTCAGAACACTGGCAGGCTCCTTGCTTAAGAAAGGTTACAAAGACAAAACCATCAACGGCATAAACACAGCCTTGAAAGCCTGTAGAGAAAACCTCCTCCATTACACAGAGAAAAACAAATAACCGAGTACCTCTAGTCTCCACATATTTACAACCCATTATAACAGAGGATGAAACTATGAAAGGAATATTCCAACAACCCCCATTATTGGCTTTCAAACAACCACCCGACCTCAGACACAAACTAATCAGCAGGAAACTTCACTCTGATTATGAAGTCACAAATAATGGAAGCAAACCCTGCCATCAAGGAATATTCCAACAACCCCCATTATTGGCTTTCAAACAACCACCCGACCTCAGACACAAACTAATCAGCAGGAAACTTCACTCTGATTATGAAGTCACAAATAATGGAAGCAAACCCTGCAATAAAAAAACGCTGCCAATTGTGCAACCAGATCAATCTATCCAAAAGTGTCACACACATGGGACCTTTAATATCATGGGATCTTACAACTGTACCTCCAGTAATGTTGTATTTCTCATCCAATGCAAAAGGTGCAGCAAAGGATCTTATGTTGGTGAAACGGGACAGAAGTTACAAGCGAGGATGAATTTGCACAGACATACCATCAAGGAACATAAAGAAGACCTTTTATGCACACCACTTCTCACAACCGGACCACACTATAGAAGACCTCAATGTTTTAGCTCTTAAAGGGAATTTCAGAACTATCCAGGAAAGGAAAGCATTTGAACTAGGCATAAAAAGAAAAACTAATGGCCTAAATTTAGATATTGGTTTCCTAACCCATTATACTAAAGTTTTACGACCCCCCTCTGTGACTAGCATCCCCCCCCCCCAGTCTATAGCTCTCCCTCTGTCTTATCGCACTAACTGCTGCTATCTTTATTACCATTGATTTGTATGTGTTTTTTTCCCTTTCCCTCCAGAGATTGTGTGTGTGTGTGTGTGTGTTGTTTTATTTTTTTATTTTTAAACATTCTGCTAAAAAATGTGTGAATCAGTACTGCTTGGACCTTGAAGGGGGGACATACCCCGAAAGCTTGTCCTGAAAAATTGTATTTTAGTGCAAATAAAAAAAAGTATCACGGACAGTACTCCATTTTTTATTTGTCATAATTGCACTAATACAGCTACAATCACAACAAGTATAATATAACCAGGACATCATGACATGGAATCGTGAAATCTACATCATAAGAAAGGAACTACATTTTCTTGAACAAAAAATGAACAACATGATTGATATGTTGGGGAGAATTTAAAAAATCTTCAAAATACAACTATTTTAACAATTGTTGTTCTAAAAACACTATTTTTGTGTCATTAGCCAAATTTTGAAGATGCACATGGTATGTCAACATGTGCTATCTGCCATCAGGGGATTTTAATGTATGTGTTTTGTGAATGCAACCCCTTCCTCCCAAATGAAGTAGGTCAGAGGAAGGGATTGCACCCCCAAAACACGTCCATTGATTCCCCATGATGGCAGATAGCACATGTTGACATTGGGCATGGGATCAGGAGGTAAATAACCAGTTTGACTCCCAAATTGTGTGCATCTTCAAAATTTGGCTGTTACAGGGGTGACATCAGCCCATCTGATGAAGGCAATATCCAGACATTTAGTGCATACTATAATGTCTGATATTGCCTTCTGGTTTTCTATGTTGAACTTTGTAAGTTCCAGATTTTTGCATTTTATGTTATTAAACATGCCTATTTTGAACAAACAAGTGAAAAAAAACAAAAAAATATGTTTTTACCCCAAAATTTTAGAACGCAAATGTGCACAGAGTAAAGACTTTGCTCATCAACAATGTGTGGCTTCTTCTTTCAATGGTCAATACCAGTTTTTGAAGTAATTTTGTGTTTACAGTGACAATGGGGCTTATTTACTGAAGGAGAATCCACTTGGCACTAAAAGTGCACTAGGAGACAACCAAAAACAAACACAAGCAATAAAGAAAATGCAAGATTTTATCAGTTTTTTTCTTTTTTCTTAAAAAAATGTTTTACACATTGTCTGGCATAGCAATGGCCCCCCTACCCATAAAATAATTTACATATTTCTGCTGAACTTCATGGGTGTTTTGGGGGGCCAAGTCAGTACGGCCAGTATCCAGGCCCGTCAGGGGGTTAACAGGAAGTCTGGCCTCAGGCCCAACTGAAGTAATATAATTTTGGGCATTTTTTTTCCTTAAAAAATTGTGCAATATGCAGCAGGATAGGACGATATGGTTGATTTTGTAGTCCACCATATGGATTGCTGTCAGAAACAGGCGGATCCGGCTGGCCATTATCCCGAAAGTATTCTCAACAACTCTTCTCGCACTGGCCAGCCGGTAGTTTAAAAACCCTCCTCTTCAGGGTGAGGGTCCTTTGGGGGAATGGCCTCATCAGGTGGAATGCTTCATCAGCAATAAAGACGAACGGGGGTCCTTCCACGTTGTCTGCACCAGGTGGCAATGCCAGGCCACCAGTCTGGAGACGTTGGTAAAACTCCATCTGGGCGAAGACTTTGACATCCGACCATTCTTCCCCACGTCCACATAGAGGAACTCATATTGTGCCGACACCGCCTCCATTAACACTATACTATTAACCACTTAAGCCCCGGACCAATTTGCAGCCAAAGGACCAAGCCCCGTTTTTGTGATTCGGCACTGCGTTGCTTTAACTGACAATTGCACGGTCTTGCGACGTGGCTCCCAAAAAAAAATTAGCGTCCTTTTTTTCCCACAAATAGAGCTTTCTTTTGGTGGTGTTTGATCACCTCTGCGTTTTTGTTTTTTATTTGTTTTTTTTTATTTTTATTTTTTTGCGCTATAAACAAAAATAGAGCAACAATTTTTGAAAAAAAATTTAATGTTTTTTACTTTTTGCTACAATAAATATCCCTAAAAAATATATATAAAAATTTTTTTTTTCCCTCAGTTTAGGCCAATACGTATTCTACATATTTTTGGTCAAAAAAATCGCAATTAGCGATTATTGATTGGTTTGCGCAAAAGTTATAGTTTAGTATTTATATATATATATATATATATATATATATATATATATATATGTGTGTGTGTGTGTGTGTGTGTATTTTTATATATATATATATATATATATATATATAAGTTTACAAAATGGGGTATAGTTTTATAGAATTTTTATTTAATATTTTTTTTTTTTACTAGATCAGCAATTATTATATATATTTTTTTTTTTTTATTGCGACTGCGACATTATGGCGGACATTTTTGACACATTTTTGGGACCATTGTCATTTATACAGCAATCAGTGTTATTTAAATGCTCTGATTCCTATATAAATGACACTGGCAGTGAAGGAGTTAACCACTAGGGGACAGTGTAGGTGTTATGTGTTTTTTTTATTGTAGGGGGCTTGGCCTGGCATGTGACATCACTGATCGTCTTTCCCTATAAAAGGGAAGAGACGATCAGTGACAGGCTCAGGAAGCACAGGGAGAGGTTTGTTTACACAGAACTCTCCTCGTTCTTCAGCTCTGTGACCTGATTGCGGGACATCAGCGGCAATTGGGTCTGCTGGTCACGGAGCTCAGGTCCGGATCGGGAGCGCGCCGCCGGCGGCGCACACCCGACTTACGGCTGGGCACTTAAAAAGCAACATACAGGTACGTGCTTGTGCCCAGCCATGCCATTCTACCGACGTATATGTGCATGAGGCAGTCCTTAAGTGGTTAAACCCCTTATAGTTCTAATAGTAAGACCCTGAATGGGGTGGTGGCACGATGTGGACGAGCTTCCCAGCTATAGCCTCTCCACAGTTGGGAAAGTTCCAATGGTCAGCAAAATGGGAGGCCACAGTCTGCCATTCCTGTAGCGTTGAAGGGAACTGTGGAGTCAAAACAGAAAAAATATAAGTACTTTTGCACATAACATTGCAAGCAGATTAGACACAAACATTCTTGGCCAACATCCATATAGCATTTTTTTAATGTCATGTTTAATGTACTATGGAGTATTTCCAGACAAGAATCTAAGGTCCACTTATCATATTCCTCCCCCCCCCCCCCCGCCCCGATGGCCCATTGTAAAAAATTTAGGGGGGGCGGGCATGTGCGAGAATTGGTCATGCTGGAGTAACCAATTCTTGGTCCATGAACTCCCCCACCCCCCCACCCTGTTCATGGACTGGACTTAAAGTATAAACCCCAGCACCAAGCCCCCACACAGCACAAGCTCTACGATGAAAGTATTGAACTTCCTTTTTATAGTCCCGTCATACGTGTTGTACGTCACCGCGTTCTTGACGGTCGGACTTTGGTGTGATCATGTGTACGCAAGACAGTTTCAGCGGAACTCCGTCGGAAAAACCTTCAGCGTTCATTCCCATGGGGAAACCAATCGTGTGTACAGGGCATTAGTGAGTTTCACGTATCTCAAGAGAAACAATTTCAATCTAACAAATCTGAATTTTGAGCTTCCTTCTGATTTTATCTGGGTGCTGTAGTTGGGACAGTCACTGCTTGTAATCTATGAAAACCTGAAGCTACCTTGTGTTACACGCTGACTGACTTTAGGATCACCGCATCTTCTAGGATGAACAAGCATGGGTCCCTACATGACAGAATTTGCAAGTCTCCTATCCCCCCAATGCATGCAATGACTAATAAGAACAACATCTTTATTGTTGAGCATTTGAGACAATCTCAAATGGGTTGTTAGAGCATACAAACCTAAAGTTAAATCCCAGGGAGCAGTAGTTTAACAATTTGTGAGGTGCAGTGTTCTCTGGATATCTCATGAAAAAGGTCATCCTCCGCCAACCTAGCTTTCAAAGAAAACAGAAAAATCTGCTATTTCTATATTAAGGGTACTAGGTGGCAAACCCTTATCTAATCTAGCCTGCAGGAATTCTGGGATGGTAGGTGATTGAGCCATAAACCTTGTATAGTCTTCTTCCCCCACCAAGTAAAAAATGAGTTCCATACTTTAGCACAATGTATCTCAACTGCAGTCTTCAAGTACCCCCAACAGGTCATGTTTTCAGGCTCTCCATTATTTTACACAGGTGATTTGATCAGTTTCACACCCGTTTCATGTGAGGTATATCCTGAATACACGACCTGTTACTTGAGGATTAAAGTTGAGAAACATTGCTTTAGCATATCTCCTTTCCTAGTAGTCAATGTATCAC
Organism: Lithobates pipiens; assembly: GCF_037356315.1. NCBI lineage: Eukaryota > Metazoa > Chordata > Amphibia > Anura > Ranidae > Lithobates > Lithobates pipiens. The sequence continues at coordinate 42,244,546 of NW_027507718.1, read as the reverse complement.
TACAGAGAAGGTTTCAATTACTTTCTCAAAATAATTTGTGTCTGGAAATCCCCCTTTCTGTCTCCAGGATTTCAAGTGACAGAGTTGAATGCTCGAGTATCCTGCCGTACCCCAACACAGGGGATCTAGCTGAATCTGTAGAAACACTGGAGCAGAAATTGGTGGAGACATGAAGTTTGATAACAAACACTTTTTTGGGCACCAAGAACCATACTGATCTGTAATGATATCAAACAAAAAAAGGGTAAAAGCATACTCCATCCTGAAATCTTATCTGTAAGTTAAGGGTATCTATCCTGTGACCAGGAAGGTCTCTCTCTCTCTCTCTCTCTCTCTCTCTCTCTCTCTCTCTCTCTCTCTCTCTCTCTCTCTCTCTCTCTCTCTCTCTCTCTCTCTCTCTCTCTCTCTCTCTCTCTCTCTCCTTTTTTGTATCTGCTTTAAAAAAAACATATTTTTAAGATATTAATGGACAGGAAAGTCCTCCTCTTCTTGCTCCTGTAAACCCCCTATAAATCTCTATATCTTGGGAGTTAGCAGGCTGAATACCTTATGATTGCATAAATGTGTATATGCACTCTAATGCAGTGTTTCTTAACTCCAGTCCTCAAGGCACACCAACAGGTCATGTTTTCAGGATTTCCACTATTTTGCACAGGTGATTTGATCAGTTCACTGCTTTAGTAATTACCACAGCTGTTTGAAAGCATGGAGTTACAAGTACCATACTTTTCTTGTGTTTAACAGCTTTATCCATTACGTTAGATGATGCATATGAAAAAGTATTCATGCCGAACCATTTTGGAAAATTTCAGGGCTCATGGCAAATGATAAATTTGGAAGCGCTGAATATCAACTTACCAATCTCTACTTTTGCGGAGTATCCAGACTCGATACCCTTTTCAGTGGCAGCAGACATCCCTTCCCTATTTCGGAATCCGACTGACCCCCACCATCTCTTCAATTTACAAAGCTAATTATCTGACTTTGTTCGATTAAGCTATTAGAGGATGTGCAGGCATGGTCTGATGTAAATCTGTCATGGTTGGGTAGAATTGCTTTCGTTAAGTTAAGTTCTATCTAGGTTACTACATTATTTTCGCACTTTGCCTATCCAGGTCCCAGTTCATGCCACGCGACTCTTTTAATCAAAAATCTTCCATTACATTTAGGGAACCAAAGGCTACAGGATAGCTCTGGCCACAATGTAAGCCCCTAAGGATTCAGGCAGACTAGGCATGCCTGATTTTAGGAAATACTATGTGCCTGTGCAGCTCGCCCAATTATGCCAAATTTACAGCCAACATTATCGATGTCATGGAGGAGGGGAGAAACGCGTCAACGTAATTTCCAGTCTACAGTCTAGCTACTGACGCCATTTCCTGCCTCCGTGGAACACACGCCATCTGAGCAGCGATCGTGGAAGTTTGCTCTGAATGTTCCATTTTCCATTGCATCCTGTAAGTAGCGCTTTATGTGCAGTTCTTTTAAAGAAGTCTTGCAATATTTCACCATATCTAGTCTTTTTTTCTTATCGGTGGAACACTTATATCAAAATCCCTCTGCTATCTGGTGTGCATCTGTTGGTTTTTGGAATCCCTCGAGTCTATACCATCAGTTCATATATTTGCCTAATCTGGGTGGTGAGTCTAACCCAAGAAGGGGACATATTGTGTTGCACGCTTAGTATGTTGGACACTTTATTAATTGAATTAATTTTGATGGACATATATAATATATATATATATTTTTTTTTTTGTATCATTTGCCCATATGATGACACTTTAGGCACAATCATGATGGATATTTATTTTTGTTAATTTTGAGCATATTTATGTAGTCACTATTGCTAGCGCTGTTTTCACTGGTACAGCAATTTTTGAAGTCTTAGCACTTTTATACAGCAGCTGCAAAATTATTTCTATTTTATTTTATTTTACTTTTTGCGTGGATAATTTGCTTTTTATTTTGTTTTGTCACTGAGCGCCAGTTTTATTTTTTACAACTTTATCGACCAGATTGGGTTTCTATAGAGGCCCAGACATGCTCTCCATTTACAATAGATCTTGCCCTTTTGGAATCCACCAGAATGTTGTAAAGCTATACTGTGCCCTACTATCTCCCACTCATTACATGCGTGGGACACGAACTGTAGGAGGTGGCCTTTGCACTTTGCACATATCCCGATAGCTCCTCTTTTTGACAATCCCCTGTTTCCACCATGTTCAACCTGAAAGATTTGGCTGGTGATTGAACAAGGGGCTATACCATATAGGTGACTATCTTGATCATAGGGGCATACACCCCCCTTCCTATTTCAAGGGAAGTTTGGAGATGCCCCCCACGGAGAGCTTCCATTTGCAACAAATTTACCACTTTCTCAAATCTTTGCAGAAGGAAAGCTCTGACTTAGCAGTCCAAACTGTGTTCGAAATTGGATGCATGCAGGATGCTGCTATGTGAGTGAGTGTCTCCATGCTATACAAACTTTTGGTCGACTGCACTGCTAGATTATCTTACCAGGTGGCATGGGAAAGGGATCTGTCCATAGCCGCTGAGGTGGAGGACTGGCGTAAATGGAGTACGCAACTCCGTAAAGTGAATAATGTTGCTTTGATTGAAGCAGGTTACAAAGTCTATACCAGATGGTAATTAGTGCCAGAGCTCCTGTCAAAAATGTATGCAGGCACCTCGGCTACCTGTTTCAGGGGATGTGGCCAGATAGGCTCACTGTTGCATGTGTGGTGGTTGTGTCCCAAGGTTCGTTTTTGAAAGAGGGTTCATTCATTTTTTTAAGTCACGATGGTCAACATATAGTGAGAAAGTCAACCAGCGCTAAAAAAACTGAAACAGTAAAAAATAAAAAATATATATATATATAAAGAAAAAATGCAGCTAGAATACTGTAGGTCAAATTACCAAATCCCACATTTCAAAATATAAATATCTCAGTACAGCGCAAATACATAAAACTCTTTACAGTGAAATACTAAATGCATAAATAAAAGTCCATATAGTGAATGATACAATATACAGTGATCAAGAAAGATCAAAAAGAGTCCACTTGTGCAGTGTGTCTTTAATCAATATATCCAGTGACGATGTGATCCCTTCACCAATGAACTAGTTGGACTCTCACCTCATCGAATGGACCCCTGATAAATCAGATAGGTCAAAAACACATGTTCCCATCAAGGGTGAAGTATAAGGCTACAGCAAACCAAACGGAAGCATTTCCAGATAGAATCTCCTCAATGTCATCAGATCAGGATAATGTCATATATGAAAAAGAACAAGCAAATCTAGTGCTCTCCGTTTGATAACAATTTATTAAAACAAATGAATAAAAACAAATTTCCACTCACATTTCTAAGCACTGATCTCCAGTGCCGAGTGCAAAGCAGGAAATAACATGCATGGATCAGTGTGTCAGCTGGCGGATGACGTCACGACGCGAGTCACGTGGTCCGTACGCGTTGCGTCCCAGGGAAAGGGCGGGACTTCATCAGCGGTGACGGAATGACGTCGGACGACCGCTTTATACTAACACACTAAATTTAAACCAATAAACAGCGGAGTTATGCGCAAGGCAAATGCCGCTACTAGCGTGACACCGGAACATACATCTGTGATCACTCCATACACAGAGGGAAAGGAGAGGGCGTATAGAAAACTTTATGAGCGCCAAAAAATATTTAAAACAAAATTAAAATCAACACCAGAGAGAAGCGTACGTCAAGTCCGCTAATTAGGCAACAAAATATCACCCACTAATAGTTCTCGCATAAAATATGCAGAGAAACGAACGAGACGTTGCCCAAACGGACAATACAAAGCTTTAAACGAATCTCCCGGTAGGTCGCATGACCAATGATAAGAACTAACGAATATACCCGCAAATGCCGCTGACGTCATCAGAAAGCTACACTGATCCGTACATGAAGAAAAAACAAACAAACATACCTATAATTAAACACATACCATACAGGTAAAAAAGAAATCAAAAAATATATACAAAAAGTAAATATAAAAATAAAAATATCACAATAAATATAAAAAAGAATCAGATACTATAGAATAAAACAATTATCTGTCCGAAATGAAACAATTTAAATCAAATTCCACATTTAAACCTCCCGGGGCAAGAACCCGTGTTTCATGGATCCAATAGGATTCACGTTTGCTTAATTGGCGATGGTCAACATCACTATATATTGAGTATTGCCCTACTAAATAAGCCTGTTGAAAATGTTCCACAACATACTCAGACCTTAATCTACTTTTGTTTCTAGCAGCCAAAGTCGCTATAGCGACAACGTGGAAAAGCCCTATCCTAGACATTGCGATAGTAAAATAAAAACTCACATGTGAGTGTCTTACGAGATAATCAATTTTCGACAAAATATGGTCCCCTTGGCTGCTTACTTGCAGGTCACAGATGAATGAATCTCATCATATGAATAAGTTGATGCAGGATCCCTAGACAAATCCATTTCCTTTCTTCTCTTTTCCTCGTCTTATCTCTTTCATTGTTTCCTTAACTCCTGCCAGCCTTGGCATCACGTTATCTTAGCTTTTTCTTTTCCTTTCTTATTTAAATTGATGTTTATATTTGAGGGCCCGGGGTCCCTTTTGTGGGACCGTTACAATGCTTGGCAACGAATATTAAACTTTGAACCATGGTAGCTGGATGTGAGCTTTCCTACCTGGTAGGCCTACTTCCAGGGATTACAATTTAAGGTGATCTTGACCTCGAAATCCTGGGTTTTATTGTCCCACATTCTGATTCAAGGAGTGATCACCTCCAAGTGTTAACAATGTTTTTGTTGTTTTTATATCCATGTTATAACACAAAATTATTATTATTATTATTATAAAGTTATTCCTGTCCACTTCTGTTGGTGGTCAAATGCTCACTTGTGAGCCAAGATTTTCTGCTGTTGCTTCCCCCCACTTATTTACCAATTTATTGTCTATACAGAGCATGCAAGGATTGTTCGCTGCTCTGCACAGTTTTCTTGTTGCTTTTACTCTTCTCATATTGTAATAAAAACGATTGAAACAGAAAAAGTATTCATACCCATTGAAGTTTTCCACATTTTGTCATGTTACAACCAAAAAGATAAATATATTTTATTGGGATTTTATGTGATGGACCATCACAAAGTGGCACATAATTGTGAAGTTGATTGAAAATGCTAAATGGTTTTCAATTTTTTTTTTTTTTACAAATAATCTGAAAAGTGTGGCGTGCATTTGTATTCAGCCCCCCTACTCTGATACCCCATAACTAAAATCGAGTGGAACCGATTGCCTTCGGAAGTCATCTAATTTAATAGAGTCCATTTGTGTCTAATTTAATCTCTGTATAAATACAGCTGTTTTTAGGGAACCTTAATGAACACACCAGACAGGTCAGGGATAAAGTTGTGGAGAAGTTTAAAGCGGGGTTAGGTTATAAAAAAATAACCCAAGCGTTGAACCTCTCACAGAGCACTGTTCAATCTCCATCATCCAAAAATGGAAAGAGTATGGCACAACTGCAAACCTAGCAACATATGGCCGTCCACCTAAACGGACAGGCCAGACAAGGAGAGCAATAATCAGAGAAGCGGCCAAGGCTACAGCTGCTGGCAAATAATTGCATGTAAAAGTCTGACATGTTGATTGTACCCAAGTCGATCAATGGATCAAAAATTTACTGATATTTGATAAACCCCCACAGATGTGTTTGTCAATTTACTATAGACTTGAATGAAAGAGGTTGACAAGGTTCAACTCGTAGACTTGACATGTAGCTTTGTTTTCGCAGCACAATGACAGAGGTGAAATCCTGAGATTATATTTTAGCCTGGAGTTATACTTTAATATCCCCTTAACCCAGGGCTCGACAAACCCCGGTCGCCAGGTCGCATTTGCGCCTAGATTTCGTGTCCTGGCGACTGGGGCAACGCTGCTGGGGTATCCTGTCTCCATTTGGACCCCGAACTCCGCCGCGCAATTCCATCGGGCCGCGCCGGCCAGTAATTGAGGCCGCGGCTTTGCGGCCTTCTAAAATCTTTCGGTAGTCTGGCGCCATCTTGTGGTGGATGTAGAAATGACACCCTATTCCAATAATGCTAATTCCTAATGGAGTGAAGCTCCCCTGCCTGTTTTTTGCCCAACGGTGAGTGTGGTGGCTGGTAAATGGCTTCTCATTATATTATATATATATTATTAAATTTATTAATTTATTTATTAATTTAATTATATATATATATATTTTTTTTTTTTTTTTTTTTTTGGAAAAAGTAAAAAAAAAATTATTTTAATTAAGGAAAAAAAAAAAATTATTTGTAATCCTCCCTGCTTGACCCCTTTCACAAGGGCTGTCTGATCAGGTTCACCTGTCAGTTTTTCAGGCGGACCTGATCGAACCCTTAGCAGGGAAATGGCAGTAAATGAGCGGGAATATGTCGGAAATAATAGTCACATTCTTTTGTTAACCACTTCGTGCCCGCGCTATAGACGAAAGATGTCTACAGCGCGGACACCAATTGCCGGGAGGGCGTCCCTAGACATCCTCCTGTTTACTTCCCCTCTGCACGCCGCCATGGGCGAGCATCGGGGAAGTTCTGTGTTGGCCGTGTCCCTTGGATACAGCCAATCACAGATCATGCTAAATGACCAATCACAGCGGCCATTTAGCACTCGAGCGGTGTGTCCAATGAGAGGTGATCTCATATGTGGGGGGCTGGGGGCTATCTTCCCCTCACTCGTCTCCATGTCAGGCCAGGGACAGGTCCAGATCGCCGTCACCGACCTGGCTCCTAACTTTTTTAGCTGGCTCCTAGATTCCAAGCAAATTTGTCAACCCCTGCCTTAACCAGCAATTTTAAAGACTGGGCTACCATCCAAATGCTTTGTTCTTTCTCGCCTTTTTATTTTATTTTTTTATTGAAGACTACCAGCAATACATGCCCTTCCATCTACCAAGAGCATTCAGAATAATTAATAAAAACAGTTATCAATTGCTGCAATGTTATCTTATAAATATATACTGGATGTTTCATTGTTTACCTTTTTACCTATTGGGCCCTTACTTCCTACCTAGGCAAACTGGCCAAATGAGAATTGTGTGGTCATACAACACGGTACCCAAACAAAATTTTTATCTTTTTAATTTTTTTTAAAACATAATATTTTTTGGTGGTATTTAATCACCACTGGGTTTTATTTTTTATTCTGTTTGTTTGCTAAACAAACAGAATGTTTTTTTACTTAGTTTCCCCGATAAAACATTGTAAATAATTAATGTGTCTCTTCACTGATGTGGGCTAATGAGGCTGCACTGATGGGAACTTAAAGGCGACACTGATGAGGCATCACTGATTTGCATCAGTGTTGGTCAATATTGGGGCTGCACTGATCATCAGGACACTGATCATCAGTGTAGATGTCCCCGTGTGGATTTGCTGGGTCTCGGCTCTCCTCTCCCTCTCCATACGTGCTGTCAGCCTGAGGAGAAGATAACTGGCAAATCTTGTTTACATTGTGATCAGCTGTGATTGGACACAGCTGATCACATGGTAAAGAGCCACCATGATTGGAGCTTTACCACGATCTGTGATCAGCTGCATCAGAGGAACGCATCGGTCACAGATCACTGCAGATGCACACCACAGGGGGCAAGCAACGCGAGCACAGGAGGACATCCTATGATGGCCTTCCAGCAAAGTGCGACCCTGCTGTAGCTGTCATAGGGCGTCAGGTTCTCTCTCCTGCGCGACTCGGCATAGCTGTACGCCTGCTCGCACAGGCATAGCGGCGGGCACACGCCACCAGCGATGCACTCTGCGGAGCGTGCCCGCGGGTGAGGTGGACTCTGTCCGCGATCGCCTAGTACAGAGGCAGAATGGGGATCTGCCTTTGTAAACAAGGCGGATCCCCATTCTGATAGGGAACATCAGAGATCTACTGTTTCCAGTCATCTATCATGTCCTTGGCAGCCCATCCCCTCCCTTACAGTTAGATCACACCTAGGGAACACAGTTAACCCCTTTGAACTCCCCCTAGTGTTAACCCCTTCCCTGCTAGTGTCATTTTTACATTCATCAGTGCATTATAGCACTGATTAATGTATTAATGTCACTGATCCCCAAAAGGTGTCATTTGGCATCAGATTTGTCCACCGCAATGTCGCAGTCCCGCTAAAAATCACAGATCGCCGCCATTGCTAGTAAAAACGATAACAAGGATAGATCTAACCCATAGTTTGTAAACGTGATCACTTTTGCGCAAACCAATCAATATACACCTATTGCGTTTTTTATTACCAAAAATATGCAGAATATATATATATATATATATATATATATATATATATATATATATATCGGCCTAAACTGATGAAGACATTTTTTTAAAAAAAAAAAGCATTTTCTTTTTTTCAAAATTGTCGCACATTGTTTTTTTTTTATAGCGCAAAAAATAATAACCACAGGGGTGATCAAATGCCACCAAAAGAAAGCTTTATTTGTGGGGGGGAAAAAAGGCAGTCAATTTTGTTTGGGTACAGTGTCGCACGTCAATTATCAGTTAAAGTGATGCAGTGCCGTATCACAAAAAATGGCCTGGTCATTAAGGGGGCAAATCCTCCCGCTACTTAAGTGGTTAAATAGCTGTCTGTTCTCTAAAAGATGGTCTATTTTTCAACAGTTGCTGATGTATATCTGCGGTCTGACCAATTCCGGTGTGACTCCAAGCGACTAGAGGCAAATTCAATGTAAACCTTGTCTACTTAGCAGAAAGTTTGGCGATGTAAAGTGGGATTGTGCTTTATCTGAAGTCTGATAAATGCTATAGTAGCAAAGAGGGGTGGGGTGGAAGACCCCATGCAGGATTATTTATACAAAGGCACAATTGTACATTAACAAATGCAAAAATGGTATACAGACATGTTGTATTTTGTCTTTTATGTCTACACAGACTTAAGGAACAAGAGCGCAAGGAAGCAGAGGAAGCTAGCCAAAAAGAAATGGATGAATGGGACAAAAACCTCCTAGCTCTTGCTGCACCTTCATGCATGGAGACAATGTGGGAAATACCAGCCATAGGTCATTTCCTTTGTTTAGCACAACAAATATTAAATCTTCCTGAAATAGTATTTTATGAACTAGAAAGATGTTTATTCATGCCTCAGTGCAATGTATTTTTGTCAAAGATAATGACTTCTTTATTAAGCCCTCCACATCGCAGACCGACTTTACACCGTAGGCCTAATCTCCTATACCGAGCTTGGGAAGCAGCACTTAGGCAGAAGGTTCAACAATGGTATACAGTTATAGGTCAGGCAGAGAACCCTGAGAATTGTGCTGAGAAGCTTGGACTGTGTTCTCAATTCTTCAAGGTCCTTGGGGAAGTTAATCCTCTTGAGCAAAAAACATTTCATGAACTGACCTTTCAACAGAAGGTCTGGTTACTTAAAGGTCTTTGTGACTTTGTGTATGAAACACAGATCGAAGTACAGGATGCAGTACTTGGACAGCCAATCCATGAATGTAGAGAAGTGATTTTAGGTTATGATGTTCAAGAAAATTCCTATATTCACTTCCCACAATTTTGTGGTGCAGATGTGCGTGTATACAAACAAAGGCCATTGAAAGCCCCTGAGTTTCCTATCCCTCCAATTAAAATTAAAAGAACACCGCGAGCAAGATTCCGTAGATCCAAATGTAAATTTACAAAAAAGAAAAACGGTCAGTTTAAACCTGTTAAGCCAGTAGTAGCTCCATCCTCAAGGACTGTGGAGCTAAATGTTGACTATCCTGGAAACTGTCATATGGACAGTTGTGTGAGTAGCACAAAGACAGTCCGGAAACATGAAGATGGAGATCTTTGTGACATAAATAAGCCTGGCTCTTGCAAAGAGAACATAGAAAAGCCTAGTAGCCCCGGAGAACTAGTGGGTTACGGAGAACCTCTGAGTCCTGGAGAAATCAGGATTCTGGAAAATGTAGAGAAATATTCAGATGCTGCCCTTCTCAAAACTGACACTAGTCCACTGAAAGAAAATGCACTTAAAACTTTTCAAGTCCATGTGAATGGCAACCACACCAACAACACTGAAGGCTTTTGCCACCGAGTGGCAATGGATATTATTTTAGATCATTCTGCACTGAACCATGAAAAACTGAAACTTCGGAGACCAAAAAAGAAGAAGAAGAAGAAAAAAATGAAAGATCTTTTGGCAGAAAATACACAGGGTAGATGTGAAAATCTTCAAAACACATTTAAATCTTTTAAGACTGAAATGCATAACAAATTGTTGCTTAACAAAAAAAGAGCCAAGCACAAGAAACACAAGTCTGGTAAGTTTTCTAAAAATGATTTGGTCAACACTAACTTGCCATGTTTTTTTCAGGTTGTGAACGCGGTAGCCATTGTGATTTAAAAAATAAATATTAATGTATATAAACACATGCATACATACATGGACAAATTTGTTGGTACCTTTCCACGAAAAAAGAGCCCACAATTTTTTACTGAAATAAGCCATTCACAGCCGTCAGTGTTTATTTTATATTTCATAACCAATCAGACTTTGCTTCCCTTTTTCTTGTGATTCAGCAGAATATTTTGGATAAAACAAATGACAATGACATTGTCAAATGTAATATCCTTAAAGCGCATCTAAGCCCCAAAGAAAAAGTGGTCCAGCAAAAGCGGCTGTTAGAGGGCTGAAAAACTGAGGTGATTTCACGCGACTGGCTGTTGCTTAATCATTTATTTTTTATTTTTGCGAGACCTGCAGCCCCTACTAATAAAACTACCTAAGTAGAGACTGAGATGAAAAGTATATGAGGGTAGTAGGTATGGCGCTGCTCTAATATTTTTAAATGGGTGTTGCTCTTTAACCACTTTCAGACCAGACCATTTTGCAGGCAAATGACCAGACCACTTTTTGCGATTCGGCACTGTGTCGCTTTAGCTGACAATTGCGTGGTCGTGGCTCCCAAACAAAATTGACTTCCTTATTTTCCCACAAATAGAGCTTTCTTTTGGTGGTGTTTGATCACCCCTGCGGTATTTATTTTTTGTGCTATAAACAAAAAAAGAGCATCAATTTTGAAAAAAAACGCATAATTTTTTATTTTTTGCTATAATAAATATCCCCCAAAAATATATTAAAAAAACATTTTTTTTCCTCCGCTTAGGCCGATACGTATTCTTCTACATATTTATGGTAAAAAATCGCAATAAGCGGTTATTGATTGGTTTGCGCAAAATTTATAGCGTTTACAAAATAGGGGATAGTTTTATGGCATTTTTATTAATAATTTTTATTTTTTTTAAATTTCTTTTTACTAGTAATGGCGGCGATCAGCGATTTTAATTTTTTGACACATTTTTGGGACCATTGTCATTTATACAGCAATCAATGCTATACAAATGCACTGATTCCTGTGTAAATGACACTGGCAGTGAAGGAGTTAACCAGGGGGTGGCAGTGTAGGTGTTAAGTGTGTCCTAGGGGCGTGTTACTAACTGTGGGGGGCTGGGCTGTGTGCTAGTGAACACTGATCTCTGCTCCAATCACAGGAAGCACAGCATCTTCCCGTTCTCCTTCCCCGTGAGACGATTGCGGGTATGCCCGTGGCAATCGAGTCCGCGGGACCCGCGACCAGACTCTCAGGGTCACGCCGGCGGCGCGCACGCGATGGCAGGGCGGCAAATTCAACTGGACGTACCTGCATGCCAGTTTGCCTGCCCGTGCCATTCTGCCAACGTACATTCGGGAACTGGTTAAATAAAAGGGAAAGAAATCTAAATCCCTGGGGCTCTATTTATTTAAAGTGTTTATAACCCAAAAAAAAAAGAGATCCTGTTTCCTTATAGCAAATTAACCAACACAATGATTGTGCTGTATAATCTGCCCCTCTCTAAACTAAAAAAAAAAAGAAAGCTGACTTATCCTGCCACTTCCTGTCTACCCCTCTGTGAGCTGACCATGATAACCATGGCTGCTGAGCCCTGACTACAGTGGTCAGCTTACATGCCTCCTTCATCTGCAGCTCTGCTCTGTCCTCCTCCCTCCCTGCCTGTCCGCTCCATGTCTGTGTCTCTGTCTCTGCCCCTCCCTCCTGCCGCTATTATTAAAAAATAAAAGATTACCAATTGTCACTGCCAGCCCCTCCTATTAGAACGACGCATAACACACAGGGTAAATGTTTTTCAAAAACAAAGCTTGTAAATACTGTTTTACAGCTATCTTCAGGCCGGTGACGTGACTCCCGGCCGGTCTCCTACTCCGATCCAGGGTTACTGCGGGAGGGCCACGGGACCTTCCCTACTAACGTCGGAGGGAGATCTCGGCCCCTTCTGCAGTAGCCCTGGATTGAAGTAGGAGACCGGCCAGGAGTCACGTGACTGGCCTGAAGATAGTTGTAAAACGGTATTTACAAGATCCATTTTAGAAAAACGTTACCCTGTGTGTTCTGCCTTGTTATAATAGAGGGGCCGGCAACTGCTGCAAACAGGTGATTTCTGTAGCTCTCTGAGACATTTCTGCACGTGCCAACAGATAGTTTGCCCACTCTTGCCCCAGCTGTCTAAGGTTTGAACAGTGTTTTTTTCACACCACATTCTTCAGCTACTTCTGCTATTCATGCTTGGGTGCTTTAGCTTTGTGTTTCTGGTCATTATTTTATTGAAGGAGCTATGACCTTAACAGCTTTCTGACACTGGGCAGTAAGTTTCACTCCAAAATTCCTTGATAGTCTTGAGATTTCATTGTGCCTTGCATAGTTTAGACACTATAGTCAAATGCAACAAAGCACTTTAAAAAACATAACTGAGAATCCTCTATGTTTTGCAATAGGTCCTTTTTATAATGTTTTTCCTCCAGTTTTGTCTCTTCTGTCTAAAGGACATTTTCCCAGAAGCATTTTGGTTTATCAATATGATTTTTTTTTTCTCTTTTTCTTTTATGTTTTTGTGTAGAGTGCTCCTGGGTCTGCTTTCTGACACAGATGTATCTTGGCCTTAGAGTTTAGGTACTTATATAGCACTGTCAATTTATGCAGAACTTTACATATACATTCACATCAGTCCCTACCCTCAAGGAGCTTGCACTCTAAAGTCCCCTAATCCACAATCATACATTTAATACTAGGGTCAATTTAGACAGGATCCAATTAACCTACCAGCATGTCTTTTGGTGTTCAGCTTGTATCTCTTCTCTTCTCTTCAGTTTAATTTAAGGGTCGATTTCCTCTTGTGGCAACATTCAGGGTGCTTCGCTACACTCCCATGGATGTAAACCTGCACATAAACCCAGTGAAGTGAACAGCCTCAGATGATGCACAGGAAGGAAACAAATCCTTCTACATAATTTTTACATGTATATCTGCTGTCTTCATCTTTATATACTGTTTAGAAACTGCACATCTTGTTGATTTATCTTTCTGGTTAGCACTGCGGTGAAAGCATGCAAAGATTTTGGAAACCAAGCCATTCAAATAAAACTGAATTACCGCCAGGCGCTCATCCACCCACCCCATGTATAGAGAGGTGGGGCACAGTGGCTAAATAACATAGAAAAAATCCTATGCCAAAAGAATATAGGTATCGAAAAATGCCATAGGCTCTATGTAGTGGCACTTTTCTATACCAGTCTTCTTTTGGCATAAGGTTTTTTTTCCAACACTGCAGTGCAGCCTCGGTATACAGCCAAGACAGCTGATTGGAGGAAATGCGCACAAACCCCCTCTCCTCATAGATAAAGACTTTCAGCTCTGTTTGTTGAATAGTTCAGGGCTCAGCTAATCTATTTATAGCATCCCCCCAACACAAAACTCAGATTGCTTTTATCATGTGACGGAGAACTTGTCAGGAGTTATCAGGCTGATAACAGAAGAACAGAGCAGGAGACAGCTACGGGATGTAGTGCTTTGAATAAAGATAACAAAACACTGCAGATATATGTGCCCAGCTCAAATTTCATGAATCGCGTTTACATCCACTTTAAACTTTTTAATAATATTTTCAACTGTAGTCACAGGAACATTAAGCTGCTGAGAGATGGTTGTATATGTCTTTTACATTTGACATGCTCAACTATAATTTACTTTCTGATCTCCTCAGGCAACTCTTTCCTTTGGTTTATTTGGTCATGTTCAGTATGCTGCACACAATGAAACCAAAAAGCAGACCATTTAGGAAGGCTGTCAGATCAATTAAAAAGACAAAAGCTATTTGATACTAATAATGGAAAACCGTTAAAAAATATCATCAAGATCCAATTATTTACAAAAAAAAGTTGGGGCACCGTGTAAAATCTACATAAAAACAGAATGCAATGATATGAAAATCTCATAAACCCATCCCATATTTTTTTTCACAATAGAAAACACATCAAATGTTTAAACTGAGAAATGGACCATTTTAAGAAACAAATGTTATTTTGAAATTGATGGCAGCAACAGGTCTCAAAAAAGTTGGACAAGTGCAATAAAAATCTGTGGTACTAAGATCCCATACATACTATTAGATTTTCTGCAGATTTTTGTCTTCAGATTTACCAAAACCATATAATATGAGGTCCTTGCACTACAAGGTTTTGGTAAATCTGAAGACAAAAATCGAATAGTGTGTATGGGGCTTTAGAAAGAAAGTGCTGGAAGAACATTTTGCATCTAATTAGATTAATTGGTAACAGGTCAGTAACATAATTTGGTATAAAAAGAGCATCTTAGAAAGTCAGTGTCTCAGATGTAAAAATGGGCAATAGTTCAACAATCTGTGAAAAGCTGTGTCTAAAAATTGTTGAACAATATCAAAATAATGTTCCTCAATATAAAATTGCAAATACTTTAAATATATAATCATCTACTGCAGTGGTCTCCAACCTTTTTGGCACTGTGGACTGGCTGTGTGCAAGAAAATATGCTAAGGCCAGGGGGGAGGGGTTTTTCGTGGGCAATTTGTTGGGGCAGTGGCTGGTGTTGGCGCTTCAATCATCACAGCACCATGGCTGATATGGTATCAGGATTGTTGAAGCTCATTATTTAAATTATTACATTGTAATATAAAATTAAATAGTTCAACTCGCCATAATGCAGAATCAGTGGGAGGCCTAGGCATGCCACTTGCCACCAGATGCAGTTTTTCACTTACCACCATGGCCTACCACCAGATGCAGCTTGTCACTTGCCACCATTGCGTGCCACCAGATTCAGCTTGTCACTTGCCACCATCACCTGCCACCAGATGCAACTTGTCACTTTTCACGCCACCTGCCTTTGGATGCAGCTTGCCACATTGCCTGCCACCGTATCCAGATTGTCACTTGCCAGGTCACCTGCCACCATATCCAGATTGTCACTTGCCACGTTGCCTGTCGCCAGATGCAGATTGTCACTATCCTGCCACCAGCTGAAGCTTCCCACTGTTGCCTGCCACCAAAAAAATACCAGATGCAGCTTGTTTGTAAAGGCTTCTCTCCCCAGCTTTTCAGCACATGTGCATTGGCTGGGTCCCAGAGGGCGGGCAGTGATAGATAATGTAATCTCTCTGCTACGCCCGGCTGCACAGTGAGGGTGGAACTGCTGTGATGCAGGGCAGGCAGTGAGTGTTTATGACATCTCTCTGCTCTCATGTCGCCCACCCGCCTGTACTCTCGTCTGCCGCACTCACAGCCCGGCTGCAGAGAGGCCACATGTCAGTGGTTGGGGACTCCCAATTTACAGTACATAATCTCATCAAAATATTCCAAGAATCTGGGGAAATCTGTGTACAAGGCCCTCAGACAGGACAGCATTAAAAACAAGAATGATTCTGAAATGGATATGACTGCATGGGCCGAGGAAATCCATTTTCATTGTCACAGAAATCGCTGTCTGTGAACACAGTAAGCCTTGCTATCCAAAAATGCAAGTTAAAGCTCTATCGTGCAAAAAAAGAAGCCATATCTGAACATGATCCATAAACACCGCCATCTTATCCAAGGAAATGCCATGCATATTTCAGCAGGGCAATGCTAAACTGCATCTATGATAACAACATGGCTTCGTAGTAGAAAATTCCGGGTGCTTTATTGGCCTACGGCCCAGACTTTTCACCAATTGAAAATAATTAGCACATCTTGAAATGAAAAATACAACAAAGACCAAGGACTGTTGAGCAGTTAGAATCCTATATCAGACAAGAAAGGGACAACATTCCTCCCCCAAAACTCCAGCAACTGGTTTCCTCAGTTCTCAGACAATTACAGTGTTGTTAAAAGAAGAGAGGATGCTATATTGTGGTCAACATGGCCCTGTCCCATCTTTTTGAGATGTGTTGCTGCTATCAATTTCAAAATTAACTTTTGAAGGTAATTCATTTTTTTTTTAACTAGTTCCTGCCCAGCCAATAGCAGCTTGACTGATCAGAGTACCTACTTGGTACCATGTGACCGTTGTGACCAAGCACTGCTGGTCGCATTACACTTGTACACAATGGAAGGCTTCCTTTTATGCTTTACTTTGTGTAGAATTATGTTGCTAGCTGTGATTGGTCAATTTGATTACATGGTAAAGACAAGGCCAAACACAGCCCACCTGTACCATTTGTACCAGCTTTGACTAATCACAGCTAATCATAACTAAGCAGATTGTTTCATTCAGTAAAATGCTTGCTTATTGCTATAACCAAACATAATGTGTAAAAAAAAAAAAAAAATCCTGATCACTCCCCCAGAGTACATATAATGTTACTAAGGTAACATTATGTTGCTCTGGTCACAGTGTATTAAAAAAAATTATAACTTTAAAAAACCTGTCATGCCATTTACTAAATACCTTGGACTGTCTAGTTTCCAAAAAGGGGTCATTTTGGCAAGAAAATAAAAAACCCAGTGGTGATTAAATACACTTTCTGTTAAAGCGGGAGTTCCGCCGTTTACAAAAAAAAGTCAGTAGCTACAAATACTGTAGCTGCTGACTTTTAAAATATGGACACTTATCCGTCCAGCGCACCCGCGATGTCAGCACCCGAAGCCGATCTCTCGATCGGCTCTCAGGTGCTTCCGCCGCCATCTTCGGTATGGGAATCAGGAAGTGAAGCCTTGTGGCTTCACTTCCTGGTTCCCTACTGCTAATGCGCGAGTCGGACTGGGCAATAAAGATGGTCCCTGCTGTCTCTGGGATCCATGTGTTTCCCAGCAGACAGCGGGGGCCCGCAGGAAGTGGCGTAATAGCCGCAGAATCTGCGGCTATCTATGCCCCTGAAGTGGGTGAAGCTACCTGTATTATACAGGTATCTGCACCCCCCTCTACCCTGAAAGGTGCGGCAGTGATGAAAGCTGAAAATTGGCCTGGGCAGGAAGAGGGTAAAAGTGCCCGGTATTGAAGTGGTTAAAATTGTAACTTCTCTTTCTTTAAACCAGTGGTTCTCAACTTATGAACTAAAGGGGGCCTCAAATGTGGCCCCTGACATCACCATAATAATGCTTTAATAATAATTCTTTAGAGAGTAGTTAGAAACTGCAGACCTAATAGAGGAAATGAGGGTCAGAGAGTGGACAGGATACATTTTTTTTTTTTTGGCTGGGGATAAGGCTGCAGAAGACAATATGAAACTGGGGACATGTTACACGAGGCTAGTAGGGATCAATGCTATTACCCGAATCAGTGTTCCCACTAAAAACTGCTGAGGTCCGAGGACCACACATCAAATACCAAAAGGCTGCATGCATGCACTAGGGATTTAAACATTTGATGTTTTCTATTGTGAATAAAATATGAGTTTATGAGATTTGCAAATCATTTCATTCTGTTTTTATTTAGATTTTATACAGCGTTCCAACTTTTTTGGATCATTTCTAGGGGTACCAATAAATTTGTCCAGGCCGTTTTAGAATATCTTTGTAGAATCTCTTTTCACTTATTTGTTGCTTTGCGCCCACATACCAAAGGCATTCACATGCACAATTGCTTTTAATTTCAGTTGTCCCCTTTGCCAGTATAAAACCATGTAAAATGGCTCTTACTGCATTATCTGGGTTCTAGAGCTGTCCCATGCAGTGGGACAGACTGAGCATATCTTGTGATGAAGTACAAGGGTCACGGGACTGCCCAATGAGGGGGCATCAACACAAGACTCTGTACTCACAGTGTAACGATGCAGAGAACAGCACTGATGTTAGTGTGTTAGTATTACTCTCTGTCAGAGGAGGAAAGAGGTTTGCAAGACATCTGGAATAGATGTTCAATACAAAGGTCAACACAGGGAAAGGGGTAGTATGCTGGTGTTGGGCACAAAAAGAAACTACATGGTGCTAAGATAGCTAGGGTGGTGGAGTGGAGTGTGGATGAAGTCACAAAGAAAAAGGGAAAACATACAAGGTGTGTTTGGGGTAGTAAAAGTATATGCGGAGTCCCATGTATGTGTCCACGTGAAATGGCTGCAGCTCCTTTTGTTGTTCAGGATATTAACTCTTGCATATTAACTCTTGCACTATCAAAACAAAAGAAACAGTTGGCGCCTCCATCTAAGTGTAGATTTATTTGAAACCATACTGTTGAGTGCTATTTTAAGTACTTTTTATTGTTTCAAATAAATCTACAATTAGATGGCAGCGCCCGCTGTTTCTTTTGTTTTTATGCTAGAGGGGGGTACTGAGTTAGGCTTTTAAAGCCCCCTCTGGGATAGAAACATACACCCTCTAAACCAGTGGTTCTCAACCTGGGGGTCAAATGACAATTTGCCAGGGGTCACTGAATCCTGGGCAGTTCCTGAAGCCCGTGCTGCACTCCCAGTCTTTTCGCGGCCGCCCAGCAGGGCTGTCCCTGGAACCTGCGGCCACCCAGCTGTGCTGTTCCTGGGTGGCCACAGCTGCCCATTGAGTGCGCGGCATTGCTGGGGGGCAGAGGCTAGAGGTCAGCTGACTGGTGAGAAATTTGAAGTGGGAGGGGCTGGAGGAGATCTCTTGATTTCGGCATAGATGTCACTGCTACCAGATGCCACAAAGTCAGAGACACAGTGAAGCTGGAGACAAAGTGAGTAACATTATATGTGATTATAATTGCCATTAAAAGCCCCCACTACAGTTCTCAGATCAGCAGATGACCTTGATCAAGAGCACCTAAGTTGGCTGATCAGAACTCCCCCCGGCACTGGCACTCATCCCAACTCCCGGCCAGCACTACACCCCCCCCCCCCCAACCTCCGGGAGCATCCGCTGTGTTGATATACAATTTTCTCCATTCTAATCATATTCCCAACTGCAGAAATACACTCCTTAACTGTGGGCGGATCCTCCGATATCCAGTGAAGCATTATCATCTTCCGTGCTAACTGCAGGGTTCTGATAACTGCTATTCTGACGCCCTCCTTCCATTCAAAGACTTCCAATACATTTAACAAACATTGTTTGGGAACCCGTACTACTTAAATAATTTTTACTGTTAGGGGTCCCCACAATTTGGGAAATTTTATTAAGGGGTCATGACACTACAAAGGTTGAGAACCACTGCTCTAAAAATCCCTTTTAAAAGAAAAACCAAAAAAATAAAATTGAAATACTTTTTTTTAACTTACCTGAAGCCGTCAGTGCTGAACCCAGCAGTCCCCCACACCAGAACTAGCAGCAGTGGAGATATGGGGGACTTAGGTGAGTATATCTGCTACCCGTCTCTTTGGCTATTGTAAGTCTTGCTTTGAAAAATGTATTTGCTATTTAGTATATGTAAATAGGCAGGCATTACCTTTGGCTGTGCAATATTGATTTCTCAGAATTGCACAGTAGGTACACAGAATAATGGGATGCCTGACTGCAGCATCTAAATCATCTTTTCTTTTTTGTACATCATGGGACACAGAGCACCACAGCAATAACTGTATCACCTTCAGATGATGGACCCTGGCATAATTACAGACAGGAAGTCCCCCTCCCTATATAACCCCTCCCACACAGAGACTACCTCAGTTTTTTTCACCTATGTCTAAGGTGTTGGTCACGGTTAAGATCTGTGCTAAAGGGTCGAGGAGCTGTACAATCGGATCCATTCAAAGGCCACAATCAAAGGCTAAGGTGGATGGTACCTGAGCCTTGGTACGGAAGAACAAGGTTTTGCCCGTAACGCTTCTTTTTAAGAGAGCCGTGCCCTGGGATCCAGTGCCTTGGTCACATTCTCATACCACAGGTTTTGTTCTGGTAGGGCACTATACGGGTCCAAGACAGTGGACCCTGCATTAAAAAGGGGACCTCATCCTTGAAGGTCTGGCATAAATCCAACCCACCGTGATGGGTGAAGATTGAGTCACTGTGAGTATTCCAGTTTGTACTCTGCGGCGGGAATGGTAAGCTAAGATACTGGGCATTCCTATGGACTTATTTTAAGTAGATGATGTCTTGCCTGTATTTATATGGTCAACCATTAGAGGGTGTTGACATATGTAGTGTTAAACATCTAATGTGAGCCCCTATGGATTGCTGTGTCAGCAGTACCTGTGGAGGGGTCTGCTTCCTAGGCTCCTAGCAGCACAGGCATCAGCATACAAACCCTCCCTGGGATTGCCGATGTGTGCTGTTGCGCGTGTATACGCGAGTGCTCTCCTCCACAGTTTTGTGGATTAAGAGCTTGTCACAAGGGGGCGGGGCTCGATGCTGCCGGCGTGCACATGGAGCGGACTGGCGGCTTCGTATAAGCCATTGCTGTGTACAGAGTGCTGGCTGAAGGAGTAACACAGACACAGTCCAAGGGCATGTAAGCGCTGGGTGATTAGCTACAGGCAATTCAGACACATCCACTTAGCATCTTGCTGACATTTGATAGCAGCATATTAACCATTGCTAAGACTGTGCTCAGATGGATGGTAATAGTACCTCTGCTGTGTGCTTAGGACTATGTATTCCCAAAAGAGAGGGACAAAAGCAGGGAGAAGGGGTGCAAAAGCGCAGCGGTCAGGGTCTGAGCACCATAATCATGCCTCCACAGTATCCTCCTCTCCTGAAAGTCCTGAAGCAGCTGACCAGGCTGAGCCATTGGAACCGTCAGGCATTGTAGCTAACTTGAACACTCCGGCCTCTGCATATGTCACTAAAGACGATTTGGCTGCAGACCTGGCTGGTTTGGAAGGAAAGATAGCTAGTTCGCTCGCATCCTCCTCCCAGGCTGGGAGGGAACGCGAAAGATCCCCTTCCCCTGCCCTGGACTCGGCATCTGCGGATCAGAAGTGGGTAGAGGATTCGGATGTGCCCCTGGGGGGCCCACTGGAGGGGCAGGAGGATGGTTCCTTGTTTGAGGACTCTATCCCAGAGGATTCGGTTTCAGCTTCACAGTCGCAAAGATTTCTAGTTCAATCACTCACTGAAACGGTGCGTTTTGGTTATAAATTACCCTTAGCAGAGACGGCTGAAGCACCTTTATCCTCTTTGGGTTCACATACTTTTCCTATGCACTTGTTGCTGGAACAGCTTATTTATGCTGATTAGGATCATCCAGATCCTTTGTTTTGCAGTTGACGCTATTAAAGATTCTATTCATCCGGTGTCTCACCTTGCCCTTAAGTTAGTTCATATGTGCAGGGTTTTGTGGTTTAAGCATTGGTCAGCAGAGTTGCCTTGTAAGAAGCTGCTGACTGGTTTTCCCTTTCATGGGGAACAATTATTTGGTAATGACCTGGATAAATATATCCAGAAGATATCTGGTGGAAAAAGTACCCTTCTTCCAGTAAAAGGAAGAGTAAGCGTTTTTCTCTTTCAAAGGTTCTGCCTCTCCATTGCCAGGGGTAATGGCCTCCAGACAGCTGCGACGGCCTTTGCCATCAACTCCAAGAGGAAGGCCTCAGAACCAAACGCAGGGCCAGAAAAAGCCCTGGGAGGCAGAAGTCTACAAAGCAAAGTCCCAAGGCCTCTTTATGTAGGGGCACCCCCGCTCGATCGAGTGGGGGAGGCTCTGACAGTTTTCAGGGGTCTGGTGGGAGGAAATCCAGGACAAATGGGTCACCTCCACAGTGTTTCTGGGGTACAAACTAGAGTTTCGGGAATTTCCACCATCTCACTTTCTAAGATTGAACGTTCCCAAGGACGCAATAAAAAAGTCCTTATTTCAGGCACTAGACTGGCTGCTATCTCGGGGGGGGGGGTGATCATAGAGACTCCCTTAAAAGAACAGGGGTTGGGGTTTTATTCAAACCTCTTTACAGTGCCGAAACCAAATGGAAGTGTCAGACCCATTTTAAATCTCAAGGGTCTGAACCAATTCCTAAACATTGATTCGTTTCGCATGGAAACAATTCGCTCAGTAGTATCCACGCTTCGGGGAGGAGAACTTCTAGCATAAATAGACATTAAGGATGCATATGTCCATGTGCCAATATTTCCCGCTCATCAGAAATTTCTGCGATTTGCAGCAGAACAGCTGCATTTTCAGTTTGTGGCCTTGCCCTTTGGGTTGGCCACTGTACCTCGGGTGTTTGCAAAGGTCCTGGCTCCGCTTTTGGTGAGATTGAGAGACAAGGGTAGAACAGTGGTGGCATACCTGGACGACCTGCTGCTGATAGATCAGTCTGTAGCAGGGCTAGATCAGTATGTGATAAGCACTTTCAGATATCTGGAACATTTAGGTTGGGTTGTCAACCTAGAAAAGTCGTCCTTGCGGCCAGCAAAAAGACTGGAGTACTTCGGTTTAGTCATAGATACTACCCACAAGAAACTGTTTTTACTCCAGGCAAAGGTTTGTGCCTGGTGCTTACGGTCAGGACAAAGGACAGTCCACCTTTGAATGAGGTTGTTAGGGAAGATGGTAGCCTCATTTGAGGTGGTTCTCTATGCCCAATTGCATTTAAGGTTTCTGCAAAACAGTATCCTGGTTGCCTAGAGCAGGAAAAGCCAGGATTTGGATTGTCCAATGGGTTTGACTCCAAGTGTTCGTCAGAGTCTCAATTGGTGATTGTCAGCCAAAAATTTGCAAAAAGGGGAAACCTTCATACCCATCACTTGGAAGGTAGTGACAACCGATGCCAGCCTTTTGGGCTGGGGAGCAGTTTTGGAAAAAGACACTGTCCAGGGAAATGGTCAGATTCTGAAAGGTTCCCACCCATCAACATTCTAGAAATTCGTGCGGCACGTCTGGCCTTGAAGGCCTGGACAGACAGACTACGAAACCGTCCTGTCCGGATTCAGTCCGACAATGCCATGGCAGTAACCTATATCAATCATCAAGGTGGCACCAAGAGCCGTGCTGCCCAGAGAGGTAAACCATATTCTATCTTGGGCAGAAGAGAATGTGCCCTGCCTATCTGCGGTGTTTATCCCAGGAGTGGAAAATTGGCAGGCAGACTTCTTAAGTAGCTAACAGTTGCTCCGAGGTGAATGGTCTCTGCACCCCGACATCTTTTG
The DNA here is from genome assembly GCF_037356315.1 of Lithobates pipiens. Lineage (NCBI taxonomy): Eukaryota > Metazoa > Chordata > Amphibia > Anura > Ranidae > Lithobates > Lithobates pipiens. The sequence goes on along the minus strand of NW_027507718.1, from coordinate 42,221,184 downwards.
GGCTATATGCCAAAAGTGGGGCACCCCGGACGTAGACCTGTTGGCGTTGAGGTTCAACAAAAAGTTGGACAATTGTGTCAAGGACAAGGGATCCACTGGCTTGCGGGACAGATGCCTTAGTAACTCCTGATCTATGCATTTCCTCCAGTTCACTTGCTCCCGCGTCTCCTACGCAGATTAAAGGAGGAACGGAAACTAGTAATTCTAGTGGCTCCAGCTTGGCCCAGGAGATCCTGGTATGCGGAAATCGTGAGAATGGCAGTAGGGGATTCTTGGACTCTCCCGTATGGCCCAAATTTTCTTTCGCAAGGGCCAGTGTTCCATCCTGTCTTACAAATGCTACATTTGACGGTTTGGCTGTTGAGACCCTCGTTCTAGAGCGTTGTGGGCTTTCAAGTCCATTAATAACTACCCTGATTAATGCAAGAAAACCAACCTCTAGAGCTATCTAATATAGGGTCTGGAAGGCCTACATCTCCTGGTGCGAGAGTAGGGGTTGGCAGCCTCGCAAGTATCTCATAAGTAGCATTCTATCCTTCCTGCAATCAGGAGTAGAGATGAAAGTAGCCGCGAGTACTATCAAGGGTCAAGTCTCGGCTTTGTTAGTTTTCTTCCAAAAACCTCTTTTTTCTCATTCCTTAGTTTGAGTCTTTTTATACAGGGAGTATCGCATATAAATCCTCTGGTCAGATCACCTCTGTGTCCATGGGATTTGAACCTGGTCTTGTCGGTCCTTCAGTAACATCCTTTTGAACCAATATGTGATGCTCCATTGGTCCTTGTGACAAAGAAATTGGTATTTTTAGTTGCAATAACCTCCGCAAGGAGAGTTTCTGAGTTAGCAGCCATACTTGATCATTCATAAGGATAAGGTGGTCTTACGTCCTTGCCCATCCTTTTTACCTAAGGTAGTATCCAGTTTTCATGTGAACCAGGATATTTCTCTACCTTTTTTTTTTTTTCCAGAACCACGTTCTGCAGAGGAAAATTTCCTACACTCTCTTGACATAGTAAGAGCGGTTAAATTCTATCTGGAAGCAACAGCTCAAATACGAAAAACTGCCACTTTGTTTGTACTACCAGAAGGTCCCAGAAAGGGGCAAGCAGCATAAAAATAAACTATTTCTAGGTGGATCCGTCAGGTCATTATTCTGGCCTATTATTTAAAAGAGAAAATTCCACCTTTTTGTCCTAGGGCACACTCTACCAGGGCAGTTAGTGCTTCTTTGGGCAGTTCATCACCAAGCCTCCATGGCTCAGGTTTGCAAGGCCGCAACGTGGTCACCAGTATATACATTCACAAAATTCTACGAGGTGGATGTAAGTGAAGAGGATGCCGCCTTCGGGCACAGTGTTCTGCAGGTAGCAGTATAGGTCCTCACATCTGACAGTGGTCTGCATTGTTTTTTGTACCTCCCTCTCCTCAGATGGTCCCTCCCCTCTTTTTTGGGATATGTATATATTGCTTTTCTACAAAAACCGAGGTACTCCCTGTGGGGGAGGGGTTATATAGGGAGGGGGTCTTACTGTGTAATTATGCCAGTGTCCATCACCTGAAGGTGGCGTATAACCCCATACAGTTATTACTGTGGTGCTCTGTGTCCCGTGATGTACTTCCAAGAAAAGAATTTTACAGGTCAGCTGTTATAAAAATCCTATTATTACATTTGAAAAAATGTTTGATGATTTGTTTTATTTTTGCTGACTATTTTATATTAACAAATTTGTAAGAATTGACCAGTTTGATGCAACAGAATACTTATGAGGGTATTTCCCTATTCATTTTTGGAAGGAAAAAAAACTGTCTCTACAAATATGGTTGTAAAGAAGAAGAAAAGTGCTGTGGCTTCATCTGCTACTCCAGAATTTCAGGTAATATGTGACTGCAGTTTCAGCAGTGACTTTTTTTTCTAAAGAAACATTACTACTCCAAAGGTCTACATAGTCAAGTTGAAAAAAGACACAAGTCCATCCAGTTCTACAATCCAGGAGTTACCGTATTTATCAGCATATAACACACGCCAGCGTATAACACGCACCCCAAGTTTAGGAGGGGATTTTAAGTAAAAAAACTTTTAGGAGGGAAGTTTAAGGAAAAAAACTTACATTTAAATGCCCATCAATGCAGCCTTGTCAGTGTCACTTGCAGCCTTGCATTGCAGCCTTGTCAGTCATTTTCAGCCTTGTCAGTCATTTGCAGCCTTGTCAGTCATTTGCAGCCTTGCATTTCAGCCTTGTCAGTCATTTGCAGCTTTGTCAGTGCTGTTACAGGCTTGCCGTTAAAAAATGACGCCCACGAGATACAGAGCGGATGTCCTGTGTATCTCGGTAGCTCTCGGCCGTTCTTGTTGACTTTCGGTTATTCTCGGCCGTTCTCGGCTGCTGTGCCGAGTGCGGCCGAAAATAGCAGAAAGCCGCAGAAAACCTCATAATCGGCGGGGGGGTCGGCGTATAACACGCACCCACAATTTTTCCCTGATTTTAAGGGGAAAAAAGTGCGTGTTATACGCCGATAAATACGGTACATAAAAAATACTAAATCAATTCTTACTGTCTGAAGCTGATAGGGTATACATTAAGCAGATAGAAAGTCACACACCACATGCCACAGGAACAGACCTACCCAGTCTAAATGTGAGGGGAACTCTGACATCTGGCTGCAGCTGTTGCACAGAACATTTTTTTTTTTTCTCAACTACAGTTTTCAAACTACAAAGACTTTTTTTGTTATTAGTTTTGGATAGAGTGTAGATGGATTAGATCTCCTGTTTTTAGTTACCTCTTCCCCTTTAGGGAGATTCACCCAACCCTATTTGTCCTGGTTAGCGTTGTTATCAAAAGTGAAAGTAAAAGAAAATCCCACATTTTAGGTTGTCCCCAGAACAGTAATAGAGGGGAAATCTTCCAATGGAGCCACAAGTTCTGGTGACCTAGGGGTCCCCAATGGATTCCCTTAATTTGCAGGGATTTCCTCTCACTACCTGATTTGGCTATAAGATGAGAAGTGAAAGGAAATGTCCCCCATTGGACACAGATGGCAAAAAAAAAAAATGCTGAGGGTATCCAAAATGAAAAAAAAAAAGTTTTGCCTGTAGCTCTACTTTAATTACCCCAATACAAGGGTCTGGAGTTCAGCTTTAAATAATATGCATTTATTTAGCCTTTAAACATTTAGCTAAAAAGAATATTAACCCTAGTAACACATATATGCAATGGCCAGGAGGTGGGCTTTAAAGTTGGACACCGCATATACGTGTTCCTGTGTTTGTGCAGGGAGCATGCTGCACCCTCACCGAGAGCCCTGGGTGGGTCTCATGCTAAACTTTGGGAACCAGGACTTCTGATGACCTGATTGCTGTGAGAGCCTCTGCTTGGCTGTCACAGTGAGAAGTCACTATGCAGCCTGCCATGTGTTTTCTTTCTCTTCTAAATAGAGGGAAAGAAGCTATATCAAGGTTTAATCTAAGGCATGGTTAGTATTGGAGTCAAGTCAATGTCGGGTTCAGCATATTTTAGGTAGGATTAAAAAAACTGCACTTTTAAAATTAGTATCCGTGTCAGTGTGTTTTAGAATTAAAAAAAACATTAGTGCACTATTGTTTCTGGACCCTACAATGAGTACAAATAACAAATAACATACACATGTGGTATTGCCGTGATTGTCAGGAGCAGGAGAATATATTTTGGGTTGGTCTTTGGGGGTTAGTTATGGTAGTAGCAAGAAATATACAGCTAAATGGGCCAATTTTTCTTTTGATAATAAAAAAAGATTTGGGAGATATCCGTTACCATTTACCACCAAATGTAAGCCCAATTTGTCCTGAAAAAAAACAAAAAACAGGTATAATCCACCTGGATGTACAAAGTAGTTGTGATGATAAGTACAGTTTTACTAACATGTCAAAGTTGCAATATTGGGTCTGGGCATTAAGTTTTGTTTTACCCTCCATCGTGAAGTGGTTAAGAATGTCTGATATGCCAGTGTAGCGGAGGTCATTTTCTGTCACTCAACACGAACCTCTACTCTATTTAACTAGTAATTGTCTTGCCTAAAGCTAGCCACACACATAGTCTGACTGTACAGTCTCCCTAAAGCCTAGTACTCATGGGGCAACTGTTGACCGGCATCAGCCAGTTCAATAGAAACTGAGTGACATTCGGCCTGTGTGTACTGCAGCCAGTCTGACAGAAGCAAGCCGAATGGCTGCTCATGATCGAAAAAGGTCTGCTGAGCACAATAGCTCAGCAGGAGAGATCGCTGTACTAGCATTGGACTGTTAGTACAGTGGCTCAAAACTGTCAGGTATTTTTTTGCGTTCAACCAGCTGCCTTTTACGAAAACTAGTAGTGTGTACTAGGCTTAAGGCTGACCATACACTCTACTACCTCCTTTAGATCTATCATCAACTATGTAGTACAAAGGCCTGCCTGATTGGATACAATGATTGGTTGGTTGGAATAGGTAGGACCTTACATGACATAGTTTTGGTAAATCTGAAGTTGATTTTATGGGGCAGTTTGTAATGTATACATGGTTACCATACGGCTGGCTGTTCACTACACAATATGATTGTGCAATTTCTGTACAAGTTCATTAAGAGTTGCCAAAGCTATATAATACAGGGACATACGTAAGCAATGTATTCAATTATTATCAAATCAGGCAGACTCTTGCACTTCCAAATAGGGCCAATGATCTAAAGGAGATTATACAACCTGAGTTTCAAAAAAGGGGGCACTGTGTAAAATCTACATAAGACTGAATGCAATGATTTGCAAATCTCAAGAACCCATATTTTATTCACAATAGAAAATAGACAACATTTCAAATGTTTAAAATGAGAAAATGGACAATTTTAGGAAAAAAATAAGGTAATTTTGAAATTGATGGCAGCAACACGTCTCAAAAAAGTTGGGACAGGGCAGCAAAAACCTGACAAAATAAGTGGTACTAACAAGGAAGTGCTGCAAGAACATTTTTCAACTAATTGGGTTAATTGGCAACAGATCAGTATCATGATTGGGTATAAACAGAGCATCTTAGAGAGTCAGAGGGGTTGATTTACTTAAACAGGAGACTGCAAAATCTGATGCAGCTGTACATAGAAACCAATCAGCTTCCAGGCTTTATTGTCAAAGCTTGATTGAACAAGTTGAAATTAGAAGCAGATTGGGTACAATGCAGAGTTGCACCAGATTTTGCACTCTTCAGTTTTAGTAAATCAACTACAGTATATCGGAGATGTAAAGATGGGAAGAGGTTCACCAATCTGTGAAAAACTGCATCGAAAAATTGTTGAACAATTTCTAAATATTGTTCCTTAACCACTTGCTGACCAGCCACTGTATATATACGGCAGCAGGTCGGCTCGATTGCGCAAACCGACGTAACCGTATGGCGGTCTGTGCATGTGACACCGTGGCTGAGCACGCAGCGGGTCGCTGGCGGACATCGAGTTTGCGGTACGCCGGCAGAATGGGGATCTGCCTATGTAAACAAGGCGATCCCCATTCTGACAGAAGACATCATGGAGATCTACTGTTCCCAGTGATCGGGAACAGCGATCTCTGTCATGTCCATGGTAGCCCACCCCCCTACAGTTAGAACGCACCCAGGGATCACACTGAACCCCTTGATCGCCCCCTAGTGTTAATCCCTTCCCTGCCAGTTTAATTTTTACATTGGTCAGTGCATTTATAGCACCGATCAATGTAATAATGTCACTGGTCCCCAAAAAGTGTAATTTGGGGGCAGATTTGTCCGCCGCAATGTTACAGTCCCGCTAAAAATCACAGATTGCTGCCATTAAATAATAAATTTTGCACAAACCAATGAATATACCGTATTTATCGGCGTATAACACGCGCCGGCGTATAACACGCACCCCAAGTTTAGGAGGGAATTTTGTGGAAAAAACTTTTAGGAGGGAAATTTAAGGAAAAAAAACTTACATTTAAATGCCCATCAATGCAGCCTTATCAGTGTCCATCTGAAGCCTCGTCAGCGTCATTTGCAGCGTTGTCATGCAGCCTGTCCGCATTGCAGCGTTGTCATGCAGCCTGTCCGCATTGCAGCCTTGTCATGCAGCCTGTCCTCATTGCAGCCTTGTCATGCAGCCTGTCCTCATTGCAGCATGTCCTCATTGCAGCATGTCCTCATTGCAGCATGTCGTCATTGCAGCCTGTCGTCATTGCAGCCTTGTCATGCAGCTTGTCCGTCTTGGTGCATTGTCCGCTTATGTTTTTAAAAAATTCGCCGCCGACATGTCCCGTGTATCTCAGCGGCACCCGGAAGTTTTTGGCGGCTTTCGGCCGCTCTCGGAACTTCTCGGCGGCTTTCGGCCGCTCTCGGACCTCGGCAGGTTTCAGCCGCTCTCGGAAGGTCCGAGAGCGGCCGAAAGCCGCCGAAAAGGTCCGAGAGCGGCCGAAAGCCGCCGAGAAGTTCCGAGAGCGGCTGAAAGCCACGAGAAGGGCTCTGGGCGGCTTTCAAAAAATTATGCTGAAATCGCAGAGTATCGGCGTATAACATGCACCCGCGATTTTCCCCTGATTTTAAGGGGAAAAAAGTGCGTGTTATACGCCGATAAATACGGTATGCTTAATGCGACGTATTTATTTATTTTTTAGAAGAATATACAGTATCTCACAGAAATGAGTACACCCCTCACATTTTTATAACTATTTTATTATATCTTTTCATGTGACAACACAGAAGAAATTACACTTTGCTACAATGTAATGTAGTGAGTGTACAGTTTGTATAACAGTGTAAATTTGAGGTCCCCTCAAAATAACACAACACACAGCTATTAATATCTAAACCGCTGGAAACAAAAGTGAGTACACCCCTAAGTGAAAATGTCCAAATTTGGCCCAATTAGTCCTTTTCCCTAGCCAGTGTCATGTGACTTGTTGGTGTTACAAGGTCTCAGGTGTGAATGGGGAGCAGGTGTGTTAAATTTGGTGTTATCACTCTCACTCTCTCATGCTGGTCACTGGAAGTTCACTAATGCACCTAATTTCAAAGAACTCCGGGAGCATCTGAAAAAAAGAATTGCTGCTCTACATAAAGATGGCCTAGGTTATAAGAAGATTGCCAAGACCCTGAGCTGCAGCACAGTGGCCAAGACAATACAGCAGTTTAATAGGACAGGTCCCACTCAGAACAGGCCTCGCCTTGGTCGACCAAAGAAGTTGATTGCACGTGCTCAGCGTCCTATCTAGAGGTTGTCTTTGGGAAATAGACGTATGAGTGCTGCCAGCATTGCTGCAGAGGTTGAAGTGGTGGGGGCTCAGCCTGTCAGTGCTCAGACCATACGCCGCACACTGCATCAAATTGGTCTGCATGGCTATCATCCCAGAAGGAAGTCTCTTCTAAAGATGATGCACAAGAAAGACCGCAAACAGTTTGCTTAAGACAAGCAGACTAAAGACATGGATTACTGGAACCATGTCCTGTGGTCTGATGAGACCAAGATAAACTTATTTGGTTCAGATGGTGTCAAGCGTGTGTGAGGGCAACCAGGTGAGGAGTAAAAAGACACGTGCCTACAGTCAAGCATTGTGGTGGGAGTGTCATGGTTCGGGGCTGCATGAGTGCTGCCATCACTGTGGAGCTATAGTTCATAGTTCATGTACTGTGACACAAAATGTGCATTTATTATTTTTTTTACTGTAAAGAATTGTACCTGCAGGACTCCTGCAGACTTCTCAGTTCATTGAGAACTACAAGCCGGAGCCCCACATGGCTGCGTCATATTTAAACAGTGACAGCAGGTGCCTGGAGAAGATGCCCGCTCGCTGTCAACTGGTCTCCTCAGTTCCCAGATGTTTTTTTTCACAAGAAATTTCCCCGATGTTTACAGAGTTTTGTAAAAGAATAGGGGATGCTGCACCATGGTAAGCATGGTCGTGTCCCTCACATCAAATGTGTTAGTCCATCTAAAAGAGACTGCACAATCAGAGTGTGAGACCAGGTTGCAAGCAGACAGCACAGTTGATGTTGTCTCTTCTGTTTCCCTCTATGATTTAGTCTCCCTTTGTTACTGGGGCATGACTTTTCCTAAATTCTTGATACCTGGTGACTAAGTATCAGTTAGTTTTCCTTTACATTTTTTCTAACTGTGAAGGGTTTATCTAAAAAAAAAACATTTAATTTGTAGTAATCAGTTAGGCCCTTGCAGTACACAGCTCTTGGTCCATTTTGTAAATCTAACAGCAGATATAAGGAAAATATAACTAGTGTGTAGCCAGCTTAAAGCAGAACTTCATCCAAAAGGGGAAGTTCCACTTGCCTGCCTCCACCCCCCTCCTATTTAGGTTTTGGCACTTTATTTTTTTTGGGCAGGGCGGAGCGAGTACCTCGTTTTGACAGGTACTTGTCACAGGTCCCAGAATGCTGCGGGACCATTCACAAAGCGTAGCACGCCTCGTGCATGCACATTGGGTAGCTAGCTGTAAAGCCGCAAGCAGTCATAGCCGGCTTCCCAAAATAGACATGCCAGTGTCTGGAGCCAAAACCCGACAAAGAGCTAGCTCGGGGGAGGACCATGCTGAATCCTTGGACAGGTAAATGTGCAAGAAGTCAGCATTTACAGTATTTGTAGCTGCTCACTTTTAATTTCTTATTTCTAGGGTAAAGAACTACTTTAAAGAGGAAGTAAACGCTCCCACTCTGATGCTTCTTTTCATTTAGTCCATTATAATAAGTAATTATCAGACTATAGCCACTGTAATCCGGCCCAAATCGCATATTACTTACTGTTTAAAGAAACTTAAAAAAAACTTGTTTCCAGGGGTTAGGCAGCCCCATCTTAAGTATTGTTTTCTGAGTCCACAGTGGAGTGTTTTTCCGCCCTTACATTGAGCACTTCCTGTACTGTTAACCAAGCCGCCTCCTCAATCCACCATTTCTATGGCAACCCTGCTTCCCTGTTCATAGCTGACTTGTTTATTTCATAGTATTTACTTGTGCCAATGTCTAATGTTTGCCTTTGTCAGACTTATCAGCTTCAGCTGATAAGACTGCAGTAATGGCCAAGTTTAGACTGTATGTGAGGTCACATGGTGTGTAGGAGGAAGCTCTGAATGATTGGCAGCCTCCTGTGAGTTCAGTGTTGTGCCGTAGGAAGTCCTGATAACAGATAGATAAGACATAGAGAGTGTGCCGTAAATCAGGGGAGATCTGGGCATGCTCAGTGACTTCATTCTACAGAACAAAAAGGATTACAACAATACTAAGCAAGTAAGGAGATGGCTACAAGCAGTGTTCATTAGGGTTTTTTATGCTGATTTACATGGGACAAAGTTGTGGGGGAGGGTTTACAACCACTTTAAGCTCTACTTACAGCCATTACAATGTCAAGTAAACTGCTAGTTGGTAGGGCTTTACCATCATTTCTGGCTTCAATAACAAAATTAAATAAAACCAGAGATACTTTTTTTTACAAAGGGAAACAGCAGCTGTCTTGTGGGCACAACTTACTTGTACAATTTTAAACTGAAGCAGAGCTGTACAACTAAGAATTACATCACACAGGGCGAGCTCTCCTGTTCCCCGCTGAGTAGAGGGATAGCTGGTCTGTGTCCGCTTCGCTTATGCAAAGTGGACACAGCCCACTCTGCTCTATGTGGGGTCCAATGCAAACAGACCGCCATCGGATGTCAGCGGGCATCAACGGACACATGTCTGTTGACCCTGCTGCTCCATAGAGGAAACTGGAGGGCCAGATCCGGTTCACCAGAGAAACTGACAGGCAGACCCGATTAGTCCACTATTATGAAAGGGGCCTAATTTAGCGACAAAAGGAACAGGGATATAATTGTGTAGCAGGTCAGTTTTTGTGTGTCTGACAAGTTAGATGATCCTGTACTTCTATATTCATGCTTTAATACTTCCCTTAAGAAACGTGGCATCATGTATGTAAGAGACCCTGTCAGCTGTGTGTTTGAGGGGGTAAGGATTTGATTTTATATATACATTCCTTATAATAAGTGTTTTCTCTTTTTAGCTCGTTTGCACAAATCTTGATGACCTCAGGGAGCTGATTAAGAAAATCGATGGAGAGCTGAAAACATTGGAAAGCAACAAAAAGAAATCGGTTAGAGCATTTTTGATGGTGTAAAAAATTGCTAATACAATTCAGCAATATATATTTAATGTTCCTATATCTGGTAAAAAAAATAAAAATAAATAAAGTTGTCTAACCCTGCATTTTATTATTATAATATTGGTGAAGTACTTGTGTTTCATGAACTATGAATACTTATCCACAGCAACATTGTCAATCTGAAATTGTTGTTACATATATTGTTATAACATGTAAGTCATGTATTGTCTGTATAATCTTTCAGTTTAGTTCTGTCTGTTTCTTGTGACAGCTAAGGTAATTTCTGGGCTGTAGCCACTTGTTGCTGTCTGCAGATTTGTTCAGCTTTTTTATAGGTTGTAAACAAGTGCTGTATATATATTTTTCATTTTCTTGCAATGATTTATACCTAAATTATTGTTTTAGGGAAAATGGCACTTACGAAGGCAAGCTGTAAAAGAGCTTCATGGCACCTTGACACGTCTGCTAAATGAACTGTTGCCATGGGAACCAAAGCTACTGAAGGCTTTTCAAAAAAATCGGTAATAACACACTGTAAACCTAGCATATATGATCGTTGCTTACTCAAAAGATAATATGTAGTCTCCTGTTTAGCAGATGGATATTGCATTTTACGTTATTGTAATTCATCAATAGCTGAAAACTGATTGGATCCTTTAAATCTATACATTGTTTTCCATAACACAATAGAGCTGTATTCTACATATAGTTGGTATCAACATTCAGATGTGCTATTCACCTTTTGTATCATGTAGCATCAGTCCTGAATGCATCTGTAGCAGCATTAACACATAAGAGTGGTAGTTGCTGACCTTTTTTATATGTCCTCTTGCAGTACACGTCTTAGAAAAGACTATGAGGATTTCCGAAGGCTACCAGAATCTGACAATTTTACCAGAGAATCATCTTCTCCTGGTAATTGTGAGCCAAGCAAATCTCCCATTTCTGTACCTAAATCATCTGAAGTCTGTCACAAGGAAATTGAGAAGAACAATTGTCATGGTATGATTTCAAACAAAACTGTAGCCAAACAGCTATATCTACATGTGTGATCTGTTTTACCTGGCAGAGTACCGTATATACTCGAGTATAGGCCGACCCGAATATAAGCCGAGGTCCCCAATTTACCCCCAAAAAACTGGAAAAAATTATTGACTCGTGTATAAGCCGAGGGTGAGACATGCCTGTCCATCCCTGTGTGTCGTCCATCCCTGTGTGTGTCCATGCATCCGTGTGTGTGTGTGTCCATGCATCCGTGTGTGTGTGTGTGTGTCCATGCATCCGTGTGTGTGTGTGTGTGTGTCCATGCATCCGTGTGTGTGTGTGTCCATCCATCCCTGTGTGTGTGCATGCATCCGTGTGTGTGTGTGTGTCCATGCATCCGTGTGTGTCCATCCATCCCTGTGTGTGCATGCATCCGTGTGTGTGTGTGTGTGTGTGTGTGTGTGTGTGTGTGTGTGTGTGTGTGTGTGTGTGTGTGTGTGTGTGTGTGTGTCCGTGCAGCCTACCTGTGTCCAGCCTGCCTGTGTCCGTCCAGCCTGTGTCCGTCCCGGCCTGTGTCCGTCCCGGCCTGCGTCCCGTCCCGGCCTGCGTCCCGTCCCGGCCTGCGTCCCGTCCCGGCCTGCGTCCCGGCCCGTCCCGCAGCTCTTCGTCGGTGGCCATTCTAGGATTCAAAAGCCGCGCCTCCGTCGGTGATAGGCGGAACACTCAATTTCCCACTGACTGCTGGGAAATTGAGTGTTCCGCCTATCGGATGTCCGTGATAGGCGGAACACTCAATTTCCCAGCAGTCAGTGGTCCGCCTATCATGGACGTCCGCTCATCCTCATACTACGGACGAGGATGAGAGGACGTCCGTGATAGGCGGAACACAGACTGCTGGGAAATTCAGTGTTCCGCCTATCACAGGCGAAGGCGGAGACGGAGGCGCGGCCTTTGAATCCTAGAATGGCCGCTGTCTGTCTGCTCGACACGCTGATCGGGCAGACAGCGATGACTCGAGTATAAGCCGAGGGGGGCACTTTCAGCCTCAAAAAAGAGGCTGAAAATCTCGGCTTATACTCGAGTATATACGGTATTTATAATCCGTTCATTTAGTTTTTACTTTCAGACAGTCCTGCAATACTCTATATTTAGGGGAGTATTGCCAGTATTCAATATTGCTGCTCTGAACTCCTGTGTCACGTTTTCCTGTCCAGCATGCTTAAAGTGGAACTAACCCTCTAATCCTTTACAGCCACAGCAGGTTCCCTTTTAACCTTTCTTTTACCTTTAGTTGCTTTGATGCTGCTCATGTGATCAGATATGACACCAGCCGTTTGATGTCATGGTGGTTCAGTTGAGAGCTAACATAAGCACACTAGTATCTGTAACAGTTATCTTTCAAGACATGCCTTAAAGTGGAACCAGAAGCAGAAATAACCACCTATTCTCCAAAGGTCCGAAGCTGGTGTGATCCCTCATCCCCCATTTTCTCCCTGGCATATTCTGGGTACCGATCTTCAGGGCCTTCTTGATTGAGCGGTGGGGGTTGCCATCACTCCTGCTTCACCAGTTGCAGTTCTTTTTGTGCTGCCACTGGCTCAAGCACATGCCGATCAGCGGGTCTGAGCCAATGATTCATAGTCGGGTTCCCCCGATAGGTAGGGCTGATAACAGGAGAGAGATCTGTGTTGGTAAACAACACAGATCTCTCTACTGACCGTGCAGATGTTCCGGTGTTCTATCGAATAGTGCCCTCCATCAAAAAGTGCCCACGCAGTGCAGAAGGGCTCTCCAGCTGATTTTAAGATCAGCTGGCGTGACGTCACCATAGCACATGCGCACATCACAGGAGGCATTTTTCAACGGAAGATACCATTTGACAGGCACAATTAAAAGCTATGCAAACAGCGGAGGGAGACCGTAGTTGTCAGATTGTGCAGGGTGGATTGTGGCTGTGTTGAAAGGTGGGTTTTGTCTGTGTTGCAACCCACCCTTAGACACAGGCAAAACTCGCCATTCACATTAAACCCGCCCTGCAACACACACAAAACCCAACCTTGAGCACACTGTAAACCCACCCCACAACAGTGAGGCACAATCTGACAACTACAGTCTCCCTCTGCTGTTTGCATAGCTTTCAATTGTGCCTGTCAAAGGGCATCTCCCGTTGAAAAATATAAGTTGTTAATCGCATTACTAGTATTAAATAAATTTAAAAAATTTCAGTATATATACCACAATAACTTTATAACTTTTTATAAAATAAAAAACTAAAATAATATGGGTGCATAAGTGTACACACGTTAATTCCACATACAGACAATCGGACATTCCGACAACAAAATCCTGGATTTATTTCCAACTTGTCTTGCATGCACACGGTCACACAAATGTTGTGGGAAATGCTGAACGTCAAGAACGTGGTGACGTACAACATGTAAGACGAGTCGAGAAAAATTAAGTTCAATAGCCAGTGCGGCTCTTCTGCTTGTTTCCGAGCATGCATGGAATTTTGTGCATCGGAATTGTGTAGTCATGATCGGAATTTATGATAATTTTGTTGGAAAATTTGAGAACCAGCTCTCAAATTTTGTTTGTCGGAAATTCTGACAAAAAATGTCCTACACACGGATTTTCCGACAACAAGCTCACATCGAACATTTGTTGTTGGAAATTCCAACTGTGTGTACGCGGCATAAAATCCCATTTCACACTGGGACCACGCCACATTAGCAGTAAAGCTCCACTAGTGGGGTGCTTTTAACCTCTGCTAGCGGCCGAATAAAGGGTTAAAAACACCCATGTTGTGGGGCTGCCAAAGCGCTTTGCAGGCACATCAACAACGCTGCCCAATAATTTCAATGGGCAAGTCATTTTGGGAGTGGGGTGTATACACCCCGCTCCCAAACAGCCCCAAAAATGCTGCTTGCAGGACTTTTCAGAACGTCCTGCAAGCACACCGCCCCAGTGTGAAAGCACTCGGGCTTTCACACTGGGGTGGCATAGAAAGCGTTTTTCAGGTGCAATTTTTAGCACTAAAACGCCTTCAATGTGATAGGGGTCTTAAATTAATACTTTGTTGAAGCACCTTTTGATTTTATTACAGCACTCAGTCTTTTTGAGTATGAGTCTTATTAGCATGGCACACCTTGATTTGGCAATATTTGCCCACTCTTCTTTGCAAAAACACTCCAAATCTGTCAGATTGCGAGGGCATCTCCTGTGCACAGCCCTCTTCAGATCGCCCCACAGGTTTTCAATCGGATTCAGGTCTGGGCTCTGGCTGGGCCATTCCAAAACTTTAATCTTCTTCTGTGAAGCCATTCCCTTGTTGATTTGGATGTATGCATGTTCAGGTTTCTAGCAGAAGCCTGAAGATTTTGTGCCAATATTGACTGGTATTTGGAACTGTTCATAATGCCCTCTACCTTAACTAATGCCCCTGTTCCAGCTGAAGAAAGACAGAACAAAAATAAAATAAAATAAAAATCATAACTAACACAAGAAAATACTTTAAGGAATGGCACTATGTAAGCTGTGTCTTTATTTACTCTAGAAACAAGCAAAGTGTCTCCCAAGGAACAGTGGATACTGTAGGTTGCTTAATATGTAAAATGAATTGTTTACAAATCTGACATTTTCACTGACTCGCCTTGCAATATCTAATTTTTCAGTATACAGGAATTGGGCTTTATGTATGAAAAAGTGATTATGGTTGTTATGTGCTCAATGAAACCAATTGGGCCAATGGAATATGTTTAAACAGTATTATAACATAATATTGTTTTATTTTCTGTGTTACAGATAAACTAGAGCATGCTGAGACAGACATCTGTGGTAAAGGCAAGAGCCCTAAGAAGGAACATATTTCAAAATATCTGTCAAAATCCCAAACAAGGAGTAGTAGTAGGCGTCAGCTTAGATTAGTAGATGCTGAAGATGAAGGCATGTTGGCACAAAAGAAAATCAAATTAAGCACCCCTGAGATCTCTTCTACTTCCACAGAAGAAGAAACACCTGCAAACAGTGTTCCCAGTAATCTTCAGAAAATGGAAGCAGGAGTTCTAGAAATGAGCAGAGAAGCTCTTGGTACTTCACCATTTGAAGTATGTAAAGGACCGAAACTGACTGAAACTTTGCTGGCAAAGAATATGACCTTAATGAGTCAGCCAACCCACACTATTAGCAATACTGTGCCTTGTTCTGAAAGTACATCATCTTCACCTACAGCCCCAAACCCTGTTAAATCTCCCTTGTCTTGCCAGACTCCTTTTAAAGCTCCTTTGCAGATGATTTATAAGCTCCCGGATGGACAGTGTGTCCCAGTTGATCTTCAGAATTCTTCTGTGAAGATTCAGATGCAGCCTGTGGTAGATGCTAAAACTGGAGATAGGCTCATGCAGCAAGTCCTGGTTCTACCTAAAAATCTTTTTATACAGCAAAAAGATGACCGAACACCCCAAGTAAACCAGCCTAGTCAATGTGAGGTAGCCCATCAGCATTGTGCTCTTAATGTGCCGTTGTCTAGTTCCACCACAGGCCACACTGGTTCTAGGGCATCACCATTAGCTTTAAGGCAGAGTGATTTAAGTTCCACTAATTTTGCTGCTCCAATTTCCCAGCCACAAGTATCCACATTTGCAAACAGCACATCAATATCAACATGTGAAACATATAAAAACAGAGCTCCAGATTTTCTAGCAACGGTTGTATCATCCAATTACAGCCAGTCCTTACATATTAAGTCTGACTTTGGACGTGTTACATCAAGCACAGGTAATCCTCCTGTGCAAATGACAAACTCGTCTCCAGCACCTCAAAGGGAAATATCTGAAGCAAAGCAAGAATTAAGAACTGTATGCATTAGAGATTCTCAGTCAATTCTTGTGAGGACGCGTGGTGGTAACACTGGTGTTGTAAAAGTACAATCAAGCCAAGATCAGGGACCTTCTGTTATATCTCCAAGTCCTATATTCACTTTTACACCCCAACTGCAGTCATTTCTGGTGTCAAGAACCACACCTTCAGCAACTTCTACTTTCACTTCTGTAACTACATCACAAACCCAACCAGTGTTCTCATCAGCATCTGTTGGTATAAACCAAGTGACGGAATCAAACACTAATTGGGCACAAGTGCAGCATTCTGCTCCTAGGGTAACTAATCAGACTGTTGGTAACCCTATGCAATCTAAATTTCTTCCGATTGTTTCGCAAGCAAGCACTTGTCCTTCTACAAATTCCGTTATTAATACAGCAGCAGGGACTGTAACTCCTATTTCCTGCTATAGTACTGGGCAGGACTGTAGTGTCAATAGGAAGGCTGGAACAGATTTAAAGCAAGCTGAAACCAAGACAGCTAGTGTTTCTGTGGTACAGCCTGACAGTACTACTCCATCAAAGAGTGATTTTGTGAGTGGATCTTCCATACATAAAGTCATGTTACTTACAGCACCTTCAATACATCCACCTGGTACTTCACAAAATGTGGGAATTGTTGCTTCGCCAACATTGGCACAGGTACCATCAAAAAAGTTTGTTTTTATTAATACCCAACTTCCAGCCAGTTCACCAAGTGCAAACATGACATCACCCGCCTCAAAGCAAGCTACTAATACTAATATTGGTAAAACATATATCAGGCCTCCTGAACAGCAGCAGGTTTTCCTAATTCCTTCCACCATGGGGTCACAACTAAAAATGAGCTCCCCACCTATTGTTTCTCAAGTTAAAGATGTAAAGATTGGTCTAACCATAGGGCAGACTATTGTTAATAATACTGCTGGCATGAAAAACATTCTACCAATTAACATTTTGCAGAATACATTAGGAAAGGGAGATGCAGGCACTCTGAAAGACTCTGCTATGATAACACCATCTACTTTTTCAAAAGCATACAATGAACAAGTAACAAGTTCAAATATTACTTGTGATTATACTGTAGCTTCTACAAAGGGTTCAGCGGCATGTGCTGTAGTAGCACCTGCCAATACAGTCCAATATAGTGCCACTGAAGGAAAAGGGAATGACTTCTTAAAGACTTTACCATCTGTGTCTAGCAGATTACCTACAACAAGTTTAGGGAGTACTGTTGCCATTTCAACTGTGAAAACTGGGCATCTTTCATCATCTGTTCTGCTGTCAACTAATCCAATGACAAAGCATGCATCATCATCATTGCAGCGGCTGGTATCATCAACTTTGCCTGGAACAATTTTAGGCTCAGGCGCAAATCCTATTGTATCTACATATCAGCCAACATTGAGAGAGCAAAGGGAAATTAACAACTCCATATCTCGAAGCATTCATAAAGTAGTGTCAACAAATGTGACCAACCCTTCAGCCACAATATCATCTTCTTTGCTACCCACATTATGTAAAACTGGGCCTTGGCATACTTCTTCACAGACCTTGCCATCATTGCCTGCATCTACTCTAAATCAAGTTAGGCCACAGATGAATGAACCTTCAACACATCATAAACTGGTTATTAACACTAGCACACCGCTTGCTCCTGGAACTCAAATCACAATTAATGGTACACGATTTATTGTACCTCCACAAGGTCTAGGAGCTGGCAGTCATGTGCTGCTCCTGTCAACTAATGCTAAGCAAGGACTTCCTTTATATGGTAGCGCACAAGTGTGTCATGGTTCTCCTCTTGTTAGTACTACAGCACCACAGCCTGCTTTAAAACAAAACCTATCACCACCACGGTACCCAGTACAAACATATCCGTGCACTGCTGCACCTGATTTGTCCAAGTCTCTACATAATATTCAGCCTGCGTCTCAGATTGTAAATATAACATCTGGTGATTTCTCTCCATGCTCCATGTCTTCAGTTAACAAAACCCCATCAACAACTGCACTTCAACCACTTCTTGATCCTTGTATACAAAGGGGAAGTTTTCCACAACAAACCAACATGGCGCCTATATCCAAAGGTACACCATTGACGGAGGCAGTTATGTTGAACATTGCAAGCCCACCTAACAATCTCTTGCCTGCATCTGCCACGTCAGAGAGCAAGAGGGAAGATACTGATAGTTTTAGGCATCAATCCTTAACAACTGATAAGCCGTACACTGTAGCAACGTAAATCAGACTTAAATATGGGGAAAACAGTAAGCTATGTAGCACTTACTTTACAGAACTGACAATGTATTGTTGGTTGTTTCCTATATTGTTCATGAAGAGTTTAAATGGTTAACCTAAAGTTTTTGTTTTAAAGTTAAATTTCTTTTCCGTGAACAAGAAGGTTCATTTTCAACAGCCAGTACCATTTTATAGTTTAAAATTGATAGTCTAGCTATTTGCACAATATGTCTTGGAGTTTGTCTAGAACAGTATTTGTCTTTTTACATTTGTAAAGAAAACCAATTTTTTTCATGAATATTTATGCGTTCTGAACATTTTAGGCGAAATATAAACTTGTATATATTCTTTACCTTTTAACATTCTTAACTAAACCATATGTATAAAGAGCATTGTCTTATTTATGTTTTGTTTACATAATGTATAGTTTTTTAAGTATTTTGCAGATCAGTGTATTGTTTAGCATTAATGCAGACTCCTCTGCATGTAGTAAATAAACAAGAGTCACTGTATTTTTTTTTTGTTTTGTTTTGTTTTGTTTTTTCTATCTTCTTGTCTATAGCAAAAGCATTAGTCATAGCCCTATGATCTAATTTTATGGTCAATCCATGTAATAGATTGTATGATACTAGATTTTCAATAAGGGGAAGGGAATCAATATTTTTTTTACCCCACATATTTATTTCTTGCGAGTACTATCTTTTCTGTACTTTTTTTTTTTTTATGGTATTAGTCCACATTATCAAAATAATTTCTGCTATCAGATCACATTATAACAATCAAGGAGAAAAAAAAGAAAGCACCAAATCAAATGCCATAGTATAAACCTTTCAAAATTATCTTTTCCCAAACCCCCAATTTGGATTAAGATCAAAATACCCAGCAGCAAGTTCTTGGGTTGTGAGAGGACAGTGCATCACTTGGCAGAAACACACAAAGGTATAGAGACATCATGGAAACCCTGTGCTGATTGTTTTTGTATGCTGTGGGTGTTATGGTAAGCCACCACTGCACCCGTTTCACCGGTTTATGTGGAAAGGGTTAATGTAATGAGCTATAACATGCTACATTGTTCTGTGTAGTGCACTCACTCCCCTCTGTGTTCCTGCTTGTTTTCCTTCAACATGAGGTAGTTACTTGCCATTGCTCCTATCTGTAAAAGATAAACTTTCACCTCAGTTGGTCATTGCTGCCAGCTACAGTTACCTATTTGCTCCTGGCTTTTAACCTCTTCTCCTTAAGCAGTTACTCACATACTTTGGTGAGCAGAGCGACATGTACTGGCCCTGTCGGCCATTTACATCCTGTGAGTGGAGAACTGGCAGGCGGACTGTCTGAGTCGCCAGATGCTGGACCCAGGAGAATGGGCGTTTCATCTGGAGGTGTTCAGGCTACTGTGTCTGCAGTGGGGCACACCAGACGTGGCTCTTCTGGCCTCCCATCTCAATCGGAAGGTGCCGAGATTTGTGTCCAGGACAAGAGGTCCATGGGCAGACGTGTCAGACACGCTGGTGGCTCCATGGGATCAGTACCAGCTGATCTATGCCTTTCCTCCACTGAAACTGTTACCGCGTCTGCTTTGCAGAGTGGAGGTCGAGGGGATCCCAGTAATACTGATTGCCCCAGATTGGCCCCAGCCCTAGTGCGCCTGGTGGCAGACGCTCCCTGGCTACTATAAATACAAAGAATTACCGCTCTAAGGTAATGACTTCTCTCAAAACAGCTGTCTCCACAATCCCACAGGGTGCTGGCTCTGTTTGCAACAGGAACTGAAGTAGAAAAGATGTAGCTGGATAGCCGCACTCCAAATTATTCAACTTTATTTCAAAAATGTAATTAAAATCATAGCATCTAGGCTGGTAAACAGACTAACTGCACAGCCGCTGACATGTTTCACACCGAACACGGTGCTTAGTCATAGCTAAGCACCGTGTTCGGTGTGAAACATGTCAGCGGCTGTGCAGTTAGTCTGTTTACCAGCCTAGATGCTATGATTTTAATTACATTTTTGAAATAAAGTTGAATAATTCGGAGTGCGGCTATCCAGCTACATCTTTTCTGCTCCCTGGCTACTGCCGTTACGAGAAGACCTTCTGTCTCAAGGTCCGATTCTCCATCCTGCTTTACCATCGCTGGTTTTAACGGCATGGCTATTGAGAGCCAGGTATTTAGGAACCGGGGTCTATCGGACTCTGTGATCCCAACTATGTTGGGAGCATGGAAATCTTCTCGGAAGATATATCATCGTACCTGGAAGGCCTACACCTCCATGTGTGAGGAGAAAGGATGGCATCCGCTCTCCTTTTCTATATCCAGGGTCCTGCTGTTTCTTCAGCAAGGAGTAGACCAGAAACTGTCTCTGAGCACCATTAAGGGACAAATATCATCTTTGGCTGTCTTTTTTCAGCGACCCCTGGTGTCTCAGTCTCTAGTGAGCACTTTTGTTCAAGGGGGCGTCCACCATTACCCCGTGGGATCTGAACCTGGTGTTATTGACCCTGCAAAAACCGCCATTTGAAAATATCAGAGAGATCCCTTTGTTGACTCTTTCACAGAAAGTGGTCTTTCTAGTGGCCATTACATCAGCCAGGAAGGTTTCGGAACTGGCGGCCTTGTCCTGCAAGTCGCCCTATCTGGTTATCCACAAGGATAAGGTGGTGTTGCGTCCGCAACCATCTTTTCTGCCGAAGGTGTTCTCTGTGTTTTAACATCAATGAAGACATTGTGTTACCCTCTCTGTGTCCTAATCCGACACATCCTAAGGAGGTGGCCCTACATTCCCTGGACGTGGTTCAGGCTCTGAGGGTGTATTTGTCTGCCACGGCTCCCTTCCGGAAGTCAAACTCCCTGTTTGTTTTGGTGGCTGGTGCAAAGAAAGGCATGGTGGTCTCGTCGGCCACCATTTCCAGGTGGATCAGGCAGATTGTAGTACAAGCCTACACCTTGAAGGTGCCCCCCCCCCCTTTTCCGGTCATGGCCCACTCCACAAGGGCAATCTGAATGTCTTGGGCCTTTCCGACATCAAGTGTCTGTCGTTCAAGTGTGTAAAGCGGTGACCTAATCATCTATTCACTCTTTAACAAAGTTCTACAAGGTAGATGTCAGTGCATCGGCTGATGCCTGTTTTGGCTGTAAAGTTTTGCAGGCGGCTGTATAGTTGCAATTGCATATGCAATTTTTTCCTTTTTTCCTGTTTTTTTGGGTAAAAACTCAGTAACTTTAAGTTAATGCACTGTTGCATTTGTTACCGCAGTTTTGGTGCGGTTTGAGGGTAGTGCCTCTCTGTTGAAGAGCACTCTGTTTTTTGTGGTGGTTTTTTTCCACACACTGTCGTTTTTGTGGGTAAAGTTATACTAGTTCCCACTTGCCATGGTGGATGAAGTTTTTATGCTGTTTCCCACCCCTCGTTTTGGCACTGCTTGGGGATGTCCCAATGGCATCCCCCAAGAGAGGAGCTGTTTAAGTCGATGAATATAAGAGAAAATAGGATTTTTTTTGTACTCACCGTAAAATACTTTTCTCTGTAATTTACCGACTGACACAGCACCCGCCCCTTCTATTTTTATTTACGTTATACTGCTTGTTGACGTACTGAGGGCTATATGGCAGGGTGGGGGTTGTTACCTAAGGGACTGCCCCTTGGGCGGAACTAAAAGTTCTGTGTTTTTCATAACATGTTATGCATGGTCTTCTCCTAAAGGTGGCGTAACAACCCAATGGCTAAGAGAGGAGCTGTGTCAGTCGGTGTATTAGAGAGAAAAGGATTTTACAGTGAGTACAAAAAATCCTATTATTTACCTTTCAGCAGCGCTACATTTTTTCCATTTATTCTGAGTGTGTATCTCACTTTTAGTGTAAGTTCACCTTTACAGAAAATCTGTAAGGTTAATTTACACTGGACCCTGTCCCACCCCAGCCTAGAAACTAGAGTATCTGTGAGGAGTTGCAGTGTCGTGGCACCAGCACTAGTGCCTAAGTCCCAGTTTTTCAGCCCCTGTTTAACAGGGGCATGTAATTAAATTTTTTGATGCAATATTTTGCAGGAGGGTGCGTTGCTGCGCTCAACTACAATATTTGTGAGTGGTTGCAGTGTTATGGCACCAGCACCAGTGGCTAAGGCCCAATTTTTCAGCCTGTGTTTAACAGGGGCGTGTAATTACAATTTTTGATGCAATACTTTGCAGCAGGGCTCATTCCTGCGCTCCAACTAGAGTATCTGTGAGGGGTTGCAGTGTTGTGGCACCAGTGCCTAAGGCCCAATTTTTCAGCCCTTGTTTAACAGGGGCGTGTAATAAAAAATTTAGCATTTCTTGATATAATAGTTTACAGCAGGGTGCTCCAGTGCCCACCAAGAGTCACTTGAAGGGCTTACAGTGTTAACTTGTGGTAACACCAACACCTTAGGCCTAAATTTCTGCAGAGCATATAGGGCAGGCCCCTACTTTCAAACATCCAACTTACAAACGTCTCTTACTTGCAAACGGAAGGAGATAACAGGAAGTGAGATGAAATCTACCCCTGGGAAGGGAAATTCTCTCTTGTAAGAGTTGATATGGGAAAAACGTGTCTCCTCTCTCCACTGATGCTTTATCCTAATCCTTGTTTTACCAAAAACCCCAAATTTTCAAAAAACATTGGTCATTGGGACAGAAAGTGAGGTGAAATCTGCTGAAGAGGTGCACAGATGGAAAAAAAATGTTACAGGGGTGATAACCCTTCCCTATGTTTTCCAAAAAGCTTAAAAATAGATTTTTTGACAGGAGCTACACTTTAAAAATGTACCAGTTCAAAATTGCAAACAGATTCTACTTAACAACAAACTTACACAGTCCCTGTCTTGTTTGCACCGCCTGTATACTGCTGTTCTGAGTATATAGGGCCTGGGGGCCCCACGCCTTTCCTTTTTTTTATTTGGGTAGGGGTTCCCCTTAATATCCGTACAAGACCCAAAGGGGCTGGTAATGGGCAAGGGAGGCTACCCATGCCATTTTTCTCAATGATTTTCATCCATATTGCCAGAACCAGACATTACATTAAAACCGCAAGCAGTTTTAAATTACTTTTTTTTTTCGTTAGAAATGTCATTTTGTGCAGGGACTGTTCTAAACACAGGAAACACGTGCCACTTCACAGGCATACCATAGACACCCCCAGGCACGATATTTAAAGGAATATTTCACTTTTTTTTTTTCACTTTAAGTGTCATTAAAATCAGTGCTCCTGAAAAAACTGCAGTTTTTAAAACTTTTTTTTTGCTTTGATACATGTCCCCTGGGGCAGGAGCCAGGTCCCCAAGCCCTTTTTAGGACAATAACTTGCATATTAGCCTTAAAAATTAGCACTTTGGATTTCGAACGTTCGAGTCCCATAGACTTTAATGGGGTTCTAATGTTTGCGCAAATTTTCGGTCCATTCACAGGTTCTGGTGCGAACCGAACCGGGGGGGTGTTCGGCTCATCCCTAATCAGGGGTATTCCTCTGTCTGACCTTTGCCATAAAGTGGCCATTCCCTTGGCTATCCTCTCTGGGAGGAAAGTCTCTGAGTTTGCAGTCTTATCTTGCAGAGCGCCCTTCTTGGTGTTGCACATAGACAAGGTTGTCTTGAAGCCCAAGATCTTCCTCCTGAAGGTGGTCTCTGCCAACTTAATCAGGTTATTGTCCCTCCTACTTCAAGGCTTCCTTCACACCTATGCAGGTGTGATGGTGCATGCTCATTTAGGGCAGCCCATGTATTTTAATGGGCCCTACAAGCAAGAATTGCACAAAAGAAGTGCATGAAGATTTTTATTTTTAATTGGTTACTACCAAAACACATGGTTGTGTGTTTTCATGTGTTCTGGCTCATGATTTTATGCACATTTTAGCAGGGACATTAAATTGCCATTAGGAGTTAATTGCTGCAAACCTTCAAAAGGCATGCACTTTTCTGCATGCATTCTAGCATCGCACAAATGTGACCCTAGCTTAAGTTCTGCTGCAAAACATCCTAGTGAAATTACTTTCCACTGTCTAATCACATTGCTCGCTGCGAGATTATACCTCTCAGTTACTGCTGTTTATAGGAAATTGTATTCCTTCTTCCTGAAGGTTGCCAAAAGGGTCTTCCTCCCTCTCACTTCACCTTGCTAGGTGGATTAGACGTGTTATCTTTAGAGCCTATAGTCTAAAGCAGGGGTCTCCAAACTGTGGCCCTTTGCTAGCCATTATCCAGCCCTTGGGGAACTATTCCCCCCACTGATACCAACAATGAGGCACTATTTCTTCCACTGACACCAATGATGGGATACTATTCCTTCTTCTAATAGGGGCACTACTACTCCTATTGTCCCCAACCCCGAGGCCAAATTTATTCTCATGCAGAGTCTGTGACATTTTCTACCCCTGTTGGCCACAATCTGGCCCTCCTAAAGTCTGAAGGACAATAAACTGACCCTTTGTTTGAAAAGTTTGGAGACCCCTGGTCTAAAGGATAGGGTTCCTCCCTTCTCTGTTAGCACATAGGTGGACATTCTCCTTAGATGCCAGTTTTTGGGCATAAGGTGCCATAAGCTGCTCTCTGAGTCTTATCAAGTCCTTCTTGCCTTGTTCGTGGCCTCGGTGTTATTCGCTGTGCTACCCACCACTTATTGGACTGCCTTTTAACCACTTCCCGACCAGCGCACGACGATGTACGTTGGCAGAATGGCACGGGTAGGCAAACTGGCGTACAGGTACGTCCATTTGAAATTGCCACCCTGTCATCACGTGCGCTCTGCCGCGGTGCGTGCGTGTGTCCGTTGGGACCCCGTGAGTCCGGTCGCGGGTCCCGCAGACTCGATCGCTGCGTTGATACCCACGATCATCTCACGGGGAGGCTGAACGGGGAGATGCCAATGTAAACAACATCTTCCCGTTCTGCCTAGCAACAAGTGACACTGATCTCTGCTCCCTGTGATTGGAGCAGAGATCAGTGTTCACTAACACACAGCCCAGCCCCCCACAGTTAGTAACACACCCCTAGGACACAACCCCTACACTGCCACCTCCTGGTTAACCCCTTCACTGCCAGTGTCATTTACACAGGAATCAGTGCATATGTATAGCACATTTTACTAGTAAAAATTCTAATTTAAAAAGTAAAAGACTTTTTGCTTATTATTACTTGGACTGTTGCAAAGTGAAAGCAGCACAATATCTTGTGAAGGGTACAACGGGCTTTGGAACAAAACTAGGATTGGTTCTGAGGTATAAACTTTTGTCAAAAAACCTGTAAGTGTTCTCAAACAGACAGTGCAGTCACAATGGGGTTGATTTACTAAAACTGGAGAGTGCAAAATCTGGTGCAGCTGTGCATGGTAGCCAATCGGTTTCTAACTTCAGCTTGTTTAATTAACCACTTAAGGACCAGCTGCTGTCGTTTTACGTTGGTACTTTGATGCTAAATACCATTGTTATAGCAGCAGGTAGCTGCTATAACCCTCGCATTTTTTTAAAAACGGCAGACGGCTGGCTTTCATATACAAGTGGTCTCGGTGGTGGATTCGCTACGAGATCACTTTTATCGGTGACGGGAGAGGCCCCCTCCCGCCACACTTCGGTCTTCCCCGCTGCTTACCAGAGCCATCGGTAGCGTCCGCTCCCCTGTGAGGCTGTATGCTGAGTGAGGGAAAGGTGGCCCCCCACTCGGCTCCATAGCATTGGATGGCAGAAGCAACGTCAAACATCCTTTCCGCCCAATGTTCTTAAAGGGGATTTTATTTTAATTTTTTTTAAAAGACTTTATTTATTTATTTTTATTGCATTTTGGTGTAAATATGAGATCCGAGGACTTTTGACCCCAGATCTCACATTTAAGAGGTCGTGTCATACTTTTTTTTTTCTATTGCAAGGGATGTTTACACTCCTTGTAATAGGAATAAAAGTTTTTTTTAAAAGGACGGTGAAAAAATAAAAACTTAAATAAAAAAGAAAAAAAGGAATTTAACCACTTAAACCCTGGACCATTTGGCTGCCTAAAGACCAAAGGACTTTTTACAATTTGGCACTGCGCTGCTTTAACTGGTAATTGCACGGTCATGCAATGCTGTACCCAAATTAAATTTGTGTCCTTTTGTTCACACAAACAGAGCTTTCTTTTGATGGTATTTGATTGCCTCTGCGATTTTTATTTTTTGCGATCTAAACGGAAAAATACCGAAAATTTTGAAAAAAAATTACATTTTCTACTTTTTGTTATACGAAAAATCCAAATTTATTCAGCCACATGTCTTTGGTAAAATAAATGTCAATAAGCGTATATTTATTGGTTTGCTCAAAAGTTGTAGCGTCTACAAACTAGGGTACATTTTCTGGAATTTACATAGCTTTTAGTTTATGACTGCCTATCTCATTTCTTGAGGTGCTAAAATGGCAGGGCAGTACAACCCCCCCCCCCCAAATTACCCCATTTTTTGAAAGTAGACACCCCAAGGAAATTGCTGAGAGGCATGTTGAGCCCATTGAATATTTAATTTTTTTGTCTCAAGTGATTGAATAATGACAGAAAAAAGTTGTCACTAAATTATATATTGATCTCACATGACATGGTTATATGTGGAATTGTGCCCCAAAATAAATTTTGCTGCTTCTCCTGAGTATGGGGATACCACATGTGTGGGACTCTTTTGGAGCCTAGCCGCATACGGGGCCCCGAAAACCAAGCACCGCCTACAGGATTTCTAAGGGCGTAAATTTTTGATTTCACTCCTCACTACCTATAAAAGTTTTGAAGTCCATAAAATGCCAAGATGGCACAAAAACCCTCTAAATTAACCCATTTTGGAAAGTAGACACCCAAAGCTATTTGTTGAGAGGCATGTTGAGTCCATGGAATATTTTTTTTTTTTTCAAATATAAATTTTATTAATTTTCAAACAATGCCCAACATGGGCATGGACATGTAATATAACATAGAAATGGGATACAAAAAGGGGAGGGAGGAAAAGGGAAACATATATCAAACATATTGCCGAGTTCACGGGAGAGATAGGATCATAGAAAACATTGTGCATGGCCCACCCATAACACCTCCATGTCCCATGGAATATTTTATATTTTGCCATAAGTTGCGGGAAAATTAAAACTTTTTTTTTTTTGCACAAAGTTGTCACTAAATTATATTGCTCAAACATACCAAGGGCATATGTGGAATTACACCCCAAAATACATTCTGATTCTTCTCCTGAGTTTGGAGATACCACACCGCGTACGGGGCCCCGAAAACCAATTACCGCCTTCAGGATTTCTAAGGGCGTAAATTTTTGATTTCACTCCTCACTACTTATCACAGTTTTGAAGGCCATAAAATACCAAGATGGCACAAACCCCCCCCCCCCCCCCCAAATGAACCCAAAAATGTATTTTTTTTCCTATTTTCAAATTTCAAAACATTGTGACAAAAAGCGAGGTCTGCAAAATACTCAACATGCCTCTCAGCAAATAGCTTGGGGTGTCTACTTTCCAAAATTGGATAATTGGGGGGGGGGTTGTGCCATCTGGGCATTCCATGGCCTCCCAAACTGTGATAGGCAGTGAGGAGTGAAATCAAAATTGTACACCCTTAGAAAGCCTGAAGGCGGTGCTTGGTTTTTCGGTATCCCGTATGGGGCTAGGCTCCAAAAAAGTCTCACATATGTGGTTTCCCCCTACTCAGGGGAAGCAACAGAATGTATCTTGGGGTGTAATTTCACATATGCCCATGGCATGTTTGAGCAATATATCATTTAGTGACAACTTTGTGCTTAAAAAAAAATGTCTTTTTCCCGCAACTTGTGTCAAAATATAAAATATTCCATGGATTCGATATGCCTCTCAGCAAATAGCTTGGGGTGTCTACTTTCCAAAAGTAGGTAATTTGGGGGGTTTTGAACTCTCCTGGCATTTTATGCACAACATTTAAAAGCTTATGTCACACATCACCCATTCTTCTAACCACTTGAAGACAAAGCCCTTTCTGACACTTTTTGTTTACATGAAAAAATAATTAATTTTTTTGCAAGAACCCCCAAACATAATATGTTTTTTTAAAACAAAGGCCCTACAGATTAAAATGGTGGGGGGGGTTCATTTTTTCACACAGTATATGTGCAGCGATTTTTGAAATGCTTTTTTTTGGAAAAAACACTTTTTTAAATTTTAATGCAATTTTAATGCACTAAAACACACTATATTGCCCAAATGTTTGATGAAATAAAAATGATGTTCTTAGGCCAAGTACATGGATACCAAACACGAAATGCTTTAAAATTGAGTACAAACGTGCATCGGCGACAAACTACATAAATTTTTTAAAGCCTTTACAGATTGCCACTTTTGATTTTTCTTTTGACAGAGGAGGTCTACTGCTAAAATTACTGCCTTCGATTTGACCTTCACGGTAATACCTCACATGCATTGTGCAATTGCTGTTTACATATGACGCCAGACCAGCACTTGCGTTCGCCTTTGCGTGAGAGAAGGGGGGGACAGGGGTCCTTTTTTTTATAATTTATTTTATTTTTAAACCTTTAAAAGGTACTCTTTTTTGAAAAAATTGGGGTCTAGATCTCTCCTCTGCCCTCAAAGCATCTTACCACACCAAGATCGGTATAATAAAATGCATTCCCAATGGTGCTGTTTACATCCGGTGAAATCTAAGTCATGAAATGCTCGTAGATTCCGGTTTCTTAGGCCATAGAGATGTTTGGAGCCAGTCTCTGATCGGCTCTATGGTCAGCTGGCAGAACCACCGGCTGCTTTTTTGGGTTCCCTGTTGGGATAGGAGAGCCAGAAAAAACCATGGAAGACGGTGGGGGGGGGGGGGACATTCCTTCCCACTGCTTGTAAAAGCAGGCTAGAGGCAAATTAGCTGCTAGGATTGCTTTTACATGAAAGCCGACTGCTGGCTTAAAAAAATGATACCAAGATGATACCTAAACCCGCAGGCATCATTCTGGTATAACCACTCAAAGTCCAGCAACATACCAGTACGTTGCTGGTCCTTGTTGGACATACAGTGGTGTGAAAAAGTGTTTGCCCCCTTCCTCATTTCCTGTTCCTTTGCATGTTTGTCACACTTAAGTGTTTCGGAACATCAAACCAATTTAAACAATAGTCAAGGACAACACAAGTAAACACAAAATGCAATTTGTAAATGAAGGTGTTTATTATTAAAGGTGAAAAAAAATCCAAACCATCATGGCCCTGTGTGAAAAAGTGATTGCCCCCTAAACCTAATAACTGGTTGGGCCACCCTTAGCAGCAACAACTGCAACCAAGCGTTTGCGATAACGTGCAATGAGGCTTTTACAGCGTCCTGGAGGAATTTTGGCCCACTCATCTTTGCAGAATTGTCCTAATTCAGTTACATTAGAGGGTTTTCGAGCATGAACAGCCTTTTTAAGGTCATACCACAACATCTCAATAGGATTCAGGTCAGGACTTTGGCTAGGCCACTCCAAAGTCTTCATTTTGTTTTTCTTCAGCCATTCGGTGGTGGACTTGCTGGTGTGTTTAGGATCATTGTCCTGCTGCAGAACCCAAGTTCGTTTCAGCTTGAGTACACGAACAGATGGTCGGACATTCTCCTTCAGGATCTCTTGGTAGACAGCAGAATTCATAGTTCCTTTTATCACGGCAAGTCTTCCAGGTCCTGAAGCAGCAAAACAGCCCCAGACCATCACACTACCACCACCATATTTTACTGTTGGTATAATGTTCTTTTTATGAAATGCAGTGTTCCTTCTACGCCAGATATACTTGGACACACACCTTCCAAAGAGTTCCACTTTTGTCTCATCGGTCCACAGAATGTTGTCCCAAAAGTCTTGGGGATAATCAAGATGTGTTGTGGAGAAATTGAGACGAGCTTTGATGTTCTTTTTGCTCAGCAGTGGTTTTCTCCTTGGAACTCTGCCATGCAGGCCATTTATGCCCAGTCTTTTCCTGATGGTGGAGGCATGAACGCTGACCTTAACTGAGGCAAGTGAGGCCTGCAGTTCCTTGGACGTTGTTGTGGGGTCTTTTGTGACCTCTTGGATGAGTTGTCGCTGCGCTCTTGGGGTAATTTTGGGCGGCCGGCCACTCCTGGGAAGGTTCACCACTGTTCCATGTCTTCGCCATTTGTGGATAATGGCTCTCACTCTGGTTCGCTGGATTCCCAAAGCTTTGGAAATGGCTTTATAACCCTTTCCAGACTGATAGATCTCAATTACTTTCTTTCTCAATTGTTCCTGAATTTCTTTGGGTCTCGGCATGATGTGTAGCTTTTAAGGATCTTCTGGTGGACCTTACTGTGTCAAGCAGCTCCTATTTAAGTGATGCCTTGATTGTGAACAGGTGTGGCAATAATCAGGCCTGGGTGTGGCTAGAGAAATTGAACTCAGGTGTGGACAACCAAAGTTATAGTATGTTTTAACAAGGGGGGCAATCACTTTTTCACACAGGGCCATGATGGTTTGGATTTTTTTTCACCTTTAATAATAAACACCTTCATTTACAAATTGCATTTTGTGTTTACTTGTGTTGTCCTTGACTATTGTTTAAATTGGTTTGATGTTCCGAAACACTTAAATGTGACAAACATGCAAAGGAACAGGAAATGAGGAAGGGGGCAAACACTTTTTCACACCACTGTATATTGTAATCTTTTTTTTCATGCAGCCTGTGGGCTGAACGAAAAAAAGAGATTGATCGGTGGGTATGCCCACCATTAGAATACCTCCCTTCACCCACCCACTTCTAATGATGGGCATGCATGCACCATTTTGTTGTTAACTGTGGTGGTGAAATCACCTCCTACAGCGCTGGAATCACGGCTTTATGTATTGTGGGAGCAAACGATGTTGCTGTCAAGATAAATTAGTGCTGCAGCTGGCCAATGGCAAAAAAAATATAGGCCGAAGCATGGGGGCATCCGCCCCAAAAGTTAGAAGCAAATCGCTCCTCCACCCCTGCTGCCACGATGCTTTGGCATATATACTCTTTTTTTTTTAACTGTGGTGGTGAAATCACCTCCGACATTACTGGAGTCACGGCTTTATGTATGTGGGAGCAAACACTGTTGCTGTCAAGATAAATAAATCCGCGCTACAACTGAATGGTGTACCTGCTAAGCAAATGATGGTTAACAATAAAACAAAGTAACATTACAGTATAACAGTAAGACATACCATACCTGCAAAGCAAATACAAAAAAAAAAAAAAACATTTTTAACACAATCTGTGCCTAAAATATATATCTACTGAAGTATAGGGGCATCCGCCCCAAAAGTTAGGAGCAAATCGCTCCTCCACCCCTGCTGCCCCCATACTTCGGCATATATGCTCTTTTTTTTTAACTATGGTGGTGAAATCACCTCCTACAGCTCTGGAGTCAAGGCTTTATGTATCGTGGGAGCAAACGCTGTTGCTGTCAAGATGAATCCAAGCTGCAGCTGAATGGCCTACCTGAAAAAAAAAAATGGTTAACAATAAAACACAGTAAACAGTGAAGTAAAAAAATGACATACCTGAAAAGCAAACATGATAAAATATAATAACAATGAAAACATTGCAGAATAGAATACAGTGAAAAAGAGCAGAACGAGAGAGAGAGAGAACAATAAAACAACAACTATTTTTTTTTTAATATATATATTTTTTATTTTTTTACTTTTTATTTTTTATTTTTAACTGTAACGGTTCAAGGTTTGGGTCTCTCAAAATGCAATGGCATCCTGGGAGACCCTGTGAAAGTGTGTCCTAGTCTGTGCAGTGCTGTACCCTACGCTAATACTCAACTAGTGTATGGTAACATTCAAAACATTCACCAATGCAATGACCAGGATTGTCAGAACAGGAGGCACAATAATAGCAGGTGTCACGCCTATATCCACGCTTGCTGCAGACACGACATTTTCTTTGGGGGGCTCCTTGGGTAGGGGTACTCAGGAGGACATAAGGAAATTGCCTCTCATGCAGTCGGCTTACTGCATTTGAATTGGGAAGGTGAGGTGGAACACTGTCTGGAAGCAGAAGTGCACCGACGATCTCTTCCTGAAGCTCTGTATAGCACATGAGCGTTCAGCAAAGCCAATTGAAATAAATAAACAGACACTTTTTTTTTACCAGTGTCTGGCCTTATGGGCAACTAGGTACGGCACCAACAACTGGTTGTTGAGGTCCACCCCTCCCATATTTTGGTTATATTCGTGGATACAGATGGGTTTCTCCACAACACCAGTCGCCGTAGGAATTTGGACCGTCGCGTCTGCATAAAGGGAGGAAATAACAAAAAAATTGTTATTATCCCTCCACTTCACAGCGAGCAAATTATTACACTTGAAGCAAGCTCTCTCCCCCAGCCTAAGATAGGAATCTACAAGCCTCGGGGGTAAGCCCCGACAATTAGGTCACAGGGTGCCACATGCTCCAATCTGATGATCAAACAAATGACTAAAAAGTGGCACATACAAGTGGTACCCCTTTCTGAATAAGGGTGACACCAAGTCCCACACAATCTTGTCAGCACTCCCTATGTAATCTAGGCAGTTCAGAGGCTCTATGTGACAATTTTTTTCCATGGTAAACCATAAAACTACATGTATGGCCTGTGGCCCTGTCACAGAGCTTATACATCTTGACCTTGTATCTGGCACGCTTGCTGGGAGGATACTGTTTGAAAGACAAGCGGCCAGAAAACGTAATCAGGGACTCAACAATGCAGACAACTTGATGGGAAGTAAACAAGTCTGCAAAACGTTGGTTGAAGAGGTTTACGAGGGGCCGAATTTTGTAGAGCCGATCGTATCCAGGGTCTCTGCGAAGATGAGAGTTCATTGTTATTGAAATGCATGAACTGCAAGATCTGCTCATATCGTGCCCTGGTCATGGAGGCAGAGAACATGGGCATATAGTAAATTGGGTCAGTTGACCAATATGACCGCAACGTACTCATTTTAACTATGCCCATGTCGAGGGATAGGCCCAGAAAGGTCTTAAATTCAGAAACCGTAATTGGTTTCCAATCTCTGGCAAGGCAGGACTGGGGATTAGCGGCAATGTATTGACCAGCATACAAATTACTTTGGTCCACAATAGATCTATAGAGATCTTCGGTGAAAAACAGTGAATTAAAATCAAGTGAAGTAAAATCAACTGTTTCCACCTGAATGCCGGGTTGGCCAGTAAAAGGGGGAAGTACGGGTGCTGCAGAAGTGGTGGGCTCCCAATTAGGATTAGGAGTGTAGGGGAAAGACTGCGCTAAAACACAAATAAATTAATCAAAAGTGAAAAAGCTGCCAAACACTCAATAACTCAAATAACACAATAGTTGAACGTAAATAATGAATCAAATAGTGCAGCGCTAATGTGTGAAGTAAAGTGCAAAAATATGTATATTTATCTCAATGTAGTGAAATAGCTAGTTACATAGAAATGAAAAAATTCAGTGAGAGAGCTCAAGAGATGCATAAATCAATAGGAAGGTCAGTCCACAAATATGTGCAAGGGGTGGTCTTCTTATTCAAAAGACACCAAGCCAAATGGGGTCAAGAAGACAGCTTGTCTGTAGTTGTTCTCAAGACACTTCAAGAGTGAGTGAATAAATACTCTTACCAAATCAGGTGGACACATATGTCATGAGACAGTGGGTCAGTGGGTCAAAAAAGGCTCTGGGTCCTATGGGGTCTGAAGCTGATGTTGTACCTCGGAGATGGTCAATCCAATCCGGCATGGGATTCCCGGCGCTCGGTTCTAGTGCTCCACAGGTGTATCCAAAAGTAGGGTGTTATCGCTGCATACAATTCCTCATAGGCTCCAAAAAGGCATATGGACAAAAAAAAAAAAGGGGGAAGAGGACTCCAGTGCAGGTCAAACCAGGAGGTTTATTAAGATATGTCATATGCCAAATGACAAGATGAAAGTGGTCACAAAAGTAAAAATAGTATATAAAATAGCAATGTGGGGTTCAGTAAATGCTAGCCCTGACGCGTTTCGACACTAGAGGGTCTTCAACTGGGGCAAATGTCTGTCCCCTCACATTGCTGTTGAATAAATACATTTCTAGCTGGATGGTCCGACCTCTAAGGGGCAGAGTCATGACAAACTAGAAAAACATCTACCAAACTCAACACATTTTTACCTGTGCAAGTATGGAAACAATAGTTTATCATAAACATAACAAAGAATAAACAAAATTCAATTGTGGATAGTTGATTTCTTATAGTTTGTGAACTCCAGTATTGTGGTTAAAAATGGAGGCCTGGGCATCCTGGGGAGTGCCCTCCAAGCCTCAATTTGGAATTTTATCATGTGACATGAAAAGGGCCAATAAGAGGGGATTAACTTCATATAATGGTGTCTTTACTGCATTGCCATAGTGATACCAAAGCTGTTCATAATACAAGTGCATGCTCATTGAATTTAGAGCTGCATGTCGCCATGATCTCAGTGTACAGGCGGGCGGAGGGCATCATCATTTGATTCCACTGGCTCATCCAATAGGGATGTGTCCTGACACTTGGATCACGTGACACACAACAACAATATCACGTGATCCCGCTTCTCCATATGCAGACCTAAACACTATGGGCACATGACACGGCTCATCAAGGTTACATGATATCCGCGGCGTGCATAGTACGTATATACAGTTACCACATTGTAAACAAAGTAATGTGACAATCTGTCACGTGACCACCTCAGCTTACGTTGTACAAACCTATGATCTCCAATCGGAAGAAGAGGTGTCATCGTAGCCTCATCGTAAGGGTCACAACTTTGTCACAATAAAAAGTATCACCTCTACTCCCACGGCCAATGTGTCACCTCCAAATTGCAATCTAATTTTAAAATGCTACTTATGACCCCATCTTCTGTTGAAGGGCGTACACTACTATTCGCCAGTCAGCGGAGTCAACGGGTCTGCTGTAACCAAGTGAAACCATGTTGTAAAATATGTGCCAGCAATGGGCCACTATATATATGAGCTATGGACAAAGTAGTTCACGTGAAAATAATTGCGTGCTAAAGAATAAAACCTAATGTTGCATATCATGATGAAAATTCAGGTAATAAATATTAAAAGAGTCTGAAAGACTCAAAAGACATGGAAATACAATCCATGATAATAAAAAGCAGAAAGAAAATTAAGCCTGGTTAATGAAACAATTTATATCCCAGTCTACATTCATTCCATGAGGCGAGTAACTCCTTTTTTATTTATTTTTTTTTATTTATTTTTTACCACTCAGTAAGATTTGTTATTTATGGATTCTAATCATATTGACTGTCTGAATCTTATCCTGTGTACTTAGCATCATTGTGGCAAAAGTTTCGTTTTCTTTTCCCAATCTCTTTTTTTCTTTTTTTTTTTTCTTTCTTTCCTTTATAAGCTTAATTCAGTTTAATATTTTCCACTAAAAAGAGAAAACCATACATATATAGAGAAAAGGGGAAAAAGAAAAAAAGAAAAGAAAAAAAAACAACAATAAAATTGACATCTACTTGGTTATCATTGCCATCTTATTCTTACTACCTTATCTCTTTATTTAACTCCTTATTTTGTTAGATTTTTCCACACCCACCCTTCCATCTTCTCCCCATCTGTTGACCTTCCCCATACCCACTACTCTTTATTCCATTAATGCTTGGGTATAATGCTTCGTCTTTTTAAATATTCTCCACTTTTCCCACGTTCTACGGTATTTTATCATTTTATTTTCCTCCATTTTTCTTAGGTATTCCATATTGTTGATATATTCTATTCTTTGGATCCAATCTCTGATCAGGGGTTGTTTCACCTGTAACCAATTTTTTGGTATTAAAGCTTTTGCGGCATTGAGTAAAACGGGTGTTAATGAGTTTTGTATACTTCTTTTGAAATGCTTACTCGTTTTTACATCTACCCCTAAAAACAAACATTCCCCTGGGGTTAAAGGTACTTTTTGCCCTGTTATTTTCTCTATATATTCTGTAATTTTACTCCAATATTGGTTTATTACTGGGCATTCCCATCAGAAGTAGAATATCGTTCCCGGTTTCCCACATTCTCTCCAGCATAACTTGGAATTGGATGGTTCCATTCTATGTAATTTATCTGGTGTTAAATGCCATCTCATTAGGCATTTATAATTTACTTCCATTGATCTTATATCAAATACAGAATAATATACTGAGTTAATCATTTGGGTCTCATCAACTTCATAACCCAAGTCCCTCTCCCATTTAGCTATAAATGGGATATGTCCTTGGCCTTCTATTTCCGATAAACAGTCATATAACTGTGAGACACAATGTTTAACTGCTCTTTTCTTTGTACATAATTTTTCCATTGCTGTTAACCTTTTTTCATTTCCTATTGGTTTTGGGATGGAATTAACGAAGTGCTGAATCTGGAGGTATTCCCAGTCCTTCAATATTTGCCAATTGTGCTTCATCATTAAATCTTGTTTTGACATTAACTTCCCCTCCCTTATGATGTCTTTTAATTGTAAATCCCTCATTCGATTCCCTAGTGATGTGTCGTGCCCTGGTGTGAAAAAACTCGTTCCCTCCAGAGGGATTAATGGTGAATTATATTGCCATTTGTTTTTGCGCTGTGTTGTGTCCCATTTTTTTAGTGCCGTTAAAGTGATTTCGTGCGTCCTACTACTAATTGCTCTAAATTTTGGTGGAATCCATATGTTTTTTTTTAATTGTGACCCGGTCAATATCTCCTCCATTTTTGCCCATTTCTTTTTCGTGTTTTGATTTGTCTATTCAACCAATCTCGTAAAAATAATTGCTAAATAATATCTGTGAATGTCTGGTAGTGCCATTCCTCCCCTATTTTTTTTCCTAGTTAATAAATTAAATTTTATCCTGGGTTTTTTATTTTGCCAAATACATTTTGAAAATAATGTTCTTAATATATTAAAAAAACCTATTGGGATATTTATCGGAAGCATTTGCATTTTGTATATAATTTTTGGTAATACCACCATCTTCAGCACATTGATTCTTCCCATCCAACATATTTTTCCTTTATTCATCTTCATTAATACCGCTTTGACTTCGTTTATCAACGGGACATAATTAGCTTGATATAACCCCCGGATTGTTTTTGTTATTTTGATCCCTAAATATGTTATTTCTTTTTTTTCCCATGTGAAAGGGAATTTATGCCGTATCTTTTCTTCCTCATGCAGATCTAATCCGATATTCAGGATAACTGTTTTAATTGGGTTTATTTTGAAATTAGAAAGGGCCCCGTAGTCTCTGATCTCCTTCATCATACCTGATAGAGATGTTTGGGGGTTGATCAAGTATAGGAGTATGTCGTCCGCGTATGCCACCACTTTATGTTCTTCCCCCCCCCATTCTTATACCTTCTATGACTGGGTTGTTACGAATTTTTGCTAATAAGGGTTCCAGAGCTAACACGTATAGCAATGGCGAGAGGGGACACCCCTATCTTGTACCATTCTGCATATCGAACGCGGACGACATACTCCCATTTACCCCCACTCTGGCTGATGGATATGTATATAGATTGTTTACCCATTTTAGCATTTTTGGACCAAGTCCCATTGACTGTAATGTTTCCATTATAAAGCTCCAATCGACTCGGTCAAAAGCTTTTTCTGCGTCGATCGAGACCAAAATCATTGGAGGATTGGTTTCCTTATCCTTCCCCATTAATAACAGCGTTCGCAAACTGTT
This sequence comes from Lithobates pipiens, assembly GCF_037356315.1. Classification (NCBI taxonomy): domain Eukaryota; kingdom Metazoa; phylum Chordata; class Amphibia; order Anura; family Ranidae; genus Lithobates; species Lithobates pipiens. The sequence goes on along the minus strand of NW_027507718.1, from coordinate 42,183,318 downwards.
ATCGCGGCCCTCCCTCCCTGGTACAAATCCTGCTTGATCTTCGTTGATCAATTCTGGGAGTAGGTTTTTTATCCTCGTTGCCAACACTTTTGCGTATAATTTAATATCCGTATTCAAAAGTGCGATTGGACCGTAATTAGAGCAACTCGAAGGATCTTTACCCGGTTTTGGAATTAGTATGATATTAGCTAGGAGTGATTCTTTCCTCGGGAGCTCCTCCTCTGCCAGTTTGTTCCAGAGTTTACATAACTGTGGGACCAACAGCTGTTTGAATTTTTTATAATACCTGATGGTGAAACCATCTGGTCCTGGGCTTTTCCCGTTGGGCATGTCCTTTATTGCATACTCAATTTCCTCTGGAGTGATTGGGGCCTCTAGGCTATTAGACATTTCGGGGGTTATCTTTGGTAGATCTACTTCCCTCAGGTATTCTTGTATTTTAATTTTCCTGGTCTCCTTCTGACTTTCAGTCTCCTTGTTCCTGATTGAGTATAGGGCGCTATAATATGTTTTAAACGCGTTTGCTATTTCTGATGTTCTGTATTTTATTTCACCATTCGCGTTTTTGATTTTTTCTATATAATTAATAGCTTTTTTATCCCTTACTATTCTGGCCAATTGTTTCCCCGGTTTATTACCCCACATGTATCTTTCTTTAGCTACGTGTTTATAGGTTTTTCTTACTTCTTGCTCCAATCTATTGTTTAGTTGCATACGTTTATGTATTATTTCTTTATATGTGTTTTTATCGAGTTGACCCTTATGTTTTTGTTCTAATAAGTGAAGTTCTTTTTTTAAATCGTTTAGCTTCTTTTCACTCTCTTTTTTTACCCAGGATCCTATGGATATTAATTTCCCCCTGATTAGGGCTTTGTGGGCCTCCCAGAGTGTAGCCCTTGGGATCTCCTCTGAGTCATTGGCTAGAAAATATTGTTCAATTTCATATTTAATAGTGTTTTCTGTTTCCACATCTTCCAGAAGGGACTCATTTAGTCTCCATAACCCTTTACTATATTCTCTTCCTAGATCTTTTAATTTTATTATTACAGGTGCGTGATCCGAGAGGGTTATAGATCCTATTTTAACTTCCAATATATTTTCTAGTAGTTCGTGGTCTACAAATATATAGTCCAATCTAACATACATATCGTGTACTGTGGAATAGTATGTGTAATCCTTTTTCCTTAAATTAAGTATTCGCCAGGTGTCCATTAATTGATGCTGCAGCATCTTCTTTTTCAGGGTTCTATGTTGTTTGATTTCGTGTACCATGCCCAGTGAAGTGCTATCTATATACGGATCCATGGCGAAGTTTAGATCCCCTCCCAAGATTATATGGCCCTGTTTGCATGTTTCTAAAATATTCAGCATTTTGTTTAAATATTTCTTTGGGCCTTTATTGGGACAGTATATATTTACTAATGTGTATCTAACTCTTTCTATTAGTCCTTTTACAAATAAGTACCTCCCCTGTGGATCCGTTTTTATTTCTTCTACTTTCCAATTGACTTTTTTAGAGATCCCAATTGCCACTCCCCTAGAGCCCCTGATTGGGGTGTCTGCATAATACCACGTTGGAAAATTCTGTGTGTTTAATCTGATACTTAAGTCTAGAGCCAAATGCGTTTCTTGTAAAAACACGATGTCTGCTGAATAACCCTCCAGCTCCCTTAGTATATTGTACCTTTTTTTTGGAGAATTCATTCCTCTGACATTGTATGTTACCATTTTGATTTCCGGCATTATACGTGTTTAACATTTTTTCTATCCTTTTTTAGTAGGAGCAATGGTTTCTTGTCAACAGATTTAACCCTCCCCCCCCTCCCTCTACCCACCTCCCATTCCCCCTTTACCCTCCCATCCCGCCCCCCTCCCCGTCCCCCCATTAGATGTATATTTGACCAACTGGTCCGGGACCTTTTATCTGGAACGTCCTCGTTCCAGTTATCCCTTGGCCCTAGGGTGGAGTTCTGCTCAAAGGTGCGATCGCCCATCCCGTCTTTCTTTGGCGGGGTGGTTAATCCACGTACCAGGGGCTCCCCTACCCCCACCGCACCCTCCCCCCCCTCTTCGATCAGAAAGAAAAACGTCCCACCCTACTGGGAGTATAACTCCCCCCTCTCTCTAATTTATGACTCTATCTTTCTCGTCTCCCCCCCATCTCCTCATAAGAAGGGGAGGGACTAATTTTCGTCTCTATTCCCTCCCCTCTCCTCCACCCCTCCCCCCGGAACCGGGATCCCCAATTTTCCACAAAATTCTGCGGTTTCTTCTAAAAATCTTAATCTTGCTGTGCGGCTGTCCTTTCTCCCTATTAAACTTGCCGGAAAACCCCAATTATATTGCACTTCGTTCTCAACCAGAACTGTCAGTAACGGTTTTAGGGCTCTTCTCCTCTTCAAAGTTTCCAGTGAGATATCTTGAAATATCTGAATACCATTTCCTTCATATCTTAGTGGTGCTTTTGATCTAATATTCTTCCATATTTGGTATTTTTCTTCTTCGTTTTGGAATCGCACTATAATGTCTCGTGGCGTTTCTTGTGGGAGACTTTTAGGTTTCCTTACTCTATGCACCCTTTCTATTTTTATCTCATTAGTACTTTCTTTGTTCATTAAGGGATTACAAATCTTCTTAATTATATCCGTTAGATCCTCTCGTTGTTGTGCGCCTGGAACACCACGTATTCTTAGATTTTTTCTTCTGTGTCTATTTTCTTGATTTTCGATCTTAAATGCTTGATCTTGCTGTGTCATTTTTAAACTTTGTATTTCTGCTTCCAAATTCTTTATTGTATTCGTGTCTTTTTCCACTTTTTTTTCCACCTCTACCACCCTTTCAAGTATATGTCCTAGGTTCTGATGTAATCTTTCCATTTCTACTTTCATGGTATTTTCCAGAGCTGCAAACATAGAGATTATCTCATTTTTAGTGGGCAATACTTGAAGGTTTTCTTGTTGTGTCTGTTGGGATGTTGAAAATTCAACACTTTGATCAGGTTCAGTTATTGAGCCTGTTCCTTCCTCTGGTGGAACGTCTAATAATACATCCATGTCTTGTGCGGAAATATTTTGTATTTGAAGTTTTCTTTTCTCTTTTCTGCTCTTTTCTCTTTCCCTTTTTTCGGTACTTTCTGTCTGTTGGGTTTTTATGTATTGGGATTGAGGTTTTTCTGCCTGTTGTTTCTCTGTGACTGCCGTCTGTGTAACATATTTGTTCATAGCACCTGGGCTGGCGACTAAGCTCCGACGTGGGGATTTCCGGGTTGCCCCTGCTTTTGCTGTTTTTCCCTTCATCTAGCACAGCTTTAGTTAATCGCCTCTATTGCTATTGTTGAATGTGCCTCTTCCCCCTTCTTACACTTATTTTTGTATTTTATTTAATATCCACAGGTGTCAGCGATCTTCCTTAGCCACTGCGAAATGGTTTTAAAGTTTCTTATTATCACTGTGTTTTTGCATTACCTTCGGTATGGCCCAAATAAACCCTCATTTCAGCCTCTACGTACTCATTTTTCCACACAGTTGTTTTTTTTTTTTTTTAATCAAGCAAGATCGCATGATATCCCAAATTTCCTTTTATTGAGGTGAATCGCTTAATTTTACTTTACCGCTTTAATACTTGCCAGTACATTTACGCCACAGAAAAAGTATGTTCCTAATTATTTGCTAATGTTGATCTTGCAGCTTTACCACACAGTCCCAATATTTGACAGAAAATACAATACGGAGTACTTTTAATACTTTATACTTGTACTTGTATATCCACTTACCCCGTCATTTTTTTTGGAGTATGGCTTTATCTTCCTATTAGGTTCTATCCGGGATTCAGCAAATTCAGGCTTTTTTTTTTTTTTTCCTAAGCACAATACACTCTTATATATTCTATAGGCAGTGTCTTACTTTATCCAGTAGATGGCGTCCGGAGCTCTAAGCAAACCTTTCCGAGGCTTACCGAAGATTACCGAGCGCAGCCCTGCACTGCCCGCAGTGCCAATAGACCAGCCACGCCGGTGTACGAGCGCTCTAGCGATGGGATCTCCGAAGCCTCACAGGGGGGTCCAAGTCACCAACGAGGGAGCCGCTCAGCCCGTTGTCATGCGTCCCGGTCCGAGGGGAAGGAACGAAGGGGGAAGGTAGGGGAGATACTCCTTGCAGAGAGAGGCAGCCAGGGGGACGGGTCGGAAGGGGGAGATCATCGGGTAGCCGCTATCGGCGGCGTTATCCGTGCGATGGGGGCCATGGAGCTCCTGGACGCTAGGTGCAGACACGCACCATTACAGACTCCTCCCCCGGAAGGCCCTCTAGGCGAGGCGAGTAACTCCTGAGCTCGTACATCCAGAAAGTCTCGAGTCGTGACATGCCTCGTAGGCATGAGTCGCCCCTCCAATGTGGGACGAAATGATCTATAATTTCGAACTGGGTGCCATTGTAGTCTTTCTCATGATGTACCAAATAATAACGGGAGACAGTATGTTTAGGACATCCTTTTTTGATTTTGGCCAGATGTTCATTGACCCTGATGGAAAAATTCCTGATGGTACGGCCCACGTATTGTTTTTTACATGGGCGCGTGATAAGATATACTATGAATCCAGTAGTGCATGTAACAAAATGTTTCATAGAATACATATGTCCAGTAACGGTAGATGTAAAAGTGTAAAATTTAAGTCTCCCTAATAAGGCATTATGCAGACAAGCATTGCATTTTTTGCATGGATAAAATCCTTTACATTCAGGAAAGAGCAGTCTTTTTAGGATGGTCTATAGTATTCAGAGCAATATCTCCCTTTATTGAACGTGCTCCCCTAAAGATGACTCCTACTCTTTCTGGGAGAGAGGCTCCCAAAGTTTTGTCACTGCAGAGAACCTTCCAATGTTTATTAACCACTTCAATACAGGGCACTTTCGCCCCCTTCCTTCCCAGCCCAATTTTCAGCTTTCAGCGCTCTAGCGCTTTCAGTGACAATTGCGCAGTCATGCTACACTGTACCCAAATTAAATTTTTATTATTTTGTTTGCACAAATAGAGCTTTATTTTGGTGGTATTTATTCACGACTCCGGTTTTTATTTTTTGCGATATAAGCGTAAAAAAGCGGAAATTTGGAAAAAAAAACAATATTTTTTTTTTTCTATTTTAAAAGAAATCCAATAAAATCAAATTTTGTCATAAATTTAAGCCAAAATGTATTCTGCTACATGTTTTTGGTAAAAAAAATTCCGTTAAGTGTATAATAATTGGTTTGTGTGATCACGGACATATGTACGCAAATGATCATGTACATATGTGTGCAGGTGATCACGTACATACAGTGGTGTGAAAAAGTGTTTGCCCCCTTCCTCATTTCCTGTTCCTTTGCATGTTTGTCACACTTAAGTGTTTCGGAACATCAAACCAATTTAAACAATAGTCAAGGACAACACAAGTAAACACAAAATGCAATTTGTAAATGAAGGTGTTTATTATTAAAGGTGAAAAAAAATCCAAACCATCATGGCCCTGTGTGAAAAAGTGATTGCCCCCCTTGTTAAAACATACTATAACTGTGGTTGTCCACACCTGAGTTCAATTTCTCTAGCCACACCCAGGCCTGATTATTGCCACACCTGTTCACAATCAAGGCATCACTTAAATAGGAGCTGCTTGACACAGTAAGGTCCACCAGAAGATCCTTAACAGCTACACATCATGCCGAGACCCAAAGAAATTCAGGAACAATTGAGAAAGAAAGTAATTGAGATCTATCAGTCTGGAAAGGGTTATAAAGCCATTTCCAAAGCTTTGGGAATCCAGCGAACCAGAGTGAGAGCCATTATCCACAAATGGCGAAGACATGGAACAGTGGTGAACCTTCCCAGGAGTGGCCGGCCGCCCAAAATTACCCCAAGAGCGCAGCGACGACTCATCCAAGAGGTCACAAAAGACCCCACAACAACGTCCAAGGAACTGCAGGCCTCACTTGCCTCAGTTAATGTCAGCGTTCATGCCTCCACCATCAGGAAAAGACTGGGCATAAATGGCCTGCATGGCAGAGTTCCAAGGAGAAAACCACTGCTGAGCAAAAAGAACATCAAAGCTCGTCTCAATTTCTCCACAACACATCTTGATGATCCCCAAGACTTTTGGGACAACATTCTGTGGACCGATGAGACAAAAGTGGAACTCTTTGGAAGGTGTGTGTCCAAGTATTTCTGGCGTAGAAGGAACACTGCATTTCATAAAAAGAACATTATACCAACAGTAAAATATGGTGGTGGTAGTGTGATGGTCTGGGGCTGTTTTGCTGCTTCAGGACCTGGAAGACTTGCCATGATAAAAGGAACTATGAATTCTGCTGTCTACCAAGAGATCCTGAAGGAGAATGTCCGACCATCTGTTCGTGTACTCAAGCTGAAACGAACTTGGGTTCTGCAGCAGGACAATGATCCTAAACACACCAGCAAGTCCACCACCGAATGGCTGAAGAAAAACAAAATGAAGACTTTAGAGTGGCCTAGCCAAAGTCCTGACCTGAATCCTATTGAGATGTTGTGGTATGACCTTAAAAAGGCCGTTCATGCTCGAAAACCCTCTAATGTAACTGAATTAGGACAATTCTGCAAAGATGAGTGGGCCAAAATTCCTCCAGGACGCTGTAAAAGCCTCATTGCACGTTATCGCAAACGCTTGGTTGCAGTTGTTGCTGCTAAGGGTGGCCCAACCAGTTATTAGGTTTAGGGGGCAATCACTTTTTCACACAGGGCCATGATGGTTTGGATTTTTTTTCACCTTTAATAATAAACACCTTCATTTACAAATTGCATTTTGTGTTTACTTGTGTTGTCCTTGACTATTGTTTAAATTGGTTTGATGTTCCGTAACACTTAAGTGTGACAAACATGCAAAGGAACAGGAAATGAGGAAGGGGGCAAACACTTTTTCACACCACTGTATGTGTGCAGATAATCATTGGGACATGTGATTTTAGTGGGACATATGTGGGGGACATGTGTTTTTATTATTAGGTACATGTGTTTTTATTATTTGGGGACATGTATGTTTTGGGGACATGTGTGGGGACATTGTGTTTATACTGTGTGGTGATTTGTGTGTACACTAGACTGATGATCAGTGAGTAAAAAGCTGTAAAAACAGCTCATACTCACTGATCATCAGCCGGCTGCAGAGATCCGCTCTCCTCTCCTCAGCGATGACTTCTGTGTGAGGAGAGGAGGAGCCGATTGCCTAGCAACCGGCTGTTTGTTTACATCACATGATGGCCGTGATTGGACACGGCCGTCATGTGATCAGGAGGGCCAATCACAGAGCCCTCCTGCCGATCTGAGATGCGCCGTGTCCGGGTGACACGGGCGCATCGGGATCGCGCCGCTGCGCGGGCACGCACGCGCGCGATCCCGCTACTTCTGATGGACGTTCCTGAACGTCCTATCAGGAGTAGACGGCTCCCACCCGGCCAATGCACATATACAGCCGGGTGGGAGTTAAAGATCTTTTTAATCTCCTTGTGCTGGATAGAGAAGGAAGTGAAGAAAGACCACATGAATTTGTTGTCTGCTGATTTTAGGCTTAACTTCTAAAAGAGTAGCTCTATCTACCATGGAAACCTCACCAATATCAGCATCTAAATCTGCAGGCTTGTAGCCCTTATCCACGAATCTCTGTCTAAGGACACGAGACTGTGAATAGAAGTCATCAACCCTTGTACAATTTTGCCGGAAAAAATTGTCCTCAAGGGATAGATTGAAGCCACTGATGGTAGTGGCAACTGTCCACCAGAATAAAACTATTCCTATTGGTGGACTTAATAAAAGTCTTAAGCTCTAAATGAGCTCTAAAAGCTCTGTAATTTCCAAGTCATGTAGTACTGGCCTCAAAGTTCAAAATAATACCTCGATCATTCTCATTAAGGGTAGCCATGAATGCATCGAGAGAGGGTCTATCACCCCTCCGTAGGAGGAGGATGTCGTCTATATACCTGGCCCACAACACCACTTCAAGTCTGTTGAGGGCATAGATGACATCTTCCTCTCACTGGGCCTTGAACAAGTTGGCTAGGCTGGGGGCATACTTAGCCCCCATAGCCACTCCCTTGATCTGTGAAAAAAAGGTGTTCTGGAACCAAAAAAATAATTGTGCTTTGTGGCGAATCTTAGCAGATCCATGATAAAATTCCCATGTATCAAAGGGAGGGTTGAGCTTTTGGTCAAATAAAATTCTACAGCGGAAAGACCCAAGCAATGTGGTATGCAAGTATATAAAGCAGATACATCTGCAGTTACCAGAATGAGATCTTCATGGTATTGTACTTTTTCTAGTATTCTAATCGTATCCCCAGTATCTTTCAGATACAACAGAATAAGTTTCACTAAGGGCTGAAGATAGTGGTCTATATATTTACTAACCCTGAATGTAATGGAATCGATCCCGCTTACGATCAGATGACTCGGAGGGTTAACGGGATCCTTGTGGATTTTGGGCAACTAATAAATAGTAGGTATCCATGGTGCTAATGGAATCAGAAATTCTTTTTCTTTCTTATTAAGAATATTAAGGGCAAATCCTTCATCTACAATTTCAATCAAGGCTTTCTTGTAATTAGAGGTTGGGTCTCCTGGTAATGGGCTGTATGTGGTGCGGTCCTCTAATAGTCTTTTCATTTCTCCAATGTACCTATCCTTATCAAGCACAACAATATCGCTCCCTTTGTCTGCGGGGCGGATGATGAGATTTTTCCTCTCACAAAGTGTTTTTAAACCTGTCTGAATGGACAGATCCTGATGGATTCTCTTTTTGGGTAATTTCTCCAAGTCATTAAGTACTAAATTACAAAAAACATTAATTGCAGGGGCTATATTACCAGGTGGATTGAAAGGGGGGGGGGATTAGATAATCCAGAGTGAGTATTACTACTCTGATGGACAACATTAGGATTATTGGATGGTAAAGATAAAAAGTGTCTTTGGATATTAAGTTTCTGTATGTATTTCTGCACGTCTATAAACGTGGTGAATTTGTTGAGTTTCCTAGGTGGAGCGAATTTGAGACCTTTGTTTAAAGTGCGTTTTTCCTCGTCTGAAAGTGCCACTGTGCTTAGATTAAATATTCCTGCTCCTATTGGGTTCTCTTTCTTTTTCTGTTGAAGGTGCAACCTCCTCTGGTGCCTTGTTTGGTTTTGAGATTCCTGCATGGTTGGGGGATGGGCCTGTGAAAATCCTGATGTTGAGATTGTCCTGGATAGTCCTGGTTATAGTTATAAGGTGGTCTAGAATGTTCCTCTTCCTCCCGATTCTTATATGAATAGGAGTCGGGATAAGTATCCCAATTATCTTCTTCCCGAAGAGGGGCAAAGCGATTGTGGGTATGTATAGGGGCTTTCTGCTGATATCTGCCCCTACCATATCCTGATCTATCATCCCACGAGGTTCTGGATGACCCTCCGGGATGCCCAGAGTAATAGGAACTTAAAAGTACAATAACATGAAGATCTCATTCTGGTAACTGCTGATGTATCCGCTTTATACACTTACATACCACATTGCTTGGGTCTTTCCGCTGTAGAATTTTATTTGACCAAAAGCTCAATGCTCCCTTTGATACACAGGAATTTTATCATGGATCTGCTAAGATTCGCCACAAAGCACAATCATTTTTGGTTCCAGGGCACATTTTTTTTTTTTACAGATTAAGGGAGTGGCTATGGGGGCTAAGTATGCCCCCAGCCTGGCCAACTTGTTCATTATTCAGTGGGAGGAGGATGTCGTCTATGCCCTCAACAGACCTGAAGTGGTGTTGTGGGTCAGGTATATAGACGACATCCTCCTTGTCAGGTCACCTTGAGGCGAGGTGACAGATGCACACCGTAGGGATCTGGAGTGCACCACAAGGTTGTGGACCCTATGGCTGACTGCTGCAGACGGGGGACAGATCCCACTGGGGTTAGAGCGTAAGATTCCCTGGGGCGCGGAGTCTAAGAGCCAGCAGGTGTTCACCAGCGCCTCTAGTGGTGAGGATGGACTTGGCTGCAACTGGCTCCAGGTTGCGACCCTCAGGGTCCCCCAGCTCACACCCACAGTAGGCAACAGGAGGATAGGGTGATGAGGGACAAAGCCAAGGTCGGGGCCACAAGCAGACAAGAATAGTCGGGGACACGCCAAAAGGTCAGGATCACAGGAAAACAGGGATAGTCGAAGACACGCCAAAGTCGGTAACGGAAAACAGTAGAATAGCACACGGCAGGAAACAGGAAGCGAACACACAAAGGTATACACAATGGTTGATCAGCACTGATGACCTGCAGTGCACAGGTTAATATAGGGCTCCCTGATAGGGCCTGGGGTGGAGCCATGCTTAGAGGAGAGGTTATAAAAACCACCAGGTGGAAGTGGCTGGCCTCTTAGTCTGAACACATGAGGGTAGGTAAGCAAACACAGGAAGATCACTGCATAACCATGACACTCCTCCTATGGAGGGGCGATAGAACCTCTCTCTATGCATTTATGGCTACCCTTAATGAGAATGATCAAGGTATTATTTTGAACTTTGAGGCCAGTACTACAAGCATACGTTTCCTAGACTTGGAAATTATCATTTAGAGCTTAAGACTTTTTTTAAGTCCACCGATAGGGATAGTTTTATTCCGGTGGACAGTTGCCACTACCATCAGTGGCTTCAATCTATCCCTCACGGACAATTTTTTGTCTTTGACAAAATAGTACGAGGGTTGATGACTATTCACAGTCCCGTGTCCTTAGACAGAGATTTGTGGATAAGGACTACAAGCCCACAGATTTAGATGCTGATATTGGTGCAGTCTCCATTGTAGATAGAGCTACTCTTTTAGAAGTTAAGCCTAAAATAAGCAGAGGCGACAAATTCAAGTGGTCTTTCTTTACTTCCTTCTATATCCAGCACAAGGAGATTAAAAAGATCTTTAATAAACATTGGAAGGTTCTCCGCAGTGAGAAAACTTTGGGAGCCTCTCTCCCAGAAAGAGCAGGAGTCATCTTTAGGGGAGCACGTTCCATACAGGGAGATATTGCTCTGAATACTATAGACCCCCTAAAAAGACTGTTCTTTCCTGAATGTAAAGGATTTTATCCATGCAAAAAATGCAATGTTTGTCTGCATAATGCCTTAGGGAGACGTAAAACTGACACTTTTACATCTACCGTTACCGGACATATGTATTCTATGAAACATTTTGTCACATGCACTACTGAATTCATAGTATATCTTATCACACGCCCATGTAAGAAGCAATACGTGGGCCGTACCATCAGGAATTTTTCCATCAGGGTCAATGAACATCTGCCCAAAATCAAAAAAGGATGTCCTAAACATACTGTCTCCCATCATTATTTGGTACATCCTGGGAAAGACTACACTGGCACTCAGTTCCAAATTATATATCGATTCGTCCCACATTGGAGGGGCGACTCATGCCTACGAGGCATGCCACGACTCGAGACTTTCTGGATATATGAGCTCAGGAGTTACTCGCCTCATGGCATGAATGTAGACTGGGATATAAATTGTTTCATTAATTAACCAGGCTTAATTTTCTTTCTGCTTTCCTTTTCATTATCATGGATTGTATTCCCATGTCTTTTGAGTCTTTCAGACTCTTAATATTTTATTACCTACATTTTCATCATGATATGCAGCATTACGTTTTATTCTTTAGCATGCAATTATTTTCATGTGAACTAATTTGTCCATAGCTCATATATATATATATATATATATATATATATATATATATATATAGTGGCTCATTGTTGGCACATATTTTACAACATGGTTTTTTTGTATGCGCTTTCGGTTTTTTCTAATTATTTTATCTTATTCCATTTTTTATTTTTTATTATCTTCATTTCCTGGCAGTGAATTTGATAGCATTGGTTTACCTTGGCTACAGCAGACCCATTGACTCCGCTGACTGGCGAATAGTGATGTACGCATTTCAGCGGAAGATGGGGTCATAAGTAGTATTTTAAAATTAGATTTCAATTTGGAGGTGACACATTGGCCGTGGAAGAAGAGGTGAAACTTTTTATTGTGACAAAGTTGTGACCCTTACGATGAGGCTACAATGACTCCTCTTCTCCGATTGGAGATCATAGGTTCGTACAACGTAAGCTGAGGTGGTCACATAAAAGATTGTCACATGACTTTGTTTACAATGTGGTAACTTCATATACGTACTACGTAGGCCGCGGATATCATGTGACCTTGATGAGCCGTCTCTTGTGCCTATAGTGTTTAGGTCTGCATATGGAGAAGTGGGATCACGTGACGTTGTTGTGTGTCACGTGATCCAAGTGTCAGAACCCATCCCTATTGAATGCGCCAGTGGAAGCGAATGATGACTCCCTCCGTCCGCCTGTATACTTAGATTGTGGTGACGCGCGGCTCTAAATTCAATGAGCATCACTCGTATTACGAACAGCTTTGGTATCACTACGGCAATGCAGTACAGACACAATTATATGAAGTTGATCCCCTCTCATTGGCCCTTTTCATCTCACATGATAAAATTCCAAATCGAGGTTTGAAGAGCACTCCCTAGGATGCACGACCTACATTTTTAACCACAATACTGGAGTTCACAGACTAAAGGAAATCAACTATCCACAATTGAATTTTGTTTATTCTTTGTTATGTTTATGATAAACTATTGTTTCCATACTTGCACAGATAAAAATGTGTTGGGTTTGGTAGATGTTTTTCTAGTTTGTCATGACTCCGCCCCATAGAGGTCAGACCATCCAACTAGAAATGTATTTATTCAACAGCAATGTGAGGGGACAGACATTTGCCCCAGTTGAAGACCCTCTAGTGTCGAAACGCGTCGGGCTAGCATTTACTGCACCCCACATTTTATTTTATATACTATTTTTACTTCTGTGGTCACTTTTATCTTGTCATTTGGCATATATGACATATCTTAATAAACCTCCTGGTTTGACCTGCACTGGAGTCCTCTTCCCCCTTTTTTCTTTTTGTCCATATGCCTTTTTGGAGCCTATGAGGAATTGTCTGCAGCAATAACACCTTACTTTTGGATACACCTAGAACCAAGCGATCCCATGCCGGATTGGATTGACCATCTCCCGGGTACATCAGCTTCAGACCCCATAGGACCCAGAGCCTTTTTTGACCCACTGTCTCATGATGTGTATCCACCTGATTTGGTAGGAGTATTTATTGACTCACTCTTGAAGTGCCTTGAGAATAACTACAGACAAGCTGTCTTCTTGTCCCCATTTGGCTTGGTGTCTTTTGAATAAGAAGACCATCCCTTGCACATGCACATTTTTGTGGACTGATCTTCCTATTGATTTATGCATCTCTTGAGCTCACTCACTTTTTTTTTTATTTGTATTTAACTAGCTATTTCACTACATTGAGATAAATATACATATTTTTGCACTTCACACACGCACTACACTATTTGATTCATTATCCCAATTAGGATTGGCGAATGCAGCAGGAAGGGCACTATTGGCTCAATGGGCCTGTCTCTTTCTTCTTGGTGGCAGCAGGACACTACTTGTGCTCCTCAGTTCACCAACTTAAACTGCACTTATGGGACTCGCCACGTCACCACGTGTTACTGCAGTGCTGGTTTGACTAGGATCAGGGTGTACTAGGCCGCTGGTGCTTGCCAGTTCACCAGAAGGATGAGCGGCACTAGTACTTCTCTGCTCCATACAAGAGCCCTGTGGTTCTTGCACCTCAACAGCTGAAAAAGATCAGGGTCTGATATGCCTGACCTTGGCAGGGACCACAACTCTGTAGTCAGAGCTATCTGTCATGGAGCCACTGTTGTCTACAGGATTGTATTCTGAGCCTGAATCTGACAGATGAGCGACTTCCTCTTCACTATTTGTCATGCTCAGAAGCGTGTAGGCCTCTTCACTAGTGTACCTTTGATTTGCCATTTTGGGCTCTAAATTTAGTGGTACACTAGTGAGACTCACAGGTAAAAAAGCTCCTGACTGTTAGCGACTGATTCAAACACTATGAAAAAAAAGGTAACGATTGTAGGGATCAGGCCTGACTCTGCAATTATGTGTGTTGTGTTTTGTAAGTGACAGTGATCGATCGATACTGAAATTGGTTGGGCTGGGCTGGGCAGAGGGGCAAAACGCAGGTGCTAGCAGGTATCTGGGCTGATCCCACTAACACTGCGTTTTTGGGAACCCTAAACTGCTGGAGACGCTAGTATAAATCTGATCAGATATTAATTTGTTCACATATTATACCACTAAGGGAGGTGTATGATGTGTGCATGGGTGTTAGAGGTACTGGCACTAATCTGACCCTGCCTGGGGTGATGCAGACCCTAACTGACCCTAAAACCTAACTGATATCACCTGCCGGGCGATCAGGAGGTTAAACCTTTATTGGGTAATAAACGGCGGGTATAAAAAAAACAAACTAACCAGCTTCACCTGTAAAACTTATACGTGATCACTGATGAAAGGGTTGACTAGGGGGCAATCAGGGGCTTAAAACCTTTATTAGGTAGTATATGGGGGTACCCGACACTATATAAAGCTGACGGTGAACCTTAATACCTACCTGGCTAACTAGCGTCACCTGTGACACTAATACAGTGATCAGAAAAAAGTTTGCTTAGTGACACTGGCGACAGGGGATGAAAGGGTTAACTGGGGGGTTAAACCTTTATTAGGGGATAACCTAGACCTAAAGGGGCCTACCACTAACTGCCCTAACACTTATAATAGTCACAAATGACACCAATGTAGTAATCAGTAGGGATGGCCGAACTGTTCGCCCGGCGGTGGGTTCGCGGCGAATTTGGCGTGTTCGCCATTCGCCTGAACAGCGGACTATTGCCGCTGTTCGCTGTAATATAAATGAAATATATGAAATAATACGATATTTCAAAGTCTTAAGTATATGTTGAAATCAATCAATTCTTGTGCGACGAATTTCCTTAATTAGATCTGAGTCAGCGTAATTCAAAAATGTGTATTTATTTGTACACATTTAAATACAAAAGGATGCTTACAAAAATAGTACAATGATAATCATTTGTATAAAGTTATTGCATGTATGGAATAACCCTTTGTCTGCAGTGAAAAGAGATGTTTTAGCTTGCCTGCTTTGGTCTTTCAAGCACATCTGCCTCGTGGCAAGGGCAGGAAAAAACATCTCTTTTCACTGCAGACAAAGGGTTATTCCATACATGCAATAACTTTATACAAATGATTATCATTGTACTATTTTTGTAAGCATCCTTTTGTATTTAAATGTGTACAAATAAATACACATTTTTGAATTACGCTGACTCAGATCTAATTAAGGAAATTCGTCGCACAAGAATTGATTGATTTCAACATATACTTAAGACTTTGAAATATCGTATTATTTCATATATTTCATTTATATTACAATTGGCGAATTCCAGCCAGTTCAATCATAAGTCGGAAGTTTTTTTTTCAACTTCCATCCTTGTGATCAGAGGGGAAGTGATGAACAGAGATTAAACTTCGCAAAGATTGAAAAAGAACCTAGAAGAAAAATCGATCGATTGATTGTGAAAGACCGGAGAATTTCCAGGAAAAAAACTGACGGGTTTTTTATTTGGTGAGTAGAAACGTAATTATGGAATTTGTAGCCGTTTTAGCTGATGAAAGTACATTAGAATTTAAAGGTTTATCGAAACAGGTCTCTGATGCTGTTTTATGGAAATTAATGTATGATCAATGCTTTCAGGCAAATGCTGACATTGAGAAGGATAGATTCTCATTAGTTAAAACAAAGAAAAAAGTACGTAATGTAATGAAACTTGTTAAAAGTTATAATGATATGGTGTTTGATATGCCAGGAAAACAAAGTCAAAGTGTAACTGATAATGTATTTCTTGAACCTAGATGTTCAAGTTGTGATACTTTTTGTACATATATTGAAAATTTAGAGAATGCAATAGAAATTGCAGCAAAGCAGGAGAAGAAATATACTGAACAATTATTGACTGAAAAAATTGAATTGGAACATAGAATTGATGCATTATTGCAATCTCTGAAAGAAAATGAAAATCAAATAGGTTTTTTGGAAAGCTGTGTGCATGGAAATGTTTTAAATTTGTTTAAGACCCAGTTATTACAAGCTGAGAGTCCTGCACATGCTCAGTGCTCAAGGATGGAGGATGGTGAACATATGACGAAGGCAGCCGTCAACGTCATATCCTGTAATGAGTCAAATGTTAATATTTCCTCAGACAATGAGAGTGGGAAGTCAGTTGACTTAAATAATACTGATAGTAAGCAGAAATGTAGATTTTCATCACCATATGCTCAGAGGAAAGTCTATAAAAAGTTGAATAATAATAATACACAAAAGAGGTTGTATTATCCGAAAATTTTGCCCAGGCGTCAAGAAGTTTATTCTGTACGTTGGCACAGTAATCTGAGGTATAGAGGTCATAATAAGCAAATTCATTTTTCTTCTAAGACCCAAAGACAAAGATTGCAAACTGAAAATAGTTCATTAAGACAGGAAAGGTTTAATTATGTAGCATATAATACTCTGAAAACAGTCAGCAGTCCTTAAATTAAACTGCAGATATGGTAAGAATTTTCTGGTTGACGTTTAATGGCTATGAATAAGGATTGATATGAGTTTAAAAAGATTTGGTTTTGACGTTTGGAATATTATTGAGGACTTTGATATAATTTTAATATTTTTATCTATGTGTTATTGTCATGAGTATTAAGTTTTTATTTTTGTTTTGTTCAAGCTGAACATTGAAAGGGTTGTATTCAGTCAGCATGGTACTCAGAGAGACAGAGATGATGAGATACATGCCATAGGCGGAGCTAAAGCTTCAGAACAGACAGGAAATGTTATCAGGATTTAGGGAAAAAGGTTCTGAGTCACCTCCAACATTAAAATATGTGACTTCACTTTTAATAGATGAAAGTGGAAGGCCATGGTTACATGGTTTATTAAATGGTAAGAATACTAAATGGTTAATAGATTTAGGATCTGAACTCAGTTTAACTAAAAACAAATTATCTGTGAATATTGATTTTCCAAAATGTAATTTAACTGATTTCAATGGAAAAGAAAATACAGTTGCAGTTAAAGTTTCTGATGTGACTCTCGAAATTCCCGGAATTTTAAAAACAAATATAGACATATGGTGTTGCCAAAATACAGAGAATATTTTAGGCATGGATGTGATTAGTAAATTAGATTGGATTATTGATTTAAGTAATTCTACTATATGGAAAGATTCATCTAGTCCCAAATCTATGTTAATAGATTCCTCAAAGTACAGTAACGTTGGAAGTATTTGTACAGCAGTCGCTGACATGTCTTCAGATTTTAATTGGCCACACACAGGAACCAATCTCGAATTGGAACAATCAGTTAGAGCACATAAAAGTCTTTGGAGTCAGACCAAAATGGATACAGGTTTATTTAAAGATATTGAGATAGTATTGACAAGGAAGAGAAGAAAGGTTCATTAGTGATTTATAGTGATAGTTCATATGTTGTACGTTATCTATGTAGAGGTTTTGTGGATTCATCCAATAAGACTCTTGTGCAGAAAGAGACATTAGAAGTAGTTTTTGACCTTGCAGAGAGTAATTCTTTTGCATATGATATTGTAAAAATTCCAACATATAAAGAATATAGTGAGTTATCTGTAGGTAATAGAACAGCATATTTTTTTTTGGTAAAGGAAACAGCTTTGCATGGGAGGTTAGTAAATTCAACCTGAAATGGTATCAATTAATGTTGTGAAGAAAGTGGAAAGAGGAAAAAAAGAGGAAAAAAAGGTCACGATCTTTTTTATTTCTTCATAGGTTGCCACAAAGTTATTATTTGGGTCATTAGACCATAAGTTTGTGTCATGACGGAAAAGGATTATTGTGTATTTATAGTTCACAGCACCTAAAGGTGGGATTCACTAATGATGATGCTTTAACTATTGTTTAGAGGTTGAATAATCATGTTTTTCTAGTTTGGGATATATCAGCAAACTTCAGTTGTGACAGAGGATGTGTAATATCAGGGAATAGAACAGAGATTTCATGTATGATAACATTCACAGTTTGTAGGTATTATTGTGAGGATATATCGGATAATTAAATCTAGGATTGATAAATGTTGTTGGACAAAGGAAATATTTGGGTTGATGGTGTTCCAGTTATTTTTAATGGATGTAAGAAGCACAATTTCTGATGCTACAAAGTATTCTCCTTTTGAGTTTAAAAGAAAAAGTAAAATGGCGTATGTAATGCCTCGTGGAGTCATAATTGGTTGAAGAAAAGTTACAAAATGGTTGCTCCTCATATTTCTAAGTTTGAAAAAGAAAGTTAATTCATGATAAAAAAAGTGTCTTTGTTAGTTAAAAATATAAGTTTTTATATTACAATGTTTCTTGATTAAGAGAATAAGAAATAATTTGTATATATATATTGATAAGGTAAAAAGGTTTGTGTATGTTTAAAATGGTTTTTTACAAAGGGTTATTCATAGCAACCCTTAGGAATTTAGAATGAGACACCCATTGTTTTAGAAAGGTGGGAGGGAAAATACTCATTCTGTGGAACAATATAGCCCAGCGGAACCTTTAAGCTAGTCTTAAAAAGGAAAAAGGTGGGAGTTGGTGTTTAGGAGTAGAATTTTGTAACAGGAGAGGAGACAGTCAATTACTGGAGGGCACACATTCCAGGGAGATTTTTTTCTCCAGCACACACAAGACACATATATATCATGAAGGATTGTTATTAAATCCACGCACATATCGGATTTAATCTTCAGAATAATCTATTTTTTGATATTTTACAATTGATATTGTTTTTTGTAACATTTTGTTATTTTGTTGTTAAACCAAAATTATCTTTTGTATAAGATAAGCGGTCTATTAAGTAGACCAGGTACAGAAAGGTTTATTTAAGATAAAATTAGATATTGTTGACACAAGTCTAACACAGAAAAGATAAAAGATGATTAAAGAATTGTTACATGTGAGGCCACACCCAGAGATGGTGACATGTCACAGAGTTTCAGGAATTGAAACATGGAAAAGTAATTGGGAAAGTCCATGGACATTTTGGGATGTTCAAGGGGTACAAATACTTTCTCAGTTCAGTGAAACAAGTATGTAGAAAGAAAAATGTGGGTATAACAAATTTTATATTCCAAGATAATGATGCTGCCTTTATTTTTTCAGGAATTAAAAATAAGAATCGAATCTGAAGAAAGTGCTTATTCCAAAAGAAAAAAAGATGTCAGCACAACAAATGAAAAGTTTTAAAGAGAGAAAGTGTATCATCACTACAGGATGCATCTTTTCCCTAGTGACAATTTTATTTGTGATAAGATATATCAAGAACTGCTCAAGTTATATAAAGACTAACAGGAATGAAGAAGTACACAACAAAGATCATATGTTATTCAGAAATAAGAGAGATGTAGACATTGATATCAATGCAGATGAACTGAAAAATAAGAACATTGATATCATTACAAAGGACAAAAATGATAGAGTTATTGATATTAGTGCATATGATAAAAATCATAATTTTAGAGATGTTGATATTAATACAGCAGAAGATTTGTATGGATTTTTATGTATTGGTGATGGATATCGTTGTTGTTTACAATTGTATTTCATTCACAGCAATGATATTGACATCAAAGTTAAAATAGAATCCAAAACTAAGTTTGTTAAAATGCAGGGATCTTATAGACTAAATAACAAAACCGGAACTTTTGAGTGTAACATATTGTTGAGGAGTTTCTGGTCTATATTTTTAAAGGGTAATGAGTCAACAATTTGGTCTGGAGATGTTACTAATATTATGACAAGATCTGGGAAAATACTTTATTCCTTTGATCAATTTTATTATCTTTTTCAAAGTTTTGTAAAGATATTAAATCCAAAATATTTAAACATCATTGGAGATGAAAAAGGAGACGTTGTAAGAACATGGGATTTTAAAGTTATAAGAAAATTTACTGAAATAAGGGTCAAAATCGATATCTTTATAGTTGATAAGATTGTTCCAGAAATTAATATTTTCCCACAATCTTTGAAAATTATGGAAGATAAAGATAATTTGCATTTGATATGTGATACAAAGATATCTTTACCTCAAAATTCATTGTTGACTTGGAAAAGGAATGATGAGTTTTTGGGTAGTTTTTTTTATAGTTCTACTGTCATAATTCATAAAGGAATTTTTGGTAATGTGAATTGGATTAATAATACATTTGTTTATCAACAAATGAGAGTATCTTTGAATGATACTGGTATATATAAATGTTGCATATCAATAGAAAATTATCCGGTGAAATGTGCAAAGGCAAGTGTTGTTGTTATGTCTCCAAGGAAAACTCCATGTGTCAATAAGAAAAGTTTCTCTGCAAGCCCTTTTCAGATTAACCATTTCCAATCTAGAACTCTTTTGAGAGAAGGAAAGTTTGTCATTGTTTTGTGGAACTTTAATGTTTCAGAATGGAAAATTTCTACAAGGTTTCCACAATGTCAAGGACATCTGGTTAATATGGAATTGGGTATTGAGAGATGGTTTGGAATTAATAATAGAAATTATAACAGGAATAAGCGTGGTATTGTTGAAGGTATTTTAGGAGGGATTGGCACAGTCGGGAGTATAACAAATAGTATGGATATTAATACTTTAAAGTCTGATCTAGAAACCGCTGGTTTAGTGGGAAGTAATGGTATTAAAATACAAAGACATTTAAATCAGATTTTAGAAAATATGGTAATTAAAACTGCTAATATAATGGGTCCATCTATTTTACATCTTCAAAATATTACTCTTGATTTGATGAGAAGTGAACAACATTCTCATATAGCCAGAGCATGTTTAGAGATTCAAACGGAATATTCCACTAATTTTAAAATAATTGCACAAGCATTTCAGAGTGGAATAACTCCTCTTGGCATTTTACAGTATTTGCCCAAAGAATATTTATATGCGATAAATCATACAGATTTATGGGTAAATAAATGGATAGGATGCAAGCAGGACATATGTTATAGTTCTTCTATGATTCCAATAGCCGGAAAAGAACAAATTTTGGTTCCAATCACTGTTTTGGGATTACCTGTCAGTAATACACAATTATTATACTATAAATTACAGTATACAGATTTTGTATTTAACAATGAAAATTCTGAATTAGAACAATTAGATTTGTCATCATGTTTACAATTCCAGTCTAAAATTATATGTTTACCTAATCAAGATAAAAGCATATTTCATTCTTGTTATCATAATCATACATTATGTTCAGCAAGAATTGAAAATAAAATTAATTCTGAATTAGTTACTCGTGTAGATAAAAAGAAGGTTTGTTTTCAAATTATGTCAGATACAGAAAGGGTTAAAACTTTTTTCTCTTCTTGTACAAATACAGAAAACCTAAATCAAGGGTTGTATTGTATAGAAGGAGATATTGTTGCAATAAGTATTAATGGATTGAGAACAAATTTAACAAATATGTTTATGAAAAATATTAGCGCTCTTCCTACACAGTATAATATTTCTCAAATAGATGAATTTCCATGGGAAAAATGGGAAAATATAATTCAAAAGGATCAAGGTTTATTAATAGCTTTGGCTAAGGAATTGCAGAATGCAGAAGTATTGTTTAAACATGAACAAGGTAATTTGCAAGAAATATCACATCAATGGTCAGAATTTTCAGGAAGTAATTGGTGGAAAAGATTTAGTAATAGTGTATCCATGTGGGGAAAAACTTCGATAACTTCAGCAGCAGGAAATATTTTATCACATCCTATTGTAATTATTTTTATTATTATCATGTTATTCCTTATATTCCAGTTATGTTTAATGTTTAGAATGAAAAAATTATATAATCGAATTAGAAGTGATATTAAGAAAGGAGATGATTTGTTACAAAGTAAATTAAAGAGGAAAATGCATTTTGAAGGTATGAATCCAATTGTGCAGGACAAAGCATTTGGAATTATTGAATCAAAGTTTGTTTGAATGTGACATGAATGATGATGGATGAATTTTTAATCTGAAAAATATGATTAGTATTCATATTTCAGAGGGGAATGTTATATTCTTAATATCTAAATTTTAATTGGCTTTATTATACTTTATTCAGGATAATAATATTCCCATATTCTCATACTGTGTGAATGCAAAACCTTGAATCAATTAATTCTGTGTTATGGCTTGCATAGCTGGAAAAGTAAATATTTAAAACCTGTCAGGATTTTGATGAATATTGTATATTTTATATATACTTTTAAGGGCTATGTAAGTGATATTGTTTATGTAAACTTATCTAGTTCATTATATATATGTTTTTAGAAAGTCATTTTATGTGTAAGTGAGAAGGCCTATGTAAGTTGAGACAATGTTTTTCTAGACTCTAAGTCTAAATTATTCCTTCTCCCTCACATCCTGTCATTAGACTGTGGAGTTGTGGTTTAAGTGTTAACACATGTCAGCTCTGTTATAACAACCACCCTTAGCCCCCACCTCTGTGGAGGAGGAGTTATCTTTCGGGCGGGAGATTAGAGCCTGGTTAATATAATGAGGAGTGCTGGGAGGAGGGGGGCTCTTGAATTTTACACACACAAGGAGAAGTTCCTGTTTTTTCCTGCCCTTGCCACGAGGCAGATGTGCTTGAAAGACCAAAGCAGGCAAGCTAAAACATCTCTTTTCACTGCAGACAAAGGGTTATTCCATACATGCAATAACTTTATACAAATGATTATCATTGTACTATTTTTGTAAGCATCCTTTTGTATTTAAATGTGTACAAATAAATACACATTTTTGAATTACGCTGACTCAGATCTAATTAAGGAAATTCGTCGCACAAGAATTGATTGATTTCAACATATACTTAAGACTTTGAAATATCGTATTATTTCATATATTTCATTTATATTACATTCGCCCAGTGGACATATGTGTTTACAGTGTGAAAGAACTTTAACCTATGATGACACATACATCATGGGTTACAGGACAGCCAATTGAGACATTTCAGCACATGGACAATTGGACATTCCCCCTACCTTATAAATAGACCTGATCTGGCGGCCATTTTACATTCTGACTTATGTCAGTTTAGGGACAGGACGCTGTGTGGCGCAGGGAGAGACTGTAGTGACACAAATTGCTAGCTATTAGGTCCACAAAAGTCCTTTTAAGGACTGGTATAGGTGTAGTACAGTACATAGGGTTCAGTGCACTGCTGTGCTGGTGATTGCAGCAGCCTGTCTTTTGTCAGTGTAGGGACAGGATGCTGTGTGCAGCGGGGACAGTCAGTTTAATCACTAGCTAGCTATTACTATTAGGTCCACAAAGGTCCTTTTAAGGACTGGTATAGGTGTACAGTATATAGGGTTCTGGTGTGCTGGTGATTGCTGAGTGCACTACTGACTGATTCTGCAGCTGTATTTTGTCAGTGTGGGGACAGGATGCTGTGTGGAGCAGGGACAGTCAGTTTAATCACTAGCTATTACTATTAGGTCCACAAAGGTCCTTTTAAGGACTGATATAGGTGTACAGTATATAGGGTTGTACACGTATAATATACTTTCTTCCAAATATAGAAAGAATATTATACATGACTGCTGCCCTATTCTGCAGCAGTCCTTTATCAGTGTAGAGACTGAGGTACAGTCTGCAAATCACTAGCTACTAGGTCCACAAAGGTCCTTGTAAGAACTGGTATAGGTGTACAATATATAGGGTGCTGGTGCACTGCTGCTTACTGCTACCCTATTCTGCTGCAGTCTTTTATCAGTGTAGGGACTGAGGGACAGTCTGCAAATCACTAGCTACTAGGTCCACAAAGGTCCCTTTAAGGACTGGTATAGATGTACTATTTGGTGTGCAGTATATAGGGTGTAATACACGCATAAAATACTTGCACATATAGAAAGCATAGTATAGTGCATTTCCACTGTGCAGCATTGTGACTGCTGAGCGGTTCTGCAGCAATACTACAAAGAGTGACAAACGCAATCAAAATAGTATTATAACAGGTGTGATAGACCAGTGGCCCCCAAAAACGACAGATTGAAGCGGGGTGTTATATACCTTCTTCCACATGCATACTGCACTTCTCTAGAGACTTTTGTCGCAGGGTCATTTAAAAAATGACAGGCAGAAAAAGAGGCAGGCCCTTCCGCAGGGGTGGTAGGGGTAGGGCAGGAGCAACAGGCTTGAGCCAAAATGGCAAATTGCAGAAGGTGCGTGCGATTACGTCAAAGGACACACCAGACTTGGTTGAGTGGCTCACTCAGCCTTACTCTTCTGCACCCTCCACTCAGTGCACTCTATCACGGTGCTGGTGTCAGTGCACTCTATCACGGTGCTGGTGTCAGTGCACTCTATCACGGTGCTGGTGTCAGTGCACTCTATCACGGTGCTGGTGTCAGTGCACTCTATCACGGTGCTGGTGTCAGTGCACTCTATCACGGTACTGGTGTCAGTGCACTCTATCACGGTACTGGTGTCAGTGCACTCTATCACGGTACTGGTGTCAGTGCACTCTATGACGGTACTGGTGTCAGTGCACTCTATCACGGTACTGGTGTCAGTGCACTCTATCACGGTACTGGTGTCAGTGCACTCTATCACGGTACTGGTGTCAGTGCTCTATATCACGGTGCTGGTGATCATCTCCTGCACCCTCTTCATAGCCTACCCTGACCTTTCCTTTCCTCCATTGCCTTCATGCGCTCCTGAGTCCTGAATTGTCAAAATTTCACAGATAAAAACAGAATGCTTGTAGTTGTCGATCCCAGATTCACTTCATACATGTGTTATGTCAGTGGCCATGTGGTGGGACTATGTGTGCACAGCTAGTAAGTATTTTGTGGCTGAAAATATGACCTGTAGGTTTTTAAAGTTCAACTGCCATTGAAGTCAATGGGGCCCGCCGCAAACTTTGTGGTTCGCAAACTTTTGGCTGCGTTCGCGAAACGTCCTATCGGAAGTTTGTCCATCTCAAGTAATCAGTAAAAAAATAAAAACTACTATTGGTATCACTATGACAGGGAGTACAGGGTGGGTGATCGGGGGGGGGGGGTTATGTGCCTTTGTGTGCCAGTGTCAGTGTAGTGTTGGTACAGACTCAATGTAGATGTCTTCTCTCCTCGGAAGCCAGAACGAAAAGTCTCCAAGAGGAGAGATGACATCACTTACTCTGCTTCTGTTTACATTACAGAAGCGAGGAAGTTTCTCATTTGCCAGTAGCGGTTGTGAGGGAGAGGCCATGAATCAGTGGCCTCCCTCTCAGGATGAATCGCTCCTGGAACAATGCCGACCGCCTAGGGCACAGTATATAGGGTGCTGGTGCACTGCTGCTGACTGCTACCCTATTCTGCTGCAGTCTTTTATCAGTGTAGGGACTGAGGGACAGTCTGCAAATCACTAGCTACTAGGTCCACAAAGGTCCTTTTAAGGACTGGTATAGATGTACTATTTGGTGTGCAGTATATAGGGGTGTAATACACGTATAAAATACTTGCACATATAGAAAGCATAGTATAGTGCATTTCCAATGTGCAGCATTGTGACTGCTGAGCGGTTCTGCAGCAATACTACAAAGAGTGACAAACGCAATCAAAAAAGTATTATAGCTGGTGTGATAGACCAGTGGCCCCCAAAAACGACAGATTGAAGCGGGGTGTTATATACCTTCTTCCACATACATACTGCACTTCTCTAGAGACTTTTGTCGCAGGGTCATTTAAAAAATGACAGGCAGAAAAA
The DNA here is from genome assembly GCF_037356315.1 of Lithobates pipiens. Classification (NCBI taxonomy): domain Eukaryota; kingdom Metazoa; phylum Chordata; class Amphibia; order Anura; family Ranidae; genus Lithobates; species Lithobates pipiens. Next base: position 42,157,527 of record NW_027507718.1, on the reverse strand, counting down.
GAGGCAGGCCCTTCCGCAGGGGTGGTAGGGGTAGGGCAGGAGCAACAGGCTTGAGCCAAAATGGCAAATTGCAGAAGGTGCGTGTGATTACGTCAAAGGACGCACCAGACTTGGTTGAGTGGCTCACTCAGCCTTACTTTTCTGCACCCTCCGCTCAGTGCTCTCTATCTCGGTGCTGGTGTCAGTGCTCTCTATCACGGTGCTGGTGTCAGTGCTCTCTATCACGGTGCTACGGTGCTGGTGTCAGTGCACTCTATCACGGTGCTGGTGTCAGTGCACTCTATCACGGTGCTGGTGTCAGTGCACTCTATCACGGTGCTGGTGTCAGTGCACTCTATCACAGTGCTGGTGTCAGTGCTCTATATCACAGTGCTGGTGGTCATCTCCTGCACCCTCTTCATAGCCTACCCTGACCTTTCCTCTCCTCCATTGCCTTCATGCCCTCCTGAGTCCTGAATTGTCAAAATTTCACAGATAAAAACAGAATGCTTGTAGTTGTCGATCCCAGATTCACTTCATACATGTGTTATGTCAGTGGCCATGTGGTGGGACTATGTGTGCACAGCTAGTAAGTATTTTGTGGCTGAAAATATGACCTGTAGGTTTTTAAAGTTCAACTGCCATTGAAGTCAATGGGGCCCGCCGCAAACTTTGTGGTTCGCGAACTTTTGGCTGCGTTCGCGAAACGTCCTATCGAAAGTTTGTCCATCTCAAGTAATCAGTAAAGAAATAAAAACTACTATTGGTATCACTGTGACAGGGAGTGCAGGGTGGGTGATCGGGGGGGGGGGTTATGTGCCTTTGTGTGCCAGTGTCAGTGTAGTGTTGGTACAGACTCAATGTAGATGTCTTCTCTCCTCGGAAGCCAGAACGAAAAGTCTCCAAGAGGAGAGATGACATCACTTACTCTGCTTCTGTTTACATTACAGAAGCGAGGAAGTTTCTCATTTGCCAGTAGCGGTTGTGAGGGAGAGGCCATGAATCAGTGGCCTCCCTCTCAGGATGAATCGCTCCTGGAACAATGCCGACCGCCTAGGGCACAGTCCGCGGGAGGGGAGTAACATACCCATACGTTACTCTGCCTGCCTATGCCATTCTGCCACAGTATATCTGCTTGAGGCAGTCGGCAAGTGGTTAATCACTTTAGCCCCTTCCTGACAGCATTTTTTGCGATTCGGCACTGTGTTGTTTTAGCTGAACTAGTATACAGCGATCAGAGCTACAAATAGCCACTGATTACAGTATAAATGACACTGGCAGTGAAGGGGTTAAACACTAGGGGGCGATCAAAGGGTTAAGTGTGTTCCCTGGATGTGTTCTACCTGTAGGGGGGATGGGCTCACTACAACATGACAGAGATAACTGCTCCCGATGACAGGGAGCAGTAGATCCCTGTCATGTTGCTAGGCAGAACAAGGAAATGCCTTGTTTACATCTCCCCGTTCTGCCTCTCCTCGCCTCAATCGCGGGTCGCCGAACATCGAGTTTGCAGGACCCGCGGTGCATGCCTGCTAGACGGCAAATTCAAAGGGATTTATGGGTATGCCTTTTTGCCTGCTCGTGCCATTCTACCGGTGTAAATCGACATTCGGCGGTTGGCAAGTGGTTAAAGCACTCCGTTCTGCCGAGCTTGCACGCAGAAGCGAACGCATACGTAAGTTGCACCCGCATATTAAGATGTTCAAACCACACTTGAGGTATTGCCATGATCGTTAGCGTGAGAGCAATAATTCTAGCCCTAGACCTCCTCTGTAACTCAAAACTGGTAACCTGTAGAAATTTTTAAACCTCACCTATGGAGATTTTTAAGGGAAAAAGTTTGTCGCCATTCCACGAGCGGGTGCAATTTTGAAGCGTGACATGTTGGGTATCAATTTACTCAGCATAACATTATCTTTCGTAATATAAAAAAAACTTTTAACTTTTTACTATTGTCTTATTTTTTTAAGTAAAAAAAGTGTATTCTTTCCCAAAAAATTGTACTTGTAAAACTGCTGTGCAAATATGGTGGGATATAAAGTATTGCAACGACTACCATTTTATTCTCTAGGTTGTCTAAAAAATATAAATATAATGTTTGAGGGTTCTAAGTAATTTTCTAGCAAAAATTATTTTAATTTAAACAGAGTCTGAAAAATAGACGCAGTCCTTAAGTGGTTAAGCTTTGACAAAACAGACTTGAAGCTGGTTTCTGTGCAGAGCTGCACCAGATTTTGCACTCTCCAGTTTCAACCCCAATGCATCTAGCTGTTGTGACTTCTACCAACAGTACAGTTTTGTCATTATCAAGTACCCTGGTTCAAATGCAACAGTAGACAAAACTAGGCTTGATTCACACTGGATGCTGATGCGACTCCCAGCAGGGGTCCCGTGGGTCCTAGTTCACCATTTCAGGTCCGATTTTAACCCAAATTTTGGGCTGAATTCGGACCTGAAACGGACCAAAAGACACACACACAGGGCTCCTGTGCAAATTCACACCGAAGCCACATTGGAGATATGTGAACTTGCTCCACAGAGAGCCGGTCACATTCTCCTGCTATTGTGAATTGGATGCAGTGATTTCGCATCCAATTCGCAATAGTGTGAACACGGCCTCAGAACCACTGACAAACACCATTTAGGAAGGGTCCTAATGGGAACAGGTCTGGATCTTGATAGAGCCTTTCAAAAATCAGGCACTCAGAGGATCTGTTGACAACTTTATTTCAAGGATTACACTATTGCTGTGACTTGAACTTTCAGGGTGCTGATGGTCAACCCTTGATTAGCTCTGTCCTGTAGGAATTTCAAAATACAAGTCCAGGTAAAAAACTCCATCCAAGTTGAAGAGTAATCTAGCTGGTAACTGAAAGGACCAAAGAAGACCTTTGGAAAGATTTGAGCTCCCCGCCACCACAATGAGTTCTGGTCACTCACTGATCCCCTGGTCAGATCTTGAGCCAAAGACCATGTTGGGTGGAGTCAAAAGTACTGAGGATGTGGCCAACATTCATGCAGCTATTGCAGGGGCATCAGCAATATATCCTACAGCCCTGGAAGGAGTAGAATACGATTCAAGCATCTTCAGATAGTCATACAACTGAGTTATCCAATACTTGAGGTTGAGAGTAACACTGGTTTAAGAAAGATTCCCAAGCTCTTTTGAGCAGATGACACTACGATGTCCAACTAGAGGAAGCTTTGTATTTACAGATAAAAATATAAGGCCTCAATTTTATTCTGGCAGCAGATGAAAAGTTCTCGTATCACTGACGGAATACAGTGCTGCATACTATATGTAGCTGAACTTGGCCCAAATAAATTATTTAACCACTTCAGCCCCGGACCAATTTTCAGCCTAAGGACCAGAGGTCTTTTTACAATTTCGCACTGCACTGCTTTAACTGGTAATTGCGCGGTCATGCAATGTTGTACCCAAACGAAATTTGCGTCCTTTTCTTCCCACAAATAGAGCTTTCTTTTGATGGTATTGAAAGGGTGAAAGGGTTAACTCTAGGGGCAATCAGGGTGTTAAACCTTTATTTGGGGGGAGGAAGCTTCTCATTCGCCAGGAGCGATCGAGAGGGGATGGCCAGAAACCAATGGCTATCCCCTCATCACGGATCGCTCCTGAAGCGAAACGGACCGCCGCATCCAGTGGGAGGGGGTCCGATCGGACCCCCTACTCGCTGGAAGGCAAGCACGTACATGTACGTGCTTGTGCCTGTACATGCCATTCTGATGACGTACATTGGCATACGGCGGTCATTAAGTGGTTAAAGTGAAAGAAAACATTTAAAAATCCCCACATCTTCAAACATTCTGTTGTCCTACTGATTGTGTGTTTTTTTTCAACTTGTCCTCCTGTTGGCCAATTCTGCACTGCTGTGTTATCTGCATGCTATTAATTCTTGTACTACTCCAATTAAAAAAAAGCTGGGAACACGGTGTCTGCATAAAAACAGAATGCAATGATTTGCAACTCTCATAAACCAATATTTTCTACTCTTACTCTTACTCCTACTCTTGCCAAGTGGGGGATCATGTGATCGCTATGCGATTTCATTCATGACAGCTGTTACTCCTATAGTGATGCTGTGATTGGCCCACAGCTATTACATGGTACCTGGGTCAATCACAGCCTCCGTACCATGTGATTGGCTGCAGCCAATCACTAGTAATCACAGCTGTTATTAATGTAACCCATTAATAAACATTCCAAACGTTGCTGTTACAGTGATACCATTGCTGTTATTATAGTGACACTAAATTACTCCAATGAAAGTATGTAAAAAAAAAAATAAAAATAGTCCCTGATCACCAAAACACTCACCATTCCTCTTACTAAATACCTTGGACTGTCTGCTTTCCAAAAATGGGTCATTGTGGGGGTATTTGTAGTGTCCTGGCATTTTAAAGGCTAGTGCATGTGTGGGCTCCGGCTGACTTTTTTTTTACCCAAAAGTCCAGCGGACTAAGAAAGTATTTTTGCACTCCAATCTGTCCGCCGGACTCGCATTTCGGCGAACTTTACGGCCATGTGTGTGCCAGTCCGCTGTACTTTTGAAATGAACGGACTTTTCCCGCCTGGAGTAAAGTCCGCTCATTTTGAGCGCGTCTCCAGATAGCCGGGGCCAGCGAAGGAGGCGCCGCTGGCCCCGTCACCTGTTATGGACTTAAAGGGGAATCCCTATGCCAAAAAATAGGCGTGGGGGGGCCCCCTAGGTCCATATCAGACCCTTACCCGAGCACGCTACCCAGCCGGGCCAGGAAAGGGGTGGGGACGAGCGAGCGCCAGGCCGCGTGCCCTCAACATGGGGGGGGCCACGCGCCCCCCACCCCAAAGCACCTTGACTTTCCTCCGCATGTGTGGGCGAGTCCGTTCATTTCAAAAGTACGGCGGATAGTCCGGCGGACTTCGTACGCCGTATTAGTCCACCGCAAAAGTGCCGTGTGTGGGCAGGTAGCTCGTTCGGAAAGTCCGGCCACTTGCTCCATATCACCGTTGACCGCGGCTTGCTCAGTGCGCCTGCACGCCACTGTCTATGGCGCATGCGCCATAGACAGCGGTGCCTGTCTTTCGGCAAATATCTCCTAAACTGTGTAGGTTTAGGAGATATTTCTTGGACCTACAGGTAAGCCTTAATCTAGGCTTACCTGTAGGTCAAAGTTGGTTGTAAGGGTTTACAACCACTTTAAGTGCCAAATTTGGAATGTAGATGTGCCATGACCCACTAGTATTTTCCAAACAATATTTGTTGGGCATTATATAAGGCACATGAAAAAACACCTTTTTCAAGACATGCTAGAGTGAAAAGGAATCTTCAAACTACGGCTCTCCAGCTGTTGCAGAACTACACATGAGGCATTGTAAAACTCTGACATTCACAGACATGACTAGGCATGATGGAAATTGTAGTTCCTGAACAACAGGAATGCCATAGTTTGAAGACCCCTGTGCTAGACCATTATTATGCCTCCAGAATTGGGAGTGTAGCGTCTACCCAACATCTCTCTGCTGGTGGACGCTCGCTATCAGCGGCCGTTTACCGTGATCTGTGATGGTCACGGATGTTCCCGGGTGCGGGCACCAGGGGCGCGCAGGAGCAAAATTCTGGGAGGACATCCCATGGACGTCTACCCAGAATAAGCCGACTGCGCTGTAGCTGTCTTTTGGTTATGGCCCAGTCGGCATGTGGTCTAAATGGGCCATTGATATGAATGAATGAATGAAATACTTGTATAGCGCACAATGCAAACTGAACTGAATTACTAATGTGTCTTTGCAAAGTTAAACTAAATTAAATACTTTCTTATTTTTGCTTGGGGATAGAGTGCAGAGGAATTAGAAGTCTTGTCAGTTTTTGGGATGTCTGCACCCCTGAAAGGGTGAAGACACCTCCCAAATTTTGCCAGTTTCGCCTTCAAATTTATTTACTTTTTGTCACATAGCCAAACAGAAAGTGAGGGTAAAACCCTACCAATGTCTTTCCTTGGGGATTCACAGGTTAATCTAAATAGTTTCCCCATTAGGTAAATTGCACTGTAGCATTTTGCTCTGTACACCCAAAATTATTAGGTATCTTGGACTTTGGGGTTTATTTACTAAAGGCAAATCCACTTTGAACTACAAGTGCACTTGGAAGTGCAGTTGCTGGAGATCTGAGGGGGACATGCAAGGAAAATAAAAAGACAGCATCTTTGCTTCTACATGATTGAATGATAAAATCACCAGTGCTTCCACTCAGATTTACAGCGAGTACACTTGTATTGTACAGTGTATTTGCCTTTAATGAACCCCAAAATACCTAATAATTTGGGGTGTAAACAACAAAGTGCTAGAGTACAATTTTCCTAATGGGGACACTAGTTAGATTGACTTGTGTGTCCCCAAGGAAAGACATTAGTAAGGTTTTACCTTCACTTCCTGTTTGTCTATGTGAGAGGAAGTGAAGCGAATTTTCAGAAAAGGGACCCAACGCCCAACATTAAAAATACAAGCAGGGGGTTCTAACACTCACTTAGTTTCACTCAAATGCCCACAATTAGAATAGGATTGTTTTGAGCAAGATTTTAGCTCAGTGCTCTAAATTAGTGGTTCTCAACCCTGTCCTCAAGTATCCCCAACAGGCCATGTTTGCAGGTTTACCTTCATCTTGCACAGGTTTTTTAAATCACAGTCAATGGCTTGGTATTTTGGACAGCTATTTTAGCTAAGATAAATTCCCAAAACATGTCCTTTTGGGTGGTACTTGAGGACTGAGGCTGTGAACCACGGAGCTAAAATGGAAAATTGAATACTTACCTCACCTTACCTTACTGTAATTTTCCTTTCCTGGTGCCTATCCATGGCAGCATACACAAAATCCATGCACATGCTACCATGAAGGCACCAACAAAGTAGCTTATAGACAAATTATCTTTTTTTGTTTTGCCATGCCAATCAGCCTAGTTAAGCTGCAGTTGGGAAATCTGTTGCATGAAAAATGTTTGGGGGGGGGGGGGGGGGGAGAGAGTGTAAAATGCATTACTTGGATTGAGCATGCATCTGCAAAATAACTTATTAACAAAAAACACATAAAACATACAAATTTACTGCAAATATTATTGGTCAACAAAACAGGACTTGGAAAAGAGCAAGGAAAGGAAAAAAACACATGTATGTTAATTTGAGACACTAACAGAATATGGTTTTGAGGTCTGACCATTTTGCAGAGGAAATTAACAGGAGTTAAAAGGACTGCTCCCACAAACGGACAGTCTCTTAAGGATTTTAAAATGTATTAGTCACAACATCTTGAGGAAGATTTTGCAAAATAATGCAGCACAGACAATTAAATCAAAGTGACTAACAACCTACAAACAACGCAGATTGACAACATCAAAAATATTTCAGTGAAAGATATCCCCCCCAAAAATAAACAACAGTATAAAATACTTGCTGTAAAACACATCTGTTTTGCAAAGACATAACAAACAAAATACAAAGAGAAAATACATGTGTTACAAACTCTATAAGGACACCCTAATGTAACACACACACATAGGTTTGTGTGCTAATGAGTAGGGATGAGCTCAGATACGTTCGCATGGAACACGTGCAGAGCCCGCCAAGAAGTCAGCGCAGTGCTGCGCTAATCACAGGCAGTGAGACATTGCCCGATCTCTGCAGCCGCGCATTGGGGCGATGTCTCACTGCCTATGATTAGCGCAGCACTGCGACGACTTCTTGCCGGGCTCTGCACATGTTCCATGCGAACACGCCTGAGCTCATCCCTACTAATGAGGCAATTAAAAACACATGCACAGTCCATGAAACACACAAAATGCAAGTTTGTCTGTGCATGCCCAAAACAATTCAATTGCTGTTCATACACAAAAAGCACAAAAAAAAACCCAAGTCCCTGAGCATTCCCAGAACAACCCAAATGCAGCTAGCACCAAATAAGCCAGCCCCATGTCCAAAATTAAGCACATTATCCAGCATGCTCCAAAATTACAAATGGGACAAACACCCCCCAGGTCCAGGAGGGCAAACAAAGAGCCTAACGTGGGTAAAAGTTATACAACAAATACCATTGCAGTCTATGGGAACTGACTTGTTTATTCTTGTTAGTCCCCACTTGGTTGGCTTATAATCTAGTTATTGGCCTTAAAATGGGTATGGGGACCTGGTCCCACCCTGAGGGACATATATCAATGTCACCAATTTGGACAACCCCAAAAACGAAACAAGAAGTGTCTTTAAAAAATTCACATTTGCTTAAAAGCTAGTAACTTGGAGGGTGGGGTACTCTCCCTGTAAAGTGGTGCATCTGTAGCATGTATCCAAAATTCTGGTTCAAAGATGTACGGCTTTAGAGAAAACGTACAAATCTGCAAGTTTTGAACCCAAAACAAAAAAAAAAACTGCCCCCCCCCCCAATATATACAAGGCCATTTGGGTCTGTTAAGGCTTAAAATAAGAACCCCCACCCCAAACTAAAATAATATTGTGCCTCTCCCACACACTAACAAACCCCTAGCCAAACACACAGCAAGTCAGCCCATGAAAGGGGGGTGGATGCTTGGGGGAAGGAGGGGCTTGGGCACCCCAAAAGTCAACCACCTTGTTCCCATATTCAGGGGGACAAGGACCTCTTCCACACATCCCTAGGCTGGGGTTGTTGGGGCTGCAGACAGTGGGCTTCACGGAATGTGGAAAGCCCCTTTAAACTAGTGGGTACAAGGTGCTTTGTGGTAGTGGTATTGGTATTTGGCTGAGCCCAACAAAGGCAGCCAGCTATGTTGAGTGCACGTGGCCTTGTATGGTTCAGGGCGGGGTTGGGCGATTGCTCTTTTCGCCCCTTTCCTAGCCCTGCCTGTTGTATGCTCTGAAAAAGGATGTGGTTTGGATTGATGAAGGCAGCTCACAGCCTTTGGAGAATGGAGTGGAGTGTGGAGTTCCCCTTTAAAAGCAAAAGTTAGCCCATGGAAATCCAAGAGGTTAGAGGGGGAGGGGGGGAGACAAGATCATTGGAGAATGGAGTGTGGAGTTCCCCTTTAAAAGTAAAAGCTAGCCCAAAGAAATCATATGCATTAGAGGGGAAGGTTAAATGCCCTTTTAGAAGGAGCAAGAGGAGCAAGAGTCTTTTTACATAATTTTAACAGGGTGCATATCACATGTTGGCAACGTAACATGCTAACATGACCTGTGTGCAAATCTATTTTAAAAAATACATTAAGGGTAACCAGAGTAAAAATAAAAATTGTCAAGTTTTGAGGTGTGCCTGTTCAACCCATGCAACTGCATGTACATTGCTTAACATTTACTAAGATTTTGGCCGCGCAGTGAACAAACGCATTGAACGAGCGCAAGAGTAGCTTGCACATGCGCACTGCTTACATTGCTCTCACGCAGTTCTAAATGTACTTGCAGGGACAGCAGGCTTTCTCTGAAAAAGTTACTTCCTCATTCTATTTTTGACATATTTGTTACTTGAGCAGTTGTTACTAAACTTCCTCACATCACCCCATAATATTGGCACCTCCATCTTCTGTCAATATTGATTAGGAGATGTCGTGTGCCATGTCCATAGTGGCGCACAAATTGCATCCTCTTGTGCGCCGCGATCGCTATAGTAAATGGGGGATTTGCGCTCTGTTATCGGCGCACTATTTTGTAAATATGGAAATGTGCGCTGCACCTCGCCGTGCGCCTCTACCGATGGTGCATGGCTTTCGTAAATCACCCCCAGAGTTTCAACTTTTTGGGAATTGGGGTTGTAGTAAAACAGCTACCTGTACTGCCCTTTACTATATTTCAGCAAGTTCCAATAGAACTATCCAGCTGCTGGCTAGTTTTACATGCTTTGTCATCTGTGGTCTCTTAAAGCAGGAGTAAACTACAGGTGGTTAAAAAAATGTAAAAAATTCCCTGCAAGGCAATGTCATAATGTGCTAGTATGCACTGCACTGCATACTAGCACATCATGATAGACTTACCTTAGAACTAAGCCCTCCAGTGCCACAATGTCACCACCGAGTAGGCTGACATAGTCCTCCGGTCTTCCTTTCCTGGTTCGCAGCCTCCTGCTACATGAGTGGCTGAGGTCGGAATGACATCACTCCCGTGCAGGTACGTGGGAACCGCCGTTTACAGCACGGTCGCTGAAGGTGATATTCACAGTATCTACAGGTAAGCCTTATTATAGGCTTACCTGTAGGTACAAGTGGTGTAACTACCAAGTTAATTCTTGAAATAAAATTCTAAATATTGTTTTTATTGAATAATTACTCTAAATTGGTCCAGCTTGGAGCAATATACATTTCATATCTGTAGGACGGTTGTGGAAGCAGAGCATCACTGTAATAGTTGCCACTACTATAGTGTTCTCCGCGATCCTTGAGTCTCTTGTTGAGCAACTGCCCTGCTGCATAGTAACCACAGGGGGTCATATGCTTGGTACCGCTGCCAGGCCGGACCATACCTGGTCAGAGAACACCTTGTATTTTTCCCAATAAATGCAAAGCTTTCACTTACTGGATGAGGCAGAGATTGTGACGTTCCTGCCCCTCCTCTCAAACTTATTTAGTCAGATAACGATTTACATGGGACCTGGAAGACCACAACAATTACTCTAGTAGTGGCCACTATTACAGTAATTCTCCGCTTCCACAGCAATCCCACAGGTATGGAATATACATATTTACAATGGTCCAAGTATCCAAGTATACCTGGAATTCAGCTTTAATGGGACAGTACTAAAAACTGTGGCAATATTGTTTAGCACCAGCATGGACAGCCACTCTATTCGCCATTCAAAATAAGCTTATTACTGCTTGTTAAAAAAATTATGCACGTTTTTATACCACAGAAGTAAAGAGTCCTTACCCAATTGAAATTCTCCACTTTGTTTTTGAAAAGGAGGTACTTTTCCTCCGGTTCAAGACTTTTTTTTCCCTGATACAATCTGTGAGCACTTTATGCGCAGGAAAGACCCAACCATTTTCTTCCTTAAAGTGGTTGTAAACTGTTGTACTAAAAAAAAAAAACCCTGTTAGTCAGTTGCATAATGTGCTAGTATGCATTGCATATTAGCTCATTATGAAATGTGCTAGAATGCAGCCCTCCAGTGGCTCGCTGTCACCGCTAACAGGGCTTCCATCTTACCCTGGTCTTCTTTCCGAGTTTGCGGACTCCGGCTGTGTGAGTGGCCGGTGCCGCGATGATATCACTCCCACGCATGTGCGGGAGTCCTCAGTTCCAGTGCGGTCCTGTGAAGATCCGGCTTACCATGACGTCACAGTGTGGATATCTCCAGTGTGGATATCTCCTAAACGGTGCCAGTTTTTTGACAGCACACTTTCTGTAACCACCTGTTTTGAAAATATATTTCTGGTTAAGTATCCAGAGTTGTGGCGTACTGTTTTTCCCCACCAGGTGGAGCCAGTGGATCCTGAGGTTATAAAACAGGTACTTTGCCTTTGTATTATATTATATTGTGTTGCATTGCACAATAGCTGTGCCAAGGGGATTGAGTCAAGTCAGTGGGGTTATTGGTAGAGTGCAGGCCCAAATCAAGCCAGCAGCTCCTTTGGGGGTTAGTGCTACACGTGGGGGCTTGTCCGGGATCCTGTCACTCTACAAAGAAGCCTGCCCCCTTGGTGCCACCATGGACTCCATCAAAGTAGTCCAATGGTGCGAAGCTGAAGGGAGAAGCTCAGAACGAGCGTGGCCATTGAATTACCAGGGAGCGACTGGGAAGAGAAACAAGTTAAAGAGGTGGTACAAGCATTGTCCCCAGACAAAAAGGCGTATGTGGTCGCAGTGAGACCAGACCATGGGACCAACTGCACCTACGCACTGATAGAGTGGGGACAGGACATCCCTGTAAACTTGCATGGTGTAAAATTGTCAGAGAAGACAGAATTCCTACTGACACATCTCAGCAAGCGTGAAGGGGACTCTCCCAGTCAGAAGCAGTTGGAACCTTTAGGCAGGAAAGCAGGGGCTTCTGTTAAGTCACAGGCAGAACAACAGCTGGCTGATCTGAAACGACAGTACGGTAACATACAGGAGAAGTTTCAGGAGACCTCCAGTTTGATGGCTGAACGCATCAAAGGGTTACGTGTTGCTCTGGAGGATCAGAAAGATGGCCAGATGACACCCAACTTTGGGAAGGTACAGAAGAAATGCGCCCTGGGTCGCTTGCAGGAAGTAACCATCCGGAAGGATTTCCGCATTGACGGCCAGATAGGAGAAAAAGGGCAGAAGGACAAACTGTCTTACACCAGCCTCCTACACCAAGTAGAGTTGGGGTTACAGAAAGGATATCTGGAATCCGAAATTAGAGAGGCTGTAATCCATGCCATCAGCCCAGGTTAAAGTGTCAGGGGCATGTTGGAAAGAAAGACTGGATTGGCCCTTAACCAGTTAATGAGGATACTGAAAAGCTATTATGAGGAGGAAGATACCGCTGAGCTGTATCATAGACTGATAAATATGAGCCAGGATAGCAAAGAGACTCCTCAGAACTTCCTATTCCGGGGCCATCGAGCTCAAGGACCGCTTGCTGTCCACATCAAAGGAAGAAGGAATTGGAGAACACTTTGGAGCCGAGCTAGTTCAAAGGAAATGCCGGAGATCTGTGACTGCGGGATTGAGGAGTGACTATATCAAGCTGCAACTGAAGCAGTATTTGGAAGATCTCTCAACTCCGGATGAAGTACTCATTGAGAAAGTAAATGAAGCAGATAAGATGGAGATTGAAAGGGACCAAGTGCTAAGGTACAGCAGATAGATGTCCCCTCAGACACTCGGGAACTCAGTGTACTGGCAGCAAGCGCTGAACAGGGATCATGACTTTCACCTACTCAGCACCTCCCCACAAGTTAGACGGACTGGAGAAATTGCTCCAGATCCAAAAAGAAATACTGGAGATGATGACAATGTTGATGACCCGTCTGGTGAAACCCCAGACAGAAGAAGTCTCGCTCCCCTATCACTAACCGCCCTATGAAACCAGTACAGAGAATCTGCTTCAAATGTGGAGGAATAGGACATCTCAGGTGAGTGTGCCCAAGCCCAGTAGCTGAGACAAGGGCCAAACGGCCAGCGGAAAACTTCAGAGGGCCCCCAGTGAAGGAGTCAACTGGGCGCCCGGTTGCTATAACTAACTCCACACCGACGCCTACATCTCAAGTCTCTGGGGGCGCAGAGAAGCCAAGGCGGAAGAGAGAGAAACCCCAAAGACCTAAAGGCGAAAATACAAGCCACCAAGCAGGGCACAAGTAATGCATGCAGTGGGATCCCCCTCAAACTGGTGGGACCCTCCCCAATTGTCCCCATCCAAGTAAAGGGGATCTATACAAAAGCTCTGCTGGACACTGGAGCCCAAATGACCATATTATACCTTGGTCGTGGTGTGCCCTCGTCCCCTCCCTCATTTTTGGGACGAACACTGACTTAGTGAGAAGGCTTCTTACACCACTTGTGCTTCAGAAGGGACCCCCCTCTACTAAAATACATCCAATGTTGGCCCAGGCATACCGAGACCTTAAGCAGGAGGAAGAGGCCCCCGAAGAGGGAGTGGAGAAAATCTGGCTCTTGGATAGGGGAAAGAAGTTCATCCAGCCTGGTTAAGTAGTCTGCCTGAGGGCCTTCATCAAGCTAAGTTGGAAGAATCCAGGTCTCTTCATTGTCCTTGAAGGTACAAGCCAGGAAGAAAAGGGGTTAGAACTTATCCCAGAAGTGTTTCCCACCAGAGCTTTGAAGAGCACTCACGGCAAAGTCAGTGTCCATAACACAGCAGCTGTGCCAGTAAGGGTGCCATCCAGACTACTGTTGGGACAGGTTAGCCCAGCAAACCCAGTCTTGGCATGTAGTTTGAAGGATGGATCAGCAGCAGAGATCCTTCAAGAAGAATTCTGCCCAAAGAACACGCTACTTACTCCTGCCTGGAGGGAAAGAGCTAAGGCCTAACTTCTAAAATGGAGGGATGCTTTCTCAAAAAGTGAGTTTGATGTGGGGTTAGCGAAGAGTGCCACCCATCTAATTCGACTGGAGGAAGACGAGCCTTTTTTCAAGAAAGGGTTAGGCGAATGCCATTGGGAGATTTGGAATATTTGAGAGAACAGTTGGCTGAACTCAAGAGAACAGGCATTATCCAGGAGTCCAGGAGTCCTTATGCCTCCCCAATAGTGGTGGTCAGGAAGAAAAATGGGTCTCTAAGCCTATGTATTGATTATAGGACCCTGAACAGGTGAACCATTCCTGACCAGTACACCACACCTCGGATAGAGGATGCTTTACAGAGTCTGTCGGGAGCAAAGGGGTTAGTGTGCTGGATTTAAAGAGTGGGTACTATCAGATCCCCATGTGCCCCGAAGACAGAGATAAGACCGCTTTTATCACCCCAGTGGGCTTCTTCGAGTTCAACCGATTGCCACAAGGCCTGTCTGGGGCCCCAGCAACTTTCCAGAGGTTGATAGAAAAGACAGTGGGTGATATGAACCTAATTGAAGTATACTGGTCTACCTGAATGACATAATAGTGTTTGGGAAAACAGTGGAAGAACATGAAGAACGCCTGTAAAGGTCCTGAAGAGACTTCATGAGGAAGGCCTGAAGCTCTCTATGGAAAAGTGCCAGTTCTACCAGCCCTCAGTGAATTACTTGGGACACATTGTGTTCGAAGAGGGAGTGGCAACTGATCCCAAGAAGTTAGAAGCTGTCACTTCTTGGCCCAGGCCCACCAACGTAACTGAACTCAGGTCATTCTTAGGGTTTTGATCGTACTACAGAAGGTTCGTGGAGGGGTTCGCAAAATAGCCCACCCACTCACTGAGCTTCTGAAGAATCAGGAGGAGGCTAGTGAAATCCCAAATCAGTCGGGAAAGCCAAAAGAAAGGCCCAGAAAAAAAAAAAAGGAGTACATTCAGGACAAGTGGACTTCAGAATGTGAGGAAGCCTTCAGACAATTGAAGTGGAGCCACTGTTTACCACTGCTCCGGTTTTGGCCTATGCAGACCCTACCAAGCCATATGAGCTGCATGTAGATGCCAGTCGAGACGGATTGGGAGGAGTGCTCTACCAAGAGCATGAAGGGCATCTGCGGTCCATCGCCTATGTGAGCAGAAGTTTTATTCTTGCTGAGAGGAACTATCTGACTCACAAGCTTGAATTTCTGCCTCTAAAGTGGGCAGTGGTAGACAAGCTGAAGGACTATCTGTATGGGGCTGAATTCATAGTGAAGACGGACAACAACCCTCTCACTTAGTTACTCACCACCACGAAGCTGGACGCAACTGGTCACAGGTGGCTAGCTGCTCTTTCGCCATTTACCTTCAGACTGAGGTACAGACCAAGGGTTGGTAACCGAGATGCGGATCCTCTGTCCAGAAGGCCTCACGACCCTCAAAATCCCTCAGAAGACTGGACTCAGTTTACTCCAGAATGGGTAAGAGCCCTATGTGAAGGGACAAGTCGATATGGAAAAGGAGGGGCCAGAGCTGAAGAAGTAGGAGTGTCCTCAGTGGGAGTCCCCAGGTGCTATTGCAATGTCTCCCAGGTTGTATAAGAAGGTCTCCCCAAGCTATCCAGAAAGAATCTCAGAAGAGATCAAGAGGAAGATCCACTGTGCGGACTGGTGCTGAAGGCATTGGAACATCAACAGTCTAATGTACTGCAGAAGAGCACCAAAAAGGAAGCCAGGCTGTTACTGAAGGAATGGGATCGGTTGCAGTTGCAACAAGGGGTGGTCTACTGAAGGGGCCCCTCTGATGATCCGGAAGAGAAGTGGCAGCTGTTCTTGCCGGAAAAGCTCACAGAAAGGGTACTGATTGCTCTGCACCAGGGATATTAGCAGACCTCCAGCTGTTGCAGAACTACAAGTCCCATGAGGCATAGCAAGACTGACAAGCCACAAGCATGACACCCAGAGGCAGAGGTATGATGGGACTTGTAGTTTTGCAACAGCTGGAGGTCCGCTAATTGCATATCCCTGCTCTACAAGATCACCATGGCCATTTGGGAGCTGAGAGGACTCTTCAGTTAGTAAGGGACAGGTTCTACTGGCCTTACATGAGGAAAGAAGTGGAGAGTTACTGTCATTCCTGCCTCTGGTGCATACAACAGAAGACATTGCCCCAGAGGGCTGCCCCATTGGGCCATATGGAAAGCCAGGGCCCAATGGACCTGGTCTGCATAGACTTTCTTTGTTTAGAATCTGACCTGAGTGGGCAGGGTGACATCTTAGTGGTAACAGATCACTTTACCCGCTATGCACAGTCATTCCCTACTAGAGATCAGAAAGTAACCACCGTGGCAAAGACTCTCGTGGAGAAGTTCTTCGTCCATTATGGCTTACCCAAAAGGATACATTTGGACAGAGGAAGGGACTTTGAGAGCAGATTGATCAAAAGACTGCTGGATCTACTGGGCATACAAAAGTCCAGGACTACTCCTTATCATCCACAAGGGGACCCCCAACCGGAAAGGTTCAACAGGACCCTCTTGAATATGTTGGGGACATTGACTGCAGAGCAGAAACCCCATTGGAGTAGACATATCACTGCACTGGTCCATGCCTACAATAGCACCAAAAGGGATGCCACCAGGTATTCACCTTACAGATTAATGTTCGGCCATGAAGCCTGATTACCAGTGGACCTGGCTTTTGGCACCTCCTTGGATCACACATCAGAGACCTCCCATCGAGGGTATGTGGATAGACTGAGAAGGAACTTGAAGATAGCTTACGAGGAGGCCCAAGCCACCTTGAACTCTAGAAAAAACAGGAACAAGAAGAACTTTGACCTGAAAGTGAGAGTTCAAGATCTTCAACCAGGTGACCGGGGTTTGGTGAGGAATCTAGGCATCCCAGGCAAACATAAGTTGGCTGATCGCTGGAAATCACAGCCTTATGTGGTGTGTAGGAAACTTCCAGGGCTCTCAGTGTATGAAATTAAGCCAGAAGGAAACACTGGGCCAGTGAAGACCTGGCATCGGAATCACCTCTTACTTCTCACTGAGGCGGTTAGAATAAGCACAGAGGAGGAACTCCCATCCACATCCACAGATCGCAGCTTGCACCCTCTGTAGATGAAGATGAAGATGAAGATGAAGATGAAAAAGTAGAGATGAGTTGGCTGTGGCCTACAGAAACTTCAGAAATTTCAGAAACAGACGCTGATATTTTTTCTGAAGTGGAGGTAGATAATAATGGAAGCCCCAGAATTTGTGCCGGCAACTCATTCTACAGACGAGCTTTGAACTCTTGTTCACTCTCCACCTTCAGACACTGAGAGGGGGGATAAAGATATTTGTCAAAAAGAAATGGATACCGCGAAAGTGCAAAGAGAGACATTCGCCCACCACTCAGACTGACTAACGATACATTAGGCGAATGCTCTGAAGGGCCTCAGTTTGTTAGTAAAATAAAGGACAAAGCAGTGGTAGTTGGAACAGTCATTAATTTGCGACTTGACTACGCAAACTCCCTTTACATAGGATTACCCCAATATCAACTTGCACGCTTACAACTTATCCAAAACACGGCTGCTAGGCTGATAACTGGGAAAAAACCCTGAGAATCAATCTCCCCTTCCCCGAGGAGCCTACATTGGCTAACCGTAAAGAATGGGATCACATTCAAGACCCTCTGCCTCACCCACAAATGCATGCATGGAGACACTCCTCAATACCTACTCGAGAAAATAAATCACTACACTGCAGTCTTCGATCATCTAACCAAAACCTCCTCCCCGTTCCCAAATCCCGGTACAAATCAAAAGGGGAATGGAGTTTCGCTGTCCAAGGACCACGGCTATGGAACGCTCTACCAACCAACATCCGTTTGGAAGAAAACCACCAGGTCTTCAGGAAAAAACTCAAGACCTTCCTCTTCTAGAAGCTGGATGACAAAGCTCATCACAGCTCCTTGAGGCGATTCAGTTTGCGTTGTGCGTTATACAAGTTATTCATTCATTCATGGATACAGAGCTGCGGCTTGGGGACGAGCATGCAGGGGTGTCCCCAGGGCGAGTGGCTTTCTCTGGAGGCACTGCTCTGGGGAAGCCAGGAGCACCAGCAGGGGACCTGAAAAAAAGATGACAAGGGCTGCTGTGTGGAAAACCACTGCACAGAGCAGGCAAGTAGAACATGTTTGTTGTTAAAAATAAAAACAAAACAAAAACACAAGCTTTAATATACATTTTTAATATGTTGCTCTTAATTACTTGTAAATCACCTACCGGCTTGTATATTGCCTCCCTCTGTGTTTCTGGGGTAGTTCCACTATCTGATAATTGTGTTTCCTGACTCTGCTGGGTGAAGTCATTGTCACATGCTGTCCTGGAATGACAACTAGAGGGCATGTCCTTTGTTTCTGTTGTGCAAACAATAATATTGCAATCTTTATCAGACAGCACTTCACATTTGAGGGGGACGTTTTGGGATTTACTAAAACCGTAGCACATAGAATCTGGTGCAGCTGTGCATAGTAACCAATCAGCTTCTAATTTCAGCTTTTTTAATTAAAGTATAACTTAAGGCAAAACTTTTTTTTTTTTTGTTTTGGATAGTGTGGCTAGAGATTAGAACGTCTGTCGGGTTTTTATTGCTGTCTGTGCCCTGGTTAAGGATTGGCCCTCTCCATTTGTCCTGTTTATAATTGAAAATTAAAGTAAAAGAAATCCCTAATTTTGAGTTGTCCCCAGAAAAGTAATAGAGGGGAAATCTTCCGATGGGGACATTAGTCCAGGTGAACTGGAGGTTCAAGGAATTCCCGTAATTTGCAGGGATTTCCTCTCACTTCCTGTTTGGCTGTGGGACAGGAAGTGAAGGAAAATCTTGGCAATGGGACACAGATGGAGAACAAAAAAAAACTGACAGGGGTTATAAGTCTCCCTTGCTTTATCCAAAATAAAAAATAAAAAAAGTTTTGCCTACAGTTTGACTTTAACCACTTACCGATCGCTGTCGGCAGAATGGCACGGCTGGGCAAAGTAACATACCCATACGTTATTTTGAATTTCCCGCCGTGCGCGCGCCTGCCGCAAGCTCCGTGACCATGCCCGCGGGACTCGTGGACTCGATCACCACAGGGATACCCGCGATTGTGTCACAGAGCTCAAGAACTGCCTAATGACAGGACACTCCCTGTCATCAGGAGCAGCGATCAGTGTCCACGTCACACACAGCCCATCCCCCAGTCAGTTAGAAACACTCCCCTAGGACACACTTAACCCCTCCCCGCCCCCTTCACTGACAGTGTAATTTTTATAGTAATCAATGCAATTTTATAGCATTGATTGCTGTATTAATGCCAATGGTCCCAAAAATGTGTCAAACTTGTCCGATGTGTCCGCTATAATGTCGCAGTCACGATAAAAAACGCAGATCGCCGCCATTACTAGTAAAAAAAGAATTATTAATAAAAATGCCATAAAACTATCCCCTATTTTGTAGACGCTATAACTTTTGCACAAACCAATCAATAAATGCTTATTGTGATTTTTTAATAATTTTTTTAAATAAAAACCACAGGGGTGATCAAATACCACCAAAAGAATGCTCTGTTTGTGGGAAAAAAAGGATGTCAAATCTTGTTTGGGAGCCACGTCACACGACCGTGCAATTGTCAGTTAAAGTGGCGCAGTGCCGAAACGCAAAAAGTGCTCTGGTCAGGAAAGGGGTAAATCCTTCCTGGGCTAAAGTGGTTAAGCTTTGACAATAAAACCTAAGAGTTAAATGGTTACTGTGCACAGCTACACCATATTCTTCTTCCTTTATTATATTTTTTGTGGACCTCCTTCCACATTTGGGGTCGGAACCCCAAATGCGACACATTCGATCCTGATATTCCGAGGGACGCTTTGAGAGACGTGCATCATGGGCTTATAACTTCTCCGGCCTTCCCAGCACCTATTCGGACTACCCACAATCCATCATTTGGTTCCATGTTTGGACCTCAAGCGCTGTTGACTCAACTGTCGTAAGACTGATGAGTCCATCTCTTCTGGTAAGAGTATTCTACTTTTCTTATATATCACTTCAGACAAGTTGACATACTTGATTTCACCTGATCTGTGGATTCCCCGATTTCCTTGTGAGGAATATCTACCACAACATTTGTGCACCATCCAACATATGTGGATTTGTTTATTGGGACTCACTAATTTAACTATTAATGGTTTTTAGTATTCACATTTTTTGTATATTGATATTCTGTTTTTTCACAATCACATTATTTTTTATGTATGATTTTTGCTAAATTTAGCACCACACTATTTGCTACTCTATATTTACTGAACTGTTTGTTTGAAGTGTTGGCAGCTGCAAAAGTTTTTTCGGTGTTTGTTTGGTATAGCGCAGTGTTTTCCTTTTTTGAACACCTATTTTGAAGCCTATTAGAGCCTATGGCTCTAACCAGGTGCTTCAAAAACACCCCCACCGCTGTAATTCAGGCGCCCGGCACCCCAAAAGGGACTGGACACCTAAATACGGGGGTGGCAGAGGTGGCCATGGATAGGTTCGTGCTATGCTATGCATGAATCTATCCATTGGTCATAGAGGGGGTGGCTGGAGAGAGGGGGTGGCACCTGTGCACCCTTTTGGATGCACCGCCACTGATAAACACATGCACATTCACATACATATGCATACATGCATACACACATGCAAGCGCTGTTGACTCAACTGTCGTAAGACTGATGAGTCCATCTCTTCTGGTAAGAGTATTCTACTTTTCTTAAATATCACTTCAGACAAGTTGACATACTTGATTTCACCTGATCTGTAGATTCCCCGTTTTTCTTGTGAGGAATATCTACCACAACATTTGTGCACCATCCAACATATGTGGATTTGTTTATTGGGACTCACTAATTTAACTATTAATGGTTTTTAGTATTCACATTTTTTATGTCACATTTTTTGTATATTGATATTCTGTTTTTTCACAATCACATTATTTTTTATGCATGATTTTTTCAAAATAGGTGAACTGCGAGCGCCATGCTCACAGTCTACCCAGGTTTCATAGTTAGTTTCATAGTTAGTAAGGTTGAATAAAGACACCAGTCCATCCAGTTCAACCTGAGTGAGTGTCTACAATTGTCCCTATCCCCGTACATTGCACACTCACATTGGTCCCTACCCTTAAGGAGCCAACAATCCAAGGTCCCCATTCATATACTAGGGCCAATTTTGGACAGAAGCCAATTAACATACCTGCAAGTCTTTGGATTGCGGGAGGAAACCGGAGTACCCGGAGGAAACCCACACAGGCACAGAGAGAACATGCAAACTCCAGGCAGGTAGTGCCGTGGTTGGGATACGAACCAGCGACGCTTCTTACTGCTAGGTGAGAGTGCTAACCACTACACCACTGTGCCGCCACAGTTGTGTTAGAAAAGAATTAATATTCACTTTCCTAACACTGAACTGCCTCTCCACCAATCAGGTGTGCGGGTCTGTTACCCGTCACCTGATTGGCTGAAACGATAGGCGCATCAATTGAACGCCTATCAGGAGGAGAGGACGGGAGATGAGGATGGCAGGAGATGCATGGAGGACCCCGCTCATGGCCGTCACCCGCTGCCCCACCAAGACAGGGTAAGTGGGGGGCAGACGGCGAGCGGGCGGTGGGGATTCACAGTGGCAGCATTTGATGTGCAGTGGTGGCATTTGATGTGCACAGTGGCAGAGATTGATGGGCACAGTGGCAGAGATTGATGGGCACAGTGGCTGCAATTGATGTTTTTTTTTTTTCAGAAGTTTGTTTGCTTGCGCCCCCCTAAAAATTTTGAGCACCAGCTGCCACTGGTTTATATGTGTGTGTCGTGTGTTTATATATGTGTCTATGTATGTTTACCTGTATGTATGTATGCACATTTTATATAAAATGCTTTTTTCTCCGAAAAGCGATCCATGCTCAGATCACTTTTCAGAGGCATTTGACAGCCAGTAGAGAGGCAATATGTTGCCTACCACCCGTTTTAACCCCTTAAATGCATCATCACTATGCTGCAACTGCATGCATGCATGCAATGCACACAGTTGCAGGGGGGTTGAAGTGCAGCCCCATTCACCTAGGAGTGTATTTCAAGGGTGCCCTGACTGGAAAAAGATTGTGAAACACCGACATAGAGGAACCGGTCTCTCCATTTTCCTCCTGCAGCCTCTGAATGCCTGTGGGGAGAGGAGGAGAAGGGGGGGGGGGGGGAATGGAGAAATCAGTTCCTTTATATGCAGCCACCCACTTGGAACTGGGCCCTGGTGTTCCACCATCGGGCTCGGAGAAAAGAGCCCTGTCCGGAGGTCGGGGGGGAGGGGCCTTCATGGTTTCTTGCATTGGGGCCCTGAAGGTTCTAGTTACGCCACTGGGCTTGGCTATCGTATTCCTCTTTCTCCTCGTCTGAATACCAGAGGGAGGGAAAGGCACTTGCCCCCTCATCCCTGAGTCCACAACCTCTACTGCTCAAGTGGTGGATGTGCTCGGGCTGGATGGTGGATGCTGGGGCTTAACCTGGCTTGCCAAGCTCTGTACCAGCATGGACTTCACCGAACTCAATGAGTTTGTAAGTCCCCATTCTGAAGAGAACAATTCCTTGTATTGCTGGGATGTTTCTTCTTCAACCAGGTCCTTAATACAGGACCTGCACATTACCTTTTGCCATGAATCTCTGAGGGGTTCTTGCAGGAAGCACATTTCCTCTGGGTTGAATGCTTGGATTTTCCTAAAGCTTTCTTGCAATGATAAAAATGAAACTCACCTAAGGGCCCCTGACACAACTTTCCAACCCTTCCAGCACAGCTAGACCACCAGACAGAAAGAAACAGTGCCCCGAGCAGTGCATTCCCTCCAGCAACCACCAAGTCCAAACCGCAGGGTCCGAGCGGAGTAACCTCTGACCGTGCAGCCACAGGCTCCCTTCAGGGAGGATCCCCTGAAACAACCAAACATAAGCCCATACGGACAAGAATAAAAGGCACCACTGTACCCCTCTTACCTGGGCCTGACCAGTGCCAGCTCTCACGGTAGCTGTCGGTCTCTCCTCCATCCTAGCAGAGTGCAGTGGGGTACTAAGCAAACCCATCTGGTTTTTGGATTCCCCGGTCTCATTGAGTGCTGGAACTGCCGGTCAACAGACCTGCCCCTAGTCTCTGCGTTCCAGGCGCATGGGACCACGTCACCAGACATGACGTCACCGGCCGGTCGCTGACCAGCGGGGCCATACCAGCAGAACCCTGGCACACAATGCCAACGCCACCTACGGGCCCTTGCATCCCCTGAGCTGGAGAGAGCGGGGACTCCAGAACACCCCCCCCCCCCCCCCATGTACTGGAAGGGAGCTGGGATGGTCACTGCATAACCTTGGAGAGAGAGCAACTCCCTAGTTCCAGCATGCGCTTCCACTATGGCGGAGGAAACAATAACTGAAGCCATGGTGGAAGAGGAGGGATTTAAAGGCTGCATGTGTTTCCTGGAAAATGGGTGGAGCTGCACTCTCTCCAAGGTTGTCTTGAAAGGCAATTTGAGAAAAATTCCCCTTCTGCTGCAGCCACTGTTAAACTAATAGGCTCTTTGAAAAAAAAATATTTTTTTTTAATTCCTTAGATTTTTTTTTTTCCATAAGTAGGGAGTTCCATTTGCTGCTGCCTCCTCCTCCTCCTGGCAAATCTGGGACAGTTGGAAAGTAGAATTAGCTAATGCCCCAAGGACTGACAGGCCAACTGTAGTGAATGTGTATATAATCTAGGCATTAGGTTTTGACTAAAAGCCTTTGCTCTCTTCTGCTCCCTTATCCACCTGCCTATCTTCAACTGTGTTTGCCTCAGTGAATGGTGGGTAAACAAACATTGCTCTATAGCAGGCGTGGCTTTCTAAATCACTGCAACCAGCTTACATGCTCTATAGCAGGGGTCTCGAAACTGCAGACAACATGCCCGACGTGGCCCTTTGCTTGCCCTCATCTGGCCTTTGGAGCTCTATTCCTCCCACTGACCCCAAAGATGTAAAATTGTTTTACTTTGAAAGACAGTAAACTGGCCCTTTGCTTCAAAAGTTTGGTAACAGCTGCTCTGTAGTGAAAGGTAGCTGAATACTGCTTCATAGCAAGCTACTAAAACTGCAACTATCCTATTGTGCTAAAGGCTTGCCTATAATAAATGGACTTGGTAAACAACGTGCATGGCATTTTGTAGAGCACTTTAGGAACATTCTTATATATAATAGCTGGCTGTAAAAGTCAACAGCACTAATATTCACGCCCCAGGTGGGTTGTCTAAACATGTCATGCCTCAAATTTGCTCTTAGGACTAATGCACACTGCAGAATCAAAATAAAACAACCCACCACACCAGGCATTTGAGCTTTTATTTCAGCTTGAACATGGTCTCTTTTGCAAATTTTTTTTTTTTTTATTATTAAGCATAAGCTTCAAACCCTCCTCAGCTCATTTTTCCCTTTTTTGTGCGTTTGAGCTTCTTCATGCACGTTTTTGGGCACTTATGCCACATACATATGACTGGAATTGCAGCCCACAAAAGACAGATGAGAGTTTTTCGTCGGAAAATGCAACAGAGTGTATGCTCCATCGGTCTTTTGCTGGCAGAATTCCAGCGAGTAAAAGATTGAGAGCATGCTCTAAATTTTTCCAGTCGGGAAAAGTTCCTATCTGAAAATGCAATCGTCTGTTGCAATTCCGACGTGCAAAATTCCTATGCATGCTCAGGGCACTTAATTTTCTCAGCTCGTCGTAGTGTTGTACGTCACAGCGTTCTTGACGGTTGTAATTTCAGCAAACTTTTGCCTGACCATGTGTATGCAAGACAAACTTGAGCGGAATCCTGTCAGAAAAGCAGTCATATCTTTTTTCCCAACGAGAAAGTCGATCGTGTGTACGCGGCGTTAGGCTTCTTTTCTGCTCAAAAGCTGCTCTCAAAAATAAACAAACATGTTTGGTGGGGGGTTTTCTGCCTTTAAACTCCTGAAGAAGCCATAGTGTGCAAGGACATATTGGCTAACAGGTAGGGGAGTTTCCAGGCAGAAAAAATAATCTCAAAAGCCTGTAGGAGCAGTTTCCTTGAGCTGCAGTATGCATGAGCCCTAAGTGCAGTCCCAACCTTTAGGATATATTTATTATAGAATTTGACTCAGTTTAAAGTTTGTGCTATGTGTCTGCATGATGTGTGAACAGAGGCCTGGGCTATTTGGAAAGGTGACAAAGTCATTCCTTTTTGGTGGGAATTAAAGGTCACTTTTATAATTTTTGAATTTTATATTACAATTGAATAAAAGCTTAATCAGTTTTATGGCAATACCACAGCTCAACCTCTTAGGAAGATTCTTTCAGATCTGGACCCCCTTTGGTCACCCACTCTTGGTTAAAGCATGCAGTAGATGTTAGAGGAATTAGTGCCAAGGGGCAAAAACTGACCCATTCTTTCTACAACAAAGCAGAAAAGTTTTGGATGGAGTTTAGCTTTAAATTCAAAACTAAGTTTTATTCAAAGATGTAGCACTTGTAGTATACATTGTACAGTAGATGAGCAAATTTAACAAGCACTTCCTTGATTTGCAGGTTCTCATTGTTAACCTTTCTCAAAATACTAATTCAATGGTTGTCATACAGATTGACCAGGTACAGAAACCTTGTTGAAAGTTTTTAATCTGAAGTACGGTATGAAAGCCAATGGTTCAAGATGGTTACCCATGTTGTGCATTTTTATTAAATTCAGACAGCCATTTTGAGGTGTACACAATCTAGAAACCATAGGATACACTAGGGTTGCTACTCCCATAGCACTACCAGCAAGTCATTGATACAGAACATGTAGCCAATGAAGTCACTCTTAAAGTGGTTGTAAACCCTTACAAACCACTTTGACCTACAGGTAAGCCTAGATTAAGGCTTACCTGTAGGTCCAAGCAATATCTCCTAAACCTATATGGTTTAGGAGATATTTGCTCGAAAACAGGCACCCCTGTCTACAGCGCATGTGCCGTAGACAGCGGCGCGCAGGCACACTGAGCGCGGCATTCTCAGCGACGTCACCGCGGCTTCGCCGAATGACAGCTGCGGAGCTGTGAGACCCCACCAACAAGATGGATGCGGCGGACTACAGGGGACAGCGGCGACTTCGCTGGCTCCTGTGTCAGGTAAGTGACACATAATGGGCTACTATGCAATGCATAGTAGTCCATTATGCTTTGCAGGGAATGAAAGGACGTAAACTCATCAGGGTTTACTTCCTCTTTAACCCATGTACTTTCAGGGTAGCAAGTAGCCAGGCACCGAGTTAAGAGTTAAAATAGGATTTTTATAACAGCTTACCTGTAAAAATCCTTTTGTTGGAGTACATCATGGGACACAGAGCCCAAGTAATTACTTAATGGATTATGGGCCACCTTCAGATGTTGACACTGGTATTCCCAATACAGGAAGTTCACTCCCCTATATAACCCCCCCCCCCCCTTCCAGGAGTACCTCAGGTTTTTGTAGCCAAGCAATATACTTAAACCCCATAAAGAGTGGGAGGGAGCTCTGTGTCCCATGATGTACTCCAAGAAAAGACTTTTACAGGCAAGCCATTATAAAATCCTATTTTCTTTATCGTAAATCATGGGACAAGTAATTACTTAAAGGGACGTCCCATAGCAATGCTAATTGAGGGGAAGGGAGAGACAAACCATAGGGCACCCCCAGACCTGAGGGCTTATACTGCTGCCTGCAGCACACTGCACCCGAAGGAGATATCCTCATACCTCCTTACATCTGCCTGATAAAATTGTGAGTGTATGTACTGAAGACCAAGTTGCAGCCTTGCAGATCTGAGTCATGGAGGCCTGGTGACGTACTGCCCCAGAAGCGCTAACCGCCCTGGTAGAGTGCGCCTTAACGTGAAACAGGGGAATCTTACCCCTTAAATCATAAGTTTGAATTATCACTTGTCGAATTCACTTAGTGATAGTGGATTTCAACTCTGCCTGTCCTCTTCCAATCCTCTAGCAGAATAAATAAGACATCAGTCTTACGAATCTGAGCAGTTGCCTTTAAATACATTCACTGCTCTCTCCACATCAAGACAATGTAGTGATGTTTCTTCCATGGGACATGGTTTACAGGGGAAACACACACACACACACACACACACACACACACACACACAATGGCAGGACAATATCTTGGTTCAGGTGAAAACCTGAAACCACTTTTGGCAAAAAGCCTGTACGAGAGTGTTAGCCCTTGTACACACGGTCGGAGAATCTGTCGGAATGAGTCTTATTGGACTGTGTCATCAGATAATCCAACTGTGTGGTATGCATCAGACTGATTCCGTCCGAATCTCCATCCGACCCAATTTTCCAACATGTTGGAAATATTTCCCGACCAACTGGGCCGGACGGACCTAATCCGATCATGTGTAGAGCATTTTCATCGGACCAAGTGCCACACATGCTCAGATCAAATTCCTACATCAAAGCTATTGGCTACTAGCCTGAATGCAGTCCCATCGTAACTAAATTATGTCATCACGTTGTGAAAGATCGGATTTTTCGCCAACTTGGCCCGACCGTGTGTATGCAACAGTTTCAGACAAGATCCGACGGGCAAAATCCAACGGATTTGGTTGTGGAAATCTCCAACCATGTGTACAGGGGCTAACACCACTCTGTCCTCAGGAAATCAAATATGGCTCTTTACAAGAAAGAGTAGCCAATTCTGAAACCCTCCTTGCTGAGCATATAGCAACCAAAGATACCAGCTTCCTTGTCAGAAGGACTAAGGGAATATGCTGTATCCAGGGCCGTCTTTAATTTTGATTGGGCCCTGGGCAAACATTTTCTTGGGGGCCACCCCCCCTCCATTCTGAGACATACAAAAAAAAAAAAAAATAGCAGGTAGACTCAAAATCAGTTTACTGCAGCAGATCTTGCAATTGGTAGGGACAGAGGGACAGAGGGACCTACTGCAGGATACAAGCAAAGACTGCGGACATACTGCAGGAGACAGAGACTGCGAACATACTACAGGTGATGGTCAGAGAACTTTCAGCAACGCACAGCTTGACAGTTGAATAACACAGCTCAGGGTTTAAGCAGTCAGGCATTTTATGGGTGCAAGGACATACCTGGGCAGCCAAACTCACTACATACATTTAGAGGTATGTGGGTGGGGCTTCCATTCTTTGATCTCACTATAACAGCCAGGAGCTCCACTGATGCTTTGTAGGGGGGGCCCGTTACCCGTGAATTGGGGCCCCGATGAAGGTTTTGCAGAGTGCACAGAGGACACGGGAGGTTGTATTCCCGCTCTAGCCAGCTGAGAGGGGGCGGGGCCAGGAGCTCCACTGACGTTCTGACTTTGCCCCCGTGCAGCCTGTATGCTCGGAACAGAGCGGTTGTAGTGAGAGCCAGTGATCGGAGTGGGAGTGTCAGTGGAGCTCCCGGCCCCGCCCCCTCTATACTGGCTGGAGAATAGAGGTCCGGGGCAGGGCCGGGAGCTCCACTGATGCTCCCACTCCAATCACTGCTCTAACTACAGCCGCTCTGTTCTGAGCATACAGGCTGCACAGGGGCGGGGTCAGAGCGTCAGTGGAGCTCCCGGCCCTGCCCCCTCAGCTGGCTAGCACGGGAATAGTCCTCTGCACTCTGCAAAACCTTCATTGGGGCCCCAATTCGCGGGTAGCAGTGCGGGCCCCCTACAAACATTGGGCCCAGGCTGTATCGGTTCAAATGACTGTTTTTGTAACACTGACAAAACTAAAAATGCGAGTCCCAAGGGCTTAAAGGTGATTTAACTGGCGGATTAATCCACATCACCCCTTGCATAAAACCTCCAGCTAAACAATGCGTAGCAAGCAGTCTGAAATAAAATTGATAAGGCTGAGACTTGGCCCTTAATAGTACTCAAGGCCCACTTCTTCTCTACGCCCAATTGTAGAAAGGCAAGAATTCTGACTGATATATCTCCGAGGGTGCCAACCCTTGGATTCACACCAGGAAACATAAGCCTTCCAGACTAATATAGCTCTGGACGCTGGCTTCCTTGCATTAATCAAAGTGGAGATAACAGACCCGGAAAGCCCACGTTTCTTTAGAATGTGGTTTTCAATAGCCAGGCTGTTAAATTTAGCATTCGTAAAGTAGGATTGAATATTAGCCTTAGTGGAAAGGACCCTCCACTGCCATCTTTATGATTTCTGCGTACCATGAGCCATGCTGGTGCTACCAGAATTACCAGCTCTTTCCAACTTGATCCTGCAAATAAGTCATGGCAGCAACTGAATATGGGGGGGGGGGGGGGGGATGCATAGATCAGTGAAAACTGATCCCACAGGGTTACCAGCGCATCTGTTCTGCATGCGAGTGGATCCCTTGTCCTGGACACAAAGTTGACTAACTTCATGTTGAAGCTAGAAGATCTACGGCCGGAGTCCCATCTTTGGCAAACAGCCCGAAAAACATCAGGGTGAAGAAACCATTTCCCTGGGAATAACTGCTGGCGACTTTAGTCCGCCTGCTAATTCTCTGCTCCCAGAACTCCCGGAACACTCTTTTCTGGCAAAGTTACAATATGGTTCCCCTCTCTCTGAGCTGAGAGACACTTGGTGCCCCCTTGGACTGCCCGAATCTCAAAGATGTTGATGGGCAAAGCTCTTTCAGTACTTGACCACTATCCCTGGACAGTAGTCTTTAGTAGTGCTCCCCAGCCTGAAAGACTGGCATTGGCCGTTACTACTTTCCAGATAATTGGTCTGAAGGATTTTCCTTTCAGCAGATTCTAGGTTAGTAACCAACTGAGGCTTTGGGACACTCTTGGGGACAGCCGCATTGGCAAATCCAAAGCTTGGATCGTTTTGTTCTAAGCAACAAGATACCTTTTTGCAACAGCCTTGAATGGAACTGTGCCTAGGGAACTGCTTTGAATGAAACTACCATCTTTCCTAACAACCTCATGCAAAGGCAAATTGAGGATTTTCTTTTTGCCCTGACCATCCACACCGGCTCTTGTATGGAGCTGATCTTTGCCAGAGGCAAGAACACCCTTTTCTGGGCTGTGTGCGTTATCGGTTTTAAAGGAAGACTTATCTAGGTTGAGAATCCAACCCAGAAATCCAGGCAACTGGTTGTAATGCGTACACTTTGCTCCAAACAGTCCACTGACTGGTCTATTGATAGATCGTCTAGGTACACCAAGACTGTTATGCCCTGTGCCCTTAACATGGTTAGAGGTGGGGCCAGTACCTTTGCGAACACCTGGGTGCTCTAGCTAGCCCAAAGGGCAAGGCTACAAACTGAAAGTGCTGCCATTCCACTTTGAATTGCAGAAACCTTTGATGAGCGGGAAATCTAGGGACATGCATATATGCACCCCCCTGACATCAATGGATGCCAGAAATACTTTCCTGTAGGATAGAAATTACTGACCTGATTGACTCCATGTGAAAGGAGTGGATTTTCAGGAATGAAGATTCCTTAGATCTAGCATGGGTCTTACATCTCCATTTGGTTTTGGTACCATAAACAGGTTTGAATAAAACACCAAACCTTGCTCTTCTGTTGGGATCTATATGATCACCCCATGAGCCAATAATTGGTCTAATGCTTGAAACAGACAGCCTTTGCCCTGGATCTTTGGGAACATATGAATTCAGAAAACAAGACTAGAAATTGCCGAAATTCTAGTTCCATGATGCACGATAAAGAAATACAGATTTTGCAAGTTCAGAATTTGTTAACAATGAGGATAATTCCACATTTCTAGTCTTGCCATTCTTACATTTTAGAGAGTTTAAAAAAAATGTACTAAAGCGGTTTACAATTCAGAAATATTTATAGCTTTAATGGCTGTAAGTAAAAACACACCAACCCTTACAAGTCATCAATAATTGTGTCCAACTTTATTTGGCAGTGATCCGTTAACACAGTCATATGGCTGACATTTGGTTCAGGGAGTATATGGTGGAGGCTGAGGAGCTTCTGCAGAGATCTTCTCATATGCTGGCGGAGCTCCTGGAGCCTGCAAATTCAAAACATACTGTAGTTAAACTGAAATGTTAATTCTTGAGTCTTTTGTACACATCAAGGTTGAACATGAGGAAATGTTCATCAAGATTTAGTTTTACAGGAGCCCACGCAGCCAAGATCAGAGACCATAAGGTACCAGACTGAGGCAAGTGTCAGGAGACTACAACACAAGTCCATCTTGATGTACTTTCATCAAAATGCACATTAACCACTTAAGCCCCGGACCAATTTGCAGCCAAAAGGACCAGGCTCTTTTTTTGCGATTCAGCACTGCGTCGCTTTAACTGACAATTGCGCAGTCACGCGACGCCCAAACAAAATTGGAGTCTTTTTTTCCCCACAAAGCTTTCTTTTGGTGGTATTTGATCACCTCTGCGGTTTTCATTTTTTGCGCTATAAACAAAGAGCGACAATTTTGAAAAAAATAAATTCTATATTTTACTAGCTATAATAAATATCCTCAAAAATATATGAAAAAAAATTACCCCTTCAGTTTAGGCCAATATGTATTCTTCTACATATATTTTTTGAAAAAAATATTTCACAATTAGCGATTGATTTGCGCAAAAGTTATAGCGTTTACAAGATAAGGGATAGTTTTATAGCATTTTTATTAAGATTTTTTTTTTTTTTTTTACTAGTAATGGCGGCGATCAGCGATTTTTATTGTGACTGCAACATTATGGCGGACACAACGGACATTTTTGAGACTATTGTCATTTATACAGCAATTAGTGCCATTTAAATGCACTGATTCCTGTGTAAATGACACTGGCAGTGAAGGAGTTAACCACTAGGGGGCAAGGAGGGGTTGTGTGACGGGTTTTTTTTTATTGTAGGGGCGTAGCCTGGCATGTGATGTCACTGATAGTCTTTCCCTATAACAAAGAACAGATGATCTGTGACAGCCCAGTAGGAAGCACGGGGAGAGGTTTGTTTACACAGACCTCTCCTCGTTCAGCTCCGACACCATCGCTGGACACCTGCGGCAATCAGGTCCACGGGTCCTGCAACCACGGTCAAAGAGCTCAGGACAGGGTCGCTTGCGACCCACGGCTGGTCACTTAGAGAGCAATGTACCTGTACGCACTTGTGCCCAGCCGTGCCATTCTGCCAACGTAAATGTGCAGGAGGTGCTCCTTAAGTGGTTAAGCAGAGAACACTGCAGGCTCTGATAAGCCAATAGGAGTCATTAAAATATAAAGACCAATAAAAAGATTAAAAACGCTTTATAGACTTATGCTCTAAATATTGGGGACCTTAAGATTCTAAACTAGTCATACTATGAAATGTTCTGTGTTTTTACTGCAGTCTGCACCTCACATATGAATGATCTTTCATGAAGAGCTTCATTACCTTATCACTTTCTAATGCAATTTTGTAAGGAGCAGGGAAAAAAAAATAAATAAAAAAAAAAAAAAAAAAAAAAAAAAAAAAAAAAACACACCTATTTAGAAAATGTTAGGCTTGTAATAATTTTGTTACTATGTCTCTACCCCCCGCCCCCCAAACACAATGAAAAAAAAAAAAAAGGGGGGGGCCCACTGTTAAAGTACTGGGATTATTCATTAACTCACTGGTAACATTACATATTAAGTGCATTCAGCAAAAAAAAAAAAAAAAAAAAACACCCCGTTTGCACACATGACTTGTACAGTCAGTGGCTGCTACAATGCTGTGGACCTTTGCTTTAACAGATGGGGGTTGGGAGGATTTGTTTGTTTAGGCACTAGGTCTTCTGTTCCAACAGTTTTGCTTACATTTTTGTATAGTCCCTAAAACTAGTGGCAAAAAAAAAAAAAAAAAAAAAAAAAGTCTTATTCATGTAGTTGCAACTAGTTGTTGGCTAGGACTACCATCTTTGAAGTATGAACTACAACAGCTAACTGGAGAACAATTGAAGATCAGTCATCAGATCTAATATTTTAGGAAACCTCCCTGGATTGTTTGCGCTTTACAGTGCATATGCTACATGGATACAGAAAGGGTGGAAGCTACCAGAATGAAGGCCTCAATATTTACATTTTTATTTTAAATTTATCTCACATTTGATAGAGAAGCAGATGCAAAAATTATAAACTTACAACATTCAGCGTGTTGTAATCCTGTAATGGCACTTTACACTCTGCAGGCTCTCTTGTTCCACCAATCATAGCACAGATCGCAGAAGGACGGAGCTGCCGAGTCTTGATAGATAAACAGATATTAGTTAGAATTGTGTAGTACAAAAAAGTTTTCTGTACATGCATATGAAACTTTTCTTACCCCAAGTATTTTATAGCCACTCCTCCTCTTAAAGTACCAACATCCAATTATTAGAACAAGGGCAACTATGATAGCAAGAATAGTAATTCCAGCAGTCCTAGAAAAATAAAAAAAAATAAAAAATAAAGTTCATTCACTTACAGTGCTCAGTGAGCACACATCTGAAAACCAGGCAAGAAAAAAAAAATCTGCAAGTATACAACAGGTTTCATGGTCCTGTCCAGCTTCCCCCTGAAACTGTTTAGCTTAAAGCAGCTGTAAAGGCTCAAGTTTTTTTTACCTACATGCAGAATGTAAAAGACCTTTGTGCAAGAGCCCCACCTTATAACTTACCCAAGCCCCATCTTGATCCAGCGATGTGCACAAGAGCAGCAGCTTTCCCAGTTCTCTTCCTCATTGGCTGAGACAGAAGCAATTGGCTCCCACTACTGCGAATCACAGAGATTCAGCCAATGAGTGTAGGGGCAGGGCTGAGCACCATGTGTGACTGGACACAGAGCAGCTTGGGAGTGAGCCTGCTCAGGTGCCCCCATAGCAAGCTAGTAGAATCCTGCAAGTCTAGATGAAGAAGGTGGAAAATGGCCAATTTTTTTAAATTACTTTGAGGGTATTGCCAATTAATGGGCAGGTCCCACTAAAGTGGGGGTGAAGTGTGGCCATGGCAAGGTTTGTAATGGAGTGTAACCATATTCTGCTCCAAACCTACCCATATTTTGAAGGCTCCATGTTTAATCCAAAATCAAGAAGTCTCACCATATGGACTGAGTGCATTAGCACTATCAATGTAATAAGGTCACTGGGGATGTCAGAGGCAGTTAGCACCCAAAAAGTGTCAGCTTGCACATCATACCACACAAAAAAAAAAAAAAAAAAAAAAAAGGTACACACTTTTTGATTTAATTAATTTAAGTACATCCCTTGACTGGGCAATTACCAGTTAAAGTAGCGCAGTGTTAAATAGCAAGAAATGGCCTGGTCATGAAGGGGGCAAAATCTTCTGGAGGTCAAGTGATTGAAGTGTTTAATTTTAAACAAGCATGCAGTAACATGTCACCACAGGCCAAAAGGTGTCAAGGAGCCTCTTTTAATGGGGAAGGCTTTCTTCTTATTGACTGTCCAATCCAGCATGGCCTCCAACCCTGGTCCAAAACAATAAGTCACCCGTGAGAGGTATCCCACAGAGTTTACTTTTGGACGCACTATCCCCCTGCCATGTTTTCAGCCATAAGGCTGTCCTTGCTAAATTGGTCAGGGCCATGGACCCCTCTCCCCTTCCTTTCCCTCATCCGCATAAGACCTACCATCCTGAATTCTTTACTATGCATACTTCCAATTTTCCCCCTTTCCTCCCACCACACCTACCTGCCCCCTCCCCAATATGTATGTGGGCGGGAGGGGAGCCCCCCCCCCCCCACGGCCTGTATACCTCACTGTATTCCTTTGTTAACTTAAATGTCTTCCATCTCCCTCACTTCCTCTGGGATACCCTACTTCAACCCTCTTTGCCTGCGCCAAGTCCTTCCATGCTATACATCTCAGTTTTTTTGTAGCCACTCCCTTACATTAAGGGCTTCTACTCCCCTCCACTTTTTTGGAATCAGGCTTTGCCGCATTCAAATGCATGATGAGGGAATTTCTCTTTTAATTGGAGTGTCAATATCTTAATATTTCCCTCCAGTAGTTTTTAATCTTTGGGCAGTTCCACCATATGTATGCCATGCTCCCCAATTGTCCACAGCCTCTCCAACATTCCCCAGATTGGCCTATTTGATATTTTGCTACTATATCAGGAGTCCTGTAGCACCTTAAGCATTTAAAATGTGTTTCTATCATCCTAATATTTATTGTAGACCTATGTACCAGCTTTAAAATAGTCTCCAAGTTCTGTTGCTCACCTCGTGGACCCATTTCTTCCCCCCCCCCGCCATTTTTTAATATATGTTGGCACCTCCAACTCACCCTCCCATCTCAGTATCTTGTATATCTGCAAGATCCCTGACCGAGCAGTTTTCCCCCTCACATATCAGCTCAAATGCTTACAGTTTCTCCATCTCTCAGTGGTCGAGGTAACGCTAAGACAAAAATGTCTAAGCTGGAGGTACCGCCTTTTTTTTAGATCTAACAAATCCTTTTCTTTTAGTGCATCTAATGTTTTAATCCCCCCCCCCCCCCCCCTTTTATTATGGGTCTTAATTGGATATTCTTTTTTTATCCATTTCCTTCCCAAAATACTTTTCCCAGGTGGGAAAAAGGTCATTCTCTTAAAGAGGAAGTAAACCCTAATGGGTTTACTTCCTCTTTCATTCCCAGCAAAGGTAAAGCATAAATGGACTACTATGCATCGCATAGTAGTCCATTATGTGTTCTTACCTGGCACAGGAGCCAGCAATGTCACCACTGTCCCCTGTAGTCCAGCGCATCCATCTTCTCGGTGGGGTCTCGCTGCGCACGGGAGCCGACATGCGCGGCATCTTAGTCGTTGACGATGCCACGCTCAGTGCGCCGCTGTCTGCGGCGCATGCACCGCAGACAGCAGTGCCTGTCTTTCGGCAAATATCTCCTAAACTGTGTAGGTTTAGGAGATATTTCTTGGACCTACAGGTAAGCCTTAACCTAGGCTTAGCTGTAGGCCAAAGTGTGTTGTAAGGGTTTACAACCACTTTAAGTGCATTAATGGGGAATTGCATTTCCACTTATTGTGTACCCCCTCCCAAACACTAAACACATTCTTTGTAAGTGTTGGACACCACCACAATATAGAACATTGGGAGGGTACAAATATTCTTCCCCAAATTTGTGTGCACCATTCTATGCTCCATTTCAACCCCCTTTTTTAGTAGAATTTTGTCCATTCTACTACCCATGTTAATACTGCTGCTTCATAATATTTTTTAAAGTCTGGTACACTTAGTCCTCCCTGATCTTTTTCCAGCTGCAGAATCCTTAAAGATATTCTTGGTTTCTTATTTTGCCAAATAAGTTTTGTGGATAAGGTCCTAATAATTCTAAAGTATGCCAGAGGGATATACATCGGGAGCATCTGGAATTTATACAATATTTTGGGCAGTATAATCATTTTTAAAAGGCGTTTATCCTTCCCATCCAGGACAAAGGCGCGTCTCTTCCAACTCCTAAAACCCCCCTCAGTATCCATGTTTTATAATGAAATTTGTCTATAAATTTGAACATATTGTATTCTCTTTTCCTTCTTTCAATACCTCTAGTAATTGTGGCTGTCTAAACTTCCTTACTCAGTCCATATCTAGTTCCCAACCCATTATAGTAAGCACAGAGTTTTGGGACTAATTTCTCTGAATTTTTTTTTAAATATTCCGCAGTGAAGCCATCAGGCCCAGGACTTTTCCCTCCTGCTGCCTCCTTTATTACCTGATCCATT
Source organism: Lithobates pipiens (assembly GCF_037356315.1). Lineage (NCBI taxonomy): Eukaryota > Metazoa > Chordata > Amphibia > Anura > Ranidae > Lithobates > Lithobates pipiens. The sequence continues at coordinate 42,120,865 of NW_027507718.1, read as the reverse complement.
TCTTGTACTGTTATTGGGTTCACCAATTCCTGCGCTGTCTCCTCTGATAATCTAGGAACATTTGCTTGAAGTACGCACTTTTTTTCTATTGTTCTTGTCTGTGCAACCTTAACTGAAAATAACTGCTCATAAAACTCCCTGAAGACTCTTGCGTACTCTCGGTATATGTCATCCTCATTTCTTGTTCCATTAATTCCTTTAACTCCTCTCTTAATTATTAATTTTATGCTGCAAATCCAATTCTTGTCCCCCTTTTTTGCTCCAATCTATAAATTTCCTCCCTTAATACTCTACTCTTGTTGTTTCCCTTTGCTTCTAATGAGATATACATTCCTCCAATATAGGCTTTATGGGCTTCCCAAATAGTATTCTCTGCAATCTCTCCAGTTTCATTCATGAGGAAAAAGAGTTCCAACTCCTTTATTACTTCCTCTCCCTCTAATTCCTTATCAAGTTTCCACAAGAATGGTGGTTTCTGCAGCCCCAGAACCTTGATTATCATCATTGGGGAGTGATCTGACACTGTTCTAATTTCTATACTTGTAGATATCACACACGCCAATGCCCTATGTTCCACCAACCAATAATCGATCCTGGTGTATGTCCCATGCACAGGGGAAAAATGCGTAAAATCCTGCATCTTCGGGTGCTGCATTCTCTACACATCAATCAAACAGGAATTGATGCAGCTGATCCTTTATTGTTCTCAACCGCATGTTCCTTATCCCCTGTGCATGGGACGTACTATCCAGTTCTGGATTCATACAAAAGTTTAAGTCTCCAGCAATAATCACCAGCCCACTCTTAAACTCCCATAATTTTTCAAGCGTTTCCTTCAAAAATCATTGGAACTCTATTGGGACAGTATATATTAACAAGAGTATACTTTAACCCCCATAGCTTTCCCTTTAGGAAGAGGAACCTTCCTTCCAAATCCCCGAGCTCCAGAGTAAAGCGACCCTCTCTTCCTATACCAATAGCCATCCCCTTTGATTTACTTGACATCGAATCGCCATAGTACCACTCTGGGTACCTCCAGGAATATAATCTAATCTTGCATTCATAGGATAGGCGAGTTCTCTTCTTGCCCCAATAAGGGGTTAAGTATTTTTCTTCATCTTTTCCTCTAAATTTTTACCATTTTGATGTCCATTTTGGTTTTCCTGCTCTTCCATGTTGTAAAGAAAGTCTGATTAGTTTGTAATTCTCTCACTTGTATTTTTAACTCTGCGATTTCTTGCACTCAGTTTTCTCCTCTGCCTCCTCTACTCAACAAATGGCCCAGATCCATCCTAACGTTTGTAATCTCGCTTTTGATCAGGTTTTCCCCATCCTCTCAAACATTGCCATCATCTCTATTTTCATAGGCATTTGAGCTATACCTCTGGTCCTCTCCTTCAGTAGTTTCTATTTCCCTCTCCATTTCCATACCGTCTCGTGTTTTATCTCCTTGAGCTCCCTTCTGTTTAGCTGTCTCTTAGTACTCTTGGTTTGTGACTCCTCCCCCCCCCCCATTCCTGGGCTTTTGGGGTTCCCCTCTTGTTAAATATTTCTGTATTGAGCTTGCATTTACACACTTGTATTTAGGCTCTCCCTTGGAGTTTTGGGAGCAGCCTCTCAGATTTTACTTGTCCAACCTCAAAGCAATACATTTGTAATCCTTCAAAATATACAAAGAGGGAAGGAGACCAGTAGTCGGGATCCATACTACTTCATAAACGCCCCGTCCAAAAGATGGAAAAAATCAGATATTCTTTAATTGACTTGTCCCTCCTCCAAAAATAAGTCAGTCAGTTTACCCTTTGACACAGTTAGTAATTATTTTCCTTTACCATACAAGAATACCATTACATTAGTAGTAGGGCCCCATTGATTAAGGGAGGGTCCCTTGCAATATACAGTTTAATTTTCCCTCCATTAAAGGAGAGTATTTTTTTTAATATATATATTCAGGGTGTCTCCTCTATCATCAGAAGCTCCTAGCTCCCTGCTCTCTGCTTATTCTTTGCAGTGCACCAGTTTAAAGCATAGAGCACATACCTGGGGGCTGCTCAGGGAGGATTGGGAGGGGGCAGGCACAGTCAGCAATCAAGTCCAGCTCACCAGCAGTCCAGGCTGGTCACAGGACTCACAGGGGTTCCCTCTCACTTCTCCTGAACAGTCCTCCGTCGCCTCCATTTTCAGACATGAGCTGTGGGGTACGTGCATCAACAGGGGTCTCCACTTGCCGCACTCTCCTGCCTGGCTCCTGATCTGCCGCCAAGCAGGGCCAGATTGGCCTACTGGGAGATTTCCCGGTTGGCCGCTTTTAGTTGCAGCTGCGTTAGGGCTTTCTCCTGCGGATCACAGCGCTGGCTGGCTCTGTTCGACGGCCACGCTGTGACACGGCCCTGCCCCCCAGACCGGCTGGTGTGATAGTAGAGAGAATTAACGTTCCACCTATCACATGACAAGCTGGTCTGGAGGGGCGGGACTGTTACAGCATGGCACAGTGCCTGGATAGGAGGATCGGTGGGGGGGGGGGTTGCATATAGAGGAAATTAGTTATCTATATTCCTCTATGCAGCCGCTGAATGCCTGCAGGAGTGAGAGAAAGAAGAGAATCGAGCATTCAGCGGCTGCATGGAGGAATATAGATAACCAATTTCCTCTATATGCAGCCCCCCCTGTCGATCCTCCTATACAATCCAACTTTTTACTGCCCCCCCAGTTCACCTTGTGCTCCTTTTTCCCCCCCCCATGCTCTCAAGTTCCCCCCCAGCACTCTCTGCTCCCCACCCCTGTGATCTCCACTCCCCCTGCTCTTTGCCCCCACCCATGTGTTCTCCAACCCCGCCAATACTCTGCTCCCCCTTCTCTCCAGCTCCCACCCAGTGCTCTCCACTTCCCCAGGACCAGAGGACAGGCTGACTGGGGCCAGAAAATGAGGACGGCTGAAGGTGCAGGTGGCCAGGGACCACTCCATCTCAGAGCAAACAGATCCTCTGGAAGGAGCACCGTCCCCATCTAAAACAAGAACAGACCCTGCTTGCTGCTGCCCGTCATGGATATCCTGCTGGCATGCAAGGTACCGTACCGAGCATCAACACACCTTCCCACAGACAGGGACTGCAGACTGGCATGGGGCACAGGAGGGGCTGCAATGATTGGCACAGCGAGACTGCATTCACGGCACAGTAAAGCTGCATTTGATGGGCACAGCGAGGCTGCAATGATCTGTTGCATCAAGTCTGCAGTCTGAGGGAGTCTGGAGGAGAGGAGTCAAGAGTGGGAGCACTGCCAGGATGGGGGTCATGGGAGAAGTCAGACTTGTGTGGACTGTGGAGAGGAGACTAGGATAAAACCAGAGCCACCAAGCTGGAGCAGACTGAATGCCCTGCACAGTGCACCCGAGAGGTCAGTGACAGCGACGCTAGGCCAGTCGGGGGGGGGGGGGGCACATCTAAAGCGTTCCCCCTTACCTTAGTGTATTCTTTCTGCAGAAGGTGGTTCCCCCCACGTTCTGAGTTCCTGGGGTCCCCCTGGATCATACATACATCTCCCTATGTGATTTCATATCTATATATAAAATACACTCTGCATCAAATGTGCTTTAAAATGTATGGTTTTCCCTTTCATGAAGATGATGACGTTCTGCTGTTGGGCTGGTATGAAATTTTTTCCAGGGCTGGTTTTTATTCCCAGTCCAGCCCTGCCGCCACGCCCATCGGCCTCTCCATGTGCTGCCATCAGGCTCCTCCCCCAAACACTCACATCAGCATGACACCCTCTCACCACAAACAGCCGCGTTTTAATGACATAGCTGGAGACAGGGAGGTGACCCTGCCATTCCCTTCTTGATGGCATCAACCAGGACCTCATGGACCGGAAACACCCTCTTCTCTTCCAAGCCCCTGTACATTTGATCATGCAGGGACAAGGTTTTCCTTTCCTCTTGAATACCTAAAGTGGTGTGAATGGCTCCTAAGAGATCCTCCACTTCAAGAGAAAGTTTATACCAAGAGGATCTTTTGGATTTCCCATCCACAGTATCCTCATCTGACTCCCCCCCTCAGACGGCACTATCCGCATCATCCTCATCCCTTGAGCCCTCTGGCTTATCCCCACCCGCTGGGACAATAACCTCAGGGATAGGTGGACCCCACTGCTGTGCTGGTGGAAGGTTACTCTGGGACTGAGGTAACTGAAAACTGGAGAATAACTCTTTAAATGACCTAGAGAGCTCCCTTACCGACGCCACAAGGTCCACACCCTACTCTGTCTGCTCCCTCACCAGCCCCTCTAAATACTCCCTACAAAGTGCTTTAGTCCAAGACTCCCCCATAGAAGCCCTACACGAAGGACACTTAGACCCATGGGGCGATTTGCTGGTGGCTTTCTGAAGTATAAAAGCAGACAAAAGGAGTAGCAAGCACCATCTGTCACCAGCACTGACCAGAGGACCACCAGGAGTGCCCCCCCCCCCCAGGACCAACCACCACCAGTGGAACGGAAGCCTCCTCCCGTTGCGCCACACTAGGTGCCATCAAATGGCCCTCCCCAGACCTCCGCCTTCCCCAAGGTTAGCTGGAGCACACGATGGCAAAACTGCAATGGCCACCAGGGATCCTCAAACAATTGGCCACCCAGGACCACCATAGAGACAACACCCCCCCAGGTATAAGGAAATAGCCTCAGAGGAAACACCATAACTGAAGGGCTGAAAGGAGGTTGAGGCTTAAATCTGTATTGGAAGGCAGAGTTTCCTAGAAGGGGAGGAGCCGGGGGTCTCTATGGTGGCTGTCCTGAAAGAGCCTTGGGGAAAAAAAAAAAAAAAAAAAAAGAAAGATTATATACATATACACATTCATTCAAGTTTATTGACAGAACTGCAGATTGTCACCGAGCAGTGCTGTGAGCACTACACATCCAGTCCACAGTGCTGCTGCCGCCATCTCCCCCTCGCTGTACCAATTGGTACAGCGAGGGGAGGGAGGAACCAGCGTCATGACAAGACACCGGTTATGTTTACAAGTGATCGCTCCCTCATTTGATCACTTTGCTGCAAAATGCCTAGTAACTGGCCACACGTGGTAAACAGTCGATATCAGCAGCAGTTTACCCGGCAGTCATGGATGTTTCCGGGTGCGCACAGGAGCAAGATTCTGGGAGGGCGTCCAGGGCCATTAACCACATACCGACTGCACTGTAGCAATCTTTTGGCTATAGCCCGGTCGGCATTTGGTTAATGGCCATGTCATCAGCAGAACGTGCAACAAGTCTGAAATATATCACCATACTCAACAATTCCTATACCGAGGTTCCTGGAGCTATACATTTAATGAAATATTACACAGTAAAGTATGCCACCTAAATTTGGTCAAAGTGGTTGTAAATCTCAGACATGAAATCTGAACAAAGCATAGCCCTCTATAGTATGTACATGTCTCAATCAAGAGCACCAAGTGCCATTTAATTCTGTTGCTTTGTTCCTCTGCAATCAGCATGAATCACTTTCCTGACACCAAGAAAAGGTGACAGGGCAGGGATCTCCAACTGATTGGCAGCCTGAGTTCTGTTCCTGTGTGGAGGAAGAGCCGGACACACATCTCTTTCCTCCAATTAGCTCTGATAGCTGTAGAGCAGGCCTTCAGCTCTCCATCCCTTTTTCTCTGAACTCAGACAGGTTTTAAAAATTCAGCACACTGGATAGATTTAAAAAAATGTTCATAACAGCTGTGCAATTTGAGCTATAAATCTTTAATATACTGTATAATTACACTAAAATTTCAGTACCACTGCAATAAAATTACATTGGCTTGCAGAACCAGAGAGAAGCAAAAGCCAAGACATGACTTCTACTTTAAAAGCTGCAATTAGTGTGCTGGAATTGAGCTGATGCAAACAAAATGTATGCAGTGCCTCAGTGGAGGTGGAAAATTTGGAGACATGCCCTTTTCTAATATGCCAACTAGCACATTGGGACAAAAAAATATTTTTCTTTCGTTTAGTACTTCAAGTACGAGCTAGGATAGACACAGTAAGAATACGTTTATATATTGATTTAGTAGTATATTTGTAGTATACTTAATACACTGCAGTGATGCTTAAAGAGGACAAGTTCACATTTGGGGGGGGGGGGGGGGGGGAATAAAAATGTATATACATTTCTCCTGCTACAGGAGCCCGCTTTGCTTTTCACCAGACAGCCAACAGTCCCGGATTGAGGACACTGTCCCCAGACCAAGTCTGTTCACGATTTTGTCCCTGGATTGGATTTGAACAGAAGCTGGGGCAATTTCAAAAACCAAACAAAAAAATTTAAATAAAAATTCTGAACTACACACCCCTGCTCCACCGCTCCTACTAGCTTAGGTGGATGTATTCCCCCCCTCATTATCTGTGCCCCTTTCTGATGATCCTGTGCTGTTCGGAGGGGAGGGAATATTTTTTTTCAGTATTGGGTCCATGTTCTTCTGCCTTGGCTCAAGTCCAGGCCAGCCGCCTACCTGCTCATCTCCTTGCCTTCCCTGGTGGATTGATCTTCCTCCACTCCCACAACCCAGTAGTAGCCGGGGCCCAGAGAGTAAGATTTGACAGGCTGTGAGGTGGGTGGTGGTGATGACGGGCAGAGAGTCACCGATTGCCGCCGTTACTAGTTTAAAAAAATAAAAAATTTTAATATGTCCCCAGATTTCATTTTAAAAATCTGGTCACCTTATATTGGGCTGCTTGGGTGGGAGAAGCTAATGAGGGTTGTGCATTTCCCCCCCCATGCTTTTTTGGGTTCTAGTCTCCACCTTGTGCTGCATATAAATAGGGGGAAGGCTATGCTCAGGAAAGCAGCAAGAAGTCTATCATTGAAGATGTAACCATCAGCAACTCACTAACCCCTGCACAGGATTCTACCTCACAAGGACTCTTCCCCAATTATGGACTACTACCCGGAAAGTATATCATAACTAGCTTAGTGCAACAATATACTGCGATTACTGAGAAGGCCCCATCACAGGGCACAATGCATCTAGAAGTAAGGAGTTGAGCCTGTGACGTCATGCTACTGCCATTTCCATGTATTCTGGCGAGCAGGCTGATGCCAGTTTTCAAAGTGCACCAATACTACATTCTTAAGAGTATTTACATGAATACATTTTATAAATGGAGAGCACCATGTCTTTGTCCTTCTGTTCCATATGAGCTACATTTCATGAAACATGAGCACATTTGGAATCAGAAGGTACAGTTATCCTGAATCTGAGGACTGGGGAGGGTTTGCTTTATGAGCTATGCCAGCCAGATGCAGGGGAGTGTGTTTAAGTGCATTTGAAAGGTGAGCAGGTTTACCTCTTGGAGGTGCGCAAGTCACTGGCGGAAGAAATGATAGCTGACCAATAATACCACTGGGGTGTATTGGACTTTTATATTTATTTTTAATGTCATTTTGCAAGGTTGGATTTATTTTTTAAACCTATTGGTTTTTTAGTTTAATTTACACATTAAGTTATATATTGTTGTACTACACCAATGATAAAATTTGCAGCGAGTGAGGTTGTGAAATCACGATATAAAATGTTTAGCTAGCAACAACTGTGCTGTAATAGTCACATCTTTTAGATATCTGGTTTGACAGAGGTTGTGTGATTGGATAATTTTACTACCTGGGAAGGCATGCCTAGGCAGCCCGGGCCTAGATAGTTAGAAAAGAACAGTGTGCATTTTGGAGCATATTGTACTAGTGTGACAAGTAAAGTTGCTGAAAGTTCAAAAGCCTGGTCTGCAGTTACTAAGAGGGGTGCATGAATGTACATGGCATATCAAAAGAATAGGGCCTGTAAAGCACACAGGGTTGAAGAGAAAAGTATAGAAGGCCATCACGATGGATTAGCTCAATAGGAGGGATGAAGCATGCAATTGCTATGGGTAACCATAAACTGGTAGACAGCCAGACAGAGTGCTACCCATCATGGGTGGGTTGCTGGTCAGTGTTCTGGCTTGCTCCCCAAAAGCAATCAAGACCAAACCTGTGGCATGCAGATCGCATGAATCTACCTGCATGGTACAGGAGAGCTGGGAGTTGAGTGCATGCATGAGGTCCACACTTTGGGCATTTCTGAACTTCATTCTGTCACAGAGTGACATGGCAGAGGGAAGCTGAACTGGTGTAGTGGGACACAAGCCTTGTGGCGTTGCCCTCTAAATGATACAATCTGGAAAGATGTGCAGTGAACGGGGACAGTATTTCACAGAAGTGCCCTGTATGTTGCTTCACAATGGCACACAGTGTACAGCTCACCTCCAAGCTGGGGTTCCAACTTAAAATTGACCTACACTTAAACACGACCCGGTCTGGTCCCAGGTATTGGGGAGCGTGAACGCAAGAGTACCCCCATGTGCAGGGTGAGTAGGCCCTGCCCACAGCTCAGCACCCTCGCAGTTCATTGAGTACTACAACCCATTTGCTGCAGTAGAAGACGGGACTTTTACTTTATTCACAGATATGGACCTTGCACGCACCCTTGAAAAGATTTCTCCTCACCTTTCTGTTCTGGGGACAACCAGAGATGGGAAAAATAAAATAAAAAAATCCACCCCACACGAAATCCTGACAAAAGTTTTAGCATATCCCAAAAAAAATAAAAAAATATAAAAAAATTCTGCACACATCAATTAATGAAGTTAAATAGTTTAGCTGTAACATTTGTGTCATGTAAAACTAAATGTGTCCCCATTTCTGACTGTATGACACCTCTGGGAGAAAACCGCGATTATCACTAGCGGCTATAGCAGCCACTAGCGAGAATTGCAAAAAAATCCACTCCAAACCCCTAGAGGGGAAATTTACCATAGGCTTCGATAAAATATTGCATACCAAGCAACGCTGTTTTTTTTCCCAGTACAATCTTTTGAATAAAATTTACTTACAATGTGCCAAAATAATCACAAGGCAGAAAAAAAAAAAAAAAAAAAAAAAAAAAACTGATCACCAAGAATGTATTATAGCATTTAAATTAATGTGACGCTGCACTTCCTATAAATTTCTATCAAAACAGCAGCTGTGCTTTTTATCGGATATAAATTAATTTATGCTGTAATGTGCCCTTTAGTGCTGGGTGAATTAGCACACAATTATATAAGTTATGGATGTACCCTCTCCTGGGGAAGGTGGAAGAACAGAGGTGGCAATGATCCATGGTTAGAACAAAAAAAAAAAAAAAAAAAAAAAGTGGTCATTAACAAGCCATGGCTGAAATAGCAGACATGTGGGTGTCCATTTTAAAACCAGTTGCTTGTGCATGTTCAAGTGTTGCAGGCAACTTCACAGCCTTCCAAACAACTCTAAATTCAAAATGGAGGGATGGGATTGGATTCAATGTAGGCGATCAGTAGATCTATGAACAGGAGCACCCCAATCCCATTGTAAAGGGTCTGTAACAGACATGTTCAAAGTCAATGCAGTGGCAGGTGAAAGACCCAGGTTAAGAGAATACCATATTAGGTTGTTTCTATGCACCGCACCCCATGCACGATTCTGGCCAAAATTACAATCACAATTTTTTTGCATCGGGAACACACACACCAAAAAACCTGTCAAGTTGGGTGTTGCTTATAAAAGCCAAACCATGCAACATTTTGGGTGGTGGGCAAGGGAAACCACTTTGCTGCAAAATTCCTAGTAACTGGCATACATACAGCAATCAATAACATTGAAGGTACCTAAAATACATGAAATGCAGACAGTTTCAATAAGACCAAAAAAATATTTTAACCCATAAAATCTTCAATTCTGAAATGACAGAACCCAAAACTGCCTCCACTTAGTTTGAAAGGCATTGATTAGCAACATTGATGCTGTATCTATATTGGAACCCAGGCTGGAGTGTGAAGCTTATTCAGAAAATTATATGCTGTGAGCATAATACCTGATAATTAAAAAAAAATAAAACTTACTCTTCCACACTGAGCCCAAGTGGCCTGCCTCTGCCAGAGCTGTAAGCCCCAAGACCACTTGATGAACCAGGACGGGGCATTCTCCGAGGTTCACACAACCAGCTTTTTCTGAAACGTGAGAACAAAGCACTGTTTAACACCATAATTTCAGTCGCATAGTAAGGCTGCCTCTGATCCCACACCTATATACCCTTCCAGCTCCTAATTAGTGTTTAAGGGTCAATTAACTCATTTAGGAATTTGTACAGCATGTAGTATGCCTGAACTGTGAGTTTGAACTGATAAGGGTTCTTATACAATTTATCCTTTGCTTTTAAATGCTAGTTTGAAACTTGCTTACTGCTTGTTTATATGATATCGGCTTTGCTGTGGCATAACACATATTTATATTGCAGGCTTAGTATTGACCCAAGAACAGTCAATACTAAAACATAGGCTGTTCAGATGACCTTTATGTATTGTATTGCTGAATAAAAAAAAATATATTGGCACTGATTTTTTTTTGTAGTGATCTATGGTAAAATGGTTCAAAAGAATAAATAGTGGGGCATGATAACATGTAAGGATGAGCTCCAGCGTGTTCGCACACCCCACGTGCAGAGTCCGCCAGGAAGTCGGCACTGCGCTGCCCTAATCACAGGCAGTGAGACATTGTCCCAATGCGCGGCTGCAGAGATTGGGAAATGTCTCACTGCCTGTGATAAGCCCTGGCGGGCTCTGCACGTGGAGTGTGCGAACATGCCAGAGCTCATCCTTAATAACATGCAGTAACACATGCTATCACAGACTGTATTGAGAAAGCAGCTTTTTTTTCCGTTAGTTCATATGCTCGCAGCAGGTTTTTCTCAACTTTTTTTTTACCCCAGAAGAACACTTGAAATATTTTTTGTGTCTCAGGGAACTCATGATAAGGATAGCCCATCTGGGGTCATTATAAAAATGCACCTTACATTGGTGGTTAGAATACGACCTTTGCAGACAGCTAAAAAAAAACACTGTTGCCCAGTTACTGGTTCTGCCACATGGCAATGGACATGGAACTATGAAGGCATCATCAAGGCACCTCTATCAACTTCTGGCAGAACAGTAGTTGAGCCTGGCTGCTTTAACCATTTAAAAAAAAACATTCGCATGTGCATTCATAAATATATGTTATAACCAAATACTGCATGCTAATGAATGTAAATTACTACTACAATCATTCTAAAGCTTGCCATAAGTAGCTGTAACCAGCATCCCTATAATATCTGTAGAGAACAGTCCCAACTGAGCATATAGGATTTTTTCCCAAAATGATCCAGTATAAAACAGGCCATAAAAGGTTTGAATCTGATTTGAACCATCTATGGGCAGGCTGAATGTACCCAAGTCAATCCATTGATCAACTTGGGTACAACCAGAAAACCAGCATGTCTTATTTTTGCCATGCCATTGTTGCCAGCAGATATAACTGCTAGCAATAATTGCAGGCCCCCCCGCCTCTCCTGCTAGGAGAACACAATAGCTCCCCAACTGATTTTGTTGATGGGCGAAACATTGATCAATTTTTTTTCCTGTAACCCAGTAGTCATCAACCCTGCCCACAGGCCAGGTTTTATGTATTACCTTGGGGAGATGCAGACTAGAATACTGCAATTACTGAGCAGCAAATTATATCACCTGTGATGTATTTCAGTTATCTTGCAAACCTGGCCTGTTAGTGGGACCTGAGGACAGGGTTGATGACCACTGCTGTAACCCATTGTTGCAGGGCAGATAATTGCAACATCTATGGCCTGCCTATAGCCTGGCACACACTGGGGTTGCACGAAAAAAAAAACTGACAGCTCCGGTCCGGAGTCGCTGCACCAAACCGAATGGCCGGCTTCTGTCGGACAGACCTACATACACACGGGCAGAATGTCAGCCGGTATTTTTGTACAGGCAAATGTCTACCGACATTCTGGGCGTGTGTATGGGGCTTAGTGCTTTAGTGGTAACAGGCGTTAGGCTCCTTTCACACCTGTGTTGCATATTAAAGTGCATCTTTACGTAAAAACTAGAAAAGGAGAACAGGCAGGCTTTTTAATGCAGAAGTTACCTACCTCCCTATCCTCCCCTGTATAGTGAGCTGTGAACATGGATCTCACTGTAGAAATTCGGCAAACTCAAAAGTGGCAACAACTGATACCTGGAAGCTGGTCATTCAAAGATGTGGCCAGTGAGGAGCACTAGGACACCGCATTGCTGCAGCCCAGGTGAGTATAGTTCCACTTTAATGTGCTTTATGCTGAGGCAGCCCATTCATTTGAATAGGATGTTAAGGCCAGCCATACATGGAGCAAATTTCTTTCCTGCAACCAATGGTTGCAGGAAAGAAATTTGCTAGATTCCCCCATCAACACAGACAGTGTTGATGTGGGAATCTATTCTGCCAAGCCATTGTCTTCTCCCAGTGGGGGGGGGGGGGGGGGGTAAAGAAAATACTAAGCGCAGGGCGGGCATGACAGAGTTAATAGAGGGTTAAGAGAGACAGGCTTTGGTCACGAGGGGGTGGGAGCAGAGCTGAGAGGGCGGAGGATCAGGCAGCTAGAGGGGGGAGTGGCTTCATACACAAGCTCACTCTGGTCACGCAGGGGCGGATCCAGGGGGGGGGCAACAGGACAATTGCCCCCCCCGAAAATATCACACTGTCACGACTGACTTGCAGGCTGCAGCGCTGCTATGCCCAAGTCTCTCTCTCTGTCTCATCAGCGATCAGCGGCGCAGAGAGAGAGAGAGACTCTGGTGTATTACACGGCGGCACTGGACCAGGAGGAGCTAGGAGGTGGGTGGAGCTGAGCCGTTGGCTTGGCAACCCTGCACTCGTTGCTAGCGCCTGCCCGCCTGGCGTCTAGCAACGAGTGATGTCATTGAGACAGTCACGTGACTCACGTCAGACTCGGAGTCTCAGACTCAGAGCCGACGTCACGTGACAGGAGCTGCCTGGAGGAGCGGTGTAGTGTCATATTTTGCTCCCCATCATAGAATGCTCCCGAAGTGGCGTTGCGGCCAGAAATTTAGCACTGCGCATGCGCGATGCGTTCCAAATGCTTACACATGCGTTTCAGAGGGTTTCCGACAATGTAGGTCAGTGAAACCGTCGGATAATGTCACGGAAGTGAGGGGAGGTAATCGTGACATTAACTTTAGACAGAGCGGCGGAGAGAGAGCAGGTAACTGTGGCTCAGGGAGGGGATTACCTCCCCTCACTTCTCTGACATTATCGGACTGTTTCACTGGTCTGCATTGTTGCAAATCATTTGAAACGCATGGTGCAAGTGTTTGGAACGCATCGTGCATGCGCAGTGCTAAATTTCTGGCTGCAACATCACTTCCGGAGCATTCTGTGATGGGGAGCAAAATATGACACTATAGGGGCACTGTGTGACAGAGGCAGAGCGCCAGCAATCTTCCCTTTATGCGTCCGCCCCTGAGTGTGTTGAGTGTGCTGGCCCCTCCTACCTGCATCACCTCATCCCTCCATCTTGTCCATACTCATCACAATCACTCCCTCCGCCCCGACAGCAGGAAAGTGACGTGGCAAGTGACAATTGGCAACAAATGACAGGTGACATGGCAAGTGGCAATCTGTATCTGGTGGCAGGTGACGTGGCAAGTGACAATCCGCAACGTGTAGCAGGTGACGTGGCAATCTGCAACATGTGGCAGGTAACGTGGCAAGTGACAGTCCGCAACGTGTGGCAGGTGATGTGGAAATCCGTATCTGGTGGCAGATGACGTGGAAAGTGACAATCTGCAACATGTGGCAGATGATGTGGCAAGTGGCAGTCTGCAATGTGTGGCAGGTGACATGGCAAGTGGCAATCCGTATCTGGTGGCAGATGACGTGGCAAGTGACAATCTGCAAAGTGTGGCAGGTGACATGGCAAGTGACAATCTGCAACATGTGGCAGGTGACGTGGCAAGTGACAGTCCGCAACATGTGGCAGGTGACGTGGAAATCTGTATCTGGTGGCAGATGGTGTGGCAAGTGACAATCTGCAACGTGTGGCAGGTGACGTGCCAAGTGACAATCTGCAACGTGTGACAGGTAACGTGGCAAGTGACAGTCCGCAATGTGTGGCAGGTGACGTGGAAATCCGTATCTGGTGGCAAGTGACAATCTGCAACGTGTGGCAGGTGACGTGGCAAGTGACAATCGGCATCTGGTGGCAGGTGGCGTGGCAAGTGACAGTCCACAACGTGTGGCATGGCAAGTGACGATCTGCAACTGGTGACGGGTGACACACTCTGGGCTCTCACTGATTCTGCATTATGGTGAGTTGAACCATTTCATTTTATATAACATTCTATATAACAATGTAATAATAGAAATAATGCGCTTCCAACATCCTGACACCATATTAACCATGGTGCCGTCATGATTGAAACGCTAGCACCAGCCATGTCCCCGATAAATTGCCCGCAAAAAAAAACTTATTTTCTGGCAGTGCCCCTCCCGAGACTAGACTCTGGATCCGCCCCTGTGGTCACGAGGAGCGAGCTTACAGCATGGCTGGTGTGGAGGCTCTGTTTGCCAGGCTGAAAGCAGAGGCGGTGTCCAGGGGACCTGGATGGCTGGAGGAGAGACTGTCAGCGGCACTGGGAGGAGGTACTCCGGTGGCCAGTGCGGTGGGGGATCGAGTGGTGCGAGCGCGGCGTTCCAGGCCGCCGGCGCGCTTCTCCCCTGACCCCCCTCTCCCCCTCTTCCCTATGCTACGGAGCGGCAGGGTAGGGCCTGCTCGGGGCCACCGGCGAATCGTGCGGCGGTTCCCGCGGGGGGAGGGGCTCACATTCACGGAGGAATGTCGGGAGGCTTGGGGGGGATGGCCCTGGCAAGTCTGCGGCGGTGGCTGGGCCCAGCAGGGGGACTGTGAAGAGGAAGGAGGCCCTGGCTTCTGGCCTGGAGTCGGCGGGGGCGGGGCCTGGACATGATGGCCGGGGAGGACTGAATGCTGAGGCTGCTGAGACTGGGGCTGGAGGGTTTGGGCGCAGGGATGGATGGATGGGGTCGGTGGGAAGGCGCCCTGGCTTGGGCTGCGGCTGATGATGTGCTGAACAGAGCGGGATTTCAGGCGGCAGCTGGCGGTGGCAGTGGGCGGCGCAGCGGCTGGCACGGTCTGGACCAAGAAAGCTTTGAGGAAGTCCAAAGGCGGATCCGGCGCGCTGCAGAAGAAGGTAGTGAACCGCGGATCCCCGGCAGCCAGTGACGTGTTTGCTGGTGGGCCTTCGGCGAGTGAGGACGAGATGGTTGCTGAGCGCTTGGAAGGTGAGCTGTCGCAGTCGGACGACGATGGGCAGCAGAGACAGACGGCCGCTGTCGTGCCGGGACCTTCGGCTGGTGGGACCCCCTCCAGGCATCACGGTAAGCCTGCATTGCTTTTTTCACGGGATTGTATGTCAGAGTTGGGGGGGGGGATGTGGGACATGGGGCAGCGGGGCGGTCGGCCGCGACCGTGCCTTCCCCTCCGGTGTCGCTGGCCAGCAACGCAGCCGGGGCGGATTCCAGGTTCCAGGGGTTTCTAGCCGGCTTGAAAGACCTGATGAGCAGGTTTGAGCCTGGTGGGGGGGGGGGCGTTTGCGGCTCCGGAATCTGCATGGGTGGCTCCGGGGGGGAAAGGGGGAGGGGGCAGGGGTGCCGGAGGCTGTGAGCGCGCCGAGCCAGTGGCGGCGCCTGTGGCAGTGACGGCGGTACCCGTCAAGGAAGTGGTGGGGGGGTCAGACAATGCAGAGGCAACTAAGTCTTCAGTGGAGGCCGCCGCGGAAGGGGCAAAGAAGCAGGATTTGGTTAGGCTGGCGGATGCGGCTAAGTGCGAGGTATACGTGTGCTTCGAGGGGCCCCTCGGAGCTCATTTAAAACCAGAGGTGCGCGAAAAAATCTGGAAAGGGGAATAGGTAGAGATTTTTGCGCTCCTGCCGTTAGAGAAGTTTAACTTGGACAGGGTTAGGCCGGAGGACAGCAAAAAAAGATGAGGAGAAGAGGCGCTACAGGCTCATTCCCAGGACGTTTGCGAACTGGTTGCAGGCCTTCACGATCATGGCGAGTGTGATTGGGGAGAAAAACCCAGAACACTGCTCTGCATTATTTTGCTACCTGGACGCCGTGGGAGAGGCATACCGAGTCTACGGGGGAACGGCATGGCTGTGGTATGATGAACAATTCCGACAGCGTAGGGCGATCGCCCGTCCTTGCGGTGGGACCACAAGGACATCAGTCTTTGGATGTGTCTGATGACTTCGGCGAGACCGGCGAGTCAGTTTTTTCCAGGAGGGGCCGGTGGGTCCACCAGCCCCGGACTATCGGCCGCAAGAAAAAAGGGGATGTGTTGGCAGTTTAACGAGGGAGCCTGCAAGTTTGGGGGGTCGTGCAAGTACAAGCACGAATGTTCTGGCTGTGGCGGCGGACACCCCCTGTCCCGCTGTTTTAAGCAGGGAAAAGGTAGGTCGGGAGATGCGGTTGGAAAGGGGGAAAACGCCGGTGAGAGTGGAAAAGATGCAGCCTTTCCTAGATAGGTATCCCGATAGGGAGGCGGCCCAGTTGCTGGCCCCCCGGGGGCTTTCGGAGGGTTTTCATATTCCATCTAGACTGGTCACCGCTCCCCCAGTAGCTCGCAATTTGCGATCGGCTCTGCAGCATGCGGACGTGGTTACGGAGAAACTGCGCAAGGAGGTGGCGTTGGGCCGCATGGGAGGTCCCTTCCCGGCGGCGCCAATTCCGGACTTGGTAATATCGCCTTTGGGTGTGGTGCCAAAGAAGGAACCCAACAAGTTTCGGTTAATACATCATTTGTCGTTCCCAAAAGGGGGTTCGGTGAATGATGCGATTGACCCAGAGGTTTGTGCAGTCTCCTACATGTCTTTTGATGCTGCTGTGTTTTGGGTACGCAAGTACGGACAGGGAGCACGGATGGCGAAGGCGGACATTGAGTCGGCGTTCCGTTTGCTCCCGGTTCATCCAGACAGCTTTCGCCTATTAGGTTGTCACTGGCAGGAGGAGTACTACGTGGATCGATGCTTGCCCATGGGATGCTCTGTATCATGTGCATTGTTCGAACAGTTTAGTTCGTTCCTTGTGGTGCGAGACGTCGCGGGAGTGAATTCGATCATACACTACTTGGATGACTTTCTCTGCGTGGGCCCGCCTGCCTCGGAGGTGTGTGCGATCCTTTTGGCTACGTTGGAGCACGTGGCGGAGAAGTTTGGGGTCCCGTTGGCACCGGAGAAGACCGAGGGGCCGGCGACAGTATTGAGTTTTTTGGGCATAGTGCTCGATTCAGACAGGATGGAATGTCGACTGCCGGAGGACAAGTTGATGGCGCTGAAGGCGGAAGTTCGCGGGACCATAGGATTGCGGAAAGTTCAACTCAGGCCTTTGCAATCGCTGCTGGGCAAGCTGAATTTTGCGTGTCGCATTTTGCCAATGGGAAGGGTGTTTTGCCGACAGCTGTCGGCTAGTACCGCAGGGGTGAAGTCGCCTAAGCACTACGTGCGCTTGGGTAAGATTCATAGGGAGGACCTGGAGTGCTGGCACACGTTCCTGGCTAATTTCAACAGTTCGGGAGGTGGAGGATGGGCAGGAGGCACGAGATCGGCGGCTGCTGGTTTTGTATTTTGTGTCGAGGCAGATGGAAGGCGGGGTGTCGGTGTCAGGGCTGGACAAGAAGTTGGCTGGTCTGGCATTGTGGTTTAAGTTTCAGGGCTGGCCGGCTCTGACCAAGGATTTCTGGGTTAAACAGGCGGTGAGGGGTTACAGGCACGCTAAGCCGGACAGGGACACGAGATGCCCGGTGTCATTCGAGCTGCTGGGCAGGTTGTTGACACAGGTGGGGGTCACCTGTTCATCGGCCTACGAGGTAGTTTTGTTTCGAGCAGCGTTCGCCTTGGCATTTTTTGGGGCGTTCAGGATTAGTGAGTTGGTGAGCCCTTCTAAGCAACAAAAAGGGGGGTTAGGGGTGGTGGATTTGGTTTGCGGGGCGGACAGACTGTCAATATGGTTACGGCGGTCGAAAACGGATCAGCGGGGCAGGGGCCGGAAAGGTGCAAGTTTTTGCATTGCACGGTTCTCCCCTGTGCCCAGTGGAGCTGGTAAGGGGGTTTCTGGCATTGCGGCCGGAGGTGGGGGGTTCGTTGCTGGTACATCAGGATGGGTCATCGCTTTCTAGGTTTCAATTCGTGGCGGTGTTTAAGAAGTGTTTGGCAGCATTGGGGCTGGGTAATCAGCAATTTTCCTCCCATTCGTTTCGGATAGGGGCAGCGACGGAAGCGGTTAGGTGGGGTTTGGACGAGGCGGCTGTCAAAGGGATTGGGAGGTGGGAGTTGAGGAGGTTCCGATCATATGTTCGCCCTCATCTGCTGGTTGTTTAAAAAGTTGTTGGTTTGGGGGGGGGGCATTACGGTACAGTAAGTGTCATGGTGTTGTGTGCTATAGACTGTTATGGGGTTGTTTTGTTCTTTTCTTACAGGTGGAACACAGGGCCTGGTCTGGATTGTAGGCCATTCCTACGTGTATTGGGGGGCTAGGAGAGGGGATGTTCGACCCGAGGCAAGGCAGCTCGGCTTTTCCAGACAGGATGCCTGGTGGTTTGGGGTGCCGGGCATGCTGTGGGGGAGGACGGTTTCGGAAGTGCATAAGTTTGCACGTCTGAGTAGGCCTCCTGACGTGTTGGTTTTACATGTTGGGGGCAATGATTTACGCCTTAAGTCCATGTTAGACCTGGTGCGGGATATCAAGTTTGATTTTTGGCAGCTTCGGTTGGCCTACTCGCAGATGGTCATCGTGTGGTCAGACATGGTGGCCAGGACCTCATGGAGGTTTGCCAGGTCTGTGAACAAGATCAATAGGGCAAGAAAAAAAGTGAACAAGGAGGTCAGTGGCTTCATGGTTAGAAATGGGGGGTTGGCTGTTCGTCACCTGGAACTGGAGGTGGACACGTGGCGGTACCTGCGGTGGGATGGAGTGCACCTGAATGACGTTGGGATTGACTTGTGGGCCCTGGGGTTGCAGGATGGAATTCAGAGAGCCTTGAGGGTTTGGCGGGGCACACAAGGGTAAGGTTTTCCCCTGGTGTGCTGTGGCGTGGTGTTGGTCTTTGCGGGTGGAGGTTAAACCCCAGTTATGGAAGAGTGCGGGACTCATCGGTGGTATGGGGCCCGTGGGTGGTGGTCCAGCTAACGGTGGTTTAGCTGGAAGGTGGTTACCGGGTGCACTGCGGTCAGTGGTTTGTGTCTCCGAGCCAGCAGGTCAGCTGGAGGCCTATTTTAGTTTTAAGGTACCGCAGTGCCGAATTGGAGATGGTGGTTAGAGTGGTGGGTTTTTCCTGCAAAGACCAACGGGTGGAGTTAACTGATATTACAGTTTTATACAGTTATGTTTATTGATGTTAATTTATTTGAATATTTAATAAAAAAAAGTTAATTGGCTGCTACGGCCAATTATTTACTCCAGATTGGTGTGGTCTCATTTTCTGGGGGGATTATGGGGAGATATATTGGTTACAATATGGGGGATGGTAGCCCATCTATTATAAGAGGGTCATGGGGTTTACCAGTTTGCTGTATTAGGTTGCCATTCAAAATGAATGAAACTGCAATGCAATATGTGTGTTGCAATAACACACTTTAACCACCTCAGTACAGTGCAGTTACACCCCCTTCCTGACCAGACCAATTTTCAGCTTTCAGCGCTCTCACACTTTGAATGACAATTACTCAGTCATCCAACACAGTATCCATATGAAACTTGCGTCCTTTTTTCCACACAAATAGAGCTTTCTTTTAGTGGTATTTAATCACTAGTGGGTTTTTTATTTTTTGTGCTATAAATAAAATAAAACGTAAATTTTGTGAAAAAAATGCCTTTTTCTTCGTTTCTGTCATAAATTTTTGCTAATTAGTAATTTTTCTTCATAAATTTTGGCCAAAATTTATACTGCTACATATCTTTGGTAAAAATAACCCACATTAGTATATATTATTTGGTCTTTGTGAAAGTTATAGAGTCTACAATCTATGGTGCCAATCACTAAAAATTCATCACTTCTGATCAGGCCTTCAGTACATCAGGTGTATCTCATTTCTTGAGACTCTAACTAGTCAGGAAAGTACAAATACCCCCCAAATGACCCCTTTTTACAAAGTAGACATCCCAAGGTATTAAGTAAGTAGCATGGTGAGTTTTTTTAAGTTGTCATTTTTTCCCACAATTCTTTGCAAAATGAAGATTTTTTTATTTTTTTTTTATTTTTTTTTACTAAATTGTCATATTATCAGGTTATTTCTCACACACAGCATATGTATACAACAAATTACCCCCCAAAATACATTCTGCTACTCTTCCCGAGTACGGCGATACCACATGTGTGAGACTTTTACACAGCCTGGCCACATACAGAGCACCAACATCGATGTAGTACCTTCAGACGTTCTACGAGCAAAAATGACGCATCTCATTTCTCAACCACCTATTACACTTTTGAAGGCCCTGGAGTACCAGGACAATGGAATTTCCCATAAAAACACCCCATTTTGGAAAGCTAACACCCCAACTTATAATCTGTGAGGCATAATGAGTCTTTTGAATGGTTAATTTTTTTCCAGAAGTTTTTGGAATATGTGGAAAAAAATTAAAACGCATTTTTTTTTACACAAAATTGTCAATTTATAAGATATTTCTAACACATAGCATGTATATAGCAAAAATGACACCCCAAAATACATTCTGCTACTCTTCCCGAGTACGGCGATACCACGTGTGTGAGACTTTTACACAGCCTGGCCACATACAGAGCACTAACATTGATGTAGTACCTTCAGACGTTCTATGAGCAAAAATTACGCATCTCATTTCTCAACCACCTATTACACTTTTGAAGGCCCTGGAGTACCAGCACAATGGAATTTCCCATAAAATTACCCCATTTTGGAAATCAAACACCCCAACGTATAATCTGTGAGGCATAATGAGTCTTTTGAACGGTTCATTTTTTCCAGAAGTTTTTGGAATATGTGGAAAAAAATTCAAACGCATTTTTTTTTTACACAAAATTGTCAATTTATAAGATATTTCTAACACATAACATGTATATAGCAAAAATTACACCCCAAAATACATTCTGCTACTCCTCCCGAGTATGGCGATACCACATGTGTAGGACTTTTACACAGCCTGGCCATATAGATGGGCCAAACATTGAAGTAGTACGTTCAGGCCTTCTAGGAGCATAAATGACACATCTTATTTCATTCCTACCCATCACACTTTTGAAGGTCCTGGACCACCAGGACAGTGAAATTACCCACAAAATGACCCCATTTTGGAAAGTAAACACCCCAACGTATATTCTATGAGACATGGGCTGCAAATAGGTACTCGGGTACTCTGATGGGCTGGAGATAGGTACTCGGGTACTCAGATGGACTGTGACAGGTACTCGGGTACTCAGATGGACTGGAACAGGTACTCGGGTACTCTGATTGCCTGGTGACAGGTACTCGGGTACTCTGATGGCCTGGTGACAGGTACTCGAGTACTCTGATGGCCTGGTGACAGGTACTCGAGTACTCTGATGGCCTGGTGACAGGTACTCGGGTACTCTGATGGCCTGGTGACAGGTACTCGGGTACTCTGATGGCCTGGTGACAGGTACTCGGGTACTCTGATGGCCTGGTGACAGGTACTCGGGTACTCTGATGGCCTGGTGACAAGTACTCAGGTACTCTGATGGCCTGGTGACAGGTACTCTGATGGTTTGGTGACTGGTATTTGGGTACTCTGAAGGGCGGTGACAGGTACTCAGATGAACTGTGACAGGTACTCGGGTACTCAGATGGGCTGTGACAGGTACTCGGTACTCTAATGGACTGTGACAGGTACTCGGTACTCTAATGGACTGTGACAGGTACTCGGTACTCTAATGGACTGTGACAGGTACTCGGTACTCTAATGGACTGTGACAGGTACTCGGGTACCCTGATGGGCCGTGACAGGTACTCGGGTACCCTGATGGGCCGTGACAGGTACTCGGGTACCCTGATGGGCCGTGACAGGTACTCGGGTACCCTGATGGGCCGTGACAGGTACTCGGGTACCCTGATGGGCCGTGACAGGTACTCAGGTATTCTGATGTGCCGTGACAGGTACTCGGGTACTCTGATGTGCCGTGACAGGTACTCGGGTACTCTGATGTGCCGTGACAGGTACTCGGGTACTCTGATGGGCCGGGACAGGTACTCGGGTACTCTGATGGGCCGGGACAGGTACTCGGGTACTCTGATGGGCCGGGACAGGTACTCGGGTACTCTGATGGGCCGGGACAGGTACTCGGGTACTCTGATGGGCCGGGACAGGTACTCGGGTACTCTGATGGGCCGGGACAGGTACTCGGGTACTCTGATGGGCTGGGACAGGTACTCGGGTACTCTGATGGGCTGGGACAGGTACTCGGGTACTCTGATGGCCTGGTGACAGGTACTCGGGTACTCTGATGGCCTGGTGACAGGTACTCGGGTACTCTGATGGCCTGGTGACAGGTACTCGGGTACTCTGATGGCCTGGTGACAGGTACTCGGGTACTCTGATGGCCTGGTGACAAGTACTCGGGTACTCTGATGGCCTGGTGACAGGTACTCTGATGGTTTGGTGACTGGTATTTGGGTACTCTGAAGGGCGGTGACAGGTACTCAGATGAACTGTGACAGGTACTCGGGTACTCAGATGGGCTGTGACAGGTACTCGGTACTCTAATGGACTGTGACAGGTACTCGGTACTCTAATGGACTGTGACAGGTACTCGGTACTCTAATGGACTGTGACAGGTACTCGGTACTCTAATGGACTGTGACAGGTACTCGGTACTCTAATGGACTGTGACAGGTACTCGGGTACCCTGATGGGCCGTGACAGGTACTCGGGTACCCTGATGGGCCGTGACAGGTACTCGGGTACCCTGATGGGCCGTGACAGGTACTCGGGTACCCTGATGGGCCGTGACAGGTACTCGGGTATTCTGATGTGCCGTGACAGGTACTCGGGTACTCTGATGTGCCGTGACAGGTACTCGGGTACTCTGATGTGCCGTGACAGGTACTCGGGTACTCTGATGGGCCGGGACAGGTACTCGGGTACTCTGATGGGCCGGGACAGGTACTCGGGTACTCTGATGGGCCGGGACAGGTACTCGGGTACTCTGATGGGCCGGGACAGGTACTCGGGTACTCAGATGAACTGTGACAGGTACTCGAGTACTCAGATGGGCTGGGACAGGTACTCGGGTACTCAGATGGGCTGGGACAGGTACTCGGGTACTCTGATGGGCTGGGACAGGTACTCGGGTACTCTGATGGGCTGGGACAGGTACTCGGGTACTCTGATGGGCTGGGACAGGTACTCGGGTACTCTGATGGGCTGGGACAGGTACTCGGGTACTCTGATGGGCTGGGACAGGTACTCGGGTACTCTGATGGGCTGGGACAGGTACTCGGGTACTCTGATGGGCTGGGACAGGTACTCTGATGGGCTGGGACAGGTACTCGGGTACTCTGATGGGCTGAGACAGGTACTCGGGTACTCTGATGGGCTGGGACAGGTACTCGGGTACTCTGATGGGCTGGGACAGGTACTCGGGTACTCTGATGGGCTGGGACAGGTACTCGGGTACTCTGATGGGCTGGGAAAGGTACTCGGGTACTCTGATGGGCTGGGACAGGTACTCAAATACTCTGATGGACTGTGACAGGTACTCTGATGGACTGTGATTGACAGGTACTATGAGGGGTGGTGACAGGTCCTCTTTATTGGGGGGGGGGGCAATCAGTATGTTTGGTGTACACTGTATGCGGTAACGAGATGTTACCGCAATCTCCTCCTCACACACGATCGGTGTGTGAGGAGGAGAACCCGGTAACATCCCGTTACCGCGGTTTGTTTACATTTTAGTGATCGGCTGTGAAAGGATCACAGCCGATCACGTGGGTAAACAGCCAGCCAATGGCTGTTTACCAGTGTCGGTGACGAGCAGTGTTCCCGGGGAACACGCCGCCACCGACGTGCACGCGCAGCGCGCTCGTGATCGCGTGCATGCGCCGTGCACGTAGGGGGTGTGACCATCTGTGATCGGCCGTGACTTCATCACGGCCGATCACGTGGTAAACAGCCATAACGAATGGCTGTTCACCCCCTTCGGTGGCGAGCGGTGTCTCCGTGACACGCCGCCACCGAAGAAACAGGGATGCGCGCGCGCGATCGCGCGCATCCCTGTTTAAACGGGAGGCCGTCATATGACGGCCTCCCGCCACAATAGCTGCGCCGCCTGGCCGTCATTTGACGGCCGGCGGTCAGCAACTAGTTAAGATGTATTTTTTATTGTGTGTTGCTGCAATGCATAGGTCTGAAAGGGTCCTTATTAAAAACACCTAGGGCCCATTCACGCTTATGGCTGGTTCACACATTTGCAGTTTACATGTGTTACTAGGCCCCTATGCAATTTGGTAATGTGGGAAAATATGTTATACACAAACTAATGTTTTGTGATGCAGTTCACTTTAAATGCCACCCCAATGTACTTTCCTGGTGCCTCCAACATTCTTCCTTTCTCCTTTTTTCCTCATACCTCTGGAACTGGTGAAAATTAGCAGTATGTCCATACCTCTACCTTTGGCAGCATCCGCCGGCTTCAGCAGTCCCTGTTCTTGGGTCGCTATTAGCACTGATAAGACTGGGAACCCCTTCTGTGGATCTTTTGGGGTCTCGCAGAGTTCCTCACAGGAACGCAGTCTGCTGATTTTTCAAGAGTAAAAGGAATGTGTGACGGACTGGGGTTTATATGGTCACAAAACAGACACCCCAAAGCAAAGTACATATTCATTTTTTTTTTTATATTTCTAAACATCTCCCTTCTATTCTATTAATAACCAGTAGATGGCAGAGAAGGTACACAAACAGAGTCTATATAAGGCCACACACCATGTGACTGGAAATTAAACTACTTCCAGCCATAAAGTCAGTGGTCATATCTCATGCTGTTTGTGTGATTCTTTGCAGGTATGTACTCTAAATTGTTCCTAATCTGTATTAACCTGTGATAGAAAGATTCCTAAACATCTTGAGCAGATGCAGAAAAAGTCTCAGCAGATTTTATGCTATAGTTTTGCTGTAATTAGAAGTTTAGAACAGCATGTGTCAGAAACAAGGGAAAAGTGCATAAGAACATGAAAATACTGCATTAGTCAGAACAAATGTCTATGATAAACACTAAACCTTTCTAAATAGGTATATTTAAACCTGATTTATTGGAAATTGCATAGATTTATAGAAGCACATGTTTTCTGTTATTTAATATAGAAAAAAACCTATTGTATGTAAAGCTTATGTATTGCATCATACAGACATGCAATGTGCACCATCTAGTGGTTAAAAAAGAGTACTACCATGAAAATATTTGTATTAAAGCAATACATTGCTAGTATGATTATTGCACACTTAAAGTGTACCAGAGAGATAAAGATAATTATCTATAACACTAAATAACAGGGATATATATGTTATTAAATTTAGTAATGTTCATTGTTGTAACTACGTTTTAAAATACTTTAGTTAAAATCGGTATTATATATATTGTTAATGGTTATAAACATGTGACTATAAAAATGTAAAAGATGTATTGTTATGTAAAAATTAAACTACTTCCAGCCATAAAGTCAGTGGTCATATCTCATGCTGTTTGTGTGATTCTTTGCAGTCCACGCCAAGCTGATCACCTTATCTCATCGCGTCTACAACCATTGGCTCTCTTAATTCACATTTTGAGGCCGGTAACATTTTGGGGGCTCATGTGCCGGGATTCGTTGTGTTACCAGTGAGAAGGAAGTGCGAGACAAGCGTGAGCCTGCTACAGAGCTACAAGGAGAGTCGTGAGAGTCATCTGCCTCGTGAGTGCAAGTCTTCAGATTGCAACAGAGATGGCGTCTCCTCATCGTGCGCTGATGTGGGATATCTGGAAACAAATTCATCTGCTTAATGAAGAACAGCTGCATAGCCTTGCTATTACGCTGGGAGATGAAAGAGAAGTGGACGTTCCATCAGTGACTGGTACCAACGAAATGGAACTTGTTGAATTTATTGAAGATTACTTGAGAAGTGATCAGCTGGAAAAGTTGGAAGATCAAGGTATGTCTTACCTACTCATTATCCAAGACAAGATCAATGAACTAAAACTTAACAAGGAAAGTACACCAACTGTGGACATTGCAACCGCTGCAAAAAAAAATAAGTAGTGGGACTGCAAGGACTGAACAGGTATCGGAGGTGGTGAGATTAACTGATGTTGTTGCTTTATTGCCACGTAGAGAATTTAAAATGCATGGTGGTGTAATTTCAGATCATGGTTCGGACATGGGTTACAGTAGCGTGTGCAGACAAATTGACGAGGGTCTAACAGAAAAATTCCCTGAATCTGAAATTATACGCACAGTGTTGAGAATAATCAAACCTGGTAATTTTAAAGATATGTTGACTGACAAAGATGATCTTACTGTTGCTGAATTGAAAAGGTTTTTGAAGTCACATATGAGAGAACGAAGTGGTAATGAGTTATTTCAGGACCTTAGCAATGCTACCCAGCAAGAAAGAGAAACAACACAACAATTTGTTTACAGGCTAGTGGGGTTAAAACAAAAAGTTCTGTCTACATCACAACATGATAGGCGAGAGCTTAGCTATGACAAAAAACTGGTGCAAGGCATATTCCTTCATACACTGTATCAGGGACTAAATGAGAAAAATTCTAATGTTAGACGAGATATCAAGCCTTACGTGTCTGATTTGACAGTAACGGATGACTTTATCATAGAGCAAGTCACCAGATCAGTTGATGAGGAAACAGAAAGGCAGAGACGCTTAAACAGTGCACCTAAACATAAACCTCTTACTGTTCATTCATCCCAGACACCAGGGAATAGCGAAAAAGAAACCTTCCAAAAGAGAGTTGAGGGAGATGTTAAAGCAAATCACACTGCATTAATGGAACTAACAACACAGGTCTCTGCTCTCACAAAGAACCTGGAAAAGATGATGAAGCTAACTCCTATTGTTGGAAACCAAATGACTAAGCCACTAACCAATGTTCAAGTTCCAGATACAACTCACTGCAAGCCCAGGTGTGATGATTGCATTAAACGAGAGAGTCAGAACTGCTACCATTGTTTCTACTGTGGTTGGACAGGACACAGAGCGGTTGATTGCTTGAAGAAAAGAAGGCAGTCGGGAAACGACAGACGGTCACTGGGAAAGGGACAACCAGTGACCACCTCAAATGATCTGTCCCATGCTAAGGTAAACAGGGTATTCACCCACCGGTCAACTAGAACACTCCCAAAAGAGAATGGATTCTCCAAACAACACGTAGCACAATTAATTGGAGGAAAATGCCTACTGTCATGTCAAATGAATGGTGTTCCGGTTGACATGTTGATGGACACAGGAGCTCAGGTCAGCATTGTCGGGAAGGCATGGTTAGAAAAGTTTCTACCCAGCGTCTCCATTAGGCACATACAAGATTTACTTTGTGATGACAACTTATCCATTACAGCTGCAAATGGTTCTATCATTCCATTCATCGGGTGGATTGAAGTCTGCCTGGAATTCGAAAGTAGTGGACATGGAAACTTAGCCATTTATGTGCCAATGCTGGTGAGTGACTGCTGTAATGACAATCCAATTCTTGGGTTTAATGTTATCGAAGAATTGATCAGAGAAAACCGTAACCGACCAAACAGCACCCAAAACCTGACTATCTTGCTGAGTGAAGCTATGAAAGTAAGACAGAGTGTAGCGAATAACATTGTCAATGCTGTCAGTCAAGCAACTGACCCAGGAGAAATATTCGATAGTCGTATGGTCAAAGTGGGGAAGAAGGGACTCCAGATTAAAGGAGGCGAGCTCTGTGAAGTCAAATGCAGAATTAGAGCGTGGCCGAAAGGAGGAATCATGTCATTTGAACCACTTCCCGAATATCCAGTTGAGGAAGGACTTGAACTATTTCCTTCAGTGGTAGATGTGCCAGATGGGTTCTCTAAACTGGTGAAGATACCTATACTGAACCGTGCTCCACATGACATCTACCTTCCACCCAGAACAGTATTGGGTACCATTTCTCCAGCAGCTGAGATTCTACCATTGTCTCCAAACAAAGACGATGGAAAGGGAATTGATCAGAAGAAAAGGGTGTTTCATGTAAACCAGTTGAATCAAGTGGACACTGGAAATCAGCTACCCACTAACAAATCTGTTAAGTGGCACCCACCTGTCAATTTGGAAGATCTCTCAGAAGAAGAACAGGAGATAGCGAGACAAATGTTATATGATGAATCAGATGTCTTTGCTCGAGATGAGGGAGACATAGGATGCATCCCTAACCTGAAACTGAGGATAAATCTGAAAGATGAAACTCCTGTCCAGAAACGCTACAATTCGATACCGAAACCCCTATACAAAGAAGTGAAAGAATATATCCAAAACCTTCTTGACCGAGGTTGGGTAACAAAATCTTCTTCCGCATACTCATCACCAGTTGTTTGTGTTCGAAAGAAGGACAGTAGCCTACGACTATGTGTTGACTTTAGGGAGTTAAACCGAAAGACTATCCCAGATAGACATCCACTACCCAGAATACAAGATCTGCTGGATAGCTTAGGAGGATTTACGTGGTTCTCAATCCTGGACCAGGGTAGTGCGTATCATCAAGGCTTTGTGCATGAAGATTCCAGACATCTGACGGCTTTCAGCGCCCCCTGGGGACTCCTGGAGTGGAACCGTATTCCATTTGGATTAACGAATGCCCCAGCAGCTTTTCAGAGATGCATGGAGAATGTATTAGAGGGCATCAGAGACAAATGTTGTTCTCCATACTTGGATGACGTACTTTGCTACTCCAAAACTTTTCAGGAGCATGTCAATGATATTAGGCAAGTGCTTAGTCGAATGCGTGAGCATGGTATCAAACTTAGACCGAAGAAGTGTGAACTCTTTAAACGACAGATTCGATACCTTGGACGAATGGTGTCAGAAGAAGGCATAAAAATTGACCCAAAAGATCTTGAAGCGGTATTACATTTGAAAAGGAAAGAACCAAAAACAGTGGGAGGAGTCAGATCTTTGTTAGGATTCCTGAGCTACTACAGGTCCTTCATTCAAGATTTCTCTCGACTTGCTAAACCACTGTATGAACTTTTGCAGAACACTGAGAAAGAATCTGCTACATCCATCCCCAAAAACAATCGGAGGGAATCTACAAAGAAAAACGGGAACAAAGCACAAGTGCCATCTAAAACACTGATTCAATGGACACCCAAACATCAAGCTGTAGTATCCAGACTGGTGGACATGCTAACCAATCCACCAATTCTAGCATACCCTGATTTTGACTTACCCTTCGTCTTACACACTGATGCTTCCAATGAAGGCCTAGGTGCTGTACTATACCAACGACAAGGAGAAAAACTTCGTGTTATTGGGTTTGGCTCCAGAACATTGACTCCAGCAGAGCGCAATTACCATCTTCACTCTGGTAAACTTGAGTTTTTAGCTCTCAAGTGGGCAGTCTGTGACAAATTCAGAGATTACTTGTACTACGCTCCAACATTCACCGTTTACACAGACAACAACCCATTGACATATGTATTAAGTACTGCCAGACTGAATGCTGTGGGTCATCGCTGGGTTGGCGAGTTGGCTGATTTCCACTTCGATATCAGGTACAGGCCAGGTAAACAGAATGCAGACGCAGATACACTGTCACGATTTCCGGTGGAACTCACGAAGAATCTGAGTGAGTACACAGAGCTTGTACCATCTGAGGTTGTGTCAGCTATGTGGCAAGGGAGCAAAGCTGTTGACGAAGAAGAGGCATTATGGGTGGCTTCATTGACTCTTCACTCAGAAAGTGATGTGGCCGAAGAATTGCTGAAAGGACAGACAATCTGCCCAATGACTCAGGAGAATATCAGAGCATTACAACAAGACGATACCAACATTAGAGAAGTGGTCTGGCTTAAGGAGAACGACTGGATTCCAAACCACAAAGAAAAGGAGAGTATGACCAGCAAAACAAGACGTTTGATACATGAATGGAATAAACTCAGTCGATGAAGGAATCCTCTACCGATACTCTGGAACCCGAAAACAGCTAGTTCTACCAGAAAAGTTGAAACCATTGGTCTTAAGAAATCTTCATGATGACATGGGTCACATTGGTACTGACAAGGTAACCCACCTAGCACGTGAACGATTTTACTGGCCATTTATGCAAAAAGACATTGATGAATATGTGCTGAAGAAGTGCAGCTGCATCAAACGAAAGCGTCCAAATATCACCGAAAGAGCACCTATGGGTTCGATTACTACCAGTTCACCTTTGGAGTTAGTATCCATTGATTATCTTCACTTGGAGAAAAGCAAAGGAGGATATGAGTATATACTTGTAATAGTTGACCATTTCACACGCTTTGCACAAGCGTATCCAACTAAGAACAAATCTGGAAAAACGGCGGCAGAAAAGATCTTTCAAGATTTCATACCACGTTTTGGCTATCCAGAGAAACTCCACCATGACCAAGGAAGAGAATTTGAAAACAACTTATTTCAGACATTGCAACGATTGGCAGGGATTTCTCATTCAAGAACTACTCCATACCATCCACAGGGTAACCCAGTGGAGAGACTGAACCGTACTTTGTTACAGATGCTTCGCACCTTAGAGGAAGAGAAAAAGTCAGATTGGAAAGAACATCTTCCACATATGGTTCATGCATATAATTACACCAGGCATGAAGCCACAGGATACTCGCCATTCTTTCTATTGTATGGAAGATCTCCTCGTTTGGCAATTGACCTAATGCTCAACCTAAATTTGGAAAAGGAATCAGAAAGGCAACCAACATTTACTCAGAAATGGGCATCTAGAATGCAAGAAGCTTACAAAATCGCATCCGAGAATAGCAAAAAATCATCTGCTAAAGGGAAGAAGTACTATGACAAAAAGATAAAAGGAGCACCTCTTCAACCGGGTGATCGGGTCTTAGTACGAAATCTCTCTGAAAGAGGAGGACCTGGTAAACTTCGTTCATACTGGGAAGAATCAGTACACAAAGTGGTAGAAAGAATCAAAGATGGGAATGTGTACAAAATTCAGCCTGAAAGTGGTAAAAAGACTATTCGAGTACTGCACAGAAATCTTTTACTACCAGTAAATGACCTACCAATTGAAGGACACATTCCAAGAGTACCGATGAAACAAAGACAATCAAGTAACAGAAAGGATACCAGAATGGATGTGGACCAGGAGGAGGAATGTTCAGATGAAGAAAGATGGTATTATCCTTATATACCAGAGACTACAGAAAGTCATGATTGTGTTGTGTCTCAACCAAACTCTCAAAACGTACAGAAAATCCCATTAAGAGTTTCTGCTGAAGAGTTCTATCCTACAACTACCACACCCAATGTTGAACAAGAACAAAATGATGGAACAGTAGTTGGCGACCAAATCTGGGCTACAGACATGGTGGGACTACACACTGCAGAATTACCCTCATTAAGTCAAGACTTACCTGTGAACCAAGATATGCAAATGGAGAATGATGTTGATGGAGAAGACTCAACTCCTGTCAGAAGATCTACCAGACAAGTTAAGCCTAAAGAGATCTTTACGTATGACACACTAGGTCAGCCAAGATACATACCAAGTCAGATTCACACCATACAAACTCCTACAATGCTAGCTACTCCCATGACATGCCAGGTAGTTAACGTAGCTCCTTGGTGGCAACAAGTACCTATTTGGGTTACTTAAATCACTAAATAGTGTTCAGATACCAATTGAGTTTAATGTCGGGAGCCATTAACTGAAGGAGGGGAGAGTGTGATGGACTGGGGTTTATATGGTCACAAAACAGACACCCCAAAGCAAAGTACATATTCATTTTTTTTTTAAATATTTCTAAACATCTCCCTTCTATTCTATTAATAACCAGTAGATGGCAGAGAAGGTACACAAACAGAGTCTATATAAGGCCACACACCATGTGACTGGAAATTAAACTACTTCCAGCCATAAAGTCAGTGGTCATATCTCATGCTGTTTGTGTGATTCTTTGCAGGTATGTACTCTAAATTGTTTCTAATCTGTATTAACCTGTGATAGAAAGATTCCTAAACATCTTGAGCAGATGCAGAAAAAGTCTCAGCAGATTTTATGCTATAGTTTTGCTGTAATTAGAAGTTTAGAACAGCATGTGTCAGAAACAAGGGAAAGTGCATAAGAACATGAAAATACTGCATTAGTCAGAACAAATGTCTATGATAAACACTAAACCTTTCTAAATAGGTATATTTAAACCTGATTTATTGGAAATTGCATAGATTTATAGAAGCACATGTTTTCTGTTATTTAATATAGAAAAAAACCTATTGTATGTAAAGCTTATGTATTGCATCATACAGACATGCAATGTGCACCATCTAGTGGTTAAAAAAGAGTACTACCATGAAAATATTTGTATTAAAGCAATACATTGCTAGTATGATTATTGCACACTTAAAGTGTACCAGAGAGATAAAGATAATTATCTATAACACTGAATAACAGGGATATATATGTTATTAAATTTAGTAATGTTCATTGTTGTAACTACGTTTTAAAATACTTTAGTTAAAATCGGTATTATATATATTGTTAATGGTTATAAACATGTGACTATAAAAATGTAAAAGATGTATTGTTATGTAAAAATTAAACTACTTCCAGCCATAAAGTCAGTGGTCATATCTCATGCTGTTTGTGTGATTCTTTGCAGTCCACGCCAAGCTGATCACCTTATCTCATCGCGTCTACAACCATTGGCTCTCTTAATTCACATTTTGAGGCCGGTAACAAATGCTGGTGGATATGGTGGGAGGATCAGCTTTCTTTCTTCCTCAGTCAGTTCGGGTTTTTTTTTCTTCTTCTTTATGTTCTAGATTAAAATCACAAAGCTTTGGTGAAGCTTTAAAATATAGGAAAAGACAGAGAGCAGAAAAAAATGTCCCCTTTAAGGGTTTTCTCTATTCCTGGCCAGAATGGCAGGTTAGGGGACCATCTGCACCGTTTTTTTTTCTCCCCTTGGCACTTAGAGTCCTACCGTGGCCATGGGGTTCTGGTTCCCACTCCCAACTGCTCGCTGTACTGGCGGTGGGGAAAGGAGGAGGGAGTGCTGGCATCCTCTCGATGTGACATGCCGTGTATCCGAGGCTCAGTGTGCATGCATGACTGGGAATAACACAGCTGAAGGCAATATCTGTCGAAAGCCTTCAACAGCCGCTAGTGCGCTTGCGTGCACAGGCACGTTGGGCGGAGAGGCCTCGGCCACCATCTTGCTTCAGGGAAAACTGCTTAAAATCAATTGCTGTTGCCAGTAAGGGGTTGGACTTTTCAATTAAGCTCACCTCTTTTCCCTTTAAAATTTGGCTCCACTTTGGACTCAGGGCTGCTCTGCATATCCAGTGTGTGCCCTGCAGTCCAAAACGCTTCTGTTGGCTTTTCTGCAAAGAGTTCTGTTCTTTCTCTTTCTTTGTCTTCCTGCAGCTAATCCTCCTGCCCATTTTCGCCATTTTGACCCTATCGCCACAAAGTCAAGATCCTCTTATATCCAATAGGTATGCAACCATCTGTTTGTGAGTATACATAGTATAGTATATATAGTAAAAAAATAAAAATAAATAAAAAAAAAGAAGTGTGCCACTTACAAACAAACCCTGTTTGTTTCGACCCTGTTCCCGCAAAGTGGTTCAGAAAGTCTGCAAGATGCTAAGACGACGACAGTCCTCACGCTCTCCACATCATAAGTCTTCCAGGAGATTTGAATCTCAAAGACATCGTCACTCTCCTTCACCCCCATCTTGAGGGTCAAGCAAGAAGTGCTGGGCATGTGGCGCTGTACCACTCCCTGATTAATTGGTCTATAAGGACTGTGACAGACCTAGCCGGAACCAAGGCTTTTGGAGGGGACTGAATGCGAGCCTCTTGCCCACCGATTATGGGCCCTGGCATTTGGGGGAACGGTGCTCTTTGTGAGCTGTATGCCTGGGGACCCCTGAGGTGGTGTTACTTGGATTCAGGTCCATGTCCCCCCCCCCCCCCCAAGACACACAGACTCTGGATATGTATATGCCATATTAGCAATAGTGACTGAATCACACTGTTGGGACACAAACTGTTAGATGCTAATGTCATGAACTCCAGCCACCTGTCTGTTGTGTAAATGAGTCTAGTCTGGCTTGTAGAGTATTCCACACATTGTTGCTGTGCTAATCAACCCCGTGTTGATGTTTAAGGTAATGTGTATTGAATAGTCAGTCAGTGAGCTAGGAGACATAAAGTCTTATCTTTCAGACTAGTCTGGGTCAATGATAAGATAATTAGCTCATGCTAATTAGGTTAGGTTTTAGTCATCCTGCTGTATATATTTGTGGGAGATCTAAAAAAAAAAGCTATTCCTGATGTGTTGTCTAGTTTTTGGGGGTTCCTATAGCCAGATCCTTGGCGTCATGTTCCAGGAGTTAGGAAGCGGTATACTCACGGAAACACTCAAGTGGAGTATGGGGGATAGGTTTCGTCACAAGGACTGTCTCAGGGACTACACAGCCAACCAAGAACTTGAGAGTCAACAGGTGGTCAATCTGCTCAAACAGACCATGAAGGATTCTTTCTCAGAACTGGCGGCCATAATTCCTGCCCATCCAGCTTCTCAGGTTGTTCAGGCACAAGACCTAGACCCTGGCACTTCAGGTCCTTCAATGGGCAGTAACCCGCTACCTACATCAGGAAGCACAGCCAGGCATTCTTCTCCTGAGGATCCTTCTGGGGAGTCTTCAGAGTGAACTGAGCCATTGCTTTCAGTGTTTCCTTGGTCCAGCCGTTTCTCAAGGTGGTGAAAAATCCTTTTGGTTAGAAGGACCCGGGAAAAATCACCTCAGGCATTGCGCTAACGTCCGTTTCCAACGCTATTAGGTCATGGATGGAAAACATAGAGACGGCCCTCCACCAAGATGTCCCCAAGGATGACATAACCAAGGCTCTAGAGGAGCTTAAGTTGGCGGTGGATTTTGTGGGTGAAGCAGCCATTGACACGTTCGGCTAACTCAATGCTACAATCGGTCATGGCAAAACAAGCCCTATGGCTGAAACCATGGACTGCTGATCTTGCATCAACACAAAATTGATGCAAGATTCCTTTTGATGGCAAATCCCTCTTTGGCGAAAAGCTTGATAAAGCAATTTACCGAGTAACGGGGGAAATCTGGCTTGCTTCCTCAAGACAGGAAGGTCAGGAGAACAAGAAATGATTTGTCTCACTTCCGGCAATCAAACGCCAGAGACTTTAGGCAGTCTCACCCCTTTAAAGATAATAAAAGATTGTGGCAAGGCACTCAGATGTCCTTTCTGGGCGCCATAAGGAACAAGACCCTCACCGCTCCCCAGGAGGGGACGAAGACTTTTTGACGCCACAGGGGCGGAGACACCTCCAGTAGAAGCACGGCTAAAATATTTCGTACCAGTCTGGGCTGCCAGATGCCAGGACCCATGTGTCCTATCAACAGTTCGGTACGAACATTTCTGGACCTTTTCTCATCAGCCTCCTCACACATCTTTCAAAGAAACCCAGACGCCGTCCTCCCCACAGAAAGCTCTGGCTTTAAATCAGTTTAAAAAGTCACTACAGCTTCAAGGGGCAGCAGTAGCTGTCCCCCCATTGGA
The DNA here is from genome assembly GCF_037356315.1 of Lithobates pipiens. Taxonomy (NCBI): domain Eukaryota; kingdom Metazoa; phylum Chordata; class Amphibia; order Anura; family Ranidae; genus Lithobates; species Lithobates pipiens. Next base: position 42,085,133 of record NW_027507718.1, on the reverse strand, counting down.
ACAATTTACGGGTTTCTATTCCACCCTCTTCCTGGTACAGAAGAAAACAGGCGACTGGAGACCTGTAATAGATCTGAAAACACTCAACAGATACATCCATCTTGAGAGTTTCAAGATGGAGTCGCTGCAGAAGTCATACAACCAAGAGATTGGTTGATATCGATAGATCTGCAGGACGCTTACATCTATGTCCCTATACTACCATGTTTTCAAAAGTATCTAAGGTTTGCAGTGGGTCATGTCCACTTTCAATTCCAGGCTCTGCCATTCGGGCCGTGCACCTCCCCTCAGGTGTTTACGAAGGTGTTGATATCTGTCCTGGTCCCTCTTACTATCAAACAACCTGAATCAACTTATAGCACCACAAATTAAGGGACATAGGGCGATTCTGGGCCTGGACAACAAAGCTACAGTTTCATATCTTCGGAAACAAGGGGGCACCCACAGCAAAACACTTCTGAGGGAAGTGGACCTATAATGGTCTGGGCCGAAAGGAACCTGGTGGACCTCAGAGCAATATATTTCCCAGGAAAAATAAACACAGAGGCAGATGTCTTATCGAGGAGATTTGGGGACAACAACAAGTGGTCACTCCACCCCCATGTGTTCAACCAAATTTCCCATTTATGGCAGACCCCACAGGTGGACCTCTTTGCTACCTAGGAGAATACCAAACTCAGGAAATTCTTCTCTCGCCTTTCACACCCACAAGCAGAGGGCGTAGACACATTATCATGTCCTTGGATCTACAAGACGGCTTATGCCTTTCCTCCTCAACCACTCATCTTGAAATTTCTCCTCAGGCTCCTAAAGGAATCCGTCCAAACACTAGCACACTACACTATTGGCCGAAGAGATTTTGGTCCCCCCTAGCCATGCAACTCAGTGTGAATCCTCCATTCCCCCCTTCCTGCAGTTGTTGACCAGGGGAGGCTGATCCATCCAGAAACTGGATCTTCGAATATGGAGGTTGAAAGATTGAGGTTCGAGTTGTTAGGGTGTTCCCAAGAAGTCATATCCACCCTGCTGAAAACCTGAAAGCCAACAACCAATGCAATATATGCAAAGATTTGGGACAAGTTCTTAGCCTATGCCACAGGAAAGGAGTTTGATCCAGTCTCCCTTGCCACTGCCGATGTTTTGAGTTTTCTTCAAACTGGTCTCGATTTGGGACTCAGCCAGAGCTCCCTTAAAGTGCAAGTGTCGGCACTCTCTGCAGCAACCAACACAAGTTGGGCAGAAGATCCTCTAGTGCAGGGGTCTCAAACTGGTGGCCCTCCAGCTGTTGAAAAACTACAAGTCCCATGAGGCATTGCAAGGCTGACAGTTAAGAGCAAGACTCCCAAAGGCAATGGCATGATGGGACTTGTAGTTTTGCAACATCTGGAGGGCCGCCAGTTTGAGGCCCCCGCTCTAGCGGTTACATTCCTCAGAGGTGTACTGAAGTTGCATCCTCCACCCAGGCATTCCTTTCGGAAATGGGACCTTCCTCTAATACTGGAAGTCTTATCTGCTCACTCATTCATGCCGGTAGAAAAAAATCCCAATTTGGAATCTAACCTTAAAAACAACTTTTCTCCTGGCTATCACATCCGGCAGGGGTAAATTGGAACTTCACTCCCTGGGCATAAGGGATGAACGTATATCCTTTATTCCAGACAGGGTAGAACTTCGCCCTCTCTAACGGTTCACACCTAAAGTCACCACGAAGGCACATGTATTGGAACCATGGACATTATCAGTCTTTTCTGACTCAGAATCAAACTCCTGCCATGAGTTAGATATATCCAAAGTCTTCAGGGCCTACTTGGAAGCCACAGCAAAATGTAGGAACTCTGAAAGACTTTACATCATCCCGTGGGGGCAAAAATAGACTAAGGGAAGCTTCCACCAGAACCTTGGCATCCTGGGTTGTCAAGTTAATGCAAAAAGCTTACAGGCTTAAGACCTTGGAACCTCCAGCTCAGGTGAATCATCTTGGGTAGTGAGAGCGAATGTTTCTCTAGAAAAAAATATGCAGGGCCGCCTCTTGGTATTCTCGTCACATGCTCCTTAAACACTACCGTATTGATCCCGGGGCTCTTACAACAGTAAAGTTCGGGAGAAGAGCACTTCATGCCGCTATGTCTGTGTCTACTTAAATTTTTTTAATTAAAGCATTAAACCCACCCATGTGAGCTAGTTATCTATCATATGTATGCTTCCATGGAGGCACCAGGAAAATGGAAAATTGTATCATACTTACAGTAATTTTCCTTTCCTGGTGCCTATCCATGGCAGCATATACTCCCACCCTCGATATTCTATATTACGGAGAATGTTGGGGGAGGGGCTATGCCTTTAATTTATGCTATTCACTAATCCTGAAGGAGTAGTCAAGGCAGAGCTCTATCACATGTATGCTGCCATGGATAAGCACCAGGAAAGGAAAATTACGGTAAGTATGATACAATGTTCCATTATTACAGCAACATAAGCATGCTGCTGCATACCAGAATACACATTTCTTGTTTTGTGGTGTGCTGCCTTAAAAAAAAAAAAAAAGGCTGCATCTGTTTTTTGTGTGTCAAGGTACTCTGCCAGCCAATTCTAAATGAATCAATGCACAGTAATGCATTAACATACATCCATTACTTATAGTTACATAGTTAATCAGGTTGAATAAAAACACCAGTTCAACCAATAGAAAAAAAGAATTAAAAAAATGAATGCAAAGCAGTTTAAACAGGCCTAACACTTATTATGGGTACATTTTTTTTTGTTTATTGTTTTAAGCACATTGGGACATGTGTTTGCGGAAAATGCTGCATTTAATAAATATAAGCAAAACAATTATTGGTTATTGTATGAGTTATCATATGAATTAATACTTTAAAATGTTACTTTTTTATATGGGACTCCTGCATATCAGTTCCTGCCCTAAGGTGAGTCCAGTGTCTCTATCTATGCGTACACACAGGCCAATAAAAGGGAAAGCCAATTAATCTGCAGGTATTTTTTTATTTAATTGTCAAATTAAACACACAAACATAGAGAGAATGTATGCATTCATCAAAAAAGTGTATTCTCTGTGAGAACTGAACATAAAAGAGTGTTGCAGGTCAAGAGTGTTAACCTCTTATTAATAAATGCTGCATTTAATAAAGATGAGCTACAAGAGTTATCTGGACCGTTAGTATGGTGTTTTCGACAACTGATATCGCTTTTTTGTCAGATAAAATCTGGATTTGCAGACTATAAAATTTTTGTCGGATGTGAACTCCAAGTCCGATTTTCATTTCATTAGTACAGTTTTCGTATGAAAAAATTGTTGGAGCAAGACTACACATGCTCAAACTAAAGAATACATACAAAACTGATCAATACATTGGGGGTTATTTACAAATGGCAAATCCACTTTGCACTGCAAATGCACTTGAAAGTGCACTGTAAGTGCACTTGGAAGTGCAGTCGCCCTAAATCTAAGGGGTAGATATAAAATGGGTGGAAGCTCTGCTGATTTTATCATCCAATCATGTGCAAGCTAAAATGCTGTTTTTTATTTTCCTTGCATGTCCCCCTCGGATCTACACTGACTGCCTTTAGTAAATTATCCCCATTACGTCACTTTTGACGTTGTATTCTGTCGTACGAAAATGTTCGTATTGTGAGTAACCTCTTCACTTTTGACATGAGATTAGCATGCCACAAAAAACGGACGTTCGGTCATCCGAAAATCTAAGCGTGTGTACAAGGCTTAACACAATACAACTATTCACATGAGTCACTTCTCTTAGAGAAGCACACAGTCCAATGTGCCTACTACATACACACATGAGCCAATATTAGGGAAAGCCAATTATTTCACCAGTGTTTTTTTTTGTATTGTCAGATGAAATACATATATTAAACAAACTCAGAATGTATAAATTTAACAAAGAGTGTGTTCCCAGTAAGAAACAGAACTCAAAAGAGTGCTAACCTCTTATTAATAAATGCTGCATTTAATTAAAAAAAAACGCAATATACAGAAATAAAAGCAGAGTTTAGCCATTGTACTGAACAGGAAAATGAGTAGAAGACATTAAAAAAAAATTAAAAAGGTAAAAATACTTGTTTATTATCCTTCTGTAAGCTGAAGTTATACCTGATTCTTTTTAAACTAAATCAATTAATAAAAAAATGGACACAATGCAAGTATTGTGTTTAAAACAGCTTCTTAATTTGCACCAATTATTTGAAATTTTCAGCAGAACAGTGCCACTAAAATAGATCTTTTCTTGTTAAGAAAAAAAAATGTAATAATTTAATGGACAATTATGTTGTTTGCCGTTCACATTCTTTGTAAATTGCCCTACACTGTTGGAAAATTAGCATATTATCTGTAGCAAATCAAATTAAGCAATCAGTTTTGATAGGAAGCATTGTGTAAATGTTTTTTTTTTCCAAGGCTCAGTTGCTCTAAATATTTTCTGGTTACAGTTAATTAAGAAGGGAATTTAATTCTGAATGTTTAGATTTAGAATTACTGTTTTTTTGTTTTGTTTTTTTTTAAATAAAATTACTTTCACAAGAATTACAATTAGATTTGCCAATGAACAGAAAGAGTTGTATGGACCTACCTCGCAATGGATGGAGCTGCACTTCGTTACTGGATACAGAAACACTTTTCTCTCTCTTAATCTTTTGTGCCTGAATCTTATGACCATCACGGGTTCAACTTCTAAGTAACCCTTTGATTTATTTTAATTAGCATGAAAGCTGGAATGATCAGTTCCTTTTATTCTCATCCTTCAAGAATCCAGGCACCCGCTGAGTGACTCTCATGAAGCAAATCTGCAACCTTGTGTGCAAGAATGGTCACTACATAAAATGGTCATCACGAATTTTGTGTCTTGGCTTGTTCTTTTGTTTTATTGCTTATTATCATTTATTATTATTTGATCATTTATTTATCATTTGTTTTATCATTTATTACCTATAAAAGTGATCACACATACAAAGGTGGCATTCTATCTAGTAATAACAATATAGTGAATGGGACAAGTCCACCCCCTTGACTTTCCACTGAGATTTCTTTTGACGTGTTTTTCACAATTCTAAATTTACAGTATGTAAATTTCCAGTGAGGAATAAACACTAATAACCCACCAAGTAGTTCTTATGTAGAGGCAAACAGCAGTTTCACCTTCAAAAACCTCTTTCCCACAATTTTTGTTATAAGTTTACTTCAGTTCTGAGGGCACCACCGGTGAGATTGTCAGTACCCTTCTTTAAAAAGGTCACCTCAAATTTGGGACCAAATTGGATTTCTGTATGTTCTTTTTGATTGTTATAGGAATAAACAATAAACCCGTGGCTGAAGTGTGCTAACATACTCCACAGGTGATATTTCTTCTGCAGCACCCCAGGTGCCTTGAATAGCACCTAGTTAATCTGGTCGTCGGCTCTGACTTGTCCCCTTTTGTGCTTATAAATGGGCACATCACTCTGGTGGACATTTTCACAAACCAATAAATTACACGTAGATGGGTGAAGGGCAGGCTAGAACTGGTGATCATGCAAGCTGGTTGCTATGTGCATGTTAGAGTGTCCTGGCATTTGGGGTACCTGTAGAGCTCTACAGGATAGGAGGTGTCTCCAGTTAGGCCCAAATTACATGGATCATTTTTATTGACACTGGATGTAAAGGGGAAATAGTCTAGAGTGATTGATCATGGGACTCTGCAACCAATAACAGAAAGTGAAAATTGTAATATTCTATTTAAAAGCCTCAATCACACATGTATGCTACAGACTTATATATCTAATATTAACCTCTTTCTGACCAGCTGCCATCAATATACTGCGGCAGGTCGGCTCTCCTGCACAAACCATCGTAGGTGTACGTCGGTCTGTGCAAGGAGGATAGCGGGTGCTCCCCCCCCCCTGCGGACTTGATGTCCGCTGACGATCCGTGATCGCTGTGTGCATAGACAGAACGGGGAGCTGCCTAAGTAAACAAGGCAATTCCCCATTCTGCCTAATGACATGTCAAGGATCTTCTGTTCCCAGTGATCGGGAACAGTGATCTCTCTCATGTCCTAGTGAGCCCATCCCACCTACAGTTAGAACACACCCAGGGAACACGCTTAACCCCTTGGTCGCCCCCTAGTGTTAACCCCTCCCCTGCCAGTGTCATTTTTACATTGATCAGTTCAATTTTTATAGCACTGATCAATGTAATAATGTCACTGGTCCCCAAAAAGTGTCATTTGGGGTCAGATTTGTCCACCGCAATGTCGCATTGCCCCTAAAAAACGCAGATCTCCACCATTACCAGTAAAAAACAATAAATAAAAATAAAAGTCCCTAAATCTATCCCGTAGTTTGTAGACGCGATAACTTTTGCGCAAACCAATCAATATACGCCTATTACGATTTTTATTACCAAAAATATGTAGAAGAATATATAACTGATGAATACATTTGTTTCTTTATATTTTTTGGGATATGAATTATAGCAGAAAGTAAAGAAATCATATTTTTTTTCAAAATTGTCTTTTTTTGTTGCTTGCACAAAAACTAAACCCGCAGAGGTGATCAAATACCACCAAAAGAAAGCTCTATTTGTGGGTAAAAAGGGACGTAAATTTTATTTGGGTACAGTGTCGCATGAGCATGACCAACGCAGTGCCGTATCGCAAAAAAATGCCCTGGTCATTAAGGGGACAAATCCTTCCTGGGCTGAAGTGGTTGAAGCAGTTGTAACCCTAAAAAAAAAAAAATTGCTTCTTGCTTACTAAAGCATGATCTATATTGCTTCTGCAGTGTAATTTGTCCCATTCTATGTTGTAAAATACCTGGTTGATTCTGCCTGTTCCTGTGTCCCCTTATGTGTACTGACCACAGTAGTCATGGCTGCTGATCTGTGATACGTCCCTCCATGATCTCACTGTGTGGTCAGTCTCTCCCCCTCCCTCCCTGCCTGTCAGTTCAGTCATCTGTGTTGTGAGAGCCAATCTCCTCCACTCCCCTCCTGTCACTATTCCACCGTGGCTGTGAAGAAATGCATATAAATCACTTCTATCCCCTTTGTTATATGAAGATATTAATAATAGTATGGCAGTTTTAAAAAAATATATAATTCTAGATACCTTCCTGCACAGCGCTGCTGTGAGATCACGTGACCTCCCCCTGTTGGCTGGCATACATCAGAGGGGAATCTCAGCCCCTCCCACTGGTCTCCTTAGATCAGGGAAGGAGAGCAGAGGGAGGTCACATGACCACACAGCGGTGTTGTGAAAGAAGGTATTTAAGATTATAATTAAAAAAAAACTGACATACTGTATTTTATATCTTTCTAAAACAGATGGGATATAAGTAATTTATATATGTGACTTTACGCACACTTTAATGCAACTATAATGCCGCGTTCACACGACCGGACTTTTCGAGGGACTAGGTCCGACAGACTTTCAACGGAGTTCTGGCGGAGTTCTGACAGAGTTCTGACGGACTTTCCGAATGAACGGACTTGACCACACACAATCACACCAAAGTCCGACGGATTTGAACGTGATGACGTACGACCGGACTAGAATAAGGAAGTTCATAGCCAGTAGCCAATAGCTGCCCTCGCGTTGGTTTTTGTCTGTTGGTCTAGCATACACACGAGTGGATTTCTCGGTAGGAACTGGGTCCGGCGGAGTTCCAGCGGAAAAATTTGAAACATGTTCCATTTCTAAAGTCTGTCAGACTCTTGCAAATCAAAAGTCCGCTGCAGCCCACACACGATCGAATGGTCTGCCGGGCGGACCTTTGATGTTGAAAAGTCCGGTCGTGTGTACGCGGCATAAGGGATTTCTGAGAGAGTAGTCCCACAGAGCTATATTAAATATGGAAAGAATGTAAAGAGAAATTACTTTTTTCATACAGGTCTTTGGAGGAGATTAATAATTTTAATGTTTAACTGCAGCACGGCATGATCATGGGAGGTTAATTGCTCAATCCTTCACAGCCATTAAAATCTTCTAATGCCAGAGGCTTCACATGGTCTGATTGGATGTCACAGTGACCACATGATTGGGAACCCACCCTACCAGCTATGGAATATAAACAGTGACTGAGCGGTGTAGGCGGAAGCGCAGTCACGATCCTGGGGGCAGCGAATGAGCGCACTCGTATGCATATATAGCAGTTTAATTTTAAAGTGGTTATAAACCTCAGACATTAAATAAAAACAAAGCATATCATTCTATAGTGTGTACTTCTGACAAGTTTTCCTGACACCAAGGGTAGGATCTCCAGCTGATTGACAGCCTCAGCTGTGTTCCTGTTCAACAAATTAACATTATATTCACATTACCAAATCATTTTTATAACAATTGAGACAAGGTAGCACCCACCGAGCAAGTAGATCCCAGCAAAAACACTCCCTATATCTAAAAGTGATTAAAGGTAATAGGGCGGTGGGCTTACGTGGTATTGCTGGACAGACTCCTGTCACTTGATATCTGTTTTTTGTCCTATTACCTTTAATCACTTTTAGATCTAGGGAGTGATTTTGCTGGGAACTACAACTTGCTTGGTGGGTGCTACCTCCTACCTCGTCTCAATTGTTATAAAAACGATTGGGTAATGTGGATATAATGTTAATTTGTTGATTTCTAGATTCTTTATGCTGTTTTTCTTAATTTTATTAGTATCTCCACCACGCTTTTCCTGAAGAAGCCAGAATGGTGAAACATGTAGAATTATAAGCATGATGGAAAATTCTTCCTTGTCTGGTGTATGTGGTTGTATAAATGTTTTTAATCAAACTTTTGTAAAAAAAAAAAAAATACACGGGTTGATATTGATAGTAAGTGTTTGATAAAGTTGCTCACTACACTATCTTCAATTTTATAACCCTTGAGGTAATAATTAGACCTATCCCTCCTTTTTTTCATAGATTTTAGACACCTGCCAAACAAGCTGAAAGCTTGTGGGTGTAAATGTGTATCGCTGTGCTCTCTCCATTTTCAATTGGCTGTATGTTACCTCGTATCTTCTCATTTGACTTGTGTGGAGGAAAAGATACCATGTTGCTTTTTGTAACAGTAAGTATTCTCAAAATTCTTAACTTATTTTTAAATTATGTTTCAATTCCTTTCTACAAGTCGGCTGCGGTCTGATATGTATGATGTAATTGGCAATTATTAAAGTTTAAACTGTCTAATTCACTTTGGAGGCTTTCTGCCCCTATTTTATAATTATTATGCCAAAATGTAGAACGTATTGATTTATCAGACCTAAAAAATTTGTATACATTTTTTTTTATCTTTATTTTTGGTTCTTTTATTACTGTTCAGACTGGTCCTCTTCTATGTCCTCTCTGCTGCATGTCCAGCTATCAGATACAGTGCCTCTGCATTTTCCTTTTTTGACACCGAGACATTTTTTTTCTGCTAGGAATAATGGTTGTGGAGTGGGGGTAAGCGCCCTTCTGTTTTAAAGCTCTGGGCATTTTGACTATATTGATAGACATTTTTGTTTTCATTTACCCCAATGTATTATTGTTTACTAATTATTTTGTTTTGATGTTATTCTATTGTTAGCTTGTATATTCCCTGAGGAAGCTATTGCGAAACATGTCGGGATAATCGGTTACAAGCACCTTAACTCAACTGTTACTCAGACCTGTTAATATATGTAACATTTCTGTATATTTAGCAACGTTGCTTTTTATGAAATTGTTAAAATAAACATTTTTTTTAGTATTTTTTGGAAAACTCTTTTCTTGAATAAATATAGCACCATCAAAATCCCCCCCAAAAAAAACCTTTGAATATTTTCAACTGGGATGAGGTGCCATATTTTTTAGGTGTTGATGGAAGCTGGAATCAAAAACTTAAAAAAAAAAAATACATTTTTGTATTTTTTTGTAATTTTTGTGTACCTGAAAAGTCCCTTCTCCCTACCTTGTTTCCTACTAGTTTGTCGCATTATGGGATGTTGGTGCTAAAAGTATTTGTAATCTGATGCTTGCCCACAAACTATACACAGACCAGCACTGCTCTCTAAATCATTATTCTGTAGCAGCCGCTAGCAATAATCGCAGGTAAAATCTGGCATGCTTGATCGATCGATAACTTGGTACATTCAGCCTACCCATACACAGTTTGAATCTTCTGTTAAACTGGCTGAGATTCGAACCACGCATTGCTTGCCTTATTCTTGAGTGGATTATCACCAGGACCCACTGTGATACTTATGTACCGCATATTAATGTGACTAATATGCACTGCGTGAAAAATGCAGAATGGCGAATGCATCCTAATAGTTTTCACTGGGCTGATCCTTTAAGAGCTTGCATTCCTTTACACACAGTATCATACATAAAATTCTGCAGGCACAGCTTCCAAGAAACCACATATTTTCAGTCAGGCTGATCTTCAATCTCATGATGGTCATGAGTTTACAGCTTGCAGTCATTCATCTGTAAAATCTAGTGTTGAGTTTAAGTGCTGCCATTCAAAAATAATGAAAATTAAATCTGCTAGGGTATACACATAGTGAAACAAATGTCTATCCAGGCCCTTAAAACATTGTTATCAGTGACTAAATGTAAGTGATGGACTATAGAAGAATAAAAGAGTACAATATTACATGCTTGACCGCTAAGCCCACCCAAAACTGATTTGAATTTGGTGGATGTAGCATCCCCTAGCATTGCTAGAGTGCTAGTGATAGGATTTTTGTTACGTTAGTGTAGGTACATTTTCAGGCTTCGCTGGCAGCCAAGCCTGTGTGTTGTTCTGGGTCGGGTGAGTGCCTCAGGTAGGCTGGATGACTTATTAGCAGCTTCTCTGGTGACTCCCCCTGCTATCTGGAAACTTAGAGAAGATTCCAGAAGCAGTGTGGAGGGGTCTAGGAGAAGCTAGCTGGAGTGTTCTAAGGGCCCTGGTCAATCCCCAACAGAAGGGTTGGCAGGGGGCAGGCCCCCTCAAATTCACTGAGTCAGCCCAGCAGGGGCAGTGTGGAGTTCGGTTGGAAGATGGAATGTTATGCTTTCGGGGCCTCTGAGAGTAGCTCCCCAGTCTGAACTCAGGCCTGGGCTTGGGTGCAGAAGGGACCCTTTTTCATGACACACAGAGGGATCCTGACCAAGAGGAATGGAAGCAAGAAGAGGACAGCAGGAGGACACTGCCGGGCAAATGTCCAAACCTGGACCCCTGCATTATGTATGTAACCCAAACTGGACCCCTCTACTATTAATTTTGCCTAACCCAGACCCCTGTACTATGTATGTTACCCAACCCTGACCCTTCTACTATAGATGTTACCCAACCTGGACCCCTGCACTATGTATGTTACCCAATCCAGACCCCAGTACTATATATGTTACCAAATGTGTTTTACCCAACCCAGACCCCTTTACCATGTATGTTACCAAACCGGACCCCTGTGCTGTATGTTTCCCAACCTGGACACCTATACTATGTATGTTACCCAACCACATCCCCTGTACAATGCATACTACCCACAAGGACCCCTGTACTATGTATGTTACCCAACCCGAACACTTGCACTATATATGTTACGCAACTCAGACCCCTATATTATGTATGATACACCCAACTTGGACCCCTGTACTACATATGTTACCCAACTCAGACCCCTGTGCTATGTATGTTTCTCAACCTGGACCCCCTATACTATGTATGTCACCCAATCCCATCCCCTGTAGTATGTATGATACTCAGCTCGGAGCCCTGTACTATATATTCCACCAAACCTGGAGCCCTGTACTATACATGTAGCCCAACCCAGACCGATACACTATGTACATTGCAAACTTAAAGCGTTTGTTACCCTAACATTTTATATTCCTGATATGTGCTTGCTGTAGCATGTACTTGTATGAGAAAGTATCCTGTTCTCTTTGTATTGCTTCCTTTGTGTGAAATCCCTGGTGATCCTGCCAGGGCCTCTGCTTTCGTATTAAAAACTGACCACACTAAGCAGGAGAGCACACTGTGGTCAGTTCTCTAGCTGTGCTGGGAACTCAGCCTGCTCTCCTCCAATGATCATACTTGTCCTGACATGCCAACCCTGTACAACCTTTCACTGTGAAGCTCAGTGTGCTGCTATTGCTCCTCCCCAGCTCTTATGCAGCTGAGAACAGAGGGAATGTAATCACTTTTAAGAAAGGGGAAAAAGGGTATTAATAATGTTTTTCTTTTTATATACATATGAACTGGGATCCCCCACGCTGCACAGCCAGGCACACTGGATTTTCACAGGCACTCTTAATTCAGAGAACAATCTGTGATTTTTTTCTTTTTTTTTTGCTTTGAGGGTAATAAACTTGGATAAGGATGGGAGATTATATGATGCCCATTTGAATTAAACAACAACTTCAGGGACAACTCTTTCTATATACAGTCTCTCTATACAGCTCCTCTTCTTCACTCCAGCACATACTTGTAGAACCTAGTTGGAACATTGTGGGTGCCTGACAGTCACCCCCATTACAGGCAGGAACCCAAGGCCCCCTGGATGTGTAGTAGAATTTCAGTGTCCAGCTTGCATCACTCCTGTGGCTACTGATCCCAGCATTACCTCTACAGGCACTGCCAACCCACCTGGCTGCATCTGCCCCTTTCACTATCCCTCCAGGCTACCTTCTCCCCACAGTCCTCCAGACTGACACTCACCAGCCCACCCGGCTAACTCTCAGGTGATCTCTCAGACCTGCTCACCTACTCCCGTTGTCCTCTCTCCATGCTCCCGTGTCTCCAGGAAGGGCTTCCTCAGCCCTCAGACTAGGGGACACCCTCAAGGGCTACCTACAGCCTCCTCAGCACTCCATCTTCATCTTCCAACCGACTGCCCCTGCTGGCATGACTCATGCCTTCTTATGAGGTGGCCTGCCCCCTGCCAGCTCTTTTACTGGCTGAGGTCAGATGAGTCATCCAGCCCCTGATCTAAAGTAACCCAGACCCAGATCACACAGCTCAGGCTTAGCCCTACTCTAACATACCTACACTAACTCTAGTACACTTCTAGAGGGTGCTAGTGCTACGCACACACACAGATTTTTTGCCTTTTATTTCTATTTTAAACGGGTTGTTTTGCAAGGTGATTATTTACAATCACCTTAAGCCTAGTACACACAATCAGAAAATCGTAGGAAAAATATAGCTTTTGAAGTGATCGTAGAATAATCTGATTGTTAGTACACAGCTTTCGTCCAAAAATATCCAAAGGGACAAACACTAATTTTTTATCATATGATACCAGATCATATGATTTTCGTTTAATCAGTACAGTGTTCGTCTAAAAATACAATACAATACAAATACAATACAATACATTAAATCACTTCTGAATTTTTATTCTGTTGTATGAGAATTTTCATAACTTTAGTAAATTCTTTATTTTTAATATAAGACTAGCATGCAACAAAAAAAAAAACGGACGAGCATTTGTCTGATAATCTCATTGTGTGTACCAGGCTTTAATGTACAAACTTCTGTTAAAGCAGAAGTCCGCCCTAACACAAAAATTCCTGCATCTATAGACATCCACGATCTAACACTAACCTATTAACCTATCTAACCCTGTATAAATGAAATCAGTATACATATTTTTCTTTAAGCCAATCCGACCCGATCCCACGCTGAGCTTTCAGTGGTGTCTTCACTGTGGAAGCGGGTGCAGAGGACACATCCGACAACGGAAGCCCCATAGTAATTCTATGGGTGACGTCACTCCCCATTCATTTCACAGCCGTTGTCAGCTGCGTCCTCTGCAGAGCTTCCACCACTGGAGATCGGATCGGCTTCAATAAAGGTATGTATACTGATTTCTTCTTTGCAGGGCTAGATAGGCAAGTGTTAGATTGTAGATGTCTATAGATGCAGGGATTTTAGTGATAGGGTGGATTTACATTTTAAGTCTCTTTTTACACGCAATTTTGACACAAAAGATTTCTGAATTTTTAAAAGTTCCCAGATATGAGAAGAACTGGTCCCAAGCCAGTGGTGGTTCCTGAGCTTTCCTGTTTCTCTAGGAAACCCAGAGCTTTTTTCAACTGCCCCAATGGTGAGAGCAGGAGAAGGAGTTGGAGAGCAGATGAATATGGAGGAACATCAGTTCCCTAATCTCCTCTGCGAGTAATGAAGACAAAAATGAGCGTTTTTACTTCCATTTTTTTCTGAGCCCTTTTTTGAGAGTTTCTTTGGGACGGGTTCGTGCTTTCTAAGCCCTATAGACTTTTATTATGGGACCATTTGAAAAATATGCATAAGGCTTGGTTTACACCTATGCAGTTTGCTTTTGACCTATTTCTGTAGTGCTTTTTGCAGAAATGTATTTTATATTTTTTTAATGGTTTTTTTTCTTGGCCGATTTGTTGTTGGGTGGATTAAAAAAGGCAAAACGCAAATTGTGGCAAAATCACACTATATGCTTTCCTGCAGTTTCTCCATTGAAGTCTATTGAACTAAAAATGCACCATTTTGCTTTCAGGCTCCATTCACACCTTAGTGTACTCCAGCGACACCTGCTGCGCCCCTTTTTTTTTTGCACATTTTTGTGTCGTGTTTTTAGAGCAGCACCATTCATTTGAATGGGTCTCCCTCTGCTCCAAAAAAAGTGTAAAAAAAAGTGCCAAAGAGGCTCAGTACCAAATTTTGCCACAGAGTCAGTCACGTATGGTCTTGCGATTTTTGCTGTGACTTGCGTGCGTTTTTTAGTGCACTACAATCATGGAAAAATTTCACTGCGTTTGGGGTGCAATTAAGAAATAATGGCATCGCAAACGCATCCCATGTTTTGCTGCAGATCTGGAATTGTGGCTAGAATTGTGCGATTCCAAAATACTCAGGTATAAATGGAGCCTTACCCTAACACTAAAATCCCAGCATCTACAGACATCCATGATCTAAAATTAACCTATCTAGCCCTGTAAAGAAGAAATCAGTATACAGTATCTCACAAAAGTGAGTACACCTCTCACATTTTTGTAAATATTTTATTATATCTTTTCATGTGATAACCTCCAGGCAAAAGTGCCCTGAGGCGATTCAGTTCGCATAGGTAGTGCTATACAAGTCATAACACTGAAGAAATGACACTTTGCTACAATATAAAGTAGTGAGTGTACAGCTTGTATAACAGTGTAAATTTGCTGTCCCCTCAAAATAACTCAACACAGCCATTAATGCCTACACCACTGGCAACAAAAGTGAGTACACCCCTAAGTGAAAATATCCATATTGGGCCCAGTTAGAAATTTTTCTTCCCCGGGTGTCATGTGACTCGTTAGTATTACAAGGTCTCAGGTGTGAATAGGGAGCAGGTGTGTTAAATTTGGTGTTATCGCTCTCACTCTCTTATACTGGTCACTGGAAGTTCAACATGGCATCTCATGGCAAAAACTCTGTGGATCTGAAAAAAATAATTGTTGCTTTACATAAAGATGGCATAGGCTATGAGATGATTGCCAAGACCCTGAAACTGAGCTGCAGCATGGTGGCCAAGACCATACAGCGGTTTAACAGGAGAAGTTCCACTCAGAACAGGCCTCACCAGGATGATCACCACGGGGACACTGCTAAAATTTACTCAACAGTGGCCCCCTGTGGTCAAAATGAAATTTTCAATCTAGCCAGAACTAAACTATCTGGACACAATGAAATTACAACCAAGGATAGTTCAACATTCATGTTGACGTCATTCTCCAGGTGACGTCGGCCAAAGAAGTTGAGTGCACATGCTCAGCATCATATCCAGAGGTTGTCTTTGGGAAATAGACGTATGAGTGCTGATAGCATTGCTGCACAGGTTGAAGGGATGGAGATTAGCCCGTCAGTGCTCAGTGCGCACACTGCATCAAGCGGCGGCTCGCTGTGGAGACGAGTGCAGAAGAGGCAGCCGACAACGGAAGCCCCATAGTAAGTCTATGGATGACATCACTCCACATTCATTTCACAGCCTTTGTCAGCTGTGTCCTCTGCAGAGCTTCCGTCGCTAGAGACTGGATCGACTTCAAAAAATCTTTACAGGATTAGGTAGGTTAGATTGTGGATGCTAGTAGATGCAGAGATTTTAGTGTTTGAGTGGACTTACACTTTAAGTCTTGATTCACATCTGTGCATGTTGCTTTTGAGCATTTTTGCAGTGCTTTTAGCTATGATTTCTGTGTTTTTGTAACCGTGATTTTGCCGCGACTTGTGTTTTGCGATTTGTGTGGTTTTTTTTTACATTCACTGTATATAGCTAGTTGCTAAGGGTTGGGAAGCCGGCCTCCACGTCCTTAACAAATGATGAGTCATCAGCTGTCAGCGGGCTTCCCCACTGACAGCTGAATGTAAAAAAACAATTGCCGGTAAAAAGATCACGAAAAAAGGTGACTATCCCAGAACCTTATTTGAGCATGCAGCCCGGTAGGTCAGGACCCCCCATCCTGAACCATACCAGGCCAAATGCCCAAAAACATGAGGGGGAGGGTGCTTTGCCCCATGTCGATGGGGACAAGGGCCTCTTCCCGACAACCCTAGCCGTTAGTTGTAGGAATCTGCAAACCCTCTTTAACAAGGGTTCTCTCAGATCCTGTCCCCCCATGTGAATGGGTATCGGGTACCCCTACCCATTCACCAAAACAGCAGTGAAATATAAAAAAAACAAGAGTACTTTATTAAAAAATAGCTCCGAGCCATCTTCTCCCCGAGCTGTCTTCTCCCCCCTGCCGTCTTCTCCTGCTGCCATCTTCTCCCAGAGCTCTCTTCTCCCACGCCGCTGTCTTCTTCCTCGCCGCCGGTTACCCGCTAAAAACAAAAAAGCCTGTTCTTGTCCTGGAGCTGTCTTCCTCCATTGTAACGTCCCCCGCTGTCTGACATCCCTTATCCATTGTGCGTGACGTCACCCAATGACTTCACCTGGAGAATGACGTCAACATGAATGTTGAACTATCCTTGGTTGTAATTTCTTTGTGTCCGGATAGTTTCATTCTGGCTAGATTGAAAATTCTATTTTGACCACAGGGGGCCACTGTTGAGTAAATTTTATCCGTGTCCCCGTGATGATCATTCTGGCAGGATCCTTCTAGATTAGATCTAGTAGAATCATGTTTATTTTTTTGATAAGATTTGTAAAGATATTTTTTGTTTTAATTAGGGATCGACAGATATAATTTTTTTACATGCCGATACGACACCGATATTTCGGCAACCTCTCAGGCCGATAGCCGATATTATCTGCCTGTATTCTGTACATTTAAAAAAAAAAAAAAGTACACTTTTTATCACTGTTATTACTGTCACAAGGAATGTAAACATCCCTTGTGACAGTAATAAGCAGTGATGAGTACTCTTTATGGAAGGATCGGGGTCTATAAAACCCCAAACCCCTCCTCTGCACTTCAAAGTATTCAAAACGTTTTTTAAAACGGGCGCCTTTAAGATGCCAGTAATCGGGGAAGTGATGTCATGCATTTTTCCTGCACTGGACTGTATTGGAATGTGGTAAAACGCATCAAAAATGCACTGGAATGTATTAAAAACGCAGCAGACCCCAGTATAGTGGGGAAAAAAATGAAAAAAGCTTTAAAACGCACTGAAACGTGTCAAAAACCAACCTGGAGTGCGTTTTTGTGGTGTGAAGCAGCCTGTAGGTTTCTGTCAGGTGTTCCCATTGATTTGTATTGGACCAAATGTGTGTGAGTGTGAAGCTCCTGTACTTTTTCAAGCAACAAGCATAAAACAATAGCATTTTTAACCAGACTACAGTGACTGGCTCCTAGTGTAGCCTGTGTCAGTCCGGCTACAGCCGGCACCTCTTTATTGTACACACTCCATGTACAGTACAACCAATGAATGAACCCTCTAGTAATGTCACACTGTGACCCTCTAAACCGCCTGTCATTCGCGCACAAGGACAGCCTAACCATTCTCTGCTTGTCAGCGGCTCCCTTATAGCTTCCGCATTGGCCAGATCAACGACTTGCGCTCTAGGATTGGCTGTCCGGTTGTCATGGTAGGCAGAGGCGGGGTTTGTGTATTCCAGGCATGGAGCGGCAAGCAGGGTCGGCTGTTCGGAGGTCCCGGCACAATGTGGTGGGCTCAGGTCACGGGAACCGGCGGGAGGAGAACAACGGCAATGAGCGCAAGACACGGAGCCGGGGCTTGGTGTTCGGAGCGGGGGTGCCTGTCCTTCTCTTCCTCTATGTGCTCGGGATAAGAGGACTGGTACACCTATCACTGCGACAACTCGTCACACCGGGAGCCCGCAACAGTCACTTTAACGGCAGCACCGCCAGGTGAGGGGGGCATTCACCTCATGGGGAGGACAGGGCCAGACTGTGTATTATGGGTGACTTCCTGCTACTCCATTCATTGTACGCCTGACCTTCTACATACAGCCAGTATCGGGAACCGGTCTGCCCAGGGAGGGTGTGATCACAATATAATCTGCAGATATTAGGTGTGATCACACTTCATATAATCTGCAGATATCAGGTGTGCTCACACTTCATATAATCCTATGTATGGGATGGCAGATATCAGGTGTGATCACACTTCATATAATCCTATGTATGGGATGGCAGATCCCAGGTGTGATCACACTACATAGCCATCTAGCTAGTCCGTATATGGGATGGCAGATCCCGGGTGTGATCACATTTCATGTCCACCTACCTAGTCAGTATATGGGATGGTAGATCCCAGGTGTGATCACATATAGTCTATATGGGATGGCAGATCATCAGTGGAGAAGAAATCGCACTCACTTCTCTTCAGATCATTTTGTATCACTTTTCACCTTCCAATAACCTTCTAACCATTCACCCAGTGACCGGTATTTATTTGCACCAGATAACACCCATCCTATACTCCTTTCTAGCCTCATCCACAAGCCAAGTTGATCCAATTTTTAAGCTTACATTCACATGGGTGTAAAAATGTATGTCACTGGTCCTATTACATGTGTGTGTGTTTTTTTTCCTAGCACAAAAGTTCCTGTGTAATGATCAGTAAATACATAAAGCAGAACTATAGGCAAAGCTTTTTTTTTTTTTTTTTTAAATGGAGGGTTATAACCCAAATTAGGTTTATTTTTGCCATCTTTGTCCCTGCGCTTCCTGTCCCATAGCCAAACAGGAAGTGGGAGGAAATCTCTGCAAATAAGGTGTGCTCTCGGTGACCCCCAGGTCACCAAAACTAGTGCCCACGTTGGAATATTTCCCCTCCTCTTACTTTTCTGGGGACAACCCAAAATTTGTGATTTTCTTTTTACTTTTACTTTCATTGTCAATGGGGAAAAATAGAGAGGGTGCATCTCCCTAATAGGGACACAGACAGCAATAAGAACCTGACAGCCTAATTAGGGTAGCACCGATACTACTTTTTTAAGATCACATAAAAGTACCGTACATAAAAGTAAACTTGTCCTTTTTTTTTTTTTTTTTTTTTTTCTTCCAGTACCTCCATCTGACATAGATGTATGCATATGTCTTTAGATGCCGATTTTTAAGGTTTGCGAGTAAAGGGCATTTTACATGGGTCCGACAAGTCCTCCGACTTTGAGAGCACAAGTCACATGACATGCCAACATCAATGTTTCCCTATAAGAGCCATCTTAACTGGTCTGGCATGCATGTGTCGGTCCGACTTTTTTGAAAAGGTTCCTGCACCACTTTGGTCCGATTTCATCCCATTGAATTTAATTGAAGTGGGATCAGCATCTTAACTGATCCGAATTGTGACATGCAACTTGTGCTCAGAGGAATGTTAGTAATGCAAAATTTATTTAACCACTTCAGATCCGCGCTATTGCCAAATGACGGCATTAGCGCGGACCTACATTTCCGGGACTACGTCTATTGACGTCGTCCCGGTTACGAGCGGCCTGCGCGCCCCCTGAGGGGGGCGCGCGGCGTGCTCTGTGATCGGCGAGTCCGTGAGACTCGCCTGATCACCGATCCGTGTAAGGGGTCGATCCCGACCCCTTATCACGTGATCAGCTGTCAGCCAATGACAGCTGATCATGTGATAGAACGGAGCCGGTAATCGGCTATTATTCCTCCTCGCGCTGACAGCGCGAGGAGAGAAAAAAAAAGCCGATCACCGGCGGCCGTGATCGGGACATCAGTCCCGATCACGGCCATCAATACAAGGGACCACCTGCCACCTGCCTGTGCCCACCTGCCTCCCGCAGTGCCATCCTGAAGTAAAATAAAAGCAAAAGTAAGTGCCCCCCGTCAGTGCCCCCTGTCAGTGCCCATAGTGCCCACAGTGCTACCCAATCTGCCTCAAAGGTGCTGCACCCCAGTGCCGCCCATCAGTGCCCAGCAGTGCCGCCCATCAGTGCCCCCTATCAGAGCCACCTATCAGTGCCACCTATCAGTGCCCATCAGTCCCATCTATCTGTGGTACCTATCAGTGCCCATATGTGCCACCCATCCGTGCCACTTATCCGTGCCACCCATCCGTGCCATCTTATCTGTGCCCATCTTTGCCCATCAGTGCCGCCTTATCTGTGCCCATCGGTGCCGCCTTATCTGTGCCTATTAGTGCCGCCTTAACTATGCCTATCAGTGCCCACCAATGCAGCCCATCAGTGCCCACCAATGCAGCCCATCAGTGCCCACCAATGCAGCCTATCAGTGCCGCCTAATCAGCGCACTTCAATGAAGGAGAAAAATGACCCGTTTGCAAAATTTTATAACAAACTATTAAAACATGATTTTTTATTTTTTTTTGCATCTTTTTTTGTTTGTTTAGCAAAAAATAAAACTCCGAGCTGTAACTAAATACCACCAAAAGAAAGCTCTATTTGTGAGAAAAAAAATGATAAAAATTTCATTTGGGTACAGTATTGTATGCCCGCGCAATTGTCACTCAAAGTGCATCAGCGCTGAAAGCTGAAAATTGGTCTGGGACTGAGGGGGGTTTAAGTGCCCAGTAAGCAAGTGGTTAAAAAACAAAATCACTCCGCTTACTCCCACCATTCTGTCAGCTCCAGTGTCTGACAGTTCTCATCTAGCTATGTGGTGTGCCCCTTCGGTGACGTAACTTGTTGACCCTGCCCCCTTGTGATGTTACGGACCCGGGCAAGATGGGTCTGTGACATCACAAGGGGGCAAGGTCTTCCAGTTATGTCAATGCGTGGCCGTGCCCCAAAGTTTTATATAAGAACTGTCAGACACCGGAGCTGACAGAATGGCAGGAGCCAGGCATTTAAATATAAAGCACCATGCGATTTCCCAGTAGCTATAATCATCCAATTATCAATGCAAGCAAAAATTCAGTTTTCTTTCTTTTCCTCGGATGTGATTGAGTATTCTTTGCAAAGTGAAGCTTCACCTCATTTACTAAGCTCTGGAGCAACTGCACAGTGTATTTGCCTTTTTAGTAAATCAACCTCATTGTGTTCAAAAGGGCTACCTCTCGCAACTAGCCATCTGGAATACCCCAGCATTTATATCCACACAGGTAGTACAGGCATTTTAACCACTTCCCGCCCAGCCTATAGCAGATTGACGGCTGGGCGGTGGTTGCATTATCCTGACTGGGTATCGTATGACATCCAGCAGGATAAACCCTAGTGCACGCCCGCGGGGGCAGGCAGCACGGCGGTAGCCGACAGCGTGTGTCCCTCGGACACAGCGCTACCCCTGATCACGGTAAACAGGCAATGAAATTGGCTGTTAACCACGTGATCGGCTGTGTGCCCGTGATGATCGGTGGTGCGGTGTGTCAGTCTGACACACCGGTACACCGATCTCGGTAAAGAGCCTCCGAAGGAGGCTCTTTACCACGTGACCAACCATGTCCAATCACAGCAGATCACGATGTAAAGAAGAGCCGGTGACCGGTTTTCCTCACTCGCATCTGACAGACGCGAGTAGGGGAAAACCCATCGGTGGCTCTCCTGACGGGGGGGTGTCTGCGCTGATTGTTTATCAGCGTATCGCCCACACTGGACCACCAGGCAAGCCGCCAGGACCACCAGGGAGGCACATAACATGTCTCAGCCTAGAGGTGAGATGTGGGGTCTTGTTGACCCCATATCTCACTGTAGAGAGGACCGATCATGCCATATTCCTATTACAAGGGATTTTTATTTATTTATTTTTTAATTTTTTTTTTTTAAGCATTGAACTAAAAAAGTTAAAATTAACAATAAAAAAAAAAAAAAAAGTGGTTAGCACTCTCGCCTAGCAGTAAAAAGGGTCACTGGTTTCGAATCCCAACCACAACACTACCTGCCTGGAGTTTGCATATTTTCCCGGTGCCTGCGTGGGTTTCCTCCCACACTCCAAAGACATGCAGGTAGGTTAATTGGCTTCTGTCCAAGATTGGCCCTAGTATATAAATGGGGACCTTGGATTGTGGGCTCCTTGAGGGTAGGGACCGATGTGAGTGTGCAATGTACAGGGATGGGGACAATTGTAGACACTCAAGTTGAACTGGATGGACTGGTGTCTTTATTCAACCTTAGTAACTATGTAACACTGAAGAAATTACACTTTGCTATAAAGTAAAGTAGTGAGTGTACAGCTTGTATAACAGTGAAAATTTGCTGTCTTCTCAAAATATCTAAACACACAGCCATTAATGTCTAAACCGCTGGCAACAAAAGTGAGAACACCCCTAAGTGAAAATGTCCAAATTGGGCCCAATTAGCCATTTTTCCTCCCCGTGTCATGTGACTCGTTAGTGTTACAAGGTCTCAGGTGTTAATGGGGAGCAGGTGTGTTAACACCAAACTTATCGCTCTCACTCTCTCATACTGGTCTCCCTACAAGTTTTACATGTATATCTGCTGTCTTCAGCTTGCTATATTCTTTAGAAAGTGAACATTGTGTAGAGATATTTTCTTCCTGTTCAGCGCTGGGAGTGAAGTCTTGGCATACACTGTGTGACAGCTGATTTGGAGGAAAGGCACACACCCCCCTCCACATACGCAAAGGATCGAAGGAATGTACAGAGCTGTACTCTAAATAGACAAGCTCTCTACTAATCTATTTATAGCACCATCCCTGACACAAATTTCAGGCTGGTTTTATCTCGGCTGTCAGAAAACTGTCAGAAGTTATCTGGCTGATAACAGAAGAACTGAGCAGCAGAAAGACACGGGACTAAGACCCCTTTCAGCCTGAGGGCTTTCACACTGGATTGGTGCGCTGGCAGGGCGTCAGAAAAAGTGCTGCCAGCAACTCCTCCACTGCTGCTCGCCATTGAAATCAATAGGGCAGCTCTGCGATACCGCCGGCAAAACGCCGCTCCGGCTGTGTTTTGCGGGCGGATTTAACCCCTTTTCAGCTGCTAGCGGAGGGTTAAAAGCACCCCATAGTGGCCGAATAGCGCCGCTAAAACTACGGTGATGCAGCGCTAAAAATAGCCTTAGGCGGCGCAGTGTGAAAGGGCTCTTAAGGCTTTGAAGAGAGATATATGTGCCCAGCTCAAATTTCATGAAGCGGGTTTACATCCACTTTAAAAAGGCATTCTCTGTGAAATGTGTGACATTGCAGTACCTACCAGTAGAGCATGGCGATTTTGTGTCCCAGAGTTCAAGAAAATAAATGTGTGGGGATCTTCTTCACAAAGTTCAGAAACTTCAACAGCACCGATACAATTTTATTTTTATTTTTTTTAAGACCAAGTACCAATACTTTTCCTCAAGTACTCGCCAATACCGATTACTGATACCTATTTTGACATTTTATTTACATTTTTGTAACAGGGAGGGTGGTTAATGTTTTAGGGTGGAGGGGAGGGTGCTTACTGTTTTAGGGTGGAGAAGCGGGTTATTGTTTTGGGCAGAGAGGGGAGAAGGGTGGGGTATTTGGGAACCCAATCACTGCACTACAACACCCAGTAGACCTGCCCCCCCCCTTCCAAGAAGTTCTGCAGTAGCAAAGCCTGGTTCGGTGCAGGACACATTACTCACCAGGCAGGCAGATCTGTCACTCTGCAGCCGCCCCCTCAGAGGAGCCTGAGGAGGTGAAGTACATCGCCGGTGGACACAAACAGTCGCCGCGCTAGGTTGCGGAGCCGGGGCGGGCCCACTATGAGGAAGGGAAATCCCCACTGACAGCTGAAACATCATTGGTTGTTAAGGAGCGAGGCTGCCGCATCCTTAACAACTAATGGCTGCCTGCTTACTTTTGTATACTATTCATCTGTCAGCGGGGAATTGCACTGACAGATGAAAGAACTGAACCTGAAGGTATCGGTGCATTTGCATGAGTACCAATACTCGTATCGGTGCAAACCTAAAAATGTAATATATGATTTTAGATTTTGATTATGCTATAAGCTCACACATTATGGTCTGTGCCTCTGCTCCTTGCTGATGTTTTGCCTGTAGAGCATATTTTCGAGTTTGCAGCATGCAGAGTGCTTAGGCAGAAGTTGGGTAAGGCCTCATGTACACTGCTGCTCTTAAACGTGAGTTGTTGCCAAAGCTTGTGAACTCAACTCAATAAAAGCCCGTGTCCATGCAACCATAATCATTTATGGTGTACACTAAGGCTCAGTTCACACAGGACGCGGCACGACTTGCAGCGCCGCGACCTGCCGCGACCTCAGCGGCGACTTGCAAAATGACTTCTGTATAGAAGTCAATGCAAGTCGCCCGAAGTCATGCCAAAAGTAGTACAGGAACCTTTTTTCTAAGTCAGAGCGACTTGAGTCGCTCCTATTAGAACGGTTCCGTAGTACAGAACGGGGGCGACTTGTCAGGCGGCGAAGTCGCCTGGACAAGTCGCGCCTGTGTGAACCGAGCCTAAGCCTTTTCCAGAGTTTAGGTGCAGTTAAACGTCCCTCTCCTGAATGCACAATCGTGTTCAGGAGAGGAATGTTTTGGCAAAAAAACTAAAACATGGCCAAAACACGTGTAAATGGGCCTAAGCGCTAGCGCCATTCAGCGCTTGGGCATTTATTCATTTCTATGCCAAGTACTCTGGCTAACGAAATGAATAAACCTCCAAGCACTGAACGTGGGTAAACGCAATACCATGTTTACATGTGTTTTGTTTTGTTTTTTTTGCTGTGTTGAGCGTTTTTTCTGTTGCCAGTAGTTTTAACGTCTAGGGGAGTTCCAATGTACAGGTAGCCTAAGGCCGCGTACACACGGGCGGATTGTCTGCCCAACTAAGTTCGTCAGACAATCCGACAGACAGTCCGTTCAAAATTTGAATGAACGGACTTGACCACACACAATGAGCAGACAGTCCGCTGAAAGCGTGCGCGATGACGTGTACAGCACGTACGACGGGACTAGAAAAACAACGTCCTATACACTGCAATGCAACCTTCGGCCGTGTAAATCCTTTCTGAGCATGCGCCATACTTAGTCCGTCCAACTTGCCTACACACGAGCGGACTGTCCGCTGAAACCAAGTTTGGACGGACAAAATTACGGAAATGACGTAAGACTTTGTTCGTCAGACAGTCCGCTGAAGCCCACACACGAGCGGATTGTCCGCTGAAACACGGTTCAGCGGACTAAGTTGGACAGACAATCCGCCCGTGTGTACGCGGCCTAAGGCTCAGAGATGGGTAAGCATTTGGGGTGAAATTGCTGTAACGTCACTATCTACATTCCACCCAATGTTGCTGTAAATTGTCTTTCTTAAGGCCTGTACACACGGTCGGACTTGTACAAACTTTTCCGTGGACTTTTGTACAAAGGGCGTGGTCCACAAGTTTGTATTGCATACACACGCTCGGACTTTTTGACAACAAACACGAACGTGGTGACGTCACAACGTACGGACGCCACTTCAAAAGAGGACGTTCAATGACTCCAGCGCCACCTTTGGTCAACTTCTGTATTGTAGTCTGATCGTTTGCATAGGTTCTGAGCATGCGTGTTTGTACCTTGTACAAAAGTCTGATGCTTTTGCGTACACACGGTCGGACTTTGCTCCATCAGACTTTTGTTGCCAGAAAGTTTGTCCGTTCGCACAGCCAACAAAAGTCCGATGAAAACAGAAAAAGTTTGTCCGATGGAGCGTACACACAGTCGGATGTTGCTCCAAAACAGCTAATTTGCATGTTTGTTGTCAAAAAGTCCGACCGTGTGTACGGGCCTTAAGACTAATGTTTAGAGAACAGTGGGAGGTGGATATTCCCCTGAATATCTGTTGGGTCCTAGTCATCCACCTAGGTTGACTAAGGGTAAATCTGCCCTGAAGTAGAAACGTTGATGGTCAGAAAGTTAGTGAACCATGTTGGAGCAGTGCCTTTTAGATCAAAGTAGATTGGAGGCCATGTTTGGAGTTGGAAGGGAGGAAGATGTTGAAAGTTTAGCAACTGCTGCAGAACAGGAAGGCCCATGTTCCTTATTTGTCATTCACTGTTTAACTTTGATAAAATGGAGGTATTCAGTCATTAAGTGATAGGCAGTGCACTAGACGCTAGTGCTTATGTTTGGGTGTGTGTATTTTTGAATGTAATTAACAGGGACTCTGAACAGGTTATGTCTCTGTTGTGGGAGCCCATAACGTCCTTGCAGAAGCAGTTGTTTTGAGGTTGCCCTGTAGAAATTAATCTTCTAAATGTAATTCCATCTCACATAATCTCTGGAGTAAAACTGGTTAGATTTGTATGCATGTAGTGTGATTCATTATTCTCTTCATCAAGCATTAGCGCAGATGTTATCAAATTATTCACTCCCTGTGCAGGCTTAGATTTGATCATTCCTTCATGTAATCACAGGCAGGCTGCAAAGGAGCTTTTTTTTCTAATGGTTCTCTGAAGACAATAGGAAATTATATATATATATATATATATATATATATATATATATATATATATATATAATTTTTTTTTTTATTTCCAACCCGCACTAGTAAATTTCAATTCTTTGACTTTTTTTCTTTCTCTGATTTTTAGCTGTACTCCTCACTTTTCTTTTTTCTTTTTCTTTTTTTCTTTAAGCTAATGGAGCAAACCCATATACTGTGAAGAGGTTTGCTCTAACGTTCTCTAATTATCCACATCCACCCTTATCTGGCTGATTTTGCACATCCTTAGTAAGCTATTGCCTATTTCAGCAGTTCTCAAATGTTTATGATCTTGTGGTAAAAGCTAGTGTATTCATGCCATGCTGTTTGCTGTAGGACGTATCTGGAGCAGATCACAGCTATTGATTCCAGGACAGTGGGGAGCCCTGCAAATGAAATCCTTGCAGTCAACTACATATTGGACAGTATCAGAGACATTCAGAAGCAGAAAAACAAAGTGCACAAGATAACCGTAGATGTACAAAGACCTACTGGGTCGTTCAGCATCGACTTTCTTGGAGGCTTCACCAGTTACTATGATAACATAACTAATATAGCTGTGAAGTTGGAACCAGCACGGGGAGCACAGCATGCTGTACTTGCTAACTGCCACTTTGATTCAGTAGCCAACACCCCAGGTAAGGAGATCATTGGCTAGTTTGAATAGGAACTATATTCCTTTTCTTTTAGACTCATTGGTGTTTTGAGCCTAGTAAAGTTACCTGTCACCTTTACTAGGTATAGAATATTGACCGATGAAACAAAGTTATACATGTCAAAGTTCATCATGCAGTGACACTAAAGGCAATTCACAATCTCTGACTCCTGCTTGCACAAGGCCTGTCTTTACTCTGATTATCTAAAGAGTAAAGAATAATTGGTGGCTGCTGATAAATCCTTTATTGCAGGTTAATGTGTACAGACTACAGTGACAAGCAAAATGAACAATGTAAAGTAAATAAAGGAAAATGATGTTCATTAATTATTCTATAGAAATATGTACTAAATGAATTCTCAGAAAAAATAAGTAATATCTTTTTGAAATGCCCATCATGAACAATAAAGATACATTTAATAATTGCTGCACACATGTTGTCTTTCTGCAGGTGCCAGTGATGATGCTGTAAGCTGTGCTGTACTACTTGAAATCCTAGGATCGCTGTCAAGTACACCAGTCTCTTTGAAACATGCAATTATATTCCTGTTCAATGGTGCGGAAGAAAATATCCTGCAGGTATCCATCTAGTCATCTATTCTTTACTACTCATAGCACTTAGTTATTAGACTCTAACTTGTGCCTATGGAATGTTAGAAATTCTCAGGCCAATGCTGTCAGAGGAAGATTTCATCAAGTGAGATGTATATTTTCCACTGAAAGCCTATTTTTCCTCTTATTGAAATGAGTTCTGTGGATGTCTCTGCGTACCACATAGCATGATTGTTAGGTTTAGCTTTGTAGCTCTTCTTTGTGAATGGTCAGGCATTCTTATGTGTCATATGTAGTGCTCAGTGCCTGCCAGTATCCTTTTATTCTTGAGTGATTCTTCAATTCAACTCCTAAGTGGCTTACCAACCCTCTATATATCTGGAGTCTGCAGTACTACAATTTTAATGTGTTTTTTATTTTTTTATTTTCAAAACCAACAAAAAAAAAATCTAATGTGCAGAATATTTTATTAGCATATTTTTTTTTTTTTTATAGAAAGCAGGGGGCAGCAGGAACAAGGAGGGGGGGAACCGGGCATCATGATGATCATGATGCTTTCCTGATGAGGCGATGAGGTCTAATTTGGATAGAGGAAGGTCTGTGGACGTAGTCTATCTGAATTTTGCGAAGGCATTTTTTACAGTACCCCATAAAGGTTAATTTCCAAATTAATGTCTTCTAGCTTTGGTGAGATTATATGCACCTAGATTGAAAACTGATTGCAGGGTCTTGTCCAGAAGATGGTGATTAATGGCATATTTTCTATATGAGGTGAAAACATCGTAAACCGCTGAAAAAACATACATTTATTAAACAAGAATTTAAAATATCCAGTGGATGATACTAACGCATTTCAACCAATGGGGCCTTAGTCATAGCTACCCTAAACATACAAAATTCACCAATAAATACTTGTCCCCTCCCACTTAAAGAACAAGGGGGAGGAAACCGTGTATAATTAGTACATCGGTTAAAACAGAAAAAACAAAACGGCACAAAATAGATATGTATAACACATACCAAAAGATGCAAAAATATTGCTCCTGGGAGCTAAAAATGTGAATGCAAGTTACTCGCTGGAGGGGGGGGGGGTGGAGGGACTTCTGGGGGAATCGAGGGAGGAAGAAGCATCTATGGGTCCTAGTAAATCACACTCAGAAGTAGCATTCATTGCCAAGCTGCACCAAGCATAGCTTGCAGTCAACATGCTAATTGAAAGGGACAGAAGAGATAAAACTATAATTCTGCCATTTTACATAATTCTGGTTCGGCCACATCTTCAGTATATCACCCAGTTCTGGTCAACAATTCTCAGGAAGGATTTCCTTGAACTGAAGAGAGACCAGAGAAAGGCAACAAATGTAATATGGGGCCTGGAGGACTTATGTTATGAGGAATACAAACATGTAAACCTATTCTCCCTGGTGAAGAGACGCTTAAGAGAGGATATGATTGCAATATACAAATCTTTAAATAATGACTTGTAGCATTGGGAGGAAAGTATTTAACCTAAGGTCTTTAAAAGAACACATGCAGCCAAACATTAAAGTTAGATGAGAAATGGTTAATTCCTAAACTGTGTAGGGGGTTATTTACTGTTAGAGCAGTATGAATGTGGGATTAATTCCAGAGAAAAAACGATAATTCTCCCCCTCTACAAGACTTTGGTCCGGCCGCACCTAGAGTATGCTGTCTAGTTCTGGGCACTGGTCCTCAGGAAGGATGTACTAGAAATGGAGTGAGTACAAAGAAGGGCAACAA
Source organism: Lithobates pipiens (assembly GCF_037356315.1). Classification (NCBI taxonomy): domain Eukaryota; kingdom Metazoa; phylum Chordata; class Amphibia; order Anura; family Ranidae; genus Lithobates; species Lithobates pipiens. The sequence continues at coordinate 42,055,422 of NW_027507718.1, read as the reverse complement.
AGCTAATAAAGGGTCTGGAGGATATTAGTTATGAAGAAAGATTGCAAGCACTGAACTTATTCTCTCTGAAGAAGAGACGCTTGAGAGGGGATATGATTTCAATTTACAAATACCATACTGGTGACCCCACGGTAGGGATAAAACGTTTTTGTGGAAGGGACACGTGCCCACGCTTTAAAATTAGAAGAAAAGAGGTTTAACCTTAAACTACGTAGAGGGTTCTTTACTGTAAGAGCGGCAAGGATGTGGAATAGGAATCGATAGTTTCAAGAAACTATTAAATAAGCATCTGAACAACCACAATATGCGGGGATATACAAGGTAATACTGACATATCACACATGTAGGTTGGACTTGATGGACTTGTTTTTTTTCAACCTCAACTGCTATGTAACTATATATAACTATGTAATACCATATGAATGCAAAAAACTTTTTTTTTTGTCTCAGGGTAGCCATGGTTTCATTACTCAACACCCATGGGCCAAACTTGTTCGTGCTTTCATCAATTTGGAGGCTGCTGGTGTTGGTGGAAAGGAGCTGGTATTTCAGACCGGTATGTAGTCATCAATGTGAAACATTTGTTTTAGTGAAGCTGCTTATGTTTTAGACCTTTTTTATTTGTAATCTGTGTTATCTAACCGGCCACTGCACTTAAACAGGTGAGTGCTTCGCGGTTCTGAGTTGACGTACCCGGGCTCTGTTATTTGGCCCTTCTGATCACATGATCGCTATGTCCAGTCAGCACTTATAGCTGATTGGACACATATAATCGCCATGTATACTGCTTTACACACACTGATCCCCCAGCAAGTGTCCCCGCACTGTGTCCTGTCAGTGTAAAACATCTGTCACACGGTAGCAACACATCTGTACCAGTGATCTACATCTGTCACATGGTATCTGTACCAGTGATCAACAACTGTACCAGTTAACATCTGTCACACAGTACCAGCATTTTTACTGCTTTACACACACTGATCACCCAGCAACTGTCCCCACACAGTGTGCTGTCAGTGTAAAACATCTGTTGCACAGTAAAAACACATAAGTACCAGTGTAAAATATCCGTCAAATGGTACCAACACATCTGCACCAGCGATCTACATCTGTCCATCTGTACCAGGGATTAACATCTGTCACGCGGTACCAATACATCTGTAGCGGGGATCAACATCTGTCACATAGTACCAGCACATCTGTACCAGTGATCAACATTTGTCACACGGTACCAGCACATAGTTACATAGTAGGTGAGGTTGAAAAAAAAGACCCATGTCCATCAGGTCCAACCCATGTGTGTTTATATGTCCGTATTACTTTGTATATTGTAAATCCCTGTATGTTGCGGTCGTTCAGGTGCTTATCTAATAGTTTCTTGAAACGATTGATGCTCCCTGCTGAGACCACCTCCTGTGGAAGGGAATTCCACATCCTTTCCGCTCTTACAGTAAAGACCCCTCTACATAGTTTAAGGTTAAACCTCTTTTCTTATTTTAATGAGTGGCCACGAGTCTTGTTAAACTCCCTCCTGCGAAAAAGTTTTATCCTTATAGTGGGGTCACCAGTATGGTATTTGTATATTGAAATCTTCTCCCCTCTCAAGCGTCTCTTCTCCAGAGAGAATAAGTTCAGTGCTCACAACCTTTCTTCATAACTATTATCCTCCAGACCCTTTATTAGCTTTGTTGGCTTTCTTTGTACTTGCTCCATTTCCAGTACATTCTTCCTGAGGACTGGTGCCCAGAACAGGACAGCATACTCTAGGTGTGGCCGGACCATAGTCTTGTAGAGGGGGAGAATTATTGTTTTTTTATCTCCTGGAATGAATCCCCTTTTTTAATGCATGCCAATATTCTGTTTGCTTTGTTAGCAGCAGCTTGGCATTGCATGCCATTGCTGAGCCTATAATCTACTAGGACCCCCAGGTCCTTTTCCATCTTAGATTCCCCCAGAGGTTCACCCCCCCCCCCCCCCCCCCCAGTGTATAGATTGCATTCATATTTTTGCCACCCAAATGCATTATTTTACATTTTTGTACATTGAACCTCATTTGCCATGTAGTTTCCCACCCCATCCTCTGTGGACAACTGCACTACTAAAACCACAGGCAATCTTTTGTTTAGCCTTGCTCAGCAGAATGTGTTTTTGGGTGTAATTCTTCGTATGTACATGCTATGTGTTAGACGCCTGAAGGTGCTATTTGAATGTTGGGCCTCAGGATGTGATCAGGCTGTGGAAAAGTCTCACACATGTGGCATCTCGATACTCAGGAGGAGTAGCAGAATGTATTTTGGGGTGTAATTCTTGGTATGTACATACTATGTGTTAAAAACATTTAAAAATGTACAACTTTGTGTGCAAAAATAAATAAATAAATAAAAATAAGTGTGTTTTTATTTTCTTTACACATTTTTTAAAAACTTGTGGAAAAATATGACATGTTCAAGCCATTGAAGAACAGACCTTTTCTGGCACTTTTTGTTTACATGTAAAAATCTGTATTTTTAGTTAGAAAATTTGTTAGAATCCCCAAACAGTAAATGTGTGTATATGTGTGTGTGTATGTATAAAAAAAAAAAAAAAATAAATATATATATATATATATATATAAACATTTTTTTTTTTGTATTTTTTTTTTTTTTTTAGCAGTGGTGTTTGTGCAGCGTTTTTTCAAATGCCCTTTTTTTGTGTTTAGAAAAATGCACTTTTTTTCATTTTTAATGCAAAAAAACAATACATAACCCAATTTTACATTAACTGTAAAATTTGACTCTAAAATTTTAATATTATAAATCCATGCTTTAAAATTGTGCATGCCCATGCAATGGAGACAAACTACTTGCATGTTATCGTACCTACATTGTTCATTGTGTGACACTTTAAAAGCCATTACAGGTTGCCACTTTAGATTTACACAGGAGGTCTGGTGCTAGAATTACTGCCCAGGGTCATCCATTCACAGTGATGCCTCACATGTGTGGGACGAACGCAGTCTGCATGCATGTGGGGCCGATTGTGTGCAATCGCCTTTGCACTTGAGCACGGTGGGACAGGGGCCTAACACTTTTATTGCTGTTCCAAAGAATGTAAACATCATAGTATAGAAAATCTGCAGCATGTCGCATTGTAATAATATGTTACAGTTTTCTAACAAAAGAGAAGAAAAGGCGTGTAGAAGAGAAAGACAATGTTTTTAGGAAGTGAGAGGCCCCCATGCAGAATTCAGAAAGTCTGGTTATCCCTGAAAAATGGGAAGAAGCTGGTTGTGTCGCTTAGAAAGTCTAATCAAAGCTAGACAATCGGCTATACAGAAAATAAGTAATGTTAAAGATATTTTACCTATAAATAATATAAAATCTTTCATTCTTGACTGGACTTCCACTTTAAGTTTTATTAAACAACCATACAAAGCATATCATGTAAGAAGTATAAAGAAGTCACAAAAAATTGCCAGGTGTGTGGCCTTACAAGGCAATGTAGGTCTAGCGCTGGATCATAATATTGGTCCCAGAGGATGTATACAATTGCTTTAGTATTGAGTAAAGACTAGAGTGTGCACATTATTTAGTTACTGGTTTATCTATAATTGTGTTTTTTTTTTTTTTTTTTTTTTTCAATTTATATTTGTTTTGACAGGCCCTGAAAACCCATGGCTGGTACAAGCATATGCAGAGGCTGCTGTCCACCCTTTTGCATCAGTGGTGGCCCAAGAGATATTCCAGAGTGGTATTATCCCTTCAGATACAGATTTCCGCATTTACAGAGATTTTGGCAATATTCCAGGTTTGTTTTAATTTTATAGCTAATTATATCTTATTACCTTAAATACTATATTTTTATGCATCATAAACTTTGTTTCAGTTACAAATGAATGGTATGTCATTTTATGCATCTTCTACTTAATTTTTTTCATAATATATTTTTCCAGGACTCTTTTTGTTGTGGAATGGACCTTTGTCTTACATTGATGTGACTGAATAAGCTGCATTTTTTTGTCTTGCATGTTTGTTTTGTTATCAGATATACTGAGAGGGATGAAGAGAACAAATAAGAACTTATAGGTTGCTATCGGTTTCCCTTCCTGCTTGCGTGAGGACGGAAAGTATTCAGACCCCCATCCATTTTTCAGTCTTTGTTATATTGCAGCAATTTGCTAAAATCATTTAAGTAAATTTATTTTATTTTTTTTCCCTCATTAATGTACACACAGCACCTCATATTGACAGAAAAACACAGAATTGTTGACATTTTTGCAGATTTATTAAAAAGGAAAAACTGAATTATCACATGGTCCTAAGTATTCAGACCCTTTGCTGTGACGCTCATATATATATAACTCGGGTCCTGTCCATTTCTTCTGATCATCCTTGAGATGGTTCTACACCTGCATTTGAGTCCAGCTGTGTTTGATTATACTGATTGGATTTGATAGGAAAGCCACACACCTGTCTATATAAGATCTTACAGCTCACAGTGCATGTCCGAGCAAATGAGAATCATGAGGTCCAAGGAACTGCCTGAAGAGCTCAGAGACAGAATTGTGGTAAGGCACAGATCTGGCCAAAGTTCTAAAAAAAAATTCTGCTGCACTTAAGAAGTTTCCTAAGAGCACAGTGGCCTCCATAATCCTTAAATGGAAGTAGTTTGGGACGACCAGAACCCTTCCTAGATCTGGGCCTCCGGCCAAACTGAGCTATCGGGGGAGAAGAGCCTTGGTGAGAGAGGTAAAGAAGAACCCAAAGATCACTGTGGTTGAGCTCCAGAGATGCAGTCGGGAGATGGGAGAAAGTTGTAGAAAGTCAACCATCACTGCAGCCCTCCACCAGTTGGGGCTTTATGGCAGAATGGCCCGACGGAAGCCTCTCAGTGCAAGAAACATGAAAGCCCGCATGGAGTTTGCTTAAAAAAAAAAATCATCTGAAGGACTCCAAGATGGTGAGAAATAAGATTCTTTGGTCTGATGAGACCAAAATAGAACTTTTTGGCCTTAATTCTAAGCGGTGTGTATGGAGAAAACCAGGCACTGCTCATCACCTGTCCAATACAGTCCCAACAGTGAAGAATGGTGGTGGCAGCTCATGCTGTGGGGATGTTTTTCAGCTGCAGGGACAGGACGACTGGTTGCAATCAAGGGAAAGATGAATGCGGCCAAGTACAGGGTTATCCTGGATGAAAACCTTCTCCAGCGTGCTCAGGACTTCAGACTGGGCCGAAGGTTGACCTTCCAACAAAACAATGACCCTAAGCACACAGCTAAAATAACAAAGGAGTGGCTTCACAACAACTCTGTGACTGTTCTTGAATGGCCCAGTCAGAGCCCTGACTTAAACCCAATTGAGCATCTCTGGAGAGACCTAAAAATGTCTGTCCACCAATGTTTACCATCCAACCTGACATAACTGGAGAGGATCTGTAAGGAGGAATGGCAGAGGATCCCCAAATCCAGGTGTGAAAAACTTGTTGCATCTTTCCCAAAAAAGACTCATGGCTGTATTAGATCAAACGGGTGCGTCTACTAAATACTGAGCAAAGGGTCTGAATACTTGGGACCATGTGATATTTCAGTTTTTTTTCTTTTTTAATAAATCTGCAAAAATGTCAACAATTGTGTGTTTTTCCGTCAATATGGGGTGCTGCGTGTACATTGAGGAAAAAAATTAACTTAAATGATTTTAGCAAATGGCTGCAATATCACAAATAGTGATAAATTCATGGGGGGCCTGAATACTTTACATCCCCACTGTATATGTATATTGTGTATGTATGTATGTATGTATGTGTATATATATATATATATATTTATTATGAGCTGCACAATTCTGGCCAAAATGACAATCACAATTTTTTTTTCTTAGAATAAAAAGATCACAATTCTCTCGATTCTCGCGACCTGTGCAGCACAGTAGTGTAGTGGTTAGCACTTTCACCCAGCAGCAATAGGGTCGCTGGTTCAAATCCTGACCACGACGCCATCTGCTTGGAGTTTGCATGTTATCCCTGTGCCTTGCCCGTTTAGGGCAGGAGGCTTTCTGTTTGCGCTCCACTCTGGAGCACAGGCAGCCTGGCGTCCCGCGCATCGGTGACGCGTCAACGCGGGATGCCTTACTCGCCCATTATCAGGGATCTCACTAGACTGACTCGATGCAGCCAATCGGCACACCAGTCCGTCTCAAACGGCCTCAGCTGTGGAGGCTGCCGATGGCGCCTGTCCACAGCTGATTGCAATAACCCTTCTGGGTTATTTAAAGGCCTGCACGCATGGCGGTCAGCACGCCGTGGGTTGCACGTCGCCAAGGATTGTCTCCATACGCACTTCAGCTACAGGTTAGCATACTATTTGCATACTTCAGCTACAGGTTAGCATACTATTTGCTGTCACGCTTCCAGCCTCATACTCTTTTATACACAGGCATGTTTTATGTCTCATGGAGAAGTGGATGAATATGAATGTACACAATTTAAATCATAATAAATTGGGTCTTGTTAGTGGTAAATCTGAAAGATGGGAAGTGTACAGTATGTTTTCCATTCTGCAATTTGTTTAGCATTATCGAATATCATGTTGACTGTCCTGGGACTTTTTGCTGTGTTTTTTTTACCTTTTTTTTTTTTATTTTTATTTTTTTATTTCTGTAATATCTGTTCTCATTTAGGTATTGACCTGGCATTCATTGAGAATGGCTTCATATACCATACAAAATATGACACATCAGATAGGATTCACACAGACTCCATCCAAAGGGCAGGTTGGTAATTCAATTTTGTCTAACATTTTTCTGTGAATCAAACATAAGAATCTCTTGTGGCAAAAAAAAAATCAATGCAAATATGTTAAACTCCCTTTTTTTAGTACAGTTACATTAAGTATTATTACCTGCATTTTAAAAATGCTATTCTACTTCTGAAATTGTATTTTGTTTCTATACCTGCAATCCTTTGCACAGCAGAAATCTAAGTGTGAAACTATGTATGATAAGCCTGTTAAGATAGTGTTGTGGATAGAACATCATTCTGGCCCTGAAGAATGCAGGGATGGCTAACTTGCTCTAGGGCAGAAGCACAAGGAAAACATTCACAATACATTGATGTCTCCTTTACTCCTGTCTGGTAGGGGGCTTGGTACCTGCATAACTGTCAGGAAATGGTGTTGGGGGCACAGGGGAGGCTGTGGGTGCAATGAAAGCGCAACTGAGACAGCGGGTGCAGTAAAGGTTGAGACGGATGGATTAGCAACTCCAGGTGCCACAGAGGTTTTGGGTACAGAGGTACAGCAGGGACTTTGCGTTTATATGTTTTTTACTTCATAAAGTAACATTTTATTCGAACTCTTTGTAAAAAGTCAAATCTATTTATCATTTTTCCATGCTGTACGTATATTGTATGTATTATATTTTAATGTGAAATGGTTTTCACCCAGGTGACAATATAATGGGGGTATTGAAATACTTGGCATCTTCACACCTTCTTGCTGACTCGTCCGAATATCGTCATGGGAACTTGGTTTTCTTTGATATGAGTGGCTTCTTTGTGCTGTCCTATCCAGCTCGCATTGGTACCGTTGTAAATTACATTATTGGCACAGTTGCTTTGTTTTATCTAAGCAAAAACACCATTAAATACAAGCGAGCAGGTAAGCTATTGTATGTATTCGTGCTGATTACATTTTTTCTTAAAGTGGAAGTCCAGCTTACATCTAACTAGCTTTAAAACTGCTCCCCTCTCCTAAAACATATGCTAACTAACCTGTGTAAGAAAGATGTATATACTGTACCCCACTATTTTCAGGCCTTTCTGGTCAGGTCACATGATCTCCCCTGTGTCAGCCAGTGGTGGCTACAAGGCAGAGGAGAGAATGTTCTCCTAGTAATGCCCGGATAGTGACATGACCCATAGGCTTCAGTGGTCCATCCATTGTTGGCTCTTCCTCCTCTCTGCTGCAGCTACGCTGGTTACGACAGGGGAACTGGATCATGTGCCTGGGCCAAAGCAGCCTGAAAATGGATAAGTTAAATACATTTTTCTTGCATTGGTTAGTTAGCATATGTGTTAGGAGGGGGCAGGGCCGTTTTAAGGCTAGTTAGGTGTAAGCAGGTATTCCACTTTAATAACATTGTTGTATTACATGCATATCCCCTGTCTCTTTGGACATCCTGTATTTATTAGGCTCCAAGCACACTGGAGCTCATAAACTGCAGTCTATTGGAGTTTGGGCGTTTTTTTTTTTTTTTTTAAAGCCCATAAACTCCACTCTGTGTTAGCCTATGTGTCCATGCATATATGGAAGTTTTTTAGCTTTAATGAGCAGTGGAGTTTATGGGCTTTTTTCTGAACGACAGAAATTTGCTTTCAAAGTGCAGTTTTTTCACCGGCAAAAAACATCAAACGCTCATGAACACGCGTTAATTAGTGTTCGGCGTTATATTTTTTTCAATGCATTGTGGGAGTTTGGAATGCACTGCAGGATTTTTTTGAGTGTCCTCTGTATATTTTTATTAAAAACGCCCATAAACGCTGTTAAAAGCATGTTTTTCAACCAGCGTTTTCTGCCAGCAATCTGGCGTCCAGAAAAAGCTTTTTTGAGCTTCAGTGTGCATGGAGCCTTAGGCTGAACTGTAAAATTTACAGCCTTTCATCATGGCAGAAATTTAGAGCCAAATTTTAAGCTGGCTATACACTGATTGAAAGGTCAATCAGTTTGTGGCTGTCTCTACTCACCAGAAGTCAATCAAACGCAAAGGACAAGCTGGGAAACCTTTTCCAATCAGTGGCTGCAGCTGTTAATCAGAGTAGCCTGATAGCAGCGCATGCGGATGTCAAATTCCAATTACCCGGCGTGGGGAGGGGGGGGTGTTCTTAGGTAATGGAGTAGGGGAATCCCACCATCCACCTCATTTGTGTGGATGGAGTAATCTGGCTGAACCAAAAAAAAAAAACATTTTTGGCTGGCTTTAGTTGAAAGATGACTGGCTTTTGTAGTTCAGCCTTTATAAAAAAAAACAACAACAACTTGGGAACATTTCAAATAATGTTACCGATACTATGTCAGTACAGTTGAAGTCCAATTGCTGCTTTTTAAGGTTTCCTTACCTCAAGTCAAAATTAAATTAGGTCAATTCATTTTTTTTCTTAGTTTCCACCTGCTCTGTTTTTGTATTTAGGCATGCATAGTATGTATAATATAATAAAGTAGCTGTTCTGGCTCCCCTTGGAACAGAAAGGATATTGCTATTCGCACAAAATAATCGTGATGATTCACTACGTTTAGTGGGTGATCAAATCCGGGCAGTTCCTACTGCACAAATCAACAGGCAACAGAAATGGGGAAGGGGGAGTTCCAGTTGTTTTTAAACGATTTCTGCAATTTAATAATGTAGGTGTATTCATTGTGAATTTATTAATTTATTTTATTCTGTGTAGGTATGAACTATGCTCGTGACCTCATGGTTGGACTATTCATCACAGTGACAAGTTGGGTCTCGGCTATAGTAACTGTCCTTATCATGGCGGTGCTGGTCACTTTGAGTGGCTGTGCTCTCTCGTGGTATACACATTTCTATGTGGCTGTGGCTCTATATGGTGCTGCTGGTCTAGCTAAGCTCCTATTAATGCACTCGCTGGCTAAACAATTCTATTTTGCAGTAAGTGTTCTCATAACTTTGTTTGTTTTTATTTTTGCTATTCATAGTTGAGAGATTTCACACACACTGGAGGGAACTACAATGAAAAAGCAATGCCTTAAAGTGGATCTAAACCCATAATTGTTGGCTATTCCTTGCCCCCGCTTGCTGCTCTGTAACCTAAACTGACCCAAACTCTGCTGCAATACTTGCCTAGTAGGAGCTTTGGGCCGAATTAGAACACTAATGTTTGGAACAGCTTAGGTTAAGGAGAAGAAATGATAAGAGAAGTAAAAAAAATCAAGTTTTTCCTCTGATTGTGTAGCCTTTTTATAGATAGGTGAAAGTGGTAAATGTGATATTGTGCACGGCTTCTCGCGGCCTCTTGATTACAATACAGAGGAGTGTATGTAGCAGAATTCACTGTTCCCAGGAGGATTTGGCTTTAGTGGGTTAAAGTTGGTAGACAATATTGACTGTCCACATTGGTTAACCAATGTATTGCCTTTTTTCTATGGCATTGCAAAGATATTACATGTACTAGCATATCATTTAATGTATATTTTGCTAAGATCTTCTCGTTATTGATATAAGAAAACCATGATCATAGAACGATCATGGATGCTCAACATCCTTTAATGACCAAATGGTTTCTGTGGTGTCTACCTACCTATACTCCCTCCTTCATCCATATCTCCTGTCCTTGTAAAGTACCTGGTCCTTTTGGGTAGGAGGAAGCATATTACTACTTTCAAGGTTACGGTGCTGCTCTTTCCCTTTGTCAAACCCTGTGTAGGCTACATTGGATTGTGTAAGGGCTTAGACATGAGTTTTGGACCTGGCAATTCTGCATCCTGGGAGGAGGTCACTCCCATTTACCCAGAAGCACTGGCTATGGAGCCATAGGGATTGTGGTACAGAGGGAGTATATGTTGTGTTCTAGAGACCCTGAATGGGCAAAGGACTCTTTTTTTTTATTTATTTTTTTATTTTTTTTAAATTAAGTTAAAGCCATACATTTTGCTTTTTAAGTTCGACTGAAGCAAAGCTGTCTAGTTTATAAAGCCCTATTTACAATTGCTTGTTGAAGTATTTAGCCTGGACAGTAGATGACAGCTGTTGGCTCAAGTGAAAGTTGCCAGTGTAGTAAACTTACCCTTTACTTTGCTGTAGTAGACTGGTCTCCTTCTCATGCCAGTTTCCTGAACGATACGACAGAATATGTAGTATGCTGGATGTTGTGCAATTTCACCCCCGTTTTAGGCATATCTGTATTTTCTTCTCCGGTTCTCCAGAACACAAACAAGCAGTACCTTGGAGATCTCTTCTTTGATGTGTCCTTGCTTTCATGGGGCATACCAATGATGCTTCTTACTAATAAAGGCCTGTGCTCTGCTTATTTCTTCGCCATGTGGGTGATTTTTCCTTTGATCACAAAGGTGTTACTTCAGCAAGAATCTGTTTATCAAGGTATGTTTGTTTTAAGGTATGATTAGCGATACATAACCTTTTTTAATAAATTTAATTCCATTCTGATATTCCTGTCATGCAGACGATTGCCTTCATAATTTAAATGTCTTGTAGTCTGGGGGCAATACAAGCAGTTGTAGTAGAATTGCATACTGATGCTGCCATCTTGGACTGCTTCAAAATCGATTGTATTTTTATTTCCGGGTATAACCCGTGTAAATGTATTTTTATTTATTTTTTTGTCATCTGTGTCCCGTTGGGGAGCTTTCCCCCTTTTTCTTTTCTTTTTTCTTTTTTTTTTTTTTTTGCTGTCCCATAGCCAGAACAGGAAATTAATACAAATTCCACAAAAGTGAGGGGATTATTTTGTCACTAAAACTAGTGCCCTTATTGGAAGATTTCCTCTCAATTCCTGTTCTGGTAACACTTGTGTCATGTTTTCATTGTCTGTATATATTTTGAGCACTTTCACATCATATCTCTTGAGAAAAGTTTTATATAACTGAAAGATGTTGGGAGAGGGAAATCAGTGATTGAATTTCCACGTATCCAGCAACCAACATGCATTATATATTATTCTCCCCTCTGTGTTGGAGGATGGGAGATTGGTAATTTCTTCACAACAGGCAGTAACATAATGTGTATTTTTTTGCCTCGTTTCACCATGTACAGCAAAGCAATGTGAAATAATGTGCATTTTCAGTGACTGTGTTTTATCGTTTTTGTACAATAAATATATATATATATATATTTTTTTTTTTGTATATCTTGTTTTGCTGCAACAAAAGCCGCGTACACACGTAGCCGTCTGTCCGACGTACTTAGTCTGGCGGACTTCCCGCCAGACTGTCCGTCGGACTTTCCGAACGGGCTACTTGCCCACACACGGCACTTTTTCAGCGGACTTATACGGCGTACTAAGTCCGCCGTACTATCCGCCCTACTTTTGAAATGAACGGACTCGCTCACACACGCAGAGGAAAGTCCGCTCATTTTGAGCGGGTCTCCAGGTAGGCGGGGCCCGCGGAGGAGACGTCGCTGGCCCCGCCGCCTGGTATGGACTTAAAGGGGAACCCCAACGCCGAAAAAAATCGGCGTGGGGGTTCCCCCCAAAGTCCACAACAGACCCTTGTCCGAGCACGCTACCCGGCCGGCCAGGAAAGGGGGGGCGAGCGAGCGCCCCCCCTCCTGAGCCGTACCAGGCTGCGTGCCCTCAACATGGGGGGTGCCTTGGGGAAGGGGGGGGGCGCGCCCCCCCACCCCAAAGCACCTTGTCCCCATGTTGATGAGGACAAGGGCCTCTTCCCGACAACCCTGGCCGTTGGTTGTCGGGGTCTGCGGGCGGGGGGCTTATCGGAATCCGGCCCCCCCACCCTATGTGAATGAGTATGGGGTACAATGTACCCATTCACCTGTAAAATAAAAGTACAAAAAAAACACAACACACGAGATAAAATACTTTATTGCACAGCTCCGGGGGTCTTCCGTCTTCGGGGGTCTTCTCGCCGGACTCCTCCGCTATCTTCTTGTAGCTCTTTTACTAGCGGAGGAGTCCGGCTTTCTTCCTCGCCGTCGGCCTCTTCTTCCGACTTCGGGGGTCTTGTCCCCCTCTTCGGTTCTTCTGCCGGGCCACCGCGCCTTCTTATAGCTCTTTTACAGGCGGTGACCCGGTCTTCTGTCGCCGCTGCCGCCTTCCGTTCTTCTGTTCTTCTTCTTCAGATGTTGCCTCGCCGAGTCCTCCGCTCACAATGACAGGGAACGGGCACGCGGCGACTTATATAGGGACAAGGGGCGGGGTCTTCGGTGGATGTCACATGGGTTCATGTCACATGGTGACCCCCGTCCCTTACGATGTCACAGTCCCGGAGGATGCTGGGACTGTCGCCACGTGACATCAGCCCACGTGACATCAGCCCACGTGGCATCAGCCCATGTGACATCAGCCCATGTGACATCAGCCCATGTGACATCAGCCCATGTGACATCCACCGAAGACCCCGCCCCTTGTCCCTATATAAGTCGCCGCGTGCCCGTTCCCTGTCATTGTGAGCGGAGGACTCGGCGAGGCAACATCTGAAGAAGAAGAAGAACAGAAGAATGGAAGGCGGCGGCGGCGACAGAAGACCAGGCCACCGCCTGTAAAAGAGCTATAAGAAGGCGCGGTGGCCCGGCAGAAGAACCGAAGAGGGGGACAAGACCCCCGAAGTCGGAAGAAGAGGCCGGCGGTGAGGAAGAAAGCCGGACCCCTCCGCTAGTAAAAGAGCTACAAGAAGATAGCGGAGGAGTCCGGCGAGAAGACCCCCGAAGACGGAAGACCCCCGGAGCCATAGGGATTGTGGTACAGAGGGAGTATATGTTGTGTTCTAGAGACCCTGAATGGGCAAAGGACTCTTTTTTTTATTTATTTTTTTATTTTTTTTAAATTAAGTTAAAGCCATACATTTTGCTTTTTAAGTTCGACTGAAGCAAAGCTGTCTAGTTTATAAAGCCCTATTTACAATTGCTTGTTGAAGTATTTAGCCTGGACAGTAGATGACAGCTGTTGGCTCAAGTGAAAGTTGCCAGTGTAGTAAACTTACCCTTTACTTTGCTGTAGTAGACTGGTCTCCTTCTCATGCCAGTTTCCTGAACGATACGACAGAATATGTAGTATGCTGGATGTTGTGCAATTTCACCCCCGTTTTAGGCATATTTTTAGGCCGGAAAAGTTCGCTCATTTCAAAAGTATGGCGGACTGGCATACACACGGCCGGATTGTCCGCCGAAATGCGAGTCCGGCGGGAAGATTGGAGTGCAACACGGCATTCTAAGTCCGCCGTACTTTCGGGTCAAAAAAGTATGCCGGAGGCTACACACGGGGGGATTGTCCGGCGGACTTGAGTTTGCCGGACTTTTCCACCCGCTTGTTTGATCGTGTGTACGCGGCAAAAGTCTCACGAACGAGATCTTTTTCTTGCTAAGCAATAACCTCATTCTAAAATGTAAAAAATGAAACGGCCTCCTTTTTAATTTGGGATGCTTTTCAGGCATTTTAGTGCTAAAAATAGTGCCTGTAAAGCGCCACTCGGGCTTTCACACTGGGGTGGTGCACTTGTGGGATGGGGAAAAAAAGTCCTGCAAGCAGTATCTTTGGGGCAGTACACCGCTCCCAAAACGCGCTGCCCATTGAAATAAATGGGAAGCGAGGCTGAAGCTCCGCAAAATGGACGCTATTAACCCTTTCTTTGGTCGCTAGCTAAAACTAGCGGCACTTTACTGCTAACGTCCGCACCGCCCCAGTGTGAAAAGGGGTCTAATCATTTTTAGGACACCAACATTAGAGGTGATTTATTCTTCCAAAGCAAATACACTTTTGTACACTGGTACTGACTAGTAAATATTCCAGTATTTCTCTTCTCCCTGTTTGCTCTCCCTCACTCAGCTAATCTGACCCCAGTGCTGACAGAGAGGGGCAGAGGCAGGGTAGGGCCAAACAACAATGCTGTGCAGGTGCCAGATGCCCTCCTTATCAACCAATGACCTTGTTGGTTATTAGGATGCTGGTGTCTAAATGGTTGTAATGGTGTAGAATGAAAACCTGTGGCTTTGTGTAACTAAAAGGCAGAATTGTTTTGTGCATTTTGCCAAAGCACCCTGGTTAAAAACTGCTTCTGTAAAATATTCACTAGATTCCTAGAGTGTGACAGAGAGATGCAGAAATGCTATGCCCCCTAGAGGACTTGTGTGGAATCCATTTTATCTTTTCTACAGTACATAGAACTCTGCTTAATGCTATATAACAGATTTTCTAGCTTTTCATTGAAAACAGGTTCTTGATTTACATATATTACATCTTCCAAGTACACTGTAAAATTGTGCTCCCTTTTTTTTTTTTTTTTCCCCCTCACAGGTTCATCCTATAAATACATTTCCATATACCTGTTGGGATTATTTTTTCCTTACCTACACACCATGTATCATGTGTGGGCATTGTTTGAGATGTTCACACCTATCCTTGGACGCAGTGGAACAGAAATCCCACCTGATGTGGTGATGGCCGCTTTTATGGTTGCTTGTACAGTAATTCTTTTATCTTACTTTGTAAGTACCCATATTGGTTACTTCAAATACAGGGTGAATACTCCAGTGGTAGGATAAACTCAGCTGTCACTGTAGCATTCTGTAAGGTTTATGCTAGTATTGGCAATGCAGTCTTTGAGATCATTTCTTTTGGTCATGCATTTCATTCATTCCTCAAGATAAATACTTTTATTTGTAGTGTCATGTTTGCCACATATTTAGAAGCAGTAAATTAGCTGGGCTGACAACTGGAAATAGTGGTATTGGTAATGTAAATTCTAACGTGTCTTATTCTAAAAATACACTTAATTACCAGATTTCACACATTTTCCAGTAGAGGAACTGGTCAGTGGTTTCGGTAATCCAGTGGTCATCAACCCTGTCCTCAGGGCCCACTAACAGGCCAGGTTTTATGTATTACCTTTGGGAAGATGCAGACTAGAATACTGCAATCACTGAGCAGCAAATTATATCACCTGTGATGTATTTCAGTTATCTTGCAAACCTGGCCTGTTAGTGGGCCCTGAGGACAGGGTTGATGACCACTGATATAATGAACTATTATTTTAAGCTTATTCAGTAAAAGTCTCCTAGCAGCCTCCTAGGCTTGTAAGCCACACTTCAGTAACATGGGCCAGTCTAATTTGTATTACTGATGTATGCACACATAAATGGTTATAAGCACGCTCCGCCCAGTTCTGGATATACATACAGATATGTCATCCACAGGAATTTATTTTTATGGCATACATGGAATTAAGATGCCAGATTAACTAGCCCACGTAGGTGCACTTTAGCCACATCTAAGATGAGAAATGTTCTGGAGATGAATACCTGCAATTTTTTCCGTAAACAAGATAAAATATTGTAGTATCCCTGAGTAAGAGCCATTCATGGTATATCTCTCTGTTTAGTAAACCCAACAGGTCTATACTATTATTAAAAGTAGTTAGCAAAGATGCATACATGATTTACTTTACATTTTCCTCCTTGTTTTAGATCAAGTTTATTTATCTAGTCAAGAGCATCAAAAAGTTAATGATGTGTTTGGCATTTGTGTCTGGTGTGACGTTCGTCCTTGTCTGTAGTGGCCTGTTCTTTCCATATAGTGGCAGTATGGATAGTCCCAAGCCAAAGAGGGTCTTCCTACAGGTAATCCTTTTCTACCATATATTGTATGCACTGCAGAGAAATTTTAAGGATTCTCCCTTTGCAGTGTGTGCCCTGTTAGTGGAAAATCCAATAGATGCTTTTATTATTCTATAGCAGATTGCTGTGTGGTAGACTGTCTTTATTTATATTTTATTTGCCTGTTTTTTTTATTTTTGTCTCTGTATGGCGCTGTTTTTGAAACAAAAACAAAATGGCCAATGCTGCTCGTTTTCAAAAATGGCTATGCCTCTTTTCTATATTGCATTATCCTGTTTTTGTTCATCAGCGGTCTCTGCGGCACCACAGCCACATTCAACCTTATCCATTGCTTAAAGTGTATGTAACCCTTATCAATTCATTTACCCTATTTGCTTAGCTCCCTTTTTGTTTCGATAAATAAATATGCCATCAAAAGTATTTACTTTATATCTGTTCAGATATACCTGTTGATTTTGCCAGAAATGCTGTGAACTGGTAACTTTCTTGTGCTGTCTGCCTGTGTACAAGTTGGAGTTACTGAGATGAGAAGGGGATGAGATCAAAGGGGTGTCTGTATGTATGTTTGTTTGTTTTTAATTTATTTTTCTCCTTTTCTTTTTTTTTTGTTTTCTTCACGTGTTTTTATTTTAAGAACACTTCAAGGGTCAATAGATCACCTGGCATTCAGCTTGCACACGTGCAAGAACAAAATGCTTAAACAATGATCCACATCCGCAGAGAAATGGGTTAAAACAGACGTAACCTTAAATGACAAACTTTATAGTAGACAACATAAAGAGCAATCGTTGTAAGGATAGGCAATCCATCCTTCTTTATGGAGCAATAGTCTTTTGGATACCCTGCAGGCCATAAAGAAAAATTGATTAAGCAGCATTGGCAGGGGAGGGGGGGGGGCATTCATAGCCCAGGAAATTAGTAGGATGAAGAGGATTGGAATACTGGAGGATGGAAAGGGCTTTGCATTGGAGTGAGTTTAGAGAAGGCGGAGAAACCATAAGAAAAATAAAAGTAGGAAGTAGGAGGATGGGAGAGAGTAGAACAATGACAAGGTGTCATTTTGGAAAGTATCTTGTAGGGAGGCTTCATGTATGAGTACCAAAGTTGACTCAAGGGTCCCACACTCACTAAGTTTTAAGGTTTGCATTCTGGCTGTGAGGGTTTTCATAAGTTTTGCCACTCAAAATGCAGGTCAAGTGTGTTAAGCTCATGCCACCCCCACCAGTGAGAGGCAGTTCAACCTCTTGTGGCCAGTAATACGTTCATCAACCTTCTAGCGTTTATGGACACATGGGATGGTGGGAGACCAGGCAGGTGTACTGTATGTGGCTGGGTTAAGTTTAAGTCGCATTTGTAAAAGTGTAGATGAGTTTTTACTTCCTGCCAAAAGGAGTGTATCATGAGACAAGTCCAGTATACCTCCCACAGCAGTCTGACATGTTAGTCAAGGATATGGAGAAACGCAGTGATGTGGTAGCAGTGATAAAAGATTTTAAATTGGTTCACTTTATAGATTGTGCAAATCGAGATTTTGTGCAGCCTCTAAAGTTTTTTGCCAAATCCTTTGTTGTAAACTCTCTATTTAGGATTTATTCCTTATTCATACAGTACGCTATGGGTGTGTCCGCAATTAAAGCCATCAAAATTTATAAACCAGTCATCTACATGCTGTTCCTGCAATGCAAAGCTTTTCAAAGGGTGAGGGGGAAAAGGAGGTTAAGCTAGGTGCAATAGCTTCTACAAAATGTTTTATTTGAAGGTAACTAAAAAGTGATCTAGATAGCAGTTCAAGTAGCAAAAAGAAGAATTTTGGTCCATACATCTAAGGTATTGACAATTTTACAGGAGAGATTTAGGTTTCCATAACGATACTATTTCTAGTATAGCCAGAGTATAGAGAAAAGAGACCAGAGAAGATGTGGGAGATGTTAAATAGAAATTGGAACACCTGCGAATCAAATTTTACATGTAAATGTCACTGCAGCAACAAGGTCTAGACCTCTGAAATCAGTAGAGGGTCCCCAAATCAAAGAGATGCAATGGATTGGGCTAACCAATCTCAGAAAATTTATTGGAAGAGGGTACAACATAAACTAGAGTATTTACACTCAAAGTAGAGATGCACAGTAGTATGTTTTAATGTCGGGGACATAAGAACGGTCTTGGCAACTCTGACATGTGTGGTTTTTCCCAAGTAACGTATATTATAAAAGATACTATTGCAGCAAATTAAGGCGAGACCAGGTAAGTTTCACAGGAAGTGTTTGTAAATAATAAAGTAATATAGTTATGGATAGAATTCGGCCTGTCCAAAAACATAGGAGTTGATTGATTTCACAGAACATACTTGGGTAATTGGACTCGTAAAAAGTTTGAGGGGTAGGGGTCAAATTGATAACTGCTAACATAAATCTAGTGTAGCGCAACTCCAAAAGCTTGTGTATAATCGCACTTCTCCAATACAAAAACATGAACAGAGCATAAAGTCAAAAAAACTCATGCATTTAAATCACAAATAAAGATTTAAAAAAAATTGTAAACTTGTATGCAACCACCGCTGTGTCCAAATATAAATAATTCCAAATGTAATATGACTCCACCACCCATGCAAACTGGGCGCTCACCTCACTGTTATGACCCCTGCATCATCAGCAAGGTCATAACACGTGATTATACCCTTCAGGGAATGAGATTCTAGATGCCACTTTCTATATCTTCAAAGCTTCCATATACAGGTGTGTTGGTCTCAAATATGGACAGTGTAGATGTGGGAGCAAAGAGCACACAGGACCTAGTGTTCGTCCTTTTAAAACGTATTTTTAATATAAAAGATAAGGTATATCACTTACAAATAAAACACTGGCAGCTAGCACTGGCTTGGGTGCTTTATTTGTAAATGCAATACCTCTTCTTTTTTTGTTTTTTATTATTTAATATAAGAGAACACTAGATCCTGTGTGCTTTCTTTGCTCCCATGTGTACACTGTCCATATTTAGGACCAACACACCTGTATATGGAAGCTTTGAGGATATAGAAAGTGGCAACTATGACCTTGCTGGTTTGCACAGGTGGTGAAGTCATATAACACTTGGAATGATTTATATTTGGACACAGTGGTGGTTGCATATAAGTTGGACTGTTTCACTAATTTGTTCTGTATATACTGTTTGCAATTTTATTTTAAAAATGATTTAGATCATTATTGGTGATTTAAATGCATGCGTTTTTGTGACTTTATGCTCTGTTCACGTTTCTAATTTGTAGAAGTGTGATTATACACCAGCTTTTGGAGTTGCGCTACACTATATTTAGGTTATCAGTTATTTAACACATTTAAGTGTGGTTAAAATTATTTTTGAAGTGTTGGCGAGCAACCCCTGGAGAATATGATTTCATGTTATTCATTGTAGTAGTATTATTATTATTAATTATTATTATTATTGCGTTAACTGATCACATATATTGGGTTTCAGGTGCCAAATTGATTCCTAGATATTCCAGGAGTACTGATTGGAGGAGCAAAGTGTTTCAAGAGACTGGAAGCTTAAATTGATAGGCAGCGCTTCTGATTTAGTCATTAAACACAAGGACACAAATTCTTTAAAGCAGGCATGTAAGCTCGGGGGTAGTTGGAGACTGTTGGAGTATGTCCTTTGCAAAAAGAAAAGGTTTAATGGGACGATTATGGATGGAAATCCCAAGTCTGTGATCCATCAGAAATGAAGTAGGCAAGGGATTGACATCACATGCTTAATGCCCCACACACACTCAGATTTTCTGCAGATTTTTTCCTTCAGGTTTACCAAAACCATGTAGTGCAAGGGCCTGCATACAAATTGAAACGCCTAAGGTTTGATCTCATATTATATGGTTTTGGTAAATCTGAAGGAAAAACTTAGCAGAAAAACTGATAGTGTGTATGGGGCTTAAGAATTGAGCTTTTTTTTTTTATGGCAGAGTGGAAGGCAGGAGTGTTCTATATTTCTGGCACATCAACAGTTATTTTTCTGTACTTGCAAAAGGGGTGAAACATTGAGAAATGTGCATGTATTCCACACATGTACTTAGAGCGTTTTGTGTGTTTGTTGTGTTTTTCTTTCTCTAATCTCTGACATGTTTCTTTCTCTCTACTGTTAGCATACAGCACGGACCTTTCACAATTTGAATGGGGAGGTGGCAAAGACCGATTCTGGTATATGGATAAATGCCTTTGATTACAGTGGATTATCTCATGTCACTCCTCATATACCTGAATTAAATGACACAGTCAAAGCCCCGTGTGAGGATGCTCCATTCTGCGGATACCCCTGGTTTTTTCCTGTTCATTTTTTGCTCAGGTTAGTGGTCACGTCATGGTATATATATTCTAGTCATCTGCATGACTGTCTCTAACTTGTAAAAAAACACCAGTATAATAAACATCAATTATGGACCAAATTAAACTTGATGCTTGCCACACACACGGCAACTTTAAAGGGGTTGTAAAGGTTCATGTTTTTTTTTTTAAATAACAAACATGTTATATGTACCTCCTCTGTGCAAGGGTTTTGCACAGAGTGGCCCCAATCCTCCTCTTCCGGGGTCCCACAGCAGTGCTCCTGGCTTCTACCTGCATCGAGTACCCCCTTGGAGACCCGCATTCCAAGGGGACACCCGTGCGGGCATGCTCCTGAGTCCTGCTGCTGCGTGTATTGACTGACTCAGCCCGGGTCACTCGATTTTGTCAATCTATCCAATAAGGACCCAAGACAGTGGCTGGAGCTGCTGTGCTCATCCCCGTCGATGGAACAAATGGGTTCAGGTAAGTAAAAGGGGGGGGCTGCTGCACTACAGAAGGTTTTTCACCTTTAATGCATTAAGGCGAAAAACCTTGAGGGTTTACAACCCCTCTAAGTGATTGAACTTCCGAACGTAATTTTATGTTACAATTGAAAAACAATTGAAGACCTAAAATTATAGTTTCTATCAATGCAAGGATTGAAATTGCTTTGATTGAATTCAGCAGAAAATTATAAATGACTGAATTTTGATGCTCCGTTGAACCCATGGGTGGTAGAAGGCTTTGTTTCTGGCAATTACTTGGTGCTGGTATTTGTAATTTCTGTTGGCTTGAAGTGGTTAAAATTTTCTAAAAATCAGCACTGCATGGCTATCCTAACACTTGTATTTTTCTATTACTAGGACTTTTCTGATCCAGTGGGTCTTGGAAAATGTCAGTGACTATTTTTATAGGGAGGTGAGGAAGATCCAAACGGCTGCACTCCAACAATCCACTTTATTTGGTATAACCATTAAAACCAGACAGATGGAACAAGTACAGTGGGGGACAAGCAAGTAGACACGTTTTGCGCTAAAGTCGGCGCTTAATCATTACCCCATGATTAAGGTAATATTAAACGCTGACTTTAGTGAGAGACGCGTCTTACTACTTGTCCCCCACTGCACTTGTTCCTTCGGTCATTTGATTTTAATTTTTTATACCTTTTTTAAAGTGGATTGTTGAATTGGAACCATCCAGATCTTCCTTGTCTTCCATTGTGCAGCACGCAAGCTGGATTGGCACCTGACTTGAGGAGTTGTGAAGGGCTCATTAGAGGTTAATCACCTGGAGCAGCGATAGAGTGTTAACTATATTTTTTTTATAAGTTATCCAAGGTACTCAGAAAGCTTCAGCATTGGTACTATGTATAATTTATGTAAAATTGCAGCGCTAAAGATGATAAATTGCTCTAGTACCAAATGGTGTATTCTGTTCTTGCTGAAAATGTTGTTTGTCTGAAAAAAGAAAATAAATGGAGCCACCACATCTTAGGGTGGTGGGTAATCTGCAATATACAGTATGTTCTTGGGTTTATGTTTCACTCAGTTATCTAGCTATGGACGTGCTCTATGAAGTAATAATATAATCTTGCATGCGATCACATGCCGGATAGTCTTGTGTTTATTGCACATTTCGATTATGTTTGACGGGTAGTGATATTTTACCCTGTATTTTGAAAGTCCTCAATATACACACCTAGGAATTGTGTTTTAATAGGTCTTATCACAAATGTTTCCATTTCTACAATGAATACTCAGTCAACTCAAACTCAATCAAAACACAAGATTAGAAAATGTGATCCCATGTGAGATATTATTTAAAATAACTTCATAGAGCACTTCTGTAGCTCTGCCTAGCTGTTATGTTAATTCAGTTATGGGCAATGTTTGGCTGCATAGAAATCGCAAGCAGTGCTACCTGCTTTTTGTGGACACAGCCTTTGCCTCCTGTCTTCTTTTTTTTTTATTGGATATCTCCCAGAGTTCAGTTCCTCTTTAAAATTCTCCATGCACCTTGGAGTATAAGTGCACCACATTGCAAGTAGCATGTAGTAACACATCAAATCATTGAGGACTTAACTGTGCTAGAATATTGTTTTAGTGTTTTTACCAGAGTTCCTTATCACTATGTTGAACTTGTACTTTCTATAGTGATCCTTTGTAATTGTAAATGTGGAATAATAGTTGGATCTCTTAGTTTTTATAATTAATGTTTTGATATGCTCCACCTGCATTGTGGGCCTTCCTTACTCTTTGACATCATGGTTTGTCTACAATTTTGCATATTTTGAAAAAAAAAATCTTACTAAACATATTGAAACAGAATATTGTTTTTATATACACTGTTATGCAAGTGTTTTTTGTCTGCTTTATTCAAAAAGTAAACAATAATGTGAAAAAACAGTGCGCTAATTAAAAAAAAGCGACTATAAAGAAGCAAATATATGGATTAGGGTCCTCTCGCAATAATGCGCAAATAAACAGAGTATCTCATCGTGCAGTATGTTTAAAAAGTTAGAATTTATTTAGAAGCTAACCAATCAACTCACAATATTGACCTCTTGCAAAAAATAGAACTCCAATTTGCTGTCAAACAAGCTCCAGCTCACTGTTTTCCAGGTCTCGGAGACACCAGAAATTACATCACAAGGGAGGAGCTTGTGACATAATTTCCGGTCCAAAGGGCCATGTTTATTGATCAAGCTTAGTGATCATCCTTACTGTGATTGTGGCCTTTTGGTCATAACATGGAGGTGAACATGCATTGCACCTAGAAGTGATTAGTTGGTGGCTGGTATTAAAGCAAGTTATCACTGAGGAGCAAGGATTGCTTTGTTTGGAACACTTTATCAAATTGGACTTATGAACTTTATTTAAATAACATTTGGGAACAACGGACCTTTTTTTTATATTCATTTTTTTTTTCTTTTTTTTTTTTCTTTTTTTTTTCATTTGAGGTTTATATTTGCTTTTTTACAGTTTGCTCTTTTAGTGTTGAGGTTACTAGTAAATGGTTGCAACTGTTCATTTGACCTTTTAGGTAGTTGATCATGTTTATTTAATTTGTTTGTTATTTTTTGGTTGCGTTTGGAAATCCTCAGCAGCACAGATTTACTCAAGATGTACCTTTTTTTTTTTCTAACAGGAAGAACTGGTATCTCCCAACACCCCCTCCTCCTGTGTCTGAAAACGTGGTGTTTAAACTTTCGTCCAGGGAAGAGATGCCATGGGGTGCTACTCGATTGAACTTTGAGGTTAAAGGTTGGTTAATGTTTCCATATATTTTTCTGTGGAACAGTATATATTTTATTGTACATTTGCTTTATGTAAACTATGCATTGGCATTAGAGCATAAAAATGTCAATATCAGAAGAATAACAACCAAAGCTGAGCTTTACTGTGAACAAGAACCAAAACTTCCTCTGTGACTGCAGTAAATTGCGTTTACCCTTGCCCACGCCCCTACTGAACATTGTTCACAATGGTTTTGCTTAAAGGGATTACTGAGCCATGTGGAGGAAATGCTTGCAACTAAAGCTGGCCATACATTATACAATTTTCTTATTCAGGTCCTTTAGATAGAACTTCAACTATGTAATGCAAGGACCTGCCTTATTGCATACAATTTGAAAGTGTTTAAGTTTGACCTCCATACTATATGGTTTTGGTAAATCTAAAGGAAAATTGTACAAGAAGCTTGTATAATGTGTGGCCAGCCTCAGTTATGTGCACTGTTAACTCTATACAGTTTTTTGTTAGTTGTTTGGAGACTTTCGTATACACTGAAAATCTACCATACTGAGTTTAACCACTTGAAGACCAAGCCTCCAGGCCTTTTCTGGCACCTTTTGTTGAAATCTTTTTTTTTTTTTGCTAGAAAATTACTTGCATATATATATTTGTGTGTGTGTGTGTGTGTGTGTGTGTGTGTGTGTGTGTGTGTGTGTGTGTGTATGTATGTATATACACACACCGCCTAGGGAATAAAATGGCATTCATTGTATTTTTTTTGTCTTTTTTTTGCACAAAGGTTTTATGGGATGCAATTTTTTATTGAAAAAAATACACTTTTAATGAATTTATAAAAAAAAGAAACTCAATATATACCCCAATTCTTTTGTAAACAATATTGCAGTGGCTGCCATTACTAGTATATAAAAAAAAATTCCATTACTATATCCCATAGTTTGTAGACGCTATAATGTTTGCATAAACCATTCAATATACGCTAATTGGGATTATCTTTTTTATTATTATTTTTTTAGCAGAATAGTGGAGCTGTAAAACACTGCTACACTTGCACTATTTTGCACAGTGGACCCTGCAGAGCTCCATATCTCACTCTGGACTTTATTTATGCCTCTTGTGGCATTTCACTCTGCATATTTGCACATTTCTTCTATATATTTGCACAATAATTTTTTGCACTGATTAGTATTTGTATATTTTGCTTATTTGCACATATTGTTGTTTACGTCTATTGTGATTTTATTTATTTATTTATAATTTTGCACATTGCGGATTAGATCTACTTTAAGCAATTTATTGCAAGAGACATAACTAGACATTATACATTTTATTTGTATTTATTGCCACTCGGATATGTGATAATTATGTTATGAACCTCAAACAATATCTATTTATATTTATTGTCACTTGGATATATCACAATTATGTTATGAACCTCAAATAATAATTGTAGGAGCGCAACACCACTTACCTCTCTAACTTTTCATAAATTTGGGTAACCCGTTTGGCCCTTACAGTGGATGCAGCATCTATAGAATATACTTACATTCCCTTTTAGCGCAGGAGTACCTACTTCGTATGTAGCAGAATACATATTGGCCTAAATGTATGAAGAAATTAGATTAAAAAAAAAATATATGTTTTATAGCAGAAAGTAAAAAATGTTGGCTTATTTTTTTTCAAAACTGTCTGCCTTTTTTTTGTTCATAGTGCCAAAAAAAAAAAGCAGCGGTGATCAAAATACAACCAAAAGAAAGCTCTATTTGTTGCAAAACAAATTACAGTGTTGTACAACCGTGCAATTGTCAGTTAAAGTAAGCCGTATCGCTTACTTTAAAATTGCCTGGTCATGAGGGGGGGTACTAAATCTTCCGGAGGTCAGGTGGTTAAGGGAACACTTGACGACTTAGGAGTGTTTCATGTTTTGAAGCGGAACTCAAGGCAGATATATGTAAAGAGAAAAATCAATGAATGCACTTGTGTATTAATTGCATTCATTTTTAAATGCAACTAGTGCAAATACTTGAATTTTGGCTTGGTGTCAGTTTTTTGTAATCACAGTTGCAGTAGAACTTGTGGAGAAAAGGGTATCACTAGGTGCCAGTCGGAAGTGCTGCATGTACATTTGCTAACAGGAGAACATGCTGACAGGAGAGATTACTCTGTCTCCTGCTGCTTCTTCAGCTACATCAGGATCAAGCTTTATTGCATAAAGTGGTTGCAAACCCTTACATATACCCAGTGAAGTGACTGGCCTCAGCTGATACTCCAGATGGAACAAATCCTCCTACATAAGTTGTACCTGTTTATGTGCCAAATTTGTAAAGCTTGTCTGAGCTGTCGGAAAAAAAGGCAGCTCTGAGCTGAAATTACACTCTGCAGAGCTTAGTGAGGAGAGCTGATTGGAGGGAAGAGACAAACACTCCCTTCACACAGCACACAGGAACAGAGCTGAGGCTGTCAATAAGCTGGAGGTCCCCTGTCACTTTGTCAGAAGTAATTCATGCTGAAAACAAGGGAACAAAGCAGCAGACAGAAATGACACTTAGTGCTTTTAACTGAGACAAGTACACACTATAGAAAGAAATGCTTTGTTCACATTTCATGTCTGAGGTTTACAACCACTTTCATTGCAGTACAGAATTGTCAGGTCACCAAACTGACTGTGTTGTCAGACAGGTATATTTCAGAACTGCATAGATAGAAAAGCAAACCCCTTAGACCGCGTACACACGGGCGGATGGTCTGCCCAACTAAGTTCGTCAGACAATCCGACAGACAGTCCGTCCAACTTTTGAATGAACGGACTTGACCACACACTATGAGCAGACAGTCTGCTGAAAGCTTGCGCGATGACGTGTACAGCACGTACGACGGGACTAGAAATTCGACGTCCAATACACTGCAATGCAACCTTCGGCGTGTAAATCCTTTCTGAGCATGCGCCATACTTAGTCCGTCCAACTTGCCTACACACGAGCGGACTGTCCGCTGAAACCAAGTTTGGACGGACAAAATTACGGAAATTCCGAAAGACTTAGTCCGTCAGACTGTCCGCTGAAAAAGTCCGCTGAAGCCCACACACAAGCGGATTGTCCGCTGAAACACGGTTCAGCGGACTAAGTTGGGCAGACAATCCGCCCGTGTGTCAGCGGCCTTAGGCACACAAAATGGTACATAAAGATACTAACAAATTCCACCAGAAGAGCAATAGTAGGATGTTGGGCCATATAGCTTAAAGGGGGCTCTTACAAGGCTAAAACCGTGCCAGCATCTGTTGAGTGTTTCCACATCATGTAAAGGCATACCATAAATACATCTTTTATTGTGGTGTCTCAAATATTAAGGCTGTCCAGGTGATTTTGCTAGTGCGCTGATCAGTGTTAACTTCATCCCTAGAAGGATTTACCCCCTACCCCCTTACCCCCATTTTTTGCAATGCAGCACTGCATTATTTTAACTGACAATTGTGCGGCCGTGCAACACTATACCCAATTAAAATTGATGTTCTTTTTTTTTCCCCCCAAAATAGAGCTTTCTTTTGTGGGTATTTGATCACCTCTGCGCTTTTTTATTGTTTGCGCTATAAACAAAAACAACAATTAAAAAAATTAACAAATAAATAAATAATATATATTTTACTTTCTGCTATAAAACCTGTCCAATAAAAAAAATTGATGCAGAAATGCAATTTAAGCCAATATGTATTCTGCTACATATTTTTGGTAAATTGAAAGCCTGAAGCGTATATTGATTAGTTTGCGCAAAAGCTATAGCGTTTACAAAATAAGGGATATATTTATGGCTTTTTTTTTTTTTTTACCTGTAATGATCAGCGATTTTTAGCGGGACTGAGACATTGCAGCGGACAGATCGGCACCTAGCTGACACTTTTTTTGGGAAACTGACATTATTACAGTGACCAGTGTTAAAAATATGCACATTGTACTAATGACACAGGCAGGGAAGTGGTTAACATCAGGGGCTATCAAGGGGTTAACCGTGTTCCCTTAGTGTGTTTCTAACTGTGTTGGGGGATGGGCTCACTGCATGGACACTCTGTTCCATGTTCCTGATTATCAGGAACACTAGATCAGAGTGTCCATGCCTGACAGCATGGCGGTCTGCTGGTTTATATCAGCGGACCACCGTTCTGTCTCTGCGGGGAGCAATTGCGTCCCCCGGGGCCCGCTGATTGGCTCCCCCTGTGGCCAATAAGAGCCCAATCATGCCTCCAGACGGCATGCGCGCTAACCCCCCCCCAACTACAGTGCAGGTACGCGATTTTGCGTAATAGACCCGCCTTGCCGCAGTATATTTATGGCAGGCCGTCAGGGAGTGGTTAACTAATGTAACCGAATTTAAAGTAAACGTGATGCCCGAAAAATGGGATGTAATTGCTGACCTTTTTATAATTTTTCCATTTTATTCCCAGCATTCTTATCTTGGGTTTGTGAAGTAGGGCAACTAGCATTTTTAGGCAGTCGGCATAGGAAGACGGACTCATTTTTCAGTAATAACCAGTTTATTTGCTACTTGGATTGCAGGGATCCACAACAGATCAACTGTTTGTTATTGAAGCTGCTGTGCAAGAGAAGGGCAATGTTTGGTCTGGCAGTAGTTGTAGTCACATAACTGTCATGTAAAAAAAAAAAGCCCTAATAGTAGACACTCGGCTGACTTAAATGAGCTTGAGTCCAAAACTATAACCTATGTTTCTTGGGATGAAGGGCAGAACAATAGTGTCTATATTATCATTCTGTTTCCCTTTTAACAATCTGTATAACTAAAGTTCTCATATTTGCTATAGTTGGAAACCTTGTAGTTGAAAGAGAATAGTGACATATCAAAATTTTAATAACTGCAAAGTTTTCAAATGTATTTATTTTTTTCACCCTAGGACCAAGTCACATGACGGTATATGTTCGCCCACATGACCCTTTTGTGCTGTCTAGCTGGTCTCTAGGTGATGGGATACCAGTGCCAAGCAATGGTGGGGACTACTTTGTATATTACTCTCATGGCCTCCAGGCTCCAGTATGGAAATTTTGGATTGAATTGAAGGTGAGCACAAGAAACAACCCTTGAAGGGGACAACTTTGTGACAATGTCAGACTAAATGTAGAAGTAATCTGTGTTTTCAACAGAAAAGCAAAAATCTATGTTCAGCGTTTAAGGGAACCAGCCTGGACTGGGCTTAAGTAAAAAGCTGTATATTCATTTTTAAATGATTAACTAGAATTGTGCAAAATTGCTCATAAAATATTTGTTTGCCTCTGTATTTAGCTTAATTTGCTTTGTCTGAGATTGATTCTAACCTCTGAAAGTAAGGTGTCTTTGGTCACCTAATATTTGATATTTGCTGTCCATGTAAACTGCCTCGTTTCATGCTCAAACATGTGTTATCAGCATGACCTTAAAGCGGAGGTCCACCCTAAAGTGGACCTCCGCTCATCGGAACCCTCCCCCCCTCCGGCGCCACAATTGGCACATTTCAGGGCGGAGGGGTGTGCAGATACCTGTACAGTACAGGTATTCTGCACCCACTTCCGGGATGGCTCTCTGCGGAAAGGGGCGTAGATTACGCCCCTTTTCGCAAGTGCCCGCCCCTTTCCGCAAGTGCCCCGCTGCCTGCTGGGAAACACACAGATCCCAGAGGCAGCGGGGACCGTCCTTATTGCACAGAGCGATTTGCGCATGCGCAGTAGGGAACCGGGAAATGAAGCCGAAGGGCTCCTTTTCCTGATTCCCATACCCAAGATGGCGGTGGCAGCACCCGACAGACGATCTAGAGATCGGCTTCGGGTGCCGACATCGCGGGCGCGCTGGACAGGTAAGTGTCACTATTTTAAAAGTCAGCAGCTGCAGTATTTGTAGCTGCTGGCTTTAAAAAAAAAAAAAAAAAACGCGGAGTCCCGGCGGACTCCCGCCTTAAGCATTACCAGGGTCAGAAATTCTAAATAAGGGGTCCCTGAAATGTTTAAATAAAAGTCAGTTCACAGTTTGTCAGACTGGCAACTAGACAGGACTGGAGTAAAAAAATGCTCACTTGAGTAATACAACCCAAATTCCCAAAACATTGGGACACTGTGTAAAATCTATTGTGAAAAAATTTGGGTTTATGAGATTTGAAAATTTATTCATTTTATTCTGGTTTATATGTAGAACATAGAAAACATGAAATGTTTAAACTGAGAAAATTTATCTGTATCATTTAAAAAAGAAAAAGTAATTTTGAAATTGGTGGCAGCAACACATCTCAAACAATTTGGGACAGGGCAACAGAAAGCTGGCAAAGTATGCGGTACTAACAAGGAAGAGCTGGAAGAACATTTTGCACCTAATTGGGTTAGGCAACAGGTCAGTGACATGATTGGCTATAACAAGGGCATCTTAGAGAGTCATAGTGTAACAAAAATAAAGATGGGCAGATGTTTGCCAGTCTGAAAAGCTGTGTTTAAAAATTGTCGAACAATTTCGGAATAATGTTCTTTAATGTAAAATTGCAAAGACTTGTATAGCGTCCTCTACAGTACATAATATCAAAAGATTACGAAATCTGTGTACAAGGGACAAGGCCAAAATGCAATCTTGGATGCCTGTGATCTTCATGCCCTCAGATGGCACGGCATGAAAAACAAGCACAATTCTGTGATGAATATCTTTTGCATGGACTTCCAAAAATAAGTGTCTTTGAACACGCTTCACCCAAAAATGCAAGCAAACCTCTATTATGCCAAAAAAGAAGCCATAACTGAACATGATCCATAAATGCCATCATCTTCTATGGGCCGAATCTCATTTAAAATGGTCTCTTACAAAGTGAAAAACTGTTCTGTGGTCAGACAAACTGAAATTTTGACATTCTTTTTTGGCAACAATGGTAACCATGTTATCCAGAGGAGAGAGATCTTCCAGGTTATCAGCACTCAGTTTAAAAGCCTGCATCTCTGATGGTTTGGGGGTGCATATGCATTAATGTGTATGGAATGGGCAGCTTGCACATCTGGAAAGGCACCATCAATGCTGAAAGGTTATAGAGCAGTATATTCTCCCATCCAAATGAAATCTCCTTCTTCATGGGCGACCTTGCATATATCAGCAGGTCAATGATGAACCTTGTACTGCCCCTATGACAACAGCATGGCTTCCTGGTAGAGGAGTCTAGGTGTTTAACTGGTCTGCCTGCAGTCCAGACCTTTCACCAATTGAAAATATTTGGCACATTTTGAAACAAAAAATATGACTAAGACCCAGGACTGTTGAGCAGTAAGAATCTTATATCGGGCAAGAACATCCTTCTCCCAAAACTCCAGCAACTGGTCTCCGTTCCCAGATGTTAACAGAATATTGTTAAAAGAAAAGCGATGCTCCACCGTGGTAAACATGGCCCTGTTCCAACTTTTTTGAGACGTGTTGCTGCCATTAATTTCAAAATTACTTGGCTTTTTTTTTCTTCTTAAAATTGTACATTTTCATAAACATTGGAAAGTTTTCTATTGTGAATAAAATATGGGTATCGATGATTTGCAAAGCATGGTCTTCTGTTTTTATGTAGTTTTTACACAGCATACCAACTTTATTTGAATTGAGGTTGTAAATAATCCCGGATGTTGGAGGGCCAGTAAGAAAAATTATTGCTCTGTAGTCAGTGGGAGTACAAGAAGAAGTAAAACATTCCCTGGGTTCAATAGAAATGATAAAGGTATCAGATGTCCGTGGGAATGATAAATGTCATTATATTAGCGGCAGTAATAAATGATTTGGCATTAGTGGTTAGTAGGAGTAATAAATGCCCCAATGTTGGTAGTCAGTTGGATAGTAATAAATGCCATGGTGCCAGTGATCATTGGGAGGAATAAACACCCCAACATCAGTGGTTACATAGTTACATAGTTGGTAAGGTTGAATAAAGACACCGGTCCATCCAGTTCAACCTGAGTGAGTGTCTGCAATTGTCTCTATCCCTGTACATTGCACACTCGCATCAGTCCCTACCCTCAAGGAGCCCACAATCCAAGGTCCCCATTCATATACTAGGGCCAATTTTGGACAGAAGCCAATTAACCTACCTGCATGTCTTTTGAGCACGGGAGGAAACCGGAGTACTTGGAGGAAACCCACGCAGGCACAGGGAGAACAGGTAGTGTCGTGGTTGGGATTCGAACCAGCGACCCTTTTTACTGCTAGGTGAGTGCTAACCACTACACCACTGTGCCGCCTAGTGGTTAATGGATAGAATATTGCCCCATCATTTGTGTTCAATGGCACTTCTCGGCTCTGCGACAAAAAGCTGTATCAGACCCCTGCCCTTCCCACCAGCTAGTGACAAAGGATTGGGCAATCTCACAGCATGCCGTCACTTGCGTAACAATGCCACTCTCGGCTGCACAAACATTTTCCAGCTCGCGGGCCCATAATCTAGGTGCCAGCAGCCTGAGAGCGATTGTCACGGTGTTTAAGTTAATCAAGCAGTTAACACTTTAACTGCCACCACCAAATTGGAACCTCCACAACTGTCGCACACTGTCACCACAGTATGTGGTATGTTCAGAGATTTATACTACGGTAGCTCTCTTCAAGAGATAGAGATTCTTTTAGTGTTGCATTAAAAGAGAGACAATGTTCAGCACTTTTCAAAATGGGATTTAATAAAGAAAAGGGCAAATGGTGAAAATAAAATATATACAGAAAAAGAGTGTTACTAAAATTAGAGTCAATAATGCAACATAAAAATAAAGAAGAGTTTAAAAGGAAGCCACAGTACAGTGGCTTTCACAAGTGCTGTCAAACTATCCTGACATTCCCTTTTTCTCTGGTATCAAAGGGGTGTTGAGAGGCCATCTGACCAATTAAACAGCTGAGGTGTGGTTTCTGGGATGTCACTAGGGTTATGACTATGTCCCAGATACAGTTTTCTATAGGATTTTATATCTGAGTACCTAAAGGGTACAGCCTGCTAACATGCAGATTATTATCCAGCTTGAATTTAGCTTTGAAATGAATATAAACTTGACAGGTTTGGGTTGAATTGGGCTGGTTTTGCTCCCAGCACTTCTAGGTTAATGATGTTTGGGTATCAAAATGCTACCAATTAACTGAGGGAGGTAAATAATCTGTCTGTGCTATTATTATTTCATGAGTTATGAAACACACTGAAGTTTCAGAGTTATAACTGCTAACCAGTGTAGCAGAGCTGTGTATTAGCCATCCCCTTCAACTGAGCTATTTATGACCGGTATCTGGCTTCTGGATTGCTCAAGCTTGCGAGGGTGACAGTTTTTTTTATCCGGTTTTCCAGATTTAAGTTGTGGATTGGGTAATGGAGAGGTCTGTGTGTATGTTCTGGAAGAGGGGAGCAATCAGAGCTGCTGGATCCCTGGTTTTAACACAGAACAAAATGTAATGGCTGACCATATGAGCAAAATACACACGCTATTGGTGTGCTCAGTACGCATGACCATTACAGGCTCCATGTCCTGCTCCACTCCTTGTAGTGACATCACGGCTGGGACTATACAGGCAGGAGATCACTGAACTGCCAGGTGTTAGAATGCTTTTGCTTGCTCAGAACCCACTGCCACTTGGTTGTCCCCTACTTTTGGCTTATAGTTAATAAGCAATACATGCATGACCTTCTCATTGCATGGTTTGGTTTACTGGTTTGTGTTAACAAATGTGGAGACTATTGATCTAAATGAAGCTAAATAATGGAGCAAAGATATTTTCTAGGTAAGCCTGCATTCTTATTTTAAATTGACCGATTAGATTCTTACAGAAGCCCCAGTTGGGGCCAAGTAGGTATTTATCGATTCAAAGAAATATGGCAGTTGCCCCAAACAGCCATTTTTAGATTTTGTTTTTGATTCTCTAACCTGCACTTTGGAAAACTAATGAAACCTATAGATCAGAACAGTCTCAAAAACAAGCAACACATTTACCTTTCTCATCTATTATGCCTCTCATCTCATTGTATCTCATACCTTTCTCACTTCTGTCACCATGAAAACAGGATTTCACTGGATGGCCTATATGAATATGCAGATTTATAGAACAGGTCATCATGATCTGATAAATAATCCTTTTTGCATGGTGAAAGAAGAGATGAATAAATGAGGAGAGAAAAATTGGCTACCTGTTCTTGTTGTGACTGGTTTGAAAATAGTGTATCGATTCTTCAGCACAAATTAATTGTATAAGCCAATGTTTTAAAGTGCTCTGTTTTTTTTTTTTGTTTTTTGTCACAGCTTCTTTCAAAATGGTAACTGAGTGATACAATCTGTGCTTAGACCTGGAACATGTGTAATATATATATATATATATATATCTGTCTCTTTCAGGGTTCAGATGATTATTCTGATGGGATGGTCACAGTTGCTGTAGCATCTCACTATTTCTTTGGATCTAATCAGCATTCTCCTCAGCTGGATGCACTTCTTCATAAATTCCCAGATTGGAGCTTCCCATCCAGCTGGGTCAGCACATACGACCTGTTTGTCTATTGATGTCTTTCACCATTATCAACATAGTGTGGTATGTGCATGTACAGTGACCAGAGGGAGGAATTATGAGAAAAGATCAGAATAAAGAAAAGTGGTCCATGACGGTCCATTGATCTGCTGCTTCATATCCATGGTGATGGTCTACTCTAGGTTATTGGATTATAAAGACAATTTTTTTTTTTTGGGGGGGACAAGAAGTTTATGCAAAAAATAAATTTGAATGAATCCTGTGTAAAGCAAAGTATTCAGACATCGGGCAAAGAGACTAGTAGTGATCCATGGAGTCTTAATAGTTTTCACACTGGACATCCCTGTTTACAAAATATGTGGTCTTAATTACTGTTGCCCTTATTGCCTCTAATATAATGTTTATTATATTAATGGGATATCGGTCAAAGCAGTGTAAAGCAGATTTTTGACATCAGGCATATAAGCAGGTGCTGACTGCCTAAAGATCTTTCCATAAATTTGTATACATTATATTCTGAGTGGGCATGTATTATGGGTTTGGGGAGTGCAAATGCATCCCCAGCTTCACCTTATAGAAAGGAAAACCGTACCAATCTACCAAAATTATCTGTCTAGTCAGAGGCCTGCTTGTCTGTATTTAGCTGGGCATCTGGCCCAAATCTCATGTTTGTGTATTTATGGTTAGGGCTGGCTCTGATGCCTAAAGTAAGGTCAGTGAAAGAGGTTGTGTCTTTGAAACAATATTCCATATTTTCACAATAGTAGTCTGAATAAGTGACCCCAAGCACAGCACTATTGCTTTGAAGATATACAGATCTTGAAGGAAGGCCATACATGGAGTGAGGGTTGCAGGAAAGAGAGGGGGATCCCTCCTACCAAACAAATGTGTTCTTCCGATCAATCAACTTGGGTACATTCAGCCTGCCCATACATGGTTCTAATTTTGGCCAGTTTCTACTGAACTGGCTGAGATTCAAACCATCTATGGTCGGCTTTTGGGTTCTGTGTGATCTGTTCACCTATTGCAGCCCTGAACACAATATCTTTCAGGAGCACTTTCCACCCAAGGTAAATTGATCCAGGGGTCCTTTGCACCCCTTACCAAATCAAAATGAGCGCTCCACATGTAGATGTTTGACACCCTCCCCTCAGCCAAGTTTTGTTAATACAAAAGCCTAAGGGCTTCATAAACTGCAGACTGATGTTAAAATCTAAGCTTAAAACTGCATTTGAACCCCACCAGCTTGTATATACAACTTAAGGACTATAGGGTGCACCAGTGTACATCCTGAAAATCATGCAGTTTAGTGTATAGTATAGTAATTCAACCCAAAAGGTCTGAAATGTGTGTCCGATGCCGGAAAATGCTGCTTGTACAATTTTTTTGTTTTTTTATTCCCTTAAATGATTGTAGCACTAACCCCTGAAGGAGCTGCTGAATTTTTCAGGGCTTACCGATTACCTCCGCCAGCTCACACTTGTTGTTCTTGTCTAGGGGTTCCCAGGGTTGATGAGCCAGTAACTGTAGAGACCGACACTTGAATTCCTTGTTAGGATTTTTATTTTGCATAAAACAGTTGAACAAATTCGGTTTCTAAGTTGGGAATAGAGGGTATCGGGGTAAAGTTTAGCTCAGGTGCTTGGAACTGATGACTTCAATAAAAGTCTCTCTCTCTCATCTCTCTCACATCCAGGGAATAGCCACTTGCAACTGGATTCTTTAACTGTTGGATAGATCCTTAAGTTTGGGATTAGCAGCCAACAGGTAATTCTAGCTTTTCAAAGTCTCTCACACAGACTTGGTTGGAATCTTCGTTATAACTGGAAGGATAGAAGTAGGAACTTTTCTTACAGTACCAGAATCTTTCAGCTGGTCCGGCGATACTGTAAGAATTGTGGAATTGTGTCAGTCAATGTCCATGGCAGCTCAGCTTCCAGGCTCTTACTGAGCAGCTAGTCTTGTGCATGGCTTTCTTACTGAAGAGTCCTCCCCTGGTCGCGTGTAGAGTTGCTGGGCCTCTCCAAACCCAAGACTGCACCGGAACACCTTAGAATCATCCTTAGTTACTGCGCCTGAAAAACTAGCCAGTTCTGAGGCTTGGAAATGGGTGGATCCACACCCCAGGCCATGAGGGCCCCTGGGGGCTGGTCAGGAGGACCAGGACCACGGAGACAGCAACAACTTCTGGACCGGAACCCAGAACCATGTGACTTCGGCACCTTAAGAACCCTCTCCCAGTTTACGGAGTGAGACTAACGTGCCCACTGATTGGCTCCGAGATGAAGATTGGTACCTAATGCGTCCAACCAGACTGCATTCTAAAGCCTCCCACAGGTGTACAACCTCACCTATGACCAGGCAGAACTTCTATACAGCCCAGCCAAACTGATGCCAAAGTACAATTTAGCACAATTAACCCCAAAACTTACTATAGTTTTTAGCAAGAACTAAATTTAAATACATAGCGCATACTCGTTGGGAGTACCGGCGCTACATGATCATAGCTGCACATATAGCAGTAAGCTGGTCTACTTGAAATGTCTGTTTCCTTTTTATAGAAGCTGAGAAGTATAGCTGTCCCTAGCCACCAAACTATCTGTGGTGATTTTGTATAACTAGCCCCTAAAACTGCCCCAATGTGAAAGTGCAATCTTCTTCTTCTTCTTTTTTTTTTTTTATGAGAAGCTCATACTATATGAGAACTCCAATAAAAGTGCAGTACAGTCCAACAATTCCTGATAATCATTCTGTGCACAAAAGGTGGAATGAAACCTTTCAGACAAACTGCTGTCACCAAAATGCAGTTGTCATTAACAGCTTGGTTGTTATTGGAACTGAGCCAATTAAAAAGGCTAACTTTAAAATCTTGGGGATTACCAGAACCGTGGATTCCAGAAGAGACTCACAGTTGTGTAAACTTCTGTAACTGGAATGCTATCTGACTGGCTGCTGGCCAACTGGCTAGAATAATTCTAAAGTTTGTGACCCCAGATCAAGAATGATGATTGGTAAGACTGGACAAATGTCAGAATTCTTTATCTGAATACTTATTGGTCATTGTCCCGAGAATATTGGCGTCAAAGTTCAGGAGTGGGAGCCTCAATGTGTTTGACAAGTAGCATGAGGATTTGAAAAGTGATCACCTCTGCTTTTTGTCTTGTTAAATAATTTGCCAATTAGTGCTTCATGAAAGACGATTCCACAAAGCAGCCTCCACCTATTCCTTTATAACATTCATGAATCTGCATTGCACTACTTTGCACACACCAAAACAAAGTGAACTTGTTTAGAGAGCTCCCATCATGTAGCCAGGTATTCACTAAATCATATATTAAAATGTGTTTGACATAACCCAACATTATTCTAATGATATGCAGTGTGAGCAGAAATTCTCCAGATAAAAAAACAAAATCACTTTTATTTCAGTGCCTGATTTAGTGTATGCCTTTTATGTACAATACAAGATATCTTTTTCTATACCTTACCTGATTATTTTTTTTTTCTAAATTCCTGATATTTATACTTGAATCCAAACTTTATATTTTTTTACAATGTTTTTTGTTGACCTTCCCCAAAGAAATCCTCAGTATGCACTGATCTGGTAAGCTTTGGTCTAATACAAGCTTTGTCTACATGCAGGCTCACTCAGCAAGGCAGGAGAAAAATATAGTGTGGTAACCCCTAGCAACCAATCGGCATTCATCTTTCACTCACTGGATTCTGCACAGTGAAACCTGATTTGTTGGTTACCTAGGCATCCAAACCGCACTTAAGCTTTGCTGTTTGTATTGCCTACATAAGCCCAATATTGATTTCTCTTCAAGCTGTGAGTCGGTCCTGCTATAGCATTTATTTGTTTCTTTTATTATGTACAATTATTTGTCTTCTGGGAAATTATGTTTTTTGTCACCTCTATTGGGTGCATGCTGGGCAAGTTTCCCATTACTGCATAAGAGGTAGTACCCTTTAAGACGGGTGCACAACCTTTTTAAGAGCAAGGGCCACTTTAAGCAACTTGGTAACAAGTTGCGGGCCATGATGAGGGGAGCGGGTGGATGACAGGTCACGGCTACTCTATAGGCCCTCTGATCCAATCCACCCAGATGGAAGGGGACGAGTTCCCTTCTATTTTTTTTTTTTATCGGATTGGAGGCAGGCAGGAGTAAATGGACAAAAGTCTGTTTATATCTGCCGCTCTGTAGAGGTGAATTGAGGGTCCGATTGGGTAGGGCCGATCGCGTGAAAAGGGCCTAAACTGCTTTCACACTGATATGCTGCGGTTTACCCACACTGTGGGTGCAACGTAGTGCACCTGTGTCTATCCTGTGGGTTAACTGAACTTTGCCATAGACTCTGCCTGTGGCAAAAGCCGGCGCTGTACAGGAAGCATCGGCTTATGGGGATCTGCTCTGCAGCCGATTTCTTCCTCTACCACCAGCTTCATTCACAACACTGATGCTGTGATATGACGGTTTGGCAACCTGTGATCTGGACTTGCTAACCCGCCATTCCAGAGCAGGAGGACGTGGGCCACATCAGAGGGTTCCATGGGCCACTGGTTGGCCACCCCTGCTTTAAGAGGTACCACATGAAGCTGGCTGACCTCTGCTGTATATCCGTAGAGCTATGTGTTCAGTAAATCGAAGGCCTTCTTCGCACAGGCTGTAAACTGTATAAGAGCAGTATGTACAGCAAGCTTTTACAAAATAAATCTATTATTGACACCTTTTAAATTCAGCTCCAGTATGTTTTTCACATTGAGGTCATCCATACTAGTGATTTTAGTATTACACTTTCAGCTAATTATTTCTTCTCGCAGAAAACCATGGCACTCCTCAGACAATGCTTTCATCAGTGTTTTTTTTTTTCCCAGAAGGACCATGCTATCTTTGTTCAGGCATCCAGGATTACTATCTACCTCCTGGACTGACATACTGGCTCAGAGCACATTCATGTAAATCCTGGTACCTGTGTGGCTTTTGGCTGTGTTAAAAGCTAAGTTCACCTTTTGTAGCATGTTACATGTTCCTCCCGTTTTTAGGGTGGAACATGGAACATGTTCCAGCATTTGCAGCTCCCCCCCCCCTACTTCCAGTCCTCTCTCCCTGTGACAGCGGACGGGGGATTTTCTCACTGCATCTTCTATCAGAATTTGAAAAGGGCACAGGGCTTCACCACGTCATTCATTCACAGTTTCCTGTGAATGAGTGCCTACAAGCACTGCCAGCCATGGTAGCTGATGGCTTGTAGTTCTCAATGAGCTGAGAGGGCACCAGTGAGCATCTCATTGTCCTTTGATGCAACTGCCTGCCCATACCTGGTACAGGCAGACCTTTATCCTAAGGGTCTGCAGGAGCCCGAGATTGCATCTGCGATCTGAAAACTAAGAAAAATAATAAATGCACAAAATTAAAAAAATGTGCTTGAATTTTATTTTATTTTTTTCAAAAGGTGAACGTGGCCTTCAACAAATGTTTTTTTTTTTTTTTTTAAGATCATAGTTGGAATTTCGACTGTCACTTTAAACAAGCTACCAGCTGGCATTAGCACTGTGAAGTTTGGTAAAATCCTCCTAGCAGCTTGTTTAAAGTGACAGTCAGCACTCCTATCAAGATCTGTGTTTTAACATTCCCAAACTGGAACTGGAGGTAAACTAACTTTGAAAAAAAAAAAAAGCCGCTATGCAGTCACTCTCTACATAGCAGCACCCTATGCTTTGCACGTACTCCGTGCTGAATAAAGTACCAGTTCATGTTGTACAGGCCACAACGCCTTTAAGGCTTTAGGTGGGTGGTAAAACCACAGCTCAATTGCCTGTTCTTATCACCCTTGTGCAAAAGAGGCCTAAAGGTTTCAATGAATCTGCTCAAAACCTGACAAACGTTTCACAAATACTTTGCAAAAGCTTGCTCTACAGTACACTTTGCTCTTGCTGAAGCTAAAGCCGTGTGAATAAGGCCTTGGTGTGCAGGATTTGTGAACAAGGCCTTTAAACTGTAGTAAGAAGTCTAACATACATCGGGCTACTGAGGTCCTATGCTGCATATGTTTGTAGTCTCTACCTGTTCACATTGGTCCAAATAATTTGTATTATGTCAAATACTTCAAATGAACAGCCAGCATTACAACTATGTGAAGTAAAAGGAAACTTCCCAGGTTTCATTTTGTACTGTAATGTTGGTCCACTGGAGTACACGGTCCCAAATAAAGTTTTTATTTCATATTAACGCAATGTGTCATTATTTTTGTGTATGTAATGCATGAACAGATGTTACAGTCAAACTTCATATCAAAACATTAAGTTTCTGCCTCTGAGTATTTTGATATGTTTTCACTAAAGGTATACAGTTTATGTATTCTTTTACCATATGCTTAGGTTGATGACCCTAGATCTCTAAAAAGTTAAGATTAGACATACCCTTCGCTTGATTTTGTCAGTGTAAATTTATTTTTTCACTTATTTTATTTATATGAAAGGGCAAAGAAACACGAGATACATCATCCTCAAGTAACATAAGATAAGGTACAATGGTAAAGGCTGAGGTGGACAACAACACGTCATGTCATAGACAGGATATCCCATTACATGAAGAAAAGAAAAGACCTAGTATGGTAAACATAACTTTCGTTCTTGACATATATCTCCCTGTTGGGTATACCAAGAGAATGCGCTCATATTACTCTACACCTGTTTTGTTAGAAATCTCTTTCACAGGGATTCCTTGTGTAGCATTGGATGGTCTCATGAAACTCGCCCCTATTTTCCAGATATTGCAGAGCAGTAGTAAAGTATAGGTCTATAGGGACAAAACACAGGTCCCTATGTACAATAGAATATAAATGAAAAATGGAGGAGGAGGAAAAGGAGGGGGGTCATAAGGGAGGGGGAGGCATTGCAGTTGCTGACCATCTGGTGGCATTATCAACAGTTGATGGGCAGCCAATAAGGCCATGGTGCCCTCCCCTGAGCAATAAGTCTCGAGGATGGTTTGGCAGAAGCTATCTGGGGGGGGGGGCTGGGTAATGACTTGAGGAAATGGTTAATTTGAAGAACCCTCCCGTGGTCTAATCAGAACGGCCCTCTGGGTTTGAGTTAGGATGGGGACGGCCATCTGCCATGGGCTAGGAAATGGGATGCTTGACAGTAACTGGATTCCCTCAGGAAACAGAAGAGAGGATCTTCAGTTCCAGGGGTGAACCCCAGGTTCCCAAGAATCGGGTGAGGTGGACTCTGGCGAAGAGGGATGAGCAAATCGAAGTGGTTATACCCACCAAAGGGTAAATGGTGGCCCCAGGGGGCTCTGTCTAGGGGTATGATGCACTGAGACTGTTGCAGGCGAGGCCATAATTTAGTAGCCTGACGGCGGTTCCAGTCAATGAGTCTGGGTAGATGGGTTGCTTGCTGTTATTTGCGTAGGTCCCGCACTGCCAGCCCTCTGTATGATTTGGGTAGTGTGAGCTGTTGTCAAGTCTTGGTCTTTTATGTGCCCATATAAATTCAGGAGAACATAGCTCTCATTTGGTCAAAGTAGTTAGAGGGTATATGGATCGGTAGGGCTTGTAGGAGGAATAGGAATTTGGGGAGGATGCACATCTTGATATTTAAATCTGCCAAACCATGAGTGTAGACTCGTGTGCCATTTGATAAGCAGAGTTTGAATAGCTTTCAGCATGACTGTGTTTGTCCACTTAAATTTAAAGCTAGCCTAGAGGTGTGTGAGTAGGGGTTGTGGCAAGCCTATCTATACCCATTGCATTGAAGTTAATCTTCAAGTTCGATAGGGATCCGTATGTTTGAAATTTGTGTAGAAGAGTCTGGATCAAGATCATGGGATTTGTGATTGAGGACAGCATGTCGTCTGCATACGTGGAGATCTTCTGCTGGGAGTGTCCCATCACTACCCCCCGTGATGTCTGGATTTAGGTGTACAGTGCACAGGAATGGCTCCAGTGACAGGGCAAAAAGCAGCGGTCACAATGGGTAGCCCTGTCGTGTTCCGTTTGAAATCTTGAAGGGTTCAGACAGGACACCATTGGCTCGTACTCGAGCCAAGGGGTAAGAGTAAAGCGTGTTTATCCATTTGAGCATGGTGTTGCCAAACCGCTCGTTTCAAGATGGAAGACATAAAGTGCCAGTCCGTCAGTGTAAATTTTATATGCAGGCCTAGAAGTAAGATGCATTGGGTTAATTTGTGTTGTGTTGCATTCATTTTAAATGGGCTGGCAATGCACTAGAATACAGGAAAAAAAATAGACCTGCTGCAACACATCTGTCAGCTTCCTTTACTGTGTATTAACACAAGGTAGGTACAGGCAACTTCAGCTCTCCATTGTTTTGCTACAAGATTCTGGGCATGTGAATGGAGATTAGGGCTTTTCTGGATATTTATCTCATGACATCTTCTAGAGGAGGGCTATCCAAACT
This sequence comes from Lithobates pipiens, assembly GCF_037356315.1. Classification (NCBI taxonomy): domain Eukaryota; kingdom Metazoa; phylum Chordata; class Amphibia; order Anura; family Ranidae; genus Lithobates; species Lithobates pipiens. The sequence goes on along the minus strand of NW_027507718.1, from coordinate 42,012,656 downwards.
ATTTTTTTTAAAGAGGGCCAGATCTGATGAAGTGAACATGTGTGAGGGCCGACCTTTTTGCCTGACGTTCTTTGAACCATTAAAATTTGATCTAAGTGTGTTCGTTCGAGCACTAATACACAGCCCAACAAGAATTCTCTAGCCTTTGTGGCTGTGTGCGAGTAAAGAGATGAGCTTGGGTGTGTTATTTGGACATACCATAGTTATTGGCATATAACACGCACCTTCACTTCAAGAGGAACATTTCAGGAAAAAAAAACGTAAATGTTAAAGAACTGTGAAGCAAAATAAGGGTAAGTGCCATGAATGCAGCACCATTAGTGCAGCACCCACCACTGCCAAGAATGAAGACTCAACATTGCTATCAGTGCAGCCTGATTGATGCCCATCCATCTGCAGCCTCAGAGGGGGGCGGGACAAACGCCAAAAGATTAAATACAGGAAACACTCCTGTTTTTTGTGGCCCTGGTGCTGGGAAATTGTTGGGGGGCACAAAAATATATGTCCAGATAACCAGAAATACAGGCCATACTTTGGACATGCCTGTTATAGAGCATCAACACACAAAAAAATAAAATAAAAGCAGGGTTGAAGATAGTTGTTGTAATCATTTTGTTAAGTCACAATCCTGATAACCAGGGTCATGTTGATTTGATTGTTTATCGCCCTTATCCAATTAGCTATATACTGAAATTACGTTGAGAGCTGGGCCCACAAGAGGGGGGGGGGGGGGGGGGCGCGATGCGCCTCTAAGGTCCCTTTTCACACAAGCAGTCTGATCAGGTCCACCTGTATATTTTTGCAGGTGGATCCCATTGGGGGGGATAGTAAAATAAATTTTGTCTGGAGTGATCGAGTTGTCATAGACTGCATATTCTGGTCATGAACAAGGAAAGATGTCGTAGGCCTCTTTGTACCCAAAGGAGGGGAGGGGGCGGTGTGCATGGCAAGACTGAGGCAAATCAAGCTTCAAAATCAACAGGAACCCCCTGGAGACATCTCTCTGAACTTGCCTATTTTGGTCGGGGTGAGCGGACCAATGGTACTTACTTCCTTGTTTAACTTCTGCTCAAAAGTGGCAGCTATGACTTGTAGTTCATTTCTACCTGCTGCCTCACTTTATGGATCTGTTTTTTTTTTTTTTGGGGGGGGGGGTTAGCTTTACTTCTATAGCTTATATTAGTAACTGGATACCTGGACTACAAAAGCAGTGCTTATATGCCGCTCCTTACACAGGATACCTGCCAGCTTTACTACCAAGCTATTCGCTTACAGTGATAAGCTACGCTTTGTGATCAATTTCAATTGTGCTGATGATCTAACCATATATCCCCTAGTAGAGGGTACACCCAATTATAGTAACGGAATGGGTACATATCCTCATGGTAAATGTCAGTGGGATCTGTGAACCAATCCGCTGTCATCTATTTGGACTTTTAGGTAGGCCAACTTGTAGTGTGAGAGAATCAGAGCTAGAATTGGCTGCAGAGATTGGTGTTGGCACTTGCTCTGCTCTTAATTTTTATGAAACAGTCTCTCATGCATTCTAAAAGTGTCGAAAAATGTGCTAAATTCATGTACCATTCTAGAACTTGTACTTGACTCATGCTACACCACTTTTAGAATGCACACGAGATATTCGCAAAATCTTTTAGTCGGTTTTTCTCTCTGTATGCCAAAAGAGAGTTGGTCTTAATTAGCTCAATTTTTCAATGCAGCACAATGTAAAAGTGGCCCATAAGTCACTGTCTCAAGCAAAAGCATTTCAAATGCTTCATGAATTCGGCGCTTACCTGTAGGTACTGTAAATATCTCCTAAACCTGCATGGTTTAGGAGATATTTGCCATATACACTTGTGCCGATGTCATCAGTGCATGCGCTGTGAAGAAACGGCCCTCCATGCCATTTCTCCACTAGCAAGTTGACGTCACGTGACTCTGGCCAGTCACAGAGCCGGGGTCTGCAGCGAAGATGGATGGGGCCACCAGTGGGGACAGCGCGGGCTTTGATTGCAGGTAAGTGACACATAATGGGCTAGTATGTGATGCCTACTAGCCCATTATGCTTTTACTTTGCAGGGGGAGGAAAAAAAAAAAAGACTACGTAAAACCCAGCAGGGTTTACTTTCTCTTTACTAGAGGGCTTAATTCCAGAAAAGTGGTGCCGCAGCTTTACCAAATTCCCCCTATAGTCAGTGCATTAATATTACTAAGGGTTATAGTTAATGTTTGTAAAACCTTAATAGGCAGATATTTCACTTGCTTAAAAGCAATAGCCACCTTTCTGATTGGCCTACACAAATGTATCCCTTGCACTTAAACAGCAATAACCACAACACATCAAATATGTGGAAAAGCATGTTTTCATAGCTTTATTGGTTTAATAATTTATTGCACTTATTTGCATTAATGTCTGATATAATTGGGCATTGTAACAAAATCAGAGAGGTGCGTACCTACAGAGAAGCCTGTAGAAGTGTAGAAGAATAAAGAGATGCATCTGGAAGAAGAAAACCTAAAATTAATATGTCTTTGATGGGTGACAATTAAAACACAGGTTTACTAATTCAATTACCAAGGTCTAAAACGCACAGCCGGAAATGACGCAAACCCAATCTAACTACAGCTAATATGAATGTTATGCTCTTAGAAGTGTAGTCGGTTTTTTTTAATTTCCAAAATCGCTGTCAAAACTTTCTCCCTAGAAATAATTGGCGGGCTTAATAGTAGGTGAGAAATTATTATATTTTGACTAGCAGTCACATGCATTCTCTTTGCAGCTGTAGTTCAAGCCATTTGGTTCCTGAGGCTCAAAACTCTTCATAAAATTCAACAATCTCCAGTTTCGCTATTCACAGCAGTACATCAACGAAAGCACTGGCGTGAACATCCCCTTATATTTCACTTATTAGAAGGAACAAAGCCAAACATTTTCTATAATGCAGCAGCTGTATTCATTTACTTTTATTTATTTTTTTTAATCTTTATTTTCACCTGGGAGAAGGGGTCCCCCAGAGAGGATTGGGATTTTAAGGGCAACTTGACAATGGTACACAACCAGGTAATGATTTATAACAAATTATCATTCATTAAATATGTTTCTCAGTGTTGATTTATGTTTTTATTATAGATGTACATTGTCTTCCACAAAGAACCGCCCCTGAAGAAAGGATAAGTTCCTGAAACGCGTTAGCTGCAATTTCCATCTACCCTGTTTCCCCCAAAAAGAGACCTAGTGTGATTGTCGGTGATGGCTGCAATATAAGCCCTTGTTAAAGTCCTTGTAGGTCTTATTTTCAGGGTAGGGCTTATATTGCAGCCATCACCGACAATCACTCTAGGTCTTATTTGCAGAGGAAACAGGATAGGAGATAATATTTACTTGTATTTGTTGTACATTCTGGTATTGTTCATAAACAGTCAAATTGCAATGTTGATGCAGATATTGGCTTTTTACAATATTTAATAAATGATAATTTGTTATAAATCAATACCTGGTTGTGTACCATTATCAAGTTGCCCTTAATATCCCAATCCTCTCTGGGGGGGGGGACCTCTTCTCACATATTATTGTATGGGATGGTGGCAACAACTTAGTCTGCTTATGGTGAATTACATTCTTTCGGAGTTATTTTCACGTGGTGATCCAGCAAGTATGCAATTTTTCAAAGTGGTAGAGACGAGACAAACCAATTAACACTGACAAGGGGTGCTTACAACAATTAGCTTTTATACATTTATGTAATACAGCCCAAAAGGAACAAAATGTTTGCTGCAACTGGTTAAAAAGGGTTAGATAAATTAAAACTAAACTCCAATGCTGACTTGCAACTGTGGCTCCTGTGCTCCCCCACATATAGAGAAGGCACCCTAACACAGGAGGTGTGTTACAGTCTGGACTACCAGCTGAAAAAAAACAAAAAACAAACACAGGACACAAATTTAACACATTTAAAGCAGAGCAATACAGTCTCAATTTTAAAGACTGCGAACAGAAAGGCCTTTTATTGCAGACGAGACATGCAATACAATAAAATAAACCTACCTGTTTGCAGTCTTCTTTAGATTGCACACTGAGCTTCAAAAGCACAGCTAGTGAGGGGAGTCAAGGCAATGGACACATGGGGGTTATTTACGAAAGGCAAATCCACTTTGCACTGCAAGTGCACTTGAAAGTGCAGTCGCTGTAGATCTGAAATGAGGGGAAGCTCTGTTGATTTTATCATCCAATCATGTACAAGCAAAAATGTTTTAATTTTCCTTGCATGTCCCCCTTGGATCTAAAGCGACTTTACTTCCAAGTGCACTTGCCTTTAGTAAATAAACCCCACAGTCTCACTTAGGGGTGTGCTTGCATGAGTGCCACCACAGCAAGCAGCTTGCTCTAGGGGCACGTGCAAGTGAGCAGCAGAGCGTGCCAGCGTGGGACGCCAGAAGAGGAGGTAAGGGACCACTCTCTGCAGAAGCCTTGCACATGTATAACATGTTTTTTTTTATTTTTAGAATCACTTTAACTTAATGTAACAAAAGGCAGTCCATCTAAAAGCAATGCTTCCATTTTGGAAGACAACCAGTTCATTTGGCCATCTGTTTCCTTTATATCTCATTGACTTCTGCAGCAACATCTACCCTCCACAGGTCCCCAGTCATGCACCCCAGTTAAGTCTCATTCCTTTTGCTCAATTTGATATATTAGAAATGAAACCTTTAGAGTAGGGTTCAGATAGAAGGGTTTCTTGCAATCGGGATCGTTCCAATCGTGTGACAGCCAATCATGGCAGTCGCAGGATAAGCCCCAACCTCTCAGAATTCTAAACCCCTTAAAAGAAGCAGCATGTGCCAGCTCTAAGGGTTTAAATCACCCATTACTATATATGCTCCCTCATGAAGATGCTCATAAACTAGAGCTAAGACTGCACTATACAAAGGGGTCCTGACGTAGGCCCTGCAGCTTCCATATATATTTGCAAATGCTGTGCAACTAACACTTCTGTTCTTAATGTTTGTGTAATTTGTGGGTTTTTTTTTTTTTGCTGGTTAACAATTAGGTCTGCTGAGAAATACATTTTGTTCTGCAAAATGTAACAATTTCACTGCCTAAGACTTGTTACCCAAGTCATGACTTTACCCTCCGAAAGGTGCCCAGTGACATATGGCAACATTCATGGCAATCAAAAGATTGCAGCAGTCTCATGATTGCAAAAGCAGTGGTTTTAAAAGAGCTTAGGGCAGGGGTCTCAAACTGGTGGCTAATTATGCTGGTTTAAAACCAATGTGCAGAGTTTATGCCTGGTCAAATATGTGGCTTACTGTGTGTCGCTACAAAATATGGTACAATCTGTGGTATGGTACCACTCGCGTTCACCTGCCAATGTGCTCCTTAACCACTTAAGGACTGGAAGGATTTACCCCCTTAATGACCAGTCCATTTTTTACTATACAGTATTGCGTCACGTTAACTTACTTAATTGCGCGGTCGTGCAACATTGTACACAAGCAATATTTATGTCCCTTTTTCTCCACATATAAAGCTTTCTTTTGCAAATTTAGAAGTTCTACATATTTTTGGTAAAAAAAAAAAACTATGACACTAACCGCCTATTGATGCCAGTTTTATTATAATTTTCAGAGATTTTTTTTTTTTTTTTTTTTAGCAGGACTGCATCATTGTGGTGGACATATTGGACACTTTTTTGGGACAAAACGACTGGTAGGGATTTTTTGGGGAAAAAAAAATCACTGGTAGGGAAGGGGTTAACACCAGGGGGTTATCACTGGGTTAAGTGTTCCCTAGGGAGGCGTTTATAACTGGGGGGAAAGTGGACGGACAGGGAGTAGAGCGAGATCACTAGGAACAGCAGGTTTCATAGTAAGGTTGAATAAAGATACCAGGCCATCCAGTTCAACCTGAGTAAGTGTCTATAATTGTCCCTATCCCTGTACATTACACACTCACATTAGTCCCTACGCTCAAGGAGCCCACAATCCAAGGTCCCCATTTATATACTAGGGCCAATTTTGGACAGAAGCCCATTAACCTACCTGCATGTCTTTGGATTGTGGGAGGAAACTAGAGTACCCGGAGGAAACCCACGCAGGCACAGGGAGAACATGCAAACTCCAGGCAGTGTCGTGGTTGGGATTCGAACCAAGGACCCTTCTTACTGCCAGGTGAGAGTGCTAACCACTGCACACCACTGTGCCGGCCTCTCTCTCTATTTCCCTGACAGAACGGGGATCTGTCTGTTTACATTGACAGATCCCCGTTCTGGCTCTCTGAGGAGCAATTGTGGGTCACCGGCAGCCATTGCAACCACCGGCCATGTGCATCGGCTCTGGCATGCACCTATAGCGATTCGCTCACCCGTGCCAATCTGCCGCAGTATAATGGCGGCTGGTCGGCAAGCAGTTAACCTATGTGCATTTCAGCACATTACAATGCACACATATGAATTAACTGTGCCCTGAGGTACAATGCAAAGGAAAAAATTACACGTCTGGTATTATGTGCTTTGTTAGCCTATGTAAAATGAATGCAACGCAAAATACTGCATGTTAAACCGGCCATAGATGAAGCAATTTTCTTTCCTAAACAGTGCAAAACAGGAGGCAGATGGCAAAATAAGGCTAGGCGTTTGATCTTGGGCAAGGCACCATAATTAAAAAAACTAAAAAAATGATTTCAGGAGCTGTAGTGCTGGGACTTAGAAACAGCCTGGATCTGACAAAGTTTTCGTCAAGGGATCTGGAGAAGGGTTATCTCTCTCACTGAGTAGTGTTCAGGGAAGTTTCCCAGGACAGCTGTCTCCTTCCTCTGGAGTCATCATTGGAGGTAATTCACCATAGGTGGGAGCAACCAGAGGATATCGTAATGGGATTATTCCCCATCAATGACCTACAAGCACAAGAGTCCTCTTGCTATAACGGTAACATATCTGGTGAGTGCAGACCTTTCACAGACTCCATGAGGTGGATATAATGACACAGACCAGGACACGGAACACAACAGTACTTTTTCACAAGGAAAAGACCGTTTTCCACAGCTATCACTATATGCACTCACATAACTCCATTGTATGATTCGTTGCATTTACTTAATTTTGACTTTGGTTCACATAGTTATTAATGTATGCACTCCAAATGTCAATATTAACTTGTTTATCAAATAGAAGTCACTTTATGAGATAGATAAGGTTTACTCACAGACACAGAGCATCAATTTGGGAGCATGTATATTCTCTTTTATAGGTGAAGCAAGTGCTATCTTATTTATTTAGATTTTCTTTCCTGCCACCATGTGTTGGGGAACACAGTGATCACTCCCAGCAGCTATAATAGCCGCTAGCAATAATCACATGTAAAATCCGACAGGCTGGTTTTCCCAAGTTGATTGATCAACTTAGGTACATTCAGCCTGCCCATACATGGTTCAGATCTCGGCAGGTCCCAGTTGAACTGACCGAGATTCGAACCATCTGTGGCTGGCTTTAACACACTGCAATTTACCGATCAGGTGTGAAGAAGTCCTTGTGCAGGGAATAGCTTTACCGTTGCCGCCTATAAACACAAGCCTATTGTCCTTAAAGGTTAATCTGGCCCTGGGTTTGAGGTTAAAGCCTACATAGATCGAATTCGGCTGGTTCAGCAGAGACTGGCCTAAAATCTGATCCATGGGAAGGCTGATTGTTTCCAAGTGGAACCATCTACAGCTGCTAGCAGTAATCACTATGTTCTGCTGGCTAGGAAGGCTCCCTGCGCCAGGCAAAATACAATAGCGCTGCACTCATGGTGTAAAGAAAGGAAATCAAATCATCTATGGGCTGCTTGACTAACTGGGGCATCTCTAAATGTCAACAATTTGATCCTGTATTTTGTCACATCAAATGCAAAGGTCCTTTAAATAAACCTATGTTAGAGTGGGAGGAGCTGAACAATATTGGAGGCTTATGTCTGCGTTCTGACTTGGTAGAGCCCCCATATGTCTGCCTTCTGAGTGCCCCTTCCCTTTTATGTGATTACATACGTGGGGGGGGGGGGGGGGTGTCTGATGCATACGAGAGGGTGTTGAGGGGTGCATTTACTGCCTCCCAATCCCTGTGGTAACCACGCCCACAGCTAACGTCATACACTACGCCGTACCCTGATTGACGCACGAATCAATGCGCATGCGTCCTTGTGGAAATAGGTGAGGGAATCTTCATTCCCTTATTCTGCTTCCACCTACATGATGTTAAAAATGTTCTATTGTGGGGCCTGGTTGGATGTCTTATCACTCTATATAAGGCTGGTGTGCAGTCACTATGCCCTTTTGCATGGCTGCTTTTGTTACGTTGTTATGTGCACTTTAATGGGATTGTTCTGGTTGTTATAGATCCAATGATTATAGTCTCCCATAAAGCGGTATAGGTTTTATATTTATATTACTGGTATGCACATGTTTGTGCTACTTTCCTCTATGTGGCAGCCTGGTGGTACATCCGTGCTTAGGCATTCTGGGTTGGTATGCACCTTGGCTTTTTGAGGCTAAAGCTTCTTTATCAATGGATATTGCTTTGGAGGTCTACCTGACCATTGCTAGTGTCATATTAGGATGACCTCCGCAATGGACAGGGTGACCCCTCTCTGGAGGGATGATTCTGTCTGCGTTACCAGCTAGACAGTTGATATCACAAGCTCTCTAAATCAGTGTAATATATTTTCTTATTTAAGTTCGACATTCCCTACGGTGACACAGCAGATATAAACACTTAACCTACTTGGTCCTAACATTGACAAATACATTACTACATTTGTATATATAAATAAATAAAACCATGGTACTAAAAACAATCAATTCACTTTATTTACAGAAATATCTGAGCTCTACTTGGTTCTTGCCAACTTTACTAACAAAATCAGCAATACTATCCAAGCATGCGATTTGGTCAAGTGGTTGATTTACTCCAACTTACTTGATGTTCCTAACTTCCAACCCACGACGACTTTGCCATGTCTCATACTAGCAACACCTTCCTGTAATTCTTGAGCCCTACTTTACATCTGGGTATCCACAAAACACAGATTTCATTTTGGACTGGCTTGTGTCTCTCCCAGACTGCTTCAACGATGCTCCTGTATATTCCTATATCCCCGGTCTGTAACTGTGTTTCATTGTAGAATATTGTATAGCAGAATTATCCTACATGGAATGCCCCTGAAGAAAGGACTCTCCATTGTTCCTGAAACGTGCCGGACTCAATACATAAGGAACTGCATTTAAATATTCTGTTCTGATTTTTGTTTTTATGTACTTTACTCATGTGATGTATGCACCACACTTGAAACTACTAAATACATTTCTATTTTCCGATATTGTGTTACTGTTTAACCGCTTAAGGACCACCTCACGCCGATGTACATCGGCAGAATGGCACGGCTGTGCACAAGCACGTTCCCTTTAAGTGCCCAGCCGTGGGTCTCGAGCGCACCGCTGGTGTCCTGCGATCGGGTCACAGAGATGAAGAATGCACTCGCGACCCAGTCCTGAGCTCCGTGGCCACGGGAGCTGAAGAACGAAGAGAGGTAAGTGTAAACAAACCTCTCCTCGTGCTTCCTACTGAGGCTGTCACTGATCGTCTGTTCCCCATTATAGGGAAAGTCGATCAGTGACCTCAGATGCCAAGCCACGCCCCCTACAATTTAAAAAAAGACAGACTTAACCCCTACACTGCCCCCTAGTGGTTAACCCCTTCATTGCCAGTGATATTTTTACAGGAAAAAGTGCATTTTTAATTACACTGATTGCTGTATTAATGTCAATGGTCCCAAAAAAGTGTCAAAATTGTCCGACGTGTCCGCCCTAATGTCGCAGTCACAATAAAAAAATCACTGATCGTTGCCATTACTAGTAAAAAAAAAAAAAAAAAAAAAAAAAAAAGAAGAAGATTAATAAAAATGCCATAAAACTATCCCCTTTAACTTTTGCGCAAACCAAACGCTTATTGCGATTTTTTTTTTTACCAAAAATATGTAGAAGAATACATATATCGGCCTAAACTGAGAAAAAAAATGTTTTTTATATATTTACGGGGGATATTTATTATAGCAAAAAGTAAAAAATATTGAATTTTTTTCAAAATTGTCGCTCTATTTTTGTTTATGGCGCAAAAAATAAAAACCGCAGAGGTGATCAAATACCAAAAGAAAGCTCTATTTATGGGGAAAAAAAAAAGGACGCCAATTTTGTTTGGGAGCCATGTCACACAATTGTCAGTTAAAGCAAAGCAGTGCCGAATCGCAAAAAGGAGCTTGGTCCTTTAGTTGGAAAATGTCCCATAGTATTTTTTTTTTTGGGGGGGGGGGGGGGGATACTTTCCTTACATGATTCTGTGATAGAGTGGGTGTATGCTCCATTCTTTTGTATTGTATTGTATTGAATTGTTAAAAAAAAAAAAAAAAAAAAAAAAAAAAGTTGCCATTGCCAACCTCTCATTCTGAAAATGCTAGTTACCTGCCAATGGCTTCAGTACTTCCAGATTCACTTCCCTTAACCAAGTGTGCAAAAAAAAGGGATTTTTGACTTTCTTGCAAACCTGTTTGCCCAGAGTCTATGGTTGAGATATCAAGGAGTTGTAAAGGCAGATTTTTTTTTTTTTTTTTTTATCTTAATGCATTCTATGCATTAAGATAAAAAACCTGTGTGCAGCAGCCTCCCCAGCACCCCCTAATACTTACCTGAACTCCATCTCGTTCCAGCGAAGTGCACAAATGTGTTAGCTGTCTGGGACTCTCCTCCTTAGCGGAGACACAGCAGCAGCTCCATTGGCTCCCACAGCTGTCAAAGTCAGTTAGCCAATCAGGGAAGAGAGGGGGCAAGGCCGGGGTCTGTGTCTGAATGGACACAGGGAGCTGTGACTCTGCTCGGGTGCCCCCATAGCAAGCTGCTTGCTGTGGGGGCCCTCAACAGGAGGGAGAAGCCAGGAGCAGCAAAGAGGGGCCCAAGAAGAGGATGATCTGGGCTGTTCTGTGCAAATCCTCTGCACAGAGGTAAGTATAACAGGTTTGCTGTTTAAAAAAAAAAAAAAAGACTTTACAATCACTTTAAACACAGACACAGCCAACATTCTCAGGAGATTGTGGCTTTTTAGATTTCTTCCCAGAACAGAGTTTCCTTTTGTCCCAAGCGTCAGGAGACCGAGGACTGAACAATTGTGTCAAAGCAACCTTTCCTCTACTGGAGTGCATTGTCTTCTGTACAGTAACAAGCACACACTCCCCGCCCCCACATTAGTTCTGTGAAACCTGTGTTTAATGATCCCCATTTAGTCTTTAGCCACATTCCAATGGGCTACTAGAAACATTTGGTCCACATATTAATCAAATATACAGTATTTCTTATAAAAATAAACATGTATGTTATGTATAAAATAACAAATAAGCTTTTTATTATTAGATCAAATCGTACAATACAAACAGGCCAGTTTCTTTAGCGTAATACTGTTAATGTGAGGATTTCGGCCTTCTTTTACATTTCCAATCTATGGAAATGATAAAGAATCTGCAAGAGATGATCTCTGACATAACATACATTTCATTTCTTGTGTCTTTCTGTCCAAACAGGCATGTCCTATGGAAGTTAAAATAAAGGCTAAATTATACAGTTTATAAAAATGGTCAAAAATACATTTTTGCTTATAGATGAAATTACTGTTACGTATAGCATCATGAAACAGGATTACAAATTTTATTTACAAAAACCCTATGTTCAGATGAATTATTGTACAAAGGCAATAAATAACCTTAAGCGTATATAGAACCTTATTGTACCTTATTTAAAAAAAAAAAAAAAAAAAAAAAAAAAAAAAAACACTAGGAGGGCCATTTAGCATTCAGTCACAGTAGTTAAAATGTTATTTCTGTAGATAAACAGTGTAGCTGATGGACCAATATTTGGGAAGGTTGCCTCCAATACAAAGTGCAAAGAAAAATGGCTTTCCAGCTTGAGGCAGGCTGAATCGGATGGCCCTGCGACATTATCTTACAGATCCAAAATATGAGAGGACATTTTTTTTTTCCTCATCTTTAGAAAGAAGTATTCACAAAAATACATAGTGCTATTTACACTATAATACCAAACCTCTTCAGAAAAATCATAGCACCCAAAATACTCCTCCAACCTCCGTCTGCTCCTGCACTCTGGATCTTTGCTGACAAAGTACTGGGCTCTCTACATCAGCAGCCGTCACGTGGCCCTGCTTGTGATACAAATGCTGATGTGCCTAACCAGCCGTCAAGGCTCTCAAGATTGTTAGGTTGGAGAACTTGAAATAAGTGGGTGGCTAAATTGCTTTTCTCTTGCCTGGAGAGCAGGAACCTCTTCAATAAAAGCTACCGCTGCGAAATCATAATCATTGAAGGGCTGAACACCACAATATTCACACCCAAAGGAAGGATTATCATTTCACTTTCACTCCAGGGGTGCTTTATGCTGTGCTTCAAAAACGTCTGAAAACGTGTTTATTATCTTTAGCATACAAGCTCTGCTCAGCCTTGATTCCATTAATTCCACAAACGCACTGAAGAGTTCTCATTTATCAGAATAAAAATGTATTTGAAAAAAAAAAATGTATATAAAGAAAAAACAAAGATAAGGCTTCAAATTTCTTAGTGATGGTTTCTTGGAAACCACTGAAAACACGTTGTCCCACATCCATTAGAAGTGTCATTTGTTTAACCAGCCTCTTGTGACTGTCAGTAATACTGCTGTGATTTCAGTCTGCAGAATTTGCTGCTTGTTAGGAAATAATGCAATCGTAGCTCCCTTCCTGAAAGGCCTCTTCCTGCTCCTGTCTAGACACATTCTCCTCGTGTCTGCTGACATTACAGCTGCCCAGGTCACTTTGAGGGCTGGCACTGTGGCTGGTTGAGCTGCGGCTCTCCTCTGCTCTGGGGCTAGATTGTTCTGTGACCTTTGAGATGACTGTGGGCTGAAACACTTCAGGCTGCACTTGTTCCACCGCTACTTCGCTCAGTTTCTGGAGCTGAGGTTTTATGATATTTAAGAATGGCTTATATCCAGGGCTGAAAATGAACAAACATATATAACATTAGGACTGGATTACTACAAGAACGGCATTATGTCAATTTAGGCCCCTTTCACACATAAGGGCTTGTTTGTCCGTTTTTCATCTGTCCGTTGATGGATGAAAAAGGGACATCAATGCATTCCCATGGAAAAACAGATGACAATGGATGATCATCCATTTGCATCCATTTTTATTCTGCTTCCGTCAACATCAGTTTTTTTTTTATTTATTTTTTTTACGGATGAAAGCCCTATTTTTCAAGTGTAAAAAACGGATGGGACAAAAAAATGGATGTAAACTCACAAATGGGTCAGTTTTTCATCTGTTCATTGGCGCGATTGATGCGCTTGTGTCACCCAGACGTAAATAGAGAGACGGTTGCTAGGCGATCGGCTCTCCTTTCCTCATACCAAAGTAGTCAGTGAGGAGAGGAGAGTGGATCGCTGCAGCCAGGCCAGTGATCAGTGAGTATGAGCTGTTTTTTTTTTTTTTTTTTTACTTTTTACACACAGATCACCGGCCCAATGTCCCCAAAACACTGTCAACTCACACATGTCCCCACACAGTAAAAACACCTGTCCCCCACATATGGAACAGTAAAATCATATGTCCCAATGATCATCTGCGCACATCTGTCTATGATCACACAAAACAATTATACACTTAACAGGATTTTTCTTTACCAAAGACATGTAGCAAAATACATTTTGGCTTAAATTTATGGCAAAATTCGATTTTGCTTTTTTCCCCCCAAAATTTCAGTTTTTTTATTTTTTATTTTTTTACACATATTGCAAAAAAGAAAAAACTGACTCATGAATAAATCCCACCAAAAGAAAGCTCTATTTGTGTGAACAAAATAAAAATGTCATTTGGGTGCAGTGTTGCATGTCCGTGAAAATTGGCCTGGGAAGATAAGGGGTGAAAGTGCCCAGTATTGAAGTGGTTAAAACGTTAAAAATGGCTTCAGAACAATTCACAAGACTGTAGTGAAAAAAGCCATCCTCAGTTTATTACTTTACAGAAAAGAGAAAATGGGATTTTGGGTTTACCTGTAAAATTATTTTCAGGGAGTACATCACAGACCATGGAGTATTTTCATATCCATTAAGATAGATAATGCCTGCCACTTTCAGGCGATTGGACGCTGGCAAAAAAATAAATAAATACAGGAAGTCCCACCCTACTCATAACCCCACCCAGTAAGGCAAGACTTCAGTATCTGTAGCAAGCAATTAACTACAAAGAAAGAGTGGTGGGATCCCTCTGTCTTATGAAGTACGTTAAGAAAAGGATTTTGCCAGTAAACCAAAAATCTAATTTTCTTTATTATACATCTCAGGACACAGGGTGTCTTCATGTCATTAAAGCCAGCAACTGTAAAGGATGGAAGATCAGGTCGATCCGAAGGCTCAAGGATTGTTCACATGTAAAAGTACCATGTTCTCTTGGGCAAGGCCGGGATGATCAGACTCACTGGAACTCCTTCCACTTCGAATCCTGCAAAGCAGACGAGGTAGAAGCTGTAACAGTAGGAAGGCATGAATTGGGAAGAACTGGTCCCACAGGGTCCACCACGAACGCTTAAGGATCTCGGGTCTTGGACATGAGTATGTCCAGCTTTGCACAGAACCCGGATGTGAGGCGATCCATTTCTGAAGTTCCTCATCATAAACAGATGCCCTCGAACACCTTTGGGTGAAGAGCCCACTCGCCCGAGACAGTTCACGGCTGGAGAAAATCCACCTGCCAATTTCCAATGCATGGAAAGTGGAGGAAAGATAGTGTGGGAACATGAAGTTCCACCCAAGACAGGATAAGATACATTTCCTCCTGGGTTTAGAGACTTGTGCTGAGGTGTAACAGCACTGGGAAATCTAAGGACTGTGTTCTCCTGTCCCAGGCTGCCAATACTTTCTGTTGGAGGGGCCTGGAATGAAATTGAGCAAAGGGCACTGCCTCAAAAGGAGGCTACTGTCTTTCCCGAACCCTCATGCAAAAGTGAATTGAGGGGTTTGTTAGAGTTTTGAGCCATCTAAGTCCATCTAATCCCTTAGCGCACGACATTTAAATGGGAGGCAGGATCACTCTCGCCTGGATGTTATCCGGGGTTAACCCTAACTATTTTAACCACTGTGTTGGGACCAAGACTGACTTCTGTAAATTCAGAACCCATCTAAACCTCTCCAGAGTGTGCTCCATGTGAGACACATTGGTCTCCAGTAGCAAAGCGGTATGCAGCTTCATAAACAAGTTGTTCTGGCACCCTATAACAGGAATACCCAGGATACTCAGGACCTTAGGGAGCACTCTGGGAGGTGAGGACAGGGTAAATGTCAGGGCCACAAACTAAAATAGGCAGTCCTCTAACCTGCAAACAGTAGGAACATTTGGTGAGGTAGAAAGCTTGGGATGTGCAGATAAGTATCATTGATATCCACTGATGCTAGGAAATCTCCCTGCTCAAGTCCAACAAAGACTGCACCAATTCCATCCAGAACTTCTGCACTCACAGAAACTTATTGTGTCTCTTGCGATTCAGAATGGGGTGAACATAGCTATTCGGTTTCAGGAATGTGAAGAAGTTTGAGGAAAAATAGCAAAATCTTTCACACTCTTAACCAGAATGATCACTCCTTGAGACAGAAGATGATTGAGAGCTTGCAAGTGAGCACATCTTTTTTGTGGATTTAAATAAACCTAGCATAAAAGGGAGGGGGGAGCTAAAGTTCTAGTTCACAATCTCAAGTCACTATGTTGCGGACCCAACCGTCTGTAACCTAACCCTGCCAAATATCTGCAAAGACCTGCGAACATCCCGCACATGAGCAAGTAGAGGCACCCCTCAATTGTGAAGAGGACTTGTCCCCAAGGTTAGAGGACTTTGGAGTCTATGTCTTTTTCCAGGACTGGGACTGGGGCTTGTGCTGGAGCTCGAGGACTGGTGAAAAGACTGCTTTTTTGGGAGGTAGGAGTGGCAGGCTTTTGAACGATAGGCTTTCACTTTTTTTTTTTTAACCACTTTCAGACCGGACCAATTTGCTGGTCAAAGACCAGACCACTTTTTGCGATTCGGCACTGCGTCGCTTTAACTGACAATTGCGCGGTCGTGCGACGTGGCTCCCAAACAAAATTGACGTCCCTTTTTTCCCACAAATAGAGCTTTCTTTTGGTGGTATTTGATCACCCCTGCGGTTTTTATTTTTTGCGCTATAAACAAAAATAGAGCGACAATTTAAAAAAAAAAAAAACGCATTATTTCTTACTTTTTGTTATAATAAATATTCCCCAAAAATATATAAAAAAAAAACTTTTCCCTCAGTTTAGGCCGATACGTATTCTTCTACATATTTTTGGTAAAAAAAAAAAATCACAATAAGTGATTATTGATTGGTTTGCGCAAAAGTTATAGCGTTTACAAAATAGGGATAGTTTTATAGCATTTTTATTAATTTATTATTTTTTTTTTTACTAGTAATGGCGGCGATCTGCGATTTTTATTGTGACTGCGACATTGTGGGGGACCCATCGGACATTTTTGACACATTTTTGGGACCATTGTCATTTATACAGTAATCAATGCTATACAAATGCAGTGATTCCTGTGTAAATGACACTGGCAGTGAAGGGGTTAACCAGTGGGTGGCAGTGTAGGGGTTAAGTGTTCCTAGGGGTGTGTTACTAACTGTGGGGGGGTTGGGCTTTCATTTAGTGAACACTGATCTCTGCTCCAATCACATGGAGAATGAAGAAATGCTGTTTACAACGGCATTTCTTCATTTGGCCGCTCCATGAGACGATCGCGGGGATGCCCGTGGCGATCGAGTCCGCGGGTCCCTCGACCGGACTCACGGGGGTCCCGACCAGCGTGGGAGCGCGCCGCCGCCGGCGCGCTACCGATGGCAGGGCGGCAAATTTAAAGGGACGTACATGTACGCCCATTTGCCTGCCCGTGCCATTCTGTCGACGTACATCGTCGTGCGCTGGTCGGCAAGTGGTTAAACAGTAACACAGTATTTTTACCCACAGTCACCTTCTGGAAGTAATTGGCCAAAGCAGGACCAAATAAATGTTCCCCTTAAAAGGTCAAAGTTCCACATACAGTGCCTTGAAAAGTATTCACCCCCTTGTCTTTTTACCTATTTTGTTACATTACAGCCTTTAGTTTTTTTAATCTGAATTATAAGTTGGTGAAATAAATTAGAAAAATATATACACATAAAACTATTTTTCAGAAATAAAAAAAGGATAATTGGCATGTGCGTATGTATTCACCCCCTTTGTTATGAAGCCCATAAAAAGCTCTGGTGTAACCAATTACCTTCAGAAATCACAAAATTTGTGAAATGATGTCCACCTGTGTGCAATCTAAGCGTCACATGATCTGTCATTACATATACACACCTTTTTGAAAGGACCCAGAGGCTGCAACACCTAAGCAAGAGGCACCACTAACCAAACACTGCCAGGAAGACCAAGGAACTCTCCAAACAAATAAAGGAATTGTTGTTGAGAAGTACAAGTCAGGGTTAGGTTATAAAAAAAATCCAAATATTTGATGAAACCTAGGAGCACCATCAAATCTATCATAGCCAAATAAGAAAGAACATGGCACAACAGCAAACCTGGCAAGAGACGGCCAGACACCAAAAATCACGGACCGGGCAAGGAGGGCATTAATCAGAGAGGCAGCACAGAGAGCTAAGGTAACCCTGGAGGAGCTGCAGAGTTCCACAGCAGAGACTGGAGTATCTGTACATAGGACTAAAATAAGCCGTATGCTCCGTTGAGTTGGTCTTTATGGAAAAGTGGCCAGAAGAAAGCCATTACTTTCAGCAAAAAACAAAATGACACGTTTTGAGTTTGGGAAAAGGCACATGGGAGAACTCCCAAAATATATGGAGGAAGGTGCTTTGGTCTGAGGAGTCAAAAATGTAACTTTTTGGCCATCAAAGAAAAATGCTGTGTCTGCCGCAAACGCAACACATCACCCAAACAGTCGGGAATGGATGAGTTGAGGGAAAGATGGATGGTGCTAAATATAGGGATAGTCTTGAGAAAAACCTGTACCACTCTGTGTGTGATTTGAGGCTAGGACGGAGGTTCACCTTCCAGCAGGGCAATGACCCCAAATACACTGCTAAAGCAACACTTCAGTGGTTTAAGGGGAAACATGGAAATGTGTTGGAATGGCCTAGTCAAAGCCCAGATCTCAATCCAATAGAAAATCTGTGGTCAGACTTAAAGATTGCTGTTCACAAGCGCAAACAATCCAATTCGAAGGAGCTGGAGCAGCTTTGCAAGGAGGAATGGGCAAAAATCTCAGTGGCAAGCTCATAGAGACTTATCCAAAGTGACTTGGAGCTGTGATAGCCGCAAAAGGTGGCTCTACAAAGTATTGACTTTAGGGGGGTGAATAGTTATGCATATTGACTTTGTTATTTTGTCCTATTTGTGATTTTCTTCACAATTAAAAAAAAAAAAAAAAAAAAAAAAAAAAAATCTTCAAAAAGGTGTAGGCACGTTCTGTAAATTAAATGATGCAAAGCCTCAAAACAATTCATGTTAATTCCAGGTTGTGAGGCACCAAAACACGAAAAAAGCCCAGGGGGTGAATACTTTTGCAAGGAACTGTACTTCTTGCAGGGTAGCGACACGAACCAACACATCAGCCACAAGATCATGGGCATGTTGACAGACCCCTAAACAAGAACGTTGTTGGCTGAAGTCCGCTAAGAAACGAAATGCACATGGGAAATTTTTCCAGATTTCTGCTTACTTTAGGATCATCCCTAGCAGGATCCCTCTCTCTCTCCTCATATGATTGGCCCAGACCTAAAGGCTGCCCCCACCAGATTCAATGAGGTGCTAAATAAGGCCTCCAAATGTGTGTCAGAGGCATCCTTAAATATCAGGACCTTGTTCAGCAGCACGGTTAGTGTCTTGATGAGATTGGAGACTACTGGATCTACCTAAGGCATGCTTTATTTCTTAGTGAACTCACTCTCCATGGGGTATTGCTGATCAAACCCTTCTACAAACACCTTGTCTGGTTAAGCCCAGTCCAGGTTTAAAACATTCTTTAAATGAGAATAGTACAGGAAAGCACTGAGGACGTTGTGGCGGACTTCATGATCCAAAATTTTAACTTTCGGCGTAGAGGACTTGAAGACCAGCAGCTTTAAAATTGGTACAACCTTTAACACTGGGGTTCTTCAGTCAATGTTAGGGATTACTAGCACTTGCAGTTCTTTTGACATTGGTCATTACCTTGGGATTTCATTTTGTAACTAATTTATACCACCTTCTTGTAAATTTCCAAACTTCATATCTCTGACAGCCAAATTGACTCTATTTTGAGAATGTCTAAAGCTCAGGCTTCTTATATTTCCTCTATACGGTAAGTTAAAGTTTCAGTTGTTCTGGTCTAATTTCCATACAATCTATAGGTTCTTTCAAAAATAGATTGACCGATTACCATAATAAGTTTAAAAAGGGAAAGACCACATTGTAATTCCTTTTCAGACAAACTGGATGATGGAATTTTACAGTTAAGGGAACAATATGTGAAAAAAAAAATGGTTTTAAAATTACAGGTGGTGACAAGATGGAAAATAATGTGACTGACTCCAGATCAACAGTGAGTGAGTGAATATCTTCATGGCATTATAGCCATATTGTAGTTTAAGTATTTTAAAATTAGTTATACTATATAATTTAAATAGGAGTCCTAGAGTAAAGAGGGCCTTGTAATGACACTTTGTTGACAGGAAAGGAACCATGGAAGGAATTTCACAAAATTTATATACAAGCTTGGTATTCTAGACTATTCTTTAGAAGTTGACTACAGAGTAGAGTTGGCAAAAGTCGCTCTTGAACACAGCACAATATAAAGAAACAAAGAAAACAATTATAGGTTTAAAAAGTCATTTTGTAATCTTGTGTAAATAAACTTGATATGACCTGGCATAAAGGTAAATATTAACCACATGACCACTGGGCACTTAAACCCCCTTCCTAACCAGACCAATTTTCAGCTTTCGATGCTCTCACACTTTGAATGACAATTACTCAGCACTGTACCTATATGAATTTTTGTCCTTTTTTCCCCCACACAAATAGAGCTTTCTTTTGGTGGTATTTAAACACCTTTTTATTTTTTGCTCTATGAATCAAAAAAGACAGAAAATTCGGTAAAAAATTAAAATAAATTCTTTGTTTCTGTTAAAATTTATTGCACAGTATTGGCACAGAGCAGCACTGTGGCACTATACATCCAGCCCACAGCGCTGCTGCCATCTCTCCCCTCTCACTGTACCGATCTGTACAGAGAGGGGAGGGAGGAACCGGCTTCATGACGTGACGCCGGTTTGTTTACATGTGATCACTCCGTCATTTGACGGAGCGATCACGTGGTAAACGGCGCTATCAGCGGCTGTTTACTGCGATCCGTAATGCGCCGGGTCTTATGGACCCGGCGGTCACGGATGTTTGCAGGGGGTGCGCGACAGCAACATTCTAGGAGGACGTCCATGGACATGGCAGTCTTTCGGCTATGGCGCGGTCGGCAAGTGGTTAATGAAATTGTACTAGATTGTATTACTTTACAGGAAAAGTACACACTAAGGCTAGGTTCACACTATTGCGATGCGGGAACGCCGCAAATCCGCGGCGTTTTCCCGCATCGCTCACCTCCCGCCGGCAGTTCACACTGCCCTATGCGGACGGCTGGGGGTGTCAATGTTATGTTAATGACACCCCCAGATCCGTCGGCATATCGCAGTGCGATCTGCCGACTCGCACAGGAATCGGATCGCATGGTGTGAACCCCCATGCGATCCGATTCCGTTGCGGACCCAAAAAAGGGTCCTGTGCGAGTTTGCTGCGGGACAGCTGCGAGTTCAGCCATACTATCTGTATGGCTGAACTCGCAGTGCTACGGAGATCGGATGTGATTTGCTGTGCGAATCACATCCGGTTCTCCCCCCGCAGCGGTGTGAACCCAGCCTAATAGTAAGGTGTTATTACAGACTTATTCAATTCATTGGTAATGGAAATTAGGAAAAAAGATAGCCAGGAGTTCTGAATTTTGTAATCCAATTCATTTTATCCAATGAATAAAAAAGTATATTTTAGACGTCAATAGATAAAGGTATTAACCACTTCCCACCCGGCCAATGCATATATACGGCCGGGTGGGAGCCGTCTACTTCTGATAGGCCGTTCAGGAACGTCCTTCAGGAGTAGCGGGATCGCGCTCGCGCAGCGGCGCGATCCCGATGTGCTCGTGTCACCCGGACACGGCACATCTCAGATCGGCAGGAGGGCTCTGTGATTGGCCCTCCTGATCACATGACGGCCGTGTCCAATCACGGCCGTCATGTGATGTAAACAAACAGCCGGTTGCTAGGCAATCGGCTCTCCTCTCCTCACACGGAAGTCACCGCTGAGGAGAGGAGAGCAGAACGCTGCAGCCGGCTGATGATCAGTGAGTATGGGCTGCTTTTTACAGCTTTTTACTCACTGATCATCAGTGTAGTGTAAACACACAACACACCACACAGTACAAACACAGTCCCCACATATGTCCCCAAAACACACATGTCCCCAAAACACACATGTCCCCAAAACACACATGTCCCAATAAAAACACATGTCCCTAATAATAAAAACATGTCCCCCACATATGTCCCACTAAAATCACATGTCCCAATGATTATCTGCACACATCTGTACATGATCATTTGCGTACATATGTCCGTGATCACACAAACCAATTATTATACACTTAACGGAATTTTTTTTACCAAAAACATGTAGCAGAATACATTTTGGCTTAAATTTATGACAAAATTTGATTTTATTGGATTTCTTTTCAAATAGAAAAAAGAAAATATTGTTTTTTCTCCAAATTTCTGCTATTTTTGCGCTTATATCGCAAAAAAAAAAAAAACGGAGTCGTGAATAAATAACACCAAAATAAAGCTCTATTTGTGCGAACAAAATGATAACAATTTCATTTGGGTACAGTGTAGCATGACCGCGCAATTGTCACTGAAAGCGCTAGAGTGCTGAAAGCTGAAAATTGGGCTGGGAAGGAAGGGGGTGAAAGTGCCCTGTATTGTAGTGGTTAAATACTTGTTATGTTCTGCATGCGACCAAGGTGGTTGAAGCCAAAAATTATTCCTGAAAGCTGTAAACCAGCAATTGCAGATGACAATTCCTCCATTATTACAAAGGAACTGGAGGAAGTTGCTCCAGAAGCAGCGGAGAGACCAGACGGGTGGGAGCGAGTCAGAGCCGCACGGAACTAACCGACCCCCTGGGACAAATTACAAGATTTAGGACCCCTCACCCCTAATCACTCCTCTTCTCTGCTGTCCTTGAGACACGGCCTGCTGACAAGTAGAATTAAAACCCTTATTGATAACAGAACACTGTGCTGGTTACCCCAGGAGTGGCCTACTGACCCCCCAAAGCCCCCTGCATTTTGTGCTCTGAGCTTTTTGGACCACCCCTAAGCCCTGCAAACGCTATGTAGCAGTTGGGTGGTCTGTGAAGCCATAGTTGCATAAACAGAGCATGCATAAGTGCAAAATAGCCATGAAAAGTCCTCAAACCAGTCCTTTTCCAGCTGGGGGAGGAAAGGCAGGAACCCCAATGTGGAATGAGGGACCGCAGTGCAGAATGAGGGGAGGGTACAATCTGGGACTACCACTAGGTCACTCACCATTCTACGCCCCAGAACCCCCCAGGGGAGTCCAAACTTTTATGGTGCCTCATGCCAGAAGTGCCTTCAGGGACTCAACTCCCCAGCTGGGGATTACTGCCCTGGACCTGTACAGCAATCTGTTAGTCAGCTAGGCAATAAATCATACCCATCTATTTTTTGCCAATGTCCAATCACCTGAATGTGATAACCTTTTCCTAATGGATGAATGAAAAAAATGAATGAAAATACCCTGTGTCCTGGGATGTACAATAAAGAAAACTACCAGTTTGTGATGGGCTGCATAGACAATTCTCCCTCAGACATAGTCCATTACTTACTGAATTCTTAAAAAAAAAAAAAAAAATATAGAAAATTAAAAAAATCTTGGCAATTCAGGTATGATTTGATTTGATAAATGGTCAAGCTATTTTATTGTGAAACCATGTAAAATGACTTGTGGTGATGGCAGATCTATTCTGTATTCTCTGCACATTCGAGCCAATAAGGATAAACATTGCTGGTATATATGTGAAGCCCACATATACTTCTATAGTATTTTACAAAACCCCCCTAGAATCTACAGCTTTATACTCACCAGTCAGTTGTGGCCCAAGTATCCACTGCTTGAAGCCCAGTTAGAATACCCTGTAACATCTCTTCTGCAACCTCAGGGCATTGCATAAGATTTAAAACCTGGTTAATAATGGATGACTCTCGCAGTATAAGGCCAACGACCACACACCACTCCAGGCATCCCGCTTCCATAAATACATGAAGCAAATATCTGTATAAACGTACAACCAAAATGTGTTAAAAAAAAAAAAAAAAAACACACACCACACAATACAAATGCAGTTACTATTACATATAAATAATTTAGCCAAACTTAACACCGACTCTCTAAGCTAAATAAGTGTCACAGCAAGCCTGTCATTGTTTCTATGGTACATTTAATTACAGTTTATTTTTACAGTACACAGTGCAAAAATTAAATGATTCTCAATGATTGTTCTGGGCATCAACACATGTTCCTGTTAGCACACACTTGTGTATCTGCCCCATAGATATACAGTAGTAACAGCAATATCTACCAAGATCTTTACCTTCACAATCTATAAAAATGAAATATAGGAAGTGACTGGAATTCAGGAATAAATCTGCACATCTTGCCAGCCCCCCCCCGTCAGAAAATCGCCTTGTGACTCTCTGTAGACCTTTTTATACAGACCCTTCGCCCTTTTTTGGTACTAAAAATAAACGAACATCTCAAACATGCATTAGATTATGTATTCATAATCCAAACTATTGCATATAGGAAAATAAAAATATAGGACTGAAAATTTGCTCATTTGTAATTTCAACATCTTTGTATTTTATCCTGTAGAGCATTATTTTTACTTTCCTGGGCAAATATGCCCTCCTCTCCTGTACACCATAGGACAGAACAAATATCATGGTAAATGAATAACACTACATTAGTTATGAAATGATTAGGTATCCAACTGACACACGAGGGGAAGAGCCAAACACATAATAAGCTTCCATACCTATTCTTTTGGTGTTGGAGGGTTGAAGTAAATACACTAATTTCCAGACACACTTTCCTGAAGTAATAATACTTTACATTGTGGGTGAGAAAACACCCAGGGAAGGAAATGCTCATGTAATACCTCGTGCACACAATGAGAATATTGCTTAAATCAATGCCTTTTTTTTGCAGGCTAGTCCCATATCAAAAATGAAGAGGCTACTCAAGTTACGAAAATTATACAACTTCGGAAGTGATTTATTGTATTATAATGTATTCTTTTAATTTCTGAGCATCCGTGGGCTTAGTCTTCAGATTTTTTTTTTTTTTTAACCAATACGTTACTGATTGAACTAAAATAGTTCTGGTTTTGTACGAGAAAATTTTTTGTGTTTGTCCCTTTGGATAATTTTGCATGAACTGTCATGATTGGCTCTCGAAAGCTGTGTACTAACGATTACATTATCGTACGATCGTTTCGAAATCAGTATTTTTCATCCGAGTTTCTCACGGTGTGTACTACGCTTATTTTTTATCTTAGGGTCTTCCGGCTTTCTGGAACATTCTAAATTTAAAATTAGAGTGAGTTTTCTTCCTAGCCCCAGTTATATAAAGTTGCTGCTTACCGTAGCTGAACTTGTGATTTGTGAGGTCCCCTATTGGCCAGTTCCATTGAAATGTGTTCAAGCTCTGACTGGGTCAGACTCAATGTGGAGAAGTTCTCATCAACCATGGTCCAGTCTCCATCCACCATAGAGCTTGTTTCAGTCAGGTCAGTTGCAGATCCAATGCTACATTCATCTCCTGTAGATCATACATTTGGGTCAGTGTTTTATACTGAGACAGACTTACAGTCCACTATAATATTGTGACATTAAATCTGGTAAAGGTATTCAACACTACAACCATCTATGGAAGAAGGGCTTTACGAGATTTTGATTACCAGACAGAAATAGGAGAAGCCACAGATTTTAAAGTGCATTAAACAGGCAAGTAAATAACTTGTACTAACAAAACAGACACTAAATGTGACAACAAAAAACGTAACTTTAAAGTAGTTGGGGGGGCTAGAATAGAATTCCCCATACAAACTGTACATTTTCAGTGCACAGATGTCTGTCAAATCGCCTCCGAAGTTGGACTGCATTGCTGGTTTTAAATTAAGCGAGTTCAGCTGAATCTAGGCTGTTTTTCATGAACAGCCTTTGAAACACATTAATTATCAGAACAAAATGTTCACAGCAGAGATAAAAATCTGATAAATCCTCTCCTGCAGCTGTGGGAAGTATAGAAACCACATGTGCTCACTCCTACTCTACTATAATAATTCTTGAGAAGGGTCCTGATTCTGTCAGTGCCCAGCTTAACAAAGGTAAATACAAGGCTGGGACATCACAGTTTTATTCAAAAGTACCAGGCAGGCTAGTTTCTTACAATGCCCTGAAGATTGCATAAAACATCAAATATTTTCTGAAAGCAGAAACCCCTAGAGAATAAAATAGTGGTAGTTCCAATTTCTGATCACAAATAACAGATGCACATTTTTTGTACCTGCAAAAGGATGTCCATTTATTATAATTATTTTTTTTATAAAAGGTGAACTTATGCTTTAACATTAACACTTCAGTGTATAGCTTCTTTGATTTACTGCAAATTGTCAAAATTTTGCATGTCTAAGGCTGGATTCACACCTAGGCATTTTTTGTGCTTTTTGCAGATTTGCATTTCAGTCCATTTAACATGGTTTCCTATGGAACACATTCTATAGTGCAAATCTGCAAAATGCAGGGGAACAGTAAAAACTAAAGATAATGAAACGCAGAAATCCATGCTACAAGAACAGGGTATTTGGGAAAGAAACAAATTAGGGAATAATCTATGAGCTTAAAGACTGAAAATAGAAATCTAGAACTGGAATACTGAACTCAGGGCAATGTAAAAAGCATCATATAATGCCACTCAAGGTGAAGAGATTGAGTTTACTGCAATATTCAGTAAGAATGGATGAAAGCAAAACAAAGAAATTCCTGAAGAGATCAGTGGGTAAAATAGCCTTCATATATAAAAGATCTGTAAAACCCGAGTTGGAAAGATGAAGGAAAACCCAACATTAAAAAAATGGAGAGCAAGCCTATTTGAGGCCAAACCCCCTACAACGTGAGTAGGTATGTATAACATGCATTTTACACTGAACAGCTCTTGAAATATATACTGAGAGTATATTCCTTACACTGGCCTCAGTTACTTTCAGTATGCTTTATATTGGCAGCTGTCTTAATGTGGTCTTTAAAAATTCCTTCCAAAAAGCCTGAAAGTGTTGTGAGAGTTCCTGGCATTTTACAAACACAAGATGTTCTGGAAATGTTGCTGTAAAAAAGTATATATATTTTTTTCCCCACAAATATATTCTTTAGTTCAGAGCTGGACAAATACAGGCGTACAGGCCCTTTGCCTCTCCCTGTGTGATCCATATAGTACCTCTAGTGTCAACATGCCTCTGAGCTCCTCCGTTTGGAAGCTGAGGTTTAGGGTTCTTTCACACTGGTGGACTCTGCCAGCGGATCAGTCTGCTCAGTAGGGAATCTGTCCACTGAACCCCACTAAGCAGGTGGGTGACAGGTCCAGGTGCGCTCTGCATAAGCTGAGCGGACACTAACACACCCACTCTGCGTATGGTCGGATGTAAACAGACCACCAGTCTGTTTACATCTGACTGTAATCCGTTCCCCCTTCCGTCTGTTTTTAGAGGATAGGATCGGAAGTCACAGATTCTTAAAGGGCAATGGATGGTCTGATCAGGTCCACCTAAAAAACTGGCCTTAATTGGTCCGCCCGTGTAAAAGGGGCCTTAGAGAGGCATGCTGACAACTGTCTGTGTGAACGCTGTGTACAGCAGGCAAAACTGCATGGGAGTTTTCCACTGAGTGGGAGATGCTGATTGGCAGAGCAGGGAGGGCTCGGCTCTCTTGCCGCTCTATTGCTGGCTGGTTCTATTGCCAGTGTACATTTAGTTTTTCCATCTGTGCCAATCCTATTGAGCCTGCCAGTGCTCAGATTGCACATCTACACCCATTGGCCAGGAAATAGGAACCAGTGTGGGGGAAGATCCAGCTTTTATCAATTTACTCTGTGGCAATCCTACTGAACCTGGCAGTGGTCAGATCATTTGTCGCCTCCTCCCAGGACAGGGAACATGCAGCTTCTCTCTGGCGATCCCAATGAGCCTGTCAGCACTCGTACATCTACCACATGCAACTGTGTTGTTCCTTTCAGGGCAGCAACGAGGAAGTCTGCCACATGCCAGTTGCAATGTGTTTCTCCCCTAGTTAGACTTTTTCTCGGACTGTACACACTGACTGAATGTCAGCTGGTTCCTGCTGAACCATCCAATTATCACCCCATGTGTACCCAACTAAAGTCTGCCACATGTCGGCCATGGTGTGTTTCTCCTCCAGGGCAGCAGTGACAAAGTCTGGCACGGGTGCCAGTCATCTACCTGATCCTCCTCCCCATGTTACAGCAGGCATCCAAAACAGTCTGTTTGCAGCATTTTCGGCTAGAGTCCCAGCATATCATGTGACCCCTTGGAAAAATGATTTGTCCACCCCTCCTTTAGCTCATTTGCATTCCTAATTTTTCAACACTGCAACATTTTCCAGTATCTAAAAAACTTCACCAACCTTTATTTAATAATGGAGAAAGAAATGCATCCTGGGTGTGAGGGCTGTGGGAAGAGGCGGTGTCCATCTCTCTCTGTGTTGTCCCAATGCTACCCATCCAACTGTGACTTCGAGGAGCAGTAGGAACACCACTGTCCATGTCGTCCATGTTTAGGAAGTTTTCCGCAGACTGGGACTTAAGGAACTGATCTCCAATAACTGTAAAAAGCAACACACCATTTGTTACTAAACACATGAGAATTTTTTTACATGAGATAGAGATATATATATACACATACACATATACACACACACACAGAGTTTATATTTATTGCATTTTCAGTCTTGCCTACAACTGTGACTAATATATACACACTCTAACGAGACCCCTTGGCTAAAATAAAATCAAACACTTCAAAAGGCTACCATTACATCCACAGGGACAAAGTGGGTCAAGAAAGCAAACAGAGAGCCTACCTGCCCGGAACTTGCCATTTTTAAGTGGAGAGCTGATAGAGGAGGCTGGGATAACTGGGAACGGCCACAGGAAATCCTTGTGAAGCTTCTTCAATGCAGTGACAAAGTCTTCCACCCGTGCAGCCCGTGTTCGCTCTTTGCATAGCCAGCCTATTAACTCAAAGCCCAGCTGAGCAGAGAAGCAGCCAAGGTCTTTAAGTCTGATTTCCTCCAGCAATCTCCGGGCGTGCCGCCACAGCATCATATCTATGTACATGTTCTCTGCACAGTCACTGTCTTTACTCAACCTAAACAAAGAACAATCAGATGTAACACAAACAGACCAATCCACAATAGACCCGAAGAAGAGACCTCATCTTTTGCTTTAACTACTGCCTCCTGAAGGCAATTATTAAATTTTATGCACATTTGCATTTTTGGCTAGTAAATCACCTAGAACCCCTAAACATTATATATTTTCTGAACGCAGAGACCCTGGAGAAAAATAAAAAAAAGGTGGCAGTTACAATTTATTTCAAATTATATTTGCTCAGCTGTTCATCAAACTCAAATTTTCAGGAAAAAATAGACTTGAATTTATTTAAGTGCGCACAGATACAATACCCAATTTCTTTGGTAAAATATAAAAGATGATGTTGTGTTGGGTAAATGGATACCAAACATGTCAAGATTTAAAATTGTACATGCCTGTAAAACGGCGGTAAACTATGGTACCTTAAATTTTCCATAGTTGCTGCTTTAAAAGCCTTTACAGGTTATGAGTTTAGAGTTAGTCATAAATTATGGTCTTAGAATTATTGCTCTCACTCCAACGTTCAGAGCAATACCTCACCCTACATG
The DNA here is from genome assembly GCF_037356315.1 of Lithobates pipiens. Lineage (NCBI taxonomy): Eukaryota > Metazoa > Chordata > Amphibia > Anura > Ranidae > Lithobates > Lithobates pipiens. Next base: position 41,983,376 of record NW_027507718.1, on the reverse strand, counting down.
CGTGTTTGAATGGGTGCTTTTAACTTTTTTTTTCATTTAATTTAACTTTATTGCCATCACAAGTGGCTTAACCAATTTCAGACTGGACCATTTTGCTGGCTTAAGACCAGACCACTTAATGTGATTCGGCACTGCGTCGCTTTAACTGACAATTGCGCGGTAGTGCGACATGGCTCCCAAACAAAATTGACGTCCTTTTTTTCCCACAAATAGAGCTTTCTTTTGGTGGTATTTGATCACCTCTGCAGTTTGAATTTTTTGCGCTATAAACAAAAATAGAGCGACAATTTTGAAAAAAAAAAAACGCATTATTTTTTACTTTTTGTTATGATAAATATCCCCCAAAAATATATAAAAAAAAACATTTTTTTCCCTCAGTTTAGGCCGATACGTATTCTTCTACATATTTTTGGTAAAAAAATAAAAAAATTGCAATAAGCGATTGATTGGTTTGTGCAAAAGTTATAGCGTTTACAAAATAGGGGATAGTTTTATGGCATTTTTATTATTTTATTTTTTTACTAGTAATGGCGTCGATCAGCGATTTTTATTGTGACTGCGACATTGTGGCAGACACCTCGGACATTTTTGACACATTTTTGGGACCATTGTCATTTATATAGCAATCAGTGCTGGCGGCACGCACGCGATGGCAGGGCGGCATATTAAAATGGACGTACCTGTACGCCAATATGCCTGCCGTGCCATTCTGCCGACGTACATCGGCGTGCGCCAGTCGGAAAGTGGTTAAAATAGCCCCCTTATGATAGTTTTGAGCAGCTGACAGATACTCTATATGGAGACATCAAGGGTCCATTAGAACCCTGATGTCTCACCTGCTCTCCAAAGCAACTAACCAAGCATAGATTAGATGCAGGTTAGATACTTCTCTGGCTGTGACAGCCATGATCTTGGTATTGGCCACATCCTATTGAGACATTTATATACGTATACTGGATGGGAAAGTGCACAGTTGCCAACTGTCCTGAAATTCCAGGGACATTCCCGGTATTTAGACCTTTAACCCTGTCCTACCATTTCCCAGAAATCGCAGTTTTCCAAGCTTTTTTTGCAGCTGCAAGAGACCCACGGCCGGCACTGAACTGCCTCCGCTGACCGCCATTTTACAGAAGACCAGCTAACGTGAAGAAGAAACAAGAACTCAGGCTCCGCCTCTTGATTCTTCCCTTCCGCGAGCTGGTATTCTGTAAATGGCACAGAGACCATAGGGAGATATGAGGATGCAAGGAGGGACTGTGCTGGGGGCACCCGAGATGCAAGGAGGGACTGTGCTGGGGGCACCCGAGATGCAAGGAGGGACTGTGCTGGGGGCACCCGAGATGCAAGGAGGGACTGTGCTGGGGGCACCCGAGATGCAAGGAGGGACTCCGCTGGGGGCACCTGATGGCATACGACGTGACAAGTGACATGTTCAGGGCTCCTACTGATTCTGCATTATGGTGAGTTGAACTACTTTATTTCTATTATTACATTGTAATATAAAATGATGTGTTTCAATCATCCTGACAACATACAAACCATGGCGCTGGGATGATTGAAGCACTAACACCAGGTGTTTGGAGTATCTTTATCTGCCGATTGTTAAACTTTATGAAATACACATATAGCTATTGTGATGTAGGATTTGGGCCTGCTGTCCCTCCATCCCTGTCTTTCCTTCTCTTTACTTCCCTCCCCATCCCTCATTCATCTCAGACTCAAACCACATGCCCTTTGAGCCACGCCCCTTTTTCTTCTTCCACTACGGCTTGCCTACAAATGGCCCGTCCCCTAATTATAAGACTCCGCCTACAAAGTGTCCCTATAATTTTTTTTGACAATGATGGCAACTATGGAAGTGGGTAATCAACACAGCTAATAGAAGCGATCATCTCTACTCTAGATGGCACTACATTTATGAAATTTCAGAAAAGCAGCCATTTAAATGAAATCCCCCTCTCTCTCCCCCCCCCCCCCCCCCAAAAAAAAACAAACATACATTGTTTATGGGTTCCTTATTCCTCTTAGACCCCTTTCACACTGAGGCAGTTTTCAGGTGTTTTAGTGCTAGAAATAGCGCCTGAAAAGCACCTCCTATTCATTACAATGGGTGCTTAACCACTTCCCACCCGGCCAATGCATATATACGGCCGGGTGGGAGCCGTCTACTCCTGATAGGACGTTCCTGAACGTCATTCAGGAGTAGCGGGATCGCGCGCGCGCGTGCCCGCGCAGCGGCGCGATCCCGATGTGCTCGTGTCACCCGGACACGGCACATCTCAGATCGGCAGGAGGGCTCTGTGATTGGCCCTCCTGATCACATGACGGCCGTGTCCAATCACGGCCGTCATGTGATGTAAACAAACAGCCGGTTGCTAGGCAATCGGCTCTCCTCTCCTCACACGGAAGTCACCGCTGAGGAGAGGAGAGCAGAACGCTGCAGCCGGCTGATGATCAGTGAGTATGGGCTGCTTTTTACAGCTTTTTACTCACTGATCATCAGTGTAGTGTAAACACACAACACACCACACAGTACAAACACAGTCCCCACATATGTCCCCAAAACACACGTCCCCAAAACATACATGTCCCCAAATAATAAATACACATGTCCCTAATAATAAAAACATGTCCCCCACATATGTCCCACTAAAATCACATGTCCCAATGATTATCTGCACACATATGTACGTGATCACCTGCACACATATGTACATGATCATTTGCGTACATATGTCCGTGATCACACAAACCAATTATTATACACTTAACGGAATTTTTTTTACCAAAAACATGTAGCAGAATACATTTTGGCTTAAATTTATGACAAAATTTGATTTTATTGGATTTCTTTACAAATAGAAAAAAGAAAATATTGTTTTTTTTCCAAATTTCCGCTTTTTTTGCGCTTATATCGCAAAAAAAAAAAAAACGGAGTCGTGAATAAATAACACCAAAATAAAGCTCTATTTGTGCGAACAAAATGATAACAATTTCATTTGGGTACAGTGTAGCATGACCGCGCAATTGTCACTGAAAGCGCTAGAGCGCTGAAAGCTGAAAATTGGGCTGGGAAGGAAGGGGGTGAAAGTGCCCTGTATTGTAGTGGTTAAACACCCGGGTGGTGCGCTTGCAGGATGTTGTTTCGGGAAAAGTCCTGCATGCAACATCTTTGGGGCAGTTTGGGAGTGCTGTATACAGCGCTCCCAAAACACCCCTGTCCCTCACAATGAATGGGCAGAAGCGCCACAAGGGAGTTTATAACCCCTTTTTTGGGGTTAAAAGTGCCTGCTAGCAACTGAAAAACGTCACAAAAGTGGTGCTTAAACAGCGGTAAATCACAGCTAAAATGAAGCAGCAGTGAGAAGCACGTGTGATAGATTTCACAATTACAGCCTGAGTTATAAATTCTGCAGGTGGCTGCTTTAAGGGCCGCACTTTTACATTAAACCTGACCCTGATCACATCTTAAAGTGGTTTGGTACCTAAAAATGAAAGTTCATGTTATTAAAATCAACAGATAGCATACTTACCTAAACAAACCCTGAAAAAAAAAAAATTATTTACTTACCTTTTATTTCTGATGTTTCAGCTGACTTCCGGGTTGTCCTCCCGTGGGAGTAGGCGTGGCTATCGTCCTCGCAATGGTCCCTGGGAAATTTCCCAAGAATCCATGGGGGACAATGAAAGTTTTTCCTTCCTTGTCACTGCTCTCACTGAGCATGTGCAAGATGGAGCGGAGCATGCTGGGAGCCAGACGTCATCATATACCAGGAAGTAAATGCCTGTGGGCTTCAGACGCCCACAGTTAAAATGGAAAACGCCAGAGCAGGTTTTTATAAGTCATCCTGAGGAAAAGATTCGTCGCGCCGGGGGTCAAATAAAGGCCGGACGTGAATGCCAATCGAAGGTAGCACTCGCCCACCAGTGAGACAGGTAAGAAAAAAAAAAAAAAAAAAAAAGAGTGGAATCCCGCTTTAACCATGTGTCTGTCTAGAGTGGAAATTTGTCTGATCAATCTTTGAACTTTGCAAACTGTCACACTTGCTTGCCTAGGATTACAGATAAAAAGATCTGTAAATCTGTTGCAGGGAACTTGCTAAAGGAGATGCAGCCTGATTTGCAACTGTGTCACAAACTTGCTTGATAAATGTCCCCCACTGTCATGTAGTCACTTTTCCCCAAAATAACTAATCGTCTGAACCAGGAAAAAACCCTCATCGCCCGTTATGAAAAAGAAGATTTTTATATAAGGCTCCATGTGTAACATTCAACACATTATGGAAGGGTGGATAAAGAAAGTGTTCAAAAGGTGGTAGATTATGTAAGGTAAATTATAATAATTGGTACTTTCAGGGACAAGCTTTATTTCACCTTTTACTTCTAAAAACAATGAACATTATGACAAATAAAGTATAAATTATAGCCTAGTAAATGGAACCAAACAGGGGTTTATTATCCTAACCTCAATTAAACATTTCAACGACAAAATAAAACTTTCACAAAGAAATATATTTCAATGTCTTCATCTACCAGGCTAATAGTCTGGTAGATGAAGACATTGAAATATGGCCCAAAACAGAGGCTACAACGCAAGAAAAAATATCCAACTTTGAGAATATATGGAATCCCTGGGTGACTTTTCGCCTTCCAAATTTGAAGCTTCCCTACTAAGACCTTGGTAATCTCGTTTTATACTTCCATTCTCTGCATTAATGGTATGTGTTTATTACCATGTACTACCCCGGGGACCCCTACTACCTCTCATTTCTTTCTTCCCTATCTATTTTTTCACCTACCTAAGATCAATTTTTCTTTTATCTTCCTTTCTCTCTTTTAAATGTTGCCCTTATTCTCTCTCCTCTTTCAATTTACTCTTTATATAGTTCTGGTAGCAGAACTTTTATTTTCCTGGTTATCATACCAATTGTACATAGTTCCAATATGTAGTATAATATTTTAGATTATATCATAAATTATTTCTTTTTTTTATTTAAAAACTATACTATTGATAATAATTAAGACCTTTTTTATTTATCTGAGATCATCTTATATTAACCTGTTCTAAGTTGGTTTTATCCTCTCTTATACAATGTATGACACAATCTTTTGAGTAGTTAGATCCATGCTAAAATTGTGTTAAACAAATTTTAGTTTATGTTGGAACTACAACTCAATATTATTACCATATATGTGATCTTTTTGCTGCCACCATATGTACTTACGTATAATAATTGTTAAAATTCAATAAACAAATTTGACAAGAAATATGGCAGCAACTGTGATACTTGATCCATTGTTCCATTACTTTTCCCATACATAGGAGTGGGCTGAACACTCCTAAACTGTTTCCAGATATAGTGAGGAAAAGAAGGTGGATATGAGAGTTATGTCTGTTACACACATTGTTGTTTTTTCGTTCAACCCAGTGGACTGAAAGAAAAAAAAACACAACTGAGATCACTGTACTAAGACAAGTGATAGAAGTGCAGCGATCTCTCCCGTTGTGCCTTTGTGTTCTGATAGGGGTACTCTCTCTCTCTCCCCCCCCCCCCCCCCCGCCAGAATACAGTAATTAGTGCTTGCAATGAATTTCAAGATGGCTTTACCGTTTGCCTGCTGGGCCAGTTGGCATGCTCAGAGCTTTCTGGAGGTTAATTTTTCCCACAGGAAGATTCTCGGCACACTGTGACAAACTGATGCTGCGATTTCTAAAGAATTCAAAGCCACCAGAAGAACTGGGCTCCTGTATGCAATGGAAAAAAGGTCAGTTTTCTCTATAAGGCATAACCATCAAAGTTTCACCACACTCAACCATACAAATCACAATAAACCATTGTTAAAGGAAATATGTTTTTCTGTCACAAAGACGAGCATTAATTTCTATGGGCATTATCAAAGTCCTTCAGGCATTCTAGGTAATCCATAAAGAATATATGGAGAAAAAAAACCCCCCAATGCTTCTATATGTAAATTACTCCATTTTAATTCGTATTTAGACTATTCCATACCAGTGGCAAAGCTGAAAGGGAGAATCTTCTAGTCTAGTCATATACATTTCGCAAGCCTAACTGTGAATGGGATGGCTTTAAATGGAATTTATCCCAACTTAAAAGACCCATATGCAAACAGCAGTTCTGTAAATGTTAATGTGGAGGGAGACATGTATAACAACAAAAATGTTCCCTACAGGTCAAAGTACGGGCATGAAGGTCTGTGGGAATAACCACTTTAGGGCAGGGGTGCCCAACCAGTGGCTGGGGGGGGGGGGCACATGGGGCCCGCGACCTCTTGCCCTGAGATGGCTGGTTGGCAAACCCAGATCATAGGTTCCCGACCCGCTATCCCAGAGCATCAGTGTTGTGAATGAAGCCGGTGGTAGAACAAGCAAGCGGCTACACTATAGCGCCGCCTCCTGTCACAGGCGGAGTGATACCAAGTGCACTCTGCCTGGGACCGGATACCCAAATGGAAGACTGTTATTAAAGGTAAGTTGAATGCTAAAATCACAGTGTATATATGGGCATATCTGTTCTGCAGGGGTTACTGGGCTGCTTTCAAACTGATCCGCAGGTGCAGTGAATCTGCGGGTTACCTGCACTGAGCCATAGACTTCTGTTCTTACCTACGGGTTTGGTGAGCTTTCAGAAAATGCAGGATATAGTAGAAGTCTATGACAAAGTGCAGCTAACCAGCAGGAAAACCAGAGGTGCACTGCTCTGCACCCACAGTGTAGGTAAACCACAGCGCATCAGTGGGAAAGCAGCCTTAGGCCCCTTTCGCATGATCTGTCTGACCCAGACGCTCTTTTCACTTTTATGGAGTGGCAAATGTAAACAGACTTGTTTCCGTTTACACCTGCCTATGTCCAATCCAAGCCGCTAAAACAGAAGGGATTTGTCCCCCTCCATTGGGGCGGATCGGAGGGCCCATAAAGTACAATAGGCTGTGTCCGCTCAAACAGTACTTGGCGGAGCAGGATGTGGGAAAGATAAGTATATACTCTTTTTTTCTTACAGTTACAGCTGTTAATTCAATTTTGTAACATTTATGTTAAGGTCTCATGTGGAAGGGTGTTTTGCTGCATTTAAACAAAAGTCAAATGCAGGTCAGCAGAATCCTATAGACTTTTACTGAGCAGTGAACATGGCAAACCAGAGGCTGCATTTGACCTGCCTTGTGTTGTACTGCACTTCTCTGGATGCTGCATGTGTATGAAGTGCAGGCAAAGTGGTCAAACGCAGCCTTCTACTGAAAAACGGCGCCATTCAAATGTCTTTATGTTGGAATAGCAGACAATGCTTTACAAAGTACACCTACCGATATGAGTCCTATGAGAAAAAGCATGCCATTACACCCAAGGTGCACGGAGTGACACAGCTGTAGAACTTCATGTTTCACATGCCTTTATGAGGCTGGCCTTACCCAAGTTGCTAATAATCACGATTATTTTAACCAAGTCTCCCAGGACTTTAGTTATAAATGCAAAAAGTTACACAAATATATTGCAGATAATTCCCTGAAGATGCAGCTGTGTAGTATTAAATTAGAGCTACAAAAAAAAAAAAAAATGAAAACAACAGTAACAGTAACCTGTGTAGTGGGAGTAGCAGGAGGCGTTTCACATTCCCCTGAGCCAATGGCTTTCAGAAACCGTATCATATGCCTACAGAGATCCCACTTCCCTTGCTCCAGCGCAGTGTTAAACAGAAGAGTAGCATGTTGCCTGCTCACTGCTGCTGCCTCCATATTCTGCAAGAAAAACAAACATGTCAGTGAAGATTAGTGACAGGGACACACTGGCTAATTCTATTATTTCAATCTTGTTAACATAATTGGTAGCAATGCTCACCCATAGCAAGCCTACATTGCTACACATATGGAAAAAATAGTTCACAATCCTTTAAACTACACAAATAACATACAGTAGCAAATAATCCAGCACATTTTAAGCACTGCACAATCATGTGTAATTAATCGTCACTACCCGTGTACAATGAGCTAATAACTTTCACCCATAGAAAGGTTTGAAAGACATACAGGGAAATTCAATAAAATGCTTGCAACACCCTTTAAAAGGGCTTGTGCCAGATAAAAAAAAAAAAAACTGTCTTAAGTTTTGGTAGCTGTAACTTGGCATACAGAAACTGGAAGAGTACCTGTCTGTGTGTGCTGTGTAGCAGAGTGGCATGGTTTGCCACTCATCTTCATCTGTAACTGGTTAATTAGGGGCACTGTCGGATTCACAGCCAGCAGCCTCCTAGCAAAGAGTGATGCAGACAATGGCTGCAGACTGATAGGGATGCTGAAAGACTAATTCCCTTTCTGGTCCGCTTTTTCCTTGTGACTGACAGCAGGTAGCAAGCTGTCTATTGGCTAAAAAAATCTGCCCACTGCCTGCTGTCAATCACAAGGGGAGTGGACCTGATGGGGAACTATTGTCTCTGAATCTCTATCAGGATCCACACACTCAGCTACAAAAATCCTTAGTTTCTGCAATGTCTGTGTGACAGCGATAGCAGCAGGAGGGAGTTCAGCTTTACTAAAGGACAAATTTCCTGTGTCCCTATGGACACAACAGGGTTTGTTTACTAAAGCTGGAGTCTGATCAGGCTCACTTCTGCATAGACACCAATCAGCTTCCAGGTTGTATTACCAAAGCTTAAAGTGTTACTAAGTCCAGTAATATGAAAATAGTTCATCTCCCCCCACAGTGCCCACAGCTTATAAATCTTCTTTTTACATTAGGACAAGTACTGCCACTATATACTTTTTTGGCTGATCTGTATACCACAATCGCATGATATGATAAACTGCAGGGTGTGGCCGAGAGCCGAGTGTTCGGGTAGGAGATTTCCACTATAGCCTGTGTCCTCATGTGGTTATGGGAGGCAGATCATCCATCAAGAAAGATGTGACATCCCACCCACTGTGTTCTTTTTTAGTTACTGGGCATGGAGGAGGCGGCGGAGGGACTGGGCTGTCATTTAGGATCTGTATACACGCCCACATGTGCGATGTTAATATCATGTGACCTAGCTAGCTCTGATCAACAAGGAAATATTCTCTCAAGCAAAATAGACCAAACTGAGCAAGTGCAGCAGTACTACCCTCACTGTGTCTTATCTGGCCTTGCCCAGAGAGACCCTGCAGGAGGGGGAGGAACAGTCCATAGTAAAGAAAAGCCTTTTTACACAATACAGAGGATTAACCCCTTAAGCTCCACGGGGAGTATAACAAGCATGCTATTCTGCATATACAGACAGATTTTACTGTTGTGAGTTCAGAAACCCTTTAATTGAACAAGCTAGAAGCTGATTGGTTTCTATGCAGAAGTGAGCCTGATTTTGCACTCTCCAGCTATAGTAAATAAACCCCATTGTGTCTCCGAATGCAGTGGGTGGCACAATGGAATTCTAAAGAGTGTCATAGGCACGCTTTATGCATTGCCCTGAAAATGTCAGAAAAATAACCCTTTTTTTTTTTTTTTTAAACAAAATAAAAATCACATACAGGTTTTGTTAAAACAGACTATGTTTCAATGGAACTTGCACTTCAACTTCAAATCACCAATTAAAAATACTTTCAAATATCCTAATTGCACCCTAAATTTTCTATAGCATTTAAACCTTAAATGGTACAATACATTTCCGATATATGCAAACCAAGTGACGACATTCTACTACATCTGAAGGATCCAGCTAATTAATCTATCGCTTTAGAAAAAAAAAAAAAAAATACACATATACCGTATATACTCGAGTATAAGCCGAGATTTTCAGCCTCTTTTTTGAGGCTGAAAGTGCCCCCTCGGCTTATACTCGAGTCGCCGCTGTCTGACTGCTCGATCAGCGTATCGAGCAGACAGACGGCGGACATTAATTTTCAAAAGCCGCGCCTCCTTCTCCGCCTCCGCCTGTGATAGGCGGAACACTGAATTTCCCAGCAGTCAGTGTTCCGCCTATCACGGACATCCGCTCATTCTCATACTACGGACGAGTATGAGAGGATGTCTGTGATAGGCGGAACACAGGCTGCTGGGAAATTGAGTGTTCCGCCTATCACAGGCGGAGGCGGAATTTTGAATTGTAGAATGGCCGCCGAGAAGAGCGGCGATCCATCGGCACGGGACGGAGGAGGCACGGCACGGCACGGGACGGAGGAGACACGGGACGGAGGAGGCACGGCACGGGGGAGGCACGGCACGGGACGGAGGAGGCACGGCACGGGACGGAGGAGGCACGGCACGGGACGGAGGAGGCACGGCACGGGACGGAGGAGGCTCGGGACGACGGCGGCTCGGGACGAGGCTTGGGACACAGGTAGGCTGGACACACACACAAGGCTGCACGGACACACACACACACACACACACACACACACACAGGGATGGATGGATGGATGGATGGATACACACACACACACACACAGGGATGGATGGATGGATGGATGGATACACACACACACACAGGGATGGATGGATGGATGGATGGATGGATACACACACACACACACACACACACACACAGGGATGGATGGATGGATGGACACACACACAGGGATGGATGGACGGACACACACACAGGGATGGACGGACACACAGGGATGGACAGCCATGTCTCACCCTCGGCTTATACACGAGTCAATAAGTTTTCCAGTTTTTTGGGGGTAAATTGGGGGCCTCGGCTTATACTCGGGTCGGCCTATACTCGAGTATATACGGTATGTGTTTAATATTTATTACACACATATACATACACACAGATAGAGATAAATACAGTGGATATAAAAGTCTACACACCCCTGTTAAAGTGTCAGGTTTCTGTGATGTAAAAAAATGTGAAAAAGATAAATAATTTCTGAACTTTTCCACCTTTAATGTGACCTATAAACTGTACAACTCGGGTGAAAAACAAACTGAAATCTTTTTTGGGGGGGAGTAAATAAAATATATATATAATAACGAATAACGTGGTTGCATGCATAAGTGTGCACACCCTCTTATAACTGGGAATGCAGCCATGTTCAGAAATAAGCAATCGCATTCAAACTCATGTTAAAAGAGTCAGAACACACCTATCATTAACCCCAAATAAAGTTCAGCTGTTCTAGCTGGTCTTTTTCTTAGTTGCATCCTACAGCATCAGAGGGATCTCATTGTTAAAAGGCATCAGTCAGGAGAAGAGTTCAAAAGAATTTCCAAGGCATTAGATATACCATGAAACAGTGATGACCATCATCAAGTAGAGAAAATATGGCACAACAGTGACATGACCAAGAACTGGAAGTCCCCCCCCAAAATGTATGAAAAGATGAGGAAAACTGGTCAGGGAGGCTGCCAAGAGCCCTACAGCAACATTAAAGGAGCTGCAGGAATATCTGGCAAGTACTGGCTGTGAGGTACACGTGACAACAATCTCCCGTATTCTTCACGTGTCTGGGCTATGGGGTAGAGTGGCAAGACGGAAGCCTTTTCTTACAAAAGAAAAACATCCAAGACTAGCTACATTTTGCAAAAATACATCTGAATTCTACCAAAAGCAAGTGGGAAAATGTGTTATGATGGTCTGATGAAACCATGGTTGAACTTTTTGGCCATAATTTCAAAATATATGTTTGGTGCAAAAACAACACTGCACATCACCAAAAGAACACCATACCTACCGTGAAGCATGGTTTTGGCTTGAATGCTTTGGGGCCGTTTTTCTTCAGCTGGAACAGGGGACTAAGTAGAGGGAATTATGAATAGTTCCAAATGCCAGTCAATATTGGCACAAAACCTTCAGGCTTCTGCTAGAAAGCTGAACATGAAGAGAACTTAATCTTTCAGCAAGACAACGACCCAAAGCATACATACAAATCACCAAAGGAATGGCTTCACCAGAAGAAGATTAATGTTTTGGAATGGCCCAGCCAGAGCCCAGACCTGAATCTGATTGAAAATCTGTGGGGTGATCTGAAGAGGGCTGTGCATAGGAGATCCCCTCACAATCTGACAGATTTGGAGTGTTTTTTGCACCGAAGAGTTGGCAAATATTGCCAAGTCAAGATGTGCCATGCTGATAGAGTGCTGTAATAAAAGCAAAAGGTGATTCAACAAAAGTATACTTAGTTTACCACTTGACACTCCTCTCCTACATGTAAAAATCATATTTTTGCTAGAAAACTACTCAGAACCCCCAAACATTATATCGTTTTTTTTTAGTAGAGACCCTAGGGTGGGTATATGCAATTAGTGGACCTCCAGCTGTTGCAGAACTACGAGTCCCATGAGGCATAGCAAGACTGACAGCCACAAGTATGACACTCAGAGGCAGAGGCATGATGGGACTTGTAGTTTTGCAACAGCTGGAAGTCCGCTAATTGCATGTCCCTGCCCTAGGGAATAAAATGGTGGTCCTTGCAACTTTTTATCTTGCACGGTATTTGCGCAGAAATATTTCAAACATGTTTTTTTGGGGGGGAAAAACAGTTTCAAGCATTAAAAAAATAAAATAGTTTTTGCATAATAGGAAAGATGATGTTATGCTCAGTAAATAGATACCCAACATGCTTTAAAATTGAGCATACTCGTGGAATGGCGCCAAACTTTGGTACTTAAAAATCTCCATAAGCCATGCGTCAATTTTTTAAAGGTTACCTGTTTAAAGTTACAGAGGAGGTCTAGCGCTAGAATTATTGCTCTTGTGCCAACGTTTGCAGAAAAATTATTATGATTTCCCAGTGGAGGCATTTTTTTTTCACTGGATTCTCTATGGTCAACTTTCGGCACCAGCTGAGTCCTCCTCTGGCTTGCCAAACGCACGGGCGGAGGCGGGAGAGGGATGTCCCCTCCCACCACCTGTAAGAACGATCAAGTGGCTGAACAGCTATGATTGTTTTTTTTTTGAAAATTATTTTTATTGAACAATTTTGACAGACAGCACATATGCATTTGGCACAACACCAAACTGAGCATTTGGCCAACATGGGCAGTAATCCAACAACCTAACACTGCCAGTTCGACAGTTAAAACAGCTATGATTGTTCTTACAGTGAAGGGAATCGCCACAGTAAAAGAAGACATCTGAATGATGCCTGTAACTGCAGGCATCATTCAGATATCACCACTCAAAGTCTGCGACATCCATCATATGACGGCGTGCAGGCAGGAAGTGGTTAGGGTGTGCACATTTATGCAACCATTTTTTTTTTTTAATTTCAGTTTGTTTTTCCATTGAGTTGTACAGTTTATAGGTCACATTAAAAGGTGGAAAAAGTTCTGAAATGATTGATCTGTGTCTCTTTTTTTACATCACAGAAACCTGACATTTTAAACGGGGAGTGTAGACTTTTTTTTTATATCCACTGTATATATATATATATGATATGCCACCTGCTAACAGAGCTGTGCCGCGACCATGACTCTTCTGCACATGTGCGAGATTGACGTCATCGTGAGCCAAACTGCCGGAGGTGAGCCCTGTCGGAGGTGAATGCACACCTCTGGGGGGCCTTGTTTTAAGGCAAGTTTGTCATAATGTTCTAATATGCAATGCATACTAGCACATTATCCTGCAGGGGCCCAATCTTTTGTGTGTGTGTACACATATATGACTTGTTTAATTCATAGTTACATAGCAAAGACATCTTGTGTAAAAGCAGTTCATCATATTCAACATTCGCATCAGGCTCTGCTAACAAGGAAGCTTACAATCTACCGTATGTAGAAGAAAAACACAAGTACATATGCACTCAACGACAGATTAGTCAAAATTCAAACTCCCAAAATACTTACCAAACATGGTCAAGGAAGTAAATTAGCATCCTAGTACAGCAAGATGATTGAAAATACAGTACCAATATACAGTTTGGAGTAAACAAGGAAAACATTTAGTAAACTCCCAGATTGCAAAAAATCCCAATTGGCCTTCTTTTTTTGCATTGGAACCTTTATCATTTACTTGTACTGTAATGTCCATAACCAGAGCTTTCCCATCTCACCATGTGAGATAAAGAGTTCCTGCTGAACCCTCCTTCACTCTAATTTAAAAACAAAAGTTTTTATTTTCTGTTTGGATCTCAGTTGGGAGACTTTTCTCTAACTGTGCCGCTGAAGGAAAAGCAAGAGAAGTATCCCTAACAGGAACATAAGCAGCAATAAAAACTTGTCAAAGACTATAACCCTTCCCGAAACCAAACTATTCTCTAAGTTTTAACGACTTGCTTACTGGGCACTTAAACCTCTCTCCTGTCCAGACCAATTTTCAGCGTCGATACACTTTGAATGACAATTGCGCAGTCATGCTAAACTGTACCCAAATTAAATTTTTATCATTCTTTTCCCACAAATAGAGATTTCTTTTTGTGGTATTAGATCACTAAAAGGCCCCTTACTCGGATTGGTGATTACCCGAGTCTCAGTGACCTGCGAGCGTGCACAGGGGACGCAGTCATATGACGGCCTCCCGAAAATTCAGGTCCGCGCTGTGGCAGTCATTCGGCTATAGTGTGGACATCAACTGGTTAAAGTATATCTATAGCCAAAACTCTTTGAATAGCGCAACAGAGGGTTAAAAGTTTTTTTTGTTTTTTTTTTACTATCTGTGTCTCATCAAGGAGATTTATATTCACTTCCTGTGGACAGAAAGTGAGAGGATATCTTTCCAGTCCGTGCTTAGACAGTTGTTATTGGAACAAGTGTTCCCATTGGAAGATTTGACCTCTATTCTTGTTCTGGTGGCAACTCAAAATTTTTGGATTTATCCTCACGTCCTTTCCCTATGACATAGGGAGATTCACTCCAATTGTCCTGTTGACAACAAAAACCTGACAGTGGTTCTACTAACCCCTCCCCACTCTATTCAAAACTAAAAATAAAATAAAAAATGTTTTGTCTTAAGCTATACTTTAAAATAACTTAGGTCAAACTTTGAATTTCCTAGGTGCATTTTCAAATATAACAATATAAATATAAATCGGCAGAAGGGCACATACAGGCAGATTAATGTACCTGTACGTTGCCCTTCAGTAAGCGGTTTGCGGGGCGTGTGCACCGCAACCTCCGTGAGTGTGATCGCGGGTCCGGGTTTATATATTTTTTGGGGATATTTATAACAGCAAAGGGTAAAAAATAATGCTTTTTTTTTTCAAAATGTTCGCTTTTTTTGTTTATAGCGCAAATAATAAATGTGACAAAAGGACATAGAAATCTACCTGGAGGATAATGAGATACGAGGCAGCCGTGTCAAGGTCCTGAGCCATTAGGCACTCCTCAAACAAGTCTTTAGGGTTACCAACAGCAGCAAAAAGATAGTTCCAAAGGGCATACTCTGTCTTCCGTGCACAGTGAACAACAGTCTGCAGAAAAAGGGGGAATTCTGTGATGAACTTGGCCACTGTTGGAAGCAGCGGGTCGGGAATAGGCTCCCGTGAGGTAGCTTCTTCTTCCAATACTTCGTGGAGCATGAGTTCTAGCACATGTGGGAAGTAAGGTAAAGAGGCACATGAATGGGCTAAGAGTAAAGCCTGCTCTCCTAAGTTCCTGACTAAGAGCTGTCGTAGGATATGGTGGAGGTAGATTTGAGAGGTCCTCTCTACAATACAATAGGGGAACTGAACCTCCAAATGCTCAGCAGGAGAACCAAGGTTGTTCAAACAGTCATAAGCAACAGTCTCATTGATGGCCCCAAGTACCAGGGCATCTTCAAACAAAACAGCTAGAGGGTAGATGTTGATGTGGAAAGGCAGCATTATTCGTTTGGACAGGAAGGAATGTGGTTTACGATTGTCCCTAGGAAACAAAGGGAGCCAAACTTTCATGCCTGAGCCACCACAGCTAAGCCAGAGAGCTTCCAGAAGATGGCGCTTTTGCTTGTTCATTCTACAGGTGCTCCATACATTTTCAACAGACTGAGCTAGGACAACCGGAGCACAAAATGGCAGCTGAAAGAAAACACATGGACAATTAATACATACAATAAATACTCTGATGTAGCTTAAACTTCATTATGTATTTCATAATCAGTCTCTACACTAACAGATTGCTTTCCAAAGACCAGGATGTCCATTTCTGCAAAAATATCTATGCAAACCTTTTTAGACTACAGAGGGAAGCACAAGGTGAGCCAATGTGGCAGCTTTTGCCTTCATGAGAGTATAGTGCTTGGTGCACTGAGAATTAACACAACTGTTGTCTTGTTTACACCATCATTTGTTTTGGAAAAATAACTATTTATTAAGCTGTAAAGCAGGCTGTTGAAAGCTGCCACAGTATTTTAATTTTAATCACCCGAAGGCCCCTTTCACACTTGCGCGACTTGTCCTCCGACTTGGGACTGCAAAGTCGCATAACAAGTCGTACCCTATGATTTCCAATGAGTATCATTCATACCCGTGCAGTTTCAAGTCGCAGCAACTTCAAAGTAGTCCCTGCACTACTTTGGTCCGACTTTAATGCGACTTGAGGTCCATAGACCTCAAGATTACACAGGCATTGCTGAAAGTCGCTGCAAAATCACACGACTTTCAGGTCGCACAAGTGTGAAAGGGGCCTAATACAGAGTGTTCTGGTTTACTTATACAATACATGGAAAAAGTGTTAATTTTGGTTGTATATTCACTGATTTATAATGCACATTTTATGTGTAATTACTGGCGAGTTGCCACAACACAGATATATATTATTGTGATACACACTCACCGGTTACTTTATTAGTTACACCTGTTCAATTGCTTGGTAATACAAATTGCTATTCAGCCAATCATATAGCAGCAACTCAATGCATTTAGGCATCTAGACACTGTGAAGACGACTTGCTGAGATTCAAACTGAGCTTTAGAGTGGGGAAAAGGGGGATTTAAGTGACTTTGAATGTGGCATGATTTTCTGGTGCCAGATGGGCTGGTCTGAGCATTTCAAAAACTGCTGATCAACTGGGATTTTTACACACAACCATCTCTAGGGTTTACAGAGATTGGACCGAAAAATAAAAAATATCCAGTGAGTGGCAGTTGTTTGGACGAAAATGCCTTGTTGATGTAAGAAAAGACTGGGCAGGCTGGTTTGAGATGATAGAAAGGCAACAGTAACTCAAATAACCACTCGTTACAACCAAGGTTTGCAGAATACCATCTCTGAATGCACAACACATCGAACCTTGAAGCAGATGGGCTACAGCAGCAGAAGATCACACTGGGTGCCACACCCATCAGCTAAGAACAGGAAACTGAGGCTACAATTCGCACAGGCTCACCAAAATTGGACAACAGAAGATTGGAACAAAGTTGCCTGTTCTGACGAGTCTCGATTTCAGCTGAGACATTCAGATGGTAGGGTCGGAATTTGGTGTAAACATGAAAGCATGGATCCACCCTGCCTTGCATCAATGGTTCAGGCTGCTGGTGGTGTAAGGCTTGGTTCACACTGGTGCGCTGTCTGGCATCGCATGCGATTCGCACCGCACTGCTGTGCAAATCACATGTGATGCAAATTCAGCCAGATTGTATAGCTACGTTTTCATCTCATTTCAGACCAAAGTCATGCAGGACCATTTTTTTGGTCCGCACAAAAATCGGATTGCATGGGTGTTCACATACATGCGATCTGATTCCTGTCCGAATTCCCAGTTTGCACTGCAATATGCGATATGGGGGTGTCATTAACTTTGCACTGACACCCCCAGCGTTTCACATAAAGCAGTTTGAACTGCCTGCGAGTTGGGTGCGATTTGAGAACCCGCAGTGTTTTTGGGCCCCTTAGTACCAATTGGGCAGTTTAAATGCCACGGCCTACCAGAGTATTGTTGTGACCATGTTCATCCCTTTAGAACTACAGTGTAGCAATCATCTGATGGCTACTTCCAGCAGAATAATGCACCATTGTCACAAAGCTCAAATTATCTCAAACTGGTTTCTTGAACATAACAATGAGGTCACTGCACTCCAATGGTCCTAACAGTCACCAGATCTCAATCCAAGAGAACACCTTTGGGATGTAGTAGAACAGCAGATTCGCATCATGGATGTGCAGCCGACAAATCTGCAGCAACGGTGTGATGCTCTCGTGTCAATATGGAGCAAAATCTCAGAGGAATGTTTCCATCACCTTGTTGGATCCATGCCATGAAGAATTAAAGCAGTTCTGAAGGAAAAAGGGGGTCCAACCCGCTACTAGCAAGGTGTACCTAATAAAGTAGCTGGTGAGTGTATATTGTGGTGATTGACTGGCACAGTGGTAACACTATAAGAGTTTACAGCCTTCTGATTTTTGTGAGGATTTTATTTTTGTTATCTTCATCAATAATTTTATTTAAGGGTAGACGTTAGTACTCATTATATAGAGGAAAGTGCAGGAAAGTGTAGGGCTACTTCAACGCAGTCACTTTTTTATACAGGAAAAAAAATAAATGCACATTTTTTTCCTGCAACAATATGTGCATTTATTCTCTCTTTAACCACCTCGCGCCCGCCCTATAGCCGAATGACGGCCGTAGAGCAGGCGCTTTCGTCCGGGAGGCCGTCCCTGGACGTCTTGTTGTTCACTTCCGCAATATGCGCCGCCGCGGGCGCGCATCGGGGAAGTTCTGTGTTTGCCGTGTCCCCCGGAGACAGGCAAACACAGATCGCTGTAAACGGCCAATCACAGCGGCCGTTTACAGCGCGATCGGCGTGTCCAATGTGAGATGATCTCATATGTAAACATATGAGATCATCTCTCAGCGCCACTCTCCCTCCTCACACAGACAGCGTGTGAGAGGGGAGAGATGAACGTCTGCAGCGGCCGTAAGTGTAAAAAAAAAAGAAAGAAAAAAAAGTTGAAAAAAAATGCCATCCCGCCCCCAGTGCCATCCCGCCCGCAGTGCCACCCTGCCCGCAGTGCCACCTGTCCCCAGTGCCATCTGTCCCCAGTGCCATCTGTCATCAGTGCCACCCTGCCCGCAGTGCCACCTGTTGTCAGTGCCATCTGTCCCCAGTGCCATCTGTCCCCAGTGCCATCTGTCCCCAGTGCCATCTGTCCCCAGTGCCACATAGTGCCATCTGTCATCAGTGCCACATATTAGTGCCATCTGTCATCAGTGCCACGCATCAGTGCCATTTGTCATCAGTGCCACATATCAGTGCCATTTGTCATCAGTGCCATTTGTCATCAGTGCCACGTATCAGTGTCACGTGCCATCTGTTGTCAGTGTCACGTGTCATCAATGCCACTTATCAGTGTCATCTGTCATCAGTGCCACGTGTCATCAGTGCCACGTATAAGTGCCACATATCAGTGCCATCTGTCATCAGTGCCACATATCAGTGCCATCTGTCATCAGTGTCACGTGTCATTGTCCTGGTGCTCCAGGGCCTTCAAAAGTGTAATAGGTAGTCAACAAGTTAGATGTGTAATTTATGCTCCTAAAACACGTGATGGCGCTCCCTGCATGTTGGGCCTCTCTATGTGGCCAGGCTGTGAAAAAGTCCCACACATGTGGTATTGTAATACTCAGGAGGAGTAGCAGAATTTTTTGGAGGGTGTCATTTGTGGTATACACATGCCATGTGAGAGAAATAACCTATTACAATGACAATTTTGTGGAAAAAAAAAAATGAAAAATCTTAATTTTGCAAAGAATTGTGGGAAAAAAATGACAACATCAAAAAGTTCACCATGTCTCTTACTAAATACCTTGGAATGTCTACTTTCCAAAAATGGGTCATTTGGGGGGTATTTGTACTTTCCTGACTTGTTCGGGTCACAAGAAATGAGATCGGCCACCAGTACATCAGATATGATCAATTTTGTAGGATTCGCACCACAGCTTGTAGACTCTCTAACTTTCACAAAGACCAAATAATATCCACTAATTTGGGTTATTTTACCAAAGATATGTAGCAGTATAAATTGTGGCCAAAATTTATGAAGAAAAATTAATAAATTGCATAATTCTGTTACAGAAACAAAGAAATATGCGTTTTTTTCCAAAATCTTCGGTCTTTTTTCATTTATAGCGCAAAAAATAAAAATCCCAGAGGTGATCAAATACCACCAAAAGAAAGCTCTATTTGTGGGAAAAAAAGGACAAAAAATTAATTTGGGTACAGTGTTGCATGACTGAGTAATTGTCATTCAAAGTGTGAGAGCACCGAAAGCTGAAAATTGGTCTGGGCAAGAAGGGTGTTTAAGTGCCCAGTAAGCAAGTGGTTAAAAGGCAAACGTATCCTTTCCCTTTTTTTTTCCTTTGAGAGAATATATATTATACAAAGAAATTGGGCTAACTTTAATGTTTTGTTTTTTAATTAAAGTTTTTTTTCCCCAAAAAACGTGACATAAAAAATTGCAACACCCACCACATTCTATAGGGTCTCTGCAAAAAAAATAAAAAATTAATGTTTGGGGGTTCCAAATAATTTTCTAGCAAAAAAATAAATAAAAAAAGTTGGAGCAGTGTCAGAAATGGCCCGGGTACGAAGTGGTTAAACCAGGTAAAGCCTGAAAAAAGGCCTGAAAACGCTTCAGATTTAAATCAGTCGACTAGCCAGAATGAATTATTGATCATTTTGCATCCATGTGCAGCACCGAGATGCTTTGTTCATGTAATATGAGATTACATGATGAAAACAGAAAGGGGATCAATATTTGCGAATGCAAGTTATGATTGTATCTTAATTATTAATTGGAATCAATTTCCCCGTGTTGTATATTGTATGAAGAGGCTGTCAACTATAGATTAATTACACCTATTGGCAGAGACTGATCAGAAAATATATACATTTATAGAAGCGTGTATGGCCAGGAAAAAAAAAATCTGTAAGTCGCAACATATTACATTTTTGGTTTTGGCTTTAATACTGCTTTATTTCTGCATAATAAGTAGTATCCTTACCTGGTGATTTTTTAAGCCCATAGTGAAATATGAAAATGGCTCGGGGGGGTGTAAGTTGGAAAAAAAAAAAAAGTTTGACAGCTATGTACAGTGCCTTGAAAAAAATATTCATACCCCTTAAATTTTTCCACATTTTGGCATGTTACTAAAAAATGTAAAAGTGTTGTGATTTTATGTGACAGACCAACATAAAGTGGCATATATTATTTTTGAAGTGGAAGGAAAATGATAAATGTTTTTCAAATTTCTTTTATACATAAAATGAAAAGTGTGGCGTGCATTTGTATTCAGCCTCCTTTACTCTGATACCCCTAACTAAAATCTAATGGAACCAATTGCCCTCAGAAGTTACCCAATTAGTAAATAGAGTCCACCTGTATGTAATTTAATCTCGGTATAAATACAGCTGTTCTGTGAACAAACAGCTTCATGAAGGCCAAGGAACACACCACAGGTCAGGGATAAAGTTGTGGAGAAGTTGAAAGCAGTCCCAAGCTTTGAGCATCTCACGGAGCACTGTTCAATCCATCATCTGAAAATGGAAAGAGTATGGCATAACTGCAAACCTACCAAGAAATGTCCATCAACCTAAACTGACAGGCCAGGCAAGGAGAGCATTAAATAAGAAAAGCAGCCAAGAGGCCTACAATAAGTCTGGAGGAGCTGCAGAGATCCACACCTCAGGTGGGAGAATTTGTCCACAGGACAACCATTAGTCATGTACTTGCCTGTAATGCCTATAAGGAAGGTTGGCAAGAAGAAAGCCAATGTTGAAAGAAAGCCATAACAAGTCCTGTTTGCAAGAAGCCATGTGGGGGACACATCAAACATGTGGAAGAAGGTGCTCCGGTCAGAGGAGACCAAATGTGAACTTTTTGTCAAACCAAAATGCTATAAGTTGTGGAAAACTAACACTGCACATCACCCTGAACACACCATCTCCACTGTGAAACATGGTGGGGGCAGTATCATGCAATTTTTTTTACCAAAAATATGTAGAAGAATACGTATCAGCCTAAACTGAGGAAAAAAATAATATTTTTATATATATTTTTGGGGGATATTATAGCAAAAAGTAAAAAATAATGCATTTTTTTTTAAATTGTCGCTTTTTTTGTTTATAGCGCAAAAAATAAAAACTGCAGGGGTGATCAAATACCACCAAAAGAAAGCTCTATTTGTGGGGGAAAAAAACGATGTCAATTTTGTTTGGGAGCCACTTCACACTACTGCGCAATTGTCAGATAAAGTGACGCAGTGCCGAATTGCAAAAAGTGGTCTGGTCATTGGCCTTCAAAATGGTCCGGTCTGAAAGTGGTTAAACAAAACCCGTTAGCATCTACAAAAGACGAGATTGGGGCCGGGGTTCACCTTCCAGCAGGACACTGACCTTAAATATACAGCCAGAGCTACAATGGAATGGTTAAGATCAAAGCATATTCATGTGTTAGAATGACCCACAAAGTCCAGACCTAAATCCAATTGAGAATTTGTGGCAAGACTTGAAAATTGCTGACACTCTCCATCCAATCTGACAGAGCTATTTTGCAAAGAACAATGGGCAAAAATGTCACTCTAGATGTGCAAAGCTGGTAGAGACATCCACAAAAAGACTTGCCACTGTAATTGCAGCAAAAAGTGGTTCTACAAAGTATTGTCAAGTACTGTACAGTACAGACCAAAAGTTTGGACACACCTTCTCATTCAAAGAGTTTTCTTTATTTTCATGACTATGAAAATTGTAGATTCACACTGAAGGCATCAAAACTATGAATTAACACATGTGGAATTATATACTGAACAAAAAAGTGTGAAACAACTGAAAATATGTCTTGTATTCTAAGTTCTTCAAAGTAGCCACCTTTTTCTTTGATTACTGCTCCGCACACTCTTGGCATTCTGTTGGTGAGCTTCAAGAGGTAGTCACCCGAAATGGTTTTCACTTCACAGGTGTGCCCTGTCAGGTTTAATAAGTGGGATTTCAAGCCTTATAAATGGGGTTAGGACCATGATTTGTATTGTGCAGGAGGTGGATACAGTACACAGCTGATAGTCCTACTGAATAGGCTGTTAGAATTTGTATTATGGCAAGAAAAAAGCAGCTAAGTAAAGAAGAACGAGTGGCCATCATCACTTTAAGAAATTAAGGTCAGTCAGTCCGAACAATTAGGAAAACTTTGAAAGTGTCCCCAAGTGCAGTGGCAAAAACCATCAAGCACTACAAAGAAACTGGCTGACATGGCGACCGCCCCAGGAAAGGAAGACCAAGAGTCACCTCTGCTGCAGACGATAAGTTCATCCGAGTCACCAGCCTCAGAAATTGCAGGATATCAGCAGCTCAGATTAGAGAACAGGTCTATGCCACACAGAGTTCTAGCAGCAGACACATCTCTAGAACAACTGTTAAAAGGAGACTGTGTGAATCAGGCCTTCATGGTAAAATAGCTGCTAGGAAACCACTGCTGAGGACAGGCAACAAGCAGAAGAGACTTGTTTGGGCTAAAGAACACAAGGAATGGACATTAGACCAGTGGAAATGTGTGCTTTGGTCTGATGAGTCCAAGTTTGAGATCTTTGGTTCCAACCACCATGTCTTTGTGTGACGCAGAAGAGGTGAACGGATGGACTCTACATGCCTGGTTCCCACCGTGAAGCATGAAGGAGGAGGTGTGATGGTGTGCGGGTGCTTTGCTGGTGACACTGTTGGGGATTTATTCAAAATTGAAGGCATACTGAACCAGCATGGCTACCACAGCATCTTGCAGTGGCATGCTATTCCATCCGGTTTGCGTTTAGTTGAACCATCATTTATTTTCAACAGGACAATGACCCCAAACACACCTCCAGGCTGTGTAAGAGCTATTTGACCAAGAAGGAGAGTGATGGGGTGCTGCGCCAGATGACCTGGCCTCCACAGTCACCGGACCTGAACCCAATCGAGATGGTTTGGGGTGAGCTGGACCGCAGAGTGAAGGCAAAAGGGCCAACAAGTGCTAAGAATCTCTGGGAACTCCTTCAAGACTGTTGGAAAACCATTTCGGATGACTACCTCTTGAAGCTCATCAACAGAATGCCAAGAGTGTGCGGAGCAGTAATCAAAGCAAAAGGTGGCTACTTTGAAGAACCGAGAATATAAGACATATTTTCAGTTTTTTCACACTTTTTTGTTCAGTATATAATTCCACATGTGTTAATTCATAGTTTTGATGTCTTCAGTGTGAATCTACAATGTTCATAGTCATGAAAATAAAGAAAACTCTTTGAATGAGAAGGTGTGTCCAAACTTTTGGTTTGTACTGTATATGACACAGATATTTGTAAAACATTTTGCAAACCATTCATCATTTTCCTTCCACTTCACAATTATGTGCCACTTTGTGTTGGTCTATCACATAAAATCCAAAATTTGGTTGTAACATGACAAAATGTGGAAACTTTCAAGGGGTATGAATACCTTTTCAAGGAACCTATAGTGAGAGATTCTACAGAAAAACGACACAAAAGAAAGCATTTAGGCCATCTTTCTCCAGCTACTTTTTAATTCTCTTTTGTAAATTTGTAAAATGACAAACTATTTTCAATAAAACTTTTCTTTACATCCCCACAGCATTTGCCGTTTTTCTTTTTCCTTTTAATTTGTTTCCATTCTGCCAAGTTTCCCACTCCCTTTTCAACCCCCATGTCTCAGTTATGTTATGAACACGTAAAGGGATAATAGGTCATGGATCATGGCAAGATCATGTGAGGAAACGCTCCCCAAAAATAAAAGGGTAATATAGCAATAGTTCTTTTTCCTTCCCTTAAGGTTATGCAACATTACTGATAGCCCTTTGGTTGAAGATAAGGTCTGTATTCCACTTGTACTGGATTGTCAGGCTTCATAAATGTATAATGATTTTTGGTCATATTGCCATATTCCAACGATTTTGGATATGCTATAAAACTAAATGATTGTTTATATATACAGACAAGACAAAAAAATAAAAAATTGAACCGTTCTAGGTTAACCTGAACAAGCTGTACAAATATATGCTGTAAATTTGTAAAGTTACAAACCACCTGTAGGGGGTGCTAAATATACATATATTTCCTCTTGTGCAAGACACAGCACACTCTTACTTACCAACTTTCTCTGTTGGGATCCAGCATCTTTTTCCCGAATCTGAGGACCTGAGCGATCTCTCTGCAACATTATTAGCTGACCAGCTAGGTTCAGCATTATGCTTTCTGCATCACAAGCCTGAGATAAAAGAAAAAAAACACGATCATTCTATAACTATGCTGCGTTGATACAAAAGCAAACAAAACACAGTGACAAATAAAAAATAAAAAAAACAAGCACACAATGGTTAAAACGCTTAATAAATCTAGGGGTAGGAGAATACAGTGTACTACTTTATTTCCCGCTCATTTAGGCTTTCTTCATGCTGCGTCCCTCAAAGCTCTTTCTCTAAGGCAAAGTTTCTCAACTCAAGTACCCCCAACAGGTCATGTTTTCAGGCTTTCCATTATTTTGCACTGGTGATTTTAACAGTTTCACTGCCTTAGTAATTACCACAGCCGTTACATCGGAGTGAAATCCTGAAAACATGACCTGTTGGAGGTACTTTAGGACTGGAGTTGAAAAACACTGCTCTAAGGCACTCCAGTGGTTGCACTCTATCATCATCATATACAATGTGGGGCCTATAGTCCTACATGTACATGAGGACAGCGAGCGTCCACCCACAACCCAGACTGTGGGAGAGACGTGAAGAGGGCCTGCGGCTGGGGATAGAGGAATGAGGCAAGTATTACAGCCGTTCCCTCTACCCACAAGACTTAACAAGCATTTAAAGTGGTTAAAGTGGTTACAAACTAGATTAAGGCTTGCCTGTAGGTCCAAGAAATATGCGCTGTAGACAGCGAGGTGCAGAGTATGCCACTGCTAACGGCGATATGTTGTTAGTGGCGGCTCCCGTGCGCATGCGCGGGAGTTATGGCATCGCTGCTCCGGTGCTGTGAGTGGCCGGAGCAGCGATACCCGGAAGAAGATGGATGCTCCGTGCTACAGTGGACAGCGGTGACATCGCTGGATGCATAGTATACTATGCTTTACCTTTGCAGGGAGACAAAGAGGAAGTAAACCCATCAGGCTTCAATTCCTCTTTAACAATCGGCAATTGGGGGGGGGGGGGGGGGGGTGTTTTCTTTCTTTTTATTTTTAAACAAATCTTGTAGCTTAGGTTCAACCATTTCACTGTATACCCTTTTACGGACTAGAATTTTTTTATTTATTTTTTTATTTAGCCATTTACCTTACCAATAACTTTTTAATTACTTAAAGCCACTGATTTAATGATTTCCCAAAACAGTTACATTTAGGGCATGCCGTGAATGATAACAGTCACACTTGCTTGTTCTATCAACTAAACTGTCAAGCAATCAAATGGCTGTTGTCCTAATGCATCACATGTGCCAAAGAAAAAAGGGAATATATGGGACTTTGAATGAGACGCAACGGGGAATATAGTGCCTCCATCCCTGGTTGCTAAAGGAAAAAAGAGGGGCAGCATCATGTCACCTGCAGATGAAACAGAGGTTAAAATGCCAGTTTCCTTGGCTGTAAGGCCCCATTCATATGTCCATAAAAAATAAATAAAAAAATCTGAACGCAGCTGCATTGTTTTCAAAGGATGCATTCACACAAATGCGTACAGATGCACTGCCTTCAGATCCGTAACACAAAATCCAAAAAAAAATCTGCGTCTGAGGACATGTGTATACATGTATATTCTTGAAAAAAAAAGTACAGAACAGAACATTATTTATGCATTAAAAAAACAGATCTATTTACTGATCATTACACCGTAACTTTTGTTCCGTGCCTTAATGAAATAAATATTTTACTAAAATTATATAAAACTTTCTGTGAGCCTCCACTAACAATAATAAACCACTAAACCCTCTTTGAATCAGCTGTAAGTGGTAAACATGTCTCAAACCCTGTAAAAGTACTAAAATCGCATTGAAAACACTGCACCACCAAAAGTGGTAAGCAAAAAGCCTAACCTCTACACCCTGAAGAACCCTGTAGTGCAGGGATATGCAATTAGCGGACCTCCAGCTGTTGCAGAACTACAAGTCCCATGAGGCAGAGCAAGACTCTGACAGCCACAAGCATGACACCCAGAGGCAGAGCATGATGGGACTTGTAGTTTGGCAACAGCTGGAGGTCCGCTAATTGCATATCCTTGCTGTAGTGGGTTCCAAAGCGTGTATTAACCAAGCTTAACAGCAAGATCACACACCTTAAGGTGAGACTTCATTACATGGGGGGGGGGGGGGGGGGGGCACCTGAGAGAACACAGCATCTAATTATCGCATCACTTTCACAGCATACCGAACCGCATGGAGTGTGGAGCACCTGTAAATTGGATCAATTTGAACTTTGCACGGTGCACTTAAGCACTTTTTTATAATTCCAGTATTTGGATCTATTTAGATTTCCACTGACTTATTTGCTTTAATATTTGTTATCACTATATGAATGCACAGTGTCACTTTATTATTTGGCTATTAAGCACATATCTTTTTATATATTTTCATTATATATGTTATACATTATTATTACCACAGTGTAGAGGATATATTTTTACCAGTTCAGAGGCTTTTTGCTTATACCTTTGATAGCACAGTGTTTTCAATGCGATTTTAGTAAATATCTTACATCTGTGTTATGGCTACCTGAATGAGGTCTTAAAGTGGTTGTAAACATCAGACATAAAATATGAAGAAAACGCATCCTGCTACAGTGTGTACTCGTCTCAATTAAGAGAACTCATTTCTGTCCGATACTACATTCCTCTGTTATCAGCCAGAATTATGTCTGACATTTTTTCCTGACACCAAGAGAAAAATGGTGACAGAGGAGGGACCTCTTGCAAATGGAAAGCCTTATATTTGTGTGTGCTGTGTGACTCTTATCTCCAATCAGCTTTCAGAGCTCTCCTCACTGAGTCCTGCAGATTGTAATGTTAGCTCTCCACTCCCTTTTTTTTGAACTCTCAGAAAACCTTTATAAATGCAGCACTTTGAATGGATGTAGAGAAGAGAAGATTGCACTGAGGATAGTTACTTCCTAGGCACATGTAAAGGGTTCACAACCACTTTAAGGACGGAAGGGTTTAGGTCAGCTGAAGGATAAATAATTACATATAATATGTTTTTTGCACTGACCATAAAATCTCTTTCTTGGAGTTTATTAAGGGACACAGGATCAGAAGTAATTCTGAGAATTGTGTTATACTGCCTACAGGTAGAATTGGACACTGGCAAACAAAAAAAGCCATTTGCCAGTCAGGTATAATTCCTTCTACTCCCATCGTACTTTAATATTGTAGTAAAATCATTGTTAGATTACATACCAAACACAGAGGGTTTAGACCTATGTCCTTTAAAGAAATCCAAGAAAAAAAAATGTTACGGTAAAACACAAAATCCTGTTTTGTCATTTCAGTAAGGGGACACAGAATCAGAAGTACCATATTTATCAGCGTATAATGCCGCGTACACACGAGCGGATTGTATGGCGTACTTAGTCCATCATACAATCCGACGGACAATCCGTCGTAGTTTCCACTGAACGGATTTGCCTACACACGGATACACAAACAGTCCGTCGAAAGCTTGCACGATGACGTGTACAGCACGTACGACGGGACTAGAAATAGGAAGTCCAAGACACAGCAAAGCACCCTTCCACCGTGTAAATCCTTTCTGGGCATGTGCCATTCTTAGTCCGTCGAACTAGCATACTGACGACCGTATTGTCCGCTGAAACCAAAGTACGACGGACAGATTTTTGGAAAAACCGAAATTCTTAGTACTCCGGACTGCACGCTGAAAAAGTCAGCTGAAGCCCACACACGAGCGGATTGTCCGCTGAAATGTGTTTCAACGGACTAAGTACGTCAAACAGTTCGACCGTGTGTACGCGGCATAACACGCACTTTTTACATTCGGTCGTCCAAGTATGCTGCAATAGGAATGTCCTGTCAGAGTAGTTAAGCTTGTACTAGAGCCAGTACCTTGGTGAACACTTGGGTGCAGAAGACAGACCAAACAGAAGGGATACAAACTGGTAGTGTTGTGGAGGGAGGGAAGCTATGGCAGACTTGGTGGATTCCATGCAAAGTTTTTGGAAGCGAATAAAGACATTTTATTTTATTTTTTTTTTTAGATTTAAGATGTGGAAAATGCCCCCTTTCGATTTGGGAACAGTGAACAAGTTTGAGTAAAAGCCTTGAAACCTTCTTTGCCACTGAAACATTGACTTAAGAGATCTTAAAGAGCAGCATCAAGGTCTACTAGTGTGTGCAGAGGCACAGGTAGAATGGACAACATGAAGCAGGGTGGAGACAGATTGAAGAAAGCGGTGTAATCAGGTGTCTGCACAGGATAACAGATGTCCCCGTGCCATGAAAAGTGGGGGTGTTCCTTTATGCTGAAGGCATGTCCACATGTTTGCAGTTAAACTAGGATTTAGTCTTCTAAGCTTTCTTCTGCTGGGGTAGAGAAGTATTTACCTGCAAGTGAAATCTTTGATAAAGGGGTCCAAGGCAGCCCAGAAGAGAGGTTTACCCATGAAAGGTATGCACATCTAATGCTTTTTACAAGTCTCTTCTGCAAATCAACATTTCAACTCCAGAGTTCCCCGCATGTTCACTGACAGAAGACTCATACATGTAATAGCACAGGAAATACATACTGTGTCCACTCAGTTTAGGACTGCCAGCATGAGCTTTAAGGGCTATACAAACAGGGGACCAGTGAAACTGGAAGCTGGATTCCTGTCAATGCATTTAGTGGATTCTCCTAATGTTTGACAAATTATCATCAACAGGCGTTTGAAAGAATCTTCTAATGTTTATCTATAGGATTCTTAAACACTGGCATATACTCTACAGCAGCTTTTTTTAAACCAGGGTGCCCAGGAACCCTGGGGTGCCTTCAGGTTTCTTCAGGGGTGCCTTGGCAAAATACCTACAAATTCCTCAAAAAATTGTATACAAGCCAGTGGGTGGATCAAGCATTCTAATAACCAATGGCATAACTGATCAATAAGGAAAATATTGGGTGTCTGCACTGCACTGTCCTTGGCTGCCCCTCTCTGCCAGCACTGGCTTCACATTAGCTGAATACAGTGCCTTGAAGAAGTATTCATACCCCTTGAAATTTTCCACATTTTGTCATGTTACAACCAAAAAATTCTATGTATTTTATTAGAATTTTATGTGATAGACCAACACAAAGTGGCAAAAAATTGTGAAGTGGAAGGGGAATGATAAATGGTTTTGTTTTCAAAATGTTTTACAAATAAATGTGTGAAAAGTGTGACGTGCATTTGAATTTAGCCCCCCCCCAGTCAATACTTTGTAGAACCACCTTTCACTGTAATTACAGCTGTAGTCTTTTTGGTACGTCTCTACCAGCTTTGCAAATCTAAGTGACATTTTTGCCCATTCTTTGCTCAAGCACTGTCAGATTGGATTGAGAGCGTCTGAACACAATTTTTAAGTCTTGCCACAGATTCTTATTTGGATTTAGGTCTGGACTTTGACTGGGCTAACACATGACAATGATTTGATCTAAATTCCATTGTAGCTCTGGTTGTATGTTTAGGGTTGTGGTCCTGCTTCAAGGTGATCCTCCGCTCCAGTCTCAAGTTTTTTGCAGACTAAAGCCCCATACACACTATTAGATTATCTGCTGAGTTTTTCCTTCAGATTTACCAAAACCCTGTAGTAGAAGGGCCTGCCTGATTGCATACACATTGAAACTCCTAAGGTTTGTCCTCATATTATATGGTTTTGGTAAATCTGAAGGAAAAACTCAGCAGATAATCTGATAGTGTGTATGGGGCTTAACAGGTTTTCTTATAAGATTGCCCTATATTTTGCGCCTCCATCTTCCCATCAACTCTGACCAGCTTCCTTGTTCCTGCTGAAGAAAAGCATCCCCACAACATGATGCTGCCACCACCATGTTTCACTGTGGAAATGATGTGTTTAGAGTGAGTGATGCACAGTGTTAGTTTTCCGCCACACGATGTTTTGCTTTTAGGCCAAAAAGTTCAATCTGACCACAGCACCGCCTTCTACATTTGCAGTGTTCTCCACATGTTTTTTTCGCAAACTGCAAATGGGACTTCTTATGGCTTTCTTCTTGTCACTCTTCCATAAAGGCCACATTTGTGGAATGCATGACTAAGACCCCTTTCACACTGGGGCGTTTTTCAGGCGTTTTTCATGCGCTTTAGCGTTAAAAAAAGCACCTGAAAGAAGCTGCAACTGCAATCCCAATGTAAAAGCCCGAGTGCTTTCACACCAAGATCCCTTTCACAAAGGCCACATTTGTGGAATGCATGACTAAGACCCCTTTCACACTGGGGCGTTTTTCAGGCGTTTTTCATGCGCTTTAGCGTTAAAAAAAGCACCTGAAAGAAGCTGCAACTGCAATCCCAATGTAAAAGCCCGAGTGCTTTCACACCAAGATCCCTTTCACACTGGGGCATTTTTCAGGCCCTTTAGCGTTAAAAAAAGCGCCTGAAAGAAGCTGCAACTGCAATCCCAATGTAAAAGCCCGAGTGCTTTCACACTGAGGCGCTGCGCTGGCAGAGCGTCAAAAAAAGTCCTGCAAGCAGCTTCTTTGCAGCGCTTTTGGAGTGGTGAATACAACGCTCCTAAAAACGCCCCTTCCCATTGAAATCAATGGGAAGCGCTTGTAAAACGCCCGAAAAACGCCTGAAAAACGCTATTGGCAGCAGCGTTTTGTGGGCGCTTTTAACCCTTTATTTTGCCACTAGCAGGGGTTAAAAGCGCCCCAATAACGCTCGAAAAACGCTGGTAAAGCGCTGCTAGTTTAAGCTGCGTTTTTCAGGCGCTGACATTTCACATTGGGACTGCAGATGAGGCTTCTTTCAAGCGCTTTACAGGCGCTTTTTTTTAACGCTAAAGCGCTTGAAAAACGCCTGAAAAACGCCCCAGTGTGAAAGGGGTCTAAGTTTTCCTGTGGACAGATTCTCCCACCTGAGCTATGGATCTCTGCAGCTCCTCCAGAGTTACCATGCTTTGCTGCTTCTCTGACGAATGCTCTCCTTGCCTGGCCTGTCAGTTTAGGTGGACGGACATTTCTTGGTAGGTTTGCAATTATGCCATACGCTTTCCATTTTCGGATGATGGATTGATGAACAGTGCTCCGCGAGATGCTCAAAGCTTGGGATATTTTTTATAACTTAAAGGGGTTGTAAAGGTAAATGTTTTTTCACCTTAATGAATTCTATGCATTAAGGTGAAAAAAACATCTGACAGTGCCTGCGCCCCCAGCCCCCCCCCCCCGTTTTACTTACCTCACCCCTCAAAAATCCTGCGCTCGCCCCCGATGTCCTTTCCACCGTTCAGCCTGGCCGCTGATTGGCTGGAGTGGATGGATGGGTGGAAAGCAGCGCAGCCATTGGCTCACGCTGCTGTCAATCACATCCACTGACGCGGAGCGCCGGGGCCGTGTGATACAGCCAGCGGCTATCACGGGAGCGCGCCCGCAGATGCTTCTCACCATGCGAGGGAGCTCGCATGAACGTGAGAAGCACCTGCAGGAGGAAGCCGAGACAGCCGCCGAGGGACCCCAGAAGAGCAGGTTCGGGGCCACTCTGTGCAAAACGAGCTGCACAGTGGAGACAAGTATAACATGTTTGTTATTAAAAAAAAAAAAAATTCCACTTTACAATCCCTTTAACCCTGCTTTAAACGTCTCCACAACTTTATCCCTGACCTGTCTGGTGTGTTCCTTGGCCTTCATGATGTATAGAGGTCGACCGATATGGGTTTTTCTCTGGCCAATGCCGATATTTAGAAATCATGGCGGCCGATAGCCGATATATGATGCCGATTTTTTTGGGCCGATATGTTAGGCCGATTTTTTTTTTTTTAATCCCCCTTGATCTCATAAAATCTAACACACCTTTCCCACTGGGACATTTTTCAGGCGCTTTTGGGCTAAAAATAGCGCCTGTAAAGTGCCTGCAAAACGTCTCCCCTGCAGTCTGTGTGAAAGACAGAATGCTTTCACACTGAGTGCCCGTTCACACAGGGGCGACACGACTTGCAGCGCGACTCACAGACGCAACCTGCACACGACTTCAGCAGCGACTTGCAAAACGACGACTGTATAGAAGTCAATGCAAGTCGCCTGAAGTCGCCCCAAAAATAGTACAGGGACCTTTTTCTAAGTCGGAGCGACCTGTTAGTCGCTCCTATTAGAACGGTTCCATAGTACAGAACAGAGCGCGAATTGTCAGGCGACTAGGTCGCCTGACAAGTCGCAGTAGTGTGAACGGGCACTAAGGTGATGCGCTGGCAGGATCTTAAAAAAAAAGTCCTGCAAGCAGCACGTTTGGAGTGGTGTATACCGCTCCTCCACCACTCCTGCCCATTGATATGAATGGGCACCACTGCCGAAGCGCATGCAATGCGATTTGGCAGCGGTGCTTCACGGGCGCATTTAACCTCTTCCTCGGCCGCTAGCTGGGTTTTATGTGCCCCACTAGCAGCCAAATAGCGCCGCTAAAATGATGGTAAAGAGCCGCTAAAACTTGCAGCGTTTTACCATCAACGCCTGCCCGCTCCAGTGTGAAAGCGGCCTTCATAAGTGATACAGAAGATTTCTTACATTTAAACATTTATTAAACAAAACAAACCTCCAGTTTACTTGTATGTATGATTTAGATTTTAAAAAAAAAAAAAAAAACGGTAGTCAAAACTTTTGGACGAAAAAAAAAAATGGGCCAACGTTACTGTTTTTACATTTTTTTTTTTTAAATAGTGTATTTTTTTCCCCAAAAAATGACATAAAATATTGCAACAGCCGCTATTTTATTCCCTAGGATCTCTGCTAAAAAAAATATATATAATTTTTGGGGGGTCTAAGTGATTTTCTGGCAGAAAATACAGGATTTTTACTTGTAAGAAACAAGTGTCAGAAAAGATTTAGTCTTTAAATGGTTAAACTGAGAACTTCTACACACTGAGATGAGTTCATTCATTGAAGTGTAAACATTGTATCTTTCTGTTCTTTTCTTGGCAGGCTGCCCAGAGAGGAGGAAAGTCGTTTCTATGAGGACTCAGGCAACTTACACTGACTTCTATTACAGAAGTCTTTCCAAGTCCTGCTGTTCTAAATCTGCCTTTTTATCAGCACAATCGGCCGATGCCGATTAATTAAAAAACGGCAAATATCGGCCGATATATCGCCCGGCCGATATATCGGTCGACCTCTAATGCTGTATGTTCACTAAGATTCTCTAACAAACCTCTGAGTGCTTCACAGAATAGCTGTATTTATACTGAGATCAAATTACACACAGATGGACTCTATTTACTAATTAGGTGACTTCTGTAGGTAGATTTTAGTTAGGGGTATCAGAGTAAAGGGGGCTGAATACAAATGCACGCCACACTTTTCAGATATTTGTAAACCATTTGGAAAACCATTTATCATTTTCCTTCCACGTCACAATTATGTGCCAATAAGTTTTTGTTGGTCTATCTCGCAAAATCTCAATAAAATACATTTATGTTTTTGGTTGGTTGAAAAAAACGTGGAACATTTCAAGGGGTATGAATACTATTTCAAGGCACTGTAAGTGAGGGAAACAGAGGGAGAAGAGAAACATTGGAACACTAGTTCAGTACCATAGTGCAAAGGGGTATTTGTTTTGGAAGAATAAATCATCTCCAACATTGAGTGTCCTACACGTGTGAATGTTGCTACATTATGTAAAACTACTAGTCTATATTTTTAAAGTTTAGAATGGGGGGTGACCCAAGATTGTGCAGAATTTTAAAAGGTGCCTTGAACGAAAAAAGGTTGGAGAAACACTGCTCTACAGTAAGTCATTGCTTTAGTAGAATGGGACCTTGCCAAGTCTATGTTATGAATGACCCACTTCTTAATACAGGACTCCTCAAATGGATTCTGGGACTTCAAGGAATCCCAGTTGGGCAACAGCACTAGTAGAAGCTACAGGCCACTCCTATTTCCAGAGTGCCATGTACCTCATCAAGAAGAGCCAAAATGTTCTCTCCAAGCCTGGGCGCTATAGCAGCTGCTTGCTACTATACAGGGGAAACACCATCTGGCAGAGATTGTGGAGTCTCTGTCACATAGAGCCCTCATATTGCAATGCTTGTCAAGGGCAACTTAGCTTTGATTGCATGAGGTAAAAACCTTGAGTACTCACGAACTGGCCACTGGAGGCAGGAGAAGTTCAAAGAGAAGGTCACGGTATATCACAAAAAAGGACTAGTTGAAGTGGAACTGCATGTCTCTTGCGATTAGAAGCATTGGCAGGAAGGTGTTGCTCGACACTGAATGATGGGAATAGTGTGTGGAGTGCAATTGTGCAACACTCCAGCTAGTGACGCATTCAATTCTAAACCCTTACCGTGGAAAACAATGGAAAGTTAAGGTAATAACAACAAGTTCCAATAAGTCTAATGAAGTTTTGATTGAAGAAAAATATTGAAAAATTAAAAAATGGCTAGCAATAACATAATTTTCTTTTTTTTGTAGAGAAAAGACTTCAATATAACTATAACTTATAGGACACTATTAAAAAAAAAAAAAAAAAAAAAAAAAACGGAGGCATTCTGGGTGTGGGAGGGGTTATACCAGGCCGGTCACTGTTAGGCACCATTCACACATCTAGCAAGAGCAGAGCTTCGTGCTTTTAGCATGTTTTCAGAGCTGCATCATTAATTGTAATGGGCTGCTGTGCTCCGAAAACATGCCAATGTAGCTCCTGTACCTTTTATGGAGCCAACTTTAGAGCGTTTGTTGTGCGTTTTGTCATGTGACAAAATGCCTGTTTTCTTGCAGATCTGGGGTGCCACATTAATGGCACCCAAAGGCTCATTGCGTGTTCTGTGGTAATTTTAACATACTCTAGAATTGCGCAATTCTGCTGGTGATTTTAGCAAGCCCAGATATAAAACAGGACCTTATTTTAGTTTGACAGCATTCTAATCTCTGTGGCAATATAACCCATGTCTTTGACTTTTGTGTCCATCATTGAATAAGAAATAAAAGTTACTTAAGTTGAATAAATTGATTTAGCATTTGTAATATTTAGACGGAATAAAGGTGGATAAAGCACCTGGCCCTGATGGCATCCACCCACGGATCCTAAAAGAATTGAGCTCTGTAATTTCAGAGCCATTGTATCGAATTTTTAGGGACTCGTTAATGACGGGAATAGTACCACTGGATTGGCGCAGGGCCAATGTGGTGCCTATATTTAAAAAGGGATCAAAGTCTTTACCAAGTAACTATAGACCTGTTAGCTTAACTTCTATAGCTGGGAAGATACTGGAGCGTTTAATAAAAGACCACATCAACGAGTTCTTGCTGAACAAAAACACTTTAAGCAACAGACAGCATGGATTCATGAAAGACAGAAGTTGTCAGACAAATCGGATTTCTTTTTATGAGAAGGTAAGCAAAACCTTGGACAGAGGGGTAGCGGTGGATGTGGTATACTTGGATTTTGCAAAAGCGTTCGCTACAGTTCCGCACACACGGCTCATGTGTAAGGTAAAGTCTACAGGTTTGGAAATATCAGTTTGTAAACGGATAGAAAACTGGCTAAAAGACAGAATTCAGAGAGTAGTGATGAATGATTCTTACTCTGAATGGTCTAAGGTTATCAGTGGTGTACCCCAAGGTTCAGTGCTGGGACCCTTACTTTTTAACATCTTTATAAATGATATTGGGTCTGGGATCAAAAGTAACATTTCTGTCTTTGCAGATGACACCAAGCTATGCAGTGGAATAACGTCCTTACAGGATGTCTCCAATTTACAAGCCGACCTCAATGCTCTGTCTAATTGGGCGACTATGTGGCAGATGAGGTTTAATGTTGATAAATGTAAAGTTATGCACTTGGGGGCTAAGAATATGCATGCATCATACATGCTAGGGGGAGTACAACTGGGGGAATCCATAGTGGAGAAGGATCTGGGGGTTTTGGTAGATCATAAGCTCAATAACATGCAATGCCAAGCTGCTGTTTCCAAAGCGAGCAAAGTCCTTTCTTGTATTAAGAGAGGTATGGACTCCAGAGAGAGAGAGAGAGAGAGAGAGCTATAAATTTTGCCCCTGTACAAATCATTAGTAAGACCTCACCTGGAATATGCAGTTCAGTTTTGGGCACCAGTTCTCAAAGGATATCGGGGAACTGGAGAAAGTGCAGAGAAGGGCAACCAAACTGATAAGAGGCATGGAGGAGCTCAGCTATGAGGAGAGATTAGAGGAACTAAATTTATTCACACTTGAGAAGAGGAGAATAAGGGGGGATATGATCAACATGTTCAAATATATTAGGGGTCCATATAGTGAACTTGGTGTTGAGTTATTCTCTGTACGGTCAACCCAGAGGACACGGGGGCACTCTTTACGTCTAGAGGAAAAGAGATTTCATCTTCAAGTACGGAAAGGTTTCTTCACAGTTAGAGCTGTGAAAATGTGGAATAGACTCCCGTCAGAGGTGGTTCTGGCCAGCTCAGTAGATTGCTTTAAGAAAGGCCTGGATACTTTCCTGAATGTACATAATATAACTGGGTATTAACATAGGTAAAGTTGATCCAGGGAAAATCCGATTGCCTCTTGGGGGATCAGGAAGGAATTTTTTTCCCCTGCTGTAGCAAATTGGAGCATGCTCTGCTGGGGTTTATTTCACCTTCCTCTGGATCAATTGTGGGCATAAAATTGGGTGTATTGGATTGTACGATTATTTTTTATTTTATTTATTTGTTTTTAAGGTTGAACTGGATGGACTTGTGTCTTTTTTTAACCTGACTAACCATGTAACAGGTCTCTGTAACAGGTCTCCTGAATCTGGAAACATCACTAATTAAAGACGTACTAAATGATAGACATTACACAATTCAACCAACATAAATACCCTATAGCACTCACTGTTGTGATTATTAAGGTAACAATTAAAAGGAAAAAAAAAAAAAAAATTATAAAAAGACACAACCTGATCTTACTTATGGCACCATACCTGTTGAGGCATTTTTAATGAAATACCAGTTTCTGTTCTCACCGAAGTTAAGGTAACTGACACCACAAGAGATGGGTGAGGTATGTACCGAGACATGGACACCTCCTGGAGGACTTGTAAACACACTGAAGGATTTGGCCTGTAGAAGATTAGATGAACAAATATGTAAATATGTAGGAGGGTGTCACAGTCAACTAGTCACAGGAAAACCAAAAACACAAATATACAAGCATTACAGTTTACATAAAATATTCACAAATAATAATAAAAATCAAATAAATTTGATATATACAGCGGGTAAAATAACTATTGAACACATTACTATTTTTCTAGGTAAATAGATTTCTAGAAAGGTGCTATTGACATGCAATTTTCAACACATCAGTAACACATGCATTCCATGTAGGGCTGCAACTAACGATTATTTTCATAATCGATTAGTTGGCCGATTGCTGTTTAGATTAATCGGTTAATAACCTTAAAAAAAAGGCAATTTATTCTTAAATATCTCTATGCCGTAGTAAATATAAATAACCAACTATATGGTTAGGGAGCAAAATATCTAATCCACTCTGAGAATAACAGACAGAAGAGATATACTGTATATACTATTAGAGGAGAGAGATAATGTATATACCAGTACTATTAGAAGAGATACTGTATATACTATTAGAGGCTATATACTGTATATATATATATATATATATATATATATATATATATATATATATATTAGAGGAGAGATATAATGTATATACTATTAGAGGGGATATACTGTATAAACTATTAGCAGAGATATACCGTATATACTATTAGAGGAATTATATATAGTGTATATACTATTAGAGGAGAGATGTACTATTAAAGGGTCAATCTAGTAAATATCATCAGACTCATTAACTTTAACCCCATTTTGTTACTGCCCGATTAATCGATTATGAAAATGGTAATCGATTAATTTCATAATCGATTAGTTGTTTCAGCCCTAATTCCATGCATATAAAAAAACCTCAAAACAAATAAGTTCAGAAATGGTTGTGTTTAAAAAGAATGAAATGACACAGGGAAAAAGTATTCAACACGCTAATCGAAATGTATTTAATACTTTGTACAAAATCCAATGTTGGTAATGACCGCTTCAAGACACCTCCTGTATGGAGAAACTAGCTGCATGCATTGCTCAGGTGTGATTATGGCCCATTCTTCCACACATTCTTCAAATCTTGAAGGTTCCGTGGGCTTCTTCTATGAACTCTGATCTTTCGTTCTTTCCATTGATTTTCTATAGTCAGTTGATTGGCTGGGCCATCCCAACAGCTTTATTTTCTTTCTTTGAAACCAATGGAGTTTCCTTGGCTTTGTGTTTGGGATCGCTACATTGCTGAAATAACCACCCTCGTTTTAGCTTCATCATTCTGGTAGATGGCAGCAGATTTTTATCAAGAATGTCTTGTACATACATACATTTTTCCATTCATCCTTCCTTGATATGAAGTTTGCCAGTACCATATGCTAAAAAACTTCCCCAACATGATGTTCCCACCTCCAAACTTTACTGTTGGTATGGGGGTGTTTTTGGCGTGATGTGCAGTGCCATTTGACCTCCAAACATGGTGTGTATTATTGCATCCAGAGTTCAATTTTGGTCTCATATGACCAGACTATATTCTCCCATTATTTCACAGACTTTTCTAAATGTTGTGTGCAAACTATAAACAAGTTTTAACATGCTTTTCAATCAGCAATTGAGTCTTGTGTGGTGAGCATGCATACAGGCCATGGCAGTTGAGTGCATTACTTATTGTTTTCTTTGAAACAATTGTACCTGCTAATTCCAAGTCTTTCTGAAGCTCTCCACAAGTAGGCCTTGGCTCTTGGACAACACTTCTGATAATTCTTTGCACTCCTCTTTCAGTTATCTTGCGAAGAGCACCTGGTCATGGTATGTGGAAATTATGTTCTTCAAACTTCTGCATTATGGTGCTTACTGGAACATTCAGAAATCCTTCTGTAACCAATGGTATCAGTATGTTTTGCAACAATGTCGCTTTTACCCATCATGAAATGTGACACCTTGGTAAAAAGACACCTTTTTATATGCCATCAGTTCAGACTGAACCAGCTGATATTAATTTGTACTGACAAGGGGCAGGATTGCTTTGCAATTACTGACAGATTTCAGCTGGTGTGTTGGCTGTCCATGCCTTTTTGCACCTCTATTTCTTCATACATTCAATTCTTTTTCCCTGTGTAATTCCATTTTATTATACATTTTATCATACATAACTTCTGAACATATTTGTTTTGGTTTCTTTGTATGCATGGTTTGTTACCAACATGTGGTGAAAATGTCATGTCAATAGCACCTTTAGAAATCTATTTACTCAGAAAAATGGTTACATGTTCAATAACTTATTTTAACTGCTGTATTAGAAATGTGTATAAAGCACCCTTTACAGGCATAACATGTATACCCTACAATAGCACTCTTTGATGAACAGTAATGACATTTTACCAGGCTCAGAACAATGGTCTTCTCTTACATTATAAGGAGCAACAACTCCAAAGGCAGCAGCAAAAACCATACAATTCTTCAGAAATATTTTAAGGATTTTCATAGGACACACAAAAATGGACTTGGGGTGTTAACCATTCCCTACATTATTTACACCTTTAGATATACTTGTAACCAGTATGTATATGTATCGGGTACTTTGAGAGCTCTCCATTTCAGTTTCTCAGTTTGTACACCGATTGAGGCCTCTAAATGGTGAAGAGCAGATTTGGGAATTAGACAGAGATATTATAGATTTTGGTGCATCTATGACCTTTTATGTCTGTGTATGATGCTTTAGGCCACAATTTCCCACCTATATCTTAAAAAAAAAAAAAAAACAGTAACCTTTAGCAGGTTATAATTAACCACAGATGCCATCACTAGACCACAAAGAAAGGACTTTAAGGGTAAGTTCACCTTTGTACACCCCCCCCCCCCCCCCCCAATTCCATCTTCCCTATACACCAATATAGCATTCATGTACTTTTTTTGCAAAAATATCAAAGCTTTCCATTAAATCTACAGTCACTTACTTTTTTTGTCCTAATCCACGTTTCCAGACATTTCCATGAGTAATGTCTTCTTCCTGATCAGACTTTAGGTCATGACACAGGAAGGAGTTGACCAGCTGACCTCATTAGCACACACCCTGCATCATCCAACCTTCCATTCCCAGTCCACGTTTTTTAAATGAAATGCAAAAAATCAGTGATCACCCTTCTCACTAAATACACAATCAGATTGCATAGTGTATGACCATCTTTATACAAGTACATAGGAGGGAGTGGACAAAAACACTCAGCTGTCAAGCCCCCTTTCGCAACCCTGCATAGCGGGAACTCTCATTCCCACATGCATTTTATATATTTTTTTCCAGCGAGGGGGAGTCATTTTGGAGCATTTTTACTCCTCACACATAGGGCAGCCCATCCACCCGAATAGGCTGCCCTACACACAGCAGTCGCACCAAAGAAGCTTCAGAACTATTTGTTAGAGTGGAGCGTTTTTTACTGCGACTTTTGGTGCAGGGCATTTCTGAAATGCAAGCAAATGCACAGATGTGAATGGAGCCTCGTTGTTCTTATGTTATCCCACCAATTTCACTTTCAAACCCCAATCACATCTAGCATAGTGGGAGCGCACATTTTGTGACAAGCATAGGGCAGCCTGTTGATGTTAATTGGCTGCACTACATGTGGTTAATGGGACATTATGATGTTTTGTGGGTTATGTGTTTTTACTGTGCGTTTTATAGCATTTGCCCCTCGTTATTTTCACATGGCAAAATGTGTTTGCTTCTGTGTTTGGTGTGCAGTAAACCATTAATGGCACTGAAAGCCCAACTAGTAATGTTAGGTGTAGAAACATGGCCATACACTATGCAATCTGATTGTATATTTTGTATTTAGTAAGAAGGGTGATCACTGATTGCATTTCATTTAAAAAAATGTGCACTTGGGAATGGAAGGGTGGATGATGCAGGGTGTGTGCTAATGAGGTCAGCTCCTTCCTGTGTCATGACCTAAAGTCTGATCAGAAAGAAGACATTACTAATGGAAACGTCTGGAAACGTTGATTAGGACAAGAAAAGTACGTGTACAAAAGGTAAACTTACCCTTTATGTTCAAAGGGCACCTTCCATTACACAACATGAATATGGATTCTCGCAACAATATTGATGCTACTTCTGGAATCTGCAAATTGCTGCTCTTGTGTGGCATACAAAGGCCATCACAGATGAGTATTAATAAATGCAAAAATTTTTACTGAACAAGGAGGTATGCTAATAGAGACTGGAGAACAAGGAAACATGCAAGATCCCTCTGTTTAGTATCAATAAGTTGTAGAGCGCACAGAGGACAATCTTCAAACTACATACGAAAAAGGAGCTGGAACATGCAAAGCAACAAGGAATCAAAACATCCGCATAACACTTTCTTATAGCCCAGATCCAAAAAACATATTTGTTAGCCAATGATCAGTTAAGCACAACATAAATGAAACAAATTATTCACTGTAAGAGAGACTTTATTGAGCCCTAGTTCACACTTATGCGTTGCGGGAAACGCAGTGAATCCTGTGCATTTCGCACAACACATTGCATTCACATGGCAGCCATGCAATATTCTGTTCGTGTCAATGTTATCTTAAGGACAATTCAAGTGCGAGGGAAAAAAAAAAGGGTCCTGCACAATTTTGGTGCAGATGAGATTTAATTTAGTATGGCTGAAATCGCACCACACAGACAACACATGTGATGTGCACAGGCATGCACATCGCACAAATGTGAACCCAGGCTTACAGTGCTTGAAATGTATTTCTA
Organism: Lithobates pipiens; assembly: GCF_037356315.1. NCBI lineage: Eukaryota > Metazoa > Chordata > Amphibia > Anura > Ranidae > Lithobates > Lithobates pipiens. The sequence goes on along the minus strand of NW_027507718.1, from coordinate 41,940,546 downwards.
TTAAAATCTAAAAATCTAAATCTAAGGATATAACCTTTGTTTCCTGACTTTTTTTTATTCTGCAATGTAACAATAATCCAGAGTTTAGTAAGAATTTTGGATAAATTCTCCATTTCAAATTCATGCAGGAGTAACCATTGTTATTATAAAAGAAATCCTTGTTTTAACAAATTTTTACTAAAGGTTGAAATAAAAGCTTTGAAAAATACAAAATTGCAAATCGGTTCTCTTCTTTGTAAACTCTATGGGCTCTTATTTTGAACTCTATGGGCATTATGCTTATTAGACACCGAAACCAGAAGTGCCCGATCTGTCATTTTGGGGACTGGCATATTGCTCATCTCTGCACATGTGAGCATTTTAATGTAAAATACATATTTTAGCTGTGAATTTGCTGCACTATTGTCACCATTCTTATTTATGTGGAAACTGGCACAAATGGGAGAGTATTCACATGGGTGGGAATTTTAAAGAAGACAGAGTGATTTTGTCCTGCTGTATTTAGTCATTGGATTTGTGGGCATTATGTTTGGTAAGGTAATTCAGTATGTGGGAATTCCATTGACTTTTGTTAAGAAGTTGCTAATCATATGAGCTTACTGGCTGGCTTATACAGGTTTATTTATATGAAAGGATACACACACAGTAAGCTTAAGGCTTGCTTGATATTATAGAATTGATTAAACTACCACTTTCACTTGCAATTCATGTCATTATACCTCACTGAAAAAGTGCAACAAAAATAACTTATAAATGAAAACGTAGGAGGTACAAGTCTAGACACCGGAAATGGTCATCACTGCTGGTTAGATTACAAAAAGTTCAAGCCTATGGCTAGGCTGGGAAAGTATGGCTTTATAGCTTTAGTTTGTAGGGTAGATAGGATTTTACATAATATGTTAAAGCATTGCTGGATGGAAATTTCCTCTATGCCAAGTGTAACAGAAAACCGATGCCCATCAACACTCACCCATCAGATCTTCTTTCAATACTGTAAAGACAGATAGAGCAGTCTGCTCTAAACAGGATCATCATATCTCTGAACACGCTGAGGAGAAGAGTCTCTAGCTGCACTTTGGTCACATGTGCAAAGGCATTATCCAAGTTGGATGTACGAAGGTAAGCCCGAAGCTTAAAAAAGAAGTCCAAAATGAACAAGTGTTAAAATTATAACTTAAAATATTCCAGTGAGAAAAGAAGCATAATAAAACAGCACAGCCCCATAATTTTAGAAACCTCATTTACTGTTCGCTGCTAAAAACATTTCATAAACTCAAGCCACATATAATATAAACAAAATGTATTATCTTGTAACATCTTCTCACCTCTTCCTGATGATCATTTATATTGTAACATGCTAGAACTATGAAATCATCCCACCAAGCAAGACCTCCCGTCACTGTCATGTTCTGTTCCTAAAGAAGAATACATAAAATAAGAAGAAGCATTTTTAAGGTATAACTAAAAAGGCAAAACTTTTTTTCAGTTTTGGATAGAGTGGAGAGGGATCAGAACACCTGTCAGTTTTTATTGCTACTTCTGCCTCTGTTATGGAATTTCACCATATATGTCCTTCTTACCATTATCAAACGTAAAGGAAAATCTAAAAAGTTGGGGTTCCACCAGAAAGGAGAGGGAATCTTCCAAAGGGAACACTAGTTCTGGTGACAACTAGGAATTCTCTCACTTTGGGAGGGATTTTCTTTCACTTCTTGTTTTGGCTACAGGACAGGAATTGAAGGGAAATGTCTCCAATTTGGGACATTAGCCAAAATCCAAAACAAACAAAAAAAAAAAAAAAAAGACAGACAAGTGTTTTAACCTTTTACTCTATCCAAAATTATAAAAAAAAGTTTTGCCCTTGTTCATTTACTAGGTTCAGCTGTGGTGCAGTAAAGATGCTCTTCATGTTGTGGTCCCACATGTAGAGAAAGGAAAAGAGCAAGGAAGGAAACAAAGGAGGAAGACTGGAAGGGGAGGAAGGGAGAATGGGAGGATGAAGGTGAAAAACAAGGAAAATGAAAAAGGGGGGGGGGGGGGGGGGGGAGTAAAATGAAGGGGAAAAAAAAGGTGTAAAATGAAGGGGGGGGGGGGGGGAAGTAAAATGGAGAAAAGGGGAGAATTAGGGGATGAAAAATGGATGAAAGAATAGGGAGAAAGGGAGGGAGATTGACTTGCCTGTGTAATATTGCCAAACAGCTTCCACTTTTTGGTGACCAAAGAGTAATGTGCAAATCCAAATTTTCCAACAACAGCAACATTTTGCCCATGCTTGTCTATGGCAGAATACTGTAGAAACAAAAGAGGAGTCTGAGAGGTGAACTGCAGGCTAAGTGAAAACTGATAACTTCCATGTATGTTGACATGGTATTTGCTTAAAGTGGATCTGAACGTAGAACCTAAAACATTTATATATTCTATAGGATGTGACTAGGAATGAGCTCAGGCATGTTTGCATGGAAGTTGGCGTAGCGCTGCGCTAATAACAGGCAGTGAGACATTGCCCTGATGTGCGGCTGCAGAGATCGGCAAGGTCTCACTGCCTGTGATCAGCGCAGCTCTGCGCCGACTTCCTGGCGGGCTCTGCACGTGTTCCATGCGAACACTCCTGAGCTCATCCCTAGATGTGACACTTGGAATAGGATTTACTGATATCACTACTACGTTGTATAATGTTCTCTTTGGAAAACCTGTACCTGAGGCCATAACGTACATGTATTTCCCTGCTTGTGCTTTATTCATTCTGTGGATCTGTGCTTTCTGAAGCTCTTCTGCTGCTTGATTATTCTTCCATCAGACCCTTAATCCCTAATCAGGGGGAAGCTCTAAACACAGGAAAGCAAAGCCCTGCCCCTATCAAGATGGCTGTCTCAGGGTAGAACAGAATATGTTAGTTCAGTATTAGGAAAAAGATCAATTGCAGGGAGACCATAGGTAAATACTGGTGCTCCACCTGACTTGCCAGCAATAAAAAAAAAAAAAAAAAAAAAGGAAGAAGGGCATGCCAAGGTCAATCTCTGCCTATATGAACGTTCTCTTTAACAACCCCTGCATGTGCTTACACATGGCATGACAAATTATTTGTAAGCAGTTATAGTCAGCAAGTGGTAAAGAGAAGGCTGCAGTCTGAACGCTCCTCCATTCCTTTAATATAGTCTGTAATACCATTTAGGTAGTTTCCTGTGCATTCTATTGAGTACTTTATGTTCTGTTTTAAATTGCATTTTACTAAACTGTTAATAAATGTTTATTTCTTAATAACATTTTGCAAATAATGCCTTAAATTCTTACTATTTCTTAAAAAGTAATAACACTTTTTAAACAAAACAGATTTCAGTTGTAAATCACAGGCATTACACCAGCATCCTTTATTCATTTGTGCAAGCTCTCTTTAGTTTTTCCTAAACATTTGTGTGTGCATTCTCTAAGACTTAACCATATCATTAAATTTAAAATTTCATTTGCTGCAGCCCTTTATGAGCTCCCCCATAATTCCCCATGGTACACGATCATACTGGCTCAGCAGGTTTAAAAAGATTGAATTACAGTAGAAAGGCAACTATATAGAAGAAGGATTAACTGACCAAAAAACAATCAGCCATAGTAACCCAACCTACACTCCTAAGCTTTCAGGTCTACTTTGCAAATGTAATGTTTGTTAAAATGAAGATGCATTTTATTAGTTAATATTTTATAAATAAAATGTACATAGCACTGCAAATTACTTCCAGTGGGGTGATGGTGCGACAAAGGGTTTTATAGAAATCAAAACAGAATTTTTGGCAAACAGCCTTGTTTCATGCCTTATAAAAGTTATGACTGCTGGTTACAGGTATCATACATATCAGTTTCTTCTTCACAACAGTTTGAAACAAAAAACTATAAAAGATTAAGAAATAGTTTACTCACTCTGATTGGCCAGTTACTCTCAAGGTAAGTGCTATGTACCTAAAGAAAAAAAGAGAAATAACAAAAAGATCACAGATTTTCTTATTATTAAAAGTAAAATAAATGTATCAAAATTAAAAGAATGGTTGGGTATACTTGAACTTAATAAAATGAAATCAAGATAATAATTTTAAGCAAAACTTGTGAAACTGGATCTGCGGAGGTGCATCCAATACATTTTATTCTACAGGCAATAAATCTTTTACTGCACAATATCTTGCATGTATTTGTCAGTCAAAGAGGGAGTCCGTAACATGCAAGATTGATACCTCACACCTTGTGGTGTGACATTTCCTCTCTGCTTTCACCTTAAGGCCCCTTTCACACTTTAATGTCCGTTTTCACGAACTCCGCTTGCTTAGCAGGGATCGATCCGTTGATCCCCATTGAGCAGGCTGATGACAGGTCCGTCTATGCTCACTTTGCTGAGACGGACCTGTTAGAGCTCTCCTCTATGGGGGATCGGATGAAAACGGACCACCTGTCCATTTTAATCTGATCCGACCCTCCAGGCGGATGGAAAAATAGGGTTTCCATCCGTCTGAATTTAGCAAATGGATCGGATGTCAGCATAAAACTACACGGAACGTCTGGTCAGCCCAAAAAACAGAGGCGGACCTGAATGATCCACATGTGTGAAAGGGGCCTAAGGCTCCATTCACACATGTACAACTCCAAAGTTGTGCCGACTTTGGGGAGCAACTTTGATGCAACTTGGAAGGGCGCAACTTGGATACGACTTTTGCTTTTTGACCAGTGATAATGGACAACTGTTGCATTGTATAACATTAAAAGGTATGACTTTCATGCAACATTTAAGGGTTAACACTGAAGTCTCAAGTTGCATGAAAGTCAGATCAAAGTAGTGAATGAACTTATCTGAAGTCGCTGCAACTTTAAGTCACACATATATGAATGGTTATCATTGGAAAACATGGGGAAAGACTTGTCATGCAAATTTGATGTCCAAAGTTGCATGACAAGTCACACAAGTGTGAATGGAGCCTTCGACATGTCTAGGCTTCCTCTCAGATTTCCAAACTTCTATTGTTAGTGGTTTTCTACAAGCATTCCACTAACCCCCTCATCTCCCAATAAGAGATTACCGGTTAACAAATCTAAACCTTTACCCCTTGCCATTTATGGCAACTGGTTTATCAGCTGTATACACTGGATCAAGGGGGAAAAAAAAAAAAAAGTATATATTTGCCTTTTTTGGCTTCTGTGATTCAGGGGGTGAGGTAAATCTCATCAAACTGCCCCCCCCCCCCCTACAGTCTTAATGTAGATTGTGCATATCAGAAAAGGGCAGAAGGCCATTTAAAAGCAGAGCTTGCATTTAAGAGCAATACATTACTGCACCCGTCAACATGTCACAGTTTTTTTTTTTTTTTTTTTTTTTGATAAAAACAATTCTATATTAAACTACCAATCGTGAGCCATCTTAAAATGACCATGTCAAAACTGGAAGAAGCAGCTTTATGCTCATCTCTTGAACCAATGCAATGCTGCTCCTCACCTGTTGCAACTATTTGACATTTAGGGTGGGTCGAATATCTATTACTCACCATCCCCACCTACCACACAATGTCCTTTGAGGGAAAAAAAATGCATGTGGAGGAGCAGGTATTTTATCCAAGTGAACACAGCCTTTTCTTTTACAGGTAGTTCTTTTATTGTTGTGATTATTAGGGCACTTTAACCACTTCAGCCCCGGACCAATAAGCGATTATTGATTGGTTTGCGTACAAGTTATAGCGTTTACAAAATAGGGGATAGCTTTATGGCATTTTTATAAAAAAAAATTTTACTAGTAATTTTTATCATGACTGCAACATTATGCAACACATCGGACATTTTTGACACATTTTTGGGACCATTGTCATTTATACAGCAATCACTGCTATACAAATGCACTGATTCCTGTGTAAATGACACTGGCAGTGAAGGGGTTAACCAGTGGGTGGCAGTGTAGAAGTTAAGTGTTACTAGAGGTGTGTTACTGTTGGGGGCTGGGCTTTCTTTTAGTGAACACTGATCTTTGCTCCAATCACATGGAGCAGAGATCAGCGTCACTTGTTGCTAGGAAGAACAGGGAGATGCTGTTTACAAACGGCATCTCCCAGTTCAGCCACCCCGTGAGACGATCACGGGTATGCCTGCGGCGATAGAGTTCGCGGGACCCGCAACTGGACTCACGGGGGTCCCAACCAGCACGAGATCGTGCCACCGGCGGCACGCTCACGATGGCAGGGCGGCATTAAAGATTGGACGTACCTGTACGCCAATATGCCTGCCCGTGCCATTCTGCCGGCGTACATCGGCGTGCGCTGGTCGGGAAGTGGTTAAGATCACACGTGAGCACAGAAGAGGCAGATTTTTATTTAAAAAACACATTTGGAAAAGTGTATTTAGGAGGGGTAGCCATAATTCATTGGAATCTTTGCAGGTACAATTTTTTGCTTAGTAATGCAGCACTGTAATTGTGTTTTTTGCCTTCTCAAACAGCTTGAAAACGTCAGGCTTGCCATTACTTATGAGCGAGGCTTTATGCATCAGATTTTTAATATACATACATACACATTATATATATATATATATATATATATATATATATATATATATATATATATATATATACAGTGGTGTGAAAAAGTGTTTGCCCCCTTCCTCATTTCCTGTTCCTTTGCATGTTTGTCACACTTAAGTGTTTCGGAACATCAAACCAATTTAAACAATAGTCAAGGACAACACAAGTAAACACAAAATGCAATTTGTAAATGAAGGTGTTTATTATTAAAGGTGAAAAAAAATCCAAACCATCATGGCCCTGTGTGAAAAAGTGATTGCCCCCCTTGTTAAAACATACTATAACTGTGGTTGTCCACACCTGAGTTCAATTTCTCTAGCCACACCCAGGCCTGATTATTGCCACACCTGTTCACAATCAAGGCATCACTTAAATAGGAGCTGCTTGACACAGTAAGGTCCACCAGAAGATCCTTAAAAGCTACACGTCATGCCGAGACCCAAAGAAATTCAGGAACAATTGAGAAAGAAAGTAATTGAGATCTATCAGTCTGGAAAGGGTTATAAAGCCATTTCCAAAGCTTTGGGAATCCAGCGAACCACAGTGAGAGCCATTATCCACAAATGGTGAAGACATGGAACAGTGGTGAACCTTCCCAGGAGTGACCGGCCGCCCAAAATTGCCCCAAGAGCGCAGCGACGACTCATCCAAGAGGTCACAAAAGACCCCACAACAACGTCCAAGGAACTGCAGGCCTCACTTGCCTCAGTTAAGGTCAGCGTTCATGCCTCCACCATCAGGAAAAGACTGGGCAAAAATGGCCTGCATGGCAGAGTTCCAAGGAGAAAACCACTGCTGAGCAAAAAGAACATCAAAGCTCGTCTCAATTTCTCCACAACACATCTTGATGATCCCCAAGACTTTTGGGACAACATTCTGTGGACCGATGAGACAAAAGTGGAACTCTTTGGAAAGTGTGTGTCCAAGTATATCTGGCGTAGAAGGAACACTGCATTTCATAAAAAGAACATTATACCAACAGTAAAATATGGTGGTGGTAGTGTGATGGTCTGGGGCTGTTTTGCTGCTTCAGGACCTGGAAGACTTGCCATGATAAAAGGAACTATTAATTCTGCTGTCTACCAAGAGATCCTGAAGGAGAATGTCCGACCATCTGTTCGTGTACTCAAGCTGAAACGAACTTGGGTTCTGCAGCAGGACAATGATCCTAAACACACCAGCAAGTCCACCACCGAATGGCTGAAGAAAAACAAAATGAAGACTTTGGAGTGGCCTAGCCAAAGTCCTGACCTGAATCCTATTGAGATGTTGTGGTATGACCTTAAAAAGGCCGTTCATGCTCGAAAACCCTCTAATGTAACTGAATTAGGACAATTCTGCAAAGATGAGTGGGCCAAAATTCCTCCAGGACGCTGTAAAAGCCTCATTGCACGTTATCGCAAACGCTTGGTTGCAGTTGTTGCTGCTAAGGGTGGCCCAACCAGTTATTAGGTTTAGGGGGCAATCACTTTTTCACACAGGGCCATGATGGTTTGGATTTTTTTCACCTTTAATAATAAACACCTTCATTTACAAATTGCATTTTGTGTTTACTTGTGTTGTCCTTGACTATTGTTTAAATTGGTTTGATGTTCCGAAACACTTAAGTGTGACAAACATGCAAAGGAACAGGAAATGAGGAAGGGGCAAACACTTTTTCACACCACTGTATATATACATACATACATACATACATACACACACACACACACACAATATATATATATATATATATATATATATATATATATATATATATATATATATATATATATATATATATATATATATATATATATATACATATACATATACATATACATATACACACACACACACACACATACATACATATACACACACACACACACACATACATACATACACACACACACACACACACACACACACACACGCAGCCACTGGTGAGTTTGACCAAGCGCAGTGTATTTATTTCAGTTACTTATGTAGCGCCATCAATTTATGCAGCATTTTACATATACATTCATATCAGTCCCTACCCTCAAGGAGCTTACAATCTAAGGTCCCTAACTCACATTCATAAATACTAGGGACAATTTAGACAGGATCCAATTAACCTACCAGCATGTCTTTGGAGTGTAGGAGGAAACCGGAGTACCCGGAGGAAACCCACGCAGGCACAGGGAGAACATGCAAACTCCAGGTAGGTAGTGTGGTGGCTGGGATTCAAAGCAGTGACCCTTTTCACTGCTTGGCGAAAGTGCTATCCACTACACCACTGTGTATAAAAAGTCTACACAACCCTGTTAAAATAATATGGTTGTATAAGTGTGCACACCCTTAAACTATTACTTTGTTGAAGCGCCTTTTTGATTTTATTACAGCACTCAGTCTTTTTGGGTATGAGTCTATCAGCATGGCACATCTTGACTTGGCAATATTTGCTGGATTGTGAGGGCATCTCCTGTGCACAGCCCTCTTCGGATTACCCCACAGATTTTCAAATGGATTCAGGTCTGGGCCCTGGCTGGGCCATTCCAAAAGTTTAATCTTCTTCTGGTGAAGCCATTCCTTTGTTGATTTGGATGTATGCTTTGGGTCTTTATACTGAAAAATAAAGCTCCTCTTCATATTCAGCTTTCTAGCAGAAGCCTGAAGGTTTTGTGCCAATATTGACTGGTATTTGTAACTGTTTGTAACTCCCTTGAATAAGGCCCCTGTTCCAGCTGAAGAAAAACAGCCCCAAAGCAATGATGGTGCTACCACCATGCTTCACTGTGGGTGTTTTTTGGCAGGGTTTTTCTGCCAAACGTATCTTTTGGAATTCTTGCCAAAAAGTTCAACCTTGGTTTCATCCGACCATAAACACATTTTCCCACGTTTTTGGGAGACTTCAGATGTATTTTTGAAAATTTTAGCTGGGCTTGGATGTTTTTCTTTATAAGAAAAGGCTTCCGTCTTGCCACTCTACTCCATAGCCCAGACATATGAAGAATACGGGAGATTGTTGTCACATGTACCACACAGCCAGTACTTGCCAGGTATTCCTGCAGCTCCTTTAATGTTGCTATAGGACTTTTGGCAGCCTCCCTGACCAGTTTTCTTATCTTTTCATCAATCTTGGAGGAACGTCTAGTTCTTGGTAAAGTCACTGTTGTGCCACATTTTTCCACTTGAGGATGACTGTCTGCACTGTGTTCCATGGTATATCTAATGCCTTGGAAATTCTTTTGCATCCTTCTCCTGACTGATATATTTGCTGTAGGATGCAACTAAGAAAATGTCTGGAAAGACCTACTAGAACAGCTGGGGTTAATCAGAGGCAGGTGTGTACTGGCTTCTATTTAACATGAGTTTAAATTAGATTTCTTAATTCTGAACACAACTACGTCCCCATTTATAAGAGGGTGTACACATTTATGCAACTACGTTATTTTACCCCCCCCCCCCCCCAAAAGATTTCAGTTTGTTTTTCAATTGAGTTGTACAGTTTATAGGTCACATTAAAAGGTGGAAAAAGTTCTAAAATTATTTATCTTTGTCTCATTTTTTTTACATCACAGAAACCTGACATTTTGACAGGGGAGTGTAGACTTTTTATATCCACTGTACATGCGTACAGCTAGCATACGGCCATTCTTTACTATGGGTTCATTTATTATTGTATATTTCATTCTTATTGCAATGTTTAATGAAAACATCTAGTAGTTACAAAGTATCACCCTGGCTTTATTAGTCGCTCATTTGTTTACTTATTCATAGTGGAAAGAGTTCCCTTCATGCTGTTGACCAGAATAAAGCCTGGGACCATTTATAATTTATTTCAAGCAGGAGTCATTTGAGACTTGACGCCGATATTTATATAACATGCTAGACTACTAAGAGCCACATGTTTTATATCGGTTTATATCGGTTATTCTTCCATATCCAAGGTAACTTACCAACAGCACCCAGATTTAAGCATCATAATATAAAAATCAAATATAATATATTTAATATTTAGTAGTACAAAATGTACTTAAAGTCACAGTGTACCCCTTGTCTTTGTTAATCTCTACATTAGGCAATGAAAAAATGAGGGCCAGCAGAGCCTGGGCCTCAGTCTAAAACATTCCTGGCATATAGCTCTGGTACAGGATGACATCACTGCCAGCAATTATATAACAGACTTTTCACAAGCATTTAACATTTTCATGTATATTTTAGTCTGTTCGTAAAGCAGCTTGTAATATGCTGTGTTTAACAGCGAGTTCTAAGGCAAACCATTACACATTCCTTTGACACAAAGAAATCCAAGACAAGCCACAGCATGCAATCATTTGGGCTCTGAAATATAAAATAGCACGCAATGCAGATAATCTTACATTGGTTTGTTAAAGGGTCAAATGTTTAAGGAAAGACTGTTTTCCTAACTTTAAGATGTAAGATCATCAGACACTCTTCTATGATGCTGTAATGTATATAGTCAAGAGTCTTTATATACAGAAGGTTTCCAATGGCAAGATATTACCTTTGTCACTAATACAGCTCTAGAAGATCTTGGGACAAGTTGCAACAGATTAACGCTGATACAGTATTCCTAAATATTTGTCGCATACTTTATCAGAAAGCAGCACACCTATGAAAGCAACTTAAAGTCAAACTTTAGTCAGAAAATGAAGGCCTGCTACAGTGAGGGAAAAAGGTATTTGATCCCCTGCTGATTTTGTACATTTGCCCACTGACAAAGAAATGATCAGTCTATAATTGTAATGGTAGATTTTTTTTCAACAGTGAGAGACAGAACAAAAAAATCCAGAAAAACGCATTTCAAAAAAGTTATAAATTGATTTGCATTTTAATGAGTGACTTAAATATTTGACCCATTCGCAAAACATGACTTGGTACTTGGTGGCAAAACCCTTGTTGGCAATCACAGAGGTCAGATGTTTCTTGTAGTTGGCCACCAGGTTTGCACACATCTCATCTCCTCTTTGCAGATCCTCTCCAAGTCCATAAGGTTTCAAGGCTGACATTTGGCAACTCAAACCTTCAGCTCCCTGCACATGGGAAGAATGGCTAGGCCACTCTAGGACCTTAATGTGCTTCTTTTTGAGCCACTCCGTTGGCCTTGGCCGTGTGTTTTGGGTCATTGTCATGCTGAAATACCCATCCACAACCCAATTTCAATGCCCTGGCTAAGCGAAGGGGGTTTTCACACATGATTTGATGGTGCATGGCCCTTGTCCATCATTTGTTTGATGTGGTGAAATTGTCCTGTCCCCTTAACAGAAAAACACCCCCAAAGCATGTTGTTTCCACCTCCATATTTGAAGGTGGGGATGGTGTTCTTGGGGTCACATAGGCAGCATTCCTCCTCCAAACACGGCGACTTGAGTTGATGCCAAATAGCTAGATTTTGGTCTCATCTGACCACAAGACTCACACAATTCTCCTCTGAATCAAATGTTCATTATCAAACTTCAGACAGGCCAGTACTTTGAGCAGAGGGATGCTGCGGGCACTGCAGGATTTTAGTCCTTCATGGCATAGTGTGTTACCAATTGTTTTCTTGGTGACTATGGTCCCAGCTGCCTTGAGATTATTGACAAGATTCTCCCGTGTAGTTCTGGGCTTATTCCTCATTGTTCTCATGATCATTGAAACTCCACGAGGTGAAATCTTGAGTTAGAAGCAACAGACAGAGGGAGATTGACAGTAATTTTGTGTTTTGTCCATTTGCAAATAATCGCACCAACTGTTGTCACCTTCTCACCAAGCTGCTTGGCGATGGTTTTGTAGCCCATTGCAGCCTTGTGTAGGTCTACAATCTTGTCCCTGACATCCTTGGACAGCTCTTTGATCTTGGCCATGGTGGAGCGATTGGAATTCGATTGATTGCTTCTGTAGACAGGTGTCTTTTATACAGGTAAGCAGCTGAGATTAGGAACACTCCTTTTAAGAGAGTGCGCCTAATCTCAGCTCATTACCTATATAGAAGACACCTGGGAGACAGAAATCTTGCTGACTGATAGGGGATCAAATACTTATTTCACTCATTAAAATGCAAATACATTTATAACCTTTTTTTAAATGTGTTTTTCTGGATATTTTTGTTGTTATTCTGTCTCTCTCTGTTAAAATAAACCTACCATTAAAATTATAGATTGATCATTTCTTTGTCAGTGGGCAAATGTACAAAATCAGCAGGGGATCAAATACCTTTTTCCCTCACTGTAGATAACTTCAGGTTGGCCCCTTTCACAGGTATAGTTATGTAAAACATTGAAAATAAGCATCTATACTGTTTAAAATCCAGTAATACACTGTCTCACCCTGTTCTGCACATGCTCAGTTGCTCCCCATTTTTAGGCACTGTGCCGAAAATCTGAGCCACTGGAGTCCGATCAGCTGATAGCCTAAAATACTGCTGCTCCGTTCTCAGGCTTCAGCAAAATGGCAGCGGCAAAAAAGAAACAGAAGCAATGCTGTAGGCAACGTACAGTACACACTAATTTTGCTAGCATAATGTAAAATGTATGTTCTTTCCCCCCAAAAAAAAAAAAAAAAAAAAAAACACACCTTTTTCTCCAAGTTGTTATGGGTAAAGTTCCCCTTTAAAAGGACATCCTAACAATTAGTTTGGTTTCGTGATTGCAAGTTTCCAGTAGCTGTCTTGTATATCTTTAAAGTAATGAGTAATTATGAAAAACAGATGCATATTTGCCATTGGACGTGCCAACTGTTTTTTTTTGTGAATCCTGGATTGCACGTGACATTTAGGGTTTGTAATTTCAAGGGTAAAAGTAGATTTTACATGTAGGTAAAGGTAAAATAGCTGTGAGCTATGCAACAAACTTGATGTCAGAGGACCTGCAACCACCAGAGAAAAACAAACATTTAACCCAGCCTTTCTCAACCTTTTCAACACAGAGGAAACCTTGAAATAGGTCTCTGGTCTCAGGGAACCCCTTCTAAAAATTAGAATTTTTCAACTCGTGCTACAGTAATGTGATGGTCAGTGGGAAGAATGGTCCATACACTTGTGGTCATTGGGAAGAATTACCTCCTTACAGATAGCTAAAAAGATCAATGGTGGGAGTGGGAACTTATCTGAGAGGCAGAAATTGCCCAATGCTGGAGGAATCCCTAGCAACCTTTGGAGGAACCCTGGTTGAGAATCACTGATTTAACCCTTGCAGAGTGGGGCCATCACACTGCAAGGGAGGATGTTTCTTTTCCTGGAGTTCTGCTTTGGGAAGAAAATAAACTCACAGACACAAAAAAATAAAAAAAATTTCAGGTCTACAGTGACCACATAGTATCTGACAGAATGATAGTGGTTGAAAATCCCCAGCTGACACTGAAAAAAATAAACTTCCACTTAACCACAAACTTACAGCATCTGATCTGGCAAAACAAATGGATTCCTTGTGGTAATATGTAAATCCCCCTAAATAGAAAATATCCCAAGTGTGACATAATTCTGTAAACAAAATGACGGTGTTGCGCTTTCTTCCTGTGAGAACCAGAACATTGTGAAGATTTTGTGAGCATGCTGAGAATAATATCTACTCAGCAGAACCATGACACTAGACAATTCACCAATAATAAACTGTAACACCCTAGGCAAAATAAAAGTTATTGACCCTAGTCCTATGAAAAATCAGTCCACTTCCCCATACCCATTAACCATCATATCTGTAAATAGAGCTCTCCCATATACACTCGGAAAAAAAGAAAAAAACAAACAAACTCTATAACCAGTTTAATTACAAAATATATAACATTTTGAAGAACAGGAAATAGCCATGCTGATTATTACAACACATGTTCTGGGCAGAACAGTCTAAACAAAAATAAAAATCCTTGGGTTGGAGTACATCACAAGACACCTAACAAGATCATATCCATCACATAAGAGGTTATTCTGCCACCTTCAGGTTATTGGACACTGGCAAAGAGAAAAAAAAGAAAGAAAAAAAAAACAAAAAACAAAAAAAAAAAAAAACAAAAAAAAAAAAACAGGAAATTTACTCACAGGCATAATCCCTCCCAGCCAGGCATTGCGTCAGTTTTTTTTAGCAAGGCAAATAAAACAGAAAGAGGGGTGCGATCCCTGTGTCCCGTGGTGTACACCAAGGAAAGGATTTTACAGGTAAACCAAAAAAACTGGAATTTTGTTCTTACCTATAAAATTCGTTACTTTGAGTACATCACGGGACACATAACCGCCACCTATAGGTCATTGGACACTGGCAAAAAAAAAGACAGGAAGTTCTCCCCTAGATAACCCTTTCCCATAAAGGAAGTACTTCAGGCTTGTAGAAAGCTATGAACCACCACACAGAGGATGGATCTCTGTGTCCCGTGATGTACTCCAAGAAATAGATGTTATAGGAGAGCATAAAAATCCAAAATTTCCTTATCATACATCGTAGAACACAGAGCCACCACACTACATCCTTACGCTGTAGTCTGCTAGACTAACCAGACAAAGGAAGCAACCTCAGTGACACCAACATCCACTTGGTAAAAGTATGAACTGAAGACCAGGTAGTAGCCTTACAAACTTGAACTATCGAAGCCTGGTGTCGAATAACTCTGAGAGCACCAACAGTCCTGGTAGAATGAGTAGTTACTGAAAATGGTGAAACTTTGCCCTTTAGACCATAAGCTTGAGAAATAATCGGACATATATCCATTGGGAAATGGTAGATTTGAAAAGCGCGTGAACCTTCATAAAGCCTTCAGGAAGGCACAAAAAGCAAATTGGACTAATGAACTTCAGCAGTCATCTTCAGGTAAATCTTGACTGCATGAACCACATCCAAGGTGTGAAGAGCCCTGTACCCTGGCATCCATGGGTTAGGACAAAAACAAGATAAAACAATGTCCTGGTTAAGATGGAATGAAGAGCCCACCTTCAGTAAAAAGGACAACTGAGGGCATTAAACTACCTGGTCACTGTGGAGTACCAGAACAGTGCCTTACAGGCAAGAGCAACCGAAAACTTCTGAAACTCTATAAGCCAAAGTAATGGTAATCAAAAAATAACTTCCTTAGGAGTGCATTCACACCTACAAATGCACTTCCTTAGGGGTGCATTCACACCTACAAATGCACACACTCATGCAATCATTAGCCCTGGAAGCAGACTGCATACATTCATGGCCGATTACTCACGTGTGCTCTCTGCCATGATAAATTACATTCTAGTGGCCGCGACTAACTGCGGAGATCAGCAGCCTCGCATTGCCTTGGATGGGACTGCCTCCCACAGCTTATTGTAAGAAACCCTGCTGGGGTTCTCGCTTCTAATAGGACAGGTGTGAATGCACCCCAAGACCCCTTTCACACTTGGGTGTTTTTAAGGCGCATTCGGGCTAAATAATAGCTCCTGAAAAATGCCTCCCCTGCAGCCCCAGTGCTTTCACTCTGGGGCGGTGTGCTTGCATGACGGTAGAAAAAGTCCTGCAAACAACATCTTTTGGGAGGTGTGGGAAAGTGTACACACCCTTCTCCACCACCCCTGCCATTGGAATCAATGGGCACCGCTGCAAAACGCTTCGGACACGGACGCTTAGCAAGGACTTTTAACCCTTAATTTGGCCGCTAGCGGGGTTCAAAGAGTCCCGCTAGTGGCCAAAAAACAACGCTAAAATTAGCAGCGCTTTACCGCTAATGCCTCTTCGCCCCAGTGAAAAAGTAGCCTTATACAATTGCAAAAAACTGAAGCCATGCCTGGCTGGTGGGTGGGTGGGTGGTTATGCCTGTTAGGGGATTTCTGATCTCTTTTTGCAAGCATATAATCAAGTGAAGGTGCCAGCATAGCCTACATAATAATGGATATGAAGATGCCTGGTTGTCCAGGGGTGTGTGCTAAAGAAATTATAGAATAGGTTTTACTTTTTACTAGAGGAAAAATCCTACCTGCACAACGTGCCAGTGTCTATGTCCCAGTAAAGTGCTTAAGCCCTGAGAATCCATATTCCCAACAGAATAAGTAGGCCTTTCGTGCATGGACTTGTGTTCTGTGTGCGAAGATGGACTTCTTACATGTTGGGTCTGAGTTGCATCTCCACAGTTCAAGTACAAACGGTCCTCTCCTTGAAGTAATACTTGCTCCTGGTTGCTCTGCAAGAAAAAGCTGCTTTTAAAAAAAACAACCCTGTGCAACTGTGATTTCTTCAAAATATGTTCAGAATATATAAAAAAAAAAAAAAAAAAAAAAAAAAAAAAAAAGAGGTGAATGTCCACATGATCAGCATAATTCAGCAACAAACACAGTCTTCTAAGAATGTATACTGCAAGATACACACAGATGAATAGTTGAATATATATGTGAACACATACAGTCATGGCCATATTGTAGGCACCCCAGAAATTTTTCCAGAAAATCAAGTATTTCTCACAGAAAAGTATTGCAGTAACACGTGTTTTGCCACCCCCTTTGTGTGTATTGGAACAAAAAAAAAAAAAAAGGAGGAAAAAAAAAGCAGATTGGACATAATGTCACACAAAATTCCAAAAATGGGCTGGTCAAAATTCTTGGCACCTTTTCAAAATTCTGCATAAATAAGATTGTTTCAAGCATGTGATGCTCCTTTAAACTCACCTGGGGTAAGTAACAGGTGTGGGTAACATAAAAATCACACCTGAAAGCAGATAGAAGGAGAGAAGTTCACTTAGTCTTTGCATTGTGTGTCTGTGTGTTGCACACTAAGCATGGACAACAAAAAGAGGAGAAGAGAACTGTCTGTAGACTTGAGAACCAAAATTGTGGAAAAATATCAACAATCTCAAGGTTACAAGTCCATCTCCAGAGATCTAGATTTGCCTTTGTCCACAGTTTGCAACCCATGGCACTGTAGCTAATCTCTCTGGGCATGGACGGAAGAGAAAAATTGATGAAAGTTTGCAACGCAGGATAGTCTGGATGGTGGATAAGCAGCCCCAAACAAGTTCCAAAGAAATTCAAGCTGTCCTGCAGGCTCAGGAAACATCAGTGTCAGTGTGAACTATCCGTCGACATTTAAATGAAACGCTATGGCAGGAGAACCAGGAGGACCCCACTGCTGACACAGACATAAAAAAGCAAGACTACAGTTTGCCAAAATTTACTTGAGTAAGCCAAAATCCTTCTGGGAAAACGTCTTGTGCACAGATGAGACCAAGATAGAGCTTTTTGGTAAAGCACATCATTCTACTGTTTACCGAAAAAGGAATGAAGCCTACAAAGAAAAGAACACAGTACCTACAGTGAAATATGGTGGAGGTTCAATGATGTTTTGGGGTTGTTTTGCTGCCTCTGGCACAGGGTGCCTTGAATGCGTCTAAGGAATCATGAAGTCTGAGGATTACCAAAGGATTTTGGGTAGCACTGTAAAGCCCAGTGTCAGAAAGCTGGGTTTGCGTCCAAGATCTTGGGTCTTCCAGCAGGACAATGACCCCAAACACATCAAAAAGCGTCCAGAAATGGATGGCAACAAAGCGCTGGAGAGTTCTAAAGTCAAGTGGGCAGCAATGAGTCCAGATCTAAATCCCATTGAACACCTGTGGAGAGATCTTAAAATTGCTGTTGAGAAAAGGCGCCCTTCCAATAAGAGAGACCTCGAGCAGTTTGCAAAGGAAGAGTGGTCCAAAATTCCAGGTAAGAGGTGTACAAAGCGTATTGATGGTTATAGGAAGCGACTGATTTCAGTTATTTTTTTCCAAAGGGTGTGCAACCAAATATTAAGTTAAGGGTGCCAAGAATTTTGACTAGCCCATTTTTGGAGTTGTGTGACATTATGTCCAATTTGCTTTTTTTCCTCCTTTTTTGTTTTGTTCCAATACACACAAAGGGAATAAACATGTATATAGCAAAACATGTGTTACTGTAATACTTTTCTGTGAGAAATACTTGATTTTCTGGAAACATTTCTGGGACGCCAACAATTTCGGTCATGACAGTATGTCCATGTGATGGAACAATACCATTTAAAAGCAATATGTACTGGTACTAGACTAGCTGATATTGAGAGGGGCTTCAATACAGGCAGCACACAGCACTTTGAACAAACTACGGTACTTAGGAATTTTCCCACAGCCACCAACGAGACTCAAGCCTGCCACAGTCAAGTCGATATGTGATGGGGGATACAGCAAGCCGATCAAGGACAATTCATATAGCACAGGATTCAGGATGTACAGATTGATTAACATGCGAGTATGGTGTGCTCTCACCACAATGGAATACCTAAAGCTCCAATGAAGGCAAATTTCCTAGACAGTATCAGTAACTCACCAATTTGTTTTGTTTGCTTTTTAAAACCACAGGATTCTATACCAGTATTATCAGAGTTAAAATGTTTTCACTGGTATAAACAAAAAGATTTCAGAGCTCTGAAAAACCCTAAAATGATTGAACATACTGAAGAATTTGTTCTATTTCTGGAATCAGTGTGCAAAGACCGTGCAACCACTATCGTCACTCGTGTGAGGCAGACATCTGTTTCTTATACTAAATAGGCGCCCATAGCTAAGCGCTGCAGTGAAAAAACAAGTAGGGAAACAATGTAAGCCTGTTACAGCACTTACACATTATAAAGGGCTTTGGTAGCCCATATATGAATAACAATCTCCTGCATGTTTTATGGATTAGGAAGAACAATGACAAAACAAAATGGAACAGACTCTGCAGCCTTTTGTGATCCTCAGTAATGTAGAAGTGAGAATTTCAACTCTGACTATATTCTACCTTTGTGTGTTCTATAGCATATCCTTAAAAAAAGAGCAAAGATGCAACGACCCTTTGAAAAACATAGCACATATATTATATACACACACACACACACACATATATATACATACACTCAGTAATCCAAGAAAATTAGAAACCAGACAGACCAGTCTACATGAAGGCAGCCTCTGTAGTACTTAAAAGACTTTACCGATTTTTTTTTTCTTTTTCTTATAGAATAGAAAAATTCTGTTCAGTCAATTTTACTAAACTGGAGAAAAGGGTATTCCTAAAGCAGCTCTTCACCCTCTAAGCCAGGGGTATTGAAATACAATTTACCGGAGGTCCAGTCAGTAAAATTTTCTTCCAGCAGAGGCTAGAATCGCATGTTTATGCTATGAGTTAGATCCTTTACATCACAGCCACCCCCCCCCCCACCCCTCTTTTTAAGCTACGTTCACATCTCTATTGCTGGGGAACATGTGCGAAATTGCATGTGTTCCCGATCCACAGAGGAATGCACTACACTAGCAGATGCGGGAGGGTGCCATTAACTCCTAATGGCGCCCCTACACATCAACTACAGCACATTTTCACGTGAACCAAAACCAAAAAAACAAGGGGGTAGGTAATTTTTTCCCCCGCGTTTCTCACGGGTAGGGCAGCCCATTAAAATCAATGGGCTGCCCTACCCATGAGGTGCGCATTCAAATGCGCTAGGCAAATAGCTTTTTTTTTTTATGTAAATCACTCAGTCCCACCTCCCCATGCACATCGCTCGCCTATAGGAATGATGTACACTATGCTCGCTGTACCTTCTGGGATATGCACGTCACACCCCAGGAGGCGCATTACTTCATTAACAAAGGATGAGGGAGGGTGGGCCTAGCCGTGCATCATCAGGTGACCTGCCGGCTGAACCCAGGAGAGTCTGCATCCTCCTGATGATGTCCCAAAGAACATGGTGGCATTGAACAGAGCTGTGGCAGAAGAAAAAAGTATTTCAGCAAGACAGTGCTGGATTCGCAGGGTGGGAGTGTATCTGAACTTTAAACACCACCTGGTAAGCACTTACCATACAAGGGTTCACAGTAAGGGCACTCTTTATAAACTGGAACTGGAGTATTCCAGACTGTTTTGGTACAGCTTTGTCATTTGTTCCATGTCCTGAAGAGTTTGCAGCAATGACCCACAAATGATATCCTTCAGGTCCCCAGCTCTGCAACAAACAAGATGATTAATATATGAGAAAGTAAACTAGAATCTGCTAAACAGGGTCCAGGCTACTGGAAAAGGTACAAAGCAACAAACTAATTCTAGGATAGTCACTTGCCTAATGCATCACTAAACCCATATTATTAAAAATCGTCAGTACATGCTGCATTACATGTTGTTCATACTCAGTTGCTATGGGATTTGTTTTCTATATTCTGCAAAAAAAAAAAAAAAAAAAAAAACCCTGCCACTTACTGTCCCTCCCTCCTGTCTGTGACCCCTCAGTAGCCTAAAAATGTGCAGACCGGCCTTTGCCAAATGTATTGAGCATGCTCCGATTTGAGTCCCCATCTAAGCTGTTTATTTCCTCCTTTTTCTTATCTGTGTAACCCATGTGACTATAGTCACACATGTGGGCGTGTACATAGGGATAAATGTCAGCCCACTCGCTCTCCTCCACTTCCTCCATGCCCACTAAACAGCTAAATAAAATGGGGGGTAAGATATTACATGTCAATTGACGGAGGAGTCACCTCCCTGTAATTCTAACAGCATACAAACAGACACAGGATGGAGGTGTGAAAGGCTGAAGCCTTAGATAGTCCACACCATGTTTTTGCTGAAAAATAATAAAGATTTAAGTTCAAACAGATATTTGTATGACAATTTAAAACATGTTTTTGATATGTATTCAGTATTTTTCAGGGTGTTTTTTTAACCACTTCAATATCGGGCATTTATACACCTTCCTGCCCAGACAAATTTTGAGCTTCCAGCGCCGTCGCAATTTGAATGACAACTACATTTTTATCATTTTGTTCCCACAAAGAGCTTTCTTTTGGTGGTATTTGATTGCTTCTGGGATTTTTAATTTCTGCTAAACAAATAAAAAAAGACCGAAAATTTTGAAAAAAATTAATGTTTTTTTTTGTTTCAGTTACAAAACGTAAATCAGTACGTTTTCTCCTTTACTGATGAGCACTGACGGGGCTGCAGTGATGGGCACTGATAAGGCGGCATTGTAGTGTACAGTATTGTACGGATGGCTGCCAATCAGTGCCAAACAATAATGCATGCCAATCAGTGATGCTCATTGTGGGCACTGATTGGCATCCATTGTGGGCACTGACTGGTATCCCTGGTGGTCTAGGGTTGCATACCTGGTGGTCTGGTGGCGTCCCTAGTGGTCCAGTGTGGGCATCCTGGGGGGGGTAGCCGATCGGCTCTGACAGACGCGAGTGAGGAAAAGCAGATGAACGGCTCTTCCTATTTACACTGTGATCAGCCATGATTGGACACAGTTGATCACAAGGTAAAGAGTCTCCGTCAGTCTCTTTACCGAGATCGTAGTTGCGGTGTGTTAGACTGACACACCGCAACAACGGTCGCCGCAACGCGCGCAGCGGCTTAATATCCTGATCACGTCATAGGACGTCCGATCAGGATATTTAAACCACTTTGCCGCCGTCATTCTGCTATATGGTGGGCGGCAAGTGGTTAAACAAAACCAAGAGCAGAGGACTAGCACAGTGGTGTAGTGGTTAGCACTCACCTAGCAGTAAGAAGGGTCGCTGGTTCGAATCCCAACCACGACACTACCTGCCTGGAGTTTGCATGTTCTCCCTGTGCCTATGTGGGTTTCCTCCCACACTCCAAAGACATGCAGGTAGGTTAATTGGCTTCTGTTGAAAATTGGCTCTAGTATATGAATGGGGACCTTGGATTGTGGGCTCCTTGAGGGTAGGGACCAATGTAAGTGTGCAATGTACAGGGATAGGGACAATTGTAGACACTCACTCAGGTTGAACTAGATGGACTGGTGTCTTTATTCAACCTAACTATGAAACTATGACTATAAGCTCCTCCCACCAATGTTCACAGGATTGGGAAAAAGCTAGGTCACATGACCACTGTATATCAATTTAAAAAAGTAGTCAGAAGTTTTCTTTTATTAAAATAAAATAAACACAGTGCCATGATCCATATACATTTTTTTGCTATATACTCACCATAGAGCTAATTTTTAAAGTCTCTTTCTTGGTACCATCGGCTCTGTATCTGCAAGGACAAACAGGAAAGGTAAGACATACTCATTTTGACAGAGTGCTACTATTTGAGAATGTTTTACTTAAATTGATATCTTAATGGTGCTATAACTGCTGATATTTTTTCATCTCAATCTCCCACTAAAATGCATACATAAAAGGAAAAAGTGGACTTCTGACTTAAAAATCTATTTCTTGAAGTACAGTATAGGACTTTTAATCTTTTAACCATAGGTTACATTAAGCTATTTTCATTAGGCACTGGAATAAAATTTAAAAAAAGCTGCAGGGACAGGCTCCTATATAATCCAGCCCAATTCCAGCTAGTCATTTTGTAGAAAGAGGTAGGGGGATCGTAAGAACAGAAGGGAGGGACCTGTGTCCTGTACTGTACTGTACTCCAAGAAACTGATGCAATGACACTAAATCTTGTCTATCTACTGGTTAGTCTAAAATTATGTTTTCTTTAGTCGTTCCGTACAGGACATAAACTAAACTAAAGTCTTTAGCATGCTATAACAAAACAGGTCCAGAGAGGCTTGACATGATGCAAAAAACTTTCTATAAACGAAGGAGGACAAAAATGTTTAAGAACTAGCAGCTCCCATACACATCAAATGTTGCAGACCGAGCTTCTGGGTGATGGAAGCATAGGGCGCACCAGCACCCTGCGGCAGATATAAAGGGTGAAAGTTATACATTAGCAGTTGCAGATGTCCTCACGCTCTGCAAAAGTTTACAAGTAGTGAGATGGCATCTGGGCTTCACCAACCATGGTGAGCATACCCCAAAGGGTTCTTCAGGGACAGGGCTATAATGCCTGCAAACCACAGCTCTGCACCCTGCAGCTAACTCAAAGCATTACACCATGTTGCTTGGTAAAAAGCCCATGCAAAAAACAGTGGCAGAAGCAATGTTACAGATGGGCCCTGCATTGTTGCCCAAGTATGGTCCCCAAAGGCTGAGCTGAGGGGTCAACTGCTCTAGCAAGCTGCAAGAGGAGCCTCATTGGCAATGGTGCAGCCAGAAATCTTGTGAGAAAAATCATCTAGAGAAACACTTAAAAAAGTAAAGGAGGTAAGCATTTCTTAGTATAGAGAAGATGTTCATCACCAAAGCTAATGGAGTGGTAAAGGTAATATAGGGTGGATTTCTTTTGTTGCTTTTTTTTGCCAGTGTCCAATCTCCTGAAGGTAAGCTGCATACGGTATAACCTATAAAGACTAAAGATACTGTGCCCTGTACAGTAAGACTAGGAAATTAGTTACCGAGTGGGTAATGTAGCTCAGAAGAAATGAGTAATGAATTTAAAACACTCTGTGAAAAGCATTTGCCAATAAAACATGGCTTTTTTGAAACAATATCACACAAATTAAAGAACTATTATCAGGTTAATAATGAAAACTGCAGACAGAGTGCTGCTGAGGAAATCAGGCAGCAGAAAGTTGCATCTGCAGAATAATGAACTTTAAAAACTATGAACAGAGGAGCAGGTTGTGGCCTTTCAAAGGTTAGCACAGGGGCAACAGAGAAACTGTTGCTTTGAGGTAGACCGATGGCTCAGACTATGTCGAGGCAATGAGGAGCAATTTCCTTTGGGTACTTCGGAGTAGGACAAAACTGTCTTCACTGAGGTGGAAGACTGATACCATGTTTGGGAAGAAAGGATGGTCTTGGGCACAGGACTACCTTCTGGTTGTGAAGCATGAGAAACTGCTCCTTTCAAGAGAGACGCCAGCTCTGATCCAAGATACACCATTAAAAAAGGTTTTGACAAAAATGGACAAGGCAGAAACCAGTCTTTTCAGGGCACTTAAGGCCAAGTTATGGTCCATATCCATTTCATTCTTTATTTTCACCTCTTCTAGGCTGGAAATATCAGGGTGGAAATGGTGGAGCTGGAGAAGGGGCCTGGCTTTTTGATGCCCTGTACAAAGATGGCTGTATTAAACTTCTATTGTGGTATAAGACAAGTAAATTGACTAAAAGGTTGCTTAACCACTTGCTTACTGGGCACTTAAACCCCCCTCAGTCCCAGACCAATTTTCAGCTTTCAGCGCTGATGCACTTTGAATGACAATTGCGCGGGCATACAACACTGTACCCAAATGAAATTTTTATCATTTTTTTCCCACAAATAGAGCTTTCTTTTGGTGGTATTTAATTACAGCTCGGAGTTATTTTTTGCTAAACAAACAAAAAAAAGATGCAAAAAAAAAAAAATCATGTTTAATAGTTTGTTATAAAATTTTGCAAACAGGTCATTTTTCTCCTTCATTGAAGTGCGCTGATGAGGTGGCACTGATAGGCTGCACTGGTGGGCACTGATAGGCATAGTTAAGGCGGCACTAATAGGCACAGATAAGGCAGTACTGATGGGCACAGATAAGGCAGCACTGATGGGCAAAGATGGGCACGGATGGGTGGCACTAAGGGGCACTGATAGGTACCACTGATAGATGGGACTGCTGGGCACTGATGGGCGGCACTGCTGGGCACTGGTAGATGACACTGATGGGCACGGATATGTGGCACTGGGGTGCAGCACCGTTGTTGAGGCAGATTGTGGGCACTGTGGGTGGCACTGTGGGCACTGCTGGGTGGCACTGACGGGGGCACTTATGTTTTATTAAGGGGGCACTGGCAGGGGGCAGGTGGGCACTGGCAGGGCTGGCCGTGATCGGGACTGATGTCCCGATCACGGCCGCCGGTGATCGGCTTTTTTTTTTTCTCCTCGCGCTGTCAGTGCGAGGAGGAATAATAGCCGATTACCGGCTCCGTTGCATCACATGATCAGCTGTCATTGGCTGACAGCTGATCACGTGATAAGGGGTCGGGATCGACCCCTTGCTCGGATCAGTGATCAGGCGAGTCTCATAGACTCGCCGATCACAGAGCGCGCGCCCCTCAGGGGGCGCGCAGGCCGCTCGTGCACGGGACGACGTCAATAGACGTCGTCCCGGCAAAGGAGGTCCGCGCTGTAGCCGTCATTCGGCTATAGCGCGGATCTCAAGTGGTTAAAGAATCCAAGGATAAAAAAATAAAAAAAATATCTAGTTAAAGAGCAGTTCCGAGCCCCTACGTAAAAAATGAAAAAAGTCAGCAGCTGCAAATACTGTAGCTGCTAACTTTTAATATAGGGGCACTTATCTGTCCAGGGTTCCCACAATATCGGCACCCCAGCTGATTTTTGGATCGGCTCTCGGGTGCTGCCATCGCCATTCATAGTAAGGGAACCTAGCAGTGAAGCCTTTTGGATTCACAGCCAGTTCCCTACTGTGGATGCGCAAAGCGCTCTGTGCTTTCTAACTGGCACCGTTATGAAGTTATGAGTCATGAATACTTAGCATGTGCCTGTACGATTAAGATCATTTTTTCCTTTTTTTTCCCCCCAACTTTGGGCATCTGTGGCTAAATTCCACATTATGTATTTTCACTTTTGCAGCCAAATTTGAGAAAATTTCAAACTATGTTGTGTTATGTGTTCCCATTAACACTGCATACCTAAAAATAGTTTTAAAGAAATCTCTTAATTTTTGGATGATCATTTGGAGCAGGCCTCTAGGTGGATTGCAAGCTACTCTGAACAATTTCCCAGTGAATCTGTCCCCTTCTGACAAAGAGGAACACAGTGGAAGGACTGCAGCCGACAGAATAAAGAGTGGCTTGTTTAGTAAAGCTTTGAAATTGAAAGATAAACGCCGACTCGTTGCCATGCAAAGCTGCTCCAGGTTCGGTCAGCTCCAACCTTAGTAAAATCCCCTCACTGGGCTTCCCCTCCTCAACATACAATGAAGAAACTCAGCTTCTAGATCTTTATGTTTGTTAGGTCAGACATTGTTCAAACCTAGTTTACAACTAATAATAAAACCTACCAGCACAGTACAGGCAGGGAGTAATTATGATCAACGTTAAAGTGGAAGTAAAAGACTTAATATAATCTGATCCACTAGGCCTGGGAGAGTGAGTCCACAGGAGGCCACCATGGGAGAGGGCAGCACAAGAAGGAAAGTCGGGGGGGGGGTGTCCCGGTCTTCGGCGGCGACAGAAGACCGGGCCACCGCTAGTAAAAGAGCTGGAAGAAAAAGCGGTGGCCCGGCAAGAAGAACCGAAGAGGGGGACAGAACCTCTGAAGTCGGAAGAAGAGGGCGGCGGCAGCGAAGAAGAATGCCGGGCTCCTCCGCTAGCAAAAGAGCTAGCAGAAGATAGCGGAGGAGTCCGGCGAGAAGACCCCCGGAGCTGTGCAATAAACTATTTTAACCCTTGTGTGTTTTTTTTTGTACATTTTTTTCACAGGTGAATGGGTAGGGGTACATTGTCCCCTATACTCATTCACATAGGGTGGGGGGCCGGGATCCGGGGGCCCTCTTATTAAAGGGGGCTCCCGGATTCCGATAAGCCCCCGATAACCAGCGGCCAGGGAAGAGGCCCTTGTCCTCATCAACATGGGGACAAGGTGCTTTGGGGTGGGGGGGGCCGCGCGGCCCCCCCCTTCCCCAAGGCACCCCCCCATGTTGAGGGCACGCGGCCTGGTACGGCTCAGGAGGGGGGGGGGGGGCGCTCGCTCGTCCCCACCCCCTTTCCTGACCGGCCGGGCTGCGTGCTCGGATAGGGGTCTGGTATGGATTTGGAGGGGGGAATCGCACACCGTTTTTTTCGGCAAAGGGGATTCCCCTTAAATCCCCTGCTGGACCTAAGGGCCTGGTATGCTCCGAGAAGGCATGCAGGCTTCATGAGTGAGGCGACATTATCGCCTTGCTCTGGCTACTATAGGAAAACAACATTTTCCTATTGCAGCCAGCGCAATGGTATCGCGCTGGTTAGAGAAGCCTGTCGCCGGGAACCAGCGCGATACTGTCCCGTTTGAAACACAATATCGGCGGCACCTACTGTAAGTCACTTAATTGTTATGTGTATTTAGTTGCTATGTCATTATACAAATATTAATGTATGTGTGAATTTTTATTAATATTCATTACATTTCTAAGGACTTTTAGTGTTTTAAAGAGGAAGTAAACCCTGATGAGTTTACTTCCTCTTTCATTCCCTGTAAAGGCAAAGCATAATGGACTACTATGCATCGCATAGTAGTCCATTATGTATCACTTACCTGACACAGGAGGCAGCGAAGTCACCGCTGTCCCCTGTAGTTCCGAGTGTCCATCTTCTTGGTGGGTCTCGCTGCTCCGGCGCTGTGATTCGCCGGAGCAGCGATGACATCACTCCCGTGCATGCGCACAGGAGCCGAGACTCGCAGCATTGCCGTCATCGACGATGCCCCGCTCAGTGCGCCTGCGCGCCGCTGTCTATGGCGCATGCGCCGTAGATAGCAGTGCTCGTCTTCGGGCAAATATCTCCTAAACCATATAGGTTTGGGAGATATTTCTTGGACCTACAGGTAAGCCTTAATCTAGGCTTACCTGTAGGTCAAAGTGGTTTGTAAGGGTTTACAACCACTTTAAAGCACATATTATATTTCTTTTGCACATTTTTTTCTATTATTGAGTGCACTTTAGTGGGAAAGTCTGTGCACTTTTTTCCGGCTTTCAGGCTTCACTTGTTGCAATACACTGTTACTTATAGTAGTGATCATTCTGTTCATCATTCACCAGTTTATCTTTAGCGCAGCCCTTTCTTTTTGGTTACCATTTAAGCATGTTTAAAACAATGAAGCAGTTGCAGTTAAAATGTGGAATTTGAGGGCAGGATAGATTACCATTTAACCGGTTCCCGAAAGGCTCCTGTACTTCTACATCAGCAGATTTCCTGCCGTGCCCGCTGTGAGCTCTGTGACCGTGCCTGCAGACGCGATCGCCGCAAGTATACCCGCGATAATGTCACGGAGCTCAAGAACGAGAAGATGCCGATGTAAACAGCATCTCCCCATTCTGCCTAATGACAGCACACTGATCATCTACTCCCTGTCATCGGGAGCAGCGATCAGCGTGGTGTCACACACAGCCACGCCCCCAGACAGAAACACGCCCCTAGGATACACTTAACCCCTCACCCACCCCCTAGTGGTTAACCCCTTCACTGCCAGTGAAATTTTTACAGTATTCAATGCAATTTTATAGCATTGATCACTATATTAATGCCAATGGTCCCAAAAATGTGTCAAAATTATCAGATGTGTCCGCCATAATGTCGTAGTCACGCGAAAAAAAAAAAAAAAAAAAATATTCGCAGATCGCTACCATTACTAGTAAAAAAAAAAAAAAATGACAAAACTATCCCCCATTTTGTAGACGCTATAACTTTTGTGCAAACCAAACGCTTATTGCGATTTTTTTTTTTAACAAAAAAAAAAAAAAAATGAAGAAGAATACATATCGGCCTAAACTGAGGAAAAAAAATGTTTTTATATATATTTTGGGGGGATATTTATTATAGCAAAAAGTAAAAAATAATGTGTTTTTTTTTCAAAATTGTCGCTCTTTTCTTGTTTAGTGCGCAAAAAATAAAAAAACTGTAGAGGTGATCAAATACCACCAAAAGAAAGCTCTTTTTGTGGGAAAAAAAGGACGTTAATTTTGTTTGGGAGCCACGTCGCACAACCGCGCAATTGTCAGTTAAAGTGACGCAGTTCTGAATCGCAAAAAACACTCTGGTCGGAAGGGGGTAAATCCTTCTGGGGCTGAAGTGGTTAAGCATGTTTAAAACAATGAAGCTGTCACAGTTAAAAGTGGAATTTGAAGGCAGCATAGATTCATATCGGCCTTTGTATGGTCAGCCAGCTGGATTGGAGTGGAATCTCCCTCCAGTGGTAGCCAAAGTTAGTGCAGGCTGTAAATCTCAGCCAGTCTTGTTTAGTATAAATTCCCCCTTATTCCCTCATATACCCCAGTCACAGAATGCACGTCGCGGTCAGCTAGTCACCGTGGCCGTGCATATCCGTGACAGTTATCCTTTTACCATCCAAGCAGGAACATCTGCCAAGTTTGAGAACCGATTAACCTGCTCATCGATTGAACTCTGATTAACCCTCGGACATGAATTGCAAGTATTCTTCCTTCTCAATTGAGCCTTATTTCTTGGTGGCTGCATATTGTCTATCTCTTTGAAACATCTTTTCTGTAAATATTTTATTTGCACCAACATTGACCTATTCATATTAAACCCTTATTTTGAAATGTATTAACCTTGTCTCTAAAAGCTCTAAATGCAAGCTATAAATGAACCTGCCCCTTGAAGAGCGCTACTGATTTAGAGTAAGGCCTCTGAGCAGACCTGTCTGTGGTGGTAGAGTGCGTTGCAGATGCTTATTCTAAAATCATAATTGGTATTGCTAAAATTACGAGTCTCCCCCGGCCTGGTTGGTTAAAACAGGGGTGGTGGCAGTTTAAGTGTCAATTGCATAATTAGCCCAGTGACAATCGCTCTCAGGCTGCTGGCACCTAGATTGTGGTCCCGCAAGCTGAAAAATCTTTGGCGCAGCTGAGAGTAGCATTGTTAAATAACAAACATGTTATACTTGCATCCTCTGTGCAGTTGGTTTTGCACAGAGCAGCCGGCACCCTCCTCTTCTTGGGTCCCCCTTTGCTGCTCCTAGCCCCTCTGACCTTTGAGCGACTTGCTACAGGGGGCACCCAAGCCAAGTCATAGCTCTGTGTATCCATTCAGCCCTGACCTGGCCCCACCCCATCTCTCCCCTGATTGGCTGACTTTCATTGGCACCCATGGGAGCCAATGGTGCCGCTCATCTGTCTTAGCCAATCAGAAAGAGTGTACTGAATGGTTGAGGGGATCATGGACATCGCTGGAGATAGAAGGGGCTCAGGTAGGTAATTGGGGGGGGGGGGGGGTGCTGGGGAGGCTACTGCACACAGAAGGTTTTTTTTATCTCAATGCATAGAATGAAAACCTTCTGCCTTTACAACTCCTTTTAAGAGCTATAATTCCTAAACCTTCCTCCGGTTTGGATGTACATACCCTCAAAATAAACCTGCGTACACTTTCAGCCCATTTCCATTACATAACTATAGATTGGATAGGTTTTGGTAAATACCTGAAAAAACGAAAAACTTAAATTGTGCCCGTGTTTAAATTTATATGGACCTAACTGTAAATGAGAATACGGTTGTTCCCAGTTTTAATTTTTTTCAAATAATCTTCTTTGCTGAAAGAACAGCGAAAGATGATAAAAACAGATCTCAATTGTGACAAAAGCCATGTTTCATAAAGCAGATCATTCCAGATTTAAAAATGACTTGAATTACAATCATTTGTCATTTCTGCAAGACTAAATGGGTATTTGAGAGGATATAATTATTGGGAGAAACACACAGGTATGGAAATGTAATGTAGAAATGAGCAGAATGTGATTACTTACGCAAAGTCTCCTCCAAGAGTACAAATCAGATGTGCCCCAAATACACTCCACAGAGAAAGGCCTCCACATTCCCAGGTTACCATGACAACACTGTAATCAGGTGACCATCGTATTAACTTGACTGATCCAGTCTTGTTCCAGATATCTAATGACAACAAATTAAATAAACATTGGAGGTTTGCATGACATAGACCTTAAAACAATGCATACTTTTAATCTGACATTTACTGTACATGTGTCCAATATTTTATGCTGAACTCCAGGCAAATAGATAATACTATATATATATATATATATATATATATATATATAGATATACACACACATACATTTGTGAGGTAAGGCACGATGTTGGACAAGGCCTGGCTCAGTCTCCGCTCTAAAACATCCCAAAGGTGTTCTATCGGGTTGAGGCCAGTCAAGTTCCTACAACCCAAACTCACTCATCCATGTCTTTATGGACCTTGCTTTGTTCACTGGTCCAAATCATTTGGTGGAGAGAAGATTATGGTGTGGGGTTGTCAGGGGTTGTATTTGGCCCCTTAGTTCCCTTAGTTCCAGTGAAGCATCAGTATACCAAGACATTTTTGACAATTTCATGCTCCCAACTTTGTGGGACCAGTTTGCGGTTGGCCCTTCCTGTTCCAACATGACTGCACAAAGCAAGATCCATAAAGACATGGATGAGTGAGTTTGGGGTGAAGGAACTTCACGGGCCTGTGCAGAGCCCTGACCTCAACCTTTGGGATGAATTCGAGCAGAGACTGTGAGCCAGGCCTTCTCTCCAACATCAGTGCCTGACCTCATAAATGCGCTTCTGGAAGAATGGTCAAACATTCCTATAGACACATTTCTAAACCTTGTGGACGGCCTTCCCAGAAGAGTTGAAGCTGTTATAGCGGCAAAGGATGGGCCAGCACAATAATGAACCCTATGGACTAAGACCGGGAAAGACCAGTGTCACAATACTTTTGGTAATATAGTGTGTATGTGCATAATTATATATAATTCATTGCCTTCCAGGAAAATGTTCAGTCTGCCAGGAAGTGTAGCCAGGTCCTTGACTTTTGTTCAAATTAAAGGCAATTAGGCTAAGAGAATTAGGACTCTGCTCAAATTTTTCTCATAGAACAAAAAAACTTGCCTCAACACCCTCATTCTGATTTTTTGACTTTAAATCTGTCACAGAACTGGAAAAGTACACAGCCAGGGAAAATCATGCTTTAGGCCTCTCCTGTTTGAGCATCTTTTTTTTAGCAGTTTTTTTTTTTTTTTGTATGTTTTCTCGTGTGCAAATGTATTCTTGCATTCACAATATGTTAATGGCTATTTGTGTACAAATGTCCACAATTGCACGCATGAGGCGTAAATTACTGACAAAAAATGCAGATTTTTCTATTTATTTTTTTAACTGAAGAATACACTACACTTGTTTACACGCCTGTGTGCATAGGCACATTACAATTAATGGGCTGTATTTTAGCTTAGTAAAAAAAAAACAAGCTGTATTGAACTTTTTCAAGCAAGAGGTCTTAAAGTTTTTCTCTCAGTACGATTTTCCTTTAAGCAGATTAGCTTAATCAAAGACCTTGATTATATCAGCTACAAACACTGTAGCTGACTTTTGAAATTAAGGTATCTGTCATTGCCTGAGTGTCCAGTGTTGTCTTCCTGCAGCCAGTTCTTCTTACCGCTGCAGGTTCCTGGTGCCACCATTTTGGATATGTGAGCCAACTGGAGGAATCAGAGTTGGCTTTCCACTGTGCGTGCGTGAGATTGTGTGGCACTGCAGTACCGGTCCTGCAGTTTCCTGGGACATGTGATGTCATCCAAAAGACTTTGGGTATGAGGGCATGGGTAGGTGGCATTCCAAAGTGCAAGTCATTCTCGCTCAGCTGAGAACAAAGGAAGTGGGAGTGGATACCTGTCAGAAAAGGTACCCAATCCCACACACATAAAATGTACAAGGTGTTAAGGCACTGGGTTGGGAGTTGACCAAGTGGCACTTTTATTGTGAGTGAAGGTCCACTTTAAGTGTACGCAATCTCCCAGTATTCGTATTTAACCCCAGGGAATTGCAAGTAGTTAAAAGATGGTATTCAGGCTGTATTTAAATATATAAATTATATTTTTTAATGAAGACATACCTAGATTATGGAGGGGTTTTTAACACCTCACAGGAGTTCAGCTTTAATAAAGTGTATTTCAAGGTTAATTAACCCTTTTACCGACACTGTGGTCAGTACTAGGGTGAAGCAGTAAAAGAAAAGTAAAAATGGTCACAACCACAACTGTAGTCAAGCTTACATTTACTGTACCCAGCTGCCAGCAGTTTGTGTGGTAGAAGTGATCTGGCTGGCTTGAAAGTACATAAATACTGGATAATAAATATCAAAACCATGCAATGCAAGATCTTACCTGGATACTGCTTTGGAGTAAGCTCTAACTTATGAGAAAGCTGCATAGCACCAGTCGTGTTATCTATTGTGTACACCAGAACAGTGCCACTGTGGACAGAGAGAAACATGTATATGGTTAGTCTGTTAGACAGCAAATAGTTAACACAAGTTCAATTAGTTGTATTAGGCAAGTTTTATATAAATACACACATGTGTGTGTGTGTATATGTGTGTGTGTGTGTATGTATATATGTATATATATATATATATATATATATATATTAATATGTCATAGCTATTATAAAAACTATTATCTAAATACCCATTGATGACTGTCAATTATACTATAGATTTTGTGACTGCAAAATAGCATTCAAAAGACAGTTAAACATCATAGGGATAGTAAGACTGTGCAGAGTTAAACAGAATCAGTCACAACTGGCTTAAATGCAGAAAGCAGAATATTCAGCCTGTATCATTCCTACAAACTTGAAAACCTGCTCATCAAAGATTTACATTGCTCCCTTAGATTTATCGCCTTCACTGAATGAGCTAGAGTGTGACACCATTAATTTTGAATAGCACCTGAAACACTGTTACAGTAGTGGTAAACCGAAAAGGTTTGCATTGCAGTGTACCACAATGTAGTTGGCATGCACTGCATTAAAGGATAAGTTCACCTTTTGTAAAAAGTTACACCCATATTCAGGGTTAACATGTAACAAATCCATTGGTCCCCACACCACACCTCACCTCCCTGTTGTAGCAAGTGGCGGAGTATCTTCTTCCCTCATTCTCATTCACAATGTGCAAAGAATGTTGCCAGGCAGGGCTCCATCTGACCGGCCATGTCAATTGTTCACAGAGTTCTGTGAATGGAAAATGACAACTGGCAGCCTTTGTGTCTGTTGGCTTCTAGTTCTCAATGAACTACAATGGCACTGTTGAGAGCTGTGGTAGTTCATTGATGCTTCCTGTTAGTGTGTAACTGTTTGGCCGTACAATGTACGGCCAGGCAGCTTACACACAGACTGTAGGAGCCCTGCATTGCACCCCGATCTGTTGATCAGGGTTGCAATGCTTTCCAAGCTCCCAATAAAAAAATAAAAATAAAATAAATGCACATTTTCTTACCTGCAAAAAGATGTGCATTTTTATTTTTTTGATTTTTCAATTAGCCATGATTTTTAATGTGTTAAGGTGTGCTGGCAACCCATTCAAAATAAAGTGAGTAAACAAGACCCCATGTGATAATGTGGCATCAGGGGTTTATTAAACCCATGATATCACCCCTGCCCTTCAAAGCATCTGATCAAACACGGATTGTGTCTGATCAGATGCTTCCCTGTCTGTAAAAGCCAGGGAAAGACCGCTCTGAAAATTTAAGTGACTGCAAGATTCCGGCTTCACTCCACACAGGAGAGATCAGCAGCATCTGCTGTGCTATAAAAGGAATTACTTTTACATGAAAGTCCATCGCTGGCTGGAAAAAATACCACCCTGAGGCCATGGTCCAGGTACAACCACTTCTGACTAGGACAATTATATTCTTACGCTGGGCGGCAAGTGATTATTATTATTAACATTCAAAAAATAAAAGCAGTTCTCTGCAACAGAACACTTAATACTTACCTCTTCGGTTGACACGTAGTCCAATCTTCATTTACGTCAACAGCTAGAACAGCTAAACAATCTCCAGTGTCTGATGCACTTTTGGGTGTGTTGGAGGCCTTGCCTGCACTGCACTTTGTGATTCCATTCACAGAAGCAGCGAATACAGCCATCAGTCATGCCTTGAAAGTGATAGATGTTGTAGTAGCTATTGGAGGTTGAAGATTGGAGTCTTCTTTTGCAGGGAGCTTCTTTTTCAACTTCTCTTATGGTGACAGATTTTTTATTTATTTTTAATAAGAGGACTAAAGCATAAGCAGAGGATGTCTGTGGATAGCTCCTTGGAGCGAGCCCCTTTGTGAACGCTAACATAACCCCTACAGCCGAGTTAGGAAAACATGCCTACTAGAAAATGAATATATACCGACATACACTGTTGCTGCAGTAACACAGTTTTGAAAGCTACACCACGATTACAGCAAATAGAGATATCCTTAATAGGGGTGATAAGAAAAATTTTGCACTTGGCATGGTTGGAATACCTTAGAACTTGCTCATAACTTATGTGTAAATCTGTGTTTGATTCCATTTGAGGGGGGAATTCCATCTTTGTATAATATAACTTACCTAGCACATCCAAATGCCATCAATCTATATTTATTGTTAACTGCCACGCATGTTCCATCAACAACATCTGGTGCCCAAACTCCATGGACTTGCTGCAAAGACAGAAGCATTTGTAACAACAGTAATAACATTACAATATTTCATCCTGTGTTACCAGGAAAACATAAAACAAATGTTATTTTTGCAATTTTACATTATTCCTGCAGACCGCCTTTGGGTGTGGTACTTCAGAACCCCCCTGATAAAAAGGGATGATGACGACAAGGGTGTAAACTCCCCATCCCCCGCAAGAAAGATACAGTTAGGTATATATTTGAACAACGGCACAATTTTCATACTTTTGGCTCTGTATGCCGCCAGAATAAAATTAAAATGAAACAATACAAATGAATTTGAAGTGCAGACTGAGATTTAATTCAAGAGGTTGAAAATAATATTGAGTACAAATTTTGGGAACTACAACTATTTTTATGCACAGTCCCCCATTTTGAGGGGCTCAAATGTAATTGCACAAAATTAGTATAATCATAAATAAAATGTTTTTTTTTTTAATATTTTGCTGAGAATCCTTTACTGGCAATGAATGGCTGAAGTCTGGAACCCATGGACATTACCAAAGACTGGGTTCCCTCCTTTCTGATACTTTGCCAGGCTCTAACTGCAGCTATCTTCAGTTGTTCTTTGTGGGTCTCTCTGCCTTTAGTCTTGCCTTCTGCAAGTGAAATGCATGCTCAAATGGGTTGAGATCAGGGGACTGGCTCGGCCATTGCAGAATATTACACTTTTCCTTCAAAAGCTCCTGGGTTGCTTTTGCGGTGTGTTTTGGATCATTGTCCATCTGTACTGTAAAGCACCATCCAATCAACTTTGCTGCATTTGGCTGAATCTGGGCTGGCAGTATCTATCTACGCACTGCAGAATTAATCCGGCTGCTTCGATCTTCTGTCACATCATCAATAAACACCAATGACCCAGTGCCACTGGAAGCCATGCATACCCATGCCATCACACTGCCTACACCAGTGTTGGGAAGCTTTGCTCTTTCCCTTTCCCCCAGCTGCCCCACATGATATTCCTACACATGTGGGGCAGCTCCAAAATTGTTATTGACAGTCGAGCGCTCCTCAGCCAGTCACAAGTAGCATTCTTCAATGAAAACTACATTATCTTTCCAGCTTTCCCATGTGACACACCTGCAGTTTATTAGGGTGGCTCCAGAACTGTGATTGTCAGCTGCTCCACGTTACACTCCTGAATGTGCACTTCTGTCTATTTTCAATTTGACGTAAAATACTGAAGCAAGTGGGTCAGCTTAACGGCCAGGAATCTTGAATTTCAGAAGCAGGTCTGCAATGGCAGACTTAACAGTGATCTCCAGAAGAGAGAACTTTCAAAAATCTTCACAAATTGGATTGGATGGGGCATCACATATGCTCCATTATGTGACAGATGTCAAATCTTAGTAGGGTCTTAAAAGCATCCTTCACGTGATATATAGTCTAATTTACAATTAGTGTAACTTACAAAATATTCTGTAAGATTTTTTATTTATAAAGCTGTCACAAAGGAAGAAACTGCCTTGGGAAACCCATAGCGACCAATACAATATAATTCAAACCAATGCTAGAGACTGGGAATATTACAAGGAGCGTTTGAAGTGGATTGGTGCATGGATAGCAATGCAGAACCCCATTTTAAATCAAAAGAAAATGTTGACAACATTCAAAAAGAATGGACATTTTTGATTGCTGGGATCTTACATCAGCAGTGAGACGGCTTGAAACTGGTGTGATAAAGCCAACACGACCATCGTTGAACACAACAGCAAACCCATCAAGGGTGACACAATATTCCATCTCCCGAATATGTACATCTCCAATATCCAAGAATGAACCTACAGGAAAAGAATAAAAGACAAAGACCTCATCAATTGTGTATGCATTTTTGGGCTTAGGACTACACTATTTGTAACCTTACATAACTTGACATTTTGGCAGAACTGTTAACTTGAGCTTAATGAGCATTAAAATGGCGCCCTTATTTTATATGAACGGCATGATGTAATGCCTATATGAAAAATGCATTGACTAACATCAGTGATCTACAGAAGAGCAAAATCTCCATTGGCTCCTAGCAGAGAGGATTAAACAGCCTTATTGGAGACATTTCATTTATATTATTGATACACAGTAATTGGAAATCTCCCCTATAGGGGCTGGTACATGATTAAAAAAAAAAACTTAAAGTGGATGTAATCTCAATTCATGAAATTTGAGCTGGGCACATATATGTGTAGTGTTTTCTTAGCTCTCTACAAAGCACTGAGTCCCATGGCTTTCTCCTGCTCAATAGCTCTGTTATCAGCCTGATAAGTTCTCTGAGATGGTAGCCTGAAGTTTGTGTCATGGGAGGTTGCTATAAATAGATTAGAAGAGTGCTGCACAAGTCACAGGAGAACTCTGCAAGTCTTTGCCTATATGGAGTGGGGTGTGTTCCTTTCCTCCAATCAGCTGTCTCCCAGTGTAATCCAAGCAACAGACTGCAGAATGAGGAAGTAAAAAAAAAATCTCTTAACAGGATGTAAGAATTCAAAAAAATATAGAAAGGGGAAGAGAGCAGGTATACACGTAAAACTTATGTAGAAGGATTTGTTTCATCTCTGTGTACAAACTGAGGCTGTTCACGTCACTGGATATATGTGAGGGTTTACATCCACTTTAAGCCTGGGTTCACGATAACGCAATCTCAGATCACATGTGATTCGCATCCGCACTGCAGGTTCCGATCACATGCGATCTCTGAGCAATGCGACTTCAGCCATACAGTTGTATGGCTGAACTCAAATTGGATTCGCACAAAAAATAGTGCATGGGCTTGTTTTTCCCCTACTAGAAATGGATCGTATGAGTGTTCTCACCCACCACTGCGGGTGTCATTAACAAATGACACACCCAGTTTAGTTCACAGATTGCAGTGCGAACTGTGAACTCGCACAGGAATCGGATCGCGAGAACAACTCTGGCTTTATACCGGGCATCACAGCTTCTGTACAGATACCTATAGGTGCCTTCTGTACAGATGCCTATCTAGTGGGTCGCTGGGAGCCATTCTGGCCAGGAGAACAGTGTGATTTTTGCTAGTGGCTTCAGCCACTGGCAATAATTGCATGAAAATTCTGACAGGCTGGTTCTACCCCAGTTGATCGATCAACGTGGGTACAACCAGTATACCATACATGGTTCAAATCTTGGCCAGTCCTTCCTTAACCAGCTGTAATTCGAACAGTCTATGACCAGCTTTAGATTAAAACAAATAGGTTAATTGGTTATTATTTTTACCTCTAAACATCTCACCAATAAACACAATAGATGAGAAGGCCTCATGCACACTGGACGTTAAAATAACATTATAAAAACAGCAGTAGCTTTGGAGTACGTTTTTCAAAATTTTTCAGTGTTTTTGTAATAGCGTATTTCAGCTTTTTCCAATGGGATCAAAAACGTTGAAAAAACGCTGGTGAGCCGCATTTATCTGTGTTTTATTGCGTTTTTTTACAGCTGAAAAACTCCTCTCAGAACCCACTCGTTTTGGAGTTTTTTACAACCAAAAACAGTTGATAACAGCCTATGTGTGCATGGACACATAGGATAACATGCTGGAGAGTTTATTGACTGTAGAAAAAAACATCTGAAGCCGAAAACATCACCTCTAAAAACATCCAGTGTGCATGAAGCCTAAAGCCCAACTGAAATTTCAGTTTAAACCAGCCAAATACATGCCAGATGCATGGTTTGTTTTCTGTAGAAAGCAGCCATAGCCTGAGAAGAAAAGCCAGTACCCTACCAACATGCTGCAGAGGAAGACCGTGAAAGCAGTGGTCTGACATGCCCCATCATGCCCTCTGCTGAGTCAGAGCTCAAGCACAGCATTTAGCAAAGTTAACATTCCTTTTTGATTTTGTAGAGCTCAGTTTCTGACTCAGCAGTGGGTAGATTGGACCTCTGCAGAAAGCCACCTCTTCCACAGAGTGCAAGTGTCCTTCTCTGCAGCATGCTGTCAGTTTTCTCCACCAAGGCTAGGTTAACATCTAAGAGGGTGTATGACTGCATGTAAATTGCACACTTTCCCACAAAAATTTGCTGCTGATAGTAGATATGTGAGAGTGCTATTAATTCTGAATGACAACCCTCACACTGAAAGCTGTAGCACATTTGCCTGTGCTGAAGTACTATGTGGTTGAAATAAACGGGCTGCTGTGCCCACGCACTAGCCGATTTAAACAGAAAGAGCAGTTAGACTTTAAATAAGAATTAGGCCAAACACCAGTGGTCTCCAAACTGCGGCCTGGATGCCAAATGAGGCCGTTTGCTTGCTTTTATCCAGCCCTTGGGGCACAATTTTATCCAAGGATACCAACAATAGGGCACATTTCCTCCGAATGACACCAAGGATGGGGCCCAAGTCCTCCCTTTTACAACACGAATGGGGGGTAATTACTCCCACTGAAAGAAACAATTAGGTATTTTTTCCCCACCAATTTTGGGAATTTTTGTACTCCCACTGGCCACAGTTGGGCCCTCCTAAAGTCTGTAGGACCGTAAACTGGCCCTTTGCTTAGAAATTTTCAAGGCCCCTGCCATAAACCAAAAAGTTAGACACATATATCTGCAATCACGTATCCATTTATACAATTGACTTTTTCAAATAAAAAACATATTAAGTAAAGCACAAATTCTGCGGGTGATCACAGGATAATCATACAAACAGGCCGGGCATGGAGAGCATTAATCAGAGAAGCAGCCAAGAGGCCCATGGCAACTCTGGAGGAGCCGCAGAGATACACAGCTCAGGTGGGAGAATCTGTCTACGGGACAACTCTTAGTTGTGCACTTCACAAGAAAAGCCATTTTTGAAACCAGGTCATAAAAGCCCCATTTGCAAAAAGCCATGTGGGGGACACAGCAAACATGTGGAATAAGGTGCACTGGTCAGATGAGGCCAAAATTGAACTTTTTGGCCTAAATGAAAAAGCTACGTGTGGCAGAAAACTAACTGCACATCACCCTGAACACACCATCCACACCGTGAAACATGGTGGTGGCAGCATCATGTTGTGGGGATACTTTTCTTCAGCAGGGACAGGGAAGCTGGTCAGAGTTGATGGGAAGATGGATGGAGCCTAATACTGGGCAGTCTTTGAAGAAAACCTGTTAGAGTCTGCAAAAGAGGTTCACCTTCCTGCAGGACACCAACCCTAAACATACAGCCAGCGCTACAATGGAATGGTTTAGATCAACAATGCATAATAATGTGTTAGAATGGTCCAGTCAAAGTCCAGACTTAAATCCAATTGAGAACCTGTGGCAAGACTTTGAAGAAAAAAAAATTGCTGTTCACAGGCGCTCTCCATCCAATCTGACAGAGCTAGAGCTATTTTGCAAAGAATGGGCAAAAATGTCACTGTCTAGATGTGTAAAGCTGGTAGAGACATACCCAAAAAGACTTGCAGCTGTAATTGCAGCAAAAGGTGGTTCTACAAAAGTATTGACTCCGGGGGGGGCTGAATACAAACGTTCACCACACTTTTCACAATTATGTGCCACTTTGTGTTGGTCTATCACATAAAATCCCAATAAAATACATGTTTTTGGTTGTAACATGACAAATTGTGGAAATTTCAAGGAGTATGAATACTTTTTCAAGGCACCGTATATTAAAAGACAGAATAATACTAAAATATGGTCTCTC
This sequence comes from Lithobates pipiens, assembly GCF_037356315.1. Classification (NCBI taxonomy): domain Eukaryota; kingdom Metazoa; phylum Chordata; class Amphibia; order Anura; family Ranidae; genus Lithobates; species Lithobates pipiens. Next base: position 41,899,346 of record NW_027507718.1, on the reverse strand, counting down.
AAAGAACACCCCATGCATGGAAAAAGCATTTAGAGAACAATAAATATTACATCCTGTACAAAAAAAAAAAAAAAAAGAAGAACAGATGATAATATTGCATACTTTCACAGACCATACAGTTTGGTTTTAAAAAGTCTAAGTACCTCTGGACGGCTGAAAGTCAACTGAAAATGGAATTGTAGCAAGGTTGATGGCCTTCCTGCCATTTGTCATGCCTTCCCAGTGAATAAGGTGAAGCAGGCAATCCTCTGTAGCCACCAATAGGTCTTCCATCATCGACTGTATACTACAAAAACAAAACAAACAAAAAAACACTAAGTGTGTGACTACACACAAATGAATCCATTTTCATAAGGGAACCAGCAGATGACAGCAAATCGGGAAATAATAAATACCTTGTTATTGGAGCCTGTAAATCCAGAACTTTTTTGGTCTCCAAATTTAATGCTGGTGCACATTGTTCTTCCTTATAGTTTGGTATCGTCTTCACATGAGGGCTTCCTCTACAGAAGAAGACAAATGAAAATAAGAACTCTACATGACAACAGTATCTTGAAAAATACTGACTACATTTTAAAGTCCTTTCATGCACGATTTCTCAAGTGTACCCAGCATTTTGTTGGCATTGAAATCACATGGAGAAAACACTGCCCCGGGATCTCTTTCGTACTGGCGGCATTGTTGATCTCTGCTGAAGGGGAGAATTAATCAATCTGAACTCTGAACCTCCCTCCAACAGGTCAGATGGCCAAGTGCTCAGGGCTCCAATGACTGGAACTTGAAACATCTACTCAGAAAAAGAAAAGTATTGCACCCATTTGCATTGAAAGTAAGCATGCACCGAAATTTCGGCCGCCGAAACATATTGGCCCGAAAAGGGCCTTTTCGGCAATTTGCTGAAAGAGAATTCTTGCCCACAACGGAGCGGAAAATGGGGCGGGATACCGGCCAGTACAGGGGTGTTGTTCTGGAGTGCCCCCATCTAGTCCTCTCCTCCTCCTCTTCCCTCCCTCCTCGACGAGACAGCTAAAAGGCAGAAAGCAAAACAGTGCTCTATGGAGGAAAGCTGTCAGCACACCGCGTTAAGGAGCGGCTTGTAGGTATGATCAGCGGGAGGAGCATTATCAATGTGCAGCGCACAGAGCAGGCTCACTGTTTCTAACAGCATGTCAAACAACAAGTCCTGCACTCTTAAACCCCGCGGCACTGCACACCGATAATGCTCCTCCCGCTGAATACAGACAAGTCGCTCCTTAACACGGTTTGCTGATAAGCTTTCTTCCATAGATAGAGCACTGTTCTTGGTTTTGCCTTGCTAACACTGCCCTGTCCTGATCCTGTCTGACGTACTAAGGCAGGCTGCATGATGGGCACTGGTGAGGCACAGGCAGGCTGCATGATTGGCACTGGTAAGCTGCTGGGCACTGGTGAGGCACAGGAAGGCTGCATGATGGGCACTGGTAAGCTGCATGATGGGCACTGGTAAGCTGCTGGGCACTGGTGAGGCACAAGCAGGGTGCATGATGTGCACTGGTAAGCTGCAGGGCACTGGTGAGGCACAGGCAGGCTGCAAATGATGGGCACTAGTAGGCTGCTGGGCACTGGCAGGCTACATCTGATGGACACTGGTAAGGCTGCTTTGATCTCCTGTACCACGTCTGCAGTCTCTGACCATCTCTTGTACTATGTCTGCAGTCTCTGACCATCTCCTACATCATATCTGCTAGAGGTGCACCGCATGGAAATTCTGTTAATACGATTAGCAATGTGTTATGAAAAAATGTATACGTTTTATTTCTATATATTTTATAAAAATATATTATATTTATAAAAATACATTTTTATATAAAAATGTTTGGTTTTAAAAACTGTGCCCCATCCCAATGCAGCCTCACTGTGCCCCATCCCAATGTGTGCCCCCCACCTGCCATCTGTACTTACCTGTTTCAGTGGTAGTGGGATAGCTCCTCAATGTCTTCTCCCATCCTCTATTACTGGACGCCTGATAGGTGTCCAATCACAGCGCCTGTCGTTTCAGCCAATCAGGTGACGGGTAACAGATCCGAGCAGCTAATTGGCAGAGAGGCGGTTTAGTTTTAGGAAAGCGAATATTCATTGCCCCGCATGGGGCTCGCAGGTCACATTTTTTGGCACTTATTAGAGCCTATGGCTCCAATCAGGTGCTTTTGGAAAAAAAAAAACCCGCCGCTGTAATTCAGGTGCCCGAAAATGCATGAATCTATCTACTGGTGCTAGAGGGGTGGCTGAGGAGAAGAGGGCGGTGCCCATATGGACGCACCTCAACTGTTCATAACTCAAATTTTAGCCATTTCAACAGGAATAAGCCGAAATTTGAGCTGTGTATGACCAAGGTAAACACTTGTTGTACCCTGTGCTCTACTCCTACGGCAACTATAAACTGCAAATGTTTAGCAAGGGTATTTGCTGTGTGAGCCTTTTGTATCTCCTGAGATTTGTAAAGCTGATCCTGAGCAGTTAATATTAAAATTAACAAGAACAAGCCAGTTAAAGTGGTTGTATACTCTTCTTTTTTTTTTTTTACTTTAACCTACACGAAAGCCTATAATAAGGCTTACCTGTAGGTAAAAAAAAAATATTCCCCTCGGTATGCGCCGCAGCGGCACATGCGCACAAGGGGATTCTCGGCTGAAAATCAGGTGTCTTGTCATATAAAGTTCCCCATCCGATAGTGTCCGCTGTGTACTGCGCATGCGCAGTACACAGCAACACAGATTCCGAAAATTGCTGAGGATGAACGGCGCCTGCGCCGTGAGTCCAGGTTCCATCCCCACTATCCAAGTGGACATAGAGTAGGAATATAAAAGAGCCGAGCGCAGCGAGGCCGAGCCCGAAGCGTGGCGAGCAAAGCTCGCCCGCAAGGGGCCCTCTAATATTCACAACCCTATGTCCGCTTGGATGGTGGGGCTACCACCTCCACTCACGGCGCAGGCGCCGTTCAACTTCGGAGATTTTCCGAAGCTTCGTCTGCTCCGTACTGCGCATGCGCAGTACAGGGCGGACGCTATATGATAGCCAGACACTATATGGCACAACACCAGCAGTGGCCGACCGGCCGGAAAGAAATATCCCGCGCGCATGCGCGGGAGTGATGATATCGCGGCTCCGGCCACTCACAGCGCCGGAGCCGCGATACCCGGAAGAAACGCTGAGGGAGCTAAGGATTGGGCCAGATGTCGGGGCCTCGTTCTAAGGTAAGTATTTCATAATGAGCTAGTTAGTATGCGGTGCATACTAGCTCATTATGCCTTTTGCTTTGCAGGTGGTAAAAAAAAAAAAATACATTAGCGGGTTTACTACCGCTTTAAGGGAAATTCCACCGAACACTACAATGTTTTCAATTCAAAAAAGTCTCAAAGCTTCCACTCCGAAATTAAAATATAACAAACTATAAAACTACACACCAAAGATCAATTTGTTATTGTTTCACTTTTTGCATACCCATTAGCTGTTGTGAGGCATTAAAAGTTCATACACAGACTAACAGTATTAATGTTCTGCGTGACATTATCCCAATAAGTGCTTTTTTTTTTTTAATATAATAAAAATAAGGAGGAAAAAAGCCTTTGCAGACAGAATTATAAAAAAATAAAAATAAAAATAAAAAAAGCAGTGCGTCTGTGTCAGTGGAAACTGCATAAAGTCTTATTCAGATGGGCGTCAACACTCGTAGTCCGGGAACGAGCACCTTCTTTGCGCAGCTTCAGCCTCCGGTGCTGCATGCAGGCAACCCATGCATATCTATAGGAACGTACAGACACACATGAACACAGCCACCTGTCCCATTTTGACAGCCAAATGGATGCGCAGCTCCAAACACAGGATGCCTGCGTTTAGGCTGCTCACCTGCAAGGCTGTCAAAGTGGGATGAGCAGATGTGTCCCTGTATGTCTATAATTCCCTATAGACCTGAATGGGCTGCCTGCACACAGCAACTGGCAGCTGAAGCTGCATAAACAAGGTGCTTGTTCACAGGCTATGGGTGTCAACTCCCATCTGAATGAGGCCTTCAATCATGCATTTTGCTGTTTTTATCATTCAACTAAAAGATTAGCCAGGGGAAAAAAACAAAACACTTTAAAGTTTTCGTTCTATTCAGATGGAACAAAAGGAACTTTACCTCTGTTCACACTAATGTGTTTTCTCCTGCATTTGCTGTCCCAATGGAAGCAACATTTTTTTCTCTCTATGGTGCCAAGCTGCAGTGTTTTTTTTGTTTTTTTTAATAGAAAACAAAAAAAAAAAAAAAGGGGCAGGTGCTTCTTTTGGTACAGTGCAGCATATTTTTTGCCACAGACTTTAATGAGAATACACCAAAAATAAGTGTAAGGACACATGTAACACACGTTAGTGCATGTTTGGCAGGATTGAGTATAAAATACAGTCTCCTACAAAAGGAAAAAATAATAAAAAACAAACAAACCATGAAGCATGAAAAACGTGTCAAAAACACACTGAAAAGAGCATCATGCAGCAGCACGATGTAGCCTAAGGCTTCATGCATACGAGACGCAGATGCAAACGCTGCTGGACACATGTTGAAACCGGCGTTTAGAAACGCGCGTTTTGCCGCGATTTTTACCGCGATTTAGCGGCGTTTTACCGCGTTTGCGTCTAGAAGCGTTTAGTTAAGCTAACATCATAGACCCTCCCCAGCTCAAAAATTAACTATTTCAGCAATTTTGTGAGACCAGAGTGAGTAGCAGCAGCTGTGAGAGCTGCAGTGTACTTGTATTTAGCGTGTCACTTGCCACGGCACCTGCCACAAGTTGTGGATTGTCCACTTGCCACGTCACTTGCCACATCACCTGCCACGTCACTTGCCATGTCATCTGCCACAAGTTGTGGATTGTCCAACTGCCACGTCACCTGCCACAAGTTGTGGATTGTCCACTTGCCACGTGACTTGCCACATCACCTGCCACGTCACTTGCCACGTCACCTGCCACAAGTTTTGGATTGTCCACTTGCCACGTCACTTGCCACAAGTTGGGGATTGTCCACTTGCCACATCACCTGCCACAAGTTGTGGATTGTCCACTTGCCACGTCACTTGCCACATCACCTGCCACGTCACTTGCCACGAGATGTGGATTGTCCACTTTCCACGTCATCTGCCATGCCACCTGCCACAAGCTGTGGATTGTCCACTTGCCACGTCACCAGCCACATCACCTGCCACAAGTTGTGGATTGTCCACTTTCCACGTGACTTGCCACATCACCTGCCACGTCACTTGCCACATCACCTGCCACAAGTTGTGGATTGTCTACTTGCCATGTCACTTGCCACATCACCTGCCACGTCACCTGCCACAAGTTGTGGATTGTCCACTTGCCACGTCACTTGCCACGTCAGCTGCCACGTAACTTGCCACAAGATGTGGATTGTCCACTTGTCACATCACCTGCCACATCACCTGCCACGTCACCTGCCACGTCACCTGCCACAAGTTGTGAATTGTCCACTTGCCACGTCACTTGCCACATCACCTGCCACGAGATGTGGATTGTCCACTTGCCACGTCACTTGCCACGTCACCTGCCACGTCACCTGCCACAAGTTTTGGATTTTCCACTTGCCACGTCACTTGCCACGTCAGCTGCCACGTCACTTGCCACAAGATGTGGATTGTCCACTTGTCACATCACCTGCCACATCACTTGCCACATCACCTGCCACGTCACCTGCCACAAGTTGTGGATTGTCCACTTGCCACGTCCCCTGCCACGTCACTTGCCACAAGTGGATTGTCCACTTGCCACATCACTTGCCACATCACCTGGCACAAGTTGTGGATTGTCCACTTGCCACGTCCCTTGCCACGTCCCCTGCCACAAGTGGATTGTCCACTTGCCACGTCACCTGCCACGTCACCTGCCACAAGTTGTGGATTGTCCACTTGCCACGTCACTTGCCACGTCAGCTGCCACGTCACTTGCCACAAGATGTGAATTGTCCACTTGTCACATCACCTGCCACATCACTTGCCACATTACCTGCCACGTCACCTGCCACAAGTTGTGGATTGTCCACTTGCCACGTCACTTGCCACATCACCTGCCACGTCACTTGCCACGAGATGTGGATTGTCCACTTGCCACGTCACTTGCCACGTCACCTGCCACGTCACCTGCCACAAGTTTTGGATTGTCCACTTGCCACGTCACTTGCCATGTCAGCTGCCACGTCACTTGCCACAAGATGTGGATTGTCCACTTGTTACATCACCTGCCACATCACTTGCCACATCACCTGCCACAAGTTGTGGATTGCCCACTTGCCACGTCCCTTGCCACGTCCCCTGCCACGTCCCCTGCCACAAGTGGATTGTCCACTTGCCACATCACCTGCCACAAGTTGTGGATTGTCCACTTGCCACGTCCCTTGCCACGTCCCCTGCCACGTCACCTGCCACAAGTGGATTGTCCACTTGCCACATCACTTGCCACATCACCTGCCACAAGTTGTGGATTGTCCACTTGCCACGTCACCTGACACAAGTTGTGGATTGTCCACTCGCCACGTCACTTGCCACATCCCCTGCCACAAGTGGATTGTCCACTTGCCACGTCACCTGCCACAAGTTATGGATTGTCCACTTGCCACGTCACATGCCAGTCACCTGCCACAAGTTGTTGATTTTCCACTTGCCACGTCACCTGCCAGGTCACTTGCCGCGTCACCTGCCAGGTCACTTGCCACGTCACCTGCCACAAGTTGTGGATTGTCCACTTTCCACGTCACTTGCCACTTCACCTGCCACGTCACTTGCCACAAGTTGTGGATTGTCCACTTGCCACATCACTTGCCACCTGCCATGTCACTTGCCACAAGTTGTGGATTGTCCACTTGCCACGTCACTTGCCACCTGCCATGTCACTTGCCACAAGTTGTGGATTGTCCACTTGCAATTGCAATTGTTTAAAATATTTTTCTAATGGTTTTTCATCATTTGCAATCATTTTTGAGATTTTTAATGTAAAAAAAAAAAGGTCACCTTTAAAAACGCATATAAACGCAAACGCGGCTAAACGCGGTAGCGGCGTTTTGCGTCTGAAACGTGGAAAGTTTTGTTTCTGAACGCATTTTTTTGCTTCTGAAAAAACGAGACTAAACGCAACTGCATAAAAACGGAAAAAAACGAGACTGTGTGCATGGACACATAGGATAACATTGAATGAGTTCAGGGGCAGTTGAAAAAACTGTCCAACTGCATCTGAACGCGCGTTTAACTGCGTCTCGTGTGCATGGGGCCTAACTCTCCAACCTACATGCTGTTGAAATAAGGTTGAACCGATACTGGATATTTATCGGTACTCTGAGTATCAGAGCATTTTCACAAGTACTTGGTATAGGCACCGATAGTGGTATCAGTGCAACCCTGATTTGAAAAATGCAGAACATTCAAAACCCTCGCAATACCCAACACTTGGAAAGAAGCCCCCATGCCACTCAGTCCAAAGTCCTCAGTAGATAAACTTAGACACCAACACCAACAAAATAGACTAGAATCTATGGACTATCATGGACATCAAAGTACTATAGATTACCCAAATACATATCCTACTGTATTTTAAGACTATTGTGTCTCAGTATATACAAAAGAATTTGCCTTGGCAGCATACTATTATACATTGTTAGATATGTGATCCTTGGATTATGGTCATTTTTGCGAGTCATGATCGGATCCCTCCCCCCCTCCGGTGTCACAATTGACACCTTTCAGGGGGGAGGGGGGGTGGAGATACCTGTCAAAGACAGGTATTTACACCCACTTCCGGGCATAGACTGCCGTGGGAGTCTACGCCATTTCCTGCCCTGCCGCGCTGTCTGCTGGGACACACACGGGTCCCAGTGACAGCACGGAGATTTCCTATTGCGCGGCGCAACTCACGCATGCGCAGTAGGGAACCGGGAAGTGAAGCCGATTCGCTTCACTTCCTCATTCCCTTACCTAGAATGGTGGCGGCAGCAGCCGAGGGCCGAGCGATCGATCGGCCTCGGCATCGCTGGAACCCGGGACAGGTGAGTGTCCATTTATTAAAAGTCAGCAGCTGTAGCATTTATAGCTGCTGGCTTTTAATATTTTTTTTTTTTTTTTGGTGGAATCCCTCTTTAAAGAGGCTTTAACCTCTAGCCAACCAGCCGCCGCAGTTGTACTGCAGCAGCATGGCTCGGCTGTGCGAATCGCCATAATGTTATGTCAGTAACAAGTGGCCACTAGGGGGCACTTGCGTGCCACCAGAGGCGCGCGCCCCCTGCTTGTTCCGAGCCCATGTGAGTGCCCGGTGGTCTCGATCACCGCCGGGCTCCCGCAACCGTTTGGGGCACACGGAGAACTTGGAGCTCTGTGTGTAAACACAGTTTCCAGTTCTCTGTATGAACAGACGATCTGTCCGTTCACTGCTCAGAGTATGGACAGTGATCTGTTAGTTTCCCTGCACAGTCCCATCCCCCCCTTCAATTAGAACACTCCCTAGGACACATTAACCCCTTCACTTCCCCCTAGTATTAACCCCTTCACTGTCAGTGACATTTCTACATTAATCAATGCAATTTTCATTGCACCGATTGCTGTATTCATGCCAATGGTCCCAAAAATGTGTCAAAATTGTCCGTGTCTGCCATAATGTCGCAGTCATGATAAAAATCGCTGATCGCCGCCATTACTAGTAAAAAAAAAATTTATAAAAATGCCATAGAATTATCCCCTATTTTGTGGATGCTATAACTTTTGCGCAAACCAATCAATATATGCTTATTGCGATTTTTTACCAAAAATATGTAGAAGAATATGTATCGGCCTAAACTAAGGGAAAAAATGTTTTTTTTTTATATATTTGAGGATATTTGTTAGCAAAAAGTTAAAAATAAGCGGGCAACACCACCAGGAAGGTGATCGATCTGGTAGACGTGGAGAACAGTGAGAATTTGGCATCCTTGCTACTTAGCCTGGATGCTGAAAAGGCCTTTGACCGTCTTGGTTGGTCCTTCCTTTTCGCCACGCTGCAACATGCAGGTTTTAAAGGACCCTTCCTACGGGCAATCCAGCATCTCTACTCCCATCCCACACCCCAGGCGAAGACTCCCTTTGCTTTCTTCCCCTCATTCTTTATAGCTAACGGCACTCAGCAGAAGTGTCCACTTTCAACTCTGCTATTCGCGATATGCGTGGAACCTATAGCTGCCACTATTCGAGGCAACCCGCACATCCGGGGTGTGTCGGTCAGGGGCAAAGAATTTAAAATCTCACTATTCGCCAATGACATCATTCTCTCCCTAACACAACCTACTTTATCCCTCCCAAATTTTCATGCAGAACTAGACCGATATGGGGCCCTCTCGGGATACAAAATCAACACATCTAAATCAGAGGCCCTTCCAATTAACATCCCTGAAGCGGAAATTACACATCTACAGACCAACTTCTCCTACCACTGGAAGCGTGCTTCCCTGAAATAACTAGGATTACACATCACCCCAAAATTCACCACTCTATACCAGGAGAACTTTCCCCCCCTCTTCCGCTCGATCAGAATCATACACCTGTTGTGGAAAAAGCCCCATATCTCCCTCCTAGGCTGGATCACAGCTTTTCCAAACCCTACCTATCCTGGTTCCCTATAAACACTTGAGAAAACTCCAATGTGACTTGCTTAAATTTATTTGGAACTACAAAAGACATAGAATACCCCAATCAGTCCTAACGGCGGCCCACTCAGATGGAGACCTTGCACTCCCCAAGCTCATCAAATACTACCAATCCACCCAACGTCAAGCAATAGCATCATGGTTTACCCAATGGTTATATAATAAGTGGACAGAAATCATGAAAATCTGGCTAGCCCTGACCCACCCAAATAACTTACTTTGAAGCACGAATGCGGAGGTGTCCCATAACGTCTACTAGGACCGGTCTCAACTCCGCCGGCTTTGGCGTAAATTGTTGCCCCTGCATGGCCTATCCTCGGACAAAATCGCCTGACCTCATTCATCTATAATCCCAAGGTGCCAGATAGCCTCACATGCTAAATGTCATATCCATGGTTATCACAAAATCTATTTCACTGTGGGAACTCAATAGACCCTAGATCACGCAAGCTGTTATCCTTCTCCAAACTTCAGACCAAATATGACATACCTCACCAGGTATTTTATAGTTGCCTACAAATACGCCATTATGCCTTGACCATAGCGCCTGACCCGAAATCCCCCCCCCCTTGAAAACCTAGTCCTAGCAGGCTCGGCACGTAAGGGCCTAATCTCCAATATTTACAAAGTACTGAATGCTTGCCCAAAGAATACAAAAGGTAAACACACATATATGATTATGTGGGAGAAAAGCCTCAGTGAGGAAATCCCCAGAGAACAATGGCAGGTGATATGGTCACAGGCAGCAAAGAGCTTGCTCTGCACGTTATATAAAGAAAATGCATATAAGATTATCTTCTTCTGGTACATGTGCTAGATGTGCTCCACACCATCTATCCCGCTAGTGGATCGATGCTGGAGATGCCAGAGAGATAAAAGCACACTCCTCCACATTTACTGGAGCTGCCTGATAATCACCCCCTTCTGGAGTGCGGTCCAACAGCTGCTGACCAACCTTTTAGACACCCCAGTTCCCATGAACCCCAAATCTTCCCTATTGGGCCTATCGCCACTGAAGGCCTCCACTCCCCACAAAAAACTGGTACGCCACATCCTCACAGCTGCGCACTGTCTTATTGCTCTAAACTGGAAAAAAAGGACCCCTCCTACCATTGAGACGTTATACGCTAGAATTAAAGATGTGGAGCTGATGATGAAGATGACGGCCAGGATACAGGACAGGCTGGAGGCCTATGACAAAGTGTGGGAGCTATGGCACCTTCGGGAGTGACCAGGTAAATGAGCTACTACGGTGACCCTTTTTCTCTCTCCTCTTTACCCCCTCCACTAGAGTATTCTTGTGTCTCCTACTATCTTACATAGGATGCTGTATGTTACTGCATAATGTTAAGATGCATATTCAATAACCTCAGATATGTAACTGCTCCTGCCTCAGAACATATTGAAGAAAGCACTGAAAAACATGTTTGTCAAATCATTGCATAATACGATTTGTATATTTTGGAGAGTGCAAAGTCAGGCTCACTTTTGCATAGAAACCAGCTTCCATGTTTTATTGCCAAAACCAAAATGGTAAAGCTGAGGATAGAAGCAAATTGGTTTCTATGCAGAAGCGAGCCTGATTTTGCACTCTCCAGCTTTAGTAAATAAACCCCAGTGTCCCGGATTTACAAACAATGATGCAGCGAGAGCAGTGCACATGTCATCACATCAGCACTACTCTCTCCACCACCATCCACCGCTGTAGAAGATCCAAAGTGGAAGAGAGCCCTGCATTTCACATGACTAGCCTGAAGACTTTAAAAAAAGCGAAGTATGAAAAAGGTTAATTTCAGCTCTGGTGAATGGCTCTCCTTAGCAATTTTTATGCTGGTAAAAAATCAATTACAGTCAGTGAAAAATCTCTGTTGAAATTCTAAGCGATTTGGAGCTCAGCTGACTTTTTTCAGCATTTGGAGTTAGCAACAGAATTGCAAGCTCCAGTAGTTTCTCATGTTATCCAAAGCAGCTGCTGCTGATCATGGCACCCCAGTGATTGGTAGGTGCATAGATAAGCAATGTACACGGCTACAGCAGCTAGCTTCAAATCACCAGGGAAAAGCAAAGATTTGTAGCTGCTACAACACTGCTAGTATGGCAGGGCCCTAGAAGGCCATCCGTAAACATAAAAGGTTATGTTAACACGGTGGCAAATATACATACTGTATGCCTGCACAATGATGACAATTTAAGCCTAAATACACATACATCATAAATATATATATATATATATATACACATACATACATACATACATACATACATACATACATACATACATACATACATACATACATACATACATATACACACATATATACACATACATACACACACACACACACACACACATAGTATCGCACAAAAGAGAGTACACCCCTCATATTTTTGTAAACACAGAAGAAATGACACTTTGCTACAATGTAAAGTAGTGAGTGTATAGTTTGTATAAATGTGAATTTTCTGTTCCCTCAAAATAATACACAGCCATTAAAGTCTAAACCGCTGGCAACAAAAGTGAATATACCCCTAAGTTAAAATGTCCAAATTGGGCTCAATTAGTCAGTTGCCCTCCCCGGTGTCATAACTCGTTAGCGTTACAAGGTCTCAGGTGTGTTAAATTTAGTGTTATCGCTCTCACTCTCTCATACTGGTCACAGGAAGTTCAACATGGCACCTCATGGCAAAGAACTCTCTGAGGACCTAAAACAAAATTGTTGCTCTACATAAAGATGGCCTAGGCTATAAGAAGATTGCCAAGACCATGAAACTGAGCTTCAGCACGGTGGCTCATACCATACAGTGGTTTAACAGGACCGGTTCCACTCAGAACAGGCCTCACCATGGTTGACCAAAGAAGTTGAGTGCACATACTCAGCTTCATATCCAAAGGTTGTCTTTAGGAAATAGATGTATGAGTGATGCCAGCATTGCTGCAGAGGTTGAAGGGGTGGGTCGGCCTGTCAGTGGCGCGTTGCTCAGACCATACGCCACACACTGCATCAAGGCTTCCTTCTGTGACGACTGGCTGTCGTCCCAGAAGGAAGCCTATTCTAAAGATGATGCACAAGAAAGGCTGCGGTTTGCTTAGGACAAGCAGACTAAGGACATAGATTACTGGAACCATGTCCGGTGGTCTGAGGAGACCAAGATAAACTTATTTGGTTCAGATGGAGTCAAACGTGTGTGTCGGCAACCAGGTAAGGAGTACAAAGACAAGTGTGTCTTGCCCACAGTCAAGCATGGTGGTGGGAGTGTCATGGTCTGGGGCTGCTTGAGTGCTGCCGGCACTGGGGAGCTACAGTTCATTGAGGGAACCAGAAATGCCAACATGTACTGTGACATACTGAAGCTGAGCATGATCCCCCTCCGTTCAGACACTGGCTGTATTCCAACACAACGACCCTAAACCAGACTTACAAGACATCCACGCCAAGCATGCCTCCAGACCTAAACCCTATTGAGCATCTGTGGGGCATCAAACAGAAGTTGGAGGAGCGCAAGGTCTTTAACATTCACCAGCTCCGTGACGTCATCATGGAGGAGTGGAAGAGGACTCCTGTGAAACTCTGGTGAACTCCATGCCCAAGAGGATCAAGGCAGTGCTGGAAAATAATGGTGGCCACACACAATATTGACAATTAGGGTCCAATTTTGACATTTTCACAGGGGTGTACTCACTTTTGTTGGCAGTGGATTAGACATTAATGGCTGATTGTTGAGTTATTTTAAGGGAGCAAAAAATTTACACCGTTATACAAGCTGTACACTCACTACTTTACATTGTAGCAAAGAGTCATTTCTTCAGTGTTGTCACATGATATAATAAAAGATTTACAAAAATACGAGGGGTGTACTCACTTTTGTGATATATATGTATATATAGTCATGGCCAAAATTGTTGGCACCCCAGACATTTTTCCAGAAAATCAAGTATTTCTCACAAAAAAGTATTGCAGTAACATGTTTTGGTATACACATTTATTCCCTTTGTGTGTATTGGAACAAAACAAAAAAAGGGCGGAAAAATAGCAAACTGGACATAATGTGTCACAAAATTCCAAAAATGGGCTGGTCAAAATTCTTGGCACCCTTAACTTAATATTTAGTTGCACACCCTTTGGAAAAAATAACTGAAAATCAAACGCTTCCTATAACCATCAATAAGCTTCTTACATCTCTCACCCGGAATTTTGGACCACTCTTTATTTGCAAACTGCTCTAGTTTCTTAAGTGTCTCTTACTGGAAGGGCACCTTTTCCCAACAGCAATTTTAAGATCTCTCCACAGCTTTGTTGCCATCCATTTCTGGGTGCTTTTTGACATCTGTTTGGGGTCATTGTCCTGCTGGAAGACCCAAGATCTCGGACACAAACCCAGCTTTCTGACACTGGGCTCTATAGTACGACCCAAAAACCTTTGGTAATCCTCAGACTTCATGATTCCTTGCACACATTCAAGGCACCCAGTGCCAGAGGCAGCAAAACAACCCCAAATCATCATTGAACCTCCACCATAGTTTACTGAAAAGGGAATGAGGCCTACAAAAGAAAAGAACACAGTACCTACAGTGAACAGTAAAATTTACCAAAAAGCTCTATCTTGGTCTCATCTGTCCACAAGACGTTTTCCCAGAAGGATTTTGGCTTACTCAAGTACATTTAACAAAAGAAAGACACATTCCCTGAGGGATATGAGAGCGCTGCTCACCCCAAACAAATATTACATGGAAAGACACCCCAGAAAATAGGGTTTTTAGACAGCAAGATGAAAAAATTTGCAATAGTACAATAGGATAATAATGTAAAGTAGGATAATACATTATCCTATTGTACTATTGCTCATTTTTTTATCTTGCTGCCTAAAAACCCTACGTACATTTTGGCAAACTGTAGTCTTGCTTTTTTATGCCTCTGTGTCAGCAATGGAATCCTCCTGGGTCTCCTGCCTTAGTATTTCATTTCATTTAAATGCCGGATAGTTTGCGCTGACACTGGTGCTCCCTGATCCTGCAGAATTTCTTTGGAACTTGTTTGGGGCTGCTTATCCACCAGCCAAACTGTCCTGCGTTGCAACCTTTCATCAATTTTTCTCTTCCGTCCATGCCCAGAGAGATTAGCTACAGTGCCATGGGTTGCAAACTTCAGTAAACAGTAGAATTTACCAAAAAGCTCTATTTTGGTATCACTTCACGTATGTGCCATTGCTTCAGTGCGCATATGCCAATGACGTCGGCACATGCAAATACAGGGGGGGTATCTCCTAAACCTGCAGGTGTAGGAGATATCCTGGGTAGAGAAAGTTAAGCCTTATTATAGGCTTACCTGTAGCACAAAGTGGTCTGTAAGGGTTTACAACCACTTTAAACATCAATTATATATACAGAGTTTAGATTTAAATCTGAACTCCAGGCAAACTAAATAAACAAATGAAACACATATGGGTGCAGTTTTCCCCACCCAAGTATTATTTTTGTCTATCTTGAGATTTACACAAATTTGCCTCAAAGCAAAGCCATGCCTGGCAAGGCAAAAGACCATATTTTTCTCTACTGCTGTTAGGTAACACAGGTCTTGTCCTTCCCTTAGCTTGCGAATGGACAGTGAAAGGAGACGCAGCAAATGATATTTATTACATGTACTTATATAGAACCTTTAACCACTTGCCGACCGCCGCACGCCGATGTACGTCGGCAGAATGGCACGGGCAGGCATAAGCACGTACATGTACGTGATTTGCCTCCCGCGGGTCGGGGGCCCGATCGGGCCCCCGCCCGGTGCCTGCGGCGGTCGGTTTTCGTTCGGGAGCGATCCCGGACGAGGGGACGGCCATTCATTCATGGCCACCCCCTCGCGATCGCTCCCGACGAATGGAAATCCCCGGTGACATCACTTCCTCTCCTGTAATGTAAACACAGGAGAGGAAGTGATGTATTCTCTCCTCCGTGTCGGTATTTTTCGTTCCGACGCGGAGGAGAGCGGATCAGTGAGTTGCACCAACACATCCCACACACAGTAGAACATGCCAGGCACACTCACACCCCCCCTTTACCCCCCGATCACCCCCCCAATTACCCCTGCCCCCCAGTCACAGTGACACCAATGTCATTTTTTTTTTTTTTTTTTTTTTTTTTGCATTGGTGTCATTTGTGACTGTAATAACTGTTAGGGCAGTTAGGGTTAGCCCCCTTTAGTTCTAATGTACCCCCCTAACCCCCCCAATAAAGGTTTAACCCCGTGATCACCCCCCGTCGCCAGTGTCACTAAGGCTGGGTTCACATTGCAGCGGTTTATGAGAACGAATGTGATTCGCACCGCACTGCAGTGCAAATCACATCCGATCTCTGTGCGATTCGAGTTCAGCCATTCGCCGCACCCGCCGCACCCGCCACACCCGCCGCACCCGCCGCAAATTCGCACGGGACCCTTTTTTTGGCCCGCAGCAGAATCGGATCGCATGGGTGTTCACACCATGCGATCCGAGTTTGCAGATCGCACTGCGATATGCGAACTGATCTGGGGGTGTCAGTAACATTTCACTGACACTCCCAGCAGTTCGCATAGGGCAGTGTGAACTGCCGCCGGGAGGCATGCGATGCGGGAACCCGCCGCGGATTCGCGGCGTTTCCGCATCGCTCCAGTGTGAACCCAGCCTAATAAGCGATCATTTTTCTGATCGCCGTATTAGTGTCACAGGTGACGCTAGTTAGGCAGGTAGGTATTTAGGTTCGCCGCAGCTTTTTATAGCGCTAGGGACCCCCATATACTACCGCATAAAGCCCCCTGATTGCCCCCTAGTTAACCCTTTCACCAGTGATCACCATATAACTGTTACAGGTGACGCTGGTTGGTTAGTTATTTTTTTATAGTTTCAGGGCACCCGCCATTTATTACCTAATAAAGGTTTAACCCCCTGATCACCCGGCAGGTGTCATTTGTGACTAATAACTGTTAGGGCAGTTAGGGTTAGCCCCCTTTAGTTCTAAGGTACCCCCCTAACCCCCCCAATAAAGGTTTAACCCCGTGATCACCCCCCGTCGCCAGTGTCACTAAGGCTGGGTTCACATTGCAGCGGTTTATGAGAACGGATGTGATTCGCACCGCACTGCAGTGCAAATCACATCCGATCTCTGTGCGATTCGAGTTCAGCTATACAGATAGTATGGCTGAATTCGTGTCGCACCCGCCGCACCCGCCGCAAACTCGCACGGGACCCTTTTTTTGGTCCGCAGCAGAATCGGATCGCATGGGTGTTCACACCATGCGATCCAAGTTTGCAGATCGCACTGCGATATGCGAACTGATCTGGGGGTGTCATTAACATTTCACTGACACTCCCAGCAGTTCGCATAGGGCAGTGTGAACTGCCGCCGGGAGGCATGCGATGCGGGAACCCGCCGCGCATTCGTGGCGTTCCCGCATCGCTCCAGTGTGAACCCAGCCTAATAAGCGATCGTTTTTCTGATCGCTGTATTAGTGTCACAGGTGACGCTAGTTAGGCAGGTAGGTATTTAGGTTCGCCGCAGCTTTTTATAGCGCCAGGGACCCCCATATACTACCGCATAAAGCCCCCTGATTGCCCCCTAGTTAACCCTTTCACCAGTGATCACCATATAACTGTTACAGGTGACGCTGGTTGGTTAGTTATTTTTTTATAGTTTCAGGGCACCCGCCATTTATTACCTAGTCTCACTAGTGTACCCCTAAATTTAGGGGTGTCTACTTTCTAAAATGGGGTCATTTGGGGGGGGGGGGTTTGTGCCATCTTGGCATTTTATGGCCTTCAAAACTGTAACGCCCTTAGAAAGCCTGAAGGCGGTGCTTGGTTTTTGGGGCCCCGTACGCGGCTAGGCTCCCAAAAAGTCCCACATATGTGGTATCCCCGTACTCAGGAGAAGCAGCAGAATTTATTTTGGGGTGTCATTTCACATATGCCCATGGCATGCGTGAGCAATATATCATTTAGTGACAACTTTGTGAAAAAAAAAAAGTTTGTAATTTTCCCGCAACTTGTGGCAAAATATAAAATATTCCATGGACTCAACATGCCTCTCAGCAAATAGCTTGGGGTGTCTACTTTCTAAAATGGGGTCATTTGTGGGGGTTTTGTGCCATCTTGGCATTTTATGGCCTTCAAAACTGTAATAGGTAGTGAGAAGTGAACTCAAAAAATTACGCCCTTAGAAAGCCTGAAGGCGGTGCTTGGTTTTCGGGGCCCCGTACGCGGCTAGGCTCCCAAAAAGTCCCACATATGTGGTATCCCCGTACTCAGGAGAAGCAGCAGAATTTATTTTGGGGTGTCATTTCACATATGCCCATGGCATGCATGAGCAATATATCATTTAGTGACAACTTTGTGAAAAAAAAAAAAAAAAAAAAAAAGTTTGTAATTTTCCCGCAACTTGTGGCAAAATATAAAATATTCCATGGACTCAACATGCCTCTCAGCAAATAGCTTGGGGTGTCTACTTTCTAAAATGGGGTCATTTGTGGGGGTTTTGTGCCATCTTGGCATTTTATGGCCTTCAAAACTGTAATAGGTAGTGAGGCGTGAAATCAAAAATTTACGCCCTTAGAAAGCCTGAAGGCGGTGCTTGGTTTTCGGGGCCCTGTACGCGGCTAGGCTCCCAAAAAGTCCCACATATGTGGTATCCCCGTACTCAGGAGAAGCAGCAGAATTTATTTTGGGGTGTCATTTCACATACGCCCATAGCATGTGTGAGCAATATATCATTTAGTGACAACTTTGTGTAAAAAAAAAAAAAAAATTTTTTTTTTGTCATTATTCAATCGCTTGAGGCAAAAAAATAAAATATTCAATGGGCTCAACATGCCTCTTATCAATTTCCTTAGGGGGTCTACTTTCCAAAATGGGGTCATTTGGGGGGGTTTTGTACTGCCCTGTCATTTTAGCACCTCAAGAAATGAGATAGGGAGTCGTAAACTAAAAGCTGCGTAAATTCCAGAAAACGTACCTTAGTTTGTAGATGTGACAACTTTTGCGCAAACCAATAAATATACAATTATTGACTTTTTTTTTACCAAAGACATGTGGCTGAATACATTTTGTCCTAAATGTATGACTAAAATTGAGTTTATTGGATTTTTCTAATAACAAAAAGTAGAAAATATCATTTTTTTTCAAAATTTGCGGTCTTTTTACGTTTATATCGCAAAAAATAAAAATCGCAGAGGCAATCAAATACCATCAAAAGAAAGCTCTATTTGTGGGAAGAAAAGGACGCAAATTTTGTTTGGGTACAACATTGCATGACCGCGCAATTACCAGTTAAAGCAGCGCAGTGCCAAAGTGTAAAAAGACCTCTGGTCATTTACCAGCAAAATGGTCCGGTCTGAAAGTGGTTAAAGAGGAAGTAAACCCTTTCAAACCACTTTGACCTACAGGTAAGCCTAGATTAAGGCTTACCTGTAGGTCCAAGCAATATCTCCTAAACCTATATGGTTTAGGAGATATTTGCCCGAAAATGGGCACCGCTGTCTACGGCGCATGTGCCGTAGACAGCGGCGCGCAGGCGCACTAAATGCGGCAAGTCCAAGAATGGATTTGCCTAATTTGTCGACTCCCGTGCGCATGCGCGGGAGTGACGTCATCGCGGCTTCGCCGCTGTCATTCGTCGGAGCTGCGAGACGCCACCAGCAAGATGGATGCGGTGGACTACAGGGGACAGCGGCGACTTCGCTGGCTCCTGTGTCAGGTAAGTGACACATAATGAGCTACTATGCGATGCATAGTAGTCCATTATGCTTTACCTTTGCAGGGAAAAAAAGAGGAAGTAAACCCATCAGGGTTTACTTCCTCTTTAATTTAAGCAGTGCTTTACATATACAGTTAGGTCCATATATATTGGACACAGGCACAATTTTCATACTTTTGGCTCTGCATGCCACCAGAATAAAATTAAAACAAAACAATCCAAATTAATTTGAAATGCAGACTTTCAGCTTTAATGCAAGGAGTTCAACATAAATATCAAGTACAAATTTTAGGAACTGCAACCATTTTTATACACAGTTCCCCCTTCTGGGCATCAAATGTAATTGGACAAATTAACATAATCATAAATAAAATGGTAATTTTTAAAGCAATTGTAAAGGCTCGGTTAAACAAAAAAAAGAAAAAAAAAAAAAAAGTGCACCTCCAGCAGCTTGCTACAGGGGGCACCCAAGCCGCAACAGAGCGCCGTGTATCCATTCAGACATGGAGCCCTAATCCCTCTCTCCCCCAATTGGCTGAATGACTGACAGCTGCGGGAGCCAATTGCACCACTGCTCTGTCTCAGCCAATCGGGAGTGCCGTGGATGGCGTGGATGCATTTGGCTGAATCTGGGCTGACAGTATCTCTCTAAAGCACTGCAGAAATCACCCGGCTACTTCTGTCACATCATCAATAAACACCAATGGCCCAGTGCCACTGGAAGCCATGCATGCCCAAGCCATCAAACTGTCTCCACCATATTTTACAGGTGACATTGTGTGCTTTGGATCATGAGCTGTTCCAAGCCTTCTCCACACCTTTTTCTTCCGGTCATTCTGGTACAGATTAATCTTTGTTTTATCCATCCAAAGAATGCTTTTCTAGAACTGGTCTGGCATTTTTTTTAGATTTTTTTGGGCAAAGTCTAATCTTTTCTAGTCTTCAGGCTTATGAATGGTTTGCACCTTGTGGTGAATCCTCTGTATTTACTCTTGTGAAGGGTTCTCTTGATTGTAGACTTTGACAAGGTTATGCCCACCTCCTGGAGAGTGTCCTTCACTTGTCTGGATATTGTGAATGGGTTTTTCTTTACCATAGAGAGGATCTTGTGATCATCCACCACTGTTGTCTTCTGTGGACGTTCAGGCTTTTTAATGTTGTTGTGCTCACCAGTACGTTCTTTTCTTCAGAATCTACCAAACTGTTGATTTGCCCATTTTTGAAGCCTGCATGGACAGCTCCTTTGAACGCATGATGTAGGTTCAAAGCAATAGATTCCAAATGCAAATGCCACACTTAGAATCAACTCCAGACCTTTTACCTGCTTAAAGCCGGGTTCACACTGGTACGACACAACAGTGGTACCACTGTGGATCTGACTTTGCCCTGTGACTTGAAGTCTGACATGCGTCTGACTTCAATGAATGGGAATCTGACTTTGATCCCGACAATGCCAGCCACTTTGTGTCCGTTTTGAATCTTAAGGGGGAACACCATGGCAAAAAAAAAGACCATACCAGCCCCTTCAGTCTGGCGTGGATTTTAAGGGGAAACCCCACGCCGAAAAAACAGTGTGGGGTCCACCACAGAATCCCTACCAGATCCTTATCTGTGCACGCAGCAGCCCGGCAGATCAGGAAAGGGGGGTGGGGATGAGCAAACGCCCACCCCCCTCTCTGGAACCGTACCAGTCCGCATGCCCTCAACATGGGTGGGTGCTTTGGGGCAGGGGGTACCTTGAGGGCCCCCACCCCAAAGCACCCTGTCCCTATGTTTATGAAGACAGGGGCCTCTTCCCGACAACCCTGGCCGTTTGCCATCAGGGTCTGTAGGCGGGGGGCTTATTGGAATCTGGAAGCCCCTTTTAACAAGGGGCCCCCAGATCCCAGCCCCCCACCCTTTGTAAATAAGTATGGGGTACATTGTACCCCTACCCATTCACCTAAAAAAATAAAAAAAAATAATAAAAGTGTCAAAAATAAAAACGCAGTACACGGGTTTTTAAAGTAATTTATTAAGACAGCTCCGGCGTCTCTTCTGATTTCTTCTCCCTCTGTTCTTCTTCCGACGTTCCGATGTATTGACCTCAATATCATTTAGCCACTCTGGGGAGATCTCAAAACGTACAGTTCATGCAAGACAGCCCAATAATTTTTGCCAAGAGGAATGGGCAACTTTATCATCTGAGAAGATAGAGGAGCCTCATCCACAAATACCACAAAAGACTTCAAGCGGCCATAGGTTTTAAAGGGGGCAATGCACGGCCTTAAGAACTGGGGTATGTAAACTTTCGATCAGGGTCATTTGGGTAGTTTGTTTTCACTACGATTTAAAGAAAGTAAACAAAGTTGATTAATAAATGGCTTCAAACACTAAAAATGAATGGAAGAATAGTTGTGTTATTTATATTCTCTGAAAAATGGCCAAGAAATCTAATTCTGCCAGGGTATGTAAACTTATGAGCACAACTGTAGCCACTGATGAACTCATCTGTCACTCTGCATCTCCTATCAGCATGCTCCTTGTTAGCACAGAAGCACTGTTGCTCTTTGTGCTGCTTTTCTCTCCCCCAGTCTGAATTTTACTTTAGGCCCCTTTCACACTGAGGCGCTTTAAGAGCGCTACAGCAATAAAAATAGCACCTGCAAAGCGCCCTGAAACAGCTGCTGCTGTCTCTCCAGTGTCAAAGCCCCGAGGGCTTTGATACTGGAGCAGTGCACTTGCAGGACGGTCAAAAAACAAAAGTCCTGCAAGCCGCATCTTTGGAGCGCTGTAGGAGCGGTATATTTACTGCTCCTAAAGCGCTCCTTCCCATAGAAAACAATAGGGCAGCGCTGCAAACCCCCCTTGCGGGTGGTTTTAACGCTTTTTCGGCTGCTAGCAGGGGTTAAAACCGCCCCGCTAGCAGCCGCATATCGGTGCTATATATAGCGCCGCTTTACCGCCAGCGCCCAGTGTGAAAGTAGCCTTACAGGCACTGCCAGTGGCTGATACCAGGTCAAAATCCAGAGAGACAAAAAGTTCGGAAAACCAAGTAATGATACCGTAAATATACTAAAAATTGTTTATTTTTAACTATTTTACGGCGGTTTATTTTATTAGCCAATCCATAACCAGGAATATTCTGTAAACCTGCAACCTGCCACGGGATTTCAGTTTTGGGTTTCCTTGAGGCCTAAATGTACTATACTCAAAACTGAAGTTTCATTCCATTTGATATTTAACTCAAAATGTGACGTGTAAGCAGGAATCTAAACTATTCATTGCTGCCTTTTACTGCTATTTGTAGTGTACAGTAAAAAAATAATATCCACGGAAACATTTTCCGAGTTCTCCCTTTTTTGTAAACAGACACATGTGACAAAATAGTTCCCACGTTGTCTTTTTTCCAGTTTGCATTGCTGTGACCTTTAAACAACAAATAATGCGTTGCCAGCAGAGGCGAGGAGGAATGCTCACCCTGCACTGCCACATCAGCAACAGCTGTGCTCACTTCCACTTATCTCATCTGCACCAACAGCAGCTCGCACCCTAGCACAATCCAGGCTGGATTTACATTCTCTACACTACCAAGAAGGGGAACTTTCTATAGAAAAACTTCATGATTTTGTTTTACAATGGCCTGTTAAAACTGCTTCAAAATGTATAAAAAATATATTATGTAGAAGCCGGAGATCAACTGCCTATTAACCAGAAAATCTTCTAAGGGCACCCATCTTGATGGATTTTTTCTGTTTTTTTGTTTTTTTTATTACATGTAAAGTTATCTAAACCCAAGAAAATAAATGTAACTTACCAGTCTTTATATTTGGTGGCTGTGTTTGTTTTCATTTTCAGGCTAACACTTTCAGCAAGTACAGAAAATACCAATCAGACATTCTTTGGATGAGGTGGGGCATTGATGTCACAATCTCTACCTCTTCCAATTAGAGAGCACATTGCTCTTCGATTAAAAGAGCTGGCACCCATTTACTGATCATTCAACAAAAGTTTACTTCTATTCGGTTATAATCCATTCACAGCAAAACATCTAGCCTGTGTGCTGTGTGGCCTTAGAGTGACATCAAAAATGATCTTTATTCACCAAAAAGAATTCATACGCATCCAATATTTAAAGTGGTTCTAAAGCCTTTGTAAACCAAAAAAAAAAAAAAAAAAAAACAGTACTTGTGCTATGCAATTTGGCACACCGTAAAACCTAAAATACCTGCCAGTTTCTGCCCTCCCCTCTGTAAACTGAGTACAGTATATCATGGCGGCTGAGCCCTGACACCGTGGTCAGTTTACATGCCCCTGCCACCCGCAGCTCTCCTCTGTGCTCCTGTGATCCCCCCCCCTTCTTAAATTACACTTAATTTGTTACAGTATCCCCTCTAATTATGTAAAGTGCTCCTGTGTCTGTGCTTTGTACAAAATAAGCTGCTATATACCCGATTTGCGAGCATGGGTCATTGGAGGAGACCATGCCAAGTTCTCAGCATTGCTAGAGAACTGAACATGTGTTCTCCTGCTTAGTGTTGTCATGTTGTCAGTTTTTAATAGGAAAGCAGAGGAACTAACAGGAACACCAGAAATTTCACACAAAAGGAAGCAATACAAAGAGAACAGGATATTTTCTCATACAAGTACATGGTACAGCAGGCATATATGAGGAATATGAAGTGATGGGATAACAAACGTTTTAAGTCCTGGTGCTATTGAAAAAAAATGTCCCAGAACGCACTGGAACTAGGGATGCACCAAAATGTCGGCATGGAGATAATTGCGCTGATAATCCGCATGTGCAGTAGCAGCGGCTGGGTGCCAACCATTGCGGAGTGTCATCCTGGTCCCCTCCCTCCTCCCCTCATTGCAGAGGCGCAATCTCCGTGTTTCAGGGAGCTGAACTGTCTGGGGCCGTAAGTAACAATGTGATAGAAGGCACACTGATCCAATGGCGGGACATTGAATCAGTGTGACATGATCACAGGAGGCGGGACATTGTTACTGCAGCCTGGGCAATTCAAATCCATCTCTGTGACACACAGAGATCGCCACTCTCACCCAGACACAGGAAGGCTGCATCCAAAAGGCACTGGCGAGGCTGTATGATGAGCAAAGGCAGGCTTGCTGCATCTGATGGATACCGGCACTGATGATGCTGCATTAAGAGCACAGGCAGGCTGCTGCATCTGATGAGCACAGGCACTGGTGAGGCTGCATGACGGGCACAGGAAGGCTGCTGCATCTGATGGGCACAGGCACTGGTGAGGCTGCAGAATGGGCACTGATGAGGCTGCATCTGACAGGCACTGGTGAATCTGAATTTGATAGACACTGGTGAGGCTGCATTGATCTCCTGCATGATGTGTGCAGTCTCTGACCATCTCCTGTATCACGTCTGCTAGAGTTGCACCGACTGAAAATTTTGCTAATACTATTAGCAGTGTGTTTAAGTAAGAGGTTGCAGACATGATACAAGAAAGTATTAGAGACTGAAGACATGATGCAAGAGATGATTAGAGATTGCAGACTGCATTTTTCTTGCAGTGAGACCCCTTTCACACTGGGTCGTTTTGCAGGCGCTATTGCGCTAAAAAAAAGCGCCTGCAAACTGACCTGAAACAGCCGCTGCTGTCTCTCCAATGTGAGAGCCCCGAGGGCTTTCACACTGGAGTGGTGTACTAGCAGGACGGTAAAAAAAAAGTCCTGCTAGCAGCATCTTTGGAGCAGTGAAAGAGCAGTGTGTACGCAGTTCCTTCACCGCTCCTGCCCATTGAAATCAATGGGGCAGTGGCTATACCGCCGGCAAAACGCTGCTGGTTTTAACCCTTTCACGGCCGCTAGTGGGGAGTGAAACCCCCCTCCCCCCCGTGCCGGCGGCCAAATACCGCTGCTAAAACGACGGTAAAGCGGCGCTAAAAATATCGACGTTTTACCGCCGACACCGCTCCCGCCCCAGTGTGAAAGGGGCCTTAAGGCCAACTAAAGGCATTAATGGCATTAATAAAGGCATTAATGGCCAACAATAAATTCATATCAGTATAAATTGATATTAATTAAAAAGTAAAATACAATTATATATAAAAATAATTTTTTTTTTTTTTTTTAAACTGTCATTTTTGGCCTAGTGTATTCTTCATTTTTGGTTTTCGGCACCAAAATTTCTATTTTGGTGCACCTCTAACTGGAACACAAAATGTCCTTTTTTAAGGCGAAGAAAAAAAAAGGAGCTGGAAAAAAAAAAAAAAAAAATGCACTGGAATGCATCATAAATGCGCCAAAACTGCACATGCAGAAAAGCATCCAGAACGCATCCGGACTTTGTTACTATGGTGTGAACTGGCCCCCTCAGTCCTGCCCAATACACCACTGTAAACTAGAAAAACATCCCCCCCCCCCCACCAATGTTATCAACTAGAATAAGTAGTCCAAAAACATTGTCCCAAGGTGAAAATGCTACTCCTCCATACATGCATATCCGTGTCACCCTACGACAGGAAGTGCTTTCTTGGCAGAATCACTAGGGAAACTATAGGAAACAGCCTGCAACCTTGTTCAGCCAATACATCTAAAGAAATGGTAAGTTGTAGTGTTTGCTTTTGGGTTTAGTTACACTTTAACTACCGTATATACTCGAGTATAAGCAGAGATTTTCAGCCTCTTTTTTGAGGCTGAAAGTGCCCCCCTCGGCTTATACTCGAGTCACCGCTGTCTGCCCGCTCGATCAGCGTGTCGAGCAGACAGACAGCGGTCATTCTAGAATTCAAAAGCCGCGCCTCCGGCTCCGCCTTCGCCTGTGATAGGCGGAACACTGAATTTCCCAGCAGCCTGTGTTCCGCCTATCACGGGCATCGTCTCATCCTCGTACTACGGACGAGGATGAGACGATGCCCGTGATAGGCGGAACACAGGCTGCTGGGAAATTGAGTGTTCCGCCTATCACGGACATCCGATAGGCGGAACAGCAGTCAGTGGGAAATTGAGTGTTCCGCCTATCACCGACGGAGGCGCGGCTTTTGAGTCCTAGAATGGCCGCCGACGAAGAGCTGAAGGACGGAGGCTCGGCTCGGGACGGGACGGGCCGGGCCGGGCCGGGACGGGACGCAGGCTGGACGGGACGCAGGCTGGACGGACACAGGCAGGCTGGACACAGGTAGGCTGCATGGACACACACACACACACACACACACACACACACACACGGATGCATGGACACACACACAGGGATGGATGGACCCACAGGGATGGACGGACACACAGGGATGGACAGGCATGTCTCACCCTCGGCTTATACACGAGTCAATAATTTTTTCCAGTTTTTTGGGGGTAAATTGGGGGCCTCGGCTTATATTCGGGTCGGCCTATACTCGAGTATATACGGTACTAATATTGCAAGGAATAACACACAACCTATTGAACACTAAACGGAAAAAAAAAAAAACATTGGAAGGAATAAGATCTAAAGCCTTTTACGCTCATACTGCCATAATAAGCAGTTTACTGTAGCGCGTTACCTCAAGGTGGTTTAATGTAACAGATAATAAGGATTTAAGATATTCATATTTGAACGGCACAAGGTGACAATGCCAATCGCACAAGAACACAGCTTATCTTCTTAAAACATAAAACCAATTATTATCAAATGTTATGTACTTTCATGCCTAGAATTTGGTCGCATAGGAAAGCGTGTCTGGAATTTATCTGAACCACTCAATTAGGGGGAAAAAAAAAAGTGCAAAGGGCAATTCCTAGAACACCATTATGAACATAAAGCAACACTCTAGAAACCATACACAAAAGAAACACAACACACACACAATACATACACACACACACACACACACACACACACACACTATATAATTTTTTGTGTGTGTAATTTTTACATATTTACATATTATACAGGATTTATATAGCGCCAACAGTTTGCGCAGCGTTTAACAAAATGAAGGCAAACATTAGTTACATTACAATTTGTTACAAGAAGAATCAGGGGCCCTGCTCAGAGCTTACAATCTAAAAGGGAGGGTTAATTGATACAAAAGGTGGTAATAGCTGCGGGGGATAAGCTGAAGAAAGTAAAAACAGTGTATTAGTTAGAAGCAGGATAGGCTTCTTCAAAGAAAAAAAAAGAAAAAAAAAAAAGGGGGTTTCAGGGATTGTCTAAAGATGGATAGACTAGGGGACAGTCTAACAGATTGGAGTAGGGAGTGCCAAAGGATGGGAGAAGCTCTGAAGAAATCCTGGAGGTGAGCATGGGAGGAGGCGACAAGGGAGCTAGAGAGCAGGAGGTCTTGGGAGGACCAAAGAGAACTTGGATTGGTATTTTGAGAGTAGGTTAGTGATGTAGCTTGGGGCAGAGTTCTGGATGACTTTGTAAATTATTGTTAGTACTTTGAATTTTATTTGTTGGGTGAGTGGAAGCCAGTGGAGGGATTGGCAGAGAGGGGTGGAGGACACTGAATGGTTGGTAAAATAGATGAGTCTTGCAGCAGCATTCATTATGGACTGAATGGGAGATAGTCTACGTAAAGGTAATCCAACGAGGAGTAAGTTGCAGTAGTCGAGGTGAGACATAACCAAGGAGTGAATTAGAAGCTTGGTGGTGTCATTAGTTAAAAAGGGGCATATTCTAGAAGTGTTTTGGAGCCATGATTTGGACAGGGTTTGGATGTGGGCCTAAAAGGACAGTTCAGAGTCCACGGTTAACCCTAGCATGTGGGGACGGACTGATAGATGTGCCATTGATCTTGACAGAGAAGTCAGGGGAAGGGGCACATGGGGGAGGAAATATCAGTGGAGTCGCTGGGGGGGGAGCAGGCTGCACCCAGTTGACACACAGCATGGGCCTGGATTGAGAGAAGTGCCACGGCTCTCTCCTCTCCCTCCTTCCCGAGTACTCCGGTATCTCTGCTGGCAACGGCTGTGTCTCCTTTGCTCCCTGCAATGTTCGGGGAGGGAGGAGGAGGAGAAAATAATGCGAGGCAGACAGGCAGCTCAGGAGTCCCATAGCCCAGTGCCTGCATGTTCCCCAGGAACCGCAATCGCCTATTATTTTGACAGGCAGGCATGGAGCGGTGTCGGCTGCCTATCACAATTATACTCTTCAGAGTGAACAGAGCCTAGGCTCCTCCTCTACACTGACTAGCCTAGGAGGAAGGACATGTATGTGGACAGAGAGTCGTGCTGATCTGAGGTCTGTGAATGTAGAGGGGAGATTGCAAGTGGGGGAGCGTTACATTAGGGGGATTGCACAGGGGCGGTTACATTAGGGGGATTGCACAGGGGCAGTTACATTAGGGGGATTGCACAGGGGCGGTTACATTAGGGGGATTGCACAGGGGGGAGAGCTGTGTTGATGTGCTAGCCTGCTCAGTGACCCGGATTGCTTAGTGATGGGAGGAGACACCATATTTTACCACACCAGGTGACACTAACCCTAGTGACGACACAGGGAAATATTAAGAGCTCCGTTTTAGATAGATTTAGTTTGAGGAAGTGGTGTGACATCCAGGCCGATATGTCTGTTGGTAAATCAGCGATGCGTGAGGAGATTGATGGGGTGAGCTGAGGGGCAGAGAGATTTGGCTGTCCTCGGCATAAATGGTAGCGGAAGCCATCAGCTGACCCAGGGAGGATGTGTAGATCGACATAGATGAAGGACAGAACCTTTGAGGACCCCGACGGTATAAGGAGTTGGAGGCGCCACTGAAGGTGCTGCGAGACAGGCAAGCTTCAAACCAAATAATAATATATATATATATATATATATATATATATATATATATATATATATATATATATATATATATATATATATATATATATATATATATATATATATATAAATTTTTGGTTTGAAGCTTGCCTATCTCACCACACCTTCAGTGTCTCTTACAACTCCACTTCCTCCTTTCCAACTCCTCGTACTGTATATACCACGTGTTTAATCGCGTGGCAATTGTGGCAGCGATTTTAGGTGCCATTCAAATTAATGGCATCTCAAATATGCATGCTGTGATTTGTCATTCACACCTCGGCACTTTGAAATCGCTGGCAGTATCGTGGCAAATGTACCCTCAATTTAAAAACACTGAGGTAAGAATGCAGCCTAAAACAGTGTGATGTGCTGCAATTGGTGCCTCGGCACTCCTGTCATCCCACCACAAAACCGACCCTCAATGTTTATTAGAATCTGCAGCAAATCAGAGAGCCCACATTATTTCCTGGCTGGATGGCGTCCATTATCATCATCATGTTTCCTCCACAGCTTGATCATTTCTGGCATACTTCTTTAATTTATTGGATTTCAGTTTCAGTTCCAATCATGGAAGCTCAGATTCACACGTGGGTGATACCCATGGTCATATGCATGGAAATGCAACATCCGCCCATCAAGGCATTTCCATATTTGCATAAATTCCCAAGGCACAGCCCACTGCTTGCATTACAGTTAAGGTTTTTTGGGAGGAGTACCGTAGCAGGATGCTGATGATCCTTCCCACCAGCGATGATGTATGCATAGAGAAGCAGAGACCTAGCTAAGGTATGCAATGTAAATGTTTTATTTATCATCATCAGCACATTGATGAGAGAAAAATAGTTACCAATAAAACCATTTCAAAGAAACCTGAAGCTTTTTCTAAACCTGTAGGCTACAGTACAGACCTTCCTGTATATGTTGCAAGTGCACTGCTTGTCACAGCATTAAATAAGAGCAGCAACAAGCAGAGTGTAATGAGGATGTTGATCAGCCTAAGGAATGTAAAGAAAGCTGCTGATACCTTATTCAGTACAGACATCAATTGCTCCTGCCACAACAAGCAGCAGATGAGAGGCTCAGAAACAGGCATGAACAGACAAACCATTCTCTGAGTTCTTTGGGACGCATGCCAGAATGCATTTTAACTACTTGCTGACATCTTACAATAAAAATATATATATTTTTCTGTACTGAAACAAAATGCACGACGCTGCATAGATACTAACATTTTAACATTCTTTATAATTCCATAGGATGTCCTGGGGAATACTGCCAATTAATTTCATTTTGTTTACAATGGTGAACACACAGCTCTAAAGGCAGTCATGCAACATATGTAGGACCAGCAGATGTTTCACTGAGAAATCACAGCTGTAAGGCCATTGCCTATCCTTGGACCTGTAGGGACCTGTCATAATCATCTGTACAAATTGGCTGATGTGTAGTAGCAATACACATGCAGTTAAAAAAAAAAAAAAAAAGTTGCATATAACGCTACAGCCAAAATTCAGAGAGAAACGTATGTTCCTGGAAAGTGTATTTGATAAGCCTGTGCTGTGCAACGACTTCTCTTCCGGTCTGCTTCCTGCGTCATCAAATTCAAATATGTATGAATCTGACTGGTGGCTGCAATAACATTCTAATACTCTATATATTTTTAAGTATGAGATTGCACTTACCTTATAGATGGAAATGATTGCCTCCTCCTGAGGAAGCTGCTGTAGCCACAAAACATGTAGAGCAGGGATATGCAATTAGCGGACCTCCAGCTGTTGCAAAACTA
This sequence comes from Lithobates pipiens, assembly GCF_037356315.1. Lineage (NCBI taxonomy): Eukaryota > Metazoa > Chordata > Amphibia > Anura > Ranidae > Lithobates > Lithobates pipiens. The sequence continues at coordinate 41,868,410 of NW_027507718.1, read as the reverse complement.
CAAGTCCCATAATGCCTCTGCCTCTGGGTGTCATGCTTGTGGCTGTCAGAGTCTTGCTATGCCTCATGGGACTTGTAGTTCTGCAACAGCTGGAGGTCCACTAATTGCATATCACTGATGTAGAGGATTAAATCAAGATATACATCTCAGCTCCCCACACTACCTATGGGGTTTATCTCTTCCTTTGGAGCCACTTGTATTTACTATGCATGGTTGTAATTAACCGTCTAGCAATTTATGTACAATTGTATTTAATCATGTCCTTTTCTTAATAAAATGTTAATTTTATTATAACCTTTGCCTTATCTCTGGGTACCAACATAGTCTTAATTCTTTCCTATGCCAGGGGCATGTTGGGAGCAGCCCAAGGTATTCCTTTCCCATGTGGAATATAAAATTTTGTGGTAACATGTCTCGATGGATGATTATGATTACGGCTTTAGATAAGAGCAATCATTATTGCCCCCTAGGAAGGTCTAATTCTTACATAAGGGGGCATTTATAAAGCTGTGATATTTCCAAATATTCACTGTAGGTGAATAACTAATTTAAAACCACATGGACCTGGAAGATACACGTGCACTGAATATTTGGTGAGTGCCATGTTCACGGCTTTATAAATATCACCCTAGGTCATGGGATTAGCATTTTAGGGGACACCCCAAGACCATAAAAAAAGCTTACCGTACTTTAAAAATCTGGTATTTTTCTAACAAAATGTCTGTATGTTTTAGGCCCCATGTACACAGACGTTTACATGCTTCTAAATAGTGAAGCAGAAAACGTCTAGCACTTTCCTTCTCCCAGGGAGCCACAGGGCAGAGTACAACCATCAATACAAGTGAAAGGCTTCTTGTAAAAGCAAAAGGCTTCTGCATCAGCATTTATCCACGTATGCACATGACATACTGTATTTTCCTGAACGTGCCACTTTCAGCCAATCATCAGTCGTATGTGCAGGAGGTCTTAGTGTGCCATGTCATTATTTACACAGCAATCATGCCAAAGCTTATGAAAAAACAAAGTCTGAGTAAAGGTTTACTTTCATTTTCGGCTCATCTTCAGCACAATTATACAATGATCTTAGATGGCAAAGCAACAAAATGACTAGTTGGCTTGGGATTCACAGATAAACTTTAAAGTGTTAGGAATTTAGGAGAGCTAAAAATACTTGAAACGAAGAAGCTTAAGTGAATGCCATTATTGTACTACATACAACTGAATATCTGTCCAACATTTCACAACAGAACAGTACCATCGTTTTTTTTAATTACTACATTATTAAACCATTATCAAAGTAAAGTAACATAAGGCAGGCTTTGACTTGCCAACAATAAATAACTGCTGACATTTGCAACAGTAACGTTATACTATACAGGCTGCACACAGTGTGGGCACCCTCCAGTGCTTCTGATCCTGTAAGGGTGCCAGGCAGTGTTCATAAGCCAATTACACGGGATCAGGGTCTGGCAAAGCCAGGCTCGCTGAAAATGATGAGGGTCAGGCCAGTCATCATCCTGCATGAGCTTTGCACCAGTGGATTGGACTTGAAGATGCTGGCTCAGGACACAGGGTCAGCTTCACTAATGGCAGTCAGCATAGTGCAATGGTAATACTGCAGGGGTAAGCAGTTTTCCACATAGATTACATAACTGTTGTATACATCATTTTATGTGTAGACATTAGCACTACACATTTATTTATTTTTTTAATCAAAGAACAAAAAGTATTTATTGTAGGAATTTTTTTGGACGCCGTGCCAGAGCAGTGCCTCAGTGTGAAAGCAGTCGGGCTTTCCCCTTGGGATTGCAGATGAGGCTCCTTTCAGGCGTTTTTTTTTTTACGCTAAAGTGCCTGAAAAACACCCCAGTGTGAAAGGGGTCTTAAACTAGTGCTTTCTACAAAGTAGAGTAGGCTGAAGTTCAGTTTACACGCACTGCTGAATAAATCAAAGCTGTAACCCCTTTCCTCCGCCCTACTCTACAGTATTTCTGAGACATTCTGAAAAACAAATCTACTGCTGTGCTCTATATCTCTCTCTATAAAAAGGCATAGTACTTTGTAAAACATTTTGGCATGGCTGTGCCCTATATTAAATGTTTGTTAAAGAAAAAATTACAACGGGACAGAACATATATAAAAAAAGTATATAAACCGTTCACATTAAAAAAATATATATTACTGTTAAAAGCTTTAAAAAAAAAAAAAAAATAGACCCAAAGCTATTAGTATTTAAATTTCTAGGGTTACGCAACAGCAGCAGCCAATTTGTCAATACGGCACTGCGTTACTTTAACTGACAATTGCGCAGTCATGCGACGCTGTACCCAAATAAAATCGATGTCCTTTTTTTCCCCCCCCACAAATAGATACTTTTGGTGTTATTTGATCACCTCTGCGGTTTTTATTTTTTTTACTATAACAATTTTGACAAAAAAAAGATGATTTTTTTTTTACTTTTTGCTATAATACAAAAAAAATAATAATAAAAAGTATCGAGTTTAGGCCAATATGTATTCTACATATTTTTGGTTAAAAAAATAAAGCGTATATTGATTGGTTTGCGCAAAAGTTATAGCATCTGTAAACTAGAGGGTAGATTTATGGCATTTTATATATATTAGGGCTGCAACTAACGATTATTTTCATAATCGATTAGTTGGCCGATTATTGTTTCGATTAATAACCAAAAAGGTAATTTTGATGCGATTTGCATTTTTACATATGCAAATCGCAGCAAAATTACTTTTTTTTTTTAGGTTATTAACCGATTAATCGAAACAATCGTTGGGCAGATTAAAAAAAATAAAAATAAAAAAAAAACACAAATAGTCGCAAAAACCATTGAAGTATATTGAACCAAAAAAACAAAATAGCATTGTTTTGCGTAAAAAAAAAAAAAAAAAAAAAAAAAAAAAAGTCCTTGTCTTTTCCAAATACACAGCAGCTGATAAAAATCATGGATGTGAACGTGTCCCATAGGAAACCATGTAAATGAACTGTAGAGGTGTGACCCAGGCCTGAGATGTTTAGCAACATAATGGGGTTAAAAAAACTAAAATTAGTACAAAGAGAGCAAATAATCGCTACTGTAAGGGGTTAATTTTTTACTATGGAACAGTGAAAATAATATTTACAGTAGCGATTTGCGATTTTTTAACCCCATTATGTTAGTGGCCGTAAATGAAAATAGTAATCGATTAGTTGTTTCGAGATATATATATAAATATTAATCAGAGCTAAAATTATCCACTGATCAGTGTATAAATGACACTGGCAGGGAAAGGGGTTAACACGAGGGAGGCGATCAAGGGGTTAAGTGTATCCTAGGGAGGAGTCTGTGTGGGGGAGAGTGGACTGACTGGGAGTATAGTTGCTATTCCTGATCACTAAGAACAGATGATATCACTGTATCCTCCTGTACTGTCCTGTCAGAATGGCATCTGCTTTCTTTACATTGGCAGATCCCCATTCTGCCTCTCCGAGGAGCAACTGCGGGTGGCCGGCAGACATTGTGGCCGCCAGACCCGCGCATCGGTTCCCTCTCTGTGCAGTGGAAGCATGTGCCCGCAGGTATGTCGCACAATGGGGCTGCTGTGCTGCAGTATATATGTGGTGGGCAGTCCTTCGGAGGTTAACCTTTTACTGATAATACAAGCACCTCCTAGCAGTATAGGTGAAGGCACGGTCCTTCTGCTGAGCCCCACATATACATACAGTGGATATAAAAAGTCTACACACCCTGCTAAATGTTGGGTTTCTGTGATGTAAAAAAATGAATCAAAGATAAATCAATTTATAACTTCTTCCACCTTTAGGGCCAGTTCACACCAGATGCAGTTCTATGCAGTTCAGTTTTTTCTGTACCAATACAGTTAGTTCCGGTCAGTTTCTGCACCAGCATGATGTGAACTAGAGCCATTGGAATACATGGAAAACACTGTGCATGCATTTTTAGTGCAATAAAAAAGCGCACGGAACTGCGCTTGGTGTGAACTGGCCCTGAATGTGACCTATAAACCGTACAATTCAGTTGAACAAAAATAAATAAATCTTTTTTGGGGTTGCACAAGTGTTGCTGTATTCAGAATTAAGCAATCACATTCAAACTCGTTAACGTTAAATAGGAGTCAGTACACAACTGCCATCATTTAAAGTGCCTCTGAATAACCCCAAATAATGTTCAGCTGTTCTAGTAGGTCTTTCCTGACATTTTCTTAGTCCCATCCTACAGCAAAAGCCATGGTCCACAGACAGCGTCCAAAGCATCAGATTGTTAAAAGGTATCAGTCAGGAGAAGGGTACAAAAGAATTTCCAGGGCATTAGATATACCATGGAACAGAGTGAAGACAGTTATCAAGTGGAGAAAATATGGCACAACAGTGACATTAACAAGAACTGGACGTCCCTCCAAAATTGAAAAATTAATTTTAAAGGCAAGAGGAAAACTGGTCAGTGAGGCTGCCAAGAGGCCTACAGCAACATTAAAGGAGCTGCAGAAATATCTGGCAAGTACTGGCTGTGTGGTAATTGTGACAACAATCTCCCATATTCTTCATATGTCTGGGCTATGGGGTAGACTGGCAAGACGGAAGTCTTTCTTATGAAGAAAAACATCCAAGCTCAGCTAAATTTTGCAAAAACACATCTGAAGTCTCCCAAAAGCATGTTGGAAAACGTGTTATGGTCTGATGAAACCGAGGTTGAACTTTTTGGCCATAATTCCAAAAGATACATGTTTATTGCAAAAACAACACTGCACATAATAATCAACATAACACCATACCCACAGTGAAGCATGGTGGTGGTGGCAGCATCATGCTTTGGGACTGTTTTTCTTCAGCTGGAACAGGGGCCTTAGTCAAGGTAGAGGTTATTATGAACAGTTCCAAATACCAGTTAATATCAGCACAAAACCTTCAGGCTTCTGCTAGAAAGCTGAATATGAAGAGGAACTTCATCTTTCAGCATGACAAAGACCCAAAGCATACATCCAAAATCAACAAAAGAATGGCTTCACCAGAAGATTAAAGTTTTAGAATGGCCCAGCCAGAGCCAAGACCTGAATACGATTGAAAATCTGTGGGGTGATCTGAAGAGGGCTGTGCACAGGAGATGCCCTCAATCTGACAGACTTGGAGTGTTTTTACAAGGAAGAGTGGGCAAATATCGCCAAGATGTGCCATGCTGATAGACTCATACTCAAAAAGACTGATTGCTGTAATAAAATCAAAAAGGTGCTTCAACAAAGTATTAATTAAGGGTGTGCACACTTATGCAATCATTTTTTTTTTTTTTTACACCCTTCCAGCTAAAAGATTTCAGTTTGTTGTTCAACCGAGTTGTACAGTTTATAGGTCACATTAAAAAGGTAAAAAAAGTTCTGAAATTTATCTTGGTCTTATTTTTTACATTACAGAAACCCGATATTAAATTCCTCCCTGACAGGGGTATGTAGACTTTTTATATCCACGGTATGTGCGCTACACATGGAACCACAGGTGAACTTAGTGGCTGCAACCCTATCTACTATTGCAGCTGCTGAACTTATGCCTGAAGACAGGAGAGTGCTCTGCGCATGTGTGGGACTGGGGAGAAGGAGAGCAGTCACTGTTATATCACTGGGGCTGGAGCTCATCCCAACTGCTGGTATGTCCTAGCAAGAAGATAGAACTGGCAGTGCTTGGGGCAGGCTTCCCTTTTTGCACAAACGGCTGACAGAAATGGAAATAGAATAAATTACTTTTTTTTTTTAAATCAGATCAGTTTAGCTTGGATGTTTAAAACACACCAGCGCTGCTGCCGCCATGAAAAAGCAGCCTTAAAAACGCGCTGTTAACAATGTTTCTGCATAACATTCATGGGCGTTTTTTTTTTTTTTTTTTTATTGAAAAAAAGCCAAACTCCCTTTAAATGTGAAAACGCCTAAAAACGGCAAACGCGGTTAAACGGCGCTAACAGCTTGTTACAGCGTTTAGGGGCGTTTTTTGTTTTTTACTGCTCCTGGAAGTACAGGCTGTTTTTTTTTCTACTGCCCTTAAACGCTTATGCCTTCAAACAGCTCTGACAGTTTATTAAGGCCGGATTCACACCTATGCAGTTTTAGTGCTTTTTGCCTTTTGCAGATTTGCACTACAGAACGTTTTCCATAGGAAACCATGATAAATGGACTGTAGTGCAAATCTCCAAAATGCAAAAAGCACTAAAAATGCCTAGGTGTGAATCCAGCCCAACACATAGTCTAACATTGAGGGGTGTTTAAAGGCAGTTAAAAATAAATAAAACGTCAGATGCCCCCAACAGCAGCTGTAAACCTGTAAACCCCCCCCCCCCCCCCCCCCCTGTGTGCATAAGCCCTTAAAGAATGGTGTTTACAGACTGCATAGGGTATTTTTTTTTTTTATAAAGGTGATCTAACCCTTTAAATACTATTTAGTTATATAACCAGACACACGCTACTATCAAAACTTTACATTTTACTAAGAAAACTCCAGCTAGTTGCTTCCTGCAGCATCACTTTATGTTCTTTGCTCAAATGTTATAAACTTTACAAAAAAGAAACCCATAAAAATAAAGTTGGAAATCCGTACAGGGATAAGATTTCTAACCATCAGCGGTGCAGAGCTCTACACAAACATTATCCTCCCCCTCTGTTTGCAGTAGTCAATACAATGTGAAGAGAGACGTAGGTGGAAAAAAAGAATACGTCTGGAGAAGTGAACACCTTTATGTCCAATACAACCAGACTAAAGTGGATTAGGAGACAGCAGTGACAGTAATCCGCCTAAAAGATAAAGCACGTGTAGGGGGCCTACTGCACTGTGTACTTTTTCATCTTGTATAATCTGTAGGAAAGGCAAATGATTCTCCCATTTGTGTGAAATAGCGATATAAAACTTTTTTATTTTTGTAATTCAATAATAACAAAACATCTACCTCCGTTTTATTTAAAAATGTTAATCTGCATTAAAAAGAAGCAGAGGACTAAGTAGGAAATGTCTTTATTTTTCATGCAATCCCACCCTTTGCATATTACTAATCAAGTATTTTGGAATGTGCAGTTCATCAGCCTAAAAAGCACTTGGAGGTCACAGAGGCCAAACGCCCCAGTATGAAATTTCAGAAAACAATGTATCCCCAATATAAGATTTTGCATGCCTTGGGAACAACCCACACTAAATGAAACAGCTTCCCAATTCAAAGCCCTTCTGTTTTCTTACCACATCAGGAGTATCATGGAAGCTCTGGTTTGGGACACGTAGAAAAGCATGGAATGACCAAAAAACTGGCTTTGGAGGAAATGGAGAAGCAGATTCATATTTCACAAGACCGATTGTCCAAATGTATGTCTACATGGCTTTGCTGGTCTCACTTTAAAACGACTGAGCAATACAAGAGCCACTCACTAGACTATCCCATTTTCCGTATCCAAGCTTCATGCCCACTTCCCATTTTACAGGGCGCAGCACATCCTGGTGCTCTTGTACTATCCTGCCATGGAGGAGAAGATACTGTAGAGGGAAGCATGGCCCAGGGCCCCCCTGAAAGGCGCCCCCCCCCCTTTTTCATTTCTCTTTCTTCTGCTCTTTCCCTACTTTTTCTTTTCTTGAGATGGCCTTCTGGATTTACACTAGAAAACCTCCCCCGAGAGATTCCCTCTGGGATACTACCCCAGTCCCCCTACCCCAATCCTAGAGATATGTCGATTGCCTTAGGGTCCCCATTCTAATGTGTAAAAGGGGCTCCCGGTGGCACGCACACTTGTATTTCAATGGCTCTTGCTCTGTACAAATAAGAAAATGACTGCGCTAACTCAAATAAAGAGTGAATCAAGAGTGAATGAAGAGTGAATCAAGAGTGAATGATAAATAATGTATCGTTAGGAGGTGAACACATATATCATTACGATATATATTGATAAACATGTTCAACTCCTAGCGCTACATTATTTATCATTCACTCTTGCTCTGTACGTCCATATCTTGTTGTTGTGAATCTATCAGACCAAACATTGTATTTCTTTTTCATCATTTGGATATGGCTCTGCTAGTTGTATGAGCACTGTCTTTGTTTTCCTCTTCTAAATATTTTTGTGGGATCCAAAAAATGTGCATTTGCCCTGTATCTTGCTATAATTATCTCAATAAAAAATAAATAAATAAAATAAAGGGATTATGGAAAAAAAAATGGCTTTAATTGTCTGAAAAAAAGGATACAAACTTTGGTACATCACTTGAACTTTGTGACTTTAGCACATTAACAATGTTTTTTTGGTAGTCCATTGGATGCCTGCTACCTGGGAAGATCTTTACATAATTACACAGTAGGTGAGGTTGGAAAAAAATAAAAATAAAGACACCCCATCAAGTCCAATCTGAAATTTAAAGCTGGCTTTTATGCTATTGGCCTCATTTACAAAGTTTGCCCGATTTCCTACAGCAGGGTTCACCAAATGGCAGACCACGGTCCAGTCCCAGGCCAAGCAACAGTCCTGTCCAGACTGCGGCCATGCCACTTATCAGCCTGGGTGTTCTCTGTTGGGTCTCCCGCTCAGTTGTCACCATCATACTCAGCAGCAGGCAGGGTGGGCGATGCTGCAGATCAGGACAGAGAGAGAAGACTTACCCCCCTTCATGACCAGGCCATTTTTGTGATACGGCACTGCACTACTTTGACAATTACTCAGTCATGCAACGCTGTACACAAATAAAAAAATTTTTTTTTCTCCCACATATGATTTTTTCTTTTGGTGGTATTTGATGTATGCCTTACCTAAATCTTGAAAACATAAGCAGACCACCATAAAATCTCACAAAACTGTACAAAAATAGGATATCTGAGCACTATAGGGTCTAGTTATAAAATAATAAAGCTGTATGAAATGTCACGGCATTCGTAGAACTGTTGAGAATAATACGCATAAAGGGAATTAGTGGCCATAAGGCAGCATTTTCCTGAAATATCGCAAATAAGGTGATCCCTGCATTACGCCCACTAAATGGATCAGATTATTATAGGAAATAAACATTAAATGCATTACAGGGATTATTCATGACAGCTGTGTGAAAGCTGTGACATTCATCCAACATTTTTTTATTATTATTATTATTATTATAATAGACCCCTTATTGTACAGATATATAAATGTTCAGCAACACTATTGCCTGGGGAGAATAAAGGAAAAAACAAAAAAACAAACAAAAACAAACTTACTTTGGATAGATGGGCTCATACAAATACTTGTCCTCTCCTGCGGGAACAATGTCAAAGAACAGGATATAGCCATTGGCAGTCTGAGGGGAAAAAAATAAAAATAAAAAATACTGAATTACGAGTCTTTCCAATTTGCTTTACTCAGTTCATAATAAATGCTAATTAAATAATCGTAAAATGAGTCACAGTGGGAAAATAAAACCTTAGAAAATAATAATAGTTATACGAATATGAGCACATAGGCAGATCATCAGTAAAAGGATAGTGGGTTGCTCACATTCCAGCTCCTCAAATCACAAAACAGCTTGCAATCTTTTCACAGAAAGCAAGCTGTTCTGTGAATGGATGAAGGGAGATCATGCTGCCAGTGCCGGGACAAGGTCATCTAGTGCCCAGGGCGAACATGACAACCTGCGCCCCCTCAAGATGTATGAGCATTATGTGTCAGCAAAAACCCCCAAAGCATCAATTCCCCCTCCTCCCAGTACAAATCTACCCCCAAAATCCCCCCCAGCACGAATCTTCTTCCCCCATCACCCCTCCCGACACAAACCCCCCTAAATCACTCTTAGCTTTCCCCAACTAGAATAGTACTCCCTGCCACTCCTCCAAATTTCCCCTTCCAACATAAATCCCCTTCCCCCTAACCTCCTTGTGGTGCCCCCCCCCCCACCTCACAGGATACCACAGTGCCCAGGGCAGCCGCCCCTTCTGCCCACCCCTTGTCCCAGCCCTGCATGCTGCTCATCCACCCCTCCCCTTGTCCATTCACAAAGTGCCTTGAATTTTGTGGGGGGGGAAAAAATAGGATTTTTTGTACTCGCCGTAATTCTCTGCAATTCACTGACTGACACAGCTCCTCTCTTAGCCATTGGGTTGTTACGCCACCTTTAGGAGAATACTAGGCATTACATGTTATGTAAAAAACATAACTTTCCAGTTCCACCCAAGGGGCAGCCCCTTGGGTAACAACCCCACAGCCTGCTATGCAGTCATCAGTACGTCAAGCAGTATAACGTAAACAGGAGGCGTCGGGTACTCTGTCGGTCGTGAATTACAGAGAAAAGGATTTTACGGTGAGTACAAAAAATCCTATTTTCTCTTATATTCACCAACCAACACAGCTCCTCTCTCCCCAAACAGTGCCAAACGAGGGGTAGGAAAACAGCATAAACACTTCATCCACCATGGCAAGAGGGAACTAGTGTAACTTTACCCACAAAAACCAGTGCGTGGAAAAAAACCACCACAAAACCAGGGTACCCTCAACAGGAGGGACTACCCACAACTGCACCAAAAAAAAAAAAAAATACAGAAATGAATGCAACAGTGCATTAACTTAAAAAAAAGGTACTGGTTTTTTTACCCCCCCCCCCCAAAAAAAATAAATAAAAAAAACACATCAGGAAAAAGGGAATTATTGCATACACAATTGCAACTATACAGCCACCTGCAAAACTTTGCGGCCAAAACAGGCATCAGCCGATGCACTGACGTCTACCTTGTAGAACTTGGTAAACGTGTGGACAGACGACCAGGTCGGCGCTTTGCAGACTTGAGTGACAGACGCTTGGTGTCAGAAGGCCCAAGACGTTAGATTGCCCTTGTGGAATGGGCCATGACCGGAAAGGCATAGGCTTGTACTACAATCTGTCTGATCCACCTGGAAATGGTGGCCGACGAGACCGCCATGCCTTTCTTTGGACCAGCCACCGAGACAATGAGTCAGACTTCTGAAAGGGAGCCGTGGCAGACAAATACACTTTTAGAACCCGAACCACGTCCAGAGGGTGTGTTGGCTTAGGACACAAGGACAGTAACACAATGTCCTCATTGATGTGAAACGCTGAGACCACTTTTGGCAGAAAGAACGGTTGCGGACGCAACACAACCTTATCTCTGTGGATCACCAGATAGGGCGACTTGCAGGACAAAGTCTCCAATTCCGAAACCCTCCTGGCCGATGTGATGGCCGCTAGAAAGACCACTTTCTGGGAAAGAGTCAACAGGGGAATCTCCCTGATATTTTCAAATGGCAGTTTTTGAAGCGCCGATAACACCAGGTTCAGATCCCACAGGGGTAACGGTGGACGCACCGGAGGGACTACATGTCGCACCCTCTGAACAAAAGTACTCACCAGTGAGACGCCAAAAGGTGATTGAAATTTTTTTTAAAAAAATAAATAAAAACAAACACAGCCAAGGCTGATATTTGTCCTTTAATGGTGCTTAACGCCAATTTCTGGTCCACCCCTTGCTGAAGAAACAGCAGGATCCTGGATGTAGAAAAGGAGCGCAGATGCCATCCTTTCTCCTCACACATGGAGATGTAGGCCTTCCAGGTATGATGATATATCTTTCCGAGAAGAAGATTTCCGTGCTTTAAGCATAGTAGCTTTAATAGCCATGCTGTTAAAGCCAGCGATGGTAAAGCAGGATGGAGAATCGGACCTCGAGACAGAAGGTCCTCTCGCAACGGCAGTCGCCATGGGACGTCTGCCACCAGGTGCACTAGGTCTGCGTACCAAGGAAGCTGAGGCCAATCTGGGGCAACCAAAATTACTGGGATCCCCTCGACTTCCACTCTGAGAAGCAGACGTGGCAACAGTTTTAGTAGAGGAAAGGCGTAGATCAGCTGGTACTGATCCCACGGAGCCACCAGCGCATCTGATGCGTCTGCCCATGGATCTCGTCCTGGACCGAACCTCGGCACCTTCTGATTGAGACGGGAGGCCAGAAGATCCCCATCGCAGGCACAGTAGCCTGAATACCTCCGGATTGCAACGCCCATTCTCCTGGGTCCAGCATCTGGCGACTTGGGTAGTCCGCCTGCCAGTTCTCCACTCCCGGGATGTAAATGGCTGACAGGGTCGGTACATGTCACTCTGCCCACCAAAGAATGTGAGCGACCTCCCGCGCAGTGGCTGAGCTTCTTGTTCCTCCTTGGCGAGTGACGTATGACACTATAGTGGCGTTGTCTGACTGGAGCCTGATCAGACGCCCTTGCAGTCTCATCGACCATGTGGAGAGGCATAGCCTGATTGCTCTTAGTTTGAGCAGATTGATTGGCAACTTGGATTCCTGTCGACCAGAGGCCCGGAGCTGACTGAACCCTCATCACTTCACCCCAGCCGTATAGGCTGGCGTCCTTTGTGATCACTGTCCATTTCAGAGGTAGGAAGGACTTCCCGGACTGAAGCACTGGGGACCACAGCCACCAGATATGGGAATCTCTGACCAACTGGCTCACCTGGATCTGTCGATCCAGGGACACGGGAGATTTGTCCCACTTCGTCAAAATCTCCTTCTGCAGAACTCTGGTGTGGAACTGGGCATATGGTACTGCCTCGAAGGAGGCCACCATAAGATCCAAGACTAGCATGCAGAAGCGAAGCGACGGCCACTTGCGGTTCATCAGCAGTTTCACCGCAGCTCAGAGTCTGCAGCTTGTTTGAAGGGAGAAAGACTCTCGCTTCTCTGGAGTCCAGCAGCAAGCCTAGGTACTCCAAACGCTGAGTCGGTACTACCGCCGACTTTTTTAGGTTCAACAGCCACCCAAATTTTTGCAGGCTCTGCATGTTGATCGCTACATCCTCTTCCAACTCTGAGGCGGAAGATGCTCTCAGGATATCTTCTAGGTATCCCACGATCGCGATCCCGCATTGCCGCAGCAACGCCAAAACTGGAGCCAATACCTTGATAAAGACTCATGGGGGGGGGGGGGGGGGGGGGCTGATGCCATACCAAAAAGGAAAGCCACAAATCGGTAGTGGGCTTCCCCGACTACAAACCGCAGAAATTTGATGCCGAAGGCATATGGGTATGTGCAGGTATGCATTCTGGATGTCTAAAGACGCCAGGGAGTCCCCTTGATGGAGTGCAGCGACTACTGAGCGAACTGATTCCATTCTGAACCTATGCACTTTCACAAAGTGATTGAGGGCTTTTAGATCCACGATTGTAGTTCCCAAGAAGGAAGGGGTACATCCAAACAGGCTTGATTAGAACCCCTGGAAACGTTCCGATTCCGAAACAGGTACAATCACCCCTCGATTCAGCAGGTCCCTTACTGCCCCCAAGAGGGCCTCCCGGCGAGCCGGGAGAACGGGTATGCTGGAGGGGAAGAATCTCTGTTTTGCAGCCAGGAGAGGAACTCCATCTTGTAGCCGTAGGAAATCAGCTCACAGACCCATTGGTCAGACAGTCGAGAGGACCACCGGGCTGCAAACTCCTGAAGGCAACCCCCCACCCGAGTCATGGGTGGGGGCAAACCTTCATGCGGTAGCACTTTTGTTTGCAGGCTTGTTAGGCTTTCCGTTCCAGGGACGTTTCTGTCCTTCTGTGGTCGTCCTGTCGGGCTGGGGGCTTTTCGCCGAAGCTCCGAGCGGACGAAAAAGCCGTTTGTGAACGGAAAAGGAGGGCCCTTGCCTACGGCGTGGCTCCTTAGCCTTCTTGGCCTGTGGGAGTAGTGTACTCTTACCACCAGTGGCATTTTTAATAATGTCATCCAAAGAGGCTCCGAAGAGCCAGTCGCCAAGGAAGGGAAGATCAGTCAGGGCTTTTTTTGGATGCCTGGTCGGCAGACCAGGGTTTCAACCAAATTAGGCGCCGCAGCACCACTGCTGACACTGAAGCCCTGGATAACAGAGGAAGAGTATCCAGGGCCACGTCACAAAAATACTTAAGGCCTTGCACGAGTTGGTCTTCTAGTTCTACGCAGACAGGAGAAGCCCGTTCTCCCAATTCGCGGTGCAATAGTTTTGCCCACTCAGCGTCTGTGACACAAGTCACTGCGTCAGAGCTCTCCCCAGAGGACGGGGGGGCACAGGCTGTTTTTTTTAGCACCTTTGCGCCCAGGTACCGCCTCCATCTTTGCAACGAACGAATTGAGGACCGCCGACAAGGTGTCCAAAGGCACTGCGCATTCCGCAGGCGAACCGGTTGCAATTGCCTGGTTTTTAGGGGGAAAGAAACACCAGTTTCTGAAGCCATGCTGACCCTACCCCATCTGCCACCTGAAGGGGACTTAGGACAGTGACAGTCCCACTCTCCTTACTGCTGCTGGCTGAGGGGCTTTTTCCTGCAGGACTCACCACCCTGAAAAGTTCAGGGCTATCCAGCAAGTAGTTCCTGTGGTCTGTTGGCTCCCAGGTGCAGAGGAATCTGCTCTGTGTCAGTGGAAGCTGCTGCTAATGGCGCTGAAACCGCTCTGCAATGTGCTCAGGCTCAAAGGAAATGGCCACCCAGAGTTCAGTATAAGGACATAAAACACTGGGAAAATGGCCGCCAAAGCACAGGGAAACATGCTGCCGCTAGAGAAAGCTGAAAAACGTGTTCAGGCTTCTAGAAAATGGCCGCCGGCATCCAGTATAAGGACAAATCACAGGGAAAATGGCTGCCGAAACACAGGAGAGCATGCTTCCCCTTGCCCACACCTACAATGGCTGCCAACACTGAAACCATGAGGGACAGAGCAGGAAAAAAATGGCAGTGATCAGCGCTGCAAGGGACACAGGCACAGCCTCGCAGGCACCCCCAGGGACACGAGAAACAGGTCTCTGGACACAGCCAGCCAGCGCAGCCCCCCCACAGGTGAGAGCCCCACCCGGAGAGCCCCTGCACATGACACACACACACACACACCACTAAGCAGCCACATGCAGCATCCCCCACAGGGAGGGGGGGGGGTGGGAAGATAGGGACAAGAAGAGAAGAGAGGAAGGTGAGGGACCCCCGAATCGACCTCCCAGGGAATGCCCAGCTGCTCAGCCCCACCGAGGCAGGGAGAGCTGAGAGACATTCCATTACAGACCCACTCTCTGGTCAGTACAGGGTGGCTGCTGGCCACGGCACACGGACGCAGACATCAGCAGCCCGGTCATATGTGCGCCCCGGAGCATAAAAGCTCACCGACCACCTCTGGAGCTGAGGTTTTTCGTCGTGGCCAACCCAGTGTGGAGCTCTGGTCTGCACACACTCGATGGCCAGGCTGGGGAGACTACAAGGATAAGGGTATCCAGCCTGTCACCCAGCTGGCTGTCGATAGCAGATCACAGGATCTATCCTCTTGCACAAAAACCATGCTTCTGCAAAAAAAAAAAAAAACAGACAGACCGATGGGCCCGTCAGGGTTCCTAGGTCCTTCTTCACTAGACAAAATAAAACTCATGACTGCATGGCAGGCTGCGGGGTTGTTGCCTAAGGGACTGCCCCTTGGGCAGAAATTGAAAGTTCTTTGTTTTATACAACATGTAATGCCTAGTATTCTCCTAAAGGTGGCGTAACAACCCAATGGCTAAGAGAGGAGCTGTGTCGGTCAGTGAATATAAGAGAAATACTGTTTTTTTTTGAATGGCTGAAGCCTAGTGTGAGCGACACCCCTCCATGCTTTACTGCATGGGAGCCAGAACTGTAGGTCTTTGCTCCAGAAGTTTGGTACCTATACTGTGGGGATAAAATTAAAGCTTGCCATACACTGATTGAAAATGTGTCTGGTTACAGAAGCCAGACAAATTTAGATCAGTGAATGGCGGTCCCCGCTCAACCAAAGGTGATCGTTTGATTGAATTTGATCCAAAAAGGGACATGTTGGAACATTTTTATTGATCTGTACCTGCTGATCAGTGTATTCTGTCAGAATACAATATCCCAACAGGAAGGATTGCTCCAACCATAGCGTTTCATGTGGATGGAGGAAACCTACATTTTAAAAATTAACAGCATATGGATCCGTTTATAAGAGGAACCCAAGGGTTTGTGCCACAATTTCAATTGTTTTTTACTACCAGTTTAGGAGTTTTAAACGAACGAACGCAGCAACCATTCAAACATTAAAAACACCACGGGTACATAAGAAATGTGCAAAAACAAGTTTTTCACCAGTGTTTAGCTTTAAGCTATGGTTATAAAGGGAAAGAATATTGTGGATCCCCACTTGAAAATTCTGGCTGGGCCTTTGTTTCATTGTTATAGAACAACATTTTTCTAGTTCATTATTTCTTGTATACGCTCTCACTTTACTAGACTCAAAGCATCCCTGTACCCTTACAATACTTCCACCATGTTTGATAGAGGACATCAAGCACACCTCCAGCATCCTTTCATTTGCACATGTTCTGCTCCTCGATCCAAACACCTCAATTCTAAACTCGTTCATTCGACTTTCTACAATATTCTTTCAGCCTTCCATTATCCAAAGTCTGTGGTATTTTTCCTTTTTAAACCTTTTCTTTTTATTGGCTGGTTTCAGGTGTGGCTTTTTCTTTGAAACTCTGCCCCAAGCCCTGTATCCCAGAGTCATATTTTCACTGTTACAGATGACACCGATACCTGCCGTGTTCTATTTAGGGAAGCCGACAAGAACCTGGAAGGCTTTGTGTTTTTCAAACTCCAGACCACCCTGAACAGTTGTGTGTCTGGGCTTTCCATTTCTTTTTCTACCCTGCTTAGATCCGGTTTGCCTTCTTTCAAGACAGCAGAAGTTTCAGTTTCTTAGCAATTTGACACCTAGAAAATAACCCATAACGTCACAAAATTGAAATGTCTTGAGAAACTTTTTTGGTTGACCATTTTGGAACAAAACAGTTTTTAGCTGTACTAACAATTACAAAGCTGCATGGAAACAATATTTTACATAGGATTATTTAAAGTGATACTAAACACACACCGTTTAATTTACATTGCCCCTTCCATTTCTGTATGTGGATGACAACACTAATTATTTTAATAAAAAAACATCCAAGTACATTTTTCCTATGTGATATACATGACCCAGATCTTTCCCAGCCTGTCTGCAGGGAAACGCAACCAGGAGAAGCTTCTAGTCCTTTCGAAATCACATTTTCAAAATAAGAAAAAAAACAAAAACAAAAAAAACAAAAAACAACAATGTTGTGCATGGAATGCAGAAAAATAAATAAATCCAAAAACTGCTTTAACCACTTCCCACCCGGCCTAAAGCAGAATGATAGCCAGGCAGTGGTTCAGTTATCCTGACTGGGTTTCATATGACGTCCAGCAGGATAACAGCTGCCGTGGGGGCACACATCGCGGCGATCAGTGGTGCGGCGTGTCAGTCTGACACACCGCTATACCAATCTTGGTAAAGAGCCTCTGTCGGAGGCTCTTTGCCATGTGATCAGCCATTTCCAATCATGGCTGTTCACGATATTAACAGGAAGAGCCGTTGATCGGCTTTTCTTCACTCGCGTCTGACAGATGCGAGTAGAGGAGAGCAGATCGGTGGCTCTCCTGATGGGGGGGGCGGGTTTGCTCTGATTGTTTATCAGTGCACCCCCCCCCTCGGATGCCCACACTGGACCACCAAGGAAGCTGCCAGGACCACCAGGGAAGCCCCTAACATGTGGATGGCCAAGTGGGCACTGACTGGCACCATTATAGAATAAAATCAGTGATGCTCAGCAATGTCACCCAACAGTGTAATCAGTGCCACCTATCAGTGCCCATCCGTGCCCACCCGCAGTGCCCATCCGTGCCCCAACCACAAGTGCCCAGCAGTGACGCCTTATCAAAGCCGTCATTGAAGAAAATTGTAGGTCTTTTTTTTCTTTATTTGTTGCGCAAAAAATTTAAATCGCAGAGGTGATCAAATACAACCAAAATAAAGCTCTATTTGTGGGAACAAAATGCATCTGGCTACAGTGTAGCATGACCGCGCAATTGTCATTCAAAATTGCAACAGCGCTGAAAGCTGAAAATTGGCTTAGGCAGGAAGGTGTACAAGTGCCTGGTATTGAAGTGATTAAACGGACATACAAATACCACACCATGAAATTTCCACAAAATAAAAACTTAATTTTAAATATATACTATATATTTAAAATCTTTATAAAAATAAATTAAATAAATATTTTTAAAAGCGGAGTGCAACCAAAATTTTTAAGTAGCTACAAATCCTGCAGCTGCTGACTTTTAAAATATGGACACTTACCTATCCAGAGTGCCCTCGATGTCCTCACCCGAAGCAGAGCTGTACCTAGGCTCTTGGGTGGAGGTGCCGCCATCTTTGGTAAGGGAGTCAGTAAGTGAAGCCTTTGTGGCCTCACAGCCTGGTTCCCTAATGCACGTGTGCGTCCTCACTGTCTTCTGGGACCTGTGTGTCTCCCAGAAGACAGCGGGGGGGCAGACATGGCGTAGATGGCCGCAGAGCCCTATGCCCAGAAGTGGGAGAAAATACCTGGATTAGACAGGTATTTGCTCCCCCCAAATGTGACACTGGAGGGGAATCCGAAAAGCAGAAGTTCCATTATTTGGTGGAACTCTGCTTTAAGTCTTTATTTTGTGGATATAATATGGTGTGGACAGATATCTGCCAGTCACAGGTTGTGTTACACCCCCTCCACCATGCGTCTTAGAAAAAACAGAGGTGAAACTTCCATCAAACTCCATGTAATATCCCACCCCCATTGTGTTTAGCTGGTTAGTGGGCATGGAGGAGGAGGGAGGGAGTGGGCTGTCATTCAGCACTGTGTATACGCCCACATGTGTGACTATAGTCACATGGGCTGCTCAGATGTGATAGGGAGAAAATGCTGAGCACAGAAACTCACTGAAAACTGAGCATGTGCAGAGTTGCCACCACAGCTGCAAAATCCCTAGCTGAATTGGGGTCATAAACAGAAGGTGAAGTTAGAAAGCAGCAGGATCAACCAGGTTATTTTTTTGCAGAATACAGAAAACGAATCTCATAGTGACTGAGTATGAACAGCATGCAACACACCATTTAGCGATTGTTTTTTTTTTTTACGATGTGGGTTTAGTGACACTTTAAGGCTCCACTCACACCTGTGCGACTTGTCAAGCCCCTTTGGACATCAAAGTCGCATAAATCGCAGCCATTTTATAGGCACCTGCTTAAATTGGTGCAACTTACAGTCGTAGCGACTTTGAAAAAGGTGTCTGCGCTACTTTGGTGCAAGTTTTGATGCAACTTTGGTCCAGAGAGAATTTAAAGTTTGATCAAAGCCATACCAAAAGTCACGCTCCAAGGCCGCACTGTAAATAGTGCAACTTTGGAGATGCGCTAATGCGAATGAAGCCTTATGCCGCATACACATGGTCGAATTTTCCGATGGAAAATGTTTGATGGGAGCTTTTTGTTGGAAATTTCGACCTTGTGTAGGCTCCATCAGACATTTTCCATCGGAATCTCCAACACACACAATTTGAGATCTGGATCTCAAATTTTCCGACAACAAAATCCATTGTCAGAAATTCCAACGCACAAAGTTCTACGTGTGCTCCGAATCAAGTAGAAGAGCCGCAGTGGCTATTAAACTTCAATTTTCTCGGCTCGTCATACATCACTGCGTTCTTGACGCTCGGAATTTCCGACAACATTGTGTGACCGTGTGTATGCAAGATAAGTTTGAGCCAACATCCGTCGGAAAAAATCCCATGGATTTTGTTGTCGGAATGTCCGATCGTGTGTACGCGGCATTAGAGCGTTTACCAAGAAAGGACTGCTGGAAACAGGACTTGGAAGCAGTCACAGGTGGATAAAACAAGTTTAATTTGAAGCCCAAAAGGCCTTCTGCAACAATAATCAGCGCTGGGATATATTGTTAATTAAATGGCACATAAAAGATAAAAAAAGAAAAGAAAAAAATCAATGGCGTTTATGATCCCTAGTGTGCGCTTGCATGTATAAAAAAAAAAAAAACACACCCACATAACATATACACACAGCTATCCCCACCCTATGCTAATGTAGTGGGCAAGGGCCATCCATAAACTGGAAATGTGATCCTAAGAATTGTGTTCTCATTGCCAAGATGTAGGTAGGTATTGTTTTACATTTCAATGAAAGATGGTCCGTGCCCCTGATAAAATATTTATGAAACACTCACAGAAGTGGCTATTTCTGGAAGTACCATATTAAACCAGGCCCATTTTACATTACAGCATGTGACAATGCACACTCCCAATTAAAAACACATTTTTGTCTGTGTACACTTTATGTTGCCGCTCTCACTGGCCTTTGAAATGCCTTCCAAACACACTTGGTAAAATTTCAAAGCACTGAAAAAGGGGAAAAAAAACCCTCTTGCTGGCTGAGAATTGATGAAATGCCTTCTGTAACTATGAAGGAAGTCGAAAGAGTCTGCTTAAAGTGGACCTATAGAAAACCTGCACCCAGCACAATATAAAATTATTGCAGACAAGTTTATCTTAAAGCCCCCAAGTGTAAATAGTTTGGTCATAATGAACTAATTTCCTTCACTAATACTGTACATGTGATCAATACTGTATGCAGCATCAGCAATTGAGTCGCTGCTCAGCCATTCACAGAAGTATTGCATTTTTCTGAAGGCTTCCTCTGATCAGTCAAGATGTAATCTGCACCCCCCCAAAAACACACACACACACACACACACACACACACACACACACACACACATTTGGTGGGCAGTACTGACACCACTGAACAAGATCAATTCAGGTGACTAGGCCTGCATGCACTCCAACTGTCCTGCAAACAAAAGCAATGCATGCAATTCTGCAGCATTTAGAGGGTTAAAACAAGTGATCCACCACAAATTGCTTTTTTCAGCGGGGCAACAAAGTCTGCTGCAAGTGTAAGCAAGGGTTGGTTCACATATATGCAGTTTCCCCACGGCTGCGTTTGCTTGTGCACCACAACTCCTTTATTTGAATGAGCTGCCGTATCAACTGAAAATGCAAGTCCTTTCACCTTTTCAGAAAGCACAGCTCTGGGGGAACCACATAGTGCAGTTTCCAGTGCCTGGGGATGCCATTTGGATTAATGGTAACCCCCACGCATCTCCTGAGATGCAGAAGATTCTTTGCAGAACTTACCCCTTCAAGAAAGCAAAATTCAGGGCCTGGGTGGTGAGCCAGGTATGGATGGTTTTGTTTGTGGAAAGGACTTAGTTTTAAAACAGCAACGGTCACTTTAACACTCACACACTGGTAAGATCAGCTACATTTAGCCAATCACATACATATCTAAAGGCTTTACGAAGACTATAGTTTCTCCCTTTAAGGTTTTTTTTTCTCCTGGCTCCTTTGCTGAATAACAGGAAGCCGAGGATGGAAAGAAATCTGAAACCCTCCATTTCTTTGCTCCTTCAGTTTAGCAGCTGCAAATCTGCGCCAAGCTCTTGTGTTTGTAGCTCATGACTGCTAGCTTGTCCTTTACAGCAGATTTACAGTTTGCCCTTTACCAAGGATTTAAAGTCTCTAATAATACTGTCTCAAGAAGCTTGTCATTGCTCAGCTATAGAAAGAAAAATATATATATAATGAAACGTTTATAGTAACAATCCAGCGTTTCTTGATCATGCTGGAACAGTGTCATTGTGGATCTAGGCGGGTAATTATCAGCATTTTGTTTAACATTTCCAAATCAAAGAAGGTTCTTTGATTCAAAATTGCATCATGCCATATAAAAAACAATGTAAAAAAACTGCCATGTTGCATGCATGACAACTCCAACTATTAACAGATCTTGGATATGGGCCGACCACCTCCACCTTGGCTTATGGGGGGAAAAAACTGATCAACCAGAACCTGACGGTTTACAAGCCGACATACGAGGCAAGGGGCTTTTCAAAGACATTTCTCAAAGTGTGGGGACCCCGGATAGACTCCCAAGATATCAGCAATTCCCTGCTTCACTTTGTTTCTGATCCTCCACTTTAATGCTGAACTCCAACTTCCTTTTCACTAGAAATGATAGGTATGATCTATGCTGGGATGGATCATTCCAATGTACCATGTTGCTCTGTTGTCTGCAGATTCCCTGACTATCTGGGTTTAGTTGTGGCATTGTATCATGTGGCACTCTGCATCTCCTGCTGATAGACCCTGTCCTTTCCAAAGCCACTTCCTGCCGTGCCTGGAGTCCCTTCCCTTTGTAGTCTCAGACTCTGCAAATGATGTAACTTTCTTCACAGCTCTGATGGTGGGTGGGATGAAATAAAATAATTCAACCACGCCCAGTCACACCTACCGGAAGAGTCCAAACCTCCCAAGTCCTGCCCCACAGATCACAGTATTATTCAAGAAGGAAACCCTTTCATACACAGCTTATACATTCTGAAAGCTAGCTGTGCTGCTGCTGGGCAGGATTGAATGATTCCCAATTAGAATTCAATCCTGTCTGCTTAAATATGCCTACCAGTGTGAACAGGGAGAGTGCCACCCTCAGATCATGCCCTCCCAGAGTCCTGCTATCTATGAATTGATTCATTTACATATGAATGAAACTTCTTCATAGTACCCTCCCCATAGCCCTTCCTCTGTATTCTTGTAGTAAACCATTATTCTTTGGCATGCTACAAAACAAGAATGACACATTTACACCTTTCAACACCCACATGAAGGCCCAGAAAAAACCCACAGTAACCCTACGACCTACCCACATCAATGCCCAGAACTCCTGAAACGACACAGGCGCAAAGGTTCATGGGATATGTAGCATCAGGACTTGCAAAAAGAAAGGAAACCGGAAGTCAGAACTTAGAAATTCAGCCAGGAGTAGGAGTGACATCACAAACACAGAAACCTGCTGTGTACAGCTAAATGTTATACAAAAGCCAACAGTGGAGTTGTGGTTCATTTACATGCTGGAGTTATTTTTAATGCGCCCCTGCATTCCACTTGTATGCAGTCTACTTATATTTTGTACGTTTATCTATACTGATGGAAGAAGTATATTGCATGCTGGGCCAGTCGGGATAATGCTGTATTTACCGCTCTCTGAGATGGTAGTGCTGGTGAGCGTATGTTGTCATGTACCTTGTGGGTTTAAGGTGTTTTTTTAGTTTGTGATCATTTTTTCAGTTGCTTCCCCTTTTTAATCTCTTGCTTCGAAAACTGTATCCATGTAATATGACGACGATTATTGCTCCATTGATATGTCATACTTATCAAGTGACTGTCTATAATGCTGTCCAGATGCATGTTAATGTATTTTATATGAATGGTGTACACACTTGTTTGAATAACACGTTAAAAAAAAATAATAATAATAATTATTATTAACAGATCTGCCGCAACTCTGAAACTTGACCACATTTTAAATTAGTTGCATTTCTGAGCAGACCACAATAGTGAGGGTTACTGTAATGAAAAGTTTTATACCACATGCTAACAGACCTTCAGGAATTTGTCTATACTTCTAGACAAAAGTACATGCTAAATTTGGTATGTATTCTTTATTAAAAAGACTAATAAATTCCCCTACATTGAGTTTACTTGGCATAGTACTTTCCCAAAAGGCACACACAGCCAAACGATATGTCTGGCAGAAACTCAATACAGCTCACCATTCAAATAACACCATTCCTACAGTAAAGCATGGACGTGGTAATATCCTGATATGGAGGCGTTTCTCTGCAGCAGGGACTGGGGCACTTGTCAGGATAGAAGGAAAAATGGATGGGGCAAAATACCATCAAATTCTTGAGGAAAATCTGCTACCTTCAGCCGGGAAGTTGTCAATGGGAAGAAGGTTAACCTTCCAACTTGACAATGACCCAAAGCACACAGCAAAAATGACCACACAGCAGTTGAAGGAGATAAAGGTGAATGTCCTTGCAAGGCCTAGTCAGAGCCCAGACTTAAACTACATTGAAAATCTGTGGAATGACTTGAAGACTGCAATCTACAAACGATCACCATCAAATTTAACTAGACTAACTGAGCAGAAGAGTGGGCAAATATTGCAAAATCTAGATGTGAAAAGTTAGTAGAGACATATCCCAACAGACTAAAGGCTGTTGTGATTAAAGCAAAAAGGTGGTCCAACAAAATACTGACATAAGGGGAGTGATTTTTCCAACTGGGGTTTTTTTTTATTTATTTTTTATTTTGACATGTTGGTGTTATTTCTTTCACTTGGATGTTATAAGTTGCACTAGTAAATACAGCTGGATAAAAACTAAAACTGTGTGTCTTTATCTCAGGCAAAGTAACAAAATGTGATTATTTTAACGGTGGGCAATTCTTTTCTATACCCACTGTACCTCCAGTTTTCTCCAAATAAGCAAACATTTATTATACTGCAGTTTAGAATTTCCTAGGATGTGATGGCTGCATTGGTTTTCTTTTTAGGCTGCCCTTCTTCTATTTTCATCTGGCGATCTAACCAAGCAAGTCTCTTTCAAAAGAACAAGCTCTCCAGCAGAATGAATCAGTTACAGAGATGAATCAAGCCATTTAACACTGGCAGGGGCGCTGATCAGCTTTTATTTATTCATAAAAACCATTTTCCCAAAAGGGAAAAAAAAAACGGTTTACTGTAACTGCAGTGTGAGCTGGAGTTTGGCTTCAATTTATTAAATCATCTAAATCTGCTAGTACAGCCAACACTTGCTTCTCCAAAAGTCAACAATGCTGCTTTCCAAAGCTTCCCCATGCTCCTTCATCCAGAGTGTAGGCACTCTAATGCCACATACACACGACCGGACTTTCCGTCAGACTAATGCCGGCCATACACGGTTCGAATTTCGAAAGAATTTTCTTTCGAAAATCGTATCTAAGAATTTTCGTATGAATTTCGCACCATTAGTGGGGTGCAGCAACAGCCGATTTTCGTGCGGAAATAAAATTTGAGGAATCGGACATCTTGGAAATTTTTAGAAAAACTAACGATTTTCTAATCAATGATGGAAGAATCGTGCGAGAAACGTAATAAGAAAAGAAAAGAAAATGTACGGAGAGAAAAGAAGATTCCCAGCCAAGAAAATTCTTTTCTGTAGCAACATGAGGTGAAATTGAAGGCTTGTTCGGCCGAATTTCGAAAATCAATGGTGGCATCATCGGATCCCCAAAAAAAAAAAAAATTTTTTCTGAATTTGAAAAGAAAATTTGTTCGAAATTCGACCGTGTATGGCCTGCATTAGTCAGACGGAATCACTCCGTCGGACAATCTGTCCGTGTGTAGGCTAATCCGATCGTTTTAAAAATCCGATGGACCTAGAAATAGAACATACTTCAAATCCGTCCGACGGACTCAATTCCTATCGGGAATCTGTATCTGTATGCTGGTCTGACGGACCAAATATGACGCAAGGGAAGCTATTGGCTACTGGCTATTGAACTTCCTTTTTTAGACCCATCTTACGTCATCACATTCAAAACGAACTGAGTTAGTACGTTCATGTGGCCAAGTCTGTTCATTCATAAAGTCAGTCGGAACTCCACCTAAAGTCCATCGGGAAGACCGTGGGACCTAGTCTGCTGGAAAGTCCGGTCGTGTGTACGCGGCACGATACATGAAGTGTGCCACTGGCCAGATCACCAGGTGAAAACCAAGGAATAAAAAGCCTAAGAAAAGAAAACAAATGCAGCCACCACATGAAATGGATTGGTAAACTGCAATATATTACATTTTTGGTTTTGGATTTGGATTTAATACCCCTTGAATCTATCACGTGTCATAATTCTTATCAAGACTGTTGCAAGGCTTCTATGAATTAGGCACAGGACTTTTTAAAAGGATCATACAACCAAAACGTGTTGCAAATATTTTATTGACTGACTGTCATTAAGTACAATCATTCTCAAAAAGAATGATTTCAACTTACTAGTAAAAGATTATTGAAACCCATTACCAGATTTAGGCCCCTTTCATACTGGGGTGGGAGGAGCATAGGCAGTATTTTTAGCTGTGCTTTACCATATGATTTGAGGCGCTATTTGATGTCTTTACCTACCCCCCCGACAGCCGCCGAGAAAGTTAAAAACCACCGCAAAGTGCCTCTGCAGTATACAACGCTGCAAAGATGCTGCTAGGGGGACATTTTGTTACCGTCCTGCTAGTGCACCACTCCAGCGTGAAAGCCCTTTGGGCTTTCACACTGGAGACACAGCAGCTGTTTCAGGCACTGTTTTTAGCACAATAGAGCCAGTGTGAAAGGGGTCTTGGTGCAGGCTGCTCTCTTCCCTATGGCCCTATGTAATCAGCTCACACAAGCACAGCAGTCATCTGTTCTTCCTAACACAAGGAGGAAATGACCTCATGAGGTTTGCCATCCTGCCTTACCTCACTGTGCTCCCATGACATTCAAGAAATACTAAAAAAGGTATGCTGGTATTTCCTGCATAAAAACATCCTGATTCAACTCCTTCTCAACCCTACTGTTCCACACCCATTTGTGTATGCATATTTATTGTTCCTGGAAACTCTACACCTAATAGCATAATGTATTCCTTGAAAAACAGATGTCCTAACAGTGCAATAGGAGTTTTCCAGTGTATTCCAACTAGAATGGTCAGAGTTACAGAGAAACTCTTTTAAATGGCGCACAGTGGTCATTCTGAACTAGGCAGGTGTCTGATCTCGTTTGTAATCCTGCTTGTTCTATTTATACTCAAATACCTAAAAGTCCATGCACAGGTATGAACATGAAGGAACTATACAAACACGAAACCTACATGCCAGAGCAGAAATACGTAATAAATGCTATGTTTTGGCCCAGGCCCCCTTGCAAGACAGCGTAGCCTGGTCCTGGACCTCAGTGTAGACCACACTGCTGCTAAGCAATACAGCCTGGTCTAGGCCCAACGCCTGCCTGTGACTGAAGAATGAAAGAACAGCAACACACCATCCCTGCATTCTCCCCAAGAGTGACTGACGGCACTGTGCAATACAATAGAGCTATGATCACCTCACACGGCCAACTCTCCTAATGCTAAAGGGATAAAAGGAGGACATTTATGAATACATAACTGGATTACATTATATATCTCCCAAGAACTCAGCTTGACGTTCACGCTAGATTCATACTGCTGTGCTATGGTAACGCACCCACGCTGATGTGCATTTTCAGTGCATTACATTATGGCAGCCCATTCATTGGAATGGGCATTCTATCTGGGTCAAATCACATAAAAATGTGCATGAACTTTTGTAATGTAGTGTACCACAATTCACAGTAGTGAATTACTACACATTGTGGTAAGCAATAATAATAATAATGACACCACAGTAAAAAAACATGAAACATGCACCTGTTCACACATCACAAATATGTGAACAAAGCCTTTTAAAAAAGGAGAAGTATGGGGTTATTAAAGAAAACATCCATACTCATCGGTGTGATGCTGCAGCGGCCCCATGTCGGACAGAGCAATAATATGGCTGCTCTGTCTTCTCGGAACAGAGAGGCAAGTGTTAGTTACTGCTCCCCATTCTGCCCCTTCAGCGCTCAGAGCGCTGGGTTGAGGAGCAGATGGGCGCAGCTGGCTATGGCTCTCAACCACATGCTAAAATATGGATCCAACTGTCAAACAGGCTGCGAGGTGGATCCTGACAATATCGTTGGGATCCTTCCAGAGCATGGAGTGACTGCCTCGCCAACTGATAGTGGGCAATAACCTGCTGACTCTGTCACAGAAGAACAAATGTAAGTGAATTCTTGTGACCTACAAAGATGGTGGCCAAAAAAGCTTTGGCCATACAGTGCACCACTTAAAGTGGTTGTATACCCCCTTTTTTTTGTTTACATTTAGGCCCGGTTCACACCGCTGCGGGGGGAGATCCGGATGTGATTCGCACAGCAAATTACATCCGATCTCCGTAGCGATGCGAGTTCAGCCATACAGATAGTATGGCTGAATTCGCAGCGCTCCCGCAGCAAACTCGCACGGGACCCTTTTTTGGGTCCGCAACAGAATTGGATCGCATGGGGGTTCACACCATGCGATCATATTCCTGTGCGAGTCGGCAGATCGCACTGCGATATGCCGACGGATCTGGGGGTGTCATTAACATAACATTGACACTCATAGCCGTCCGCATAGGGCAGTGTGAACTGCCGGCGGGAGGTGTGCGATGTGGGTAAACGCCGCGGATTCGCGGCGTTCCCGCATCGCTATAGTGTGAACCCGGCCTTATACCTACAAGTAAGCCTAAAAGGCTTAGCTGTAGGTAAAATAAATATCTCCTAAGCCTGTACGGTGTAGGAGATATACACCTTGATTTCAGCCACTGAAGCCAGCGGCACATGAGCTCTGAAGGTCTGGCAGACGATGCCAAAAACTTAGAGCTCCTTGCCAGAAATTATATGTGCGGGAGTGATGTCATCGTTGCTCCAGCCACTCACAGCCCCGGGGCCACGAACCCGGTAAACACGCCAAGGGGAAAATTTCAGCTCCCTCGGCAGTGACCGGGATGCAATGCCAACACTTCAATCTAAGGTATTTCGTAATGAGCTAGTATGCATTACAGGTTATTTATTTTTTAAACTTTAGTTTATTAAAATAAACTTAAAATTCCAGAATGCATTCTGAATTCAGAATGTCTCTTTTAACGCTCTCAGCCTCTTCCAAATTGGACTGATTGGACTTCCTGTTAGAGAGTGGCTATGTTTGCTCTCCATGGTCCAACTGTATGTAGGAACACAGTCACGTTCTCCTGCTCTCTGACAAGATGGACTATGGAAATTGTGGGGTGCATAGAGCAGTGCACATGGCAGCAACATGCATTGCTGGTTTCACATGAAAAAAGGCAGGGGGAAAAGGAGAGGTTCAGGAGCACGTAAAAAACACAGTAGGAAAGGATTTCATGAAAAATAATTTTTGGGGTCATTAAGTAGGGTATGCGTATGGTTAATTTTTGGAGCATAAGGATACTGTTTAGTGTCACTTTAACCTGCCTCATCCTGAAGATGGTTGATAAACACCCTCAAGCAGAACAAGCAAACACAGCTAGTTACGTGATTGCTGTAGCCAATGTCCCTGTCACACACAGCAATCAAGAACCAAATCAGCATAGTTCCCAGTCATACGATCACTTTGATATTCCAGTGATCACATGGAATTGTAAACAAGCTGGCACCAGCTCAACTTTAACTAAACCATTTGGCCAGATCAGTTTAAGTGAAGTAAAACCGTATAAAAAAAAATAAATAAAAAAAAAAAAAAAAAAAAAAAAAAAAAGAGAAGACTTTTGAAGTGACATTTTTTCTTTTTTTCTATCAGTTTATCATAAAAAAAATTGAGCTGGGTATTTACTAAAAACTGCACAGTTTTGCTTGTTTTTTTTTTTTTCATTAAGAACTTTACTGTCAAAAGTAAACCACTTACACATTCAGTACGAGCAAGACGATTAGTATAAAAAAAAGCCTTCTCCCCACCAACCTGGTATTCCCAGCACTCCAAATTATTCCGAACAGCACATAATCTATAATAAAGATACAAGTGGAGCTTCAAACTAGTTTACAAATGTAAAAACAGTGGGTATGTATGCTTTAAACACCTGTCTGGATGAGTTTATCACACTGGGAGGTATAAAAAAAGACTCAGACTTACCGGTGACGGTATTTCTAAGAGCCTTTCAGGACAACCCCGGAGAGAGTGTAGCTCCACCTTGTAATTAGGAAACACATGCCCACTTTAAAAACACCTCCTCTTCCTCCATGGCTTCAGTTATTGTGGCCTTCCGACGCTGGAAAACAAAGCACAGAAAGCACAACACCATGGTAGAACTTAATACATTTACTAAGCATAACCTAGGGAGGGAAGTAACGGTTGTCCTGAAAGGCTCTTAGAAATACCGTCACCGGTAAGTCTAACTGAGTCTTTCTCAAATCGCCTTTCAGGACAACCCCGGAGAGGATAACCGAGAAACTTACCCTAGGACGGGACTACTGCCTGCAGTACCTTCCTGCCGAAGGCCTGATCTGCCGCAGACAGTAGATCTAACTGGTAGTGCCGGAGAAATGTCGAATAACTGGACCAAGTGGCAGCCTTGCAGATTTGTTCAGGCGTTGCACCGGCCCTTTCAGCCCAGGAAACTGCCGTGGATCTAGTAGAGTGGGCAGCAATACCTGAGGGAGGTATTTCTCCTTTTGCTTTATAGGCTTCTGTTATAGCCAACTTAAGCCACCTACCCAGCGTACTTTTAGAAGCTTTCTCCCCCTTGCGTGATCCAGAAAATATCACGAAGAGGGCGTTTGATTTTCTAAAATCTTTAGTAACTTTCAGAAACTGTAATAGACACCTTCTCACATCCAATGTGTGAAAAACTTCCTCTCCTGCATTTGCTGGGGTTGCAGAGAATGTAGGTAACACTATTTCCTGTGATCGATGGAAAGTTGAGGATACTTTCGGTAGGAATGCTGGATCCGTCCTCAGTACCACCCTGTCCTGATAAATTCTAAGGAAGGGTTCTGTAATAGCTAGAGCTTGGAGCTCGCTGACTCTTCTGGCCGAGGTGATGGCCACCAAAAAAATTGTTTTTAAAACCACCTTCTGTAAAGAAGCTTCCTGTAAGGGTTCAAACGGTGCTCCCGAGAGACCCTGTAAAACTGTAGACAAATCCCAACTGGGAAAGTCTTTAAGGGCTACTGGTCTATTTCGAGCAAGAGCCCTAAAAAATCTAGAAATTAAAGTTTCTTTAGATAAAGTCTTTTCAAAGAAAACTGATAAGGCAGCCACCTGAGTCTTCAGGGTACTGGCTGCAAGACCCTTCTCCATTCCTTCATGGAGAAACTCCAAGACGGACACCGTGCTCTTGACCTTGAGTTCTCTAGAACTGCACCAGGAGTTGAACTTTTTCCAGACCTTCATGTAAATTGCCTGTGTAACTGCCTTCCTACTAGACAGCAGGGTCTTTACTACTTTATCTGAGAGACCTTTGGCTTTTAATAGGTCCTCCTCAGAAACCAGGCGGTTAGCTGTAGGAGTTCCACTTCTGGATGACTTACTGTCCCTTGGGATAACAGATCTTTTCTGAGTGGTAACCTCCATGGGGGCTTCGAGGCTAGGTTTCGAAGACCCGCGAACCAGGGCCTTTTTGGCCAAAAAGGAGTGACTAGTATTAAGTCTGTCCTTTCTTCCCTGAATTTCCTCAGTACTAGTGGAATTAGAGGAAAGGGGGGAAAGGCGTAGCACAGCTGGTAATGCCAGGGGTGAGCAAATGCATCCAACCCTATTGCTGCATCTCCTCGGTGAAGAGAAAAGAATCTGTCCACCTTTGAGTTCTGCTGGCTGGCAAAAAGGTCTACCTGCGGAACCCCCCAGGCCTCGGAGATCATCAGGAACACTTCCTGATTCAGACTCCATTCTGCCTCTAGCAATTTGCGCCTGCTTAGGAGGTCCGCAAACAAATTCTGAGAGCCCTTCAGATGCACTGCCGATAGTGAGGCTGTGTTCTGCTCTGCCCAGGCTAACAACAGATTGGCCAGCTCCATCAAGCTCCTGCTTCTGGTTCCCCCTTGCTTCATAATGTAGGTAACCGCTGTTGTGTTGTCTGACAACACCTGGACGTGGTGGCCTTTCAAACTCTGCTGAAAGGCCACTAAACCCAGAAAGATCGCCTTCAACTCCCTCCAGTTGGATGATCTTTCAGCTTCCTGTTTGGACCAGACCCCCTGAGATGTCTGACCATCCAGATGGGCTCCCCAGCCCCAGGCACTTGCGTCTGTAGTAAGGCGCTTGTCCACAGGAAAGGTCCACACCAGGCCCCTTGAGAGGTTTGCCTGGTCTCTCCACCACCAAAGAGCCCTTTTCGTCCTTGACGAAATTTTTAGCTGTTTTTCCAAAGGATCCTGATGGGACCAGCTTGACAGAACCTCCCTCTGAAGGGGTCTGGAACGGAACCTGGCCCACTGAACAGCCGGGATTGCTGCCGTAAGCAGGCCCAGAACTGCCATAGCCGTCCTGACCGAGACTGTCTGGTTGCTCTGTATCCGCTGTACAGCTAGCTGCAACTTTTCCTGTTTTTCCAACGGCAGGAAAACTTTCTGGAGAATCGAATTTAACGTATACCCCAGAAATTTCATTTCCTGTGAGGGGGTCAGGATTGACTTCTCTAGATTTAGAAGCCATCCCAGGCCCTCGAGGTGAGACTGGGCCCTCTGGAGATTGACTAGGACCTGCTCCCTGGAGTCTGCAAAAAACAAAAGGTCGTCCAGGTAAGGGACGACTGGAATCCCCTTCAATTTCAGGGGCTCCAAAGCCTCTGCCATAATCTTCGTAAAGACCCTGGGAGAGGACGAGAGTCCGAACGGCAGAGCCCTGAATTGGAGGTGCCATACCGAACTCCCCACCTTCAATGCCAGGCGCAGGAACTGCTGCGATGCCTGATGAATTGGTATATGAAGGTAGGCATCCCTCAGATCCAGGGATGCCATGAAGCAATCTGGGGTCAACAGCTTTGTGATGGAGAAAATTGTATCCATCCTGAAATGTTTGTACCGAATGCACCTGTTCAGAAATTTCAGATTCAGGATTAGACGGTACTTCCCTGAGGGTTTTTTCACCAGAAAAATATGCGAGTAAAAACCCCCGCCCTGCTGATTTACTGGGACTTGAATCAGAACCTCTTGCTGTATCAGCTCCTGTAACAACAGCTTCATTGCAGAGGCCTTCTCCTGATCCCTTGGCAATGTTGTCACGTAAAACCTGCTCGGGGGTAGTTCTGAAAACTCCAACCTGTACCCCTGATTGACAACGCTCTTCACGAACAGATTTGGAGACAGCCTGTCCCATTGTTCGCGAAAAGCTGACAGTCTCCCCCCCCACTGGGGAGATATTGTCACTTGCTCTTAGGGGACTGCTCTGGGGGAGATCTAAAGAGGACTCCACCCTTGCCTTTGCCCTTCTGTGAACCCCATCTGCTCTTGCGCTCCTGGTCTTTTTTATGGGACTGCTGAAAAGCACGAAAATTCTTTTTGGCAATCTGCTTTTTCTTAACTGGAAAAGCCTTCTTTTTATCGGCTGTTCTATCCAGCACAGACTCTAACTCGGGACCAAAGAGTAAGTCACCCGAGAAGGGAAGACCACACAGCTTGACCTTAGAAGCAGTGTCCCCAGACCATGTTTTCAGCCAAACTGCTCTCCTGGCTGAATTTACAAGAGCCGAAGACCTAGCGGCCAGTTTAACCGATTCTGCTGATGCATCCGCCATGTATTTGACTGCATTCAGGATCAGTGGAAAGGACTCTAAGAGATCCTTGCGGGGTGTCCCCGCCTCAATATGGCTCTTCAGCTTCTCTACCCAACATTCCAGATTCCTGGCCACCACCGTAGCTGCCATTGCTGGTTTTAGACTGACTGACGCAGCATCCCAAGCCTTTTTAAGGATGGAGTCAGCTTTTTTGTCCATTGGGTCTTTAAGGATCCCCATATCCTCAAAGGCTAGATCCGTTCGTCTGGATACCTGCGAGAAAGCTGCATCGACTCTGGGTTTCTTGTTCCAAACCTCTGAGTCTTTATCTTCGAAGGGAAACCTTCTCTTGAGAGCTTTTGAGAAGAAAGGGGCTTTTTCTGGGTCCTTCCACTCCTTTCTCACTGAGTCTGAGAGGACCCTGTGGACTGGAAAAACTCTCCGTTTTGTTTCGTCCAACCCCTGGTACATTTTGTCATGAACTGACAGTTGTACTTTTTCTTCTTGAATTTCTAGAGTAGTGTAGATTGCTTTTAGAATATCATCTACTTCCTCTAGTGATAGCTTGAATTTGGAGCCCCTGCTATCTTCTTCCTCTTCCTCCTCCTCAGAATCCCTGAAG
Source organism: Lithobates pipiens (assembly GCF_037356315.1). NCBI lineage: Eukaryota > Metazoa > Chordata > Amphibia > Anura > Ranidae > Lithobates > Lithobates pipiens. Next base: position 41,834,693 of record NW_027507718.1, on the reverse strand, counting down.
GAGATGAGAGTACTACCCCCTTCGTCTCCAGACTCTTCAGTTTCCACCTGTCTGGATGACGACGCCTTGGGGCTGGGCGGTAAGTTCTGAGGCTCGGTCTGTGCGGGAGGGTTTTGTATCAGGATGGACCTGACTGAACTCAAGGAGTTTGTCAGTTCTTTAACCGAAGAAAACAAATCCTTATATTGTTGAGATGTTTCCTCTTCCACCAATTCTCTGATACAATTTCTGCACATTGCCTTCTGCCATGAATCTCTGAGGGGGGTCTTGCAAGAAGGACATTTTCTCTGACCTGGTCTAGCTTTTCCTAGTGATTTTTCCTGAAATGACATACAGGTTTAACTCACTAAAAGCTCTCAACAACCAGTGCTTAACACCAAGCCAGTGCAGAGACCCACCACCAAACAGACCACTAGTGAGACCCCAGAACTAGGCTGCAAAAGGTCAGAGCGAAGTCCACCTCTGACCTGCAGCGACAGGCCCCCAAGAGGGGGGAACAGACAAAGACATAGCCCAACAGTAAAGCAGAGGGTGCCAGTGCACCTTACGTACCTGGGCTGGACCGGTGCTAGGGGCGCCTGTCTCCGCCATAGCTGGCTTACACTCTTCCATCGTTTGAGTGAGGCAGCTATCACAAACAGCTCTGTCGTTTTAAATTTTCCCGGCCGCCGCGTCATCAGGGCCGGCCGGAAGCGGAAGCACGCGGTCACCTGACCCGCCCCATGATCCCTGCGTTCCAGGCGCTTGAACCACGGCGCCACGCCCCCTCAAATCGCCCGCGCGTCACCGTGAACGACGCCGTCGCCGCCCGGGACCCGGCGCCGAAAACGGAGCCATGCCGCTGACCTGCAGCGGCCTCCGCCAGCAACAGAGCCCTCCCTGCGCTAACCAGCGGACACCGGGCACCCGACGCCGGCACTCCGAGGGTCCTTACTCCCGTGAGATGGCGAGACCAGGAGCTCCAGGAGTCCTCTCCCCGTGGAGATGCTGCTGGGGGTCAAAAAAGAAACAACCTGCCACAAAAGGTAAGCCTTACTCCCCTGCAGAGAGTGTAGCTCTCCCTGGTTCAGGCACATGCTTCCTCCAAGGAGGAAACACAATAACTGAAGCCATGGAGGAAGAGGAGGTGTTTTTAAAGTGGGCATGTGTTTCCTAATTACAAGGTGGAGCTACACTCTCTCCGGGGTTGTCCTGAAAGGCGATTTGAGAAAAAATACATAAAAAAACAAAAATACAGTGGCAAGAGATGTAGGATTTATGTGAATGAATTATGGCAATTACCACTTCCTCTGTTTACTATCACTTTAATATGCATGTCTTATTACACAGGAGCTCTTACTGCATGCCAGGGGTGCGTTCCACAAGCATACTTTAAAGGCATAGTTCACCTGTACCAAAAAGCTGCCTATGCAGGTAAGAAGCTACTGCAGATAAAAACAAACTGCAGCTTTAGCCAAAGGGAAATAATGCAATTTCTAGAAGTATAGGCCATTCATGTACCTCCCAAACCTGGCTAAAAGGTCACACCATCCCATCCTGCATTGTTGCTAGGGAGTTGCTAAGAAACTCCCAGCCAATTAATCCCCCATGCATGCGCGCTCTCTCCCCTGTCGCTGTAGCTCTGAGGTCAGCGCTACTGAGAGGGAGGAGACAGTGGACCTCACTTGTGGTGGAGGTGGTTGGGAGCTCACTTTTGCGATAATGGGAATCGTTAGAATATTATTCCAAATTCATAATTCGGCACTTATTAGGTGTTCTATTCTATTCATGGCAAGCTTGCAAAACATATTTGGTTTTACGATTAGTCATATTAAATATAGTATGTGTGAATGACCTTGATCAATTCATTTGATACGATTCCTCATCTAAAGCCGAGTATTGCTAGATGTAGTTAGTTTGAGAATGACATAAAAGGTATCTGGTATAAACTGCCAAGGGTAATCCAGAATAGACTCGCATTTATGTAGGAGGAATAATGTATATTTGTTTATATACTGTTTAGTTCGTTTAGTGTAGTCTCAGTCATGTTAATAAGTATTAGTATATAGTTACTTAATGTAGTTAAAGTTGGTAATACGTGTTCATATTAGTAGATGTTTGGTTATATGACATTACATGATCAGTACATTACTACAAGTGTTACATGTGAGCTTGTCAATCAAACGCCATATATGATTCTATGAGTTAGTATCTCCTTTTGTATAGCATATTACTGAAGTTAGCAGAAACGAACGCCGTACAAGGTTCTAAGTTTTTGTGAGGTTATTACGATCACATGTAACATATAAAGCCAACGCTTTGATATTGAAGGTCAGACAGACACACTCACTAGGAGAGATGACACTGAAATATTCACACAAAGACACTTTGACAAGTTAGAACAACTGAATTCTCCCAGAAGTCTAAGAGCATAATTTCCTGCTTCTCTTTTTGGTTACACAAAAAACAGCATGGGAGACAGAAGACAGCAGCCATGAAGCACTCATGCTTTTAGAAGCTTACTTCATCTTTATAACTAGTTTTGCCTACACCTAACTATTATACTTTTTACATTGTATTTATGATGCCAACTGTGTGACAATAAACTCACACTTTGTTTTAGGTCAGTCTGACTATCAATGCTATTCATCCAGAAAAGCCCTTGAGATACAAGAATATTAGATATTATTTTTATTCTTCATTTGGCGAGTCAGACACTGCAGTCATTTCTCCATTTTTACGGAATTCTCGATCCTTGCTGAGGGGGGAGAGATTAGTGCAGTTTTGCAAACATTCAAGTCTTGCGAAAGAGACGGTCCCAAACCTATCAACCAAGAGGCGTTTGTGTTGCGTCAGATGTCAACAGTCCAGTAACAGACGGTTGAAGATGAGAAATTCTTCTAAACAAGGTAAAAGTTATGGCATTTATTGATGAAATAGCTAGAGAAAGCAAGCTAGAGTTTAAAGATGTGTCTTTTTATCCAAATGACAGTCACCTATGGGTAGATATGTACAATGAATGTTTACAGGCCAATACACAGATTTAATGCACACAAATTACGGGAAAAGATTCATGTGTTAAAATTAGTAAGATTTAATAAGATGATTATTAATATTTTACCTGCCAAAAATGTGTGTACACTAAAATCAGACAGAGACTAACAATGTACAGAACACAGGAATACATGAAAATGTGTCCCAAGATTTTTTGTAATTACATAGAGAATTTTGAAGAACTAGAATATAAATAAATATATTTATATATTTTGCCAGAGTTACAAAATGACAGATTGCTGTAACTTCAACAGATGACAAAAAGACTATTTGTCAGCATGTGGATACGTTTTTGCTGAGTACTCAGAATATCGATGAACATATGGCTCTTTTGTCTGAGTTGTTTATGATGTTACAATCTGAAGGTCTAAAATTAAACACGGTGAAAGTTCAGCTGATGAAACGTCAAGTGAAATACCTGCACGTTCAAATTATTCAAGGAAAGACAATTGCTGCAAGAAACAGAGATATCACTGCAATCCCCACAACTCATAAGACATAAGGCATTGCATAAAATAAATCATTGCGAAGAATTTGTACACTGTCTCGCAGAAAAAGTTATTTCACTATATAATATTTTGAGGCATAAAAAAAAAAAAAAAAAAAAAAAGAAGATTTGCAGCATGCTCCAGCATTAAAAAGCAGAGTTTCGCCTAAAAAAATAAAAATAAAAGTCAGCAGCTACAAATACTGCAGCTGTTGACTTAATAATAAATCAGACACGTACCATCCCAGGGTCCAGCGATGCAGGGGAACGAAGCCCCACATGTCTCCCCCTCCTCTCTGCAGCGCCAGCATTGTAACTGTGGGCGTCCGGCTGTGGCATCAAAGCCAGCCATGCACTGCACATGCACGAGCCACGGGGCGGCTGTGACTGGCCGGGTAATCATCTAGGACCGGTGACGTGTCCCAGATGATTGCAGAGGGGGGAGAGGAACTTACTTCCGGCGCCGCTGTGCTCTGGGAGGAAGTGGGACCCTCTAAAAAGAGTGTTTCCACTCCCCCCTAACCCAAAAAATAAAAAATTACATGTCAGGGGATGACCTTCCCTTTAAAGAAGTTCCATTTTTGGATGGAACTCCGTTTTAAGTACAATGGAGTTTTTTTTTCTGAAGCATCTTTTGTTTTGAAAACTCATGTATCTGAGAATGCCATCTCAGTAACATGGTCTCAATTACAAGAAGGCAAGGAGAAAATAATTGCTTATTTCTCCAGAGCTTTATCATTTAAAGCTACAGAGAGCATAGTGTAATCAAACAAAATCATTCTCCAAACACCTGCCTGCTCACTAAAAAGGTATTTTTGAGAAAGATAGTTTTAGAGAATGTCAGAAAACGTATCCTTTAGGGTTCAGAGCTTTATTATCCAAACACATTCAGATAGATGTAAAAGGAAGACATCTTCAGGAATGTACACCAGCATATGTTTATACAGCTGTATCCGAGAAGTCTTTACCTCAGGTTTCCAGCACAAGAAGAAAGACATTGAACCAGTACTTGTTATTGAAGAACAGTCTAACACTAGAATAAGAGCTTCAACAAAGAATACAGTTCCGCATATTTTTAATCTTTTAGAGAGGAGAACAAACGCATGGTCCATTGTCATCTCTGGGGGGTGATACAAAACCTTTATTTGTGAAAACAAGGATTTGTATCATGACCAAAAGGAGGTGTTGTCCTGGCTAGCGCTGGGAGATTTTCTCCAATAAAAAAAAAAAAAAAAACCAACACTATTCACAAGTCGATCAAGTTTTTTTTTTTTGATGGACACCGCGCTGGTCCTGAGGAGCTGCAGGCATGAGTTTTTAGGTGAGGCTGTGGCTTCGGCCTAGTCCACAGTGTCCGGCCTTGCCTAAAAACTCCTGCCCACAGCTCCTCAGGACCAGCACGGTGTCTGTACATTGTCATACAGAAGTTCTCTTTGAAGGAAAATACAAGATATGTATATATGTAAAATAATACTAACAAATTCACAAAGTTATCGTCCCATAGTGTTTTAACATTTGTTGAAAAAAAAAATACAAGAATGTAAATAGGCCTAAGTAACGATACTGCATCTATTTTACAGAAATGGCATCTAGAATCAAATATGGAGGATAACAAGCTCATATGAAGAGCAAAGAGAATATCAGCAAATCCAAAGTTAAAGAAGGAATCCTCTCGGGAAGAATATTGGACAAAAGATTTATATTTCTATATATATTTATGACCGTTTTATCTTATTCAACAAGGTTTTTCTAACCTAACAGAACTTGAAGAAGACAAGTTTACAAGACATATCATGAAGAAATTAATCAAAAGAAACTTTATCCATCTACTATAGATAAATCATTTAGGACTAAAACATTTGGCAGCACTGCGACCTTAAAGACAAAGCAGCTATTGCAGGGGGTTTATGCTTACTAGCGATGTCATGTTCTGGCTGCAATTGTATGCAGGTTGGGGATTGAGGTTCTCTGATTATCTGTGATTATTTTAGAGACATACAAATTGGGTACTTATAATTGTCATTTTGAACCCTAGCTGGATTTGTTTGAACCACTTTATGGAAATACTGAGGGTACAGTGGTCAGTAACATACGTAATCCACATCCAAACAGATGGGGACCCCGAGCCACGTTAAAGCATCTCTCAGGCAGCCGTCTAGGAGGATTAAAGTGTACGTTACTGCAGCATTTCAAATGCCTGAAATGTGTCTGTTGTACCATGTACTTGTATGAAAAAGTATCCTGTTCGCTTTGTATTGCTTCCTTTGTGTGAAATACCTGGTGATCCCACCAATCTTTCATGTGCCATCATTGATGAAATGACACTTTGCTAAAAGTAAAGTAGTGAGTTTACAGCTTGTGTAACAGTGTATATTTGCGGTCCCCTCAAAATAATAAGATCACACAGCCATTAATGTCAAAACCACTGGCGACAAAATTGAGTACACCCCCAAGTGAAAATCTCCAAAATTGGGCCAATCAGCGTCAATATTTTGTGTGGCCATCATTTTCCAGGACTGCCTTAACCCTCTTGGGCACATCGTTCACCAGAGCGTCATAGGTTGCCACTGGAGTCTTCTACTCCTCCATGAGGACATCACTAAGCTGGTGGATGTTAGAGCCCTTGCGCTCCTCCACCTTCCATTTGAGGATGCCCCACAGTATGTAATAGTACATGTTGGCATTCCTGGTTCCCTCAATGAACTGTAGTTCCCCAGTACCAGCAGCACTCATGCAGCCCCAGATCATGACACTCCCACCACCATGCTTGACTGTAGGCAAGACACACTTGTCTTTGTACTCCTCTTCAGCTGACACACGCTTGACACCATCCAAACCAAATAAGTTTATCTTGCTCTCATCAGACTATAAGACATGGTTCCAGTAATACATGTCCTTAGTCTGCTTGTTTTCAGCAAACTGTTTATGGGCTTTCTTGTGCATCATCTTTAGAAGAGACTTCCTTCTGGGACGATAGCAATAGAGACCAATTTGATGCAGTGTGCGGCATGTGGTCTGAGGACTGGCAAGCTGACCCCCTACCCCTTCAACCACTGCAGCAATTCTGACAGCACTCATGCGTCTATTTCCTAAAAACAACCTCTGGATAGGATATGCCGCTGAGCACATGCAGGCAACTTCTTTGGTCTACTATGGCGAGGGCCTGTTCTGCGTGGAACCTGTCCTGTTAAACCACTGTATGGTCTTGGCCACCATGCTGCAGCTCAGTTTCTGGGTCTTGGCAATCTTCTTATAGCCTAGGCCAGTGATGGCGAACCTTGGCACCCCAGATGTTTTGGAACTACATTTCCCATGATGCTCTGGCACTCTGCAGTGTACTGGAGCATCATGGGAAATGTAGTTCCAAAACATCTGGGGTGCCAAGGTTCGCCATCACTGGCCTAGGCCATCTTTATGTAGAGCAACAATTATTTTTTTCAGATCCTCAGAGAGTTATTTGCCATGAGGTGCCATGTTGAATTTCTAGTGACCAGTATGAGAGAGTGCAAGCGATAACACCAAATTTAACACACCTGCTCCCATTCACACCTGAGACCTTGTTAACACCAATGAGTCACATGACATTGGGGGGCAAAATGGCCAATTGGGCCCAATTTTCACTTAGGGGTGAATTCACTTTTGTTTGCAGCAGTTTACGCATTAATGGGTGTGTGTTGAGTTATTTTGAGGGGACAGCAAATGTTATACAAGCTGTACACTCACTACTTTACATTGTAGCGCATATATTATATATATATATATATATATATATATATATATATATATATATATATATATATATATATATATATATATACACACATACATACATATATACACACACACTCACGGCACAGAGAAAACCCTGACAAGCTGCATCTGGTGGCAGGTTTTATATTGGCCAGTAAGCTGCATCTAGTGACAGGCTTTATAGTGGCAAGTGACTGGTAAATTGAATCTGGTGGTAGGCTTTATAGTGGCAAGTAACAAGCTGCATCTGGCTTTAGTGGCACCTTAGTGGTGACCTGATTACTAAGGTGTCGGGATGATTGATGCACTAAAACAGTTATTACTTATAAGAATATTATATATATATATATATATATATATATATATATATATATATATATATATATATATATATATATAAACTAATCACGTAATAGTCAAGCTGCAGCAGGCACAATGAAATTTGTTTTGATTTTAGATTCTAGTACGGGAGGGAGAGTTGCCTTTACTTCCCATCTTGGAGACGTAATAGGAAAGCGAGATGTCATCTTTCCTATATGAGGAAAATGACCTCTTGTCATGGGAACAAGTGTCCTAATTGGATACTTGTGGCAATTCAAAATTCTGGATTTACCTTCATATCATTCCTAGTGACAGGTACGCAGACAGTAATAAAAACCTGACAAATTTATAACCCAAAACACAAAGCAATTCTCCTGCACTCGGGTGCTGGGTCTAGGGGTGTGTGGTGCAGTCAACCCTTTTGTATGGAATTGTCAATGGCCTTGCTGCCCTCCTCAGAACAATGGCTGTCCTTGGAACTGAAACCTATAAAAATTCATCAGTTTGGCTCTGAGGAAGAGGGTCCTCCCTCCAAAAACGTAAGCCACCCTGCAATACAGTCTGGTACTCCAGCATCTTTGGTTCCAGCCACAGACCCAAGGGTCACTGCTCGCCATTGCTTTGATATGCATGTTTACCACGTTTTTATGCGAGTATAACCATTGCCGTTTTATCTTCATTAAGATTAAATTTTTGGTAATGCACAAGGTCAGTGCGCTCTTTTTATATATTAAAAGGTTATAACCCCTCACTACTCTATCCAACCACCCTCTCCATCCCCCCAAAAAGTGCCTTCAGTTATACTTAGTAGCACAGGAACGTAGTTTGGTATTCCGAAGCAAATCTACGTAATTGATCACTTCATTCCAACCTGTAGAGTTTCTAATTAGGCCCCCCATTTTGGAGACTCAGATGCCATACCAATAAGATGTTTGCATTATCTAGATTATAGTATCTATTAGGAGTGTGCCTTAAAGTTTGGTATAATATCTTACAATGTGCATAGCAAAAGAAGAAGAATTTCAGACAATAAAACTGGTCATTGTTGACTATCTAGACTGTAAGAACAGATTCACTTCTCTCTAAAGTTAGATTATCTAATTTAAAAGTGAAAAAATAAGCAGTTTCAAAAACTGGTTATTCAACTTGTCATCAAATTTAAATGATGACGTAAAGTACCAGTGGCAAGTTCCTTTAATATATGTTCATCCCTATAGCTCAAACACATCTACAGTTTTCTGTTAGTGTCTGGTATATACAAATATAGTAGGACAGTTCCCATTTATAAAATGGTACAAAACATACACCATACAAGAACAGAAATGCCACGCAAACCATATGGTGCACAGGATTGTAGACCAGCAAGTAGCTTATCTAACACTTCACACAACCTATTTCCACCTACCATCCTTTTTCTTTTTGTCCGCTGCATATTTCAAAATGTCAACTACAACCAATTTTTTGCTGTATGTGCCTTTAGGGCACATTCTCAGGTCTGCACACAGCTTAACCACTTAAGGGCCGAGCCTCTTTTTAAGATTTGTTAAAGTTAAAAACTTTTTTTTTGCTAGAAAATTACTTTGAAAAAAAATGTATAATGTTTGGGGGTTCTAACACCCTAGAGAATAAAAAGGCGGTAGTTGCAATACATTCTGTCCCATCGTATTTGAGCAACGGTCTTACAAGTGCACTTTTTTGAAAAAATAAATAAATAAATAAAATTATAAAAATAAAATAAAATAAGACAACAGTAAAGTTAACCCAATTTTTTTATATTGTGAAAGATAATGTCACGCTGAGTAAATTGATACCCAACATGCCACGCTTCAAAATTGCACCCACTCCTGCAATGGCAACACACTTTTACCCTTAAAAATCTCCATATGCGACGATTAAAAAAATTCTACAGGTTGCATGTTTTGAGTTACAGAGTTTTAGGGCTAGAATTATTGCTCTCGCTCTACCGATGGTGGCGATACCTCACATGTGTGGCTTGAACACCGTTTTCCTATGTGGGCGCTACTCACGTATGCGTTTGCTTCTGCGCGTAAGCTTAGTGGGACGGGATGCGTTAAAAATTTTTTTTTTTTTCTCATCTTTTATTTTTACACTGTTCTAAAAAAAAAAAAAAAAAAAAAAAAAAAAAAAAAGCATCACTTGTATTCCTATTACAAGGAATGTAAACATCCCTTGTAATAGAAAAAAAAAAAAGCATGATAGGACCTCTTAAAATGTGAGATCTGGGGTTAAAAAGACCTCAGATCTCATATTTACACTAAAATGCAATAAAAAAAAAAAAAATTGGCAGAAAAAAAATAAAAAAATAAAAAAGGCCCTTTAATAGCTATGGGCGGAAGTGACGTTTTGATGTAGATTCCGCCCTGCAATGGTATGGAGATGGGTGGGGGCCCATCTTCCCCTCACTCGTCTCCATACCCAGCAAGGAGCAATATCTGATCAACTCCGCCACTGCCGACGGCTCAGCTAAGCGGTAGAGGGCACCAGAGCGTGGTGAGAGGGGGTGGCCCCTCTCCTGCCACCGATAAAAGCGATTTCACAGCAAATCCGCCACAGAGACCATTCTTAATGGAAAGCGGACCACCGGCCGAAGAAGAGGATACCAGGGTTATGGTAGCTAGCTGCTGCCATAAACAACAATATTCCTCTTCAAAGTTAGGACATATATTGGCATGCGGAGGTCCGTAAGTGGTTAAAAAGCACTTCAGTAGCTAATTTTTTTCCATTATTATCAAATACTAGAATGTTACACATTTTCACACATGGAGGTATGCAGAAACATGCCCCTCAAAGAAAATGCAATGGCACACATGTAAAATGCATGGTTAAAGTGGTAGTAAAGGCCCCATCTTTACTTGTACCTACAGGTAAGCTTATAAATCAGGCTTACCTGTAGATACAATGAATATCTTATAAACGTATGTTGTTTAGGAGACATTCACATCAGCAATAGTCAATGGGGTCACCCATGCATGCTCTGTGATGCAGTTGTTTTCTTCTTTCAAGCTTATTTTGTCACCTGTTGATCCTGCCAGTAACACACCACTTGTCCTTCAGTGACAATGCTCACTGACCTTACTGTGTCCATCAAGGGTCTTCATTAACACCCTATGACAGGAATGCAGAACAGCCCCTTCTCCAAAACATGGGGGGGGGGGGTCCATCTGTAGTGCACAGCTTGAAAAATACTAACTGATAAAAAGAATGCAGTACATTCACAGGAAGGTCATCGGCTCAAGAGATTTCTCGGGCAGGATCAACAGGTATTTCTTTGCAGTTATCTCACAGATATAAAAAAAAAAAAAAAAAAAAAAGAAAAAGAAAGGAATAGCATATTTAACAGACCAAAAGCGAGCAAGTAAGAGAATATTGTCAGAGTTTACAGACAGCAGAGCTAAACCGAGCAATACCTCGATCTCCACTGCAGCAGCACAGCTTGGGCCGGCTATAGACGGTGCGATTTTCTTTCCTGCAATTCATGCAGCCATTGTGTACTCCCAGCAGGGGAGCGAGAGAAGCCACCCCCGCTGGGAGAACAGGGATTATTGCCAGCAGCTATAACAGGCGTTAGCAATAATCGCATGTAAAATTCAACAGGCTGGTTGTATTCAAGTTGATCGATCAACTTGGCTACATGGTTAAAATCTCTGCTGTTACCTTCTGAATCGGCTGAGATTTGAATATGGCCTTCTTCAGTCTAGGACACTGGTAATGAAATAACAGAAACAAGCTAGACTATTGATGCCATCCCTTCTGTCAGCCTGTGTGTACTACAGAAGTGTCTGATTGGCACCCAGCGTCGAGTAATAATCTTTCAGTCTCAGACAGATAAAATTAGTTATATTTAAATATATAATTTTGTCCATTCTGCTTTCTCATGTTCACATTCACTTTAAACTGGTTGTAAACCCTTCCATACACCCAGTGAAGCGACTATCCTCAGGGGGTGGTGCACAGCAATAAAACAAATCCTTCTACACAAGTTGTACTTTATCTCTAGTCTTATATCTACATCCGTTAAAAGGCCAGGATTTATAAAGCATGTCTGAGATGTAGGAAAACAGGTGGCGGGGAGCCGACAGATTCTGCAGAGCGTAGTGAGAAGAGCTGATTGGAGGGAAGGGACACACCACCTTCACACAGCATACAGGAACAGGGCTGAGGCAGTCATTCACTGTACACACAGGAGATCCCTCCCCTGTACACACTATATTGTGATAAGCTTTGTTCACATTTTAGGTTTACAACCACTTTAAGGGCCGGTTCACACCATTGCGATGCGAGAACCCTGCGACTCAACTGCGAGTTCCTGCATTGCACTTGGCACGCAGGGCAGTTACCCTTCCATATGCAAACTGCTGGGGAGTGTCATATGTCAACGACACCCCCATTTCAGCTCGCATATCAGTGCGAACTGACAGTTTGGACATGAATCGGATCGCATATGTGTGAACACACATGTGATCCAATGCTGGTCCGAACAGAAAAAAAGGTCCTGTGCGTGTTTGCACCGAATGCGGTGCGATATCAGCCATACTATCTGTATGGCCGACATTGCATGTATTGTGAACAGCAGTGCACTGCGCATTACATGTAATGACTGCCATCGCAATAGTGTGAACCGGCCCTAACACATGCACTGCAGCAGGGACTGACACAAGTGAGACTCTAGTGCTCCCACCACCAATCCGAGTGCTACTGTACATGATGCCACAGGAGGCTGATATCAGGACATTCAAATCGATACTTACACTAAATGTACTTTAAAACATTTTTAAAAATTACTTTATATTTTAGCGAATACATGGCTGCATAAACAAGTTTTTTTTTGTTTTTTCTATCTTCACAGATTTCAGCTGACAATCCCCAATATGAAACCTAAATTACCAGTATGAAAAAAATAAATAAAAAAACTATTCCTTTGATGCACATTGGACATGCAGAATATACAAGTGCCTAGAGAAAGATTGATTAGACTTACCGCAATCACAATAACGTTGCTGTCTGGCCTCCATTCTGACAGCTTGTAAGCTCCAAATTGGGCTGCTGTTTTTGCCGACTCCTTGTAACTGGCTACTAGTACGCTGGGCTAAAATACACCAAAAAAAAAAAGAAGGGCAAAATAAACAGATGGAACATTTAGTAACCACTATTAACAAGAGCAAGGCTGGATTCACATCCGTGCATTTTCGCTTGCTGTATTTCCATTAAAAACAAATGGAAATGCATCACAACACATTTAACGCATGCAGTGCCGCATGTTAACATGAACCATGATGCACATCAAATAAGCTATATGTGATATGATTCGCGTTGACAACCAATACATTGCACTGCAACGCACGTTAAAAAAAAAATAAATAATGCACACCGAAGTGCATTATACGATTTAATGCACTATTAATTTCAGTGGAAGATGCAAATATGTGAATCCAGCTTTAATAAGCTACATAAGCATACATCAGACATGTGTAGAGAGGATGTGTAGAGAGGAGTGGAGCAATTCAGGCAACTGCATATTGGGTAGAAATCTGAATCAGTAAGAAGCCATGGGAAAAAGAAGGCGAGTGACCAGGAGCTGTAGGTCTGCCTACAGTCTGATCAGCAATGGAAGCTGTCACAATCTACAATGTTCTGTGAATAGGAAAACTACAAGGTCCAACAGCTTTTGTGGCTGTCGGCTTAACTTTTAAAACCAAATCTCATAAGAGCTACAGTACCTTCAAAAGGAATTCCAAAATGTCTACATGCACTTTGCTGAGAAAGCACTAAATGTTTTAAAAAAAATAAATAAAAAAAATTAAAAGCCGTATTAAACTACAGGGGGGAGCCGCCCCTGCAGGGAGAACACAATGATTATTGCTTGCAGGTATATACGCTGGCAATAATCGAATGCAAGAAACCCAACATGCTGGTTGTTCCTGAGGCAATTGAGGTCAACAAGCCTGCTCGCAGATGGTTTGAATCTCGGCCAATCCCTGCTGAACCGACAAAGATTTAAACCATCTATGGCTGGCTTTAGCTGCAGTTTGGCTTCAATCTGTTAGCGCAATTAAATCTGCTAGCACCCCTAACACTCCCCTCCCCCAAAACAACAATGATGCTGTCCAAAGGTGTCTCTGTGTTCCTTCATCCAGAGTTGTGTCTCAATAATACAGGAGGTGTGTTACTGGTCAGATAACCAGGTGAAAATAGAAGGGAAAAAAAAAGCCTTAAAAAAAAAAAAAAAGAAAACCAATGCAGCCATCATATTTACGGATTGGTAAGCTGCAATGCAATACATTCGATTTAATATCGCTTTAAGGCATACCAGTTAAAACCAGAGTGGATTGAACAAGTCCTAAATTGACACTAAGTGTAAATCCACCCTAACACTAAAATCCCTGCATCTACAGACATTGACGATCTAACCCTGTAAAAAATAAGAAATCAGTATACACACACCCTTTGTCAAGCCGATCTGATCTGATCTCCAGCGGCAGAAGCTCTGCAGAGGACACAGCTGACAACGGCTGTGAAATGAATGGGGAGAGACGTCACCCATAGACTTACTATGAGGCTTCCATTTATCGGATGCGGCCTCTGCACCCCTCTCCACAGCGAGCCGCGGCTGACAGCTCGGCATGGGATCGGGTTGGATCGGCTGCAGAAAAAGGCAAGTATACCGATTTCTTTTATACAGGACTAGATAGATTGTCGAAGTTTGTAAATGCTGGGATTTTTGTGTTAGGGTGGAAAATAAAATCTATTCAAAAATGTTTATTTCTTCTATTACTCTCAGGCTCCTCAAAAATCATTTCTTTGCTACCGTGATACTACTTTCTGATAGAGGGTGGCTGTGTTTGTTCCCTTGGCCCCCACTGTATGTAAGAACAGAGCCACCCTTTCTTGCATCGTAAGATGGAGTAGAAACAATGGTATGTGTATTCCACATGACAAACTAACCTGCACCACTCAGTTTAAACAAATGGAAGTGGAAGATAGGAGGTTCAGGAGCTTACTGAGGACAAACACGAGGTGGCAGAAAACACAGTAAGCAATAATTTCATGAAAATTTTTTTTTTTATAATATACACACACACACACACCCCCCACTAAAAGCCCATAATACACAAACTATTTTTGAAGCAGGATGGAGCCCTTTTTGGCCACACTGACATCAATGGAAGTACCTGAAAAATGTTGAAAGCCAGCATTTTTCAAGCCTAAGCAACCATCTCCTCTTCCTAGTAACTAACTTTCCATTGTCAAAAACGCCCAAATGCAAAATATATCACTAACAAAAAGCATACACGGTACGATTATGAATAAGTGCAATAAGTAAGAGATTACATCATTCATTTTGGTAATGAATATAATAACACCAACCTACTACTCTACCCATTTATGGAGAACCGTACTAAATTCACATCAATGTCCCCAAAAGGAGAAGTGCAGGATGTTAAAAAAAAAAGAACACATTTCTACTGGCCTATGTGATGGCAACATCGGTCTGATGTTGCATCTGTCCCCCGCCAGCTACAAGCCCAAGCACGAGTGATCACATGAGCGTGGATCGATCAGTTCTTGGTCTTCACTGAGCAGAGTAGTAAATGTCAGTCACTGGCTCTCAGCTCTGCCCCATCCAGAGTCTACTGGAGCACCAGGCTGGGGAAGGAGCAGAAGCAGCTGGCTCAGGCTCTTAGTGGTGCGCCGAGAGGCTAACCCAGGTGCCAGTCAGGCATCTGAGTGGATCCCAACATTACTGTCGGTCTACATCCAGAGACTGGAGAAGCTCTGTGATGTCAGTAGGCTTTGGCCCGGTGTTGGCTTAATCTAATTCACAGGAGTGCAGAAATAATTGCACACCTGTGATCCAGAAAAAAAGTATGGCAAAAAAAAGAAAAGAAAAAAAGCTCAGTCATACTTCTCTTGTATCCAATCTTCGGTTAAATGCATACAGTTTTTCAAGCACAAACCTACATAAGGTCCAAGGACAGTGGGAGGGGCTGAGTTTGCCCTCTGATGTCAGCTGTGTGGTCATGTAACTGCACATTGGCCATGTGAAAAAAAAAAAGTGTTTAGCTGCAGAAGTAATAAAAAACCAAAAAAAAAAAAAACCACACCACACACTGTGTAGTATAGCTTGTCATTACAAATGAGGAAATGGAATAACTGACTTTACAACGCTTTTGACATACTACTGAATTTCTGTTTTTTGAGGAGATACTGATAACTGACCACTGCTATATATAGGCCAAAACTATCCAAATCAGTTTTCCCACCCCAAGCTTGTCACTAACCACTAACCATAATGCCAGGCTAAATAGCAGGGGGGAGTAGGAGATGACCCACAGTCTCCCAAGCAGATGGGGGGGGGGGGGGAGTAGCGGGACGATGGAGGCACATAAACTTGAATGGTGTGCTTGCGGGACGTTACAAAAAGTCCTGCAAGCAACATCTTTGGGGCAGGTTGGAAGTGCTGTATTTAGTGCTCCCAAAAGCCCTGCCCATTGGAATGAATGGACAGCACTTCGGAAGCGCCGCAACACAGAAGTTTTTAACTCCTTCTTTGGGATTAAAAGCGCCCTGATAGCAGGCAAAAAGCGACACTTAAACAGAGGTAAAGTGCTGCTAAAACAACCGCTGGCCCAAGTATGAAAGGGGTATTAAAGTAAGTTTTTTTTTTTTGGGGGGGGGGTTAGGGTCACAATCTAACTATTTTATATTGAAAAAACGTTACAGATCACCACGAATATCAAAAGAAGAATTGAGGGGGGGGGGGGGGGGGTGCGGGAGGAGCATAACAAGGGTTTGGCAAGAGCCAAAACAAGTTTGATAGTTGACATAGTTAGCATTGAATGTGGGGAACAGCAAGCAACTTTTTTGTCCCCTCTTTCTGAACCCTGAAATTTCAGCGCAAACCTAACAGGAATAGCAATGCAACTAGTAGCAAGCTAAAGCAAGAATACCCTTGCCTTTGACTTAAAACCTCTGCATGCCCCATCCTTCCACCGTCTAGTAGGGCAACCCGATGGGTAGTGTGCACAACTGCCAAACTGAAGTGTGTATATTTCTGTGTAAAGGATTGGACTTTTTTTTCCCCTTCCTCAAATTGGCTTCATCAGCGGTTGGTGACAGTATCCCCACAACCTCAGGATTTCTAAATCTGCCTATACACAGTGCAAAGCACAAAAAAAAAAAAAAAAATTCAAGAACCGGTATTCCAGTTGGTCACCAATGGCAAAAAAGAACATTCAATATATTGAATAATCAATTACGGAATGGTATTAATAAAAAGAAGTTTAGAATGACTGGCCACTGGAAAAGAAAGATTAATGGATAAAAAAAAATAAAAGAATAATTGAACCTACATGCAGTGTAGTGATCCTGCAAAAGGTGATTATGGCTACAAAGTCACATGAGTGAGGTAGAGATCATTGATGTCTGGGGTGTAGAAATGGGGTGATCGATAGGATTGTGGTCATAAAATGGTGTACTGTACCATGTTCAGTGCACATTGAAATATTATGCTGTGAACATATTGGATTACAAATCCCAAAAAACGCTTTGACACAAGGAGACTTGATATACATCCAAACTCGTATTAAATCTCATTAAAACAGAGAAGGTCTTGGCAGCAGTATAAGCATCCAGCAACTTGCTTATATGGCAATGTTTCAGATCTTAAATTTATCCTTCCTCAAGCCGGATGGAAGCCAGAAATGCTCCTGAATGAAAATAGTATACAAAGGAAGTTCCTTGAGCTGGAGCATTTCTGGACTGAATTATCCTTCCTTGTTTGCCTGGAGGATGAAGCTCAAGCACAAGACACTCAGTGCAGTCCACTGTTGACAGACTATGGAACATTGTTCTGTGAATACCGAAATGTGGCTTCTATTGTGCAGAGAATTTAGCAAAATGGGCTAAAAAGTGTAATGTGTAGTTTGGAAAACGTTCTTTATTATGTTGTATAAATAAAATATGCAATATATTTTAGAAAATTAACCACTTGCCGACCAGACCATAGCCAAACGAATGCTACAGCGTGGTCGGCTAATTCTGGGAGGGAGTATAATGACGTCCTCCCAGTATGTCCCCTAGGGTGCACACCCGGAAGCACTTGGGATCACTGGATTCTCCTGATCCGACAGATCGGGGTAAAGGGCCAATGACAACAGCCCTTTATCATGCGATTGCTTCGTCCAATCTCTTGTCAACAAACCAGCGCATGTCCAGTTCAGCTCTCTCCTCACATTCGATCAGTACAGTGTGTGAGGAGAGGAGGGAACCAGTGCAGCAGCGGGAGTGGGCCATCAATTGAGTGCCCACAACACTGATCTGTGCCAATTCATACCTCATCCACAGGGCTGGCCCTACCATGGGCAAAAACTAGGGGGCGTGGCATCTGCCCCGGGGTGCCATGGCTCCCTCCTCTTTCTCCTTCCCCTGGACCATAGGAGAGATCTCCTCAGCTCCTCTCTGCTCCAAATGATGCTGTTGCCAACTCCTGTGGTGGAGGACAGGCAGCATGAGTTCATTATAGCCTAGACAAATGACATGCACTGTCCTCCTTTTATCTCTTGGGAGTGGCACATCAAATATCCCAGGAGGCAAAGGCTATTATTCAGTAAAGGTGGAGGGGACGGGTCTAACGGGGCATCAGCGGGAGGTGCGCCGGCTGAAACCACAACAGCCAACAGTCTCTTGATGATGTCACACTAGAGCTCCATGATTAATCATTAAAAAACAAAACAAAAAAAAAAACCCTACATAATCTTAGGACCAGTTCACACCATATGCAGTCCAGTGCATTTTTTCTGCATCAAAAACACATGGAAAGTAGGTTATATGGTTTTCAATGGCATAGTTCACTCCATGCACACTATACAGTTCTACACTATGCAGGTTATTGATGGAGGCTTCACCTCCCTGTAATGCTAAGCACATAAAAAACAGAAATGAACTGGAACGTGAAAACAGGCTGTACTTAGCTTAACCTTCCCTAAATAATCCACACCGTGTTTTTGCACAAAACCAGGTTTTTACAGGCACCCAGCTCCCACTTCCGCTCTGGGCCACCTAGGCAATGCCTCCTCTCCCCCTAGGCGGCCCCTCCCTCCCGAAATCTTCTGGGACACATCACAGGTGGTTGCACAGCCATTCACGACACACAGTGCGACTCGCGCATGCGCACCCAGCTGTGAAGCCACAAGTTCTCACAGTAGTAATGCCGGCGCCACGGACAGGCGGGGGGAGAGGAGCGAGGCTTCAGGCGCCCACATTGCTGGGCCATGGGACAGGTGTGTTTATTAAAAGTCAGCAGATACAATTTTTGTAGCTACTGACTTACACAGAACCAGGTGGAACTCAGTTTTTAAAAAAGTGATAACTTGCAGTAATATCCGCAGTAAAAAAATAAATAAATAAAAAAAGTTGTAGAAAAACACTTAAGAATTTAGTAGCAAAAAGAAAAAAAAAGAAAAAAGCAGACAGAAATTTCTGCATTAGCAGTTATCACTGCAATAACTGAACGAATTGCAGACTCAAAGACTTTCAAAGAAACCTCAAAAATCACTCCTATTCACTAGGGTCCTGCTCAGGAATAAAGCCAAACCATGACTGAGAATTAGAAAACCAGCAAACCTCTGTCACCGTACTTCCCATAAGTGTTGAGCCAGAATGAACAGATCTATATATTTATCAGCATGAAAAAAGCTGCTCATTGCAGTAACAAACACAGTGCTTTTAATTTTTTTTCGCCCATTACTTGAAAGCAAGGGCAAGCGACAGGCCCCTTTCATGGAGACATCAGGGGTTTAATCGACAGCCATGAACCCGGAAGTCAGAAAGCTCGACCCTTCTAAGATCACACAACACAGAGGAGTGGCATCTGCTCAAGAAGTTAAAGCGGTTTACATATGTACCAAGCTTCCTAGAAGAACTTAGGAACCATGATGGGTGGCAGCAAAAGGAGGGGGAATGGGTTCTACAGCTACTTGACAGTCAATAGTAAACTGAAAAACATCAAACAGTTTATAAAAATTAACATGGTAGACAAATTATTAACAAATAAAATGTTCTGTAAAGCCCAGCTCCTGAAAACCTTTAAACCCTCCTCTGTGGTGGGGCTGTGCCCACACTAAGATTTACCTGCTCGTTTAGCTCTAGGGGATAGAAAAGCAGTTTCACTTACCCAATCCTCAGCTCCCAAGGCACATGGTGCTCCCCCATTCTCTGGCAATGGAATGTTGCTCATGTCAAGTGCAGGGCTGTGGTCTTGATGACGTTAGGAGCTTAAGACTGTCAAAGCATGAAGGAGAAGAGGGCATGGAGTCTCTTTGTTAATTATGACTGATCGGCTTCTGTTCTATGCCAGGCCTTTGACAGACATGGCACAGAACCGTGCACCAGAACATGCATTCTCTGGATACCTTTGCCAACCCCCCCACTGCAGGTGACCTACAGATCTGTTTGCTTTGTTAAGCTCGGTTCATATATATGTGAATTGGAAGCATTTTTAACCGCATCCAACTCGCATGACATGTTAATCAGAACAGCTTTCAATGGGGCAGGTTCACACATGTGGGGGGGCAGACACAATGCCATTTTAAAAAGGGTCCTGGCGATTTTGGGTTCCAATTCCAGGTTTAAAAAAAAAAAAAAAAAAAAAAAAAAAAAATATATGCACCTGAACCAGTGAACAGAACCACACCAGACTGCTGCACTGAAACCGCTGCCACATATGTGTTACCCCAACCATAATGTGGTGCACAGCACTTGCGCCTGTTTTCCTGGAGCTTAGTTATTTCCCCTGGATATCTTTAAATCCACTTGCCAACCCACTACAGTACATATACTGGGGCTGGGTGGCTCATATGGGCACCGTAAATGTACCTGAAGGTTGTGGTTTTTGTCCAGATTCAGGGCGCACACGCGCAGGCCCTCCCCCTCTGCTGTGAATGAACACAGTGGGACTTAGTCAGCATGTCTCGGCCAATGATTCATGGCCAGGACCTGCTGATCAGCCATGTCTAATCACAGCCCAGAGTCCTGTGTTGACAAACACAAGGCTCTGTACAGAGGGAACAATCTGTTTCTTTTCCCTGCAAAAGCAGGGAGAAGAAACAAAGATAGTTCGTAAAAAGGCAATACACATTGGGTGGCTCATATCCGCCCCTCACGATTCGACCCAGCACTCCTTTCCCTTTAATAATCCTCTGTTCCTCCCACCCTGGAGACGCCCTTTTTCCCCACTCACCCTCCTTCCTTCTTAACTTTTCGCTTTACTTCCTCTCCCCCCCGCCCAAGCATAAAATGCTTACACTATTCGTTCTTCTAGTTCCTCGTTTTCCTCACTGACTTTCCATTCCTTCTTTCTTCTCTTTTTATGTCACTCTAGCCCACAGGCCTGATCCTGCTGGGACTGGATACTTGATAGGATGCAGTTTATATTTTCTATAGTGGGGAATGTTACCCTTCCTCATGTAAATTCGTTTAGGTTGTTCTTTTTCTTTCATAATAGTTTGTTATAAGGTCATTCTGCTAGGTGATTTACACTTGACCTAGAACAACAAATCAGTATAACTCTGGTTTAACATAATGTCATTTTACCAAAACCCATGAGGTGTAGACATCCTTTTGCTCTCATATGGACTGACGCTAATTTTTTCGAACCTCAGACTAATCTCCTTGAATCCTACAGTTGAACACCTGTTTGTATATGATATGTCCATCACTGTTTTTGTACTTTTCCATTGATGAAAATTCTCAATAAAAAATTTTTTTTATATATACAAAAACGCAATACACATTTCCAGCCAGTGCAATAAGTACACTGTATATTATTAGCACTTATCACTTTATTAGTGTGTCAGTGGAGGTGTTAGTGGTTAATCAGTTCCCACAAAAGTAGTAGTTAGTGTGAGATTGCACTAGCACAGTCCCACTATAAGTCGCTGATCACCGCCATTACTAGTATTAAAAAAAAAAATTATAAAAAAAATACAAATTCCAATAAATACACAGACACACACACACGTTTGTAGACGCTATAACTTTCACAAACCAATATACACTTATTGGAATTTTTTTTTTTTTTTTTTTTTAACCAAAGACATGTAGCAGAATACATTTTGGCCTAAATTCTGACCGATTGGATCCGCCTGTCCGTTTTTTTCAGGCAGATCCAATCAGGCCACCCATTGACTTCTTTTGGGAGGCACATGTCAGCAGATATGTGTCTGCTGATACCCACCTGGCATTCGATCCAACAAGATCCACTGAGAAACAAACGTATGGTAGTACGTTCACCATCCCCCCCAGCTGGTCGGATCATATGAAGAACAGACTGGCGGTCCATTTTCAACCAAACGCTCCATAGGAGAAGAGCAGGGATCTGCTCACTGTGCTGAGATGTACCTGTCATCCGCCTGCTCAGCAGGGATCAACGGAGCAAGCGGAGTCTGTCAAAATAGATCCACCCTGTGCGAAAGGGGCCTAACAGTGCACTAAGAAATTCAGCTTTAAAATGTGAATCAGAATGGTGGTGTTATAGAAACGAAAGACAAAGCTGCTATGCAAGTTGCACAGTGGTTTATATGCTAAAAAATTTGAAGTATGCTAAAGCTGATGAATGAAATGAAAACAATACGAAACATAGGGGCTTTCCAAAACTTCAGAGTCAAAATAGCCCTAAGAAATATAGCTACAGCAAAAGGGAGACCTGCATAACCCATTCGTAACCAGTACACAATTTACTTAAAACAAAACAGGTTTCACTCGTTTCGAATATTTCCCCGTCTTGTGTAACCCAGCGATCATCACTCTCTTCCTTTCCATAATAGAAATTGATTTCATGCAAAGATCACTGTAAGGGCACACTTCAAGTAGATGACAACTCTAGGAATGTAGATAGCTCAGTTGGGCTGTGTATAGTCTGGTTTTTCTTTTGTTGATATTACACCCCCCTCACGTACAGGGTGAGTAATACCTCTTCATTAGGTGGGATTCCCATTTTCCATGTTTTTGGATTAACTCTAAGAATGTACCAACACTTCGTAAAATCTATTTCTAGATCATACATACATACATACATACATACATACATACATACATACACATCAAAAGCACTGTTCAAGAAGGCTTAAAGAGGCCCTGTAGTGTGAAAGCTGTGCCCAAAAAGTGCAAGGTAAAAGGACGAGACACTGGTATTGCCTGTAGGCTTCCTACAGCTGATCTTTTGGACATTACTGGCTAATCTTGCCTTCTCCTACATCATCTCTGCGTGGCAGGGGCCACTAGGTAGAGGAGAAAGGCTTTCCTTTCCTTGTGTCAGAGCTGTCGCTTTGATGAATAGTGAGGAAATGAACCAGCATGGGAAGGAAAAATAAGCACAGATCTACAGTCTGAATAAAGCAGAAACAGGAGATCCTCGCACTGCAGGTCCTCAGATATAGCTAATTTTCTAGCAAGCAGCACAGTACAGACATCACCAAATCATGCATGGGCTCTTTCAGACTTGGGGTGTTCTCTGAAGAGCAATTTGCATTTGTATTACTTTTTAGGGTCCATTTGACAAGTGTTGAGGAGGCACTGTATCGCCTCCTCACCACCTAACTTACCCTAGAATGCCACATTATTGCAGCCCCGATAAAATCAATAAGTTTGACAAGTGGTGCACCCCCACTCTCAGGTTAGAAACGCAGCCGCATGTGTATAGCCCTACCTGGCTGTACTGCAAGGATCATGGTGGGCGGCCTCAGGGAAAGGGGAAGGCAGCAAACCATGGCTCAGCTGTCTGCCCATCCGAAACAGCCCATAGACTAGCAAATCAGAGGCAGAGTGCCTTAAGCTGACCATAGACTGTTATTTTGTTCGGAAGAAAGGAGAAGGAGAAGGAGAAGGAGAAGGAGAAGGAGAAGGAGAAGGAGAAGGAGAAGGAGAAGGAGAAGGAGAAGGAGGAGGAGGAGGAGAATCCTCCATCCACACTAAAAAAAAAAAAAAAAGAAGAGGTAGATTGAGGAATCATCCTGCTTGGACATTTTATTCTGACAGCAGGACCCACCACTGTTCATTGTCTGCAGCTGATCACCAACTGTTTCCAAGCATATCCCTTCGAAAGAAGTTGTTCAAATGGTCAACTCCTGTCAAGCAAGGACAGCCACAGCCTGTGAAAATTGGCCATTCCCTGCTGAACCAGCCGAAAATCAGTGGATGGCCAGCTTTAGAGTCACACAGCAGATATATAGCTATTGGATTACAGGGCAAGACTAACATGGCACAATCACATCTGAAACACGGTGCTGTTTTTAAGGATGAATTCTAGGGATAAGGAAGGGTAGCTTTTTCAGGGTACTGCTTAGGCAAAATTAACCTCTCTTTATATCCCCAAAAGGATAGAAAAATTTCCCTTTTTAAGTAGAAGTAAATGTTAATGAACTGCCTTACTATGCCAGCTACTGGATGGTTTTCAATCATTGACAGACCAATGAATTTTGCATGGTACTAGTATATCTCATCAATGCATGCATCAGTGATCTAAAACTCTATAAAGAATATCAAAGAGAATATCGGATGAATGATCGTCAGATTTCGTTTTTGCATGCTAGTCTCGTATCTGAACCGGCTGAACTTCGATCCATGTGTGACCAGCTTAAATAACTCAGGAAACACCGATAACAGAAACAGGTTTGGGTCCACGGCCAATAAAAGTAAATTCCACCAATTAATGAAAAAAAGAAAAGCATGTGGTATGTGATCCGCATGCCTGCTGGCCTGGCTGTGCTGAGCCTTGTCACAGCACAAGCCAATCTGCGGGTCTCAGCCAATGATTGGCCGCTGACCGCCTCAGTGATTCATGGAAGTTTAAAAATTATTTTTTTAATTTATCACAAAAATAAATAAAAAAAACCCAAGTAGTGATCAAATACCAAAAGAAAGCTCCATTTGTGTGAAAAAAAAAATTATATGAAGTTTGTTTGGATACAGTGTTGGATGACTGTAAATGTAGCACAATTGACAAACAGTATAAAATGGCCTATAAAATTTCCCAGAGGTCAAGTGAAATGATGTGATTGTTCCTATAAAAAAAGGCACCTCCAACTCAATTTAAATTTATAATATCAAGCAAACTGCACTTTGGAATTTTCTGTATGTGTGACGCCTAAAGGATTCAAAACTCTAAACCCCTTTCACACCCATGTTCTGTTTTTCATCCATCTGTTGACAAATGAAAAATGGACATCAATGCATCTCTATGGAAAAAACTCATGATCACCCATTTACATCCACTTCGAGCAACATCCGTTTTTCGGAACGGATCAAAGCTCTATTTTTCTTCCGTTAAAAAAACTGAACAGACGAAAAACAGATGTAAAACGGACAACCAGCCCATTTTGCATCGGGAGCGAAATAAAAAAAAAAAAAACCCTGACGTATAACAGATGTAAAACTAATAAGAACCTGATATAAACTGATCAGTTCTTTCTTTGAAAAATGTGGCTGAACTGATAACGGAACAATCATGTGAAAGGACCCTAAAGCCCCGGCCGACATTCTACGCATGCTGGAAAACCAGCAGCCAACCAACTCCCGATCAGCGCTCTCAGCCAATAGCAGTAGGGCTGTACAAAAAAAAAAAAAAAAAAAAAAACTTTTAGGCTTGATTTACACCTGTGCATTTTTAGCATTTAGCAGATTTGCACTACAGTCCATTTACCATGGATTCCTATGGAGCTGACAGTTGGATCCAACAGTTCCAGTAAGCGTGTAGAAGTCATAACACTTGTTTGAAAGAAGTTTCCAAGTGATGGTCTATATGGCCTTTGTGACATCGTTACCATGATATTCTTCAACCTCCATGATGGACATTTTTATTTATTTCAATTCTAATTTTCATTTTTGGACTTATAATTTTTTATATTTGTTTCAGCACCTTACCCTTTAGGGTATGCACTGTTTATGGATTTATATATATTTCACTGGTTTGATTATTCAGCGCTACACTTATACCTACTTAACAAAACAGAGAACCATTTTTTTTAGCATGCCAGCACAATACATGTTAATCAAAATACCTAATCAATTAGGTAAATCTGTGTGGTGTATAATGCTAACACTTGTGTGAAAAGGGAAGCAACCTTTCCTCAATGTGATGCATTAGTTCCAAGGCACCAATTCTGAGAAAAGTTTTATCTTCCGTGTCTATCACTTCCATCAAAGGCTAATAACTCAGACAATACTTTGTAACAGGTTCTCTTGTAAACCAGAGAAATACTTTGCACTTCCAAGAACCTGCTATAAATAATGGTAAAGGGAACTAAGAGTTACACATGGGTCACGAGTTACTTGTTGGGAAACTGCATCTTGTTTTCACTTGAACCTTGGCTTTGCTGCATGGAGGAAATTCTTTGATCACATTACAGTATTTACACCATGGTGGAGATTTATAAAGGAAGCCAATGGCTGATCTGATGGCCATTCACTGCTTTGCCTTGCTGAATGAACACCACATCTGTCTCATAACAGATTTGGTCAATGCAAGAACAGCTGTGAATGTGACTCCAACACTGAAGATCAGCAAATCCACATCTAAGGAATAGCTCCTATTGCTAGTAAACATTTGCCCTAAAAATGGCGAATCGATCATTTTATTAGTTATTCCACAATGAGCGTCCTAGTAAGTCCACGATTACCACATATCCACTGTACTGCAAATAAGGTGCATGTGTAGCCTAAATGTTATTTTTTAGGATTTGGATACAGTAGTGAAGAGTTAAAACCATGCCAAATTATTTTCTTGCAGTTTGTATTACATTGGGGAAAGTTCCCTTGGCCCAGGCAAGCAACAGGAAGGTAGAGGAAATCACCGTCCCTGGAAGATTTCACCTTACCTCTTGTTTTGGGGACAACTTAAAATTTTTTATTTCCCCTCACTTTCTATTTAGATACAATGGTCCCCAATACAAATAGAGGGGTGAATCCAAGATTTTCATTATGCCCAAGAATATTGAAGGTAGATGTGGGTTTGTTTGTTTTTTTTGCTCACAGCAAATGGGGATGGATAGAGAGATAATTTATAGTGTCCTCTGCCCCTCTCCCATAATATTCTGGTGTGGCGGGGGGCTCACACCAGTGACCTTTGCCGATTATGCCTGCCCTTTCCACCCCTCCTCGATTCATATAAGCTGTACTATGGCTTCCATGAAATAAAAAGCACTTATGAATGGAGGAGGCAGACCTTTCATTAAAAAGGAGAGGTAAGGCCAAAGATTTTTTGCGTATACCTCTCCTGTAGGTCACACAAGTGCAGTTCTTTCTGCACTCCTGTGACCAGTTATCAGCTAAAGCCCACTGTTGGCTGACGTCACAAAGCTGGTCCAGGCTCTGACAAGATCCCAGCCATATGGGATCCATCCACCTAGAACCCTGGACCGGCACCTGGCTTGGCCTCTCTGCAATCTACCGAGAGCCTGAGCCAGCCTTTAACGTCACCTAAACAGCCCAGGACTCCAGTGAGGGGCCAAGCAGGGTAACAGTGACTGGGAGTTTCTGCTCAGAGTGGAGGGGGGAGAACTGAGCGATCAGTTCTCACTGCAGAGCCAGCGATTGATGCTGTATCCACCTAGGCGAGTATAATTTTTTTTTTTTTTTTTTTTTTTTAAAGCCCTTACTTTTAATCTACCTGTCCTCCATTCACAAAGCACTTTCAGTCATGGAAGCCATAGTACAGCTTCTATAAATGGATTAGGGGATGGAAAGGTCATGCAAAATTGGCACTAATCAGTGCCTTTCACAGGTCCAGAGCTAGTATTAATCCCTGCCACACAAGAAGACTATGGCTGTGGGGTATAGAGGAGGGGTCCTGCTGCTGCCAGTGAAATCCTGTGGGGAGGAAGCGGGACCAAGCTGCGCTGCATGTCAATTTATGCACACAGCCCAGCTTGGGAGCATGCCCTCATGAGTGCTCCCACAACAAACAGCTTGCTATTGGGGACAGTCAGAGAAGAGAATGACTGGACAGTGCCAGTAGAGCAGGGATATGCAATTAGCGGACCTCCAGCTGTTTCAGAACTACAAGTCCCATGAGGCATAGCAAGACTCTGACATCCACAAGCATGACACCCAGAGGCAGGGGCATGATGGGACTTGTAGTTTTGCAACAGCTGGAGGTCTGCTAATTGCCTATTCCTGCAGTAGAGGAATCCATAAGTGGAGGTAAGGGGCCGCTGTGTGCAATACCATTGCACAGAGTAGGGAAGTATAACATGTTCATTATAAAGTATAATCTACACGTGTAATATCTTTTTTTTTTTTTTTATGAATAAACACAACTTTACAACCGCTTTAATCTCATAAGATTACAGGTACATAGGATCCAAGGGATCTTGTTAAAAAGGAGGAGTACAGAAAGCTGGGGGTAATATTTATCAGATTATTTCCCCAAGACTTTTTTTTTTTTTTTTTTTCCCATAGACCTGCAGATGGGAAAGAGTGCAACATATTGGTCTTGCCAACTTTGCTTTGAATCTAGGAGCCAGATATAAAAAAAAAAAAAAAATTTAAAAGTAGTTTAGGGGCAAGTTTATTTTTTAAGCTATCAAAGCTTTATTTTCAACTACAAAACCCCTTCTCTTATCTAGCCCTAATGTGACTCGTTACAGGTTTACACAAAGATAAACAAAAAAACCCATACCTTTAGCTCTGCTGTGGGTAAGTCACAGAGCTGAAGTTTTATTTTATTTTTAAATTGTTAACCACTTGCCTCGTCCAGAGAGCTCTTTGTATTCAGTCAGAAAAAGCCAAGCATTTTTCTGAATGCTATGGAGCCTAGGGGCCAACTTCCTGTGTTTCCGAATGCAACAGGGCAGCCACTCAGCATGGGACCCGGATGCAAGTAGAGATCGCTGGAGTAGTGCTATCTACAGTGCATCCGGAAAGTATTCACAGCGCTCCACTTTTTCCACATTTTGTTATGTTACAGCCTTATTCCAAAATGGATTCAATTCATTGTTTTCCTCCAAAAAAAAAATCTACAAACAATACCCTATAATAATGACAACGTGAAAGAAGTTTGAAATCATTGCAAATTTATTAAAGGAGAAAAAAAAAAAAATCCCACGTAAATAAGTATTTACAGCCTTTGCTCAGTACTTTGTTGAAGCACCTTTGGCACAAAATTACAGCCTCAAGTTATTTTGAGTATGATGTACATGTGAGATTTTTTTTTTTATTTTAATAAATTTGCGAATATTTCAAACAAATTTCTTTTTCATTGTGGAGTATTGTTTGTAGAATTTTGAGAAAAATAATGAATTTAACTAATTTGGGAATAAGACTAACATAATGTGGAAAAAGTGAAGCACTGTGAACACTTTCTGGATGCATTGTACTACAGTGATTTCCATCTTTCAGGGGAATCAGCCAGGTATAGCATATACATCAATTGCAAATGGAAAGGTGGAGGTATATAGGGCACTCCTGTGGAGGAGTGGTATGTATGAGAAAATATATATATATATACACACATACACACACACACCCACATACACATATACACTTTACATTACTCCAACAGTGACTACAGCATGTTTTAGGCCATAGATTGTTTGAATCTTGGTCCGTTCAGTAAGAAAATGCCAAAATTGGTACCGTGTATGGGTAAGGATGATCAATTTGGGGTCAACCAGCTTGCCAGATTTTACTTTCGATTATCACCAGCGGCTGGTATAGCCACTAGCAATAATCACTGTCTAAGTTCTCCCAGCGGGGATGGTAGAAGACAATGGCTCAGCAGGAGGGATTCCCCTGTGAACACTGTCTGTGTTAAAGGGGGAAATTGACAAAAAACATTTTCTGCAATCCATGGCAGCAGCAAAGAAATTTGCCCAGATTGATAGATATTGTCTGTTTTTTCACCTTAATGCATAGAATGCATTAAGGTGAAAAAAAAACTTACCTTTACAACCCCTTTAAGAAGCCCCTGCATTTTAAAGTGTCAGCCCATCCAATGGGATACTTAAATTACAAGGGGAGAGTGGGCACAGATTTCCATTTTATTCTCTAGGGCAGTGATGGCAAACCTTGGCACCCCAGATGTTTTGGAACTACATTTCCCATGATGCTTGTGCCTTCTGCAGTGTAGTAGAGCATCATGGGAAATGTAGTTTCAAAACATCTGGGGTGCCAAGGTTCGCCATCACTGCTCTAGGGTCTCTGCTAAATTATAATGTTCTAAGTAAATTGCTAGTAAATAAAAAAAAAAAAAAAAAAAAAAAAATTACAGATTTTAACTTGTAAGCAACAAGTGTCAGGCCTCTTTCACACGGACGGACCGTTCAGACTCTACGGTCCGTCTTCATCCTATCCCCCATAGAGGAGAGCGGCGCTCCGATAGGTACGTCCCTGCACAGTGTACAGAGACAGACCTGCCTTCTGCCTGCTCAGCGGGGATCGACGAAGCAACCCCCCGTTGAGAAAAGTGACGCCCGTCTACGGATATGTGCATATGAAAAGGGCCCTTTAAGTGGTTAAAGTGCCCTCATTTACAGACTTACATCATTTCTCTTTATCGCTGTTGATAAACATTTTCAGCTCAGTTTTTTTTTTCCTTTTGACAGCTCAGCAGAACACTTGTTTACCATGAATCGGGGGAAATGCGGTATTAATATGTCTCTACCTTACCTGGTTTTGGTTCCTGCTCACCTTGTAGTTTTAATGTGCCCTCACCCTTTACCTTTTATAGTGTCCCAACAGGCGTGCAGAATTTGGAATTCATTTGCTTTACCAACAGGGTATTCGTTTTACCAACAGGGTACCAGAGATACAGGAAATTGTAAATTGGTTTTATGCCAGAATAACCAAAATCTGGCAATACCAGAATTCCAGACAAATGTTTTGTCTACAGATCAAGATTATATACCGTACTTGAACAAATGATACATGAAATAGTCAATCTCATAATCTAAACAAAAATGCAAATCTGTCAAAAAGCACAACCCTACATTCACCACCACATCAATCCCTTGAAATTTGAATCTGCTGTTCCAGATCAGGTGCTAATCTTTAGACCCTCCTTGGGAAATATGCAGGTGTAACACGTCTTGCTTAAACCTCAGATATTAAATGGTGTGCTTTTTGTTTTTGACTCAAGTGGTGTCACTATGCCAAGATCAACAAAGTCCCTCTGAAAGAAAGTTGTGTATGCCTAGGAATCTGGCAATGCATAAAAAAAAAAAAAAAAAAAAATTATATATATATATATATATATATATATATATTAGTAATATATTTGAGATCAATCATTGCACTATAGGGAAAAGAAAAAAAAAGTCTACAAGTGCTGCAGATTTTAAATTTATCCAAGACTGGATGGCTTAGAAAATTCAGCACCTTCTGATGCCAAGAATTCTCCAAGCACTCCAAATCTTATTTACAGAGTCTGCAGATAACTATTGCAACAGTTGGTATTAAAGCAGATCTGCATTTTTTCTACATCACACAAGCATTGTGACGTGAACAGGAGGAAAAAAAAATGTTTTCTATGCGCCCTTGCGGTGACTGGTGTTGAGTGCAGAAAAATGCAAACACTGCACATAGTGTGAAAGGGTCTTTACAGTAGAGAGCCACCTCATTAACTGTAAAGCATAAAAAGCATAGCAGTGGAAATGTAAATGGATGTTACTGCTCCAGGTTGATCCACTTTTGCCACAATAATCCTTGTCACTAAAATACATGATTATCTCTACAGCTGGTATACATGAAATTTGCATCAATTTTTGAGTGCTGTCAACCTGGTGTTTACTAATCAAACATGATGGTGGAAAGGTTATGGTTTGGGGTTGCTTTGCTGCTTGCAGTTAAAGCGTTTGTTAACAAAAAAAATAAAAAAATAAAAAAGGATCCTGCTTCTTTAAAAGCATGTTATATGACACAGTGCTTGTGCCGTGTCATTTTCCCCCGTAACACCTAAAAAAAACCTGGCTGACCCTGATAGTTTCTCCCCACCCCACAGTAAACTGACCATGGTGAATCATGGCTGCTGAGTCCCGACACCATGATCAGTTTACATGCCTGCGACATCCGCAGCCTGCTGTCTCCTCTATGCTCCTGTGTCCTACTCCCCCCTACCAGCTCATGACAGTGGCCGCCCCCCACCTCTCCTCCTGCTGCTTGCATAACACTTACCTGTATACAACATCAGCACTGCCTCCTATTGTAGTATCCCCCCCCCCCCGTGTATGATTTGTATATATAACTGCTGCAAATACCTCCTTTTAGTGCCGTGATCACATGACTGGCCAGCTCTCCCCTCCTCTTCTCATCCCGACTGACGTCAGCAGGGGAATTTCGGCCCCTCCTGCTGCATCTGTCAGAAGAGGAAAGCTGGCTGGTCATGTGATCATGGATCTCAGCTCTGAAATGGGGTATTTGCAACATTTGTTTTTATAAAAACACAGAGGGGGATACTACAATAGGAGGCAGTGCGGATGGTGCAGACATGTTAGTTAGAGTGGCTTACCAACCACTTTAACTATACATTCATCATATCACTCCAAAAACATGCAGGTAGGTTAATTGGCTTCTGTCCAAAATTGGCCCTAGTATATGAATGGGGACCTTAGATTGTGGGCTCCTTGAGGGTAGGGACCAATGCGAGTGTAGAATGTACAGGGATAGGGGTAGACACTCACTCAGGTTGAACTGGATGGACTAGTGTCTTTATTCAACCTTACTAACTATGAAACTATATAAAAAGCGTGCTTGATGAAAATGTGAGGTCACTGGTCCAAAAGTTGAATTAAAAATAGATCAAGACTAAGGATCCAAAACACACTAGCAAAGCCATTAAGGAAAGGCTCAAAAGACAGAAACTAAAGGATATGAACTGGCCAAGTCAAAGCCCTGATTTGTACCCAACAAATTTTGTGTGGGACAGTTACACCAAATGCCTACAATAAGTAATAAGGGGGCAATGCCAGCTTCTAAGGTCAAGGATTTACTAATCCAGATACAGTTTGTAAGGGCGCTCTGAACTTCAGGACCAAGCAAAAAACAGATCTCTGTATGAACCAGAAAGTCTATAATAGGGTATCTTCCACACTTAGGGCTGCACTTATGGAGAGAAGCAATCTCTGAATAGGAAACAGAAAAACAAAGAAAAGGCGCCTCTAAGTGTAGAATTAAAAGCCGTTTAATTTCCCCAAAAAGGGGTTAAAAACACTTACAAGATATGTAGACTGGCAGAGCATATCATTAATATCCATGTAGGTGGTCCGGCATGAATGCAGTGGTCACTGGCATATACCAGTTCTTTAGGCTGTGTGTCCAGTAGCAGTGAGGTCCAGGGGATGCCAAAAGGAAAAACAGCAGGGAGCTCCAAGAAAACTGACAGGCCAGTCCGCAATCACAGTCTCAAAACACAAGGATCCTGCAAGTGACGTCAGCGGCAGGAGACAATAACCAGCAACCAGCGTGGACCACAAACAGGAAGCAAAACAGGAAGCAGTCATCAAAGAGGGACGTGTTTCGGAACATCTCATTGGTTCCTTTATCAACCCCAGGTTGATAAAGGAACCAATGAGATGTTCCGAAACGCGTGTCAGTTTTCTTGGAGCTCCCTGCTGTTTTTTCTGTTGGCATCCCCTGGACCTCCCTGCTACTGGACACACACAGCCTAAAAGAACTGGTATATGCCAGTGACCACTGCATTCATGCCGGACCACCTACATGGATATTAAGGATATGCTCTGCCAGTCTACATATCTTGTAAGTGTTTTTAACCCTTTTTGGGGAA
This sequence comes from Lithobates pipiens, assembly GCF_037356315.1. NCBI lineage: Eukaryota > Metazoa > Chordata > Amphibia > Anura > Ranidae > Lithobates > Lithobates pipiens. Next base: position 41,801,310 of record NW_027507718.1, on the reverse strand, counting down.
ATTAAACAGCTTTTAATTCTACACTTAGAGGCGCCTTTTCTTTGTTTTTAAGGATTTACTAATGCCTTTCATAGTAGAGCATTACATCTATTCATATTATTGTTAAATAAATAACAAAGGATAAAATTCTCATTGTGTTTTATTTCAAGTATATGACCTTTGTTTTTTTAGGCACTGTTTAAATGAAGCAGCCTCCACTAGTGCTGCACTGCTTTAGGGGTGTTGAATTTAATCGCAGCATCGATGTATCGCGATTCGGCATCGATGCTGCGACCACTAAAAAATCAATATTGGAATGACGTCATCTATCTGCGCGATGCACTATGCCCCACTGCTCTGAACGGAGCAGAAAGCCCTGTGCCTTGCATCGCCACACCGAGCAGTGGGCTTTAGCCCTCCTTCTGCTGAGGTCATCACCAGTCACATTGGGAAACACTGTGTTCGCTGGAGCCTGTGTGAGGTTTGACGTGGCTGGTCAGGTGACGGTAGCTCCTGGAACCCGGAAGTCGAGCCGCGAGAGGTTTCCTCCACTCTCCCTGGCCAACAGCAGCGGTGCCGGTGCTGCCGCTCTCCCCAGATAGCATCAGGGCTACATGGTTGGCCCCTCAGGGGCTGGTGGACACCACAGTCCGTCCCCCCGCACCCCCCCCCCCCTCGACACTTAGATCCAGTGCTTCTTTCCTGAGAACCCGGGTTCTGCCACGACACTGGCATTGTTTTTCCTCCACTGGAGGCAGGTAGTCTCCTCTCTGGCTCCTGCAGCAATCGTTAGTTATTTTAAAATAAATAAACTTGATGGTGGACCCAACAAGTGACAATGCCATTTCATTAATTATGGTTTATGTCTTAAGGTATTTAACCACTTTCAGACCAGACCATTTTGCAGGCCAATGACCAGACCACTTTTTGCGATTCGGCACTGCGTCACTTTAACTGACAATTGCGCGGTCATGTGACATAGTTCCCAAACAAAATTGATGTCTTCTTTTTCCCCACAAAAAGCTTTTTGGTGGCATTTTATCACCCCTGCATTTTTTATTTTTGCGCTATAAACAAAAAAGCATTATTTTTTACTTTTTGCTATAATAAATACCCCCCAAAAATATATTTAAAAAAAAAATTTTTTCCTCAGTTTAGGCCGATACGTATTCTTCTACATTTTTGGGAAAAAAATAAAAATCACAATAAGCGATTGATTGGTTTGCGCAAAATTTATAGCGTTTACAAGATAGGGGATAGTTTTATAGTATTTTTATTAATAATTTTTTTTTTTTTTTTTACTAGCAATGGCGGTGATCAGTGATTTTTATTGTGATTGCGACATTATGGCGGACACAGCAGACATTTTTGACACATTTTTGGGACCAGTCATTTATACAGCAATCAGTGCTATACAAATGCACCGATTCCTGTGGATATGACACTGGCAGCGAAGGGGTTAACCAGGGGGTGGCAGTGTAGGGGTTAAAGCGGAGGTCCACCCTAAAGTGGACCTTCCGCTCATCGGAACCCTCCCCCCTCCGGCGCCACAATTGGCACCTTTCAGGGGGGAGGGGGGGTGCAGATACCTGTACAGTACAGGTATCTGCACCCACTTCCGGGATAGTTCTCTGCGGAAAGGGGCGTAGATTGCGCCCCTTTCCGCAAGTGCCCACCCCTTTCCGCAAGTGCCCCGCTGCCTGCTGGGAAACACACAGATCCCAGAGGCAGCGGGGACCGTCCTTATTGCGCAGCGCGACTCGCGCATGCGCAGTAGGGAACCGGGAAATGAAGCCGAAAAGGCTCAATTTCCTGATTGCCATACCCAAGATGGCGGCGGCAGCACCCGAGAGACGATCTAGAGATCGGCTTCGGGTGCCGACATCGCGGGCGCGCTGGACAGGTAAGTGTCACTATTTTAAAAGTCAGCAGCTGCAGTATTTGTAGCTGCTGGCTTAAAAAAAAAAAAAAAAAAAAACGCAGAGTCCCGGCGGACTCCCGCTTTAAGTGTGTCCCAGGGGCGTGTTACTAACTGTGGGGGCGTGGCTGTGAGTTTGAAGCAGAGATCAGTGTTCACTGCTCCAATCACAGGGAGCAAAGATCAGTGTCACTTGTTGCTAGGCAGAACGGGGAGATGTTTACTTTCGCATCTCCCCGTTCAGCTTCCCCGTGAGACAATCGCGGGTATCCCCGCGGCGACTCATGGGGGTCCCGACTGGCACGGCGGCAATTTCAAATGGCCGTACCTGTACGCCAATTTGCCTGTCCGTGCCATTCTGCTGACGTACATCATCGTGCGTCAGTCAGGAAGCGGTTAATGAAGTTGTGAATCACTTTTTTTTTTGTAGGATTTATGGGTTCACTTATCACTGACCCCACACATGCAGTATGGCATGTGTGAGATCTGTGATGAGCGAAGGAGGGAGGAGGGGGTCAATGAAGTTGTGATGTGAAACAATCACTAAGACATACATAAACCATAATTAATGAAATGGCATACATTATCGTTTGGGGGGGGGGGCATTATGGGGACATTGTCTGCAGTCTCTGACCCTCTTGTAGTATTTTGGGGGCAGTCTGGAGCTCCTCATTAAGTTGTCTGCTGCAATTTACACTTTGCTATATACAAGGAGTTTTTTTTGTTTTTTTAAAAGAACAGATATTAAGAAAAAAATAAAAAATAAAAAAAAAATAAAAAAAAAAAAAGGTGGGAGTTCTTCTGACCGTTGGAATTTTTGGCAGTAATCGTGATGCATCGCGGAATCGAATAGTCTACAGGATAATTGTAATCGAAAGGTCAGTGATGATGCGCACTCCTACACCGCTTTATGAAAAAAATGTTAAAGACAGTATACAATTACAGCAATGTGTGGCTTGCATGAACACACATGCAAATTTGTATAAACATGTGTCCGGGATGCTCCTGTGTTCCACGGACCAGAAGTGAGGTACTGGAAGTGATACAAGAAGCTCCATCCAACACGCTTCCTCACAGCAACATCGGGAGTGGCGCCATCTTACAACACTATTCTCCCTATATACCCTTATTCTAATTGCTGCTCCATAACCCTTTAAATGTATATTGCTGCAAGTATATAACTAGTTTTAATCAATTGTTTTAATTAAGCGGTGTTACACTATTGGAGGGTGCTTCTCTGGTTCCCTTGCATACATATCCCTGGTATGAAGGAGGAAAGATCGAAAAAAATGCTTGAATTGGCTAACAAGTATTTTCACAATCATAAAAGCCTGCAGCTTGGAGAAGAAGTGGAGCTAAAGTCAATATTTGAGTTTATGTATGCTTTAATATCAAAGTCTATGACAAACAAACTTACCACATGGAAACTAAAACATATGCAACCTATGAATAAAGCATAGGCTGGTGTAATATTCGAGCAGGTTACATATACACAATATTACTCACAAACTCCCCTAAAGTCCCTTCCACATGAGGCAGATCCGTTTAGTGGAGCCCGCCAGCTCAGCAGATCGCTCCGTTGATCTCCGCTGAGCAGGCGGATGACAGGTTCGGCTCTGCTCATTGTACATATTGCACATTTTTGGCACAGGCACCTGCACCCCTTTGGAGAGGAAGTAAACTTCCTCTGCTGACATATATAGGCAAGCCTATAACAAGGCTTACCTGTAGGTAATGAAAATATCTCCTAAACGTGCACTGTTTGGAAGATATTTACTATACGCAGGGGCGTAACTATAGGAGGTGCAGCAGTCGCGACCGCAACCGGGCCCTGTGATGCAGGGGGCCCATGCCGCCCCCTCTACATATGGCCGACAGCAGCATAGGCAGCTAGGGGTACCAGTGCACCATGCACACAGGTGGCTGGAGGTGGAGGGTGACTAGCAGAGCTCCATGCTCAACTATCGCACTGGCTTCTCTTTAGTTGTGCATTCCCCGCATGACCTGTGTCCTCAGCCGGATCTTCAGAGTACCCCTCGCCTGCTCCATGCATTGCCGCTCAGTCCGATGTCTGTTCTCCCCAGCCAGAGTCCCGCCTCCCCCGAGTCCGGCCCAAACTGCACTTCATACTTCTCCCGGGTAAACAAACTTTAAGCACACAGATGCAGTTCAGCCCTATGAGAGCCGGCTCCCCGGAGGACACTGCAGGCTTGTCTGCCAGCCCCCCCTCCTCCCCCGTCAAGCAGATGATGAAAGGTCTTTCTGGGAGATAGGCTGATCGCCTGTCCAGCACACTGGATGGAGCCCAGGCCAACATGGATGAGTGCACGGCCTGCAGCTTGGTCATGGTGAGTGAGTGAGAGGACCCCATCCCCCACACACCATTACATACCCCCTCCATCTCCCCCTGGGGACAGGGACCCCCACCTCCCCTGGGGACAGGTACTTCATCTGCCCTGGAGAAAAGGACCTCATCTCTTCTGGGGACGGGGACCCCATCCTGCCTATGGGGCACCTAAAAAAAAAAAAAAAAAAAAAAAAACACTGATACCAGTGGTGGAACTACAGGGCTCACAAAAGGTCATACCTGTGGACCATGCCCTGGAGTTCCACCGCCGGACTCGGACGGAAGGGCCCTGGTTGGGGTTCAGGGGGGCCCTTCGTGGTTTCTTGCATCGGGGCCCTGAAGGTTCTAGCTACGCCACTGAGTATACGTACAGCCAGTGACATCACTGACGCATACGCTCTGAAGGAACGGGCATGGGTGCCGTTTCCTTCCGAGCCCTGTGCTGTGAACAGCGGCAAGTGCATGGGAGTGACGTCATTGCGGCTCTGACCAAACACCAGAGCCCAGAAGAAACTCAGAACAAAGCTCTCAGTGACACCCGCACACTGCTGAGACGGCTGACATTTTTCTAAGTATGCGGCGCATACCAGCTCATTATGCCTTTGTCTTACCCTTTAACAACTTAACAACAGGCCCATAGCCGAATTACAGCTACAGGGCGGTTGTTTAACTCTGGGAGCCCATCATATGACGGCCTCCCAGAATTCGGCGCGCACTCAAGAGCATCCATGACCCGCATCACGGATCGCGGCCGTTTACCACGTGCTCGCTCCGTCAAATGACGGAAAGCGCTGTGGGCTGCATCTGCAGTGCCCACATCGCTGCTCACCGAAATTTAACCCCTCAATTGCCCGCCAATACTCTGCAATGCCCGCCAATACTCTGCAATGCCCTGCCATAAATTGCCATACCCGGAGATACCCAGCCATACTTGGTGATACCCTGCAATACCCAGCCATAGACATCCCCCCCTCCCGTGCTTCTACCGACTCGTCAATACGATCAAAGCCAGAATCTTTTTTTTTTTTTTTTTTTATTTCAGGCTTCCCTGAGGACCTGTCATGCCATATTCCTATTATAAGGGATGTTTACATTCCTTGTAATAGGAATAAAAGTGATCAAAAAAATTTATTTTTGGGGAAAAAAAAAAGTCAAACTAAAATAAAGTAGTATCGCGGTCTACGAGCCCCTTTTCCTCTTACTGCTGCAATGAGGGCGGTTATAAGGGCATGGAATGCTGCCAATCTGATGCGCCCCATACCCTCGGGACACATCTCCCCGCATAGTCCTCTTTGGTTGAACCCGAATTTACCGGAATTTGGCTCTATTCCCGACCCTAGTGTATGGGCAAGCAGGGGTATCAAATATATTGATCAACTCTGTGTTGAGGGCAAAATACAGACCTTCGATAGGCTGAAACAACATTATACACTGCCCAACTCACACTTATTCAGATACTTACAACTTAATCATGCCTTTCAAACGCAGTTTGGAAATGCCCCCGTCGCATTTTACACCTCAAGGTTGGAATCTCTGCTCAGAGATGATGATCTGTCCAAACCGTTGTCTGCTATCTACAAGGTGTTACTCCCAGGTGTCCATAACGGTTTGGAACTCCAAAGGGCAAGGTGGGAAGCTGATTTTCCCTCCTTGGATACGGAGGACTGGGAAGATGTATGGGAGTATCCTTTCCTACAGTTAGTGTCAGCCAGAGATAGATTGGTGCAATTCAAAATAGTACATAGGGTATATTACACTCCGCAACGTCTTCACAGAATCTATCCATCTGTCCCTGATTTTTGTTGGAGATGCAACTCACTTTCGGCGGATTTCATACACGTTCTGGAGCTGTCCTCAGATAGCTAGGTTTTGGGTGGAGGTGACTAATTTTATTCTGGCGGTTACCACCGTTAACATACCTTTATCGGTCGAGATATGCCTCTTAGGACTGGTCGAGCCGCTGGCTCCACGCCGAGCGCTCAGAACACTCCTGGGCTTATTGCTGTACTATGCCCGCAAGTCGATTGTTCTCAAATGGAAGGCCCCGGTAGCCCCCTCTATTAATTTTTGGAAGCACTTAGTGAATACGGCTCTCCCTCTTTACAGGGCCACCTACCTTTCGCGAGGCTGTGGCACTAAATTTCATAAAGTATGGGGCATATGGACGGAGTCGCGTGACACCAACGCTGACTTGAATCCGGACTGATGGAGTTTCATTAGTGATTAGTGGAAGAGTTCTAAGTTGTGTGATATTCATGTAACCTTGGGTCATTATTTACGCGGGCAATAGGGGATTGGTAGGTGAAGGGTGATGCTTGTATATTTTATCCTGGGTCTGAGTGTGGACTGCGGTGGAGCATGGGCGAATTAGGTAACTGTCCTGAGTAATGTGCAGTGGTGCTGGAGCGTACAGGGGGAGGGGGGGTTTTTCTTTTTTCTGTTTGGATGCACACGCCGTGGCGGTGTATCGGGTGGGGGGAGGGGGAGGGTTATTTGGTTGTTCCCTGATTGTTGATTCAGGGGGGTTTTGTAATAATCAGCCTGGGTATGCCCAATAGGCTGTAGGTTGTATTATTGTTTACTTGCAAATTAATAAAAATAATTTCAAAAAAAAAAAAAAAAAAAAAAACTAAAATAAAGTAAAACAATAAGAATTTTTTTTTTTTTTTAAAGCGCCCCTGTCCCCATGTGCTCGCATGCAGAAGCGAACGCATACGCAAGTCCCACCCACATATGAAAACGGTGTTCAAACCACACATGTGAGGTATCGCTGCGAACATTAGAGCGAGAGAAATAATTCTAGCCCTAGACCTCCTCTGTAACTCAAAACATGTAACCAGTAAAAAAAATTTAAAGCTTCGCCTATGGGGCTTTTTAAGTAGCGATGTTTGGCGCCATTCCACGAGCATGTGCAATTTTGAAGAGTGACATGTTGGGTATCTATTTACTCGGCGTAACTTCATCTTTCGCATTATGCAAAAATTGGGCTAACTTTACTGTGTTTTTTTTTTAAGCACAAAATTATTATTATTTTTTTAAACGCATTCGAAAAATTGCTGCGCAAATACCGTGCGAGATAAAAAGTTGTAACGACCACCATTGTATTCTCCAGGGTGTTTGCTAAAAAAAAACATATATAATGTTTTGGGATTCTTTGGGATTTTTGGGAATGATAATTTTCTAGCAAATAAATTATGATTTTTACACGTAGGAGAGAAATGTCAGTTGTCCTGGGTGCTCCAGAATGCCTGATGGCGCTCTGTGCATGTTGGGCCTCTGTATGTAGCCACACTGTGTAAAAGCCGTAATCGGGAGTAATAGCAGAATGTGTTTTGGGGTGTAATTTGTGGTATGCATATGCGGTGTGTGAGAAATAAGCTGATAATATGACAATTTTGTGACAAAAAAAAAAAAAAAGTAAAAATAAATAAATAAAAAATCTTGATTTTGCAAAGAATTGTGGGAAAAAAATGACAACTTCAAAAAACTCATCATGCCTCTTACTAAATACCTTGGAATGTCTTCTTTCCAAAAAGGGGTCATTTGGGGGGGTATTTGTACTTTTCTGGCATGTTAGGGTCTCCAGAATTGAAATAGGCCGTCAGTACTTCAGGTGTGATCAATTTTCAGATATTGGCGCCATAGCTTGTGGACTCTATAACTTTCACAAAGACCAAATAATATCCACCAAAGATATGTAGTAGTATAAATTTTGGCCAAAATTTATGAAGAAAAAATTACTAATCTGCTAAATTTTATAACAGAAACCAAGAAAATTTCTTTTATTTTGTTTACACAGAATTTTCGGTCTTTTTTCTTTTATAGCACAAAAAATAAAAAACCGAGCAGTGATTAAATACCACCAAAAGAAAGCTCTATTTGTGTGAAAAAAAAAAGGACAAAAATTTCATATAGGTCCAGTGTTGCATGACTGAGTAATTGTCATTCAAAATGTGAGAGCACCGAAAGCTGAAAATTGGTCTGGTTATTAAGGGTGTTTAAGTGCCCAGTGGTCAAGTGGTTAAGTCAATACCATGCTTTTCAAAAAATAAATAAAAGCTTGCCAAAAAAGGTGGGCAAACCGCTTTGATATTATGCGATCAATGAGTGATTTAACCGCTTGCTTACTGGGCACTTATCCTGAGCAGGCCAATTTTCAGCGCTGTCACACTTTGACAATTACGCAACACTGTACCCATATGAAATTTGTATATTTTCTCACACAAATAGAGCTTTGTTTGGTAGTATTTATTCACCGCTGGGTTTTTAATTTTTTACTAAACAAAAAAAAGACCGAACAAAAAAAACATATTTTGTTATAACATTTTACAAACAGGTAATTTTTTTCATTCACTGATGTGCGCTGGTGAGGCTGCACTGATGGGCACTGACATCGCCCGAATTAGCTGCAAATCAGTGCCGCCTAAGGGGACCGATGTACCTCTAATCTAAGCCGCTGCTTTTTTCCCCCCCTTCACACTGACAGCGTAAAAGGGAAAATAAAGAGATAACCGGAATCTATTTCCGTGATCAGCTGTGATTGGCTGACAGCTGATCACATAGTAAAGGGCCTTCTGTGATTGGCCCTTTATCTGATCTATGATCAGCTGAGTTGCACGGACTTGGGAAGCACGAGAACATCTATGGATGACCCCCCCGCCAAGTTAAGCCTGCGCTGCAGCAGTCTTTCAGCTATAGCGCGGGCGGCAAGTGGTTAATTCACAATGACCAGATCAATGAACACTCAAATAGACTCAACTTCCCTTTTTGATCGATTCAAAATTGATATAGATTGAATTCAAACAAAAGTCGATTGGCCAGGGTGGGGGAACTACTGATCCTGCCGAATCCATCAACAGAATTGAGATGCTTTGTTTGTGAATTTGATTGCATTTCAAATCAGTCATATTATAGGATTGTATGTTGAAAACAGAGATGCGTTATAACTTATGATCGGATCCTCCAACTACTGTTTTTTAACCACTTAAGGACCAGGCCTCTTTTTCAGACTTGGTGTTTACATGTTTAAAACAGTTTTTTTTCCAAGAAAATTACTTAGAACCCCCAAACATTTTATATTGTTTTTTTTCTAACACCCTAGAGAATAAAATGGCGGTCATTGAAATACTTTTTTTCACACCGTATTTGCGCAGCGGTCTTACAAGCGCCCTTTTTTTGGAAAAAATTTACTTTTTTGAATAAAAATATAAGACAACAGTAAAATTAGCCCAATTATTTTTTTATATTGTGAAAGATAATGGTACGCCCAGTAAATTGATACCCAACATGTCACGCTTCAAAATTGCGCCCGCTCGTGGAATGGCGTCAAACTTTTAGCCTCAAAAATATCCATAAGCGTCATTTAAAAAAATTCTACAGGTTGCATTTTTTTGCGTTACAGAGGTCTAGGGCTAGAATTATTGCTCTTGCTCTACCGATCGCGGCGATACCTCACATGTGTGGTTTGACCACCGTTTTCATATGCGTGCGCTACTCACGTATGCACTCGCTTCTGTGTGCACAAGTCCGTCGTGACGGGGGGGTTTTTTAAAAACTTTTTTTTTCCTTATTTATTTTAATTGATTTTATTTTTACACTTTTTTTTTTTTTTTTTTTTTTTTTAAAAGGATCACTTTTATTTCTATTACAAGGAATGTAAACATCCCTTGTAATAGAAAAAATCATGACAGGTCCTCTTAAATATGAGATCTGGGGTCAAAAAGTCCTCAGATCTCATATTTGGGCTAAAATGCAACAAAAAAATAAAAATAAAAATAAATATGACATTTAAAAAATAAAATATATACCTTTAAGAGGTATGGGCGGAAGTTACGTTTTGACGTTGCTTCCGCCCTCCTTTGGTATAGAGACGAGTGGGGGCCATCTTAGCCTCACTTGTCTCTATACCCAGCTAGGAAGAGGACCCGATCGCCTCCGCCACTACTGACGGCTCTGGTAAGCGGCGGAAGGTGCAGGAGGGCGGGTGGCACCTCTCCCGCCGCCGATAGCGGTGATCTCGCGGTGAATCCACCGCGGAGACCACCATTATCGTACAGCCGACCGCCGCCTGAAGAGATGGATATCTTGGTTGTGGCAGCAGCTGCTGCCGTTACCGGGATATCCCTCTTCAAAAATAGGACGTACATCGGCGTGCAGCGGTTGGCAAGTGGTTAAATCCACTTCCCTAGTCTACGTCATATTAATCAAATGGGTTGTTGAGTGTAGAGCAATTATTCCTGTTGGGAGAGACTGAACAGAATGAGTGCCAGTTGACACCGCATTCCTGTTCATATCGTATGCGATTCAGCAGCATTATTCTGTATAGCTCAAATCCCACTGAATCCGCACCAAAATCACGCAGGACCTTTTTTTTTTGGCCGCACCAGAATCGGAACACATGGGTATTCACACCCATGCGATCTGATTCTACAAATCGCACACATCTTGGAACTGATTTTGGGTGCTGTTAAGACACACACACCCTCAGGAGTTCGCATAAACAGGGTGCGATTTGGATGCAGAGTGGAGTCCGCACAGAATATGCAGTGCTTAAATGTGAAACGGCACTCAATCATTTATGAAAAAGTGTGTATGGCCACCCTTAGACTGATGTTGGGATCACTAAAGAGGCTGTCTGTGTGTCCCTATGGAATTGCTCCCTCTGTAGCCAGATGCAGCGAGATGTTGCCCTGTCGTTGCCCCTAACACTACTGAAATCTCTAGTGATGGCAGCAACATCTCACTGCTAAACAGGAAGCCATTCCATAGGGAGCAATAGGTATCCTCTTAGTGATCCTGCTGCTGACCAATTTGACAAGTGTCAATCGCAGGATTGCTAACAGTCAGCTGTCTGACATCAAGCTTAAAAAAAAAAAAAAAAAAAAAAACACAAACACACACACACACACACACACACACACACACACACACACACACACACACACCCACCCTAATGTGCATGTTACTCCATGAAAACACAACAAATGCTACATGCATTTGTTATGATGTAAAGAAGCCCTTGAGATGCTGGTGACTGATTAGTAGTATGAACTATGGAGTCATTCCACTCATACCTGGATGTTCATGTCAAGGCCAAATATGACATAAGCAGGACCTTGATGTATGAGAAAGCAATGCAAACATAAAACACGGATCCTGGACATAAGAGCGAGAACGTGTACAAAAGGTGACATGTTCTAAGTAAACAGGACCACTGGCGACATATGTACAACACCCCTCACATTTTTTTATAAAATATATTATATCTTTTCATGTGACAACACTGAAGAAATTACACTTTGCTACAATGTAAAGTAGTGAGTGTGCAGCTTGTATAACAGTGTACATTTTCTGTCCCCTCAACATAACTCAACACACAGGCATTAATGTCTAAACCTCTGGCAACAAAAGTGAGTCTACCCCTCAGTGAAAATGTCCGAATTGCGCCCAATTAGCTATTTTCCCTAATCGGTGTCATTTGACTCGTTAGTGTTACAAGGTCTTAGAGGTGAATGGGGAGCAGGTGTGTTAAATTTGGTGTTATCGCTCTCACTCTCTCATACTGGTCACTAGAAGTTCAACATGGCACCCCATGGCAAAAAACTCTCTGAGGATCTGAAAAATAAAATAAATAAAAAGGGAATTGTTGCTCTACATAAAGATTTCCTAGGCTATAAGAAGATTGGCAAGACCCTGAAACCAAGCTGCAGCACAGTGGCTAAGACCATACAGCGGGTTAACAGGACAGGTTCTACTCAGAACAGGCCTCGCCATGGTCGACCATAGAAGTTGGCACATGCTCAGGGTCATATCCAGAGGTTGTCTTTGGGAAATAGACATACGAGTGCTGCCAGCATTGCTGCAGAGGTTGAAGGGGTGAGGGTGGGGTGTCAGCCTGTCAGTGCTCAGACCATACGTCGCACGCTGCATCAAATTGGTCTGCATGTCTTTTGTCCCAGAAGGAAGCCTCTTCTAAGGATGATGCACAAGAAAGCCCATAAACCATGCCTTGCCCACAGTCAAGCATGGTGGTGGGAGTGTAATGGTCTAGGGCTGCACGAGTACTGCCAGCACTGGGGAGCTACAGTTCATTGAGGGAACAATGAATGCCAACATGTACTGTGACATACTGAAGCAGAGCATGATCCCCTCCCTTTCGGAGACTGAGCCACAGGGCAGTATTCCAACATAACGACCCCAAACACACCTCCAAGACACCTCCAAGAAAACCTCTGCCTTCCTAAAGAAGCTGAGGGTAAAAGCGACTGACTGGCCAAGCATGACTCCAGACCTAAACCCTATTGAGCATCTGTGGGGCATCCTCAAAACGGAAGGCGGAGGGAGTGCAAGGTGTCTAACATCCACCAGCTCTGATGTCGTCATGGAGGAGTGGAAGAGGACTCCAGTGGCAACTTGTGAAGCTCTGGGGAACTCCATGCCCAAGAGGGTAAAGACAGTGCTGGAAAATAATGGTGGCCACACAAAATATTGACACTTTGGGTCCAATTTGGACATTTTCACTTAGGGGTGTACTCACTTTTTTTGTTGCCTGTGGTTTAGACATTAACTTCTGTGTTGAGTTATTTTGAGGGGACAGCAAATGTACACTGTTATACAAGCTGTACACTCACTACTTTACATTGTAGCAAAGTGTAAATTTCTTCAGTGTTGTCACATGATATAATAAAATATTTGCAAAAATGTGAGAGGGGGTGTACTCACTTTTGTGAAAAAAACATATACACACACACACACAATATATCTCTCTCTCTCACACACCAATCAGCCATCATTTTATGACCACTCACTGAATTCCGAGTAGATCTCCTTTTTGACACTAGAACAGCCCTGAGCCGTTTACAGCCTGGATGCCCTTCCACAGACCTCAAAACTAAGATCCTCCAGCTGTGGCAGAATTATACATCCTATGAGGCACTGTAAAACTCTGACATTCGCAGACATGACTAGGCATGATGGGAATTGTGGTTCCTTAACAACTGGAGGCCCTAGTTTGGAGAACCCTGTGCTTAGACCTCTGAAGGTATGCTATGGTATCAAGCTGTCAGTAGAAGATCCTTTAGGTCTTGTAAGTTTGTGAGGCTGGGCCCCCAAGGATCAGACTTGTTTTTCCAGTACATCCCACAGATGCTCAATTGGATTGAGAACTGGAGAATTTGGAGGCCAAATCCACACCTTGAACTTGCCGTTTTCCTTAAACCATCAGGGAATATGGTTTTCAGGCTAGTTCACACCGCAGGAACGTTCTCCAGATCCATTCTGGATATGTTTCCGCATGCCCGTTTATGGCTTTTTTTGTGTGTTCTGGTGCATTTTTGTTGCGTTCTTAATGCGTTTCTGGGTGCTTCTCTTTTTCCTCCAGATGCATTTTACTGCATTCCAGTACAGTTAAAATATATAATATAATATATATATATATATATATATATATATATATATATATATATATATATATATATATATATATATATATATATATATATATATATATATATATATATATATATTCAATTCATCAATATAGGTCTGAGAATATCCGTATTAAAACAGCAGCGCTCTATATAGAGACCATGATCTTTTCACAAATAATTGTGTATGAGCTCTAAAAAGAGAGTCCTTAATGTGCAGATAGGGTGATTGAGCACCTCGCAACGTTGATTAAATCACTACAAAGTGCTGTTGACATTTCTTCCACCATAAAATGGGAGTGCTTCACTGCGTGCGATGCATCCCCCCATAGGGGGTTAAACTCACCAGACACCGTTGATAAAACCAGCCTTAGGGAGTAGTCACTCTTTTAGGTGTACCAAAATTCCTACGTCTTCCCTCAGGGGTCCCGTTTCCAGCAATACTCCAAGTTTGTTATAAAACAAAGCAAAGTGTGCACATAGTGTAATCTCTTTTTTTTTTTTAAATAAACCGGTATTGCACAAACCAATAAAATACCCCATTTAAATATCTGCGTACATTATTAAAAACATCACCAGCATTAAAAATATGTGTGTTTCACCGGGTTTCCAGACATCAGAGCCGTCCACCTGTGTTCCATTGTGTACACTGTGAATGACTTCCTTGACTTTGGTTAGCGGTGGAGTGCACACCTCACTTCCAGGAGTGTTGTGTAGGCCACGTTCTGACGCATTTCGTCACGCCCTCTGTTGAAGTCGGAAGTGACGAAACGCGTCAGTGCGTGGCCTAAACGACGCTCCCGGAAGTGAGGTGTGCGCTCCACCGCTAACCAAAGACAAGGAAGTCATTCACAGTGTACACAAACGGAACACAGGTGGACGGTTTTGATGTCTGGAAACCCGGTGAAACACACATATTTTTAATGCTGGTGATGTTTTTAATAATGTACGCAGATATTTAAATGGGGTATTTTATTGGTTTGTGCAATCTCTTTTTTTTTTTAAATAAAACGGTATTACGCTATGTGCACACTTTGCTTTGTTTTATGACAAACTTGGAGTATTGCTGGAAACGGGACCCCTGAGGGAAGACGTAGGAATTTTGGTACACCTAAAAGAGTGACTACTCCCTAAGGCTGGTTTTATCAACGGTGTCTGGTGAGTTTTACCCCCTGTGGGGGATGCATCGCACGCGGTGAAGCACTCCCATTTTATGGTGGAAGAAATGTCAACAGCACTTTGATCACCTCGCAACGTTGATTAAATCACTACAATCACCCTATCTGCACATTAAGGACTCTCTTTTTAGAGCTCATACACAATTATTTGTGAAAAGATCATGGTCTCTATATAGAGCGCTGTTTTAATATGGATATTCTCAGACCTATATTGATGAATTGTTTGTATTACTGGTTTATATAAATTGCTATACTTTTTAAATGGCTGCTAGGTCATAATAGACCTGACAGATTTTATTCAGTTTTTTTTTGGTTCTATTGGTATCTCATATGCACAGATATATATATATATATATATATATATATATATATATATATATATATATTTTTTTTTTTTTTTTTTTTTTTAAGCTGTGGTTTAGTCCTTATTTGGTGCAGAGTGGCGTATTATAGGCCATATTTGAAATATACCTGGTGTTTAGATCTCCCTCCCCCTCTCTCTCTTTCTCTCTCTCACTCATGCACTGGAACTACACGCGTTGGTGCGTGCCACTGAAATCCATGTAACCCTACTTTGTATGCATTTTGTATGCCAAGATAAAAAAATAAAAAAAAGCACTGGAACGCATGTGGTGTGAACTACCCCCTCTTTGAACCCCTACTTGAAGGGTGTGTACTTGGTCAGCAACAACGTTTAGGTAGGTGACACGCGTCAAGTAACATTCATGGATGTTAACCTCCCTAGCGGTAATCCCGAGTCTGGCTCGGGCTGCAATTTCAGTACCCCGAGCCAGACTCGGGATCGCATCGCTGGATACAGGGAGAAGTTACTTACCTTGTCCCCTGGATCCAGCAATGTCCTCCGCGCTGTGTGATCGAGCCGTCCTCCGCTCAATTCACACAGTGCCTGAATGCCGCTGAGCTCCGTTCCCTGCAACGTTATGGCGCACGGGAGCGGAGATCGGCACCAAATTCAAAAAAGTAAAAAGACACAAAACACACACAGTACTGTAATCTTACAGATTACAGTACTGTATAAAAAAATACTCACCCCCTTTGTCCCTAGTGGTCTGTGCAGTGCCCTGCATGCACTTTTATATTATAAATACAGTTTTTTCTGCCTGGAATTTGGAGATTGTCCATAGCAACCAAAAAGTGTCCCTTTATGTCAAAGGTGAGTTTAGTCCAACTAGAAAACAGCGATAATAAATTACAATCACTTGCAGAATTGAGCTATAGCGATTTGTGGGGAAATTCGTCATCAAACACTAAATCTAATGACAGCGACAATTCTGCAAATGAGCAAATTTCACTGTATTTGGATTTGATTACATTATAATATAATAATAAAAATTATTCAATAAACTTAATCATACCCAGGATGTCTGCTAGACTCTGGTTTGAACAGATTTAAGAGAGTTATTCCTAAGAATTGCAGGCCTACAATATAAAACGCCAAATTTCCATGCAAAATAATTGTACCGCTTTCAGCACCTAAAACCAGAACTAACCATACCGCTAGGGAGGTTAACATCCTCCAAACGGCTCCCCTATTAAGTGGAAGTTTTAGATCACATTGGAGAGTCACAAGGATCTTCGGCTGGAACATCACGGATGAGGAGTGGAACCATCCTTTTTGGAGTGATCATTTTCCTGCCAATCCTAACATCCATGGATGGCAGGACCCAAAATGTTTCCCAGCAGAACGCTGCACAGAGCATCACACTGCCTCCGCCACTTTGCCTTCACCCATACTACATACCAGTACAATCTCTTCTCTAGGTAAGAGACACACACACACACACACACACACACACCTGGTCATCCATGTGATGTTAAAGGAAACATGATTCATCAGACCAGTCCACCTTCTTCCATTGCTCTGTGGTCCAGTCCTGATGCCCTCATGCCCATTGTAGGTACATTTGGCACAGGTCTGTGCCTACGCAGCCCCATACACATGAAAAAACGCTCATGCCAATGTTTTCTGCTTTTAAACACATCAACTTCAGAGACAACATGTTCACTTGCTACCTAATCCCTATGAACTTTCAGGTGCCAGTGTAACCAGATAATGTGTTATCCGCTTTAGCTGTCAGTGGTGGTAAAGTTGCGGCTGATTGTGTAGAGATTTGTTTTGTTAATCCCCCCATTAGGAAGACATCCAATGGCCGTTCTCCATACAGATAACAGAGAGTAGGTGTTGTGTGTTCTAGTGTGATATGTGAATATACAGCGTCTCACTCACCCGGCTGTACCATACACTGAGCTGGCTCTGGGACAGCACTGCCAGGAAGAGGCGCTGCGGGTCCGGCTGGATGTGGAAAGGATCCTCCAGACTCTTCAGAGGACACAGCAGCCTCTTGGGCCAGCCGCTCAGAAAATACATGACGTCTGTCAGTGGGAAGGCAGCTGTGAAGGGTCGAACATAACTCCCGGCGACAACATGGGTGCACCCCCCGCTACATGGACACCCAGGAGCCGACAACTACTGAGACTACCGGAAGCGGACAGAATGCCTGCACCGTAACCCTGCGATCCACTTCCCTGCCGATCTCCGCCCATCGCATCTCCTTCCCATCCAATAGGAGAGCAAAGAACGGGAGGCCACTCGCAGGGCGGATAACAGAATCAAACGCATGGATACAGACGCTGTCTGCAATTGGTTGCTTCTTCAAGCACCGCCCCCTTAGTTTGGACGGGCTTGTTTTTGTTTGGGTACTGGGCAGAAGTTGGGCATAGGAAAATGGGGAAAGTTGGTGGAAAGTGGAGATCATACAGTACAATACATTGCTGATTATTATTATAGAGCTGTGCGGAATACAGCTTGATAATAGCCATACACCATGGTTTTCAGGAGGTTAAGGAGTGAAGTGTCACCAGCATAATGAACACTTCTACATTAACCACTTCAATACCAGCCACTTACACCCCGTACTTGCCCAGTCCAATTTTCAGCTTTCAGCGCTGTCACTTTTTAAATGACAATTACGCGTCCATGCTGCACTGTACCCAAACTAAGTTTTTAACATTTTGTTCCCACAAATAGAACTTTCTTTTGGTGGCATTTGATCACCTCTGCGATTTTTATTTTTTGCTAAACGAATAAAAGAAGACCGAAAATTTTGAAGAAAAAAACATTTTCTTTGTTTCTATTATAACATTTTGTAGATAAGTACGTTTTCTCCTTCACTGATGGGCACTGATAAGCTGAACTGATGGGCACTGATAAGGCAGCACCGATGAGGTGGCACCAATGAGATGGCACTGACGATGGGCACTGATAAGGCAGCACCAATGAGGTGGCATCAATGAGAAGGCACTGATGGGCACTGATACGCGGTACTGATATGTGGCACTGATGGGCACTCATAGATGGCACTGGTGGCCACTAATAGGCAATACTGATGGGTACTTAAGGGTGGCACTGATAGACAGCACTGATGGACACTGATAGGAAGCACTGATGGGCACTGAAAGGCGGCACTGATGGGCACTGAAAGATTTCAATGATAGGCATTACTGGTGGCACTGGCACTGGATGGCATGTTTTATTGGCACTGATTGGCAGCTGCCCGGGCACTGATTGGCATTTCCCTGGTGGTCTAGGGTGGCATACCTGGTGGTCCAGTGTGGTGGCCGTCCCTGGTGGTCCTGGCGGCATCCTGGTGGTCCTGGGCAGGCATCCATGGGGGGGGGCTGCGCTGATAAACAATCAGCACAGACCCCCCTGTCAGGAGAGTAGCCGATCGGGTCTCCTCTACCTGCATCTGTCAGACACGAGTGAGGAAAATCCGATCAACGGCTCTTCCTGTTTACATCGTGATCAGCTGTGATTGGACATGGCTGATCACATGGTAAAGAGTCTCTGTCAGAGGCTCTTTACCTAGATTGGATTTTTGGTGTGTCAGACTGACACACCGCAACAACGATCGCCGCGAAGCACGTCACCGGTGGCGTGCAGCGTCTTGATCTCCTGAGAATGTCATGTGAAGTCTGGTTAGGATATCACCACCACTTTGCCACCATCATTTTGTTATATGGCAGGTGGCAAGTGGTTAATATACAATAGTTATTAGCAGATCAAAAATACTCATGAGTAAGGCCCCTTTCACACTGGGACGGTGCGGGTGTCGGCGGTAAAGCGCCGCTATTTGTAGCGGCGCTTTACTGTCGTTTTAGCGCCGGTCTGTGGCCGCTAGCAGGGCGCTTTTAACCCCCGCTAGGGGGCGAAAAAGGGTTAAAACCACCTTCAAAGCGCGGCTGCCCCATTGATTTCAATGGGTAGGAGCAGTTTAGGAGCAATGTATTCACCGCTCCAAAGATGCGGCTAGCAAGACTTTTTTCACCGTCCTGCTAGCACACCGCTCCAGTTTGAAAGCCCTCAGGCTTTCACACTGGAGTGAAAGGGGCCGTTTTTTTCAGGCGGTACACATACACAAACAAGCCCACTAATACAAAGATCAATGAGTGCCACTGCTGTTACTAGATTTATTCTAGAGCCCAAGCCTTTTTTTTCCCCTTGAGCAGGACTATGGCTCTCCAGTTGTTCAATCAGGAACTACAATTCCCATCATGCCTAGTCATGTCTGTGAATGTCAGAGTTTTACAATGCCTCATGGGATGTGTAGTTCCGCAATAGAGAGAGCTGTAGTTTGAAGATTCCTGCCCTAGAGTAAGGGTGGGTTATAACCCCTGTCAGTTGTTTTTTGTTTTTTTCCTATCAGTGTCCCTAAGTGCTGGTTCACACAGGGGTGGCTTCAAAGTCATCCGATTCTGAAGCCGTCCCGCACAGCATGACTTCAGCACGGCTTGCAAAACAACTTCTATATAGAAGTCAATGCAAATCGCTCTGAAGTTGCCCCAAAGTAGTACAGGAACCTTTTTCTAAGTTGGAGTGACTTGAGTCGCTCCCATTAGAACAGCTCCATTGCAATGCATGGAGCACAGCTTGTCAGCGTCTAAGTCGCCTAACAGGTCTTCCCTGTGTGAACCGAAACCTAGGGGAGATTCCCTTGCACAAAGCAAGGTCCATAAAGACATGGATGAGTGAGTTTGGGGTGGAGGAACTTGACTGGCCTGCACAGAGTCCTGACTTCAACCCGATAGAACACCTTTGGGATGAATTAGAGTGAAGACCTTCTCAGCCAACATCTGTGCCTAATCTTACAAACGCATTTCTGGAAGAATGGTCAAACATTCCCATAGACACATTTCTTAACCTTGTGGACAGCCTTCCCAGAAGAGTTGAAGCTGTTATAGCTGCAAAGGGTGGGCCAACTCAATATTGAACCCTACGGACTAAGACTGGGATGTCATTAAAGTTCATGTGCGTGTAAAGGCAAGTGTCCCAATACGTGTGTGTGTGTGTGTGTGTGTGTGTGTGTGTGTGTATATATATATATATATATATATATATATATATATATACACACTGTAATGGACGCCGTGGCTGGGTCCTGGAAGGACGCTATATTTCCCCTCTGTTTGGGTTGTGCTCTCTTTAAGGGAATAAAATTGATTAACCCACCTGTTAAGGCAGTGTCTTTAAAAAGCAAGACAGGAAGTTGTAGATGGGTGTGGTGGTGGAGTGTGAGCAGCTTGCTGCTGGCTGAAGAGTGGTTTGCCCTGTGGGAGACTGTAGTCCGTGTAAGGGACTGGGAAAGGCTGACAACCTTGAGAGTCAGGAAGACTAAGGAAGCCGGTGAGTCCAGGGGGCTGGAAAGAGTTGACAAATCTGTTGGGAGCAAGCAGAGGAACTGTTGACAATTGAGAGCCAGGTGGCTTGGTATATTCATTTGTGTGCTGAATGAATTTAAACCCCTGCGTGGGATTACTGGATGAACTAATATTTTGTTTTCTTATAATAAACGTGGGCTACCAGGCCCTTAACCATAAAACGCCTGCCTGATGTAGACTAAAACGTGCATCTACCAATTGTGCTTAATCACCCCAACATTACAAGTGGTGGAGAATGCGGGCATGTAGACGGTGGAATCCGGGTCCTTGCTCCACAGTGAGTCGCATCAGGAACTGCTGCTAGCTGTGTGTGGCAGCCAGGCGAACAGCATTGCGTATACGTTTATTTGATGGACTGTGTTGAATGCGGGTTGTGTACCTGTGAAGGAAGAATCAAACATCAGATTTTTTTTTTCTCCTTCTTTGCTGAGAACTGTTACAAGCTGCTGTGTGCATGTGATTGCAAGAATGAGGCAGTCAAAAAGCAAGAAGTTCATGTTTTATCAAGTTAAAGAGGATGTGAGCTCAGCATGGCCTGAGAAGATGTCTCCACCTTGTAGGGCCAGCCAAAAGGGACCAGTGAAATGTGAGACAGCGAATGAATGGTTCCAGCGGAATCGCAAAGAGTGGGGTGCACTGCAAGGGGCTGACATCTTGGCCTCTGACTATGTGCAACCCATGCTGCCTACAGAGGAGGTGGGAGACTTCCTTGTACGATTTGAAAAAGTTGCTGTAAAGAGAAAATGGCCTAGGGACCGGTGGCCAAAACTGCTGAAAACCTTATTGCGGATAGAGTTCCGGTCGGTTTACCATTTGATGGATGGGGACCAGGATGACTATCGCAAGTTTAAAGAGGAAATCCTTCTTAGAGGAGAGGTGTATCGTATCATGGGCCGCCAGCAATGCTCCAGGACGGGAGAAGTGTCGCCGGAAGACCTAGGATTTGGAAATCCAGAGAAACGTAAAGTTTTCTGTCATGGCCGCTTAGGAAAAGGGGTCAGTCCCGAAAGGAGAGTACATCAGCCTGAATCCTGCATGCGTTATAGCCAACCAGCTTTGGAGCGCAAGTCTGCAGTTACCCCTAGCAACAAGGATCTTGTGTTACCTACAGGGGGCGTCAGTGGGTCCAGAAAGGCTGCAGTTTTGCTCCATGGCCACATGGGGGAGTCAGCCTATGGAGACACCACACCAGTGAGACAACGCACTCAAGTGAAGGCTATGACATCAGCTGCAGGAACTGGTAAGACTGTTTCAGTTTGTGATGCTGAACCCAGTGAAGTGGGAGTATGTCCAGTGGGGAGATCCGCAGTACAAATGGACATAGACTTTCTGCATTGTGCTACCCAGAGCAGTGGGGAGGCGCAGCGTAAAGCCCAACTAGACGCAGGGCTAAAGACTGAAAAGGACATGGGGACTCTGCATATGCCTGCTATGATCCAGCAGATGGCTGGGAAAATTGAGCTAGGGGTGACCAAAACAGTGCTGGTACCATGTTCCCTAGTGACAGCTGCTGCAGGGTTGCCCAGGGTAACTTCCAAGGAGCTTGCAGTGTTGGAGCAGAGAGTTTCCCAGGTCAGCTATGGAGCTGCCCAAATAGGCAAAAGTACCCCTTTACAGAGAGCGGGTGCTGTGAAGAGTCGCTCAGAGGTTATGGTGGCTCATAAACAAACCACAAAAACAGCAGTTGTGTCTACATGTAATGAGAATGCTAATGATCGTACTAACAAAAGTGATACTATTGCTAAACGTGATGTGTGTAATGACATTGAAACATGTATTTCTTGTAATGTCATATCTGAGAGTGAGGTTGGTAATGTGTTCACTACCAGTGATGAGAGTAGGAGATCTCCCATGACAGGCAGAGGCACAGGATTGTCCATGGAAGTCTCATGGGGTCTCCATGTGTTGGAGTCAGAGGCTGCCCAGGATGGCTCTGGTGCTATGCTGGTGGAACAAGGGGGGACTAATTCACACAGTGAGAGCGTGTGGGCGCAGCCCCACAACCCTACAGGTAGCCCAGTGGGCAAGGGGTTAATTCAGCCTGCAAAAGTTGAGTGTACAAAGCTGAATGTGTCTGTAATGCCACCAGAAAAAGGTGTTCAAAATGGTGTGCTGCACCAAGCTTTAGGTGATGAAGCATCACCCCAATGCAACGTTGATAAAAGTATGGTGTTACAAAATGATGTATATAGAAATGACGAATGTACAGTTGAAGCTAATGAATCCCAGGTTTCTGTGCGGCTTTCTACAGCAGGTGATGCAACGCTGTGGAACGCCCATGGCGGAACCACAATGGACTGGGACAGCTGGGCCAAACAATTGCTAGCCATGCTGGGTAAGGCTAGCTTAAGTAACAAGGGTGTGGAAACAACTGCTATGCCAGACAGGGGGATCGCAGAGCCGCCGGTGGTTGAGGGCGTCCTGGTCCCTGCAAAGGCTGCTGCCCTCCACTCTGAAGAAACAGTTCAGGGCACTGGCATCGCAGATGTGTTGTCCACAGCTAAATGATATTGAGTATCAAAGTGATAGTGTGACTTGTAATGACCTGCAGAGGCTCACCAACACTGGTGCAGAAAGGATAAGTGTGAGACATGTGTCTGACAGCTCTCCAGGGGAGAAACAGTCTGTGATGATGAGTACCTCCAAGGAGGATGAGGTCTCTTCAAATGTCTCACCCTTTCAACCTGCAGTCGCTGAGCCCCTCCATGTCTTGGACAGGGTAAAAGACCCTAGAAAGTTCTGTTGTTTAGACATGGGATGTTTAGAGATGACAGAAACCCTACTGGAAATGCTAGAGTTGGTAAAAATGAACTTGCTGTATACTTGGGTATCTCCACCACAGTTGGACCAGGTGGTGCTGCATAGCACCAATGGGTGGAGCCAGGTGGTACAGGCAGTGCTGGGAAACCTTGACCAACAGTGGAATTGGTGGGACCAATGGTTAGCCATTTGGCACAGGATCTCCAGATTCTCGGTGAGCGTACTTATAGTTAGTGGTTGGTATGGAAGGCACGCGAGAGAACTGCTTGAGATATCAGAGGTCTCTCCGTCTGATGCGGTGACTAGAAACATCTCTGCTGGTGTGGTCCGAGGTGCGGCAGAGCAGTTGTCAGTAGAGGGCGCAGATACTGCCTTACCCGCTAGGCCTCATGAGAAGGAAGGGCCCAGAATGGACTCAGCAGTAGCAGAGATGCTTTCTGTCACTGGCCCAGAGGTACAAGTTAAGGTGCCCGGAGACACTATGGAAGAAAGTGTTAATATTGGTTGCCATAACAATGTAATGTGTTCACATGGAAAAAATGGTTTATGCTTGGGTCAGGGTAGGTTGTTAGAACAAGTACCCATGGAGTGTTGGACAACGGGTGAGGTGGAGCTGTGCTATGGTCCCGTCGGATGTAGTCCCTCCTCGGGTCTTCTTCTAACAAACACTGAATTGGAAAGCTGTGATCTGTTAAGAGTTCGTTCTGTAAACAATGATTTGGTTGCAATGGGTAACAAGAGAAACTGTTTTGAACCTGAAATACAGATGGTGAAGGGTAAAATGGGTATTTGTAAGTTGAAAGGAGGGCTCAAGGAAGGCAGAGTTCCCCCAAGAAAAGTGAATAAGCCCAGGGACCCCAAAAGAAGAGGAAGGCTGAGTATAGGACAATATAGGAACCTGTTAAGATCCTGGGGGGGAATGTTCCTGGAAGCGCACCCGGAAAAAAGGGTTGGGCCTACGTGGCTGACAGCCAGCACAGAGGTGTCCCAACCATCATGATGGGTGCTGGTGTTCCTCCCTCCGGATCGAAACACAGGGGGGGGATATGTAATGGACGCCGTGGCTGGGTCCTGGAAGGACGCTATATTTCCCCTCTGTTTGGGTTGTGCTCTCTTTAAGGGAATAAAATTGATTAACCCACCTGTTAAGGCAGTGTCTTTAAAAAGCAAGACAGGAAGTTGTAGATGGGTGTGGTGGTGGAGTGTGAGCAGCTTGCTGCTGGCTGAAGAGTGGTTTGCCCTGTGGGAGACTGTAGTCCGTGTAAGGGACTGGGAAAGGCTGACAACCTTGAGAGTCAGGAAGACTAAGGAAGCCGGTGAGTCCAGGGGGCTGGAAAGAGTTGACAAATCTGTTGGGAGCAAGCAGAGGAACTGTTGACAATTGAGAGCCAGGTGGCTTGGTATATTCATTTGTGTGCTGAATGAATTTAAACCCCTGCGTGGGATTACTGGATGAACTAATATTTTGTTTTCTTATAATAAACGTGGGCTACCAGGCCCTTAACCATAAAACGCCTGCCTGATGTAGACTAAAACGTGCATCTACCAATTGTGCTTAATCACCCCAACATTACAACACATATATTTATATAAATATATATATTTTTTGTGTTAATCCTGGGGTAGACAAGTCTTTGCCAAGATTTTTGTTGCATACACAACACAGATATGCAAGGGAAAAAAAAATATTTTTGTTTAATTCACTTGTTAATTTTTGTTGCATCACCCTTAAAGGAAATTAAAAAAAAGACACAAAATATTACAAGACACCTTTATTTAATTTATAAACAAGTTCATACTTTGCTTTAGTAATATAATGTTGTGTCAATATAGAGAGGACAAATCAAAGAATCATATTTGCACTTTTTTATCAACAGTAACAAACCACCATGTGAATGGTAATACAAATACAACTATTTCAATTGGTATTCAATTCTTAAAGGGCGAAGGGAAGGAGGGCATTAGGTAGGGATGATTGGGGTTAAAGAGGGATTCCACCTACAAAAAAAATATTAAAAGCCAGCAGCTATAAATACTACAGCTGCTGACTTTTAATAAATGGACACTCACCTGTCCCGGGTTCCAGCGACGCTCAAGGTGAGGGAATCAGGAAGTGAAGCGAATCGGCTGCGCATGCGCGAGTCACGCAGCGTAATAGGAATTGTCCGCGCTGTCTCTGGGACCCGTGTGTGTCCCAGCAGACAGCGCGGCAGGACAGGAAGAGGCATAGACTCCCACGGGAGTCTATGCCCGGAAGTGGGTGTAAATACCTGTCTTTGACAGGTATCTCCACCCCCTCCCCCTGAAAGGTGCCAATTGTGACACCGGAGGGGGGGAGGGTTCTGATCAGCGGAAGTTCCACTTTAGGGTGGAACCCCGCTTTAAGAAGCAGGGACCGGTCCGTCCATTAAGGGCGCACGGGCACCACCCCCTCTCTCCAGCCACCCTCTCTATGTAGAATGTATAGATTCATGCATTGCATGAGTCTATTCATGGTCACCGCCGCCACCACCAACCCCTATTCAGGCGTCCGGCCCCTTTTAGGACACCGGTCGCCTGAATTACATCAGCAGGGTTTTTTTTTTTAAGAGCCTGATTAAAAAAGGAGCTTTTCTAATATATTTCGGTGGACTCCGAGTGCAATGCTCTGCGCTCAGAGTCCACCCAAATATATTAGAAAAGCAAATTAATATTTGCTTTTCTAACACTGAACCGCCTCTCCGCCAATCGGGTAGCACAGGTCTGATACCCACCACCTGATTGGCTAAAAGGACAGGTGCTGCCATTGGACGCCTAGCAGGAAGATGAGACACACGTAGGACACACCTTGCTCCTGCCTGACCCGCCACCAAGATGGGGCTGGTCAGACAGCGGATGGGCAGGGGTCACAGTAGCAGCATTTGATGGGGCACAATGGCGGCATATGATGGGTACAGTGGCGGCATTTGATGGGTACAGTGGCGGCATTTGATGGGCACAGTGGCTGCATTTGATGGGCACAGTGGCTGCATTTGATGGCACAGTGGCTACATTTGATGGCACAGTGGCTACATTTGATGGCACAGTGGCTGCAATTGATGGCACAATGGCTGCAATTGATGGGCACAGTGAGGCTGCAATTGATGGGGTTTTATTTCAGTATTTATCAGAATTTTTCAGTTTGTTTGCTCTCCCCAAACATTTGGAGCAAATCACATCCGATCTCTGTGCGATGCGAGTTCAGCCATACAGATAGTATGGCTGAATTCGCATCGCACACGGCCCAAACTTGCACAGGACCCTTTTTTTGGTCCGCAGCAGAATCAGATCGCATGGGTGTTCACACCATGCGATCCGATTCCTGTCCGAGTTTGCAGATCGCACTACGATATGCAAACTGATCTAGGGGTGTCATTAACGCTTCACTGACACTCCCAGCAGTTCGCATAGGGCAGTGTGAACTGCCGCTGGGAGGTATGCGATGCGGGAACCCGCAGCGGATTAAAATTTAAATTTGAATAGGATTTAAATAGGAACACTTTTAATTAACAAATAAAAACCTTTTTTTAGTTGTGGGATTGCTTTAACTGATGTAAAATAACTAATCTAAATAAGCTGTAATAATAATACTGGTTAAACCTATTTACTAATGAAGTTATCAAACACTGTTTATTTGCAGAGGAGCCCGGTCTGCCTCCAGTGATCCATGCTGTTATATATATATATATTAGTTGCTTTACTATTGAACAGTGAGGGGCTTAAATAATAAAAGTACATCAAGGATGTAGAAAGTAGGATTTCTTTTTTTTTTTGTGTGTGGCACACAAACAAACTTAAAACATACAGGTGTGAACAGGGCTGAATGGCAGGTATTGATAGATAACACAGGAGTCAGAGATAGGGGTAGACAGGCAGTAGGATGATGCTTAGCATTGCTTAGCCCTTTCAGACTTGCTGTGCCTTGCAGTGCCCCCTGAATAGTGATGCATGTTCAGATTGTTTTTCAGAGGGCATTACATTGCCTCCTCACTGCCTGATTTAACCCTATAATGCTGCACTACTGTGCCTCAATTATATTCAGAGTATGCAATTGTAGCACAGCCCCGATAACCTCAATGGGCAAGTTTGACAGGCGGTACCACCTGTCAAACTCTGCACTCCGAGTTAAAAATGCAGCAGGCCCAAAAAAAAACAAAGCATTGTGGGTGCTGCATCTGTATAACCCTGTCTGACTGTATTGGGACAGTTCAGGTGGGCAGCTGGGGGACAGTAAAACCGTGGCTCAGCTACCCATCTTACTGCCCATCTGAAAGAGCACTAACAGAGGATGACCTGAGTTTGGTTTGGTCTCTCTGCATCCTCTTCACCTATTTCATCGTCATGGTAAAATCCGTCTCCCAAACTTGGAGCACCCCTTGAGATCCTTTTCCCCTGTGATAATTAAACAAAGCACTTCAGCTGGACATGTTCCGTAACTATTAAAAAATATCAAATACCTTTTTGGAAGTCATTCGTTATAAGTTTGAGATGGAATAATAATACGGTGGCTTCGACCTTCCATTTGTCTGAGGAAATCATTCTGTCATCTTTTTGTGATTACTCTCAGCTAGAAAAAGAAAAAGAATTGGACTGTCTGCACAGACCCCCCAGGAGTGCTATAATTCCTCATCGCTCCTGGCTCTCGCTTGTGGTGATAAGAAAAGATTTCAAGCATCTAAAGAATCTATTTTCCCTATGGATTAGAGAAGCAGTTCTTCAGGATTTCATATGAATGCTCAAACTACCTCTTTAAAGCAATATTAAAGCACTTTCAGCATTAGATTTAATCACTTACTGAGTATGCAGGGTCTTTATCTTTTTATCCTTGCCTATGTTCCAGTGTAAGCAGGTGTCATTAGCACTGCTCCATATTTATTGTTTCAGGGTGGCTCCTTTCTCTTGCAGAATCCTATGGAAGTCACCCTTGCATGCAGGGACTACAGAAGTGTCTCCCTACACTGCCTGCATCAATAGAAAAACACAGCTCTGTAGCATGGGATGACAAGGCACTCTAATGCTCCCCCGCCCCAAGCTAACAGACTGAGGTCCCTTTTACGTGGGTTGTCCAATCAGGTCTGCCTGTCAGTTTTTCAGGTGGTCCAGATCGGACACTCCATTCACCTCTATGGAGCGGCGGAAGTCATTGCTGACATTCGCTGATATGCAATCCGATCCTGTTTGTGAAATCCAGATGGATGGAGACTCTATTTTCCCATGCCTCCCAACATTTTGAGATGGTAATGAGGGACACCTACTAACAAACGTATTTAGGCATAGGACACCCCCTTGCCACATCCGCATAAACTAAAAAAAAAAGGTTAATTAAATCCACAAGGGCTTTTTTTTTCACCACTATTATTCCTTTATACTGGCTTTTTAAATTTACAGATGCAGCAATTTAGAATTTGGATGAAAGGTTTAGCACTGGGAAACACTTTTTTAAGATAAAAAGTGCATTTTATATACAACTCTATAGATCATCTATAGAACCGCCATCTTGGATACACCGGAAGTGGGCATGATTGCAACATATGGGGGAATGGCATCACTTTATTGTGTAAGTACCTATATAAGGCAGTATGTCAGTAGTTGGAGCCCACCCCAGATGATGACCTGTAGGTCAAAACGCGTCGGTAGGACTCCGCTACTGCCTATTTTCCTCTGATATGCTTTATTGATCATTCTGGAAATGTGAGTTTGAACTATTTTTTTATTAAAAGGCTTTTTTAAAAACGTTATTATGCCATGTTGGCTTTGTTTCTTCATCTTCCATGCCTGAGCTGTTGTCGGAGTTGTTCATGTATATGAAAAACAGTGATCACACCTAGTCGTCTGTGTGAACCGTATGTGGCACGATTGGAACATCCAATTTTGGGACTACTTTGGCCGAGATTACAAGCTTTGATTGACCCCTGAGGCGTACGTCTGCTAGGGTCATATTGATTCGGTAAGCCTGCACCCTATAAGGTGGTGGGATCGTCACAGGGTGAAATACCTTTCTTGGTCACAACACTACAGGATCTCGGTTGATATCGTAATACGTTGAGACTGACATTCTGCACGTCTTTATATGGACTTTATATTTTGCATGTCTTATTATGGACTTTACTACTGTTATTAATCATATGTTTATGTGTTTATATTGATTGGTTTTTGCTTTGTTTCCCTCTTCACTGGGATAAGTATTCATACAGTTCCCAATTGATTTCATGCACATATTTACAGGTTATCACTTTCTTCTTATTAATTGTTTCAATACATATATCAGTATTGCCCCCATCTCTTTTGGGGTCACTTCACACATATTTTTTCTCACAGGTGTATACACACGTTTGTATTACTTTAAGAGTCACATATATATAAGTTGGGCGCTTACACTTTATTTTTGACAACTCTATAGATCAGACAAAAATGAGGAGGGAGAATCAGGAAAAAAAAAATCAGGAGGGAGAGTCCCTACAGCCGAAGCACTTGTGCACATCGCTGGATTGAGATGAGCTCAGGTAAGTATTACGGGGTTGCTGCACACAGAAGGTTTTTCTTAGCATAATGCATACTACTGCATACTACTTTAAAGTGGTTATAAAGGCAGAAGATTTTTTATCTTCATGCATTCTATGCATGAAGGTAAAATATCTTCAGCCCCGTCTAATACCCAAGCCCGATTCTGCACGAGAGCAGATGCTCTCCCGGGTCTCTGCCTCCTCATTGGCTGAGAGACAGCAGTGGGAGCCATTGGCTCCCACTGCCATCAATCACGGCCAGGGAGGAGGGAGTAGGGGCAGGACCGGGCACCGTTTTGTGTATCTTATGGACAGACAGAGCAGGGCGGGAGTGAGCACGCATGAGTTTCCTCATAGCAAGCGGCTTACTATGGGGGCACTCGGCGAAGAGGAGGAGCCAGGGAACCGAGAAGAGGAGGTTTGGGGCTGCTCAGTGCAAAACCAGTGCACAGAACAGGTAAGTGTAACATGTTTGTTATTTTAATGTTTGTTATTTTAACCACTTAAGCCCCGGACCAATTTGCAGCCAGGACCAGGCCCCTTTTTGCGATTCGGCACTGCGTCGCTTTAACTGACAATTGCGCGGTCGAGCAACATGGTTCCCAAACAAAATTGGCATCCTTTTTTTCCCACAAATAGAGCTTTCTTTTGGTGGTATTTGATCACGCCTGCGGTTTTTATCTTTTGCGCTATAAACAAAAATAGAGCGACAATTTTGAAAAAAAATGCAATATTTTTTACTTTTTGCTATAATAAATATCCCCCAAAAAGATAAAAAACATTTTTTTCCCTCAGTTTAGGCCGATACGTATTCTTCTACATATTTTTGGTAAAAAAAAAATCGCAATTAGCGATTATTGATTGGTTTGCGCAAAAGTTATAGCGTTTACAAAATAGTGGATAGTTTT
The DNA here is from genome assembly GCF_037356315.1 of Lithobates pipiens. NCBI lineage: Eukaryota > Metazoa > Chordata > Amphibia > Anura > Ranidae > Lithobates > Lithobates pipiens. The sequence continues at coordinate 41,770,535 of NW_027507718.1, read as the reverse complement.
ATAGCATTTTTATTAATATATTTTTTTTACTAGTAATGGCGGCAATCAGCGATTTTTACTGTGACTGCTACATTATACCGGACACATCGGACCTTCTTGACACATTTTTGGGACCATTGTCATTTATACAGCAATCAGTGCTATTTAAATCCTGTGTAAATGACACTGGCACGAGGAGAGGTTTGTTTACACAGACCTCTCCTCGTTCTTCAGCTCTGTGACCCGATTGCAGGACACCAGCGGCGATCGGGTCCGCTGGTCCTGCAGCCACGGTCAAGGAGCTCAGGACCAGCTGGGCACTTAAAGAACCACGTACAGGTACCTGATTGTGCCCAGCCGTGCCATTTTGCCGACGTATATGTGCAGGAGGCGGTCCTTAAGCGGTTAAAAAAAAGTACCTTTATATAACTCTAATCGACCTGCTGTCGACCTCTTGTGCAGAGACAGTGATTCATAAATCATAAATCAAATTTGCAAGGCTGCAGTTTTGTTAGGTCCACACCCATCCATAAAGCACTAATGGATAGACGTCCTCTCCTAAAAACACATAACCTTAGGTTATGTCTGAGTTCTTTTCCATTTTTCCTGACATTATCCTGTATTGTGAATGGAGAAATCAGAAGTTATATTACTGATAACTGCCTTTCAATGAATCATCTTCTGGGACAGACCTTATTTCCTACTTTGTTTTCCCTTTCACCTCCACTTATTGGTGTAATGGTGTCTCACATACACTAATGCCGTGTACACAGGACAGGCCCCTTTTGGCGGACTGAATTCCGTCTGACTTTTCAACGGACTTTCGACAGACTGACTTGTCTACGCACAATAACACCAAAGTCCGATGGATTAGACTGTGATGACGTACGACCAGAGTAGAATAAGGAAGTTCATAGCCAGTAGCCAATAGCTGCCCTAGCGTCGGTTTTCATCCGTCGGACTAGAATACAGACTAACTGATTTTTCGACCGGACTTGAGTGCGTCGGAAAGATTTGAAACATGTTCTAAATCTAAAGTCCGTCTGAAGGTCCGATGAAGCCAACACACTGTCAAATTGTTCAATTACAGTGATTGTAAAGTCTCGTTTTTTTCCCCTATAAATATAACAAACATGTTATACTTACCTTCCCTGTTGCAGTGGAATTGCACAGAGCAGTCAGAATCCTCTTCTTCTCGGGTCCCTCTTCTGTGATTCTGGGCCTTCTCTCCTGTTCAGTGCCCGCAAGCAACTTTCTATGGGGGCACCTGAGCCACAGCTCCCTGTATCCATTCAGACATGGAGCCACTGTCCGGTCCGCCCCCTCTCTCCCCGATTGGCTAGCTGTCTTTGATTGACAGCAGCAGGAGCCAATGGCACTGCTGCTGTGTCTCAGCCAATCATGAAGGAGAATCTCGGACGGCTGAGACACTTGTGGATATCGCTGGACAGAGAGGGACCTCGGGTAAGTGTTGGGGGGCTGAGGGGGCTGCTACACACTGACGAATTTTTATCTAAATGCATAGAATGCATTCGGATAAAAAACCTTCTGCCTTTACAACCACTTTAACTGCTAGCTGACCAGCCGCCGAGTTATACATGCGGTAGGTTCGCCCGACTGCACAAATTGCCGTAGCTATACGTTGCTCCTTTAAGACGTTATTACAGGCGTGCACGCGCCACCAGGTGTCCCAGGAGCCGATGCGCATCACGCCCGCTGGGCACCTGCGATCGCTGGTGACAGAACGAGAATGGCGATGTGTGTGTGTAAATACACAAATCCCAGCTCTCTCAGGGGAGAGGAGACCGATCGTGTGTTGCTAGTGCTACTAAGTATGAACAACGGTCGGTCTCCTCCCCCAGTCAGTCCTACCCCCCTTACAGTTAGAACACACCTAGGGAACACAGTTAATCCCTTGATTGCCCCCTAGTGTTAACCCCTTCGCTGCCAGTGACATTTATACATTAATTTTTAGCTCTGATCGCTGTATAAATGTCAATTGTCCCAAAATAGTGTCAAAAGTGTCCGATCTGTCTGCCGCAATGTCGCAGTCCTAATAAAAATCGCAGATCGCCGCCATTACTTGTAAAAAATAAAATTATAATTAAAATGACCTAAATCTATCCCCTATTTTGTAGACGCTATAACTTTTGCGCAGACCAATCAATATATGCTTATTGCAATTTTTTTTACCAAAAATATGTAGAAGAATACATATCGGCCTAAACTGATGAAGAAATTCATTTTTTGTTTTTTTTGGGGGACATTTATTATAGCAAAAAGTACAAAATATTGTGTTTTCAAATTAGTCTCTCCTTTTTTGTTTATAGCACAAAAAACGCAGATGTGATCAAATACCACCAAAAGAAAGCTCTATTTGTGGGGAAAAAAAGGACATAAATTTTGTTTGCATACAACGTTGCACGACTGTGCAATTGTCAGTTAAAGCGACGCAGTGCCATATCGCAAAAAATGGCCTGGTCAGGAAGGGGGTACATTCTTCCGGGGCTGAAGTGGTTAAGCTTTGACAATGAGGCTGCTTTAACCCTTACTGCATATACTGCATTATGACAGACTTTCCTGCAGCTCCCCAGCTGTCTGAATGGGCAGGCGATGATGTCACTCCATTACCCTGGCACAGAGCTCTCAAGTTAGGCATGGGCAGTGGCGGCCTGTGCACACGGGCACAGCCCCCTCCATCCAGGAGCCCAGCCCCTTTCAGGACACCGGATGCATGGATTTCTATGGCGGGGGTGGGAGGGGGTGGTATTTTTTTAAGCGCGTGATTAGAGCCAGAGGCGCAGAGAGTGCACCCTGATCCCTCCCAATTGTGTGACAATAAATTTTCACTATTTTCACACTAACCTTCCTCCCTGCCAATCAGAAGGCAGGACGTCAGACCTGCTTCCAGATTAGACAAAGCGCCAGGCCACCCTATTGGATGCCTGGCACTTGGGAAGAGTGGCGAGGAGACTCACACTAGAGCCGCCGCTCTGAGAGGATCTCCAGCTGACGATGCTGTGATAAGTCCCCTCGGGTCGGGTGTAGGAGCTGTGATCCTTGGGGGGGAAAGCTGGAGCCGCGATCCGCACGCAGGGGTGCCGGAGCAGTGCACCGATAGGGTGGCCTGGTGTTTTGGCCAATCAGGAAGCAGGTCTGACGTCCTGCCTCCTGATTGGTGGGGAGGAAGGTTAGTGTGAAAATTAATTCGCTATCGTCACACAATTGGGTGGGATCAGGGCGCACTCTCTGCGCCCCCAGCATGCCCTATTTTGAAGCCTATTAGAGCCTCTGACTCTAATCGTGTGCTTCGAAAAATACCACCCCCACCATAGGAATCCATGCGTCCGGCATCCTGAAAGGGGCCAGGCGCATGGATGGGGGCAGCGCCCGTGCACTATGAGCGCACGGGCGCTGCCCCCCAGCCACTGGTCCCTAGTCTTTGGTTCATGCCATGAGCGAGCAAGATGCCTACATTTCTACATACAGAGGTACCATGGAGAACAAACGGAGCCACCCTCTAAAAAGAAGTTAGATCACAGCAGCAAAAATAAATTTGGAGATTTGACAGAGACTAAGAGTAATAGAAAGGACTTTACTCATACAGTACATGTACCTGTGGTTTGTGTTTTTTTTCATTAGAGTTGCACCAATAACGTTATTGGTACCAATTCTAAGCATTAACACTCATGTAAATACTCCGATACTGATACCTGATACGATAAACTGATACCTTTGCGGTATGATTTGAGCCCATAAAAAAAATCATACTGCAAAGAATTGCATGTGATTTGAACAGGAATGCGGTTCGAATCCTGACCAAATTGTATACAGTTTTCCCCCACCGATCCTGTGTGAACCCAAGCTTGCCACTGTGACTTCAGCGTAGGTTCACACAGGAGCTGTGCAGGACACCGCATGTGATTCAGACAGGAATCATACCGAATTCCTGTTAAAATTGCATGTGATTCTTTGCAGTGTGAGTTGAGCCCATTCATTTTGTATGGGCTCAAATCAGACCGAAAAGTATCGGTACTTGGTATCAGCAAGTATTTATCTGAAAATATCATACTCGCCAGTAAAAAAGCGGTATTGGTGCAACCCTAGTTATTATGTTTTAGAAGAGAGAAACTCAAAGTATTCCCGGAAATCATTTGTGCCTGTTATACACTAATATAGGCTGCTACTGAGGGGAAGGAGGGGACAAGCGCTGCCGAAATAGAGCCGGATCTCCTGTGTACTTGGCTCGGCTCGCAGTCACGCTCAGTCACGCTCCCTGGACGGCTCCTAGCATTGACATCCCGGCATTGGACCGGCATTATGTCCATCACGGGATCCGGGCCAAGGGGCGGGACTGGGCGTGACGCCGACCCGAGTACACAGGAGATCCGACTCTATTTCGGCAGAGCTCATCCCCTCCTTTCCCTCGTGGCAGCCTATATTTCGGCAAGGCTGCAGATGGACACTGATCAGACTGCGTGAGGAGCAATGCTTCAGATGGGCACTAATCAGACTGCAGTGAGGAGCGATGCTTCAGATGGGCACTAATCAGGCTGCAGTGAGGAGCGATGTTTCAGATGGGCACTAATCGGGCAACAGTGAGGAGCAATTCTTCAGATGGGCACTAATCAGGCTGCAGTGAGGAGCAATGCTTCAGATAGGCACTAATCAGGCTGCAGTGAGGAGCAATGCTTCAGATGGGCACTAATCAGGCTGCAGTGAGGAGCAATGCTGCAGATGGACACTAATCAGGCTGCAGTGAGGAGCAATGCTTCAGATGGGCACTAATAAGGTTGCAGTGCGGAGCAATGCTGCAGATGGGCACTAATCAGGCTGCAGTGAGGAGCAATGCTTCAGATGGGCACTAATCAGGCTGCAGTGAGGAGCAATGCTTCAGATGGGCACTAATCAGGCTGCAGTGAGGAGCAATGCTTCAAATGGGCACTAATCAGCCTGCAGTGAGGAGCAATGCTGCAGATGGGCACTAATCAGGCTGCAGTGAGGAGCAAGGCTGCAGATGGGCACTGATTAGACTGCAGATGGGCACACATCAGGCTGCAGTGAGGAGCAACACTTCAGATGGGCACTAATCAGACTGCAGCGAGGAGCAACGCTCCAGATGGGCACTAATCAGGCTGCAGGGAGGAGCAATGCTTCAGATGGGCACTAATCAGGCTGCAGTGAGGAGCAACACTGCATATGGGCACTAATCAGGCTGCAGTGAGGAGCAACACTGCATATGGGCACTAATCAGGCTGCAGTGAGGAGCAACGCTTCAGATGGGCACTAATCAGGCTGCAGTGAGGAGCAAGGCTGCAGATGGGCACTGATTAGACTGCAGATGGGCACAGATCAGGCTGCAGCGAGGAGCAAGGCTGCAGATGGACACAGATTAGATTACAGATGGGCACAGATCAGGCTGCAGTGAGGAGCAAGGCTGCAGATGGGCACACAGGCTGCAGATGGGCACAGTTCACCCTGTAGGTGGGCACAGATCAGGCTGCATTGATGCTTACTGACCATTATTTTGCTTCAAAATGGTTTAATTAAAAAAAATAAAAACATTTCCTGAAACTTCCCTCCTAAATTGGGGTGCGTGTTATATGCCAGCGCATGTTATACGCCAATAAATACGTATTTCCTATCTTGGTAAAAGACAGTAAAACCATCTTAAAACAGAATGTATTTCAATGTGTTTTTTCTTCACGTGTCCCAAATACAAAAGATGTATTCCTCAATTCAGGACAGATGCACAGCCAGAAGGGATGATTTAGCCCCCATTCGCATTGGAGTGACTTGTCATGCAATTTGACTGGTCAAATCGCATAACAAGCCACAGCCTCTTGCCGCCAATTGCTCTGTTCAAATTGATGCAATGCCAACTTTTCGGTGCCGCACCGATTTGAAAAGTAGTTCCTGCACTACTCTTGGCAATATTGGGTGCGAAGTTGCACTGACATGCGGCTTTGAAATCGTGCAATTTCACATGAGGTCACACGATTTCAAAGCTGCAGTTGTTGTGAATGGGGGCTAAGGCTCGATTCACACCTATGTATGTTGCTTTTGAGGCTTTAGCTGTGCTTTTTGCTTTGCTTCCCTCATTTTTGGACATGCGTTTTGATGCAATTTTTGATGCGTTTTTGATTCTTTTTATTTGGCCAATTTGTTGTTGGGCAGATTAACCAGTTGCCAACCAGCCACCACAGTTATACTGCGGCAAATCGGCTCGGCTGCGCGAATCGCTGTACTGGAGAGTCGGTTCAAGCACTGGCTTTTGCGGGCACGCGCCCACTACTGGAGGCCACCAGCGACCGCGGATATTAGAGGCTTTATAGTGCAAATATAGCCTAATATATTAGAGCCATATATTCCAAACTGCATGCAGCTGTTTCAGACTATTTGGCAATCACCAGTGCAGGGTATGGAAACAATTGCTTCTACGGCATAGGGCAGATTTTTTATTTATTTTTGGTAAAAAAGCACATATATGAACCCAGCAGACTAGTTGACAGGTGCAGACGGAGCGATTGACCAAAGGAGCAGGTTTTTACTAGTTCTCTTTTATAATGAGCACTTAAAAATGTGAAACTTCACACTGCTGTAGAAAATGTGTACTATACAAATACATTTTGCATTATTTTAGATCCTCTGTACTCTTATATGTTTGAAGGTTTTTTGTTTTTTTTTACTACGCAAGGACTGCCACCTAGTGGAAATGATGGATTACACTATATACATAAAGGGTACACTTGCATCTTATCCAGATTTGTAGATTTCATATAGTCTAAAGAAAATAAAATTAACCACTTCAGCCCGAGAAGGTTTTACCCCCTTAATAACCAGAGCATTTAACTAGCAAACGCAATTGATGTCCTTTTTTTCCCACAAATAGAGCTTTCTTTTGGTGGTATTTGATCACCTCGGCAGTTTTAATTTTTTGCGCTATAAACAAATGTAGCGCCGGCTCCTGATGAGCCCATGCTGTATGGTTTTTGAAAATTAATATTCCTAAAACCACAGTTGGGTGTTAGGGCTAATTTTTCCAAATGATGGTTTCAGTACCAGTCTAACTGGATTGCACTGGATTCTCCTTTGCTGCAGGTGTCGCTGTCACCGCCAGCAAGTGGTAGAACGCAGTCTAGTTGGGTGTATTGAGTACCATTCTTGTCTCGGAATCAGCCCAGTGGGAAGGTTGTCCTGCTGTGCATTCTGGGAGGTGGTATTTAAGGTACTGCGATCACGTGCTTCTGGGTTCCGGTCCAGAAGAGATTTGCTGTCTGGGGTGCAGACAGCATCCCAAGTAGCCAACATATGTTTCATAATGGGTTTAGTTATATGAGATCTATCTTTAGATTGAAGCCATAACAAGTTAGCAACAGAGATGGGGTTGCTATCAATAGATTCAATAGCCACCCACAAAGGTATTTCCTCTATGGAATGATATTTAGTTAATGTTAATATTTGTGCAGCTTAGTAATAAGAGGAGAAGTTTGGTAATCCCAACCCCCCACACGTTTTGCTAAGATAAAGGTATGCAAGATTTAATATTACTCCAAATAAAGGACATAATTTTACGTTGTGTGAATCTTAAGAAGTATGACGGTAAAGTGACGGGAAGTACAGTACACTAAACATCTATAAGAACTTTGGTAATATTGACATTTTTATAGCATTTATCCATCCTAACCATGATAATGGAAGAGAGGACCATTGTTTCATAAATCCTGTGACTTGCTTCAGTAGGGGTAGATAGTTGGCCAGCAAAAAGGTCAGAAAATGAGGATGTGATATGTACTCCCAGATATGGTAGTTGACGGGATACCCAATAAAATGGTAGAGCAATTTGAGCCCGTTGAAGGTCTGATTGTGATAGAGAGATATTTAACGCATTTTATTTTGTGAGATTTACATATAATCCAGAAATGTCTGAAAATTTATCGAGTATATTTAGAAGATTTGGGGCAGAAATGTGGGTGACAATAAAATAAGAATAATGTCTGCAAAGAGACAAACTTTGTGTTGATATCCATCTAATTCAATACCTTTGATGTCTGGATTGGATCTAATTAATTGTGCTTAGGGTTCCATAAGTAAGGCGAAAAGCAGCAGGGATAGGGGGCAACCTTGTCTCATGCCTCTTCTAATATCCATCATTGCAGATTTGTAACCAGCATATTTAATATAAGCCCTCGGATTGTTATATAGGGAAGAGACCCAAGTAAGTAAATGGTTTCCAAAACCTCATTTTTGGAGCATGTATTGCATATAGGGCCAAGTGACTGAGTCAAATGCCTTTCTGATGTCTAAAGATAGGAGGCAAGTTGGAATAGGTCTAGATTTGGCTGCATGAATGAGTAATATTATCTCATGCCTGTCTCTTAGGTATAAAACCCGTTTGGTCCTGGTCCATAGGACGTTAATTAGTCCAGGAAGTAGAATCTGAACAGGGTTTTGGAATCATAACTATAAGAGAGGTTAGTGTTTCAGATTGAAACAAGTGGTCTGTCAGAAGTGAATTAAACGCTCTGGTCAAAAGTGGAGTTAAAATTTGCTCAAAATTTTTATAATATGATACAGAAAACCCATCTGGGCCGGTCTTTTATAAGGTTTCAATCCTTTTATAGCGATCTGAACTTCAATATTTGTAATGTGGCACTCAAGTCATTCTCGCTGTTCATTATCTAGATTAGGAAGTTTGATATTGGAAAAAAGTGTGTTTGCCTTGGTCAGATTGAACAGAGGATAAAACTTTAGCCAAATTAGAGCGAAACACCTCTAGTATTTTAGTTGGTTTACTGGTATAGGCGTTGTGACATTTTCAACCTTATGGAAGTCCGTATTTGAGTGTCAGGTTTATTAGCTTTAAGGTATTGAACATGTTGATGTTTACGTATGATTTTGTCTTCAGAATCAGTCAAAAATAGATCTAGATCTAGCCGGGCCTTATCTAGTTTTGCTTGATTTGTGGCATTCGGGGATGATTGAACAGCAGAGTGACAAGTATTAATAGTAGCTTCCAACTTTTTAAACATAAGTTTACATTCTCTTTTAAAGTGGTTGTAAACCCTTACAACACACTTTGACCTACAGGAAAGCCTAGATTAAGGCTTACCTGTAGGTCCAAGAAATATCTCCTAAAACTACACGGTTTAGGAGATATTTGCCGAAAGACAGGCGTGGGAGTGACGTCATCGCGGCTTCGCCAAATGACAGCGGCGGAGCAGCGAGACCCACCGAGAAGATGGATGCGCCGGACTACAGGGGACAGCGGTGACTTCGCTGGCTCCTGTGTCAGGTAAGTGACACATAATGGACTACTATGCGATGCATAGTAGTCCATTATGCTTTACCTTTACAGGGAATGAAAGAGAAAGTAAACTCATCAGGGTTTACTTCCTCTTTAAGATTTGTTGCTTGTTGTATCAATCTACCCCGAATGACCGCTTTGTGGGTTTCCCACAACATAATGTCGGAAATATCTCCCGTATCGTTAGAAGAAAGATAGTCATTTAGTAATTCTTCAATCTCAATTCTATGGGAAGGATGAGCTAGTGTAGAGTCATTAATACACCAAGTGCTATCATGTGACCTGGGTATTGGAGAAGCAATAGCAGTGCATATTGCACAATGATCTGACCATGTAAAGGGGAGAATGTTAAAAGGATAAAATGTCCGGAATCATGTTAGAAGGGACTAGAACAGGGGTCCTCAAACTTTTTAAACAGAGGGCCAGTTCACTGTCCCTCAAACCGATAGAGGGCCGGACTATAGTTTAAAAAAAAAAAAACTATGAACAAATTCCTATGCACACTGCACATATCTTATTTTGAAGTGAAAAAACAAAACAGGAACAAATACAATATTTAAAATGAAGAACAAGTAAAGTTAAATCAACAAACTTACCAGTATTTCAATGGGGACTATGGGCCTGCTTTTGGCTAATGAGATGGTCAATGTCGCAGCCCAATCAGTGCCCGCCTCACCATCAGTGCAAGCCCCCCTCACCATCATTGCAAGCCCCCCTCACCATCATTGCAAACCCCCCTCACTATCATTGCAAGCCCCCCCCTCACCATCATTGCAAGCCCCCCCTCGCCATCATTGCAAGCCCCCCTTGCCATCATTTCAAACCCCCCCTCACCATTATTTCAAGCCCTCCTACCATCTTTTCAACCCCCCCTCACCATCATTGCAAACCCCCCTCACTATCATTGCAAGCCCCCTTCACCATCATTGCAAGCCCCCCTCACCATCATTGCAAACCCCCCTCACCATCATTGCAAACCCCCCTCACCATCATTGCAAGCCCCCCCTCACCATCATTGCAACCCCCCCTCACCATCATTGCAACCCCCCCTCACCATCATTGCAACCCCCCCTCACCATCATTTCAACCCCCCCTCACCATCATTTCAAACCCCCCCTCACCTTTATTTCAAGCCCTCCCACCATCATTTCAACCCCCCCTCACCGTCATTGCAAGATCCCCCCTCACCATCATTGCAAGCCCCCCTCACAGCCTTACTGTGCCAAACAATGTCTCACCAGTCAGTGTGTGTGCACATCGAGCATCTCCTGCTGCTGTGTCACGGCTCACTGTGAAAAGTTCGGGCGCTTTGATAAAAGTCCTGCCCTCCTCCTAGACCAGCTTATGTGATAGACAGAACACTGCCTCTAGCGTACGAACTGGTCTAGGAGGAGGGTAGGACTTTTATCACAGCGTGCCTGAACTTAACAGTGAGCTCCGTGACACAGTAGTCTCCCGCTGTGTTACAACCGGCCCGCCCCGTGGCCTGGCCTGTCGGGAATCCGGCCCTGGGTGGGGTGGGCCAGATAAATGTCCTCGGCGGGCCGCATGTGGCCTGCAGGCTGTAGTTTGAGGACCCCTGGATTAGAGTATGGTCTATTCTTGAAAACAATAATGCCGATAGGAGTAATGTGTAAAACGCATACTAGTTGGATTAAGTTCACGCCATGTGTCTACCAAACCGTGTTTAGTAAGTAGATGTTGGAGGGTTAATTTAATGGAACTAGTACTTGGGCCTGGAGGGGACTTATCCAAGAAAGGAAAAACTGTTGCATTTGAATTTCCACATAGGACTACAGTACCAAACTTATGTGTTTCCACAATTTGGAGAAGATGGGATAAGAAAGATTCTGTTTTTTTATTTGGAGCATAATATGATACAATTGTAATAGCTATATCGGATATATAACCTGTGAGCAGTATATATCTTCCTTCAGGATCATTCAGTTGTGTTAAGAGGGTAAATAGAATAGAATGATGGAACCCAATAAGAGTCTCACGTTGTTTAACTGTGGTAGAGGCAGTATAAAATTGTGGATATGAAGCAGATAGAAACTTAGGGGAAGACTTGTCAGTGAAGTGGGTTTATGTATGCCTTCTTAGCTGAAAAAGACCACATTGCTTTAGTTCGTTTATGTGGAATATTAAACCTTTGTACATTCAAGGACAAAATGTTTATAGGAGCCATAACAAATCAAAAATGAATCAAATCATGGCATAAATAACACAATTAATGACTAGATCTGTGATCACCACCACAAGAGAAAAAAATAGGAAAAGAAAGGACAGAATAAGGAAGATCAGTTAGAAATCGAATAACCCTAAGATGATAATATCCAAATGATAAACAGTAGCAAAACATTAGGTTATGGGAGCATCTCAGAGGAGTAAATAAAAAAACTCCAAGAAGCTCCAAAGCCATCATCAGAATCCCGCATAATAGCAAGGGTCTGAAGGTGGCAAGGGGGGCAGCAAGAAGTTCTGAAAGGGTGAACTTCACCAGAGAACCACAAGAACCATATAATAATCAACTATAAACTGTAGTAAATGGTGCAATCTTTACGCAAACAAAACTATCTATGTAACTACCAGCAAGCAGATTGTCCACTTTGGTAACTATAATAAAGAAAAACACATATAAAAAAAAAAATAAAAAAAAAAATTATATAATGGATAGATAAGACTCTATACATTAAAGATAGCCTGGTATTAGGAGATAATCTTAGAGGGCCCATTATGATCAGTCTGAAAAACGTAAAATGTAAAACTTAGAAAAATTGAAAAAAAAAATATTCACAAAAGATTATTAATATAATCATTGGAAATAAGGACAAGTCTATGAACTTGTAATAGTAGTATTGTAAATAGATAGTTCCTTATTCAATGTATAATGCTGGGGATCTGAATGAAAGAGATGGACTGACAGATAAATGGAGATCATTCCATTGAGTCTTCATTATTAGGGGTCGAGTTATCAGCGACCATGCTTATGTGTTAGACCAAAGTTCTACAAAGCTAGTGAAATTCCCCTGTTGGACAGATCTTTACATTGGTCATCATGTTTTATTTGTAAAATGTAGGATTTCCCATCACTTTCTGCCTTCCTATTCAAAAGTTAATAATAATGTTTTTCCTATACATACACAATAATTAATATTGTACGGGTACAAGAACCATGGAATATATTGTATGTGCCATGTATATAGTGAGTAGGCAACTGACAGTCCATCATTCCTCCCACAGTGCCTTGGGTCTTCCACAATCTTTTCAACACTTCTAGAGCCAATCAGATGAGCCAGAAATGACACTCTAAGGCAGGGATATGCAATTAGCAGACCTCTAGCTGTTGCAGAACTACAAATCCCATGAGGCATAGCCATAGCTCCCAACTGTCTCTGATTTTGAGGGACTGTCCCTGATTTGGAGCGATGTCCCTCCGTCCCTCATTCCACCTCATTTGTCCCTCATTTTGGTCTGATCTATATAGTTGTATATAAAATGCACTTTTATCTTTCAAAAAGTGATTCCCGGTGCTAAACTTTTCATCCAATTTCTAAATTACTGCATTTGTAAATTTTAAAAGCCAATATAAAGGAATAGTAGTGGTAAAAAAAGTTTTTTTGTGGATTTAATTTACCTTTTTCTTGGGTAATTCTCCTTTAAGGGGGTGTGGCATAGGGTGTGTCCCGTGCCTACATACATTTGTTAGTAGGTGTCCCTCATTCCCATCTCACAATGTTGGGAGGTATGGGCATAGCAAGACTCTGACAGCAACAAGCATGACACCCAGAGGCAAAGGCATGATGGGACTAGTTTTGCATATTCCTGCTCTAGGCGGTGTAATCTATATAATAGAATTCCCCCAGGTTGCACTTGAAAAAATATTTTTCGGCCTTTTTTAAAACGCACAATTGGCTAAAGATTGACTCGGAATTGTGATTTTGAATAATATAATAGCACAAAATGGCTTGTGTAGCAAAACATGTTTTTATAATTTTTTTTACCAAAATTTGATTTTTCCGTTAACCATTAAAAGCCCAAGGAAGTAATAGGGATGTTGTGCGGGAATTCAGTTGAACCTTAAAGCGGAGCTCCATGCTCCTTCAGAAAAAATACAAATACTGTAGCTACTGACTTTTAATATTAGGACACTTACTTGTCCACAAATCCAGCGGTGTCTTCACCCAGGCCCTTTTTTCAATCGGCTCTCAGGTGCTGCTGCCGCCATCTTGAGTAAGGGAAACTGGCATTGAAGCCTTGTGGCTTCATAGTACTGTTTCCTACTGCACATAGCGTGCTGTGCTTTGTGAATTGCCTAGCGGCGGGGGAAGGAGGGGGGGGGGGTGACTGTCAGCCGGAAGCGGGAGCAGATATCTGTCAAGTAAGCAGAGCTTCCCCTTTGGGTGGAGCTCCGCTTTAGGTTGTCCTTAGTGTGACCTGAAATGCTACTTACCCCCTCCTGTTGTGCATAGTCCAATGTGTGCCCCCCAGGTGGACCTGCTGGTAATGTGTAATATGTTTATTAAATCCAGAAATGTAAAAAGCCTACAGTGCTGGAGACCTCAGCAATAGGAGCGCCCCAATCGGTGCAACGCCGACTTTGCAGCACCGCACCGATTTCCAAAAGTAGTTCCTGCACTACTTTTGGCAACTTTGGGGGCAATTTCAGTACACATCTGTGCATGAACCCACACAGATGTCTTGCAAGTTGCCCCCCAAAGTTGGACTGAAATGCGGCTTTGAAATCGTTCAGATGAACTTCAGTGTAAATGCGGGCTAAGTGCTGCACACAGATGTGCTGTAAACAATGTGCTGCACAATGTTTCCCTGTTTAATTAGAATGGATTATTAAAAAAAAAAATTAACACTTTAGGCTTTGTTCACACCTAAGCTGGTCCATGCGCACATTTTTAAGCATTTTCATGTGTTGTACTTAGGGTAGCCCATTCATTGCAATTGGCTGGTTGATGCATAAAAATCACAGAAGTGACCAGTTTTAAAAATTGTGCAGCACCAAAACACACGGTAATTTCCTACCATGCATTTTGGAGCATATGTTAGCAAGTTGCCGGGGGGTGCCATTGAGAATTGATGACATTGGCATGCTCCTGCAAACAGCATTTTGATCACTTTCCAGAAAAACACAAAAAATGTGAACCTGGAATTAGGCAAGAGCCTGCGACAGTGGCTTCTGCTTCAATGATCTCTGTAACAATGATCATTTCCCAGATAGCAAGCAATTGAGCTGCAAGTTTGAAAATGGCTTGCTAAGCTATTGCTAGACTTACCAGGCTTCACTATTTTGTTGCACAATTGCAGCAAGGCTGCAATACATGACTTCAGATCAACTTTCTTTGAAAACATTCTGAAAGTCTTCTGCAAGTTCCAGTTGTTATGTTGTGTATGTAGTCATCCCACCACAGGGGGTCACTGTGGCTGAATTTTCAGGCTATAGACTTGCAGAGCTCTTGCTGTAGACTCACCACTGCAACTTTGCTCTTGCCAGGGACTTGCCACGCAAATTGGCTGCAAATTGAAAAAGTGTCAACTAGAACTTGTGCTTCAAGTACTCTGCAAGTGTACAACTTTACAGTGAAAATGTGCAGCGAGTTAATAGACTTATACGGTAATTCAATGCTGCAACATATTTGTGGCAAGTTATCCTTGCAATCTAGGTTGCAGAAACAATGTATAAAATTACAACTCAGATAGCAAGAATAACTTTGTGGCAGTGTTGAATTGTAAGCCTGTTAACAAGCTGCACATTTTCACTGATGACTTGTACACTTACAGAGCACTTGTAGCACAAGTTCTAGTTGACACTTTTTGAATTTGCAGCGAATTTGCGTGGCAAGTCCCTAGCAAGAGCAAAGTTGCAGTGGTGAGTCTACAGCAAGAGCTCTGCAAGTCTATAGCTTGAAAATTCAGCCACAATGACCCCTGTGGTGGGATGACTATTGCCCAACATAACTGAACCAGAACTTGCAGAACAAACTAGCCGCTCAATTACTTGCTATCTGGGAATTTACATTGCAATTTGTGAAGGTTGTTCTATCACATTACTATTTCTGTGATCTAATAAGGTCAGCTGCACAATCCTAATAAAAAAGTTACTTTTTTTAAAAAAACTAAAATTCTTTAACCCCTGATTAATACCTTGTTATCCCTAAAAAACACACATTACTGTCCTATCCTTTCTATTATTTTTCTGTTATTTCTTTGAAACTATTTATTATTGCCAATGACAAAGAGGTGCTTTTTAATCCTGCTTACATTGGGTCATGTTTTACATGGGTAAATTTTTGTACTCCTACTGACCACAGTTTGTCCCCCAAACAGTGTGATGGAAAGTGAATGGGTCCTTTGCTTAAATGTTTGGGGACCCCTGCTGCAAGCCCTAGAACAGGCATGTGGAGAGACACAGCATGGTGCTGTAGCATTTAAAGAGGAAGTAAACTCTCCCACTCTGATGCTGCTTTTCATTTAGTCCATTATAATAAGTAATTATCAAACTATAGCCACTGTAATCCAGCCCAAATTGCATATTACTTCCTGTTTAAAGAAACTTTAAAAAACTTGTTTCCAGGGGTTAGGCAGCGGCATCTTAATTGTTTTCTGAGTCCACAGTGGAGTGTATTTCCGCCCTTACATTGAGCACTTCCTGTACTGTTAACCAAGCCTCCTTCTCAATCCAACGTTTCTATGGCAACCCTGCTTCCCTGTTCATAGCTGACTTGTTTTATTTCATAGTATTTACTTGTGCCGATTGTCTAATGTTTGCCTTTGTCAGTCTTATCAGCTTCAGCTGATAAGACTGGAGTAATGCTGTCCGATGCCCAGGATTACACTGCATGTGATGTCACATGGGGTGTAGGAGGAAGCTCTGAGTGATTATGCAGTCTCCTGGGATTTCAGTGGTGTGCCGTAGGAAGTCCTGATAATAGATAGACAAGTACACAGAGTGTGCCGTAAATCAGGGGAGATCTGGGCATGCTCAGTGACGTCATTCTAAACAACAAAAAGGATTACACCAATACTAAGCAAGTAAGGTAAGATATCTACAAGCAATGTTCATTAGAGTTTTTTTTTTATGCTGATCTACATGGGACAACGTTGTAGGGGAGAGTGTACAACCACTTTAACAGAATGGGGTTGATTTACTAAAACTGGAGAGTGCAAAATCTGGTGCAGCTTTGCATTGAAAACAATCAGCTTCCAGGTTTTGTTTTGTCAAAGCTTAAGGCCCCTTTCACACTTGCGTGACTTGTCCTGCGCCTTGGGACTGCAAAGTCGCATGACAAGTCGTACCCTATGATTTCCAATGAGTACCATTCATATCTGTGTGACTTCAAGTCGCAGCAACTTCAAAGTAGTCCCTGTACTACTTTGGTCCGACTTTGATGCGACTTGAAGTCCATAGACCTCAAGATTACACAGGTATTGCTTCTAGTCGCAGCAAAGTCACGCTACTTTCAGGTCATACAAGTGTGAAAGGGGCTTAAAGAAAAAAACTAAAGTTAGAAGCTGATTGGCTACCATGCACAGCTGTACCAGATTTTGCACTCAAGTTTTACTAAATCAACCCCACAGAGTCCAGCTGCAGTGACAGAACTGTATTGATGTTAAAGGTCAACAAAGCACAACTATCCATCGGGGACACAACCTGGCCGGAAGCACTCACAGAATGAAGAAGAGTGTAAGCCCCCATACACACGATCAGAAATTCCGACCACAAAATCCGCCGGATTTTTTCCGACTCATTTTGTCCGAAACTGGTGTTGCATACAAAGTTGTTGGAAAATCCGATCGTTCGGAACGTGTTGACGTTCGTTTGTTCCGACGGGACTACGTTCAGGCTAGTAGCCAATAGCTTTTACTCTCATACTTTGATCTGAGCATGCGTGGCACTTTGTCCGATCGGAAAAAGTCAGATCAGATTATATTGTCGGAAAATCTGATCATGTGTGGGTTCCATCTGACTTTTTCTGTCGGTAATTCCGACATAAAAAATTTGTGGCACTATCAGGCAGCTACTTTCCCGGTGGCGGAAACACCAGACCTTACCACCATCTGAAAAAATTGCAAGCGGACCTGCTCAATTTCGCGTGGAACTACAAACACCACAGAATACCTCGCTCTGCTATGACGGCCTCCCGCTCAGACGGGGGTCTGGCGTTTCCGGACCTCATTAAGTACTATCAGGCAGCCCAGCTCCGAGCAGTGACCTCCTGGTTCACCCAGCGGTCATATAATAGATTGACGGAAATCGAGAAACTTTGGCTGGCCCCGGCTCACCCTAATAGTATGCTCTGGAGCGCGGCAGCTTTGATCCCTCGGGCCCAACTACTGGGAACTATGTCACACCTGCAGGGCCTATGGCGTAAGCTCTCTAAGGTCTATGAGTTATCCTCGGACAAGTCGCTCCTGACGTCCTTTTTATATCATCCTAAGGTGCCAGATAGCCTGACATACCCGATGTCGCATCCGTGGTCATCCCGGAATCTTTTCCACCTGGGAACCCTGGTGGACCCTAGGTCGCAGAGACTGCAGTCATACGCTGACCTTCAATCTAAATTTGACCTCCCACGACAGAGTTTTTACAGTTATCTACAGATACGACACTATGCCCAGACCATATCCTCTGACCTGCGTTTTTCCCCACCCTCCGCTTTTGAGACTGTAATCCTAGCGGGCATAGCCCAAAGGGGATTGATATCTGCCATTTATAAAATAATCAACGCTCCCCCTAAAGCTTTGAAAGGCAAGCATACCTACATGCTCAAGTGGGAGGAAGCGTTGGGCGGGGAGATTAAGGAGGAGCAGTGGCAGCTGATATGGTCCCAGGCCTCGAAAAGCTCTATGTGCACGCTCTACCGGGAGAATGCGTATAAAATTTTATTTTTTTGGTACATGACCCCGGACGTTCTACACGCCATCTACCCCACCTCCTCCGACAGATGCTGGAGATGCTTGGCCCACAGGGGTACACTGTTCCACATCTTCTGGCAATGCCCCCTTGTAGTTCCCTTTTGGGAAGAGGTCCAGCGCCTCTTGACTACTATCCTAGATCAGCAGGTGGCATTGGACCCCAAGACTTTCTTGTTGGGCATCCCCTTTCCTAAATTGACGAAGTCCCGAAAGAAGCTGTCAAGACATATCTTGACAGCGGCGAGGTGTCTAATTGCCCTAAATTGGAAAAAAGTACAGCCCCCCACCCTCGGCGCGCTCCATACTAGAATTAGGGACGTGGAACTGATTGAGAGGATGACCGCCAGGATACAGGACCGGATTGAGGCCCACGATGTGGTTTGGAGCCCATGGAATCTTCGGGAGGACCGGCTGTGATTTGATGCGGAGACCACACACGGTGCTTACCCCCCTCTTCCTTCCCCCACCCCCCTCTCATCCCTCGTCCCTCTTCTATTTCTTAAAAGTTCTCTCTTCTTTCTCTTATCCCTTCTATCTTCTATTCTCTCGCTTTTGCTCTCCCCTCTCTTTTCTGTTTCGCTTAAACTTCTCTCTCCTTTTCTTTTTCTTCTTGATTCTCCAATCTCCCTTGTTCTTGTTTCCATGTGCCCTATGGTTCCTTTAGAAAGATGCTTTGATACCAACGACAGGTGTGAGCAGTTAGAAGTACTTGTAGATATCAGTATCTAGCTATTGGGCTATCTCGCTGGACAACATGACGGTTGGCACTATATATCTATATCCAGTGCAGGCCCGGTTGATCGTGGAGGAGTCTTTTGGCCTGGTCTATACCTGTTCCAGAGGGCTCCCTGTGGGTCAACGGGCGGAAGGCCCCTAATGTTAGCTCATTTTCTTTCTTGTGGAACAGATGTGCTGTAATACAGCATGATGTGTAATGCATTGTTGGAAACAATAAAAAGTTAATTGACAATAAAAAATTTGAGAGCAGGATCTCAAATTTTCCAACAACAAAATCCGATCGGACTTTTTCCGATCATTTGTAGAGAATTCAGATTGGACAAAGTGCCACGCATGCTCAGATTGCCGTTGGAATTTCTGACCATGTGTACGGGGCATAACAGTAGGTCTTGGGTACACCATCAGCGTCTGTCTCGAGGTATGGGGTGCGGTCTGGCTGGTCCAAGCCCAAACAGGGAGACATCAGAGAAGGGAGGCTCTTTCTATTCTTGTCTGGAACCACTCCCTGATGCTAATACTGTCCCTGACAGATGAGTGACCTGTCTCTACACTATCCACACGCGGAATTTGCACCAAGCCTATGAGCCAGGGTCTTAACCATGTGCCGACCACAATATATATGTGTGTGTGTATATGTGTATATGTATGTATGTATATATGTATGTATATATATATATATATATGTGTATATGTGTGTGTGTGTGTGTGTGTGTGTGTGTGTGTGTGTGTGTGTATATATATATATATATATATATATATATATATATATATATATAGCGGTTTTCAAGTGGCTTACCAGGATTATGGCTGAAGATATCAGCCATAACCCCGGTATTTTTTTCAGCCCGCAGCTGACTTTCTCTTGAAAGCATTCTGTAACATTTTCAGGACCCCCCTTCCTCCGCTAACCAGTGACTTTCGGTTTTACCATTTCTGCTGGCTCGCCCAAGAAACAATCTGAATAGATCCACTTTGATTGCCTCTATGGCCTTGGAGGACCAGTGCAACGTCCTTACGTCACTTCCGGTTCAGGGTGGAAGTAAACTTTTTTTTTTTAAAGCATAAGATCAAAACAATAATTTTTTATTTTTTTTGCTTTTAAAGGGAAAGGAGAGATTTAGGGTCTTTTTGACCCCAAATCTCTTCATAAAGAGGACCTGTTATATTTATTTCTATCACAGGGGATGTGTAAAAAATAAAGGACAGTGTAAAAAAAAAAAAAAAAAAAAAAGTAAAGCTCCCCCATCCTTCCATGCTCATGCATAGAAATGAACCCATACTGTGTTTGCAGCACACATGTGAGGTATCAATGCCAACGTTAGAGCGAGAGCAATAATTCTAGCACAAACCCCCTTTGTAACTCTAAACAGGTAACCTGTAAATGTGTTTAAAACTGCTTATCAGTATTTTTGTAGTTTGTTGCCATTCCACAACCATGAACAATTTTAAAGTGTGACATGTTAGGTATCTATTTACTCAGTGTAACATCATCTTTCATATCATACAAAAATTCTAAAATTTTAAATTCATTAAAATGTATTTTTTTCCCAAAAAATTGCATTTGAAAAACCGCTGTGCAAATACTGTGTGACATAAAAAATCTCAATGATTGCCATTTTATTCCCTAGGGTCTGTTCTAAAACAATATTTATAATATTTGGGGGTTATAAGTAGCTTTTTAGCAGAAAATACTGAAAACTTGTAAAAAAAAAGTGCCAGAAAAGGCCTGGTCTTCAAGTCTGCCTGACAAAGATTGATGCCAAAGTCACATGGGGGCAGCAGAATCCAATCCGACAGCTTACCTAGTGACCCGCGAAACCATAGAAGAACCATGTTCCTCACGACTTCCCCTACAACTGCAATGCTGCTGTGAGCTTGAGCACCACCTGCACTGGAGAAAGCAGACTGCACCTGCCTACAAGCATGTTAAACCTAAATAAAACAGTGGTCTAGACTATGTGTGACACCTATTTAATTTTTAAGAAAGCACTTTGTTATTTAACATCATAGTGACAACTGCAACTTACAACTTTTTTAAGCAACTTAAAGCATGTTCTACCAGAAAAAAGGTCCGCAAATAATTTCTTGAAGTATTGGGCAGCAAAATTTGATGTATAGAGGTAGCTTTTGTCAACTGTAGAACAGCTGGACCCTCTTTCAAGAAATGTCTGTAAATCACTGAGGGCCACAAAGAAGCAGTAGGCAGAAGTAAGAATGTGGCTCAAAAAACAACAGTTTGATATGCTTGACCTAAGCTTTCCTGATGTCACCAAGTCAGGTCCACTTGGTGGAAGAATTCATGTGTTTTTTCCCAGAAATAACAGCGATCATTAGAATGCTGAATTGTGCATGCACAACAGAGGGCACTGTTGTATAATTGTTGCTCTTTTGTTTAATTCATATTGTACGTGGCCTTTCTATAATGCTCACAACTAGTCTGGGTATATAACAAGATAGCTTCTTACATTAAAATAAATTGATAATGAAGCATCACTGTTGTGTGAAAAGTCACAGATGGAAGCTGCATTCTCTGACTTCTAGTCCACAGGATCTTTTCAGAAGGGAAATATGTTTTTTGGGGGAAAAGATCATGTCTATAAGACCCTACCTGATAACCGTTTTTTAAAATGTTACATTTAGCTTCACTTTAAGCAGCTGGGAGGAAAGACTGGTACCTAGACAAGGAAATCTATACTAATAGAAAATTCTATCTAGGAAAGAGTGGAAGTGTATGAAGAAATTATTACACTTTGGAAAGGATCAAGTTTTTTGCCACGAGTTTAGCCTCAAATCTTAGTATTTAGGAATAACAATGTTCCATGCTGGTACACACTGAAATCGCACAGGAACACACGCTTATATTCCCTTGTGATGCGATTTTCAGTCCATTAATTTGAATAGGCTGCAATCGCCCTGGATCGGACCAGTAATGCACGCACTACTTTAAAAATGCACTGCAACTGCAGTACCATGGAAGTCTGGTGTAGACAAATGCACTGCGTTTGCAATATACGTTTGGGGTTTTAGGAATCACTCAAAGCAGATGCCACACCAAGTGTGTTTGGAACACAGTGTTGGAACGCAGGTTTCCCGAACCATGTTCCAGTTTGAACGGGTACTCAATAAATCAGTATAGGTCATTTGCTCAGTGGACACATGATTTATTTGACTAAAAGCCAAGTTTCTTCAAACATTAGTAATTATTAGGGATACCAACAGACCTCAGGACTGCACTTATTTCTTAATTACATTTTTTTGATTCATATGCCAAAAAAATGTTCAGTGATCAAACAAAGAGATTTCTATCTCACTGGCCATTTTTAACCACCTACAGACCAGAAGATTTGGCTGATGACCAGACCATTTTTTGCGATACGGCGCTGCGTTGCTTGAACTGAAAATTGCACGGTCATGTGATGCTGTATCCAAACAAAATTGACACCCTTTTTTTCCCACAAGCAGAGCTTTCTTTTGGTGGTATTTGATCACCTTTTGAAGTTTTTATTTTTGAGCTATAAACAAAAAAAGAGCGACAATTTTTTGAAAAAAAAAAAATATTTTTTACTTTTTGCTATAATAAATATCCATATGTATATGTATATGTATATGTATATGTATATATGTATATGTAAAAAAAAAATCACAATAGGCGTATATTGATTTGTTTTCACAAAAGTTCAACAAACCTCCACAAACAATGGGAAAGATTAAGGGCTGGTTCACACAGCGAGCCGCGGCGAGGCGTCTCCGACTTACCTCGCCGCGACTTGCGGGGAGCTCAGCGGCGACTTGCAGAGGACTTCTGCATAGAAGTCAATGCAAGTCGCCCCCGAAGTCGCCCCGAAGTAGTACAGGAACCTTTTTTCTGAGTCGGAGCGACTCGAGTCGCTCCTCTCAGAACGGTTCCATAGTACTGAATGGGGGCGACTTGCGGGAGCGAGGCGAGGCGAGCCGTGTCGCCTCGCCTCGCCTCGCAGTGTGAACCGGCCCTTATGGAATTTATATGGCGTTTTTTTTTTTTTTTTTTACTAGTAATGGCAGTGATCTGCGATTTTTAGCAGTACTGTGACATTGCAGCGGACAAATCGGACATTGACATTTATACAGCGATCACTGCTATAAAATGCACTGATTACTGTGTAAATGTCACTGGCAGGGTAGGGATCAACACTAGGGGGCGATAAAAGGGTTAAATGTGTGTTCCCTGGGGACGTGGCCTGCGAGCGCATGGAGTAGGACGCATCTCACGGAGCTCCGCTTGGTTATCCTGCTATCCGCAACATCCTGCACTCTATAGCCGGTGAATACTCGTGCTACTTACCTGACTGCCTTCCCGGTAAGCTAAGCACTATGTCGCCGTCAAAATCTCAGAAAACCGCAGCGGCAAAATTGGCACAGTACCGCCATAGAGAATCGGCTGGGCCTGGGGAAGATGGTGACGGGGAGGAGGAGGCGCGGCCTGCTGGAGATACTGCTCTACTCCTGGAGGCCATTACCTTATGCAGCACTTCGCTCACCTCGCAGATTGAGGAGGTTAAGGTGGATATATCTCACCTCCGCCAGGACTTCCACAAGCTCCGTGACCAGGTGAAAGCTGCCGCTGTTACCACCGCTGCACACCGAGACTGAAGGCCTGCAACAGCAGATACAGCAACTGTTCTCCAAATATGATGAAATGGAGAACAGGCTCAGGAGATGCAATTTGAGACTCATTGGTTTGCCGGAGGGTGCTGAAGGGAAGGACCTGGCTGGGTCCTTAGAGCAATTACTTATTGACACTTATGGCAGAGAGGCATTCTCCCCCATGTTGGCTGTTGAGCGAGCTCTCCGCATGCCGGCTAGGCCGCCACCCCAGGGGGCCCCACAACGCACGTTTATAGCCAAGATGTTTAATTTTAAGGACAGAGATACAGCGCTGAGACTAACCAGATTGAAGGGTAACATAGACTTTGGCAATGTAAAGCTTGCACTTTTCCCTGACTTCTCCTCAGAGGTCCAGCGCTGCCGCCACACATTTCTGGAGGCTAAGCGTAGATTGAGGATTCATAACTACAAATATGCCATGATCATAGATGGAACATGATGGGAAAGTGTCCTTTTTTGATGCAGCAGAGGAAGTGCTTACTTGGCTGGAACATCGCACGGCGGTGGTGCGGAGAGACTGAAGCTGGAGTGAGTATGTAGTTAACCCCCATTTTTTACAGTTGGGCTGTGTAACTTGCTCTATATTGGAACTCTGTACCTAGCCTGATAGCTACTGAACTCCCCCCCCCCCCCTTTTTGGAGTTTTTGGATGCGTAGGGGAGGGGAGATGGTGAGGACTGGCGTTACATACTGATGTTGTTTGCCATCTTTTGTGCACATACCCAACTTCCCCTGCTCACACCTTACTATATGGTGATTTTAATGCAGCATCCTTATAGGTGCACTATTTTTTCCTGTGAATATTACTACACTCATTGTAGTCCTCTTGGGGTCCGGATGCTCTACCTTCTTCTATACGTGGCTACCTGACTTGTGTGTTACGCAAAGCAATTTACCCCCGCTTACAACCTGGATCCTGCTTTTTATTGTTAGTGGATGTGGCGGAATTCTGCTTCTTTTACATCATCCATTCTGTTGGAACCCTACGATCCCAAACAATAATGACTTACTAATATTCCTTATTGTGCTGCAAGAAACCCTTTTGGGACTGCCTGGGTTCCGCCACTACACTCCGTTCCAGGACTTTATTTTGTTAGACCTGGGGTCGGTTGTATTTGTTCGGTTTAGGGTCGATGCCCGCACCAGTTTGGGAGGATGCAGGGCAGGGAGGGGGGTGGGGGGAACAGGGGGGTAGTTATACCAAGGATTCAGATGGTTACACTGATATGTATGGTACAAAAGGCACAGACTGGCTATTGTCAATGGTATGGTACGCCCGGCTGGGTGTCCCCGAGGTTAATGTTAACACTGATGTGGAAGCATTGGGCTTGTGGCACTGGGGTCCTTCCTGATGGGGGGGGGGGGGTACTCGAAGTTACTATCTGAGGACCTGTTTTTTGATATGTGTTTGGTATAAGGTATGGCGTCATTGAAATTTCTTACATGGAACGTGAGGGGGCTGCGCGATAAAATTAAACGCGCGGCAGCCTTCACAGTTCTTAAAAGGTGCAGTGTGGACATGGTAGTACTGGTTGAAACTCACGTGGAGGGGAGGCTTTAGATGGCGCTACGTCGCCCGTGGGTGGGTTGAGGATATCATTCAACCCACACTTCCCACTCAAGGGGAGTGTCGGTGTTGATAGCCAAAACGGTTCCTTTTGAACTAGGGGAAATTGAGACTGACCCACTTGGTCGCTACGTCTTTCTACATGCAAAGTTTTATGGTAAGCCCATGCACGTGCTAGCCTGTTATGTGCCTCCTCCATTCTGCACCTCAATTCTCTCAGCGGGTTTCTCCTTTATGTCAAGATATGCCGCAACACCGGCTGTGTGGTTGGGGGATTTTAATGCTACTATGAATAGTTCCCTGGATAGATTGCATTCCTCCCATGTTAGGCCTACTCCGTCTGGAGGTAGTACTTTGTCTAAATGAATTACTTCCTTCCGGCTGGTAGACACGTGGAGGCACAGGTTCCCTTCTGCTCATGCCTTCTCATGTTTCTCCTCCTCTCATGATACTCTGTCCAGGATAGATTATATTTTTGTCTCCCAGATTCTCACCCCGAGACTACTTGATGCATCCTTCGGATCCCGAACCTTATCGGACCACAGTCCCTATCAGATCACACTCAGTGTACCACAGCGTAGACCTCCCCGGGTGTGGCGCTTGAATCCCTTCTGGCTCAATCTCTTGCCTGAAGACGATGAGATTGGGAGGGAATGGGATGCATTTTTTGCTGATAACAATCACTCAATGAATCCCTTGGCTGTCTAGGAGGCCTTCAAGCTCCACGCTCGTGCTACCCTGATCTCCCGTATAAACAAGATTAAGGACAAGGCTATAGAAAGCTTGGAGGTGGAAGTGGGGAGGCTAACTGAGGCGGAGCACAATCTTATGCAGGATCCCTCGCCCGCTAATGCAGCACATCTTAGGCTTCAAACTAGAGTGGTAGAAACCATACAATACGAAAAGGCTAAACAGAAACAATTTTTTTCTTCGGCAATCGTTTTTTGAACATGGGGAGAAGGCGGGCAAACTACTATCATACCTGTCCCATGGGGAGGTTAGACCCCCCCGTAGTAATCTCCTTGCACGGCCCAGGTGGCACTCTGTTAACGGATCCACCAGAGGTGACACTTAAGTTTCAGGAATTTCTCTCTGAGTTATACTCGTCTACAGTACCCCCAGATGGTGGTCCTGTGGATGGGTTTCTGAATATGGTGGAGCTCAACCAGCTCACAGCGGAACAAGCCTCTATTTTGGAGGCACCGCTGACGGTGGATGAAATTACAACGGCCATTGCGGCCTTTGCACGCTCCAAGGCTCCGGGCTCGGACGGTTTGCCAATAGAATTTTACGGCCCAATTTTCTGAAATTCTCGTCCCTAAATTATTACTGTTATATACTCATCTTTTCCAAACTTCTGAGTTACCTGCATCTATGAAAGAGGCCACTATAGTCCTGATACCCAAACCGGGAAAAGATCCCCTACTCCCGGAATCTTATCGTCCGATATCACTGCTACAAGTAGACATTAAGATATTGGCGAAAGTCCTAACCCTACGCCTTAACCAGGTTATACTTTCACTTATACATCCTGACCAAGCGGGCTTTATGCCGGGACACAACACGTCCTTTAATTTTAGGAGGCTCTTTATTAATCTACAGGCGACACATGAGGAAGTGGGTACGCAAGTAGTTGTGTCTCTTGACACAGCGAAAGCATTTGATTCCGTAGAATGGCCCTATTTGTGGAAGTGTTTACAGTGCTACGGGTTCGGTCCAAACTTTCTTAAATGGGTACAGCTCCTTTATCATGCTCCGAGGGCTAGAGTGGGGGCAAATGGTTGGCCGTCTTCGATCTTTAGCCTGGGTAGAGGCACGAGGCAGGGCTGCCCACTATCCCCGCTTTTATACGCCCTAGCGGCAGAGCCTTTAGCCGTAGCTATTAGAGCAGACCTAGAGATTAGGGAACTGAAAGTGGGACATGTTGTAGAGAAGATCAGCCTCTATTTGGATGATACGTTACTATACCTCACTGACTCAGACTCATCACTAACTAAAGCACTCCTACTTATAGAGCAATTTGGAGTATTTTCGGGCCTAAAAATGAATTGGGACAAGTCCCAGATATTGCCATTAGATGCCTTCCCTCCTGTGCACTCTTCTAGCAATCTCCCTTTACAAAGAGTTGCTACAATTAAATATTTAGGATTACACATCTCCAGGGCCTCCAGGGAGTATATTGCCCTTAATATTGAACCCCTTTTCGCTATGATTAAAAGTAAAACGCAGGCATGGTCCCGTCTCCCCCTTGGAGTGTGGGGACGCATTAATCTCATTAAAATGATTTTATTACCTAAGGTATTATATGTCCTCTGGCACTCCCTGGTCTATCTTTCTTTAAAATATTTTAGGAAACTAGAGGCTCTCTTGAGTCCATTTGTGTGGGGGCGAAATAGACATAAACTCAGCTGGCAGACTCTGAAATGTCCGACAGACAGGGGAGGCACAGCGCTACCGGACTTTGGCCACTATTACATAGCAGCACAGCTCTCTCAATTTTTTCATCTAGATAAATCTGATGGGGAACGATTTATGACAATGCTCTGCCCCAACTGGGCCCAGCAAACAGGAGACCCCCTATACGCTATTACTGCGGGTCTGGGAGCCTCCAGTTTGGGTGGAATACAAGCTCCAATCCTGCAACAGTATAGACATATATGGGATATAGCCACCCGCAGATTGGGGATCCCAACGTATAATGACTTTACACCTTTATGGGCTAATAAACGTATGCAGGAATTTCTTGCTTTACAAATGCAAGAGGTATGGAGAAAGCGAGGCATATATTATTTGCAACACTTACTTCTAGATGGAGCCCTCAAGACCTCGAATACGGGAGGAGTTTGGGATCCACGATAGTCTGCATTTCTCATACCTACAGGTGCATCACGCGGCTTTGACACAATTCTCACGAGGGAGATTCCCCCAGCCCACTCCCAATCCTATCATGTCCATTGCCAGGAGTGTGGACCCTAAGGGGCTTATTTCCTCCTATTATGCTATGGTGTCTGCCCCTGTAGCAAGCAAATGTGCATATGCCCCCAAACCATGCTGGGAAAGGGATCTGGGGCCCATTTAAGATGGTGAATGGGAAGAAGCACTGGAGACGTGCAGGGAAGTCTCCCCCAAATTGTCGGATAGATTGTCACAAATTTTTATAATACACAGAGCCTACCTTACCCCTCTCAGAATAGTACAATATAAGAAACTTCCCGCTGACTTGCCCAATGTGTAGACTCAATACTGGTAGCTTCTTCCACCTCCTCTGGTCCTGCCCCCGAATTCAGGGATTTTGGGAACAAGTAGTACATTTTTTGCATGACACTATGGGTACACCAGTGGGATTAGATCCCAAACAATGTCTCCTGGGCATCTACCCCGTGGAGCCTGCTAGATACACCAAAACATTTATGCAGGAGACTTTGTTCTCAGCCAGAAAACTCATTGCCTGT
This sequence comes from Lithobates pipiens, assembly GCF_037356315.1. Lineage (NCBI taxonomy): Eukaryota > Metazoa > Chordata > Amphibia > Anura > Ranidae > Lithobates > Lithobates pipiens. The sequence goes on along the minus strand of NW_027507718.1, from coordinate 41,741,920 downwards.
CATGGTTATGCAGTGATCTTTCTGTTTGCTTACCTCCCCTCATGTGTTCAGACAGAGAGGCCAGCCACTTCCACCTGGTGGTTTTTATAACCTCCCCTCTAAGCATGGCTCCACCCCAGGCCCTATCAGGGAACCTTTATTAACCTGTGCACTGCAAGCCAACAGTGCTGATCAACCATTGTGTATTCCTTTGTGTGTTCAGCTTCCTGTTTCCTGCCGTGTGCTCTTCTGTTGTTCCGTTACCAACTTTGGCGTGTCTTTTACTATCCCTGTTTGCCTGTGATCCTGACCTTTTGGCGTGTCCCTGTCTATTTCTGTCTGCTTGTGGCCCCGACCTTGGCTTTGTCCCTCACCATCCCTATCCTCCTGTTGCCTACTGTGGGTGTGAGCTGGGGGACCCTGGCGGTCGCAACCTGGAGCCAGTTGCAGCCAAGTCCATCCTTACCACTCGAGGCTCTGGTGAACACTTGCTGGCTCTTAGACTCCGTGCCCCAGGGAATCTTACGCTCTAACCCCGGTGGGACCTATCTCCCGTCCGCAGCAGTCAGCCGTAGGGTCCACAACCTTGCGGTGCACTCCTGATCCCTACGGTGTGCATCTGTCACCTCGCCTCAAGGTGACCTGACATTGCCAGGAAGTGGATGAGGCCTATTCCCCCGACATTAGCAGAGTGGAAAGCGGACATTAATCTCACTCTCCCCTACAAAAAATGTATGTACACTAACAGGGGCTGCCAAGCCAAATATTATAAAGTGTGGGAGAAATGGATAAATGACGCAGGCTCATGTGGGTAGACAGGTGCTGCATGTGCTGCCCTGGACCAGGTGGTTAAAGTCGGGCTATATTCCTCATTTCCAAGTCTGATGTGTGGGTATCGCCCTCTTATGGGGTCACCATTGATCGATACATGATATGTTGTAATGTTATAACATGTTACCTGTGCTTCTCATTATTGTATGTTTACGTAATGTATACCGTGCCTTAACTGTCTGTACCTTGGTTCACCAATAAAAAAACATTGTTTTGAAAAAAAAAAATGTGTGTTCTATCTGTGAGTGGATAGGACTGACTGGGGAGGAGACACAGAAACAATATGTCTCTTCTCTCCTGACAGAACAGGGATTTGTGTGTTTACACACACAAATCCCTGTTCCTGCTCTTGTGCACGCAATCGCTTTGGGTTCCTCGCTGTGCAGCGGGAGCACGTGTGCTTGCTTTCTCCCTTACGTAGCCATACGGCAATACGCGGGAACTAACCACTTTGCCGTCGTAGAGTGATTAAAAAGTCCCCCCTGCCACGCCCCCTTAAAGGATAATTATACCCAAAAAATTATTAGTTAAACCCACATGTGCTTTTTTTTTTTTTTTTTTTTTTTTTTTTTTTTTACCACTACTGTACCTTTATACTGGATTTTTACATTTACAAATGCAGCAATTTAGAAATTGGATGAAAAGTTTAGCTCTGGGAAACACTTAGCCCTTGTACACATGGTCGGACATTCCGATGGAAAATGACCGATCGTACCGTGTTGTTGGATAATCCGACCATGTGTGGGCTCCATCGGACTGTTTCCGTCTGAATATCCGACCGACAAAGTTTTAGAGATGGGCTATAAAATTTTCTGACAACATGATCCGATCAGACTTTGTCCGATCGTTTGTAGGGAATTACGATCGTACAAAGTGCCACGCATGCTCAGATCAAATTCCTAGACCAAAGCTATTGGCTACTAGCCTGAATGTAGTCCCGTCGTAACAAAAAAACGTCATCACGTTCAGAACGAACTGATTTTCCGACAACTTTGTCCGATCGCATGTATGCAACACCCGTTTCGGACAAAATCCGACGGATTTTGTTGTCGGAATGTCCGACCATGTGTACAAGGGCTTAGGCTACTTTCACACTGAGGCCCTGGAAAAAAGACGCCAGCACTCCCCGTTCTTTAGGCATCCTGAGCCCCCAGTCCCTTCTCTTCGATCCGAGGAGCACCCCCTGCCTACCGAGGAACCTATGCAGTTGGGCTGGACTAAGTTATCTCCCAAAGAACGTGCTAGGCGCAGAACTCTGGGCCTATGCCTCTATTGTGGAGCCAAAGGTAATTTCCGTGACACTTGTTCTCTTCGTCTGGAAAAACGCTCAGGGCTAATACATCTGGAAGGTAGAGTATTAGACCCTGAAATATCACCTTCACCTTCTCGTCTTCTCCTTTCTGTGTTGCTTCATGTCGGTGCTTCCTCTCGTTCGGTCTCAGCACATCTGGATTCTGGAGCCGCTGCCAATTTCATGGATTGGGAAACTGCATCCTTCGTGAGACTTACCCTTTTGCCCCTTACAACACCATTGGTGGTCTTGGCGATTGATGGCACGGTTCTCCCAGGGGGCCCTATCCGCTTTCAGACTCTTCCTGTTAAGATGTCAGTAGGGACACTCCACCAGGAGTGGATATCCTTCCTTGTCTTACCTAAGGCTTCATCTCCTATCATATTAGGTCTTCCTTGGTTACGGCTCCATTCTCCACACATTGACTGGTCTGCTGGACAGATCCTGGCCTGGGGTTCCTCCTGTTCCTCTTCCTGCCTACTCAAGGGTACCCCAAAGGAGAAACTTCCTGTTACCACCATCCCACTATCTTCTGCTCTTCCCTCTGTATATAGCGATCTCTGGGATGCGTCCTGCAATAGTCGGACTGATGCACTCTCTAGGTCATGTGGTACTCTGGATGAGGGGCCCACCTATGAACCTGAGTCGATCATTCACTTCAGTTCACATAACCATTTACCTTTGCCTGTCCCTAATCTCCCTTGGACGCACAGCCAGGCTAACTTGTCTGCAAGTTCCACAGTTGCTATGCCCTGTGATGCGATTGAGATGGTTGCTACACCTGACATTACTATTCAGTCGACCTCTGCACCAGTTATGCCAGTCCAGCCCATGCCCAATGAGCTTCCTGCTTCTTGTTCAGCACCTTCGGTGACCTGGCCTCACCCTACTGCAACTATGTCCGTTCAAACCCGTTTTAGAGGCTCAATCCATCCTTTGGATAGAATACCTCATTCGGCCAGGAGGGGTTTTCAATCTTTTTCTCAGGGTTCTCTGCATTCTGTTGGTGTTGCAGCTATCCAGCTTGACTCTTGTGACATGTCACCTTCTAACCAACCTGACCTCGGGGATCCACTGACCTCTGCCCAGTCTGGTGTTCCTGTTATGGATGCCCAGCTCATCTTTAAGGGTGTGGGGGACCCTGCTCAGACTCCTGATCTTCTCATGCCCTTAACCATTCCTAAAAATCCTTTAGTCCTCAAGTCCTCTCGTCCTCTCCCTACCTCGGTTTCGGTCTCTGAGGATAATCTAAAATACGAGGTTAGTCAAGTTTTGGATTTCCGGCTCCGTAAAGGCATTCTTCAGTACCTCGTACTTTGGAAAGGTTTGGGTCATGAGGAGAGGTCTTGGATCACTGCATCTGAGGTCTTTGCTCCTCATCTGTTGAGGAGGTTCCATCTGGAGTTTCCCTTTAAGCCTGGACCCAGGCGGGGGAGGGGGAGGCCTCGTATGAGGGAGGGTACCGTCATGGTTATGCAGTGATCTTTCTGTTTGCTTACCTCCCCTCATGTGTTCAGACTAAGAGGCCAGCCACTTCCACCTGGTGGTTTTTATAACCTCCCCTCTAAGCATGGCTCCACCCCAGGCCCTATCAGGGAACCTTTATTAACCTGTGCACTGCAAGCCAACAGTGCTGATCAACCATTATGTATTCCTTTGTGTGTTCAGCTTCCTGTTTCCTGCCGTGTGCTCTTCTGTTGTTCCATTACCGACTTTGGCGTGTCTTTGACTATCCTTGTTTGCCTGTGATCCTGACCTTTTGGCGTTTCCCTGTCTATTTCTGTCTGCTTGTGGTCCCGACCTTGGCTTTGTCCCTCACCATCCCTATCCTCCTGTTGCCTACTGTGGGTGTGAGCTGGGGGACCCTGGGGGTCGCGACCTGGAGCCAGTTGCAGCCAAGTCCATCCTCACCACTCGAGGCTCTGGTGAACACCTGCTGGCTCTTAGACTCCGCGTCCCAGGGAATCTTACGCTCTAACCCCGGTGGGACCTGTCTCCCGTCCGCAGCAGTCAGCCGTAGGGTCCACAACCTTGCGGTGAACTCCTGATCCCTACGGTGTGCATCTGTCACCTCGCCTCAAGGTGACCTGACATTGCCAGGAAGTGGATGAGGCCTATTCCCCCGACATTAGCAGAGTGGAAAGCGGACATTAATCTCACTCTCCCCTACAAAAAATGTATGTACACTAACAGGGGCTGCCAAGCCAATTATTATAAATGGTGTGAGAAATGGATAAATGACGCAGGCTCATGTGGGTAGACAGGTGCTGCATGTGCTGCCCTGGACCAGGTGGTTAAAGTCGGGGCTATATTCCTCATTTCCAAGTCTGATGTGTGGGTATCGCCCTCTTATGGGGTCACCATTGATCGATACATGATATGTTGTAATGTTAAAACATGTTACCTGTGCTTCTCATTATTGTATGTTTACGTAATGTATACCGTGCCTTAACTGTCTGTACCTTGGTTCACCAATAAAAAACCGTTGTTTTGAAAAAAAAATGTGTGTTCTATCTGTGAGTGGATAGGACTGACTGGGGGAGGAGACACAGAAACAATATGTCTCTTCTCTCCTGACAGAACAGGGATTTGGGTGCTTACACACACAAATCCCTGTTCCTGCTCTTGTGCACGCAATCGCTTTGGGTTCCTCGCTGTGCAGCGGGCGCACGCGTGCTTGCTTTCTCCCTTATGTAGCCATACGGCAATACGCGGGAACTAACCACTTTGCCGTCGTAGAGTGATTAAAAAGTCCCCCCTGCCACGCCCCCTTAAAGGATAATTGTATAAAAAAAATTATTAGTTAAACCCACATGTGCTTTTTTTTTTACCACTACTGTTCCTTTATACTGGATTTTTACATTTACAAATGCAGCAATTTAGAAATTGGATGAAAAGTTTAGCGCTGGGAAACACTTAGCCCTTGTACACACGGTCGGACATTCCGATGGAAAATGTCCAATCTAATCAGTACATCTCCAATTAGAGGAGATGTACTGTATATGCTATTAGAGGATATATACTATTAAAGGTTGAATCTGGTAAATATCATCATCGGACCGTGTTGTTGGATAATCCGACCATGTGTGGGCTCCATCGGACTGTTTCCATCGGAATATCCGACCGACAAAGTTTTAGAGATGGGCTATAAAATTTTCTGACAACATGATCCGATCAGACTTTGTCCGATCGTTTGTAGGGAATTACGATCGGACAAAGTGCCACACATTCTCAGATTAAATTCCTACACCAAAGCTATTGGCTACTAGCCTGAATGTAGTCCCGTCGTAACAAAAAAACGTCATCACGTTCAGAACGAACTGATTTTCCGACAACTTTGTCCGATCGCATGTATGCAACACCGGTTTCGGACAAAATCCGACGGATTTTGTTGTCGGAATGTCCGACCATGTGTACAAGGGCTTAGGCTACTTTCACACTGAGGCGCTTTACAAACCCTATATCGATTAAAATAGTGCCTGCAAAGTGACTGTAAAGCGCATCTCCTGTCTCTCCAGTTTTAAATCTATGGGCAGCGCTGCAGAAGCGCCGGCAAGGCGCCGCGGCAGCGGCACTTTGCGGGGGGATCGCTTTCAACCCTTTTTCAGCCGCTAGCGGGGGTTTAAAGTGCTCCGCTTGCGCCTGAAAAGTGCAGATAAAACTTCAGTAAAGCGCTGCTAAAATTACCGATGCTTTACCCACTGATGCAGTGTGAAAGTGCCCTTAAAGATAAAAAGTGCATTTTATATACAACTAGCTAGATCAGACCAAAGGGAGGGACACATGAGGAGGAAAGAGGGACAGAGGGACTTTGTTCCTAATCAGGAACAGTCCCTCGAAATCAGGGACAGCTGGGAACCCCAGATTATGTTTTAGCAGATTAAATGTGTTGGGTCCATGCAAAGTGTATTTACCTTTCTTAAATAACCCCCATGGTCTTGTGTGAGTATTTTCATTATGTCACATATTGGGGGTTATTTACAAAAGGCAAATCCACTTTGCACTGCAAGTGAACTTGGAAGTGCAGTCTAAGCCCTTGTACATACGGTCGGATATTCCGACGCAAAATGTCCGATCGGACCGTGTTGTTGGATAATCTGACCATGTGTGGGCTCTATCGGACTGTTTCCGTCGAGAAATCCGACCGACAAAGTTTTAGAGCTGGGCTATAAAGTTTTCAGACAACATGATCCGATCGGACAAAGTGCCATGCATGCTCAGATCAAATTACGACACCAAAGCTATTGGCTACTAGCCGCAACGTAGTCCCGTCGCAAGGCACGAACGTCATCACGTTCCGAACGATCAGATTTTCCAACAACTTTGTCCGACCGAGTGTATGCAACACCACTTTCAGACAAAATCCGTTGGAAAAAGTCTGACAGATTTTGTTGTCGGAATGTCCGAACGTGTGTACAAGGGCTAAAATACTGTTTATTTTTCTTGCATGTCCCCCTCGGATCTACAGTGACTTTACTTCCAAATGCACTTGCAGTGCAAAGTGCATTTTCCTTTAGTAAATAACCCCCATTGTGTTGTAAGCGTTGTACTTTTTTATATACTAGTTGGGAGCTATGCTCTAACAGGAAGTCAGATCACAACAACAAAAAAAATTGTTGTTACTGAAACAGAAGGTTAGGGGAATCTCCCAATTGTTCTAGTGAATATTGTGTCAAAGGCAACTCCTTGTTTGAAGAAAGTTCCTTTAACTTCTTCTTTTTGTCTCTGTAAAGCCTCATACACACGATTGGACTTCCAACAGACTTTACCGTGGATTTTGGTCTGAAGGGGTGTTGGCCGTGAACTTGGTATGCATACACACAGCAGAACATTTTCAGCCAACTTTCACCAAATCACGTGGTTTTTCAGCTCTTTACAGCCACCCTTTGGGTAACTTCTGCATCTTTAGTATTGGTTCTGAGCATGCGTATTTGTACTTTGGACTTTAGTCCTATGGACTTGTGTACACACAAACGGATTATCCTCCATCGCACAATTGTTACTGGAAAGTTTGAGAGCGTGCAAATGAACATTTGTCTCTTGAAAATCCAAAAACAATTGTCCGATGGAGCATACACACGGTCGGATTGTCCGATAAAAAAGATCCGTTGGACTGTTGTTGTCAAAAAGTCTGATCGTGCGTATGAGCCTTTGAAGGAATGAAGGAAAAACATTTTAATGAGCTACAGAGTGCACTAAAATAACACTGACAAGACCTTTAAATATTCCTTGCTATATGCAATATTAAAGCAGAACTTCAGTCATTTTTTTCACCTATTAAATCATCTGCGCTTGTTTTAACTTTGGATAGTACAACTTTTTTCCTGCCAATACCTTATACAGCCCACTTCCTGTTTCTTGTCTGGCAAAAAAGCCTAGGCTTATGACATCATGCACAGCTCTCTCTCTCACTCTCATGAGAGTTTTCCAGGAAGGGAGGGGGGATGAGTCATAAGAGGGCCAATGAGAGCTGCAAAGCTGGAAGGTGTGTCTGTATAAATCCAGGAAGTGAACAGGCAGCAGCTTCAGCTGCCCAGAGTTAAAATGGCTGCAGCCAGACTCAGTGGAGGGAGATTTCTGCAGCATATTTGGCAAGTACAGAATTACCATATATATAAAAACTAAATTGCAAAGTGGTTGGAGGGAAGCTTCAGAATGGCAAAGATGTTTTTATTACAAATTATGTGAGCAGACTACAGTTCCTCTCTATACTTAAAATGTGGTAAATTAGCTACAATACCAAAAGACCAGTCAGTATTTTTGCAGTTTTTTTTTTAAATAGAACCAAGGCATTTTCATAAAAACTTCTTTCTCACGGTCGTGACCGCAGTGTATGTGTTTGTATTTCCCACAGTACTTCCCACATCACATCACCATAGTTACATTTCATGACAAGGCAAATGGTGTGACAATTGTCATGTATACCACAGACTTCTTCTGAGAAGTTGAAGAGGGACATTCCTTAAGTATGTTAACATGCCCGCAGCTATGACTTTACCGTGTTTCCCATGCTTTTGTGTGTTTGCTATTTCTTAAATAGTCCATCTAATCTTCATGAAAAGTCTTGTAGACCCGTGGGGTATTTTGCTTGTTGAGGTTCGGTTTTGTCCCAATGTGTGGTAATATCATATATGCAAAATAGGGCTGCAACTAATGATTATTTTCATAATCGATTAGTTAGCCGATTATTGTTTCGATTAATCGGTTAATAACCTTAAAAAAATGTGTGGTGTTTAATTTAGTTAATATGTAAAGTTTAAAAAAAAGGCTATTTATTCTTAAATATCTCTATGCAGTGGTAAATATAAATAACCAACTATATGGTTAGGGAGCAAAATAGCTAATCCACTCTGAGAATAACAGACAGAAGAGATATACTGTAAATACTATTAGAGGACATATACTGTGTATACTATTAGAAGAGATATACTGTATATACTATTAGAGTAGATATACTGTATATACTATTAGATGAGATATACTGTATATATTATTAGAGGAGATATACTGTATATACTATTAAAAGAGATATACTGTGTATACTATTAGAAGAGATATACTGTATATACAACTAGAGGAGATATACTGTATATACTATTAGAGGAGATATACTGTATATATTATTAGAAGAGATATACTGTATATACTGTACTATTAGAGGAGATGTACTGTATATGCTATTAGAGGATATATACTATTAAAGGTTGAATCTGGTAAATATCATCAGACTCAGAGATCAAATTTTTTTAATTAAAAAAATAAACAATGTTTTTCTTAAAAAAAAAATGTCATTTTAAGCACGTTCGTTTGATTTTCTAATCGTTAGTGGGGTCAAATCGACGTTTATTTTCAACCATAGTGATGGGAAAATGTGGAAATAATAAAAAACTTCTTGGTCAATGGAATTTTCAGACAGTATATGTGGTTTACGTTCAGAAATTACAATGATTTTAAAAACGAAATGTTAAAAACAAGTGAAAATTTCAAACATTGTTTCATTCAGCGAATGTATAAAGATTTTTCATATGAATATTCTCATCTGAAAATTGATGTGGCCAGCATAAGGGTCGGTGCACACCTATGCAATTTGCTTTTGATCTGTTTCTGCAGTGCTTTTTGCTGTGCGTTTTGATTCTTTCGCATATGATTTTGATTGTGATTTGCATTTTTGCATTTTTTTTGGCCAATTTGTTGTTGGGCAGATTAAAAAACACAAATTGCTGCAAAAACATATTACATGCCTTTTTGCAGCTTTTCCATTGAAGTAGATTGAACCAAAAAAGCACAGTTTTGCGGTTAAAAAAAAAGTCCCTGACTCTTTAACCACTTTCAGACCGGACCATTTTGCTGGTAAATGACCAGAGGTCTTTTTACAATTTGGAACTGCGCTGCTTTAACTGGTAATTGCGCGGTCATGCAATGTTGTACCCAAACAAAATTTGCGTCCTTTTCTTCCCACAAATAGAGCTTTCTTTTGATGGTATTTGATTGCCTCTGCGATTTTTATTTTTTGCGATATAAACGTAAAAAGACCGCAAATTTTGAAAAAAAATGATATTTTCTACTTTTTGTTATTAGAAAAATCCAATAAACTCAATTTTAGTCATACATTTAGGCCAAAATGTATTCAGCCACATGTCTTTGGTAAAAAAAAGTCAATAATTGTATATTTATTGGTTTGCGCAAAAGTTGTCACATCTACAAACTAAGGTACGTTTTCTGGAATTTACGCAGCTTTTAGTTTACGACTGCCTATCTCATTTCTTGAGGTGCTAAAATGGCAGGGCAGTACAAAACCCCCCCAAATGACCCCATTTTGGAAAGTAGACACCCTAAGGAAATTGATAAGAGGCATGTTGAGCCCATTGAATATTTTATTTTTTTGCCTCAAGCGATTGAATAATGACAAAAAAAAATGATTATTATTTTTTTTACACAAAGTTGTCACTAAATGATATATTGCTCACACATGCTATGGGCATATGTGAAATGACACCCCAAAATAAATTCTGCTGCTTCTCCTGAGTACGGGGATACCACATATGTGGGACTTTTTGGGAGCCTAGCCGCGTACGGGGCCCCGAAAACCAAGCACCGCCTTCAGGCTTTCTAAGGGCGTAAATTTTTGATTTCACTTCTCACTACCTATTACAGTTTTGAAGGCCATAAAATGCCAAGATGGCACAAAACCCCCACAAATGACCCCATTTTAGAAAGTAGACACCCCAAGCTATTTGCTGAGAGGCATTTTGAGTCCATGGAATATTTTATATTTTGCCACAAGTTGCGGGAAAATTACAAACTTTAATTTTTTTTTATTTTTTTTTCACAAAGTTGTCACTAAATGATATATTGCTCACACATGCTATGGGCATATGTGAAATGACACCCCAAAATAAATTCTGCTGCTTCTCCTGAGTACGGGGATACCACATATGTGGGACTTTTTGGGAGCCTAGCCGCGTACGGGGCCCCGAAAACCAAGAACCGCCTTCAGGTTTTCTAAGGGCGTAAATATTTGACTTCACTCCTCACTACCTATTACAGTTTTGAAGGCCATAAAAGGCCAAGATGGCACAAAACCCCCCAAATGACCCCATTTTGGAAAGTAGACACCCCTAAATTTAGGGGTACACTAGTGAGACTAGGTAATAAATGGCGGGTGCCCTGAAACTATAAAAAAATAACTAACCAACCAGCGTCACCTGTAACAGTTATATGGTGATCACTGGTGAAAGGGTTAACTAGGGGGCAATCAGGGGGCTTTATGCGGTAGTATATGGGGGTCCCTGGCGCTATAAAAAGCTGCGGCGAACCTAAATACCTACCTGCCTAACTAGCGTCACCTGTGACACTAATACAGCGATCAGAAAAACGATCGCTTATTAGGCTGGGTTCACACTGGAGCGATGCGGGAACGCCACGAATCCGCGGCGGGTTCCCGCATCACATGCCTCCCGGCGGCAGTTCACACTGCCCTATGCGAACTGCTGGGAGTGTCAGTGAAATGTTAATGACACCCCCAGATCAGTTCGCATATCGCAGTGCGATCTGCAAACTCGGATCGCATGGTGTGAACACCCATGCGATCCGATTCTGCTGCGGACCAAAAAAAGGGTCCCGTGCGAGTTTGCGGCGGGTGCGGCGGGTGCGACACGAATTCAGCCATACTATCTGTATGGCTGAACTCGAATCGCACAGAGATCGGATGTGATTTGCACTGCAGTGCGGTGCGAATCACATCCGTTCTCATAAACCGCTGCAATGTGAACCCAGCCTTAGTGACACTGGCGACGGGGGGTGATCACGGGGTTAAACCTTTATTGGGGGGGTTAGGGGGGTACCTTAGAACTAAAGGGGGCTAACCCTAACTGCCCTAACAGTTATTACAGTCACAAATGACACCCGCCGTGTAATCAGGGGGTTAAACCTTTATTAGGTAATAAATGGCGGGTGCCCTGAAACTATAAAAAAATAACTAACCAACCAGCGTCACCTGTAACAGTTATATGGTGATCACTGGTGAAAGGGTTAACTAGGGGGCAATCAGGGGGCTTTATGCGGTAGTATATGGGGGTCCCTGGCGCTATAAAAAGCTGCGGCGAACCTAAATACCTACCTGCCTAACTAGCGTCACCTGTGACACTAATACAGCGATCAGAAAAACGATCGCTTATTAGGCTGGGTTCACACTGGAGCGATGCGGGAACGCCACGAATCCGCGGCGGGTTCCCGCATCGCATGCCTCCCGGCGGCAGTTCACACTGCCCTATGCGAACTGCTGGGAGGGTCAGTGAAATGTTAATGACACCCCCAGATCAGTTCGCATATCGCAGTGCGATCTGCAAACTCGGATCGCATGGTGTGAACACCCATGCGATCCGATTCTGCTGCGGGCCAAAAAAAGGGTCTCGTGCGAATTTGCGGCGGGTGCGATGCGAATTCAGCCATACTATCTGTATGGCTGAACTCGAATCGCACAGAGATCGGATGTGATTTGCACTGCAGTGCGGTGCGAATCACATTCGTTCTTATAAACCGCTGCAATGTGAACCCAGCCTTAGTGACACTGGCGACGGGGGGTGATCACGGGGTTAAACCTTTATTGGGGGGGTTAGGGGGGTACATTAGAACTAAAGGGGGATAACCCTAACTGCCCTAACAGTTATTACAGTCACAAATGACACCAATGCAAAAAAAATAAAAATGACATTGGTGTCACTGTGACTGGGGGGCAGGGGTAATTGGGGGGGTGATCGGGGGGGTGTGAGTGTGCCTGGCATGTTCTACTGTGTAGTGTCGTGTTGGTGCAACTCACCGATCCTCTCTCCTCGGTGTCGGAACGAAAAATACCGACACGGAGGAGAGATTACATCACTTCCTCTCCTGTGTTTACATTACAGGAGAGGAAATGATGTCACGGAGCATTTTCATTCGTCGGGAGCGATCGCGAGGGGGTGGCCATGAATGAATGGCCGTCCCCTCGTCCGGGATCGCTCCCGAACGAATACCGACCGCCGCAGGCACCGGGTGGGGGCCCGATCGGGCCCCCGAACCGCGGGCAGGCAAGGACGTAGATGTAAGCCCTTATGCCTGCCCGTGCCATTCTGTCGACGTACATCGTCGTGCGGCGGTCGGGAAGTGGTTAAAAAATACGCAGCAGATGAAAAAAGCATAGATGTGAACGTGTCTCATAGGAAACCATGAACTGTAGTGCGTTTCTGCAAAAAGCACCAAAAAGCACATAGATGTGAACCAGGTCTAAGACATTTAGTACATAATGGGGTTAAAAAAAACTAAAATTAGCCCTTTATAGTACAAAAAAGCAGATAATCACTACTGTAAGAGGTTCATTTTTTACTGCAGAAAGTAATATTTACAGTAGCGATTATTTGCTCTTTTTTTTTTTTTTTAATGGCTCATTGTAGTCTTTTTTCAACCCCATCGATTAGTTGTCGATTAATCGACTTGTTGTTTCAGCCCTAATGTAAAACAATATTGGCACTTACCACTTGTTGGAATATCGGTGGCAGCATTTGAAATGAATAGGAGCAGGGGCACAACTACAGATCATGGGGCCCCATAGCAAAATGTAAACGGGGCCACCCAGCTATCTCAGTCTGTGGCATCTCACAGCATCAATTGTGACAATAATTGATCTTAACATATTTTTATGCCTAAATCAAGGACAGTTAGAAGAACTGTTAGCATAGCCAGTATACTACTAGCGACTGGTGCAGTGGATAGCAGGAACGGGAAAAGCAGTGCAGGGGATTCACTTTTGACATTCATTTTCCAGCTAACTGCTTTGTCCTCAGCAGCTTACTTGTCTATTTAATTTTCTCTGATGTCAGGACCTCATTGTAAATTCTAATCCCTCCAACCACCATAACATAAGAGCTAAGAGGGCTGGTATTCATAAAAAAAAGTTGCAGTATAAAGAATAATAACCATCAGAATATTTTTATTATTACATAAGTGTTAGTGGTCCTGCACACAATTACTTTATAGCATTAACACAAACTCTTTTATACAGAACTACAAAGCTCAGCAGTCTTATTGAATATTTTTTACAGCCTGAGGAAGACCATGTTGTCACACAGGGTAAATTTAATGCTGGCCAGGATGACCAGAAGCTTTGAGGGCAGTACATTCACATTACTAAGACTGCTAAACATATTCCCCTTACTGCAGAGTCTGCAGATAGGACAGTTTAACATGGGCTTCAGCTTTAATAAGAATGAAGAGTAAACAGCAAGCTTTGTCAAAGCATTTGCAGGGTTATCAGCAAGCTTTGTTGAAGCATTTAAATACTATTCAACTCCAGTTTGTAAATAGTGAACACAGATCCTTATAAAAGTGTTGATTGCCACTTTAAGACCCCTTTCACACTGAGGGCGTTTTGCAGGCGCCTGCAATCTGCCCCTTAAATAGCTGCTTCATTGTCTCCAGTGTGAAAGCCTGAGGGCTTTCACACTGGTGCGCTGGCAGGGTGTCAGGAAAAGTCCCGCCAGCAGCTTCTTTGGAGCGGTGAAGAAGCAGTGTGTTTACCGTTCCTCCACCGCTCCTGCCCATTGGAATCATTGGGGCAGTGTGGCTATACCGCCAGCAAAACGCCACCATTGCGGTGCATTTTAATCCTTTCTTGGCTGCTAGCGGGGGTTAAAAGCGCCCCGCTAGCAGCCAAAATGTGCTGCAAATCCGACTGTAAAACTCTGCTAAAAATAGCGGCGTTTTCCCACCGGCGCTATGGGCGGCACAGTGTGAAAGGGGTCTAAGCCAGCTTCTAGCAGGCCCTGTACACCAGGTAGCCCTGTTTTAGGGCTTGTTAGCCTACTTTTTATTTAAAAAGAAAGAAAAAGGTTCCACAGAACAAGCGGTTTTCCTTGCAGGGGTCTCCCCAAACATTTCTAAAATGTAAATAAACAGCTTCCTGGCTCTCTCTTGCAGCACTGCTGTTCAGGCCTGAAGCCTAGACCTCTTGTATAGTCGCTCAGACTGTCTCACAGCACCCCTGTGCTTTTGTGCAACTGTACCTTTCTCTATACACTGTGGCCCTCAGGCTTAGGGCCTCTGTCTCTTCCATCACAGACCTCACATGCACTGTGCAGACATGCACACCTCTGGCTGCTCTTTTGCAGCCTCAAAGACTCTGGGAGGGGGGGGGGGGGGGTAAAACCATGAACTATGCCCAAGTCTATGATTATAAAGGCTATGAGCACCTGCACACACAGCCTGACAGTCCCCAGGAAGACTTGGACACAGGTTTGGAGGCTTCTTACCTCCCAAAGCCCTTTGAAACCTCCAAACTCCGGAACCCAATCCAGGAATACCAAAACCCAGCGAAAGCTGTAAAACCATCTTTGTCTGCTCACAAAACATTCTAGACCCTCTCATCTGCATTTGTATTACATCTTTGTGCTTTCTACCTCCATTTACACAGTGGTAGGGCCTAGCAATGTCACAATACATAAACATACACACAGGCATGTTAGGTGTGCTGATACCTTAGAAAGTGTTTCTTAGCCCTTGTACACACGGTCGGAGAATCCGTCGGAATGTGTCCTATCGGACCGTGTTGTCGGATAATCCAACTGTGTGTGGTATGCATCGGACTGATTCCGTCGGAATATCCGTCGGACCAAGTTTTCCAACTTGCTGGAAATGTTACCGACAAACTGGTCCGATCGGACATACTCCGATCATGTGTAGCCTACTCCGACGAACAAGGTGCCACACATGCTCACATTCAAATTCCGACACGGAAGCGCTCGTTCAGGTAAAACTACTGCTCGTAAGCGATATAGCACATTCGTCACGCTGCAACGTTAAAAATTCTTTCATAAAGCGCATTCTCTTGTTTTTTACAATGCTGCGAGAACGAACTTCTTTTGATGCTCATAGTCACACACACTTCTCCCGAACGTATTTCATTACTCTTTTTTAACCATTTCAGCAATACAATTTTAGTTTGTGTCACATCTACACACTTTTAGATTTTGTTTATTCTTTTTTGGATGGTTTTTTTTTGGATTCCCTAAAAATCTCCTTTAAAGACAGTTTGCTAATTTCTCCTTTTTTTGGGGTGTTTTGTGTGTGTAAACTTACCACAACATTATTGTATTTTTGATATTTTGTTTTTATCTTTTAATCTACAGGAGGTTGTTTAGTGTTGGTACCCCTTTTTTTTCATTTCACTTTTTTGGAAATGTACCTGCCTGTTCACAAATAAACTGGCCCTTTGGAAGGAAAACACACACACACAAGTATTTCATCAATCAAAAAAACCTTTATTTTGGTCACAATAAACTAAAAAGAGGAACGCAGCACTGGAGAAACTTGTTACTTTGGTGCAGCCTTTGCCCCCCAGGGCAGACATGAACAAATTAGAATATAAAAAATTGGTGGCCTGAGGAGTACATATCTCAGGGAGAGAAGTCTGGTCCCGAAGTCCTAGAGAACAGGAAATTCAGATGCCATTTATGTCCCCAGGATGTGGATCTTCAAGAGGCTGCATCTTCTGGCAGACCAGACTGAACCCAGGCCATCACTCACTCATCTTCCTTGGGCACTTCCCACCAGGCATCCTTCGAGGCTGCGGCTGGGCTCCTGTAGTTGGGGCAGGAGGAGGAGGGCGTTGATCGACCTCCTGGCTGCCACTTGCCACAGCCTCCCCCCAACTGAGGTCTTCCTGTGTATGAAAAGGGGAAATAGTTTTAGTTTTTTGATCATCATCAATCACACCATTTTGTTCTCCTGGCTTTTGATAATTGAATGTTACCAAATAGAACAGACTATCATTCTGAGCCCAGCATTTTTCTTTCCCGTCCCAATCATTTTTGGTCACTACTGTCTCTTGAGATGTAAACCACTTTGATAAATCACAACTTACTGATCAATAAGAACATCTATTTAACATCATTCAATGTAACACAAGAAATATGTTCAACAATGCAATACCTGTCTCAAGCTGGGCCCCACCACATGTTGCTGCCTGGAAGGCCCAGGTTGGACATTGGAAGCCTCAGCTGGGGGTCAAGGATGCCTTGAAGGAAGACTGGAGAGTGGTGGCCTGGGTACCCCCTGGTCTACCAGAAAATGCAGCCTGTCAAAGTGAACCATCCTGGGGTAATAAACGGCATCTGTATCTCCTGCTCTCAAGGACTCCAGGTGCTTCTTTCTCTCCCTGAAATATGTTATCCTCATGGCCCCAATTTTCCTATTCAGATAGGCCATGTCTGCCGTGGGGACCATGATCCGCACCAAAGAAAGCAGTTTCTCCAGCGCTGCGTTCATCTTTGTTATGTCGGCATAAAACTCATTGTGGAACTGCCACAGGCAGGGCATCTCCTTGTAGAGTTCTAGGAATAGCCCCATAAAATTTTGATTTTGGAATGGATCCATATTGTCTGCAAGACACAACACAAGACAAACCCTCAAATACTAATAATGCCATTAAAAACCCTCCTAATCTTGTCCCAACATCAGCCTATATAGAAGCAGTCTAGTCTAGTGAAGCACCAAGTTAAAAATGTTACCTTCGTTTGCACGTTCGTCACGTCCGCGCCTCACTCTCTTCCCAGATCGTATGGACGATACACGCGTGTTGCGTTTTATATACAGTGCGCATGCGCTAAACTCTGCTCGCCCCTGACATTCTTTCTAGACTATTCCCCGCCCCTTCGCTTCCGGCACAGTGGGGAGAGCACATGGCGGAGAGAACGCAGGTGCGCACTAATAGTTCCACTAACAAGGAGGAGGGTGAGGAAAGCCCGGAGCCTGAAACGTTCCGATCCAGGAAGACAAGATTTAACGCCTCAAATATGTCTTTTGGAGAGATGTTGGAGATGGTCGACATATTGAACAGGACCGACTATGATGGGAAGTATGGACCTTACCCAAACCCAAATATCAGAAAGGCCAAGATCATGTCTAAAGTTGTGAAGAGTCTTCATAAGAAATTTGGGGTACGCCGATCCAAGGATCAACTGAGAAAATGCTGGTCAGACCTGAAACTGAGGGAGCACGAGCAGTACCTAAGGATCAAGCGTGTTCTTAAAAAAAGTAAGTAGTTGTCGAGTGTTCATATGATTATTCTTGCTTGCATACTGCTCCATGTGCTTTGATTTCATGTTGTGCATTTTAAAATGGCCACTTTCAAGTTCATGGTTTCATTCGTTCGGAAGAAACATTGTTCTGCAGGTATGTATTCCAGCTTAACAAAGTGTCCCCAATAATGTTCTCACCTTGGAACTCGGCCAAAAAACACAATTGTACAACACTTCCAAGCAATGTTTCAGATTCCTATTTCTGCCCTCTGTGTGCTAATTATTCTTTGTTTACATTCTCATAGGGGAGAGAAGACTCGGCAAGTATGAGGACACCAGGGACCACACCCCTCCCAAAGAAGACCAACTTCCAAAAGCATAAACAGAGGAGCAGGAGCAGGAGGAGGAGGAGGAAGGAGAGATTGTGGAGGTTGGGCAAATTGTCACCACAACAGGTGCGTGTCGGAGAACACAGCTTCCGGTAAGCTCAGCAATGTATGTCACCATATTTTTATTACTTGGTGTGTTTTTTTGCTTTATTTTGTAGGTGATGTGGAAGAAGATTCCTGTTTTACCAGTGAAAGTGCCCAGATCCTGATTGGGGAGATAATGGGGTGCAATCGGGATTTGGAAAATATACAGCAAAACATCAATGATGTTAAAAATAAAATGAAGAACATCATTGATGTTTTGGGGAGAGTGTGAAACACCAAAAACTAGATAGGGTTTTATTTTTGCTATTTTAAAAACAAAATGTTGTATTTATCGAAATTACAAATTTGGAAGATGCACAGAGTGTGTATCTCCCTTTATGGTGGATCAATGTACGTGTTTTGTGTAAAGTGTCTGAGATGAAGGGGTTGCAGCCCCAAAGCATGTACATTGATCCCCCATGATGGGAGACAGCACATGTTGACACACTGTGTGCATCTTCCAAATTTGTTTTTTTCAGGGGTCAAACCCCATGTGATGAAGGCAATATCAGCCCAGTTTGTACATACTCATGTCTGATATTGTCTTCACTTTTCAAAGTTGAACTTTGTAAGTTCCTGTGTTCTGTATTTTACGGTTTGATACATGCCTGTTTACACAAAAACAACAAGTAAACAAAATTCTGATTAAACTCTGTTTTGGATACACACAATTTCTTGGTTTGTTGTAAAAACCTTTTTGAAACGCACATGAGAATGTGCTTGAATTAAAAAGTTTAATTGTCAACAATGTGTGGCTTCCTTTCTCATTGCGCCAAAAATGTATTTGTAGTAAAATTTTAGTTTGTGCTGAGAAGGAGTGTGATTTACTAAAGGAAACTCCACTTTGCACTCCAAGTGCAGTTTCAGGTGTACTTTTGCAGTGCACTTGTAGTGCATAGTGGATGTGCCTTTAGTAAAAAGCACCCACAGTGAGGTGTAAATTTGGACAATCATGCCATTTTCCTGCCATGGTGCTGAAAATGAGCACGATTTTGGTCAGTAATGCACTACATACATTAGTTACAAAAACAAGGTGTGTGTGTAGCAGACCCACAACATAATAACATTATCTGAAGAAGAGACTGTCCCCTCATCTCGCTCTGAACTTGGGTATGCACTGTTGGTGAAAAAGGCACAACTTGAAAAAAACTGGCAAAGTGGGAGGCCACAGTCTGCCTGTGGCGTTGAAGGACACTGTGTAGTGAAACAAGAACAAAAATTAGTAATTTGACAAATCAACATTGCAAGCAGATTAGACACCCACATTTTTGGTCAAAATTTGTATAACATTTTGGGAACTGAGTATTTAAAGCCTAAAGTATAAGGTCCCCTTATGAGAGTCATCACCCCCCCCCCCCCCATCTGATGGGCCCTTGCTAAAAAAATGAGGGGGGATGTTTAGGACAGGTAACCCTCTCCACTTGATTGAGAGCTGAATGCCTAAATAATGTGTGATACTTTGTGAAGCCCCTCCTTACTTACACTATTGGCAGCCCACAGGACAGGTAAGAAGTGTCATAATAACAAAATGAAAACAAAATGGAAGCACATTTTGACATTCTGCTATTACATATCAAGAAAATTAATATGTTAAAAAAAAATAGCATTTGAAAGTATTGAGGCAGGCCCTTGCACTACATGCTTAGGTGAACTCGTCCATAAATGTGATCATCAAAAAGGTAGGTATAGTGTGTATTGGGTTTGGTCAAGTCATCAGATAGAGGATTGCTATCAGCTGAGGTAGCAGTTGGGGGGAGGGGGGTTACTAATGAGTTTGGCACAATCCCAAAAATTTCAAAAATTTCACTCAGTATGAATTGAAGCACACACATCACATTTGTAGACATTTTAGGGGGTGTTTAGGGGAAAGCAATACTATGGTGCTGACAAAAAACATTGGTAAGTGACTAGACTATAGTTTTATGGACCAAGAAGAGCATGGTGGGGAAGTTAGTGAGGCAAATCTGCATGAGGGACAAAGGGGCAGAGCATATGAATTAGAGCATATTGCAATGATGGTAATTAGGGAATGAGGAAAGAAATGCAAGACATTAGCAATCATGAAATACATAGAATGTGATGTTAAAGGAGAAAACTTACCTTCATATAGTCCTTCTGCAGGACCTGAATGATGGCAGAACAGGT
This sequence comes from Lithobates pipiens, assembly GCF_037356315.1. Lineage (NCBI taxonomy): Eukaryota > Metazoa > Chordata > Amphibia > Anura > Ranidae > Lithobates > Lithobates pipiens. The sequence goes on along the minus strand of NW_027507718.1, from coordinate 41,721,653 downwards.
CTCTGGAATAATGATCCCCAGAGCCTGGGGGGAGATGCCTGTAGAGAACTTGAGGTCCTGAAGGCTTCTCCCAGTCGCCCAGTAGCGCAATGTGGCGATGAGCCTCTGCTCCGGAGTGATGGCTTGCCGCATGCAGGTATCCTGCCTGGTGATATAAGGGGTCAGCAAAGCCAGCAGACTGTGAAAAACGGGGTCCGTCATCCGGAGATAATTCCTGAAACGATCAGGATTATTCTCGCGGATCTCACGGAACAAAGGCATGTGCGAGAACTGGTCACGCTGGTGCAACCAATTCTTGGTCCACAAACGCCTCCCCTCCCTGTTCATGGGCCGGGCTTGTGTCAAAGTAAGAACCCCAACATGAAGCCCCTGCACAGCACAAACTGTACGACGAGTACGTAGACGAAACATGGTTTGAAAACGGTCGGCTCGTCAGAACAGACAGCAGAAAGCACCAGATAAACAGCCGATTGGACCGTTTTGTCGGATAATCCGACTGTGTGTGGTCTCCATCGGACTGTTTCCGTCGGAGTATCTGATGGACCAAGTTTTCCAACTTGTCGGTAAAATTTTCCGACAACATGATCCGATCGGACTTTGTCCGATCATGTGTGGAGAATTCCAATCGCACAAAGTGGCACGCATGCTCAGATACAATGCCTACACCAAAGCTATTGGCTACTAGCGTGAACGTAGTCCCGTCATAACAAAATAACATCATCACGTTCTGAACGATTGGATTTTCCGCCAACTTTGTCCGACCGTGTGTATGCAACAAAATCAATCGGAAAAAATCTGACTGATTTGGTTGTCGGAATGTCCGACCGTGTGTACAAGGTGTTATACTTAAATGTTAATATACGCCTATGTTAGTAATCTTATTATTTAAATCTCTTAAGACTGAACCTAGAAAAAAAAAGTGCAATATTGGAGGTACAGTGTTGCCTTCACTACAGGAGGTAAAAAAGGAAAAAGATTTGGGGGTAATTATTTTAGATTAGTGAAAAATGAGCAAAGAGCAATGCAGTGGGACAAATGAATAGAATTCTAGATTGCATCACTAGAGGGATCACCAGCAGAAAGGAAGTCCTGATTCCCCTATATAGATCTTTAGTGAGACATAATTTATAATACTGTGTCCAATTCTGGAGACCTCCCCTAGAAAAAGATATTGATAAGATAGAACGGGTCCAGAGACAGGCAACAAAAATGGTGAAAAGTCTGGAGGATAAAACATTTCAGGAGAGACTTCAGAAACCAAATATGTAAAGTCTAATGCCGCATACACACGACCGGACTTTCTGGCAGACTAGGTCCGACAGAATCAATCCGTCGGACAATCCAATCGTGTGTGGGCTAATCCGATCGTTTTTCATAAAAAAATCAGGCGGGCCTAGAAATAGAACATGTTTCAAATCTGTCCGACGAACTCAATTCCTATCGGGAAAACTGTTCATGTGTATGCTGGTCCGACAGACCAAATATGACGCAAGGGCAGCTATTGGTTACTGGCTATTGAACTTCCTTTTTTAGTCCTGTCTTACGTCATCACGTTCAAAACAAACTGACTTTTGAACGGACTTAGCCCTTGTACACACGGTCGGAGATTCCGACAACCAAATCCGTCGGATTTTGTCCGTCAGATTTTGTCCGACCGATTTTGTCCGAAACTGTTGCATACACACAAAGTTGATCCGACGTGATAACCTTATTTCATTATGACGGGACTACGTTCAGGCTAGTAGCCAATAGCTTTGGTATAGGAATTTGATCTGAGCATGCGTGGCACTTTGTCCGATCGGACTTCTCTACACATGATCGGAGTATGTCCGATCGGAGCATTTTGTCGGAAAATTTTACCAACAAGTTGAAAAACTTGGTCCGATGGAAACAGTCCGATGTAGACCACACACAGTCGGAATATCCGACAAAACGGTCCGATCGGACACATTCCGTCGGAATTTCCGACCGTGTGTACAAGGGCTTAGTCCGTTCGTGTGTGGCCAAGTCCGTTTGTTCAGAAGCCCGTCGGAACTCCGCCGAAAAGTCCAGTCGTGTGTACATGGCATAAAGGAAAGAAGGAAAGGGTAGACATGATAGAAACCTTTAAATACACCAAGGGAGTGAAAAAGATTCAGGAGGGCAGCATTTTCAATACGAAGACAAGATCAAGAACACAGGCACAGGACCTCAAACTAGCAGAAGGAAAGTTTAAAACTATTCTTAGTATTATTTTACCGAAAGAGAAGCTGATGCTTGGAATAGACTTCCAGCAGACGTAGTCAGTCAGTCAACAATCAGTGGTTTCAAACATGCTTGGGACAAACATAGATCTATACCCAGACAAAGAAAAAAAAAAAGCTGAAAAAGAAAAAAAAAAGAAAAACACAACACAAAGTCATACAGCACAATACCAAGAGAAAAAAAGGCCAAAAAATGTTGAAAAAAAAGCATTTAACTTACTTTGTGTTAAAATAAAAATGCTGGAACTGTATAAACACCCCTAAAATTCCCAATTTTGGAATGCAGACACCCCAAGGCAATCTTGTTTTTTTATTTCCCTTAATTTGTGGAAATAAATGCTGGTTTTGAAGGGGTAAAAACATGGAGCTTGGTAATAGTGCACTAGATACAGGTCATGCATAGCCCAGATAGCAAGCAATTGTGCTGCAAATTTGAAAATGACTTGCTAAGCTATTGCTAGACTTCCCAGGCTTTACAAGTTTGTTGCACTATTGCAGCAAGTCTGCCTTGCATTGTTACAGATCAACTTTCTTTGCAAACATTCCGCAAGTCTGCTGCAAGTTCCAGTTCAGTTATGCTGTGCAATTATCATCCCACCACAGGGGTCACTGTGGCTGAATTTTCAGGCTATAGACGTGCAGAGCTCTTGCTGTAGACTCACCACTGCAACTTTTCTCTTGTTAGAGACTTACCGCGCAAACTTGCTACAATTTGGAAAAGTGTCAACTAGAACTTGTGCTTCCAGTGCTCTGTAAGTGTACAACTTGCCAGTGAAAATGTGCAGCAAGTTAACAGACTTACAATTCTACAACTATCTGGGAGACGGATCGAAGAAGTTAAAGTGCAGGTTACATACAGTGAAAGGATGGGAATGAAGGGGTTGATGTGCAGTTGTACAGGATAAGAGATGGTAAAGGATTAATATACAGATCATATAGAGCGGGACACTAGGAAGATCAGTAATGCGGAAGAGGAGGGGAGTGAACATTTCTTGCAGCTGGTGCAGCGATTTTTCTGTGTTTCTGTTTCTTCCCCTTCCTCTGAAGATGAAGATGAAGGGGAGGACTCACTGATGAAAACACTATATTTACATCATGCGCTTGCTCTGAGCAATCAAAAGGTTTAGAGCCACTTAGATTGGCTCTGTACACAGTGTCTGTGATCAGAGCTGTCTTACATTGTAGAATGGCTTGCTTCACAGACATTAGCGGGATCAAAGGCTGCCCGACGGTGCTTTATCCAGTGCTGTTTATAAAACAGTTCACCACTTTACCAGGCATATGGCTGTAGTGAAGCAGTTAAAGCCTAAAAAAAAAAAAGATTAGATGAGATTGTTGAATATAGTTCCACTCCTCTCAGTCTCTTGTATCTTTGTAATTTCAGTAGCTGTTGAATCATTTAAATATTAGTATGTATAGTTGGTATTACTGGCTTGCATGTTAAAATTAGGAAGAATTTCTAAACATTGGAAATACCCATCTAAGTCTGAACAGTTATATCATAAATATTAGGTAATACCCAACTAGAATGTGGCAATACATGTTTGTTTTTTTTATTATAAGGGAAGTATAAGGGATATCCAGGAACAGAGTAGTTAAAAAGACAGCAAAAATGTAAAGATGATTTGGTAGATTGGAAATTAATTGGGGTTTATTGGGGTTTTAAAAATATTTATTTATAATTAAAAGTTAGTGTATGGTCCACTTTTGTACTAACTATGGAACATCTACCACAAGCATGTGTCACAACCCTGACATTGCAGGCCTGTAAATATGTCCTACACAGGTAAAATTGTCATTATTTACATATGACTTGTTGTTATATGCCCATAATCGTCATATTTCCATATATTCTATAGTTAGTGAATGCAAGCGTTTTAGTTACCTAATTAATTTTAAGGTCAACTACTCAAAATCAGAATTCCTGAATGTGTCCCTCCCACCCCAATAATTGCAATTTATCCAATCCAGTTTCCTCAATCACTTGTGTGTGTTGCTTGGCTATTTTTGGTGAATTTCATATATCCATATCCTTTCTGATATGTCAAAAGTCTTTACATTGAACTACCAACCATTACTTTAGGGGACGGTAACAGACTTTCAAACCTATAATCGCAAACGTTTCAGTTAGTTTGGTAGAATCAACTTTCTAAAAATAGACATCACCCCTAGGGCTCATATGTATTTATTTCAAACTCTGGCTCAAGCTGTCCTATACTACAATATAAAATACTTTTTCTCCCCAAACTCAGAGCCCCAAAGATTGCTTTATATTGTAGCACCCTCTAGTTAGGTAGGTGCTAGGGTGAAGATTTTTCTAGCAGAGTAGGAAAATTTAGGCAGACCTAGCTGGTGGCTAGGCCTGTTTGGTTTCATTCTGGGCTGGGAGTGGCTCAGGGCAGGGCTGGGTGACTCACAGGTAGCATCACTAGAAGGTGCTAGAAAGAAAGGAGAGGTGGAGTTGCCTGGGGTATTCTAGGGAGCCTTGACCAATCCCCAACTTTGATTGGCAGGGGGCAGGCCTCCTTAAAGGGTCAGCTCAGCTGGTAGGGAGATGTCGGGTGGAAGAGCTGGTGTGAAAGAGTGTGGAAGCTATTGGTGCCCACAGGGAGCTCCCCAGTCTGGGGGGGGGGGGGTGACCCTGGGCCAGGGCTCGGGTGCATCCAAGAGGAGAGAAGAGATCCTGGAAGAGAGGCACATGAGAGAGCAAGGAGAAGACAGTGGAAGAAAATGCTGCTAAGAGGCTCCAGGGAGGACAACTGGTCACAGTCTGGAGGGCTGGTGAGTGAAGCACAGTCGGGAAGGCCTGGGGAGGCATGCCTGAGAGAACTGGGAGTTTGCAGTTTGAGATGGTTGCAGAACCAGAATAGAGGACTGTGGGAAGGGCAGTGGAAAGAGGCAATTTCAGCCAGGCTGGCTGGCAGGGCCTGAAGAGAGCTATCTGGGAATGGTAGCTGAATAGAGGACAGCTGGCACCTGAACTATTTCTACACCACAGGGACCCGAGGTCCCTGCCCACAAAAGGCAGTTCACTGAGGCTTGGCTGAATTAGTGTAAGGCCTAACATCCCAGATAGCAATTTCATGATCCAGATCAACTTTCTTTGCAAACATTCTGCAAGTTTTGGTTCAGTTATGTTGTGTAATAATTATCCCACCACATGGGTCATTGAGGCTTCATTTTCATCATTTCTCCATGCGGTATGTAAGGTTTTTCTTTAATTGGTGCTGGGGCGTGGTGTGCAGAGAGGTGAGTGGTATCCATGAGATCTGATATGGAGTTCAGAGAGGTAGAAATTAAGGTGTGACTAACCCTAATATCCCATTGGTGGAGCACAATTTGGAATGTTTTTATTTTTCCTTGTTTATGTGCTAGCAGCTCACCTTAAACAAAGATCACAACAGGTCTAGTGGCATTTATAGGAAAGGAGAGTGGTGGAGAGTGAAGTGGAATGTGAATTTCCATAAGGCTCTGTTTCCATTACTGCGAGTTGTTTTGCGACTTGACACGTGAAGTCGCATGACAAGTCAAAATCCATGTATTTCAATGGCGTGACTCAAGTTGCATCGACTCCAAAAAAAACTTTTTACACTACTTTGTTCCATCTTCCATGCGACTTGTTCTCCATAGAAAGTAATTAAGTCCCAATGCAGTCGCATATACATTTATGACACTGCAAATTTTTTGCGACTTCCACGTAAGTCTGCAGAAGCACATGATCTCTGCTCCTCCCAAATACATCACTTCCTATATGGATGTACATGAGTGTGGAAGACAGCAGGAAGCATGCCTATGGCTAGAAAGAACAAGAGATAAGTTCATGACAATGAAGAAATCATTCGGCTTGTCAGACAACATCCGGCAATATATGACCTCAGAGATTCATGTTACAAAGATCATGTAAAGAAGGAGAGAGCATGGTTGGAAGTAGCTTGCATTTATTATGATACCTGGGACTCTTTATCAGCTACAGAACAGTCTGCAAAAAGTAAGTGGTTGCTATATGCTGCTTAGCACTTTGCGGCTTGCACCTATTTAAATGTGCAGCAACCAATGGGTGTGTGTTAATAATGTGCAGTAACCTCTAGAAGCCAATGGCCCTGTTTTAATAATGTGCAGTACCCTCTAGCAACCAATGGGTGTTTGTTAATAATGTGCAGTTATCTCTACCAACCGATGGGTGTGTGTTAATAATGTGCAGTAACCTCTAGCAACCAATGGGTGTGTGGTAATAATGTACAGTAACTTCTAGCAGCCAATGGGTGTGTGGCAATAATGTGCAGTAACCTCTAGCAACCAATGGGTGTGTGGTAATAATGTGCAGTAACTTCTAGCAGCCAATGGGTGTGTGATAATAATGTGCTCTGTGTTTTCTTGGTGAGGACCGCTTCTCCTGCTGGGAGATAACAGTGGTTTGGCAAGAGGGAATCCCCTGTCAACACTGTCTGCGTTGATGTTGGAATTTAGCTAGTTTCTTTTCTGCAACCTGTGGCTGCAGGAAAGTAAATGTGTGTGTGTGTGGCCCCAAATAATATTTACCCATGGTCAAAACAATATTAAAGATGGACCTGTCGACATCCTTCAGCACATCACAAATTCTGCAGGTGTCATGGATAAAATAGCTTGCGGTTGTTCTCCCACCATCAACATCAATTATGCAGCCTAGCATATGAATGACCTATGGGCAGTTAATAAAGAAACATTTTTTCAACTTGGTATTGTCTTTATGTTTTGCAGTGCACTCGTTACAAACTCAATGGAGAAGTCTCAAAGACAGTTACAACCGGTACCAATGAAAAGAAATAAGAAGTGGTTCTGGCTCAAAAAGATTAACCCCATATGCCCATGTCGGGGATTTTGAATTATTAAAACCGGTGTTTTAAATGCAAGAGTAAGTTATCAGCAGGCATATTTCCTGAATTTGACATATAAAATTGTAATGCTTACTTTAAAAATTTGTTATTCGTATTTCAGAACCCAAGCAAGCTGAGAAGACAGCACACAGTGTTTTCCACCGTAAGATGAGTCAGAGGAGGCTGCTGCTGCAGAGAAGAAAGAACAATTCCAAGACACTGTTGACACGGAACTGTTCGTAGATGAATCAAGGTCATCAACAAACTCCATGAGGATGCTGAACCAGGGCTTTGATGTCAACTGCTCATTCCTTTGTGGATGAGGAGCCAACAACATCCTCAGCATATATGCAACCCCCCATATCCCCTTACTCCTTATCAACAGTACCCTCACTTTCAAAGTACACAGTATGCCCCACCAATGAACTGGCCATACTGTGAAACGTATGGTAATATGCTGAATCCCTCAAGGCCACACATGTTACATCCAATTTCTGCCCCCACTACCTCCACCCTTTGCCCCCGACCACTCACCAACTTAGGCAGCCTACACCCAGTCAGGTTCCGCCTTTTCTTGAAAGGAAATACTACCTAGAAACATCAGTGGATTACCCTGGACCAAACACTAGTTCAGGTTCTGGGACCACTGAAACAAAAACATACCGTATTTATCGGCATATAACACGCACCTTTTTCCCCTTAAAAGCAGGGGAATATTGCGGGTGCATGTTATACACCGATCCCCCACAGTTCTGAGCCTCTGGGTGGCTTTCAGCTGCCTTCGGCTCTTCTCGGCGGCTTTCGGCCGTTCTTGGCAGCTTTCGGCCACCTTTGGCCATTCTCGGCGGCTTCTGGCCACCTTCAGCTGTTGTCGGCGGCCGAAAGCTGCCGAGAACGGCCGAAGGCAGCTGAAAGCTGGCGAGAAGAGCCGAAGGCGGGCGAGAACTACCGCGCGCCGCAGAGATACACAGGACATCAGGCTCTGTATCTCAGCGGTGGCATTTAAAAAAAAAAAGGCAAATAAAACTGACAAGGCTGCAATGGAGGACAAGGCTGCATGACAAGGCTGCAATGGTGAACAAGGCTGCATGACAAGACTGCATGACAAAGCTGCAAATGACACTGACAAGGCTGCAATGGTGGGCAGGGCTGCATATGATACTGACAAGGCTGCAATGATGGACAAGGCTGCAGATGGACACTGATAAGGCTGCATTGATGGGCATTTAAATGTAAGTTATTTTTTTCCTTAAAATTCCCTCCTAAACTTGGGGTGCGTGTTATACTCCAATGCATGTTATACGCCGATAAATACGTTACCAGCAATTGTAAGGTTTTTTTTTTTTTTTTAAATCAAATCATTCTTTATTATTCCTTTTTCACACAAAAACATCACAAATAACAAAAAGCATACACCCAACGTACATCCTCGGAACGAAATAAGATGGGGAAGAAAAAAAACCTCATAAAAGCGCCCTCCCCCCTCTCTCCACTCTCCTGTTAAATTCTATATTCAAAATGTCAGACCATCCTCTCCATATCTTTTCAAAATTCCCTGGGCAACCTCTGTGTAAAAATATATACTTTTCCTTAACTAATGTTTTCCTTATTTGTATCTTCCATTCTGCTATTGTAGGTGGGCTTCATGATGTCCACTTTTGAGCTCATGAGCCTGAAATAAGATCCTAGTTGATGATATCCTGTATTTCCCTGGGATATCCCATTCATCCAGGATACCCAAGAGGCATCTCCTGGTTCTGGAGACATGCTGGCTCCAAAAGCACTATTAATCATTGATACCACTTTGTGCCAATAGTGGGGAAGCTTGGGACATCTCCATAACATATGGATTAAGTTCGCTGGACTCCCTTTACATCTAGGGCATTGAGCTGTATCTCTATTTTTCCATTTAAATAATTTCTCTGGTGTATAATGATCCCTGTGTAATATAAATATTTGTGTTAAATATTGTATTGGAGATAGAGATAGCAAGGGCATTACCAACAGTGCCGATGCCCATTGTTCATCTGAGATTGGCCCTATTATCACTTGACCACGCAGCTCTTGCTGGTATATTTACTGTTCTTTTATATTTATCATATAATAAATTATAAATTAGTGAAATTAAACCCTTTTTTTTCCAGTCTTTTCCGACAGGGCTATTACCTCTGATTTATTAAATTTAAATTCCGTCATCGGCCCTGTGCTTGTAATGTGTGCTTAACCACTTAAGGCCCACCACATGTAAATGTACGTCGGCACAATGGCACGGACAGGCACAAGCACGTCCCCGTACGTGCTTGCCTTCCAGCGGATGGGGGGTCCGATCGGACCCCCTCCCGCTGGCTGCGGCGGTCCGTTTCGCTTCAGGAGCGATCCAGGATGAGGGGATGGCCGTTGGTTTCTGGCCATCCCCTCTCGATCACTCCTGGCAAATGAGAAGCTTCCCCTGCCTGTGTAGTGTAAACACAGGCAGGGAGGAAGGGATGTCACTCTCCTCGGGGCGGTCTTTTTGACCGGACTGCGAGGAGAACACATAGTAAGTGCACCAATCACTACACTGACACGTAGGTACACATAGGCACACAAATCACCCCCCAGCCCCCCCCCCCCCCCCCAGTCACAGTGTCACTGATTGCAGTGATCATTTATTTACTGATCACTGCATTTAGTGTCAGTTGTGACAGTAAAAAGTGTCAGGGCAGTTAGTGTTAGGTCCAGGGTAGCCCCCTACCCCCCTAATAAAGGTTTAACCCCCTGATTGCCCCTAGAGTTAACCCTTTCACTCCCTTTTGCCAGTGTCACCAAGCGATCGTTCTTCTGATCGCTGCATAAGTGTCACTGGTGCCGCTAGGTAGCTAGTTATTTTTTTAGGTTCACCGCCAGGTTTTTATAGCATTAGGTACCCCCATATACTACCCAATAAAGGTTTTAACCCCCTGATTGCCCCTAGAGTTAACCCTTTCACCAGCGATCACCGTATAAGTGTCACTGGTGATGCTGGATAGCCAGTTAGTTATTTCGTTATTTAGGTTCCCCATCAGGTTTTTATATAGCGTCCGGGACCCCCATATACTACCTAATAAAGATTTTAACCCCCTGATTGCCCCTAGTTAAACCTTTCACCCCCTTTTGCCAGTGTCACTAAGCGATCGTTCTTCTGATCGCTGCATTAGTGTCATTGGTGCCGCTAGGTAGCTAGTTATTTTTTTAGGTTCACCGCCAGGTTTTTATAGCATTAGGTACCCCCATATACTACCCAATAAAGGTTTTAACCCCCTAATTGCCCCTAGAGTTAACCCCTTCACCAGCGATCACCGTATAAGTGTCACTGGTGATGCTGGATAGCCAGTTAGTTATTTAGTTATTTAGGTTCCCCATCAGGTTTTTATATAGCGTCCGGGACCCCCATATACTACCTAATAAAGGTTTTAACCCCCTGATTGCCCCCAGGTAACCCTTTCACCTCCTTTTGCCAGTGTCACTAAGCAATCGTTTTTCTGATCGCTGCATTAGTGTCACTGGTGCCGCTAGGTAGCTAGTTATTTTTTATGTTAACCGCCAGGTTTTTATAGCGTTAGGTACTACCTAATAAAGATTTTAACCCCTGATTGCCCCTAGAGTTAACCCTTTCACCAGCGATCACCGTATAAGTGTCACTGGTGACGCTGGTTAGCCAGTTAGTTATTTAGGTTCCCCGTCAGGTTTTTATATAGCGTCAGGGACCCCCATATACTACCTAATAAAGATTTTAACCCCCTGATTGCCCCTAGTTAACCCTTTCACCAGTGATCACCGTATAAGTGTTACGGGTGACTCTGGTTAGTTAGTTTGCTTTTTATAGCATCAGGGCATCCACCATTTATTACCCAATAAAGGTTTAACCCCCTGATCACCCGGCGGGTGATATCAATTAGATTTTAGGGTCAGGGTTTGTGTCGCCCCAGGCAGCGCTAGGTTAGTGCCAGTACCGCTAACACCCACGCGCAAAGCATACACCTCCCGTAGTGGTATAGAATCTGAACAGACCAATATCTGATCTGATCAGATCTATACTAGCATCCCCAGCATTTTAGGGTTCCAAAAAAATGCATTGTTAGCGCGATAAGCCCAGATACCTGCTAGCACCTGCATTTTGCCCCTCCGCCCAGCCCACCCAAGTGCAGTATCGATCGGGTCACTGTCACTTACAAAACACTAAACGCATAACTGCAGCGTTTGCAGAGTCAGGCCTGATCCCTGCAATCGGTAACAGTTTTTTTAAGGTAGCGTTTTATATTTAAATCCTGAAGGTGGTGCTTGGTTTTCGGGGTCCTGTACGCGGCTAGGCTTCCAAAAAGTCCCCCACATGTGGTATCCCCGTACTCAGGAGAAGCAGCAGAATTTATTTTGCGGTGTAATTTCACTTATGCCCATAGCATGTGTGAGCAATATATCATTTAGTGACAACTTTGTGCAAAAAAAAAAGTTTGTAATATTCCTGCAACTTGTGGCAAAATATAAAATATTTCATGGACTCAACATGCCTCTCAGTAAATAGCTTGGGCTGTCTACTTTCCAAAATGGGGTCATTTGGGGGGAGTTCGTGCTATTTTGGCATTTTATGGCCTTCGAAACTGTGATAGGTAGTGAGGAGTGAAATCAAAAATTTGCACCCTTAGAAATCCTGAAGGCAGTGATTGGTTTTCGGGGTGCCGTACGCGGCTAGACTTCCAAAAAGTCCCACATATGTGGTATCCCCGTACTCAGAAGAAGCAGCAGAATATATTTTGGGGTGCAATTCCACATATAACTATGGCATGTGTGAGCAATATATCATTTAGTGACAACTTTTTGTAAACTTTTTTTTTTTTTGTCATTATTCAATCACTTGGGACAAAAAAAAATATATTCAATGGGCTCAACATGCCCCTCAGCAATTTCCTTGGGGTGTCTACTTTCCAAAATGGGGTCATTTGGGGGGGGGGGGTTTTGTGCTATTTTGGCATTTTATGGCCTTCGAAACTGTGATGGGTAGTGAGAAGTGAAATCAAATATTTGCACCCTTAGAAATCCTGAAGGCAGTGATTGGTTTGCGGGGTGCCGTATGCGGCTAGACTCCCAAAAAGTCCCACATATGTGGTATCCCCGTACTCAGGAGAAGCAGCAGAATATATTTTTGGGTGCAATTCCACATATAACTATGGCATGTGTGAGTAATACATCATTTAGTGACAACTTTTTGTAAACTTTTTTTTTTCGTGTCATTATTCAATCACTTGGGACAAAAAAAATATTCAATGGGCTCAACATGCCACTCAGCAATTTTCGTGGGGTGTCTACTTTCCAAAATGGGGTCATTTGGGGGGGGGGGTTGTACTGCCCTGCCATTTTAGCACCTCAAGAAATGAGATAGGCAGTCATAAATTAAAAGCTGTGTAAATTCCAGAAAATGTACTTTAGTTTGTAGACGCTATAACTTTTGCGCAAACCAATATACGCTTATTGACATTTTTTTCACTAAAGACATGTGGCTGAATACATTTTGGCCTAAATGTATGACTAAAATTTAGTTTATTCGGTTTTACTTACAACAAAAAGTAGAAAATATCTTTTTTTTTTAATTTTCAGTATTTTTCCTTTTATATCGTTAAAAATAAAAATCGCAGAGGCAATCAAATACCATCAAAAGAAAGCTCTATTTGTGGTAAGAAAAGGATGCAAATTTTGTTTGGGTACAACATTGCATGACCGCGCAATTACCAGTTAAAGCAGTGCAGTGCGAAATTGTAAAAAGACCTCTGGTCCTTAGGCTGACAATTGGTCCGGGGCTTAAGTGGTTAAGCTCTAGGAATTGAAAAAATGTGTCAAATACCTTAGTCCCTTGAGCCTCCATATTGCAAATCATTCCAGTTTCATCAGTTCCGCATAGCTACTATTATAATGCCATATAACCTTTTATTTCCGTGATTCTTTTAATTTCCTGCCATACCTTGTCAAACAATTCTCCCGTAATAAAGCCTTTATTCAACCATTGGTTTCTTGTCTCCAATAAAGAGATCAGTGGATAATCAGGATATACTGATAATAGCAGGGTCTGTATAGAATCAGAGTCTGCCATTACTGTCCATCCAAAAAAGTGTTGTATATGTGAAGCTAAAAAGTAGCTTTTTGGATGGGGAATCGCCAATCCACCTGCTCCTTTATTTAACATTAATGTCAACTTTATACGTGGTGGTTTTTTCTTCCAAATAAGTTCTCTAATTAGGGATTCTATTTTTCCAAACCAAAATGTTGTAATCCATACGGGACAATTATTAAACACGTAAAGCAATTGTGGGGACCAAATCATTTTAACAAGGTTTGCTCTGCCTATCACTGTCAGTGGTAATTTACACCAACTTCGACATTTATCCTTAAATTTTGCCAATAAAGGTTCAAGGTTCAGTTTGATATAATATTTTTAATTTCATGCTATCCCAATCCCCAGGTATCTCACTACTTGCTTAATTTGAATTTGAGATGCATGATTTAGTAAAGGGACTTTTAATTTGTCTAATGGTAGTAATTCAGACTTATCCCAATTGATCTGGTAGCCCTAGATTTGCCCAAATATGAAGATAAGGCTCATAAGTTCCGTTAATGACTTTGAGGTATCCCCCAGGAAAATAAGAGCATCATCTTCATAGATAGCTACTTTATCCTCTCTTCCTGCTTGGCAAAACCCAAGGATTTCCACTGATTGTCTAATCACAAGAGGTTCCAATGCTATCGCAAACAATAGTGGGGACAGAGGGCATCCCTGCCTAGTCCCTCTAGACAGATTAAAGGGTCTAGATAATGTATTGTTAATTCTTACCCTTGCTTTTGGTTCCCTATATAACATTTTGACCCACTTTAAAAATTCTGGGTCTATACCAAAAGCCTCCAATACGGCCCATAGGTATTACTACTCCAATATATCAAAGGCTTTTTGGGCATCCAAACACAGTATTGCTCTAGATTCCTGTATTTTCCATAGGGAGCTGCAGACTTAAAAAAAAGTCTAGGAATATTTGTTGAAGCTGCTGTAGTTGGAATAAAACCTATTTGGTGCTCATGAATCAAGGTGTTAATATAGCATGATAATCTATTTGCAAAAACCCGGCCAATAGATTAACATCTGAGGTGAGGAGGGAGATAGGGCAATAAGACTCAGGCAGCATTGGGTCCTTACCCTGTTTTGGAATTACTATAATTATCGTTTCCTGCATTGACTCGGGGGAGTCTTTGATTCTGAAATGTGTCATTTAGAAATTTGAATGGTTCTGGCAATAGAATCTTACCAAATTTTTTATAGATTTCCATCTGTAGTCTTTCCATTCCCGGAGCTTTATTATTGTGTACTGCTTGTTTTAGTTCTTCCAGGGATATAGGGCTATCGAGAGAATTTCTTTCCTTTAATTTAAGTTTAGGAAAGACCAATTTATCCATGAATTGTTTTACTTGGTTCATTGGCTTCTCCACCTTTGATTTATAAAGTAAGGTGTAAAAGTCAACGAATATGTTCTGAATAGTGATGGCCGAACGGTTCGCCCGGCGGTCGTTTCGCGGCGAATTTCCGACTTTCGCCGTCCGCGGGTTCGAACGCCTTTTTCCGTCGTTCGCCCCGGCGGACTTACGTGTTTAATGTATACAAGAACTTTAACCTTTCGTGACACGTTTATCATGTGTTACAGGACAACCAATTGAGACATGACAGCTCATGGACACTTGGACATTCCCCCTAACCTATAAATACACCCGATCCGGTGGCCATTTTACATTCTTTCTTCTGTCACTGTAGGGAAAGGATCCTGTGTGGAGTAGGGACAGAGAAAACGCTAGCTATTTGGTACACAAAAGTTCTTTTCAGGACTGGTATAGGTGTTAGGTCAGCAGCCTGAGTTTCTTTTGTCAGTTTAGATAAAGGGACAGAGCGCTGTATGCTGCTATTTTAGGGACAGCTCAGCCAGATTAGTCTTTCTTCATCATCATCATCATCATCATCATTAGCTGTTACTATCAGGTCCACAAAAGAGCTGTTCCAGCTAATCGTTCCAGCCTACTCTTTTTTGCCAATTTGTATAGGGACAGGCAGGAAGCAGTGTGTCAGGCAGTGAGGATAATTTTAAAGACTTGCTGTTACTATTAGTTCCACAAAGGTTCTTTTCAGGACTGGTATCAGTGGTACGGTAATAGGCTTGTACACGTATAATATTCTTTCTTCCAAATATAGAAAGAATATTATACTTGACTGCTGCCCTTCTGCTGCAGTCTGCTAATCATTCACAACTCACTTGTTCCACAAAGCTCTTTATCAGGACTGGTAACTTGGTCTGTCTAGGGTGCTACGGTACATAGGCTTGGGTGCGGTACAGTCTGCTGTTCTGTAAGGACCGCTATCGGTCCACAATACATAGGGTTGCCGTGCACTACTGCTGACCGCTGCCCTATACTGCAGCAGTCCTTCATTGGTATAGGGACTGACGTACAGTCTGCTAATCACTAACACACAACCTGCTTGGTCCACAAAAGTTCTTATAAGGACTGGTAACTTGGTATAGGGTGCTACGGTACATAGGCCTGAGTGCGTTACAGTCTGCTGTTCTGTAAGGACCGCTATCGGTCCACAATACATAGGGTTGCCGTGCACTACTGCTGACCGCTGCCCTATACTGCAGCAGTCCTTCAGCGGTATAGGGACTGACGCACAGTCTGCTAAACACTAACACACAACCTGCTTGGTCCACAAAAGTTTTTATAAGGACTGGTAACTTGGTATAGGGTGCTACGGTACATAGGCCTGAGTGCAGTACAGTCTGCTGTTCTGTAAGGACCGCTATCGGTCCACAATACATAGGGTTGCCGTGCACTACTGCTGACCGCTGCCCTATACTGCAGCAGTCCTTCATTGGTATAGGGACTGACGTACAGTCTGCTAATCACTAACACACAACCTGCTTGGTCCACAAAAGTTCTTATAAGGACTGGTAACTTGGTATAGGGTGCTACGGTACATAGGCCTGAGTGCGTTACAGTCTGCTGTTCTGTAAGGACCGCTATCGGTCCACAATACATAGGGTTGCCGTGCACTACTGCTGACCGCTGCCCTATACTGCAGCAGTCCTTCATTGGTATAGGGACTGACGTACAGTCTGCTAATCACTAACACACAACCTGCTTGTTCCACAAAAGTTCTTATAAGGACTGGTAACTTGGTATAGGGTGCTACGGTACATAGGCCTGAGTGCGTTACAGTCTGCTGTTCTGTAAGGACCGCTATCGGTCCACAATACATAGGGTTGCCGTGCACTACTGCTGACCGCTGCCCTATACTGCAGCAGTCCTTCATTGGTATAGGGACTGACGTACAGTCTGCTAATCACTAACACACAACCTGCTTGGTCCACAAAAGTTCTTATAAGGACTGGTAACTTGGTATAGGGTGCTACGGTACATAGGCCTGAGTGCGTTACAGTCTGCTGTTCTGTAAGGACCGCTATCGGTCCACAATACATAGGGTTGCCGTGCACTACTGCTGACCGCTGCCCTATACTGCAGCAGTCCTTCAGCGGTATAGGGACTGACGCACAGTCTGCTAAACACTAACACACAACCTGCTTGGTCCACAAAAGTTTTTATAAGGACTGGTAACTTGGTATAGGGTGCTACGGTACATAGGCCTGAGTGCGTTACAGTCTGCTGTTCTGTAAGGACCGCTATCGGTCCACAATACATAGGGTTGCCGTGCACTACTGCTGACCGCTGCCCTATACTGCAGCAGTCCTTCATTGGTATAGGGACTGACGTACAGTCTGCTAATCACTAACACACAACCTGCTTGGTCCACAAAAGTTCTTATAAGGACTGGTAACTTGGTATAGGGTGCTACGGTACATAGGCCTGAGTGCGTTACAGTCTGCTGTTCTGTAAGGACCGCTATCGGTCCACAATACATAGGGTTGCCGTGCACTACTGCTGACCGCTGCCCTATACTGCAGCAGTCCTTCAGCGGTATAGGGACTGACGCACAGTCTGCTAAACACTAACACACAACCTGCTTGGTCCACAAAAGTTCTTATAAGGACTGGTAACTTGGTATAGGGTGCTACGGTACATAGGCCTGAGTGCAGTACAGTCTGCTGTTCTGTAAGGACCGCTATCGGTCCACAATACATAGGGTTGCCGTGCACTACTGCTGACCGCTGCCCTATACTGCAGCAGTCCTTCATTGGTATAGGGACTGACGTACAGTCTGCTAATCACTAACACACAACCTGCTTGGTCCACAAAAGTTCTTATAAGGACTGGTAACTTGGTATAGGGTGCTACGGTACATAGGCCTGAGTGCGTTACAGTCTGCTGTTCTGTAAGGACCGCTATCGGTCCACAATACATAGGGTTGCCGTGCACTACTGCTGACCGCTGCCCTATACTGCAGCAGTCCTTCATTGGTATAGGGACTGACGTACAGTCTGCTAATCACTAACACACAACCTGCTTGTTCCACAAAAGTTCTTATAAGGACTGGTAACTTGGTATAGGGTGCTACGGTACATAGGCCTGAGTGCGTTACAGTCTGCTGTTCTGTAAGGACCGCTATCGGTCCACAATACATAGGGTTGCCGTGCACTACTGCTGACCGCTGCCCTATACTGCAGCAGTCCTTCATTGGTATAGGGACTGACGTACAGTCTGCTAATCACTAACACACAACCTGCTTGTTCCACAAAAGTTCTTATAAGGACTGGTAACTTGGTATAGGGTGCTACGGTACATAGGCTTGAGTGCGGTACAGTCTGCTGTTCTGTAAGGACCGCTATCGGTCCACAATAGATAGGGTTGACGTGCACCACTGCTGACCGCTGCCCTATACTGCAGCAGTCCTTCAGCGGTATAGGGACTGACGTACAGTCTGCTAAACACTAATACACAACCTGCTTGGTCCACAAAAGTTCTTATAAGGACTGGTAACTTGGTATAGGGTGCTACGGTACATAGGCTTGAGTGCGGTACAGTCTGCTGTTCTGTAAGGACCGCTATCGGTCCACAATAGATAGGGTTGACGTGCACCACTGCTGACCGCTGCCCTATACTGCAGCAGTCCTTCAGCGGTATAGGGACTGACGCACAGTCTGCTAAACACTAACACACAACCTGCTTGGTCCACAAAAGTTTTTATAAGGACTGGTAACTTGGTATAGGGTGCTACGGTACATAGGCCTGAGTGCGTTACAGTCTGCTGTTCTGTAAGGACCGCTATCGGTCCACAATACATAGGGTTGCCGTGCACTACTGCTGACCGCTGCCCTATACTGCAGCAGTCCTTCATTGGTATAGGGACTGACGTACAGTCTGCTAATCACTAACACACAACCTGCTTGGTCCACAAAAGTTCTTATAAGGACTGGTAACTTGGTATAGGGTGCTACGGTACATAGGCCTGAGTGCGTTACAGTCTGCTGTTCTGTAAGGACCGCTATCGGTCCACAATACATAGGGTTGCCGTGCACTACTGCTGACCGCTGCCCTATACTGCAGCAGTCCTTCAGCGGTATAGGGACTGACGCACAGTCTGCTAAACACTAACACACAACCTGCTTGGTCCACAAAAGTTTTTATAAGGACTGGTAACTTGGTATAGGGTGCTACGGTACATAGGCCTGAGTGCAGTACAGTCTGCTGTTCTGTAAGGACCGCTATCGGTCCACAATACATAGGGTTGCCGTGCACTACTGCTGACCGCTGCCCTATACTGCAGCAGTCCTTCATTGGTATAGGGACTGACGTACAGTCTGCTAATCACTAACACACAACCTGCTTGTTCCACAAAAGTTCTTATAAGGACTGGTAACTTGGTATAGGGTGCTACGGTACATAGGCTTGAGTGCGGTACAGTCTGCTGTTCTGTAAGGACCGCTATCGGTCCACAATAGATAGGGTTGACGTGCACCACTGCTGACCGCTGCCCTATACTGCAGCAGTCCTTCAGCGGTATAGGGACTGACGTACAGTCTGCTAAACACTAATACACAACCTGCTTGGTCCACAAAAGTTCTTATAAGGACTGGTAACTTGGTATAGGGTGCTACGGTACATAGGCTTGAGTGCGGTACAGTCTGCTGTTCTGTAAGGACCGCTATCGGTCCACAATAGATAGGGTTGACGTGCACCACTGCTGACCGCTGCCCTATACTGCAGCAGTCCTTCAGCGGTATAGGGACTGACGCACAGTCTGCTAAACACTAACACACAACCTGCTTGGTCCACAAAAGTTTTTATAAGGACTGGTAACTTGGTATAGGGTGCTACGGTACATAGGCCTGAGTGCGTTACAGTCTGCTGTTCTGTAAGGACCGCTATCGGTCCACAATACATAGGGTTGCCGTGCACTACTGCTGACCGCTGCCCTATACTGCAGCAGTCCTTCAGCGGTATAGGGACTGACGCACAGTCTGCTAAACACTAACACACAACCTGCTTGGTCCACAAAAGTTCTTATAAGGACTGGTAACTTGGTATAGGGTGCTACGGTACATAGGCTTGAGTGCGGTACAGTCTGCTGTTCTGTAAGGACCGCTATCGGTCCACAATAGATAGGGTTGACGTGCACCACTGCTGACCGCTGCCCTATACTGCAGCAGTCCTTCAGCGGTATAGGGACTGACGTACAGTCTGCTAAACACTAATACACAACCTGCTTGGTCCACAAAAGTTCTTATAAGGACTGGTAACTTGGTATAGGGTGCTACGGTACATAGGCTTGAGTGCGGTACAGTCTGCTGTTCTGTAAGGACCGCTATAGGTCCACAATAGATAGGGTTGACGTGCACCACTGCTGACCGCTCACCTATACTGCAGCAGTCCTTCAGCGGTATAGGGACTAAGAGTTTTGTCACAGGGTCATTTAAAAAATGACATGCAGAGGAAGAGGCAGGCCCTTCCGCAGGGGTGGTAGGGGTAGGGCAGGAGCAACAGGCTTGAGCCAAAGTGGGAAGTTGCAGAAGGTGCGTTCAATTACTTTAAAGGATGCACCAGACTTGGTTGAGTGGCTCGCTCAGCCTTACTCTTCTGCACCCTCCTCATCCTCTCGATCTGCACCCTCTTCTCACTCTCTGCTATGTGCACCCCCAAAGACACTACCACCAACAACACGACCACCACCACCACCACCACATACCTTCCGCTTGAGTCACTGGAATTATTTTCCGATCCATATCAAGAGGACATTTCTGATGCGCAGCCACTCTTGGTATTGGATCAGGAAGAGGAGGTAGCAACAAGCGCTACTCAGCAGTCTGACGCCAGTACCCAGATCAGCCCAAGGAGGAGGTTGGTCCCCGGTGTTGCTGCCTACTCTACTTATAGCGGTGGGGAAGGTGACGTTGATGATGACGTGTCTAGTGATGTCACGTGGGTGCCCACAAGAGAGGAAGAGGAGGGGAGTTCAGAGGGAGATATGGACCAGCAGATAGGGAGGAGAAGCAGCAATGACTTACATTGCACAGCAGGGACAAAGCAGACTGCAAATGTATCAGGAGCGAGTCATCGACCATGTACGGTCACATCTGGCGCTCCCAGGACACCGGCACATGGCTCCGCAGTGTGGGCTTTTTTTAACGTGTCCGCTGCTGACAATAGCGTTGCCATCTGCAATCTTTGCAGTCAACGCGTTAGTCGCGGTAAGCCCAATACTCACCTAGGGACGACCGCCTTAAGAAGGCACATGAGCAGCCATCACCGAGCCCAGTGGGAGCAACGGAACACACAAAGCCACACTGCAGGCTCTCACCGTCCAGCCTCGTCTTCTACTTCTCCTTCTCCTCTCTCCTCACAATTGTCCTCCACTCCACCTTCCATCACGCCAAGCTCACATTTTTCTGCAAAAAGGCAGGCTTCCGTGGGCCTAATGTTTGAGCGTAAAAAAATGATGACGCCGGATAACCCTCTTGCCCAACGGTTGGCGGCTGGCTTGTCAGAACTCATAGCCCGCCAACTACTGCCATATAAACTGGTGGACTCGGAGGCCTTTCGCAAATTTGTGGCCATTGGAACACCACAATGGAAGGTCCCAGGAAGGAAGTATTTCTCAGAGAAGGGCATCCCAGAGCTATATGGCCATGTTCAGCGGCAAGTGAATGTATCTCTGGCACACAGTGTCGGTGCCAAGATACATCTGACCACAGACACGTGGTCTAGCAAACACGGGCAGGGAAGGTATATCAGTTTTACTGCCCACTGGGTGAACCTTCTGACGGCCGTCAAGCATGTAACCCGTGGCACCCGTGTAGATTTGGTTTTACCGCCACGGATTGCATGCAGGCCTGACTCTTCTTCTCCTCCTCCTACTCCATCCTCCTCCCTCTCCTCCTCAGCTGCCTCCTCCTTTTCCGCTGCTAGCGTCTCTTCCACTGCACCGCCCAAGCTCCCCAGAACCTATTCCACATGCCAGGTGAGACGTTGCCATGCCGTGCTGCGTCTGTTGTGCCTGGAAGCAAAGAGCCACACTGGCCCGGCACTCCTTTCAGCTTTGCGTTCACAGGCAGATGAGTGGCTAACACCGCTCAATTTGACAGTTGGTAAAGTGGTGTGTGACAACGGTGCCAATCTGCTTAGCGCATTGAAACAGGGCAAAATCACGCACGTGCCGTGCATGGCACACGTCTTAAACTTGGTCGTGCAGCGATTCCTTGTCAAATACCCTGGGGTCCAGGACATCTTGCGGCAGGCAAGGAAAATCTCGGCCCATTTCAGAAGATCTTACACGGCCATGGCTCGCCTTGCTGACATTCAGCGGCGACACCATCTGCCGGTCAGACGTCTTATTTGCGATTGCCCGACGCGATGGAACTCAACCTTCTATATGCTTGATAGGCTGCTCCAGCAGAAACGTGCAGTTAACGTCTACCTGTATGAACTCTGCGAAAGAAACGGTTCTGGGGAGCTGGGTTTTTTTTCACCGCGCCAGTGGCTGCTCATGCGCGACACATGCAGACTTCTGCGGCCATTTGAGGAGATCACCAAACTGGTCAGTCGCAGCCATGGCGCCATCAGTGACATGGTACCTTATGCCTTCTTTCTGGAGCGTGCATTGCGTCGTGTCATTGATCAGGCTGTGGAGGAGCAGGAGCGGGAAGATGAGGAAGTCGCAATGCTGGATGAATTCCCAGGGGGGGCTACTCTATCTGAGACAAGTCAACAACAGGAGTCTGATGAGGAGTCAGAGGAGGATGGTGCCGGGGCGGATGAGCAGGAGCAAGAAGAGCATGCTTTAAACCTTTCTGGGATCCCTGTTGTGCGAGGATGGGGAGAGGAGAATGAAGAGGACGACATTATCCTGGATGATGAGCAGGAGCCAGGCCACCACACCGCTTCCACTTTAGTGCAAATGGGGGCCTTCATGCTCCAGTGTTTTAATAGGGACCCCCGTATAAAAAGCATGAGGGTCAAGGACCAGTACTGGGTGGCAACGTACTTAGACCCCCGGTACAAACACAAAATGGCGGAAATGTTACCGCCGTCGCAGAGGGCTGTCAGAATGCAGCACTTCCAGGCCTTGCTTCGAGAAATGCTGCATTCTGCTTTTGCGTGCGCTGGCAGAGGAGCAATTCCCACTCCCAGAGAAGGATTTGCGGGTACCAATCCAACAGCGCCTGCAAGAAGAGGCCGGTTTGAAGATGTGTTGGTGACTTCGGATATGAGGTCATTCTTTCAGCCGACCCATCGACAGGTGTCATCCGGATCCAGCATCAGGGAACGCCTAGACCGTCAGGTGTCCGACTACATTGGGTTAACGGCCGATGTGGACGCTCTGAGGAGTGATGAACCCCTAGACTACTGGGTGGGCAGGCTTGACCTCTGGCCAGAGCTTGCCCAATTTGCAATCGAACTGTTGGCTTGCCCCTCATCCAGTGTCCTGTCCGAAAGGACGTTCAGCGCAGCAGGGGGGATTGTGACCGATAAGCGTACTCGCCTAGCTCACCACAGTGTTAACTACCTCACATTTCTAAAAATGAATGAGGCATGGATCTCGGAGGAATTCAACACATGTGATCAGTAGACCATGTATATGTCTATAAACAATTTTTGGAATCAAGCACACAGACCTTCTTAATTCATTTGGCTCACTTCCCTGACCCAAAAAAGCACACCGTACTATATGCCCCTACCCTCCTCTTTGAAGAGGTTGAGCGGTGTCATATTTCTACTGGGGCTGCTTATTATGAGGGGTTCCCACCATCCCTGTGCTGTGCTGACTTCCTCCTGGGTGTTCTTATTATGAGGGGCTCCCACCATCCCTGTGCTGTGCTGACTTCCTCCTGGGGGTTCTTATTATGAGGGGATCACACCATCCCTGTGCTGTGCTGACTTCCTCCTGGGGCTGCTTACGGTGCTGCTGTCAGCGCTGTATGTCACGGAGCTGCTGTCAGCGCTGTATGTCACGGAGCTGCTGTCAGCGCTGTATGTCACGGAGCTGCTGTCAGCGCTGTATGTCACGGAGCTGCTGTCAGCGCTGTATGTCACGGAGCTGCTGTCAGCGCTGTATGTCACGGAGCTGCTGTCAGCGCTGTATGTCACGGAGCTGCTGTCAGCGCTGTATGTCACGGAGCTGCTGTCAGCGCTGTATGTCACGGAGCTGCTGTCAGCGCTGTATGTCACGGTGCTGCTGTCAGCGCTGTATGTCACGGAGCTGCTGTCAGCGCTGTATGTCACGGAGCTGCTGTCAGTGCTGTATGTCACGGAGCTGCTGTCAGCGCTGTATGTCACGGAGCTGCTGTCAGCGCTGTATGTCACGGAGCTGCTGTCAGCGCTGTATGTCACGGTGCTGCTGTCAGCGCTGTATGTCACGGAGCTGCTGTCAGCGCTGTATGTCACGGAGCTGCTGTCAGCGCTGTATGTCACGGAGCTGCTGTCAGCGCTGTATGTCACGGAGCTGCTGTCAGCGCTGTATGTCACGGAGCTGCTGTCAGCGCTGTATGTCACGGTGCTGATGTCAGTGCTCTGTATTACGGTGCTGCTGTCAGTGCTCTGTATCTCCTGCACCCTCTTGTTTGCCTACCCTGGTCCCTGACCTTCCCTCTCCTCCATTGCCTTCATTAGCTCCATAGTCCTGAATTGTCAGAACAATTTCCCAAATAAAAAAAAAATGCTTGTAGTTATCGATCCCAAATTCACCTCATACATGTATTATGCTATTGTCCAGGTGGTGGGACTACGTGCTACCCCCTAATAATTACCCCGTGGCCGCAAATTCGACCTAAAGGTTTGCGAAATTCGCCTCCCATTGAAGTCAATGGAGCCCGCGGCGAACGGTCGTTTTCGCGAACGTTTGTGTCCGTTCGCGTTTCGCGTTCGCGAAACGTCCCGTCGGAAGTTCGTCCATCACTAGTTCTGAATACTATCAGTGTCATACCTCACCACTCCTTCTACATCTTTAACTGCTGCAACAGCTATCGGACCCTCTTAAGCCTGAGCTATCGCAGCTAATATGCGTCCCACCTGTTCCCCCATCTCATAGTGTATGTGATTTTGAAAAAATCTACTGTTTTCTGATTTAGTTAGAGTTCGTTTTTGAGCTTCCTGCCAGGCTAAGCGCTTTTCTTCTATGGAATGAATGATATAATCATGCTCTGTTTGAGTCACACTTTGCATTACTTCCTCCTCATGAATTCTAGATGATCTCTTAATTTTAGATATTTTTTTGATCATAACCCCATGCATATATGCCTTCACAGTATGCCTTCATAGTATCCCAAACTGCCAATAAAGATGCTGAGTTTTTTTTTTTTATTCTATTATTTGTCATTCTATCGTATCCTCCTCTGTCATTAATAGAAACCACTGCGGATTAATTTTCCAGGATAGAGCAGCCAACAGTATTCCCCTCATTCATTATGTTGTTGAAGTCTCCCATAACTAAAGTTGGCAAATTCAGCCTCTGTACCTTTTTTTTCTATACAAATTTTTTAAAACG
This sequence comes from Lithobates pipiens, assembly GCF_037356315.1. Taxonomy (NCBI): domain Eukaryota; kingdom Metazoa; phylum Chordata; class Amphibia; order Anura; family Ranidae; genus Lithobates; species Lithobates pipiens. The sequence continues at coordinate 41,696,583 of NW_027507718.1, read as the reverse complement.
TCCTCATTATATGGGGGAGGAACATAGACATTCACCAACAAAAAGTTTTAATCATTTAATGAGCACCGAGGTACAATATATCGACCCTCTGGGCCTTTAATATTCTCTCAGCATGAGAACCATACCGACCGAGAGATCAGGATACTAATACCTTGAGAATAGGATGTTTCATTTAAGATGGGTCTCCTGCAAGAATATTATTTATAAAAGTCTATTGTTTCATGGACTGCCTGTCTCTTTCCCCTATCTCCCAGCCCCCTCACGTTCCATGACAACAACTTAATTTTTTCGCTCATTACTTCATACACCAACTGGTAAGCAAACAAGTTGAAAAAGAGGAGGGGGAGAGAGAGAGGGAGAGAGAGCCCAAAAAAAACCCCACACCCTGTCCCTCCCACAACCCCCCCCCCCCAAGTCCCCACCTCGCCCCCTCTCCCTTTGCGCCCAATCCACCGTGGGAATAACCACCACCCAAACTGGTTGAAGATAACCCCAACCCCTTATCACCATCCACTCGGGACTCATACAAGAGGACTATCTAGTGACCCTGATACAGTTACAAACATTATGCTTGTGCCTAAAATATGTCCACGAATACTTAATCTGCCATTTCATTATTCAAATATAGATATTTGAGGGGGGGGAAGGGAGAAAAAAAAAAGGGGGGGGGAGAAGGTCAATCAATCCATTCATTTTTATTGAGTCTTATTGTTTTCTTCTGTTTCTGGATTTTCAAAGAAGACAGTCTTTTCCCCATCCATGATTCTTAGGCCGCGTACACACGGGCGGACTGTCCGTCCAACTAAGTCCGTCAGACAATCCGACAGACAGTCTGTCCTACTTTTGAATGAACGGACTTGACCACACACGATGAACAGACAGTCCTCTGAAAGCTTGCGCGATGACGTGTACAGCACGTACGACGGGACTAGAAATACGATGTCCAATACACTGCAATGCAACCTTCGGCCGTGTAAATCCTTTCTGAGCATGCGCCATACTTAGTCTGTCCAACTAGCCTACTCACGAGTGGACTGTCCGCTGAAACCAAAGTTGGACGGACAATATTACGGAAATTCCGAAAGACTTAGTCCGCCAGACTGTCCGCAGAAAAAGTCTGCTGAAGCCCACACACGAGCGGACTGTCCGCTGAAACACGTTTCAGCGGACCAAGTCCGTCAGACAGTCCGCCCGTGTGTACGCGGCCTAAGATTGTCAGGGTATAACATTGAGTATGTTATTTGTTTTGATCGCAAACTGCCTTTAATTTCTGTGAATTTTGCCCTTTTCTTCAGTACATCCATCAAAAAATCTGGATAGAAGGAGATTTTTTTTTCCATTATATTCAATATTACCTCATTGACATGCTTTAGAGAGGATTAAATCCCTATTTCTATAATTTAGCAGTTTAATAATAACTGTCCTGGGATTACTGGACCCATAATGACTGCTCAGCACCACCGGCCTCTGTATGGAATGCATTTAAAGCATATGCTAGGGGAAGATATCAATTTAATATTACCAAAATTAGGAAGGAGTCTAGACTGGAACTCTCAGAGGTAGAACTCCGAGCTGTAAGATTGGGAAACCAATATGCGGGTTCCCCGAGTCAGAGTACACATTTGGATATGCTTACAGCATACAGGGAATTGGCACTGAACCGTACCGCTTCCTGCCGCCGCTTCCTCCTCTCCCAGACACAAAGAATATTTGAACAGGGTGAACGGCCTGGGAGGTTGTTGGCATGGCTGGCGATGGAATGGATGGAAAGCCCCTGCATAGCTAATATTAAGGGGACCGATGGCACTTTGCTCTCAGACCCTGTCCAAATCAATGCCCGCTTTGAGCAGTACTACACTCACCTATATGAGTCCAGGGCTACATATTCCCTAGAAGACTTAACCTCCTTCCTAGATAAAATTGAATTCCCCGCCCTGACTGCTGAAGTTACGCAGGCACTAGAGAGCCCCATTACCCTGACAGAGGTTCAAAAGGCTATAAAATCCCTCCAGGCAGGGAAAACACCAGGCCCTGATGGACTTCCATCAGAATTCTACAAGACCAATTTGGAAGTGGTGGGCCCGTACTATCTCTCAACCCTCACCAAGGCCTTAGGAATGAATGATCTCCCAAACTCCTTATCAGAGGCTATAATTGTACTCATACCGAAGCCAGGGAAGGACCCTGTGAACTGTGTTCTTATAGGCCAATCACTGGCCAATAGACTAAACACAGTGATACTCTCATTAGTCCATGGGGACCAGACCGGCTTTATGCCTGGCAAAGGTACTGATACCAATATATGGCGTCTCTACACCAACATAGCACGGTTTGGGACAGGGGATGGGGGGAAGCGGTGGCCTCTCTGGACACGGAGAAGGCGTTTGATTCTGTGGAGTGGGGCTTTCCCTGGCAAGTCCTCATCAGGTTTGGGTTTGGCTCAAAATTTATTGCCTATATCCAACAGTTGTATGCCTCCCCTACAACTCGTGTACGCACGGGTGGGGTCCTCTCTTCCCCTTTCCGCCTCTGTAGAGGCACAAGGCAGGGCTGCCCCCTCTCCCCAGGGCTGTTGGCCCTGGCTATTGAACCTATGGCAATTCTCCTTTGCTCTGCGGAGGGGGTGGGGGGACTGCAGGTGGGTCCCTTGGTAGAAAGGATATCACTGTACGCGGACGACGCGCTTTTATACCTTAGGGACACCTCTGACTCCCTGACGGCAGCTTTGAGGGTCATAGACGAATATGGTAAATTCTCTGGAGTCAGAGTTAATTGGGGAAAATCCAGTTTATTTCTGCTCTCTGACTCAACACCCCCTCCACCCCCCTCACCCCCCCTACAAAGGGTTTCCCGCTTTCGATATTTAGGGATTGAGATTACCAACGACCTCTCCCAATATCTGGCAGACAATCTCTATCCAATCTTGCACGCCCTAACGGCGAAATGCCAGATATGGAACGCGTTACCCCTGACACCGGTAGGACAGGTTAACCTATTAAAAATGAAGTTTCTCCCCATATTGTTATACATTTTTAGAAACCCCCCCCCCCCGGTTCCGATTCCTACAATATTCTTCCGCAAACTAGATGGCATAGTCTCTTCATTTATTTGGGGAAGGGTCCCGCAGATCTCTAAGGCCAAATTTCAACTCCTTCGGTCTCTGGGTGGTCTATCGCTACCCTGTTTCCAAAGGTACTATTGGGCAGCGGTATTAGTCACGGTCCGATGGTGATTCACCCAAACTAAGTCCAACCCTGTAGTTAATTGGAAGCAGCAATCATGGGCTCATATGCAGCCCTAACTAACCTAGCCTATAGGCGAACCAAGTCTAGCCTGCAGGCAACAACCCTGATGCGGGCTACAGTCCAAGTTTGGGAAAAGGTCACCGCCACAGTTAAGGTGGCTGACTCTATTTCCCCTCATACCCCGCTATGGGGCAATCCTAAACTCCCACACTTCTGATCTATCCCGGATCCCAGTCTCTGGGCCAGATTTAGAATTGTCAAGCTTGAACAGATCATGCCAGCGGGGGCTCTCCCCCCCTTTCCAGAACTTAGGGAGGCATATGAGCTTCCCTCCTGGAGGCTATTCAGATACCTGCAATTAAAACATGCGACCCATGCGCAATTCCCAAGGGAGCCTCATGTAATTGAGAGATTCCTTATCTCTCGAGGGGTGGACAGAATCCTCTCCAGCCTATATCTCTGCTTGACATGTGAGAAACCAAAGAAGGAATGGGACCTAGCCCTGCAACACTACATCCCCAAGGTAATTTCCACAAGAGATATATTATACATAGGGCCTATTATACCCCCCAGCGCTTAGCCAAAACATACCCCGCCCAATCAGAGCGATGTCCTAAGTGTCAGCAGGCAATTGGAACTTACTACCATGTTATATGGGATTGTCTGATCATTCAGGGTTTCTGGGAGCAGGTGCTGGCGGACATTAATGCGGTCACCAATCTTTCAGTATCAGTGGAGCCCAAGGTGCTTCTCTTGGGTATAACGGACCTAGTAACACATTCCACTCATGAGAGTCTTTTTCTGTTCTATCTCTGCTTTTATGCCAGGAAGGTGTTGCTGCAAGCGTGGAAGCTGATGTCTCCCCCTACACTTACCCAGTGGCACTCACTGGTGGACTCGGTATTACCACTCTATAAGTTAACGTATATGGGGCGGAAATGCCTAAAAAAATCTAGTAACATTTGGGATCTGTGGATAAGAGCTAGATCAGTCACCGTCTAATAGCGAAAATGTCAAGGGATATAATATTGGCATGCTACTGGTATTAACCTGAGACCCCATGATGGTGCTAGATGAGTCCTTCTCTACATGTGTAAACCCATTTAGTGTGCTTTTCTATTGTTGTATTATCCTCTGAGTTTGCAGGCTGTGCTCCTTACCTGCATCACCTACCCGACTCTCATTACCTTGCCCCCCCCCATGCTCGGTGACACTTTGACAAGCAGGATTGAAGGTGTTGACTGCTAACTGCATATATGGAACTGTGCATAAGTTGTAATGATGCTTTATTTTATTAATAAAAACGTTTCTGTTAAAAAAAATTAAAAATAAATAATAACTGTCCTGGGATATTTTGACATGGAGGGTGATCGTTTCGGAATTCGATGAGCCCGTTCAATTGTAAACAATCTTGAGAAGCCCCCTGTGCCAAGTGCATCCAATATCCATTTTTTGAAGAAAACTGTCATTAATTGGTCTTCTTCATGCTGAGGAATGTCCAAAATGCGTACATTATTACGTCTTTGCCTATTTTCCAAATTATCCAATCTCTATGCTTGATCCATTATTTGTACTTTGGTTTGTTGGATATCCTTTTTTATGGAAGGCAGGGCATCCTCTGTTATGCTATCCCTGCTCTCCTTTTTATTTTTGGTGTTGTTTTGATATCTGTTCATTTATGTTTCTTTGTTGTGGTGTCAAAACAACAATCCAAAAATGGTGTATTTCACAGAAACTAAGTTTTAATTTTTGTTGTGTTCTTGCAAAAAGATTTTGTTGCTAAAAAATATTCAGATTCTATATTGTTGTTTTTTGTATGCCTTTTTTTTTGGTGTTGTTCAAAGTGATATATGTTAATTTATTTTCTTTGTTGCGTTTGGCAAAAATAAACAACCAAAAAAATGTAATTATCCTTCTTTATATTTTGTGTTAAAGACCTGTTATTCAGCATTTGAATGCAATTACACATAACAGACATATAAATAATCAAAAATAAATTGCATGACATACATTATGCAATAGCATCCTGCTGCCAGGGGACACAACCAGCAGCAGACATGAAAAACAAAGTGAAACCCTCATGCACAGTGGCACCATTGCTGGTGCCCCTGCTGGCACTCCATTGTGCACCCTCCATATCATGCATGAGGGAATTTTCAAAAAGGTAACCATCACAAATTCGGACATAGTTATGAAGCACACATGCTGCTTTTAACGCATATATTGCATTCTCCATTTTTTAATTGATAGGTGTTTGTAGGAATCACCACTTGTTTGATAAAATGCCAAAAGCACATTTGACCATTCATCTTGCCCTCATTAAGCAGTAGTTGAAGATTATTTTCTCTTCACTTAGAGATTGATTGGAATAAGGCCTTAGCAGATGGTCACTGAGAGCAAAGGCCTCATTCCCAACATAGATAAATGGCAGTGGCAGCCCATTTGTTCCTGGCAGCAAAAAGTCATGTGGCAGGTCCAGGCCATTTTCCTCAACATTCTTCCAAAAGATGATCATGCAAACATTCTGGAGTCTGAGCTGCTGCCGAACGATCCTATGTCTATATATCTAAAACAATAATTGGCATTAGCCACTGCTAGTAAGACTAACAATATTTTTTATAGTTGAAGAATTTGGTTCCACTGCCAATGGGCATCACTACTCTTATATATTTCCCAACAATTGCCTCGACACAATTCAGAAAATTGTATCGGTCCTAGAAAACTTCCGCTATCTTGCACCAATCTTCGGGAGTGGGCTTCTTCAGTACCAAATCCCTAAGAACATTCCAGATGTCTCTGCAGGTATCATGTACAATACTGCTGGCAATAGTTTTGCCAAAAAGAACTAAAAATGCAAACTTGTAAAGGAATGTCCAGTTGCCAGGTACCTAAAATTGCAGAGTAAATACAGTTTATTAGAATGATGCATATTAACAATAAGCTACTTCTATATTAGAAGTAAAAAGGAGCTTGAAAGGAGGTGCCCGAGGAAGTGAAGGAAGAAAAGGAGCAGGAGAAAGACACTGGTGATGTACAGGGACAATTAATGTGGTAAAAACAATCACACCCACAATAACATGCTAGTATTTATTATTTCAATTCATGTAAAGAGGATCAAAGAATGATGTGAATCTCCAAGTGCCACTTATGAGGTAAGAAGAAGAAAAAGTAGATATGAAAAGTTACCTCAATGTTATAATGAGTCTTTCAACACTCAGAATACTCCTTCGGAAACTGGTGTTTTGTCACTCTAGATGGCTAGAGAGCAAGGCCAACAATTGATCAAAACTGTAAAGAGAAAATATCAGCTATCAGCTATATTGACCATGTAAAAATGCACCATTTTTAACTCTATTTAAATTTTTTTATCATTTGATCAGGTTTTTGTTAACACTTCTAGCTATTCGAAGCTAAAAATTAGAAAGAGTCATAGTGACCATGCATATACACGTTTTCCTAAATATATCTTGGAGCATTTGCAAGTTGATACAAATAGATTTTCTCACCTTCTAATTGACATCTGTGGGTAGTTGAAGAATTTGTCTTCATGAGCACGGAGGTCATTGTAAAGGAACCAAAACTGGCCTCTCCCTTTCCTTTTAGCGAAGACGGGATGGATCCAAAACCTATGCCATCTCCTGCTTCGGTTATCCTCTTCTTCATCTATTAATGCTGCTACAGCAGCCATAATGACTGCTGACCCAACATATTGCATAGCCAACATGTATGCTAAGCACTATACAACATGTGACAACAAAAGAGGAAGGGGAAATAACTAAGCAGGATAAGGAATTGCATCACTATGACTAAATTGCAAAACATCAAAGTCGCACAAAGTCGTTTGGAAAGTCGCGTCAAAACGCAACAAAATCTCATTGTAAAGTCACACTGTAAATCGCATGACTTTTGGGTGGAAACTGAGTCTAAAGGATCCATATATTAAGCCTTGTCAGACCAGCTGTAGATTTCAATGCAGGCGAGGAGAGGAAAACATAAACTGACATTGAGGTTTTGTATACCAAAGCACCACTAGAGCTGTTGTGGTCTTTGTTTAAGGTGAGCAGCTAGGGCACACTCCTGGTGGATGGTGGGAACAATTGTGTTCACAACTTTTAAGCACTGTTTTTTAAGCACATGATCTTCACATTGCATCACTTTTTGATGCACTTTATTATGTAAAATCAGATAAATACTGGTTTTTGATTCAAGCACTTTTATCATTGTTTCACGTATTATGGCATATTATTGTGTTGTTTTTTTTAAATTAGGGATAGCCATTTATGCATATTTGTCTTTTTGCTGTTTAACGTCTTGAATTAGTGCACTTAATCACTGTTTAACACAGTGTCGCATATTATTGCAATTTTTGTTTTGCGTTTTTTTTGTATCATTTTTATTGTTTTTGAGAATGTTCTTTCTAATATTATAAATGTTTTATGTTTTGTTAAATGTTCACCCTAATAAAAAAAAAAAAAAAACTAAGATGTAATCCAGTGTTATGTATTGATTTTATTCAAATATTTTAATAAATGTTTTTATAAAGATCAGTTTTGTCTTAATGCACTATTTAGTGAACTGAGGTAATTTTTTTTAGGGAAATGGTAAAATATAGGCCAAAAAAGCTGAACTAAAAATATTTCAATGAGAGCTTTTTTTTAAGCCACTTTGGCTTAGATTTTTCTGACATATAATCTCTCTTCATTTATTAGTGAATAGACCTGATAAAAACTGACACTTAGACAAAAAACAAGAAAAACTAGTGCCAAAGATATTAATGGAAGATTGAGGGATTTAATAAAATTGCTGCCACCTAAGAACTGGTGAATCACCAGCATAGGTGTGTGTAACCTATTGCTTTAGGGTGTGCACCCCAAAGATCAAACATACATGTGTGTGTGTGTGTGTGTGTGATATATATATATATATATATATAATATTACACATACTGACACATTCACCCTTATGGTAGAGCCGATGCAGTGAAAGAAGTACGGTAGCACTTCATGAATGGCAGAACTGGTCAGAGGGAGATGTTTCCCATCTCCTTGCCTGCACACGTAGTGATAATGCTAATGCACACCCCGTGCGCATGCCTATGATCACTAGTTAATTGGCAAGTAAAAATAAGCAAGCAGCGCAAATCTATAATCCCACAATCTGGCGATAGTGAATCCACTGCTATTAACCTAATCCCTTACTGTACATGTGTGAAATGCATTCAATCCAAAAATCATGTATAATGATAAACTCTGAGTCACTGAACAAAATAATGAATCTATCACACAAAAGTATTTGCTTCCATGAAACAAACCAAGTGCAAATGCTGTTAAAAAAAAAAGTGTGCTGACACAGTGAACAAAAAGTGCCTAGTGCAAGAAAATATTATTCATTAGTAAAGTGCATGCATCAAAAATTCATATGTGTTAAAAATATTTGAAATCCGTTTTGAAATCCCAAGAAAAATCCAAGAAAGTGATAATAATAATCTTGGATTTTTCCTGGGATTGCAAAATGGACTGCAATTTTTTTTCGAACACTTGAATTTTTGCACTTTTTTTTAACAGCATTTGCACTTTAATTGTTTTTATAGAAACAAATCCTTTTTGTATGATAAATAATTATTTTATGCAATGTATTGAATGTATTTCACACGTATACAGTAAGGGATTAGGTTAATAACAGTGGGTTCACTATCACCAGATTGTGGGATTAAAGATTTGCGCTGCTTGGTCCCTTATTTCTTGCCAAAAATGGAGACTTGCATAACTCTGGCTATAGACTTGCAGGGGCACTTGCTGTAGACTTGCAGAGCTCTTGGTGTAGACTTACCACTGAAAATATGCTCTTGCTAGAGACTTGCCACACAAATTTGCTACAAATTGGATTAGTGTCAACTAGAACCTGTGCTTCAAGTGCTCTGCAAGTGTACAACTTGCTAGGGAAGATGTGCAGAAAGTTCACAAGACTTACAATTCAATACTGCCACAAATGTTGCTATCTGGGATACAGTGCTAGCTAGTTTGCAGCAAGGGAAGTGCTGGTGGAGTGAAGGATAATAGGTCTTAGGCAAGAGTTTTAGTTGGAGAGAAGACTGGAGTGTATATAGTCCCAAATAGTTGCACTGAATGTTCCTGGGCATCCCATCATTTCCCCTTTCCCATTCAAGTTCAATCCCCTTAAATATAAAAAAAAAACAAAGCTTATGGACTGTTCTATGCCTCTGAGTGCATGAGAGATGGATGCCGGGCTGGGCAGGGTGACAGGTGTACCACAACATTCAGCAACCCAACAGGAGCATGGCTACAATATTATAAGGCTTCAGTACTCACTAGCAATATGAAGACTTACATTTGTGGTATGGACTAAAGCATCCCATAAACAGCTAATTCAAGCATTGCAATATGACTCTCAACATGCCACAGATTTTAACAGATGGTCTAACTGGCCGGAGAAGAAGATAGGGACTTTAATAGAGCCAGAAGACTGCCATAAGGCCATTATTCTTTCTCATAAATTATGTATGGCATGCAAGGAGTAAGAGAAAAACTGTAACATTTTTGCTCTTTGGTATAGATTTCCGTCTGTCCCTTATACGTTTTATCTCTCTGGAGGAATGTTGGTGATGCCATGCCACAGTTTTCTGGTGCAATTAAAGCTTTTAAGAAGGATATCTTGTGCCATTTCATTACTGTTGAAAGAACAGTTATCCCTAGACACTGGGGAACAGCACAGATACTGTTTCTAGCAGAATGGGTTACGGAATTGGATTCAGTCATGTATTTCAAACTGCTGCAGCGAATTGCTGCAGATTACATTAAATTAGATCAACACACCTTTACTTGGACCGCTTTGGAGGTGTTTCTTTGGAGGTGTTTCTTCACTCAGAGTTCCGAGAACTACTTTCTGAGACCGATTTAGTCATTATTATTGTTTGGTGGTGATGGGAATGGTTTACGGTGATACCTCAATAAACTGACTCTAATGCCGCGTGCACACGATCGGAATTCTCGTCGGTTAAAGCTCTGATGGTTTTCCCGACGGAATTCTGACGGAATTCGGCTCAAGCTCTCTTGCCTACACACGGTCACACCAAATTCCGGTCATTTATAACGCAGTGATGTACAACATGTACGACGGGACTAGAAAAAGGAAGTTCAATAGCCAGTAGCCAATAGCTTCTGTCTAGTAGTTGAATCTGAGCATGCGTGATATTTGGTGTGTCGGAATTGCATACACACGATCGGAATTTCCGATAGAAAGTTTTTACGTCTGGAAAATTGAGAACATGCTATCAATTTTTGGCTGGCGGAAATTTGGACAGTTAAATTCCGATGGAGCATACACACGGTCGCATTTTTCCGATGAAAAGCTCTCATTGGTCATATTCAACTTATAACTTCTACCAAAAATGTCCTACCTCTATGTCTATTTACCTTGGAAAAACATTGAGTAAAATAACATTGAACCTAAAATTAGTGTACAGTATACAAAGACCAATGATTTTTTATCTTAGTTATGGAAAAAATTTAGAAGGATTAGAACCCCTGTAAGGGTTTCATTTCTAAATGAATAAAGATAAAGAAAAATAGTCTCAGGAAGTGCTTACCTTTTTTCAGGAATAACTGGAAAAAAAAATGATCACATAAAAAGTATATTTGTATTCAGTCAATCGAAAAACATTTAATACATATAATTGTAGAAACAAAATAGCAAACAAAGTGTTAAAGTGTTACTTAACGCAGGACCCTGCATTTATATATCTTGTCTCCCACAGTACACAGAACATGGAAATGCAATTGTTTTAGTAAATATAAACGGCTAAATACCTTTTCTCATCAGCAGTTAGACCAGTCTTGTGACTTCTACCAGTGTCTGGTTAAAGCTTGTAGGAGGAGTTTTCATTCTTCTCTGATAGTCCTATGAGGCTGCAGGACCCCTGGCCCACTGTCTGGACCATGCTGCTTGGCCCTGTGCTGATCACATGCACTCTCACTCAAAAAATAAAAAACCTCTCTAGCAAAACACCAAACTGAGAATGTGCAGCTTACCCCCAAGGCTCTGTTCTATCGTGGGATGATCTGGGGACAGTGGAAGAAGGGGAGGATCAGAGAAGAGGATTAATCAATTCAGCCCAGGAAGGTTTTACCCCTTTCCTGACTAGAGCACTTTTTACAATTTGGCACTGCGCTGCTTTAACTGGTAATTGCGTAGTCATGCAATGCTGTACCCAAACAAAATTTGTGTCCGTTTTTTTCCCACAAATAGAGCTTTCTTTTGGTGGTATTTTATCACCTCTGCGTTTTTAATTTTTTGCAATATAAACAAAAAAAGACTGAAAGCTTTGAAAAAAAAAAGATATTTCTACTTTTTGTTATAACAAAAATACAATAAACTCAATTTAAGTCATACATTTAGGCCAAAAAACATTCAACCACATGTCTCGGGTAAAAAAAAATTAAATAAGCGTATATATATTGGTTTGCGCAAAAGTTATAGTGTCTACAAACTAGGGTACATTTTCTTGAATTTACGCAGCTTTTACTTTATGACTGCCAATCTAATTTCTTGAGGTGCTAAAACGGCAGGGCAGTACAACCCCCCCCCCCCAACTGACCCCATTTTATTAAGTACACATCCCAAGGAATTTGCTGAGAGGCTTGTTTATTTTTTTGTCATAAGTGATTGAAAAATGAAAAAAGAATTTTATTTACACAAAGTTGTCACTAAATTACATATTTCTCAAACATGCCATGGGCATATGTAAGGATGACCCGAACACCTCCCTGTTCGGTTCGCACCAGAACCCGCGAACAGAGCTAAACTTCGTGTGAACTTTAGAACCCTATTAAAATCTATGGGACTAAAACGTTCAAAATCTAAAGTGCTAATTTTAAAGGCTAATATGCAAGTTACTGTCCTAAAAAGTGTTTGGGGACCTGGGTCCTGCCCCAGGGGCATGGATCAATGCAAAAAAAAGTTTTAAAAACTGACGTTTTTTCAGGAGCAGTTATTTTAATAATGATTAAAGTGAAACAATAAAAGTGTAATCTTGCTTTACATTTCGTACCTGGGGGGTGTCTATAGTATGCCTGTAAAGGGGCGCATGTTTCCCATGCTCAGAACTGTCCCTGCACAAAGTGTCATTTTGCAAGGAAAAAAAGTATTTTAAAATCACTTTGAATTGTCGGCTCCCATAATACAGAGAACACTCAATGAAAAAAAAAAAAAAGCGTGGGGTTCCCCTAAATTCAGTTACCAGGCCCTTCAGGTCTGGTATGGATATTAAGGGGAACCCCCGCGTCAAAAAAATAAATAAAAAATTGACGTTACATCAGAGGGGGGTGGGGTCACCCATACTTCATTAGGGAACCCTTGGCTTCCCTCACCAGCGTCAGAGGGGGCGGGGTCAGGTGATGGGTGGCCCCGCCCTCCTAAAATAAGAAACGTCAGCGCTGGGATCCCGCAGTGTCTCCGACAGTGGAGACAGAAGACGGTAGGGGTACTTTTTGTACTCCCTTACCATTTCAAACAGGGGGGGCGGGATATGGGGGCCCTCTTGTTAAAGGGGCTTCCAGATTCTGATAAGCCCCCCGCCCGCAGACCCCCACAACCACCGACCAGGGTTGTGGGGATGAGGCCCTTGTCTCCATCAACATGGGGACATGGTGCTTTGAGGGGTCACAGACCCCCAAAGTATCGTTCCAATGTTGAGGGCATATGGCCTGGTACGGTTAAGGAGGGGGGGACCGCTCTCTTGTCCCCCCCTCTTTTCCTGCGGCCTGCCAGGTTGCGTGCTCGGGTAAAGGGTCTGGTATGGATTTTTAGGGGGACCCCCACGGCAATTTTTTAAATTTGATGCGGGGTTCCCTTTAATATCCATACCAGACCTGAAGGGCCTTATTAAAGGGGGCCCCCCGCCCGCAGACCCCGACAACCAACGGCCAGGGTTGTCGGGGAGAGGCCCTTGTCCTTATCAACATGGGGACAAGGTGCTTTGGAGTGGAAGGGCCGCAGGGCCCCCCCTTCCCCAAAGCACCCCCCATGTTGAGGGCACGCGGCCTGGTACGGCTCAGGAGGGGGGCACTCTGTCGTCCTTACCCCCTTTCCTGACCGGCCGGGCCGAAGGCGGCGACATTGACTTCCTTTGCTAGTCCCGTCTACCTGGAGCCGTGTTTAAAATGAACGGACTTTCCTCCGTGTGTGGGCAAGTCCGTTCATTTCAAAAGTCTGGTGGACTAGCGCACAGATGGACAGATTGTCCGCCGGACTCGCAATTTTTGAGTCAAAACTTCTTTCTAAGTCCGCCGGACTTTTGGGAAAAAAAAGGCCGCCGGAGCACACACACGGGCGGATTGTCCAGTGGACTCTGGTCCGCCGGACCAAGTCCGCCGGATAGTCTGATCCTGTGTACGCGGCATAAGGGCGTAAATTCTTGATTTCACTACTCATCACAGTTTCCGGGGCCATGAAATGCCCAGACAGCATAAACCCTTCCCAAAATTACCCCATTTTGGAAAGTAGACATCCCAAGCTATTTGCTGAGAGGCATGCTGAGTATTTTTGCAGATCTCGCTTTTTGTCACAAAGTTTTGACAATTGAAAAAAAGAAAAAAAATGTTTTTCCTTTTCTTTTTTCATTTTCAAAAACAAATGAGAGCTGCAAAATATTCACCATGTCTCTTGGCAAATACCTTGGGGTGTCTACTTTCCAAAATGGGGTCATTTGTGGGGGGGGGGTTGTGCTTTCTGGACATTTCAGGGCCTCCGTAACTGTGTTAGGAAGGGAGAAGTGAAATCACCATTTTACACCCTTATGCCGCGTACACACGTAGCCATCTATCCGACGGACTTAGACTGGCGGACTTCCCGCCTGACTGTCCGTCGGACTTTCCGAACGGGCTACTTGCCCACACACAGCACTTTTTCAGCGGACTAATACGGCGTACTAAGTCCGCCGTACTATCCGCCCTACTTTTGAAATGAACGGACTCGCCCACACACGCGGAGGAAAGTCCGCTCATTTTGAGCGCGTCTCCAGGTAGGCGGGGCCCGTGAGGGAGACGCCGCTGGCCCCGCCACCTGGTATGGACTTAAAGGGGAACCCCAACGCCCAAAAAAATCGGCGTGGGGGTCCCCCCAAGTCCACAACAGACCCTTGTCCGAGCACGCTACCCGACCGGCCAGGAAAGGAGGGGCGAGCGAGCGCCCCCTCCTCCTGAGCCGTACCAGGCAACGTGCCCTCAACATTGGGGGTACCTTGGGGAAGGGGGGGCCGCGCGCCCCCCCACCCCAAAGCACCTTGTCCCCATGTTGATGAGGACAAGGGCCTCTTCCCGACAACCCTGGCCGTTGGTTGTCGGGGTCTGCAGGCGCGGGGCTTATCGGAATCCGGGAGCCCCCTTTAATAAGGGGGCCCCCGGATACCGGCCCCCCACCCTATGTGAATGAGTATGGGGTACAATGTACCCCTACCCATTCACCTGTAAAATAAAGTACAAAAAAAACACAACACACAAGATAAAATCATTTATTGCACAGCTCCGGGGGTCTTCCGTCTTCGGGGGTCTTCTCACCGGACTCCTCCGCTATCTTCTTATATATCTTCCATACTCATTCACATAGGGTGGGGGGCCGGTATCCGGGGGCCCCCTTATTAAAGGGGGCTCACGGATTCCGATAAGCCCCTCGCCCGCAGACCCCGACAACCAACGGCCAGGGTTATCGGGAAGAGGCCCTTGTCCTCATCAACATGGGGACAAGGTGCTTTGGGGTGGGGGGGCCACGCGGCCCCCCCTTCCCCAAGGCACCGCCAATGTTGAGGGCACGCGGCCTGGTACGGCTCAGGAAGGGGGCGCACTCGCTCGCCCCACCTTTCCTGGCCGGCCGGGTAGCGTGCTCGGACAAGGGTCTGTTGTGGACTTGGGGGGGACCCCCACGCCGTTTTTTTCTGGCGTTGGGGTACCCCTTTAAGTCCATACCAGGTGGCGGGGCTAGCAACGTCTCCTTCACGGGCCCCGCCTACCTGGAGACCCGCTCGAAATGAGCGGACTTTTCTCCGGGCGGGAAAAGTCCGTTCATTTCAAAAGTACGGCGGACTGGCACACACACGGCCGGATTGTCCGCCGAAATGCGAGTCCGGCGGGAAGATTGGAGTGCAAAACTACTTTCTAAGTCCGCCGTACTTTCGGGTCAAAAAAGTATGCGGGAGGCTACACACGGGGCGATTGTCCGGCGGACTTGAGTTTGCCGGACTTTTCCCCCCGTTTGTTTGATCGTGTGTACGCGGCATTTGAAATCCTGAAGGTCGTGGTTGGTTTTCAGGGTCTTGTACATCGCTAGGCTTCCAAAAAGTCCCACACATGTGGTATCCTCGTACTCAGGAGGAGCAGCAGAACGTATTTTAGGGTATAATTTCATATATGCCGACTGCATGTTTGAGAAATATATCAGTTAGCGACAAATGTGTGAAAAAAATGTATTGTCATTTCCATAAAACTTGTGGCAAAATTTCCAAATGGGGTCATGGGGGGGGGGGGGGGGTTGTGCTATCTGGGCATTTCATGGCCTCCAAAACTGTGTGGTAGTGAAGAGTGAAATCAAAAATTTACGCCCTTAGAAAGCCTAAAGGCAGTGATTGGTTTCGGGGACCTGTACGTGGATAGGCTTCCAAAAAGTCTCACACATGTGGTATCCCCGTACTCAGGAGAAGCAGCAGAATGTATTTTGGGATGTAATTTCACATATGCCTTTGCAATGTTTGAGCAATGTATAATTTAGTGACAACTTTGTGAAAAAAATGTACTGTAATTTTCCCAAAACTTGTGTCAAAATATAAAATATTCCATGGACTCAACATGCCTATCAGCAAATAGATTGGAGTGTCTATTTTCCAAAAATGGATCATTTGGGGGGTTTTGACCTGTCCTGATATTTCATGCACAACATTAGAAGCTTATGCCACACATCACCCACTCTTCTAACCACTTGAAGACAAAGCCCTTTTGGACACTTTTTGTTTACATGAAAAAACACTTTTCTTTTGCTAGAAAATTACTCTTAATTAATCTTATGCTGAGTACATGGATACCAAATACGACATGCTTTAAAATTGTGAACAACCATGCAGCAGCAAAAAACTACATATATTTTTAAAAGCCTTTAAAGGGTACCACTTTAGATTTAGAGAGGAGGTCTACTGCTAAAATTACGGCCCTCGATCTGACGTTCACGGTGATATGTCCCATGCATGTTGCAATTGTTGTTTACATATGACACCAGACAGACGATTGCATTCGCCAATGCGTGCAAGCACAGGGGGGGCAGGGGTGCTTTTCTTTTTTTTTTCATTATTTCTTTTGCTTTTTTATTTTATTTTTACGCTGTTCCTTATCATTTTTTTAATCTATTTTTATTGTTATCACAGGGAATGTAAATATCCCCTATGATAGCATTTTTTTTTTTTTAAAAGAGTACTCTTTTTAACCACTTCCCACCCGGCCAATGCATATATATGGCCGGGTGGGAGCCGTCTACTCCTGATAGGACGTTCAGGAACGTCCTTCAGGAGTAGCGGGATCGCGCGCGCGCGCGCCCGCGCAGCGGCGCGATCCCGATGTGCTCGTGTCACCCGGACACGGCACATCTCAGATCGGCAGGAGGGCTCTGTGATTGGCCCTCCTGATCACATGACGGCCGTCATGTGATGTAAACAAACAGCCGGTTGCTAGGCAATCGGCTCTCCTCTCCTCACACGGAAGTCACCGCTGAGGAGAGGATAGCAGAACGCTGCAGCCGGCTGATGATCAGTGAGTATGGGCTGCTTTTTACAGCTTTTTACTCACTGATCATCAGTGTAGTGTAAACACACAACACACCACACAGTACAAACATAGTCCCCACATATGTCCCCAAAACACACATGTCCCCAAAACATACATGTCCCCAAATAATAAAAACACATGTCCCTAATAATAAAAACATGTCCCCCACATATGTCCCACTAAAATCACATGTCCCAATGATTATCTGCACACATATGTACGTGATCACCTGCACACATATGTACATGATCATTTGCGTACATATGTCCGTGATCACACAAACCAATTATTATACACTTAACGGAATTTTTTTTACCAAAAACATGTAGCAGAATACATTTTGGCTTAAATTTATGACAAAATTTGATTTTATTGGATTTCTTTTCAAATAGAAAAAAGAAAATATTGTTTTTTTTCCAAATTTCCGCTATTTTTGCGCTTATATCGCAAAAAAAAAAAAACGGAGTCGTGAATAAATAACACCAAAATAAAGCTCTATTTGTGCGAACAAAATGATAACAATTTCATTTGGGTACAGTGTAGCATGACCGCGCAATTGTCACTGAAAGCGCTAGAGCGCTGAAAGCTGAAAATTGGGCTGGGAAGGAAGGGGGTGAAAGTGCCCTGTATTGTAGTGGTTAAAAAAAAAATTGGGTCTATTACACTCTAGATCTCTCCTCTTCCCTCAAAGCATCTGTCCACACCAAGATTGGTGTGATAAGATCCTTTCCCAATTTCCCAATGGTGCTGTTTATATCCGGCGAAACAGAAGTCATGAAATGCTTGTAGCTTCTGGTTCCTTAGGCCATAGAGAGGATTGGAACCATTCTGTTCTTCGATCTACTCTTTGATCAGCTGGCGGAACCACCTGCGGCATTCTCAGGTTCCCTGGTGGGACAGGAGAGCCTGAGAAAACCATGGAAGATGGTGGGACGTTCCCTCCCACTGCTTGTAAAAGCAGTCTAGCGGCTAATTAGCCACTAAGATTGATTTGTCATGAAATCTGGCCGCTGGCTGAAAAGAATGATACCAATATGATACCTAAACCTGCAGGCATTATTTTGGTATAACTACTCAAAGTCCAGCAACATACCAGTACGTTGCTGGTCCTCTTTGGGCATATATTGTAATGTTCTTTTTTTTTTTCATGCAGCCTGTGGGCTGAATGAAAAAAAGAGATTGATCCGTTGGTATGCCCACCATTAGAATACCGCCCTGCATCCACCCACGTCTAATGATGGGCATACATGCACCATTTTTTTTAACTGTGGTGGTGAAATCACCTCCTATAGTGCTGGAGTCGCTGATTTATGTATCGTGAGAGCCACTGCTGTTGCTGTCAAAATAAATAAATCAGTGCTGCAGCTGAATGGCATACCTGAAAAGCAAACAATGGTAACAATAAAACATTAACTCAATAAAACAACAACAATCTGTGCCAAAAAAAGTAAAAAAAATATGCAGAAGCATGGGGGCAATCCGCCCCTAATGTTAGGGGCAAATCGCCCCTCCACCCTGCTTCCATGCTTCGGCATATATGCTCTTTTTTTTTTTAACTGTAGTGGTGAAATCATCTCCTCTAGCACTGGAGTCACTGATTTATGCATCGTGAGAGTAAATGCTGTTGCTGTCAAGATAAATAAATCAGTGCTGCAGCTGAATGGTGTACCTAAAAAATAAAATAATGGTTAACAATAAAACACAGTAAACAGTAAAGTATAAAAGAATTACATAGCAAACATAATAAAACTTTGTAACAATAAAACATTGCAGTTAGAAATTACAGTAAAACAACACAGAACAATATAGAGAGAATAGAGAGAGAATAAAACAACAACTATTTTTGGCTTTTTTTTTCTTTTTTGTAATTGTTTTATTTTTTTTGTACACTTTTATTTGTAACTGTAATGGTTTCAGGTTTGGTTCTCTAAAAATGCGATGGCATCTTTGGAGAGCCTGTGAAAGTGTGTCCTAGCCTGTGCAGTGCGGTACCCTATGGTAATACTCCACTAGTGTGAACCGCATTTGGCCTCTAAATTTACAGGTACAACTAGTGAGACTCACAGGAAATTGCATTTCTATGTACTGTGGGAGACCAGATATAGTGAATGCAAGGTCCTGGATTTAGTAACACTTTACTCTTTGCAAAGAATATCACTGTAGCAAAGTTCTTATTTACTAACCATGCTTAAATGCAGACCCTTTTATTTGTTTATTTTTCTCATAACTTCCTCAGTTACTGGATATGCCCAGGGAAAATTAATTCCTCAGCTTACAGCAGCTCAGAGAGGCTGCACCTGAAGAGGCAGAGTTAGCTCGGCAAGTGATCTGCAGCCAGGTGAGCATCCCTCCATTGTCAAAAACTGCATGTTAGCAGCTGGGCAGGTACTTAGTAGAACGCATCTTCTCCAGAGTACTGCAGTTCTAGTAGGGTTGCCACCTGTACGGGAATGACCCGGACAGTCCGGGTTTTTGATACTTGTGCCCAGGTTCATGTCCTCCTGATACCCGGACACAGTTATTCCCAACCTGTCAGGCAGGGCCGGTACACAAGGGGGAAGCCGAAGGGGTCACTTACCCGCCTCAGGCGCAGTGTTGAGGGGGGGCGCAGTGGTTGCTTCAGTTCCCCCTGCAGGATCAAAACTGTCAGCTTCTGTCCCCAACTCCCCGCCCACCACCTACAAGGCTTTAGTATGATCCGCTCGGCTTGTGTCCTGCATCTTCTGTATGCTTTTGTCTCAGTCTGCCTTTGGTATTCTTAGCTCTGTCCAGTTTGAGTCCCAGCATTTTTGGCATCTTCTGTCCCCACCCACCGGCCCGCCCACCTCCTATCACACCTGTAGAACCTAGTCTAAGGAAGTGCTACAGGTGGTGGGCAGGTCAGTGGGCGGGGATAGAAGCCAGCAGAAAATGTCGGAACTGCATCCCCAACAGAGCCAAGAATACTAAAGCAATGCATGTGATGGGTGGGCTGATAGGCTGGGACAGAAGCAAACTGAAGATGCAGAGACTAAACCCAAGAACACAGAAGAATTACAGGTACAATGCAACTATTATCTGCACTTTTCAGCTGAGCACCGTGGATATGTTTGCTAAAAAGGAGAGTACTCAGTGAAAATATTTTTTAAAGTGACTTTGTGCTATTAGGTGAATTATGTTGGAGGCACTGTGCTATATGTATTTCCTTTTAGCTGACTACTATCTACTGTTTGCTGTGACTTGCATTTGTGTGGGTACAGTAGCCCATTCATTTAAACGGGCTGCTATACCTGCAGGAAACACAGGAAAAAGATCCCTGCACCTTCATAAAAACACATCCACAGGGAAATCGCATGGTGCTTTTGCACCATGCAATTTCCCACATCTTAAATTGTGCTGCATCTTCAGATGCGTGGGGTGCCAATAAGAATAAATGTCAGCTTTGCGTGTCTGTAAAAATACTGGGAACTTTACCTATAGGTGGTTGTGGGTGTGGGAATAGGTGCCATTTAGACGCTGTTCTACACATGCAGCCACCCACAACAGTTTGAACCTAGCCTTGGGCTTGTTTACAATTGTGGTTGGGGGCAATAAAAAATGTTGCTGAGCCTCATTATCACTCCCCCCATTTAAAGGGATTGTAAAGTGATTTTTTTTTTTTAAGTAACAAACATGTTATACTTACCTCCACTGTGCAGCTCGTTTTGCACAGAGTGGCCCCGAACCTGCTCCTCTGGGGTCCCTCAGCGGCTGTCTCGGCTTCCTCCCGCTGGTGCTTCTCACATTCATGCGAGCTCCCTCGCATGGTGAGAAGCATCTGCGGGCGCACTCCCGTGATACAGATGGCGGCTATAGCCGCTCGCTGTATCACACGGCCCCACCCCCTGGCGCTCCACGTCAGTGGATGTGATTGACAGCAGCGCGAGCCAATGGCTGCGCTGCTTTCCATCCATCCACTCCAGTCAATCAGCGGCCAGGCTGAACGGTGGAAAGGACGTCGGGGGACGAGCGCGGGACTTTCGAGGGGTGAGGTAAGTAAAACGGGGGGGGGGGGGCTGGGGGCGCAGGCACTGTCAGATGTTTTTTCACCTTAATGTATAGAATGCATTAAGGTGAAAAAACATTTACCTTTACAACCCCTTTAAGCTGAAGAGCTAGCACGGAAGGCACTGCTGCCCCCCGTCACTTTCAGCATACACTATCGTCTGCTGAAGAAAACCTGTTCAAGTGAATGGGGCCACACTGTAACCACCCTGCAATTGAATGCAATGCACACAGTTGTAGAGCAGCTTGGGGGGTTTAAAACAGGTGGTGAGGAGGCAGTATATTGCCTACATATACCTACTGTGGGAGAACAAAGAGGATGCCTGCTGAAAACACACCTCAGTCTCAGCGCAGTGCCACTGGGGAGTGAGGGCAGACTGCCTTCTCCTTGCCTCCCCTTGTCATATGACATATCATGGAGAGGAAAAGACAGAGAAGCTGCCTTCATTCCCAGCGTGCTGTGCACACACGTGGGATTTTCTTAAAGCCTCTCCACCTCTTAGGCAGCTCCATGCCCTAACTTTGGCTGGTTCACTCCCTAACTCTGGCCGATTCCCACTCACACAGCAGCTCCAGTGACTGTCCCTCCTGCCGGTAAGGCATACACAATACAACAAAATAGGATGCTATAAGGGGGGTCTCTCTCTAATAGAGGTCTCTATGGGGGGCACTGATATAAGGGGACTCTGAGCTAATGTGGGGTGCTGACTGCTGATCTAACAAAAAAAAAAAAAAAAAGCATGTGTCGCTAAACTGTTCAGGCTTGGCTTGAAGAAAAGGTGGCAAACCTAAGTTCTAGTGAGGTGGTGCTTCGTCCTTAAGCCATGGATCGCCTCGGCTGTTCACCTATTACCAGAACTACCCTGGACTTCACTGTGAAGAATGTTTTCTATGAGGATAATCACAAGTAGTTGTATTTTAAACTGTTTTATTGAAGTAAGGATTTTCTGCTTACTTCCTAGTTGTTTTAGAGACTATGCTGACTGAGACATGGAGATATTGCTGTGAAGAGTCTGTTTTTGCAGCTTTCATGTGATTGTGTGGCTATCATTATTCTGCAGTGTATGTATTTTTCTTGCCTGAGCTTGTTTTGCTTCTAACTTTGCACTGCAAGTTATGCCGCGTACACAAGACTGGACGTTCCGGCAGAAAAGGTCTGACGATCTTCTCGATGGACTTTTGTGTGAGTTACAACGGACTTCCGACCGAACGGACTTGCCCACACACAAACGGACCAAAGTTTGTTAGTTTTGAACGTGATGATGTACGACGAGACTAGAAAAGGAAGGTCAATAGCCAGTAGCCAATAGCTGCCCTTGCAGCGTATTTGGTCCGTCAGACCAGCATACAGAGGAACGGTTTTCCCAAAAGAAATTGATTCCGTCGGACAGATTTGAAACATGTTCTATTTCTAGGTTGGTCTGAATTTTTGAAGGAAAAAGTCGGATGAAGCCCACACACGATTGTGATATCCGATGGAATGATTCCGTCGGACCTTTTCTGCCAGAAAGTTTGATCGTGTGTACGCAGCATAATAGGTACTTTCCTGACTAATCATTTGGCCAATTACCAATCGTCTATTGATTTTGTTAGGTACATTCATTTTTAAGTGAAACTGTACCTAGGTTTATTTTTTATTTTTTTATAAATAACAGACCTGACTAAGAGAAGAGAAGAGAAGACACATTTTTTTTACTTTCTCATTGGCCAGGATAAGACCATGCCTTTGCTTTATACATGAGACCCTATGACTAGTAATCACATATTAGGAAAAGGGGGAAGAAGGAAATGGGGGTGGTGGAGGAAAGGAAAGCAAAGAAGGGGTTTGTTGTGGGGGGACGGAAAAAGGAAAAAGAAAGGAAAATAAAAGGGCAAGGAAAGGGAGGCGAGAGGAGAAGGGGGATGGAAAAGGGGGGGATGGAAAAGGGGGGGAGGGAGAGGAGGGTTTGTGGGAAGGGAAGGGGAAGGAAAGAGATGGTGGGGGAAAAAAATATATAGTGTATACATTATATGCAGATACACAAGGTGTAAGGGTCCCGGGGAGTAAAAGCCGGCTTGAGACAGGGATGCCAGTACTCAGCGGAATTCCAAACAATACAGAGGGAGAGGTTGGAAGTGAAGGTGCAGATAGGCACACAACACTGACTCCCCAGTGTATAAATCCTATGGGTTGCAGTTGCAATCAATAAAGACAGAAAGATGGCCACAGCACAACCTATAGGAATAGAGCAACCTTACCTATAGTTTGGCAAAGATGTACAAGTCCCGGGGGTCGGCGTCCATGGCACAAGCAGGCTAGCAAGCCTGTTTAAATGGTCCCCAACCCAGCGGCGTTCACAAACGCATGTGGCGTCACCGGGTCGGGTTTCCCGCAAAGTGCGCGAGGGGATCGCTGGCACGCATGCACGCTCGTCTTACGGCCAAAGGGCAGAAGTGCCCATGCCAGGGCGTGCACAGGTGGAGGGAAGGTCCCATGGAAACAGGACACCTTCATCCACTAGGGAAACCACCTAGCCATGAGGGCGCCAGAATTGCCCAAAGTGTTCTGAGGGAAGGCGAGTAGCGGGGCTCACATAACCCGTTTCCAGTGTTCTCTTTTACTACTCCTCTTTTCTGCTTCCACAGATCCTTTTCTTCTTACTTTTTACTGACTCTTTTCTACCTCCAGCTCAACTTTATACAGCTCCTCTTACTGATCTTCGGAACCTCCCCATACTGTATTTTTTTCCCCACTACTGCTCCTGCCTGTACCTCTCCTGCTGAGGAGCTGCCCTAGTTTTCTATCCTTGTCCTCTGTCTCCAAAATCTTCCATATATTCCACCTCCTTTCACCTCCAGTGGCCCCAATAAAGCACTTTTCATCCATCTACAGCATCTCTCTTGTATTACTTCTCTCATTCCCCTTTTGTATTGTGTTCTTTCTCATTCTTTCTCACGTCCGGCACCCCCCCCCCCCCCCCATATGAACATTGCTCATTCCTCTTTTAGTGTACTGCTAAAGAGTGACTGACATGCCAACTACAAGCTAATTGCAAGCCAAGATTTGTGTGGCTCACTCAGGCTGTATGGGAATGAAGTCCTGTACCCAACACTGTGATTGCTGGCCAGGAAGGGAGCTTGTCTATGTTCCTGGCTATAGTAGAGAGTAATAGGTGTCCCAGGAGCTGCACATCAAGTCAAAGCCTGCTGTGTGATAATGAACGACAGTCTCAGCCTGGACCCCTGCCAGGCTATGCCCCCAACGTGTTTCACTCCATCCACCAGGTGCTTCCCTATGCGTAAGCTCCAGAGTGAAACATGTTGGGGACAGGACCTGGCGAGATCCAGGCTGAGAATGCCATTCACTATACCACAGCAGGCTTTGACTTGATGTGCGGCTCCAGGACACCTATTACTCTCAACTACAAGCTAGTGTGACATTATGAAAGGCAAGGTGTTTGCCTAGAGGCGATTCAGTTCGCATTGTGCGCTATACAAGTATTTCATTCATTCATTTATTCAATGATGTTATGTTTCTTCTCGCAAGCGTTCATTTGGAGAGAATCCGGTCTGGGTTTTGCCAGCCATCATGGCAGGTTTGGTCCTGGACTAGATTTTGCGCTCCACTTGTGTCCACGAACATTTGGTATAAATTAAAATGGACTGGAGCAAAGAATTGCTCTTGACCTGGGATTCAGGAAGCCAAAACCTGAGAGAGCTGCTTTTGTGAAGTTGGCTTTGAGAGAGAGAGGTTTTGCATTATCTTTGTTTTGTGGATGATTGGGAGAAGTCTTTCACCTCTGAGTCAGGAAGCTGCGATGTTTAGTTAGTGCCTGGATGGCAAGGATTCATTTTCTGTTTTATTTGTTTAATTTTCATATAACCTTTTAAAATAAAACTGGCTACAAGTCAGATTTTTAAGAAAACCTGCCGTTTGGACTACCTTTTTCCCAGGGAAGGTGATCCCCCTTGAGCTAACCCCTGACACTAGGTACAGTGGTAAATGCGCTTGGCAGCCAGTGGTGGTGGTAAACATTTAAATCACACACCAGTGTCTGGACCTCTGGACAGAACACCATCATGATCTTCATCTATAGTTGAACACTTTGGAGAAATTATCACATCCTGTCAGACTTAGGTTATTGTACTGAATGAGTATATTTAAAGAACAAGTGTTCCTTTGTACAGTTGTCATATTATAACCTATGGCAAAGCTGAACTCCGAGCAACACCGAGCAACAGCATGAGGTTACCATGAGTACAACTTTTTCATAGGAATGAATGGGGCAGCAGCACACATCCATAGTACAAACTGGACATTTTTGGGAGAAAGGCTGTGCAACTCAGAATAGGGATGGACAGCGAAGTTAAGTATTACATCTAGTGGGCAGCATAAAAGGGTCTGGGAGAATTTATTATAGGGAAAATGTAAATGGTACAATTGTACTTTCAATGTCATACATTAGTCAGCCTATCTAGAATATGCATTTCCTGGTATGTAAATTTCCCTAGGCACTCTTGTGTATACAGCCACAGTGTTGTATATCTTGAGTGTGAGATCTGAGGTTCTGCTACCTCTGAATGCTAGTGAGATTTGGTGATGTCAGATGAGCCCACCCTCTGCCAAAGTGCAGAAAAAGGCTTTGTAAGTTAGTACTTTGATAGGTTTGCCAGGAGTAAGAACACAGGCGGCACTGGAGATTAGTTCTTTGTCCTCTGCTCAGCACAGCCAGTGCAGTTCCTCTTTAAGTTTTATATGTGGTATACTAAATATGGTGTTGTGGTTAAAGCGAAACTGTATCTGAACACCACAAACCAAAAATGCCATTTAATTCATTTTTAATATTCAAGGCCAACTCCCCCATCCACCCATGTCTCCATGCTTTATTTAGTTGGGAAGTCACTTTGAAATACACCCCCCCCAGAATTTGTAGCCATGGCTATCTTTAGTGAGAGCAGATGATTTGTGTAGCCTTTACTTCCTGAAATCCATCTGCCCTGAGCTCAGACATGCAGGCAGGAGGGTGTGATTAGCTGAAAATGCCATTCCTCCCCCTCCTACAGATGAATAAAAAAAGCTTACGTGTTTTCGTCATATACCGCTTCCTCCCAGTCTGAATATAGATATCAGATAGTCCAACCGCTCACAACCAACAACAAACAAGACAATACTCATTGGTTGCTGAACATGAACTGTTTATTGAAAATACAGATACACAGGTAATACTCAACACTCGCATTCAAGGCGGGGTAGACTGTCTAATTAGCAGTGAGAGCTGTTGGAGGAATTGGCCCCCACCAATTTCACAGCTAATCTACATACACATCCCATAATATCCAGGGCAGACACAATAGAACATTGGAATACTGCCACACCCCAAATGACCCAGAGTCGAGTGCACAACAAAGTGAGACAATACACACATGACTGAAGTCTCATCCACTTTTGGTAGGTGAAAATCCCCAAGTGCTTGCAAACAGTGGCTGACACCCTCCTGCCTCAGTGCTGCACCATTTTTCTGGGGTTGTGTCAGTGGAGACCAAAGTCCCATCCACTACCACAGGAACTCCCTCTTCTGTTAGTTGAGGGCAGAAGCCAGCAGCACTCTGTTGCCAGCTTTTCTGCTGGTTTGGTGTTAGTGGAGACCGCAGTTCCATCCACCAATATCGCCTCAATCTGCAGTTATGTGCAGAGGCCAATAGCATTTTGTCCTGTTAACACTTCAGCTGAGGACCTCACATCATCCACTCCGGCTAACTGTTGAGGAGTGACCGTCACCTTCTCACTATGGGTCCCTAAAAACTGCCGCAGGTGTGGGGCAGAGGTCTTGGACCCTTTGTCCTGTGGCCAGCGCTTCAGTTGGAGGAGTCTCTTGTAACTGCACAGATGCTGCTGTTGGTGCTGGGCAAAGCTCTGTGAAGTTTGGTCCTGATACCAGCTCTGCGGCTGGAGGCTTGCCAGGTTGTTCTTCCTCAGCAGAAAAGTCTATCAAAAAATCCCCTGTCTCTGCAACTGGTGTCTGGGCATAGAGGTTCATCATCTCCTGTACGTGGAACCCAGAAGATGCTATCAGTGCTGGGCAGAGGTTTGGGGTGTCGTCCACTGTCCACGGGCACACTTGGGCTACATACCAGCGGAGGGCTCTGTAGCTCTCGTCCAACTGCATCTCCACCTGGACCAGCCTGGTTAACTCAGCTTTCCATTCCTTATGCGGTTGTTTCCCCCAAAACACCATTGGTACTTCGTACTGTGACCAGTACCTTTCCTGGAAGGAGGAGACAATTTTTCCCTGGTGTCGTTGCTCATGGGCTAGCACTTCCTTCCAGAGTTGCCAGTGAATAGAATGATACCATACCAGCAGGACCTGCTCTGATACTGGTCCTCTGTACTGTATCTGCATCTTTTGCAATCTCCTACCGAGTTCCTCTTCCATGACGGCTGCTATCTGTACCTCTCCTCACCTGCTATACGGACCTTGGATCCAGGTGGAGGTTTGGATGTCCCAGACTGCAGGAAGCATCCCACTGCTTGCCACCAATGTAATGAAACATCCCACACTCTGCTTGAGTGCTTTCTTCACACACCGCTTCCTCCTAGTCTGAATATAGATATCAGATATTCCAATCGCTCACAACAACAAAGACAATACTTGTTTGGTTGCTGAACATGAACTGTTTAGTGAAAACACAGGTACAGAGGTAATACTCTGGACAATCTCCCCCCCCCCCCCCCTTGTATTCCAGGATGGGTAGACTGTCCAATCAGCAGTGAGAGCTGTTGGAGGAATTCACCCCCACCAATCTCACATCTAATCTGCATAACCATCCCATAATATCTAAGGCAGACAGACACAATAGAACATTGGAATACAGACACATCTCAAACGACCCAGCAAAGAGTACACAACAAAATGAGACAATATACAATGTGCCCCTATTAGAGACACAGGGTGACTTAGACATATGAGGTGCATGGGGAGCTGAAACAAGGTTTTCCCAACCACCCCAAGGGATTCTGGGTTTCACAGGCCCCCCTGCCCAAAGTGACTCCGTTACAATGTCCATAAAGACTCATAGGATGTATGACATAATTTTGGCCTCTGCTAAAAACCTGGAAGGAGCTAAAGGAATGTAATGTTAAGTAAATATAATATATCTTTCAATGTATTTACTAATGCTAGCAGCATAAGGATTAAAAATAGTTAATGTTGATTGAGAGTGTTTAGTTCCCATTAAATATGATGCAGCAATGTATTGGCCTATATTTCCATAACTGCCAGTGTTATGCACATGTATTGATATAATCATTAGTGTTATATCCACATATTGCCAAGATTGCTATTAAGTGGCCCACAATTGTTTCTTATGTATCGTTACAATTGCCATCGTGTTTCCTGCATTTATTATGCATGTTTTTTTTTTTAAATTGCCAGTCCCTACTGTAATACCAACAGCCTTAAATGTGCAATTGCTTGTGGTAGACAGAAAAACATAATCAGCATTTCCAGTGTGGTGATACCCCCGTAGGGGCTGCTGAGTGTTGTGGCTACCTTTCACCCTGTCCAGCCCGGCATTTACCTCTTAGACACTCAAAGACAGAAAACAGCCCAATGGAATTTTTGCAGAACTTGCTGGGACAAACTATATACACGCTGATATATACACTCAATTTCTCCTCCTGCACATCGTTTCCTCTCTTATGTTCGCTCCTCTCTCCTCCTGTACATAGCTTCCTCTCTAATGTTCCAAATACTAGCACAAAGTGGTCAGGCCTAACACTGGCACAGCCAGGCCTTAGTAATTGCCTTTTGCAGGCAGGCCCCTATAGTGTAGCAGAAAAATAAAGTGGTGCTAGCTGTCCTACATACGGCTAATGAGCACAGTAACCCATCTTCAGGCCCTGCCAGCCCTCCTGGCTGCAGCTGCCCTTCTCCACTGCCCATGACACCATAGTTCACTCTACTGGTTCTGTACCCATCCCAGACTGCATGCTCCCAGTCCTCTCAGGTGGGCCTCCCTAGTCCTCCTGACTATGACCAGTTGTTTCTCTCCCTGGAGACTTGCCCAGCAATGCTCTCTTCTGCTGTCCTCTCTTGCTCCTCCTGTGCCTCCTGTCTCGAACACCCTCATGATTTCTTAAAGGGCTCCATCCGCACACGAGCCAAGGCTCAATGTCACCCCCCCTCCAGAATGGGGGGCTTCCTCAAAGCCTAGCATTCCATCTCCGAGCGCTGAACGATTCCAACTCCTCCCCAGCTGGGCTGATCCTGGCTATTTAACCACTTAAGGACCGCCGCATGGCAATGTACGTTGGCAGAAGGGCACCGACAGGCACAAGCACGTACATGTACGTGCTTGCCTTCCAGTGGGTGGGGGGTCCGATCGGACCCCCTCCCGCTGGCTTCAGCAGCGATTCGTGATGAGGGGATGGCCGTTGGATTCTGGCCATCCCCTCTCGATCGCTCCTGGCGAATGAGAAGCTTCCCCCGCCTGTGTAGTGTAAACACAGGCAGGGAGGAAGTGATGTCATTCTCCTCGGGGCGGTCTTTTTGACCGAACTGCGAGGAGAACACAATAGTAAGTGCACCAACACTACACTGACATATAGGTACACATAGGCACACAAATCGACCCCCCCCCGATCGCCCCCCGATCCCCCCCTCCCAGTCACAGTGTCAGGCCGCGTACACACGCGGGGACTGTTCGCCCAACTTTGTCCGTCAAACAGTTTCGGCAAACAGTCCGCTCAAAATTAGCATGGACGGACATGGCCACACACGACGGACGAACAGTTTGCTGAAACCGTGCGCGATGACGTGAACGGCACGTACGACGGGACGAAAAATACGACGTCCTATACACTGCATTATAACTTTCGGCGTGAAAATCCTTTCTGAGCATGCGCGCAACTTTGTTTGACGAACAAGCCTACACACGCGGGGACTGTCCGCTGAAACAAGGTTTCAGCGGACAGTTTTTCGGAATTTCCGAAAAACCTTGTTCAGCGGACTGTTCGCTGAAACTGTCCGCTGAAAGCCCACACACGGCGGACTGTCCGCTGAAACTTGGTTTCAGCGGACAGTTTCAGCGAACAGTCCCCGCGTGTGTACGCGGCCTCACTGATTGCAGTGATCATTTATTTACTGATCACTGCATTTAGTGTCAGTTGTGACAGTAAAAACTGTCAGGGCAGTTAGTGTTAGGTCCAGGGTGGCCCCCTACCCCCCCATAAAGGTTTAACCCCCTGATTGCCCCTAGAGTTAACCCTTTCACCCCCTTTTGCCAGTGTTACTAAGCGACCGTTTTTCTGATCGCTGCATTAGTGTCACTGGTGCCGCTAGGTAGTTAGTTATTTTTTTAGGTTCACTGCCAGGTTTTTATAGCGCTAGGTACCCCCATATACTACCCAATAATGGTTTTAACCCCCTGATTGCCTGTCAGGGAACTCACCGTACGTATGCCCGTCCCCCTATAGCAGCAGTTCCCGTTCGTTCCAGGCGCCATGCGCGGTGTCTCTGTCAGAGGCGTACGAGTTCCAGGACGAACGGACGTATGCTAAACCGAACACGTGGATGTACGCCAATCCGAACACGCAAAAACACCCGCGCAAACTGAATGGATGTACGTCTTCACGCACGGACGGCCACTTCCACCAATCCTGGCTCACTTCCCTCTATATAAACAGGGTCCTGGCCTGACACCAGTGCTGGATCGTCTTCAGCTGTTCCTGTAAGACCTGATCGTTGCTCCTGTGACCTTGCTCCTGTGATCTTGTTCCTGTGACCCATTCCTGATACCCACTCTTGGATTCCCCGTGTTGCTATCTCCTGGACTACCTCTGACCCCGGCTTGGACTTTCGACTTTGGCTTGTCTCCTGATTCTGTACCTCGTTTGCTTGCACGTTACCAGACCCCTTGCTTGTTCCTGATTACGCACCTGTCTCTTGTTATTGTACCGCATTGCCTGCTAGTTGCCGATCCTGCCTGTTCTAGACACGTAGTGCTCCCTGCACACCTGCTGATCTTCCGGTGCCTACCTACGTAACCAGTCTACACCTCTTCTACCGTGAGGACCCAGCATCTCCAAGGCCTTCTACTTCCATCTGCAGGCACCTGCACCCTTTCGTGTCCTCACGCTCCCTGTTCCCATCTCCAGGGGCGTGGTGACCGGAACCGTGCGAGAGGCCACCCTCAGCAGTCTGACTCCGCTGTAAGGTACGTGACAGTACGATCCAGCCAAAACATGGAGTCAGACAGGGGGGCCTCACCTCTGGAAGCTTTGTGCCAACAGATCTCTGCCCTTACCCAAGCAGTTCAAGGCCTGCAAGACGGTTACCATCAACTCAGCAGAGGGTGGAGTCATTAACTCCAAACACTACTGCCTCCCAAGGGGCTACAGCATCTCGGTCCGCCGGTCCGGCAACTCCAGCATCCATGCCTGCAATAGTGGTGCCATCCCCGGAGCCTCGAGTTCCTACCCCAGAGCGGTTTTCCGGAGATCGCAGCAAATTCCGTGCTTTTCGTAATGCATGCCAGTTATACTTCCTGCTACAGCCTCGCACCTTTTCCTTGGAAAGCACAAAAGTTGGGTTCATCGTCTCCTTGCTTCTGGGGGAACCTCAGACCTGGGCCCATCACCTCTTGGAACAGGCCAGCCCTCTACTTGACACTACGGACTCTTTTCTGAATGAGATGGCTAAATTATACGACGATCCTCAGCGTGTCACCACTGCTGAGGCCAGTCTCCATGCTCTGCGACAGGGTCGCAGACCTGTAGAGGTTTACGTGACGGACTTTAGGCGGTGGAGTTCTGACACTCAATGGAACGACGCCGCCCTACGTTACCAATTCCGCATTGGACTGTCCGAACCATTAAAGGACGAATTAGCCCGCATCGAAGTTCCCAGTTCTTTGGAAGACCTCATACAGGTATCAATCCAAATTGACCGCCGTCTTAGGGAACGGAGAGCTGAAAGAGTTGGTCAGTTTCGCCCCACTTGGATGTTACCCAAGGTTCCTAATTATCCTCCTACCTCCACACCTGCTCCCATCTCCGAAGCTCCAGAGCCAATGCAACTAGGATTACTTCGCTCACCATTGTCTTCTGAGGAGAAGCTACGCCGGTGCCAGAACAACCTTTGCCTCTACTGTGGGGAAGCTGGTCACTATGCGAATACATGTCCAAATAAAATTCGTAAGTTCAAAGACTCACCTCTTGTATCCAATGCATTACCTCTGACGAAATCAATTCATATAGCTGTTCCCTTTTCCTTACAGCTTCCAGGAGGAACACTCCAGGTCCAAGCTATAATTGATTCGGGCGTCTGTAGTTGCTTCATTGACCATACTCTCGTTCTGCAACACAACATTCCATTGGCACTCAAGCAACGCCAACTTTCTATACGGTTAGCAGATGGATCCAACATCAGATCAGGTCCCATTACCCATGAGACTCAACCACTGCTCGCCAACATTCTATCCGGTCACCAAGAATTAATCTGCTTGGATGTCATTTCTTCACCACTCTTCCCAATCATTTTGGGAATGCCATGGTTACAAGCCCATAATCTCCAAATAAACTGGATTACCGGTGAGGTAGTGTTTCGGTCCACTTATTGCCTCCAAAATTGTGTCAGGACCTCAAACCACCTGGTTCCGGTCATTGCCTGTTCGGGTCCTACATCTGAGCTCCAGGGGTTGGTCCCAACCACATACCACAAATTCCTGGACGTGTTTGACAAAAGAAAGGCGGACACACTACCTCCTCATCGGGTCTACGATTGCCCAATCGAGTTATTGCCTGGAGCCGAAATTCCATTCGGGAGGATATTCCCTCTATCAGAACCTGAACTCCTGGTCCTCAAAGAATACATCGATGAGAACCTCAAGAAAGGATTTATCCGACATTCATCTTCTCCAGCCGGTGCTGGAATATTTTTCGTTGAAAAAAAGGACCATTCGCTCCGCCCATGTGTGGATTACAGGGATTTAAATAAAGTGACGATTAAAAATCGCTACCCCCTTCCATTAATTCCAGAATTATTCCAGAGACTTCGATCAGCCAAAATATTTACAAAGCTGGATTTACGAGGGGCCTATAACCTAATCAGAATCTGTAAGGGGGACGAATGGAAAACGGCTTTTCGGATACGTTTTGGCCACTTTGAGTATCTGGTCATGCCATTTGGACTCTGCAACGCCCCAGCCACTTTTCAACATTTTGTTAATGACATTTTCAGGGACTTTTTGGATTTATTTGTAATTGTTTATTTGGATGATATTTTGGTATTTTCAGACTCTCTAGAAACCCATCGTGACCATGTGAAACAAGTTCTCCTGAGATTAAGGCAACATGGGCTCTACGCCAAGGCCGAGAAGTGCGAATTCGAACGGCAGACCATTCACTTCCTGGGTCTGGTAATATCAACAGAGGGAATAGAGATGGATCCTCAAAAGGTTTCAGCCATTTTATCCTGGCCACCTCCAACTGATAAAAAAGGGGTACAGCACTTCATTGGATTCTCTAATTTTTACAGGAAGTTTATCAAAAACTTTTCCAGTGTTATAGCCCCCATCACGCAACTCACCAGCAAACAAAACCGTTTTCGATGGTCCATCGAGGCCCAAGCTGCGTTCGATAAACTAAAAGGATTATTCACATCGGCCCCAATACTCAAACACCCTGATCCTGCTCTACCTTACACTCTGGAAGTGGACGCTTCAGAGAGCGCTGTAGGCACCATTCTGTCCCAACGCCAAGGGTCTAAATCATTAATGCATCCTGTAGCGTTCTTTTCCAAAAAACTAAATACATCAGAAAGGAACTACGATGTGGGAGATCGGGAACTTCTAGCAATCAAACCGGCTTTAGAAGAATGGCGGTACCTTCTTGAGGGGGCAACACAATCAGTATTGATTTTTACAGATCATAAAAATTTGGAATATCTCAGAACAGCTAAGCGTCTCTGGCCCCGGCAGGCAAGATGGGCTCTTTTCTTCTCCCGTTTTAATTTTCACATAACCTACAGACCAGGATCCAAGAACAGTAAACCCGACGCATTATCCCGCATGTTCTCTGAAACTGAAGCCTCATCCCCTCCAGACACTATTTTGCAAGCTGGAAACTTCCTATTAACACAAACCAGTTTTCTATCACAGGTTCGTCAGTCGTCTCGAGGTGCATCAGTCCCTCCAGATATGAACCTCCAAGAAAAAGATGGTCTTTTCTGGCGAGGAAGCAAATTATTCATCCCTCAAAACCTTCGCATCTCCGTTCTACAGGTTTGTCATGACTATCCCCTGGCGGGTCACTTCGGGGGTCACAAAACGACAAATTTAGTTCAAAGGCATTTCTGGTGGCCAAACCTCGCGAAAGACTGCAGGAACTATGTTAGCTCTTGTTCAACCTGCCTCCGGAATAAAAACAGCAAAAATAAAGCCTGGGGGTTATTGAGGCCATTACCTATCCCTGAAAGACCATGGGATAAGATCGCAATGGACTTTATTGTTGAGCTTCCCCCCTCTGAAGGATTTTCCTCTATCTTCGTGGTGGTGGATCGCTTTTCCAAAATGGCACACTTTATTCCCATGAAGGGAACTCCATCTGCAACCGAGACAGCCAGAGTATTCATTAGAGAAATTGTCAGACTCCATGGAATTCCCGGTGATATTGTCTCTGATCGTGGAGTCCAATTCACGTCAAAATTTTGGAAATCATTGTGTGAAACTCTGGGTATCAAGTTAAATTTCTCTTCAGCTTACCATCCCCAAACAAACGGGCAGACCGAACGCACTAATCAAACCTTGGAACAATATTTACGTTGTTTCACTTTTTTTTCTCAGGAGGATTGGGCTTCGTTACTACCCTTAGCAGAATTTGCATTTAATAACTCTACTCATTCTGCCACAAACCAGTCACCATTTTATTCTAACTATGGTTTTCATCCCTCCTTCTTGCCAACATCCTTACCGGATTCTCCTGTACCAGCTGTCCAGGATAGGCTGAATTTCTTTGTTATCAACAATCAGGTACTTAAAGAAACCCTTTCTAAGGCTCAGGAGGACGATAAAAAATTTTTTGACAGGAAGAGAAGGGGAGAATTGGATTTAAAAATCGGTGATCGTGTATGGTTGTCAACCGCAAACCTGAAACTGGCGTGTCCCTCTAAAAAATTGGGACCCAGATATTTGGGGCCTTTTCCAATTAAGAAGAAAATTAATTCGGTAGCCTATGAACTTGAACTTCCCGGCTCATTTAAAATCCATCCTGTATTTCACACTTCTCTACTTAAACCTGATGTACCCAATTCCTTTCCAGATCGGGAGTTATGCTCTCCAGAAGCTATATTGATAGATGGGGAGGAGGAGTTTGAGATCGAAGCCATTCTGGATTACAGGAAGCGCCAAGGACAAAACCAATACTTGATTAAGTGGAAAGGCTTTGGCCCCGAAGAAAATTCCTGGGAACCCGAAGCGAATCTTCATGCCCAGAGGCTTATACGGGCTTTTCATCGCTCTCAAAGGTCGGTTCAAAGGGGCACCCGGAGGCTGCCCTTAAGGGGGGGCACTGTCAGGGAACTCACCGTACGTATGCCCGTCCCCGTATAGCAGCAGTTCCCATTCGTTCCAGGCGCCATGCGCAGTGTCTCCGTCAGAGGCGTACGAGTTCCAGGACGAACGGACGTATGCTAAACCGAACACGTGGATGTACGCCAATCCGAACACGCGAAAACACCCGCGCAAACTGAACGGATGTACGTCTTCACGCACGGACGGCCACTTCCACCAATCCTGGCTCACTTCCCTCTATATAAACAGGGTCCTGGCCTGACACCAGTGCTGGATCGTCTTCAGCTGTTCCTGTAAGACCTGATCGTTGCTCCTGTGACCTTGCTCCTGTGATCTTGTTCCTGTGACCTGTTCCTGATACCCACTCTTGGATTCCCCGTGTTGCTATCTCCTGGACTACCTCTGACCCCGGCTTGGACTTTCGACTTTGGCTTGTCTCCTGATTCTGTACCTCGTTTGCTTGCACGTTACCAGACCCCTTGCTTGTTCCTGATTACGCACCTGTCTCTTGTTATTGTACCGCATTGACTGCTAGTTGCCGATCCTGCCTGTTCCAGACATGTAGTGCTCCCTGCACACCTGCTGATCTTCCGGTGCCTACCTACGTAACCAGTCTACACCTCTTCTACCGTGAGGACCCAGCATCTCCAAGGCCTTCTACTTCCATCTGCAGGCACCTGCACCCTTTCGTGTCCTCACGCTCCCTGTTCCCATCTCCAGGGGCGTGGTGACCGGAACCGTGCGAGAGGCCACCCTCAGCAGTCTGACTCCGCTGTAAGGTACGTGACATTGCCCCTAATTAACCCTTTCACCCCCTTTTGCCAGTGTCATTAAGCAATCGTTTTTCTGATCGCTGCATTAGTGTCACTGGTGGCGATAAGTAGCTAGTTATTTTTTTAGGTTCACCGCCAGGTTTTTATAGCGCTAGGTACCCCCATATACTACCCAATAATGGTTTTAACCCCCTGATTGCCCCTAGTTAACCCTTTCACCCCCTTTTGCCAGTGTCACTAAGCAATCGTTTTTCTGATTGCTGCATTAGTGTCACTGGTGCCGCTAGGTAGCTAGTTATTTTTTTAGGTTCACCGCCAGGTTTTTATAGTGCTAGGTACCCCCATATACTACCCAATAATGGTTTTAACCCCCTGATTGCCCCTAGTTAACCCTTTCACCAGCGATCACCGTATAAGTGCCACTGGTGACGCTGGTTAGCCAGTTAGTTATTTAGGTTCCCCGTCAGGTTTTTATATAGTGTCAGGGACCCCCATATACTACCTAATAAAGATTTTAACCCCCTGATTGCCCCTAGTTAACCCTTTCACCAGTGATCACCGTATAAGTGTTACGGGTGACTCTGGTTAGTTAGTTTGCTTTTTATAGCATCAGGGCACCCACCATTTATTACCCAATAAAGGTTTAACCCCCTGATTACCCGGCGGGTGATATCAATTAGGTTTTAGGGTCAGGGTCTGCGTCGCCCCAGGCAGCGCTAGGTTAGTGCCAGTACCGCTAACACCCACGCGCAAAGCATACACCTCCAGTAGTGGTATAGTATATGAACAGATCAATATCTGATCTGATCAGATCTATACTAGCGTCCCCAGCAGTTTAGGGTTCCAAAAAAACGCATTGTTAGAGGGATCAGCCCAGATACCTGCTAGCACCTGTGTTTTGCCCCTCCGCCCAGCCCACCCAAGTGCAGTATCGATCGATCACTGTCACTTACAAAACACTAAACACTAGACACTAAACACTAGAACTGCAGCGTTCGCAGAGTCAGGCCTGATCCCTGCGATCGCTAACAGTTTTTTTGGTAGCGTTTTATATTTAAATCCTGAAGGCGGTGCTTGGATTTCGGGGTCCCGTACACGGCTAGGCTCCCAAAAAGTCCACCACATGTGGTATCACCTCAGGAGAAGCAGCAGAATTTATTTTGGGGTGTAATTTCACTTATGCCCATAGCATGTGTGAGCAATATATCATTTAGTGACTACTTTGTGCAAAAAAATAAAATAAAAATTGTAATATTCCTGCAACTTGTGGCAAAATATAAAATATTTCATGGACTCAACATGCCTCTCAGTAAATAGCTTGGGGTGTCTAATTTCCAAAATGGGGTCATTTGGGGGGGTTTTGTGCTATTTTGGCATTTTATGAAACTGTGATAGGTAGTGAGGAGTGAAATCAAAAGTTTGCACCCTTAGAAATCCTGAAGGCAGTGATTGGTTTTCGGGGTGCCGTACGCGGCTAGACTCCCAAAAAGTCCCACATATGTGGTATCCCCGTATTCAGGAGAAGCAGCAGAATATATTTTGGAATTCCACATATAACTATGGCATGTGTGAGCAATATATCATTTAGTGACAACTTTTTGTAAACTTTTTTTTTTTTGTGTCATTATTCAATCACTTGGGACAAAAAAAAAATATTCAATGGGCTCAACATGCCCCTCAGCAATTTCCTTGGGGTGTCTACTTTCCAAAATGGGGTCATTTGGGGGGGTTTTGTACTGCCCTGCCATTTTAGCACCTCAAGAAATGAGATAGGCAGTCATAAATGAAAAGCTGTGTAAATTCCAGAAAATGTACTCTAGTTTGTAGACGCTATAACTTTTGCGCAAACCAATAAATATACGCTTATTGACATTTTTTTTACTAAAGACATGTGGCTGAATACATTTTGGCCTAAATGTATGACTAAAATTTTGTTCATTCGATTTTTCTTATAACAAAAAGTAGAAAATATCTTTTTTTTTTTAATTTTCTGTCTTTTTCCTTTTATATCGTAAAAAATAAATATCGCAGAGGCAATCAAATACCATCAAAAGAAAGCTCTATTTGTGGGAAGAAAAGGACGCAAATTTAGTTTGGGCACAACATTGCATGACCGCGCAATTACCAGTTAAAGCCGTGCAGTGCGAAATTGTAAAAAGACCTCTGGTCCTTAGGCTGACAATTGGTCCGGGGCTGAAGTGGTTAAGGAGGCCTGCCCCCTGCCAATCCAGGTTGGGGATTGGTCAGGACTCCTCAGAATACCCCTTGCAGCTCTACCTCTCCTCTCCTCCTCTCTTTCTAGAATCTTCTAGAAAGAAGAGGGAGGTCTTAGGGATGCTGCCTGTGAGTCACCAGCTGCTACTCTGAGCCACTCCCAGAACAGACCAAATTAAAACAAGCAGGCTTGGCTGCCAGCCAGGCCTGACTAAATTTATCTACCCTGCAAATAAAAATCTTACTCTAGCACCTACTTAGAGGGTGCTGCACTCACCTCCCACCAAAATCCAGCCAGTCCCTTGGCTGGGAAAATTAAAAAATGGCTCCTGGGCCCAGGATCAAGGGCATCCCATAAAATAAATTGGAAGGGGGAAAGGGAAATAACTTGGATGGGGAATATGTACAAATAAATACAAAAATATATAGAAAAATATCTGGCAATTATTTACAACATGTACATATTACAGCATTCTACCTACAGGTCCCTGCAGCTAACAATCACATAATTACAATAAAGATTTTGAGCCAGAGCATCTCTTCCTCAAGTATTCTGTCAGTAGGGGGTTTTAACATCAAAAACTGTTTGCATTACTTCAGCATACATTTTTCTTTCTTGTTCTGTCAGGAGGGAGTTAAAACCTGCTGACAGAAAACAAATATGTAAAGCCCTAGAATAATCCACATATTCACGTTTATTGAAAAAAAAATTAAAATCAGGACATCTAGGCTAAGTACAGACTAACTGCACAGCCGCTGACATGTTTCACACCAAACGCGGTGCTTAGTCATAGCTAAGGTGCAGAATATACATACAAAGCTATATACACACCTGAATAACTAAACAGATAGATAAAACACGTGTATCGTGAATAATACTACAGAAAGCACCTGTGAACATCCGAAGTCTGAAAATTAACATTTAAATGGATGGAAAGAACCTTCTCCGCCTCTTCAAAACTGACATATTGAAAATGCATGTAATGATGATAAGAAACATGATCGATCTTATATTTAGGAAGAAAAGCATAGAGAAAAAAAAAAGGTATGTAAAAATGTTTTTGTCGTGTATAAAACCGAGTGGACCAATGCTCTGTCTGTTTGTTCTTTTAAACTTATCCAAATCATTATTGACTCAAGGACCGAGGAGCTTACCCGACTACGAGAGGATATTTCTGCCATCCAACAAAGTTTGACACCTCTACAACAGCATAAGGACTTTGCTGGTTTAGATACTTGCCTTAAAAATCTTGGAGAAAAGTGTCATCTCTGGGAAGAATGATGAGCTTGCACGGGATCATATGGACTATGAAAACGGCAATGTATATATATGGAAGAAACCTACTTTTCCAAATCATTCCCGTAAGCATCCTCCCAAGAAACAGGTTAGTTTTTCTGATTTGGATAATGACAGTATGAACAACACTATGGCTGCTACTGCCTCCGATTCTTCCCCTGATTCGCCTGATAGGTCAGTAAGTGTTAAACATCAGCTGAATGCAATCAATTACACTAAGTTTAAACAAAGGCGCACAGGGTTCCAACAAAAAGAAAAAGGTAAAACCTTCAAGAAAACAAGAAGCGGCGGGCCAAAGACACAAACGGAGCCAACAAGGATCGTTACACATTGAGAAATCAGATACGGAAGTAGTATCGAATGTGGTGAATTTATCAAGCACAGTTCTAAGTTCTGCTGAATTATCCCTACTGTCCAAGGGAGTGAATTTTTGCCCAGCCAGATAGGCATTTTGACTTATTTGGGACTATTTTGGATATCAATAAGTTTGTGCGTTCCCTTACTTTGAAAAAACATTATTTTGGTGATTTTGATGATGGGTTAGCTGTGGATCCTGGAGATCGTGATGCTGCAGCCGCCGTCATTTCAGGGGAAGGCTTGCCCCCCTCCCTCCAGTTTTTCTGAGCTGTGTGCTCTTTGTGATTTGGAGGAACTTGCTATTGAGTCTGCACTTGCCCCTGTAGAAATATCGGGTGGTTGTGTGACCATTCCTTTTCGATTGAGGCCAGACTTCTACCCGATTAACTTGGTGGAGGGGGACCTGACACGCATGGCTCGCGGCTTCAGGGATCACTCCAGAGCTGATAATTTAACTAGTTTGGAAAAAGAGGCTCTCATTCATCTCAGTGCAAACAAGAATACTGTGATATAAAATGCTGATAAGGGGGGATCTGTTGTAGTGCTGGATTCCGATATGTACAGGAATTAAGCAATCCGCCAGTTGTCGCATGACAACACTTATTTAAAGTTAAAGGGGGGCCCTACGTCCACTTTTAGGAAGGATCTTAGTGCACCTTTGGACAGAGCAGTCACAGCGGGCTTTTTTTCACCAAGTGAGAGAGATATGTTCATCCCTGATGCCCCGATTATGCCCATTTTTCATCATCTACCTAAGTTGCACAAGGGATGTCATCCTTTGTTAGGTAGACCTATAGTGGCAGGCATTGGGTCATTAAATGAGCGTTTGGGTGAATGGGTCGATTACCAGCTACAACCACTGGTTTCTGCCTTATCCATTTTTTGAGAGATACCAAGCAACTTTTATCTGATATCCAATCCATTAAATGGGACCCGGCTTATGTCTGGATTACCTGTGATATGGCTAGTTTGTATTCCTCCATCCCTCACTCTCTAGGACTCCAGGCTGTTGCTTTCTTTCTTAGACATCATAGTCAACACTGTTCTTTAGAGTATTTTTTAACTCATAATTTTTTTATGTTTGATGGGGACTACTATCTCCAGAAATGCAGGGGCCTCAATGGGTGCTAAATTTCCCCCCTCCCTTGCTTATTTGTATAAGGGATGGTGGGAAAGGTCCCACATTTTTGGTGCTGGTTGTCCCCATCGCTCCAGGATTCCGTCGTTATATAGACGATTTAATCTTTGTATGCACCAGGAGTGTAGGTGACATAGATGAATGGCTTTTATATCTTAATGACAATACCCTTAATCTTAAATTTTAATTTTTGGATGTTGTTTTGATAGGTGAAGGGGAATGTATTTCCTCTAAACTTTTTAGGAATCCTTCTGAGAGCTGATTCGAGCCATCCTAAGCACACCATTAAGGGCATCCCAGTGGGCCAATTTTTGAGGTTGAAATGGGTATGTAGCAATGAGTCATCTTGTCCAAAAGAAGCCTCTGCCATGAAAATAAGTTTCATGGAAAGGGGATATACAGCCACTGTTCTTGATAGGGCGTTTAATATAGCCCATAAAACTGACAGGAGTCATCTCCTTCATGATAATACCAAGAATGGAGATGGGAGGAGATATAGATTTGATAAATCCATTAATACTCCGTTTTTTTCTACCCCCTACAGTTTAGAGGTTAGCAAAATTAAAAGTATTGTAGAGAAATATTTGCCTATTCTTTAAAATGATCCTGTGTATGCTCACATTTTCGTAGAGCTCCCACCATTGATGGGATGTTGTCTCCCAGCCTTTATTAGAGTAGCGTTAAACGTTCTAATTGGCTGCATTTTAAAGGATCGTTTCGATGTGGGGGCAATAATTGTCCATGTTGCCCCCACATTTTATGAGGCAACATCATTCGTTCTAGGGCTTTGAATAAAGATTTTAAAGCTACCTCCTTTATTAACTGTAACAATGTTCTATATAGTATTTTGGACGTACAACTCGGAGGCTGAGAGATAGACTATATGACCATCTTTATGACATTTCTAAAAATCATTCCACTAATGTAGCGAGGCACTGGAATCTTTGCCATGATAAAGATGTTAGTAGCCTACGCATACAGGGGGCTGAAAAAGTCATATTGTCTAAGAGAGGGGGTGACAAGTTTAGGTTGCTGTGTAAAAGGGAGTTCTATTGGAAATTCAATCTCCATACGAGGCAGCCTATTGGCCTGAATTTTGAGTGGGATATTTCATATTTTTATGAGTGAGTTTTTATACATTGGCTGCCTAGTATTTATTGTGCTAACGTGGATGGTGTTTCCTTTTTCCTCTCCCGCTTGTCTGCCGAGTGTTAGTATGTTTTCCATCTGGTTCTACTTGGCTATTATTTTGTTGTTTCCGCTAGATCTTTTTCTTTTTTTTTACTTTTTCATTTGCTGTTCTCTTTATATTTCCTTGTTTTCGGGTAGGTTTGTCGCCTGATTGGGATTTTTTATTTGGGGC
Source organism: Lithobates pipiens (assembly GCF_037356315.1). Lineage (NCBI taxonomy): Eukaryota > Metazoa > Chordata > Amphibia > Anura > Ranidae > Lithobates > Lithobates pipiens. The sequence continues at coordinate 41,653,806 of NW_027507718.1, read as the reverse complement.
TGCATGCATATATCACTGCACACTTGCCATAGTAACCACCAATATCAATATCATATTAATGTTTGTAATATATATTTAGTATTGGTCCTTTTGGCTTATTTATTGTAATCCATAGGTATTCACCATCTATATATGTTGGAATCAGACAGGAATTAGTATTATACATCTACACAGCTGTTGGTACAACCGAACTCAGCCATATTGATGCCATGCAGTCTCACATGTTTAAAAGCAAGGAATGTGACACAATTTGAATAGCAGAATGAGTTCTATTCAGCCCACCTGGAATGTACTGAACTTCAAAGATAATATGGTGCCGGCTTGTCTGCAAGAACAAAGGACAGCTGGTGGGGCGTCCGAGATCGAGCCACAAGATGGCAATCCAGTCGGAGCAGTTGCAATTCATGGGCAGACACTGCCCCCCAGAGGCCAAGTATGACAGGACTGTACGAGGTGATTAGCCTGGGGGAGGAAACGCCCCAGAGACGCTGATTGGTCCACGGGAAAAGCAGGGTGGACTATGGGGTGTGGTATGGCTGAGGTATGTTTAACAAAAAGGGTTGCAACCATGAGTTTGGCCTCTCTTCCCTATTCCATCGGGAGGTCGAGTCACAAGGGTCGATAAGTATGGCTTATATTGTACTTTGATTGTATGCTATGTATTACTGTAACTTATATTGATATTTGATGCACGTTTTCTTATTTCCTTGGGAAATAAATGACCTTTAATTGATCTTAAACCGTGTATTGATTTCATAGCCAATGGTGATAGCATTGTGATATTAACAATAGCATGTGCTTGGCGTATTTGAGGCTTAGCTGAACTATAGGGACTAGACGAAGGAATACATAACTGATAATAGTAGTACTAGACTGAATTGATCAGTTACTTCATTTGGCACCCCAGAAGGCGTGTAAAACGTATTTTACACAGAATCCACAAAAATCTAAGGTATTTTTGTTTGAGTCCCTGTAAGCACAGATGCTCAGACACCCAGAACTGAAAGTCATCTCTAGTGTGGACAAGATTGGCGCTGGCTCGCGAATTCTGAAACCACGCTTGGATGAGCAGGAAAATTCTGTGAGATATTTCACTGGTATAAACGCACGTGTAAAACCTGGTGAGAACTGTGACTGATATATATATATATATATATATGTACGTATTGTTGTGTTTGCTGCAAACTTGTAACCAGAGGGCAAATTGGCACACTGGCGAGATAAGGGACTGATCATCCCTGGTTATGGGATATAACCGCAGATTGACAGGATAAACCATACAATTTTGAGGGAAAAGTGGAAATATCCACGTGATTGTGAAAAAAACTTTCTGTCCCAATAGAAATTCCCTATGACCTGCTATCGGATAGGAGGGCATTGAATAAGAGTGTGTTCTCCTAAAGAAATTTGTGGGTAAACGGATTTGTATTTGTTTTTTTTGTTTTTGGCTTTTTGCATTTTTATTTATTTTTTATTTTTTGTATTTGGAGTGGGACTACAGGTCAAAGCTAGCTTCTAAACAGCTTCATATGTGTCTTTGTGTGCTTGGTATCTGTTTGTTTAGTGTATTGCTAATGCACAGTGTTGGTTAGAGAGTGACAGGAATTACCATACATCTTTGAGGAAAAAGAAAAAAAGTGGGGTAAATATAGGTTTTTATTTCTACCCACGTGGGAGTGAAATAGCTCTGGTCCAATAGAAGACCAAGGCATTGATTAAGAGTGGGCCTTGTGTCTTGTATGCTGTAGAACCACAAGTCACTGTAGATTTAAACGTTCGTATCTGTTTTTTTTTTTGTTGTTTTTTTTTTGGTAAGACAAGGGGGGTTGTCCATTTGTTGTCTGTTTTCTATTGTCTAAGCAACTGTAGTGTGGATAGGCTAATTAGCATGTCAATGGATATCCTTGAAGAGTTTCTTGGGAAAAATGCTTGTATTCAATTCAACAGTATAGGAAAGGAGGCGTTAACACACCAATTCAATGATCTATTGAAACAATGCAATACTCATAATGATGCCATAAAGTATAAAAAATCTTCAAAAAAAGGCAGGAAACAGAGAATGGCCAATGCCTTATGCATGTTAATGAGAATGAAAGAAATTGCGGAACAAAAAGAATTAGAATGGTTTGCTGATAGAGAAAAAGTGATGGAACAGGTAAGTGATATAGCAATGAGGATTGAAAAGGCTGATGCAGATACTAGTAGTCGGATTAAACAATTAGTGACTGAGAAATGTGTATTGCAACAGAGATTAGATGAATTAGAACAAACGTGTAAATTAAGAGAAAGTTGCATTGCCTCTTTGAATCAAAGGGAGGCTGAGAATTTGCAGGTTATCACAAGGCTTAAGGCACAAGCAGCCATAATGGAGTTATCCTCCAAGTGTGTAATAGTGGAGATACCCTCCGCACATGCTCAGTGTACAGAAAAGCTAGAAGTGAAACATGAAGAAAACCCGTATGCTATTATCACTGCAAATGATAGTACTGTGATGGGAATCAATGTGGAACAAGCAAATAAAGGTGGGATAACTGCACTTGAAATTGACTCAGGAGTTGACACTTCGGATGACTCCTCAGACAACGAAAGTGTAAAGTCTGTGCATTCCAAGCGCAGTAATATTATCCAGCAATGTGGGTTTCCAGCGCCATATGCTAAAAAAATGGCCTATGCAGGGAAACCAGAACTAAAATGTTTTTTGTGTAAAAGGGGGGGTCACATTTCAAAATATTGTCGGGCGGCGAATAATGATATCGAAAGGAAATTATACCCGAAAACGACCCCAAGGCTTCATGTGTGTTATTCAGCCAGGTGGGGTAGCCATCCACAGCACGGAACCCATAGTAATCAAACCCATTTCCCGTGTAAAACGCAAATGTGGGGTCTAGAAACTAAAAAGCAATATGTAGGACAGTTTCTTAGAGTCAAAATGGAGATAGACGCATGGTTACTCAAATATAGCACTGGGGGAAACAATGTTAGCAGAACTTAGTGAGCTGCAAGCATGGTAAGAATATTCTGGTCAATGTTTCCCGGCTATGGAAAAGGTTTGATGTAAGTTTCAGGTTCAGAACATGATAGAGGACCTTTGGTAGGTCAGTTATCGGCACAAGTTAATGATAACGTAGCAGATGCAGAGGTACGGAGGAAAGAGTTACAGCGTATTGTGGACAGTCGTGATAATGGTATGATTGATTTGCAACGAATGAAATTTAGGAGAGGAGATGACCCAATTTTGTTCTGCAGTGAGTATCTTGCATTGTATATGAAAGTGTCCAACTGTCCTGACTTATTGGAGGACGATGCAAGTTTCATATACTCAATGGCCAATAAGTGTTATGTAAGCTATCCCACTAGAATGGCTCTGAGGAATGCTAGATCCTACCAAAATTTTGTCAATATTCTCAGAGACTTTTGTCAAGAGTCCAGGGAAAGGGACTATGGGTCAAAGGCAGATGTGTCCGTAATAAGCAGAGGTACAGGAAGGCAGAGAAAGTTCAGACATAGTAAATGGAATAGGCATAGACATAGATTTCATAAAGTCCTTAAAATTGCTAGCATTGAACAGGAAACCCCAGAAATACAAGTACCTACAATGAAAACCCCCACCCAGGGCAGGGACAGCGTAACTCAAAGGGCTGATATGAAAGATAGCAGCCAGGACAGATTACACAGTTCTGAAGGAGAGATAAGGAATGACAGTTCACACCCTAAGCACAGCCAGCAACAAGACTGGATGAACATTCCAATATTTGCGCCCTGGGCTAATCTACCATTTTGGCTTGTATGTAATTGGACACAAATGGCATTGACATTTTTCTTGGGTAATATGGCAAAGATTTCCAATACCACTGCATAGTATAGAAAGGTATGGCAACTATATTGCATTAATGGGAAAGGCTTTGGGGACTTAAAAAGTCAATTGTCATGATAATTGTGTGTAATCACTGTCTTTGTGTTTTTTTTCCACAGACCATGGAAGAAGTTAAATGGCTTTAGATACTAACATTTGCATTTGTTTGCAGGTCTGTCAAAGTGAAAACAACAGTGGTAAAATATAGCAGAACATGGGTTAGGTTATTGTAAATGCATAATCGATTATCACATGGTACCTTGAGCTCATTAGTTAGTAATTGTTTGCAAACAATGAAAAATAAATAGTACTAAAAAGAGTTACAAATGAAGCTAAAATGTTGTGATGATACATATGCTTTGTTTTGTTTTTCGTTTTCCCCATTAACTAATTGTATTTCAGATTGGAATAAGCACTCTTTGCAGGAGAAAAGTCCATGGATGTTGTCAACTAAAAGTTGAGTGTTTGTCATTGTTGTATGATGGTTGTCTTGTCGGATGATGGTTGTCTTGTCATGTTATTTGTGTGATCATGGCCAGATTTTTAAGTTTTTTACATTTTTTTTATTTATTTATTTATTTTTTTTATTTTTTTTTCTTCTAAAACATTTTTTTTTTTTTATATTGGTTTAGTCCTCTATGTTAGTTATATTTTTATTCAGGTGGAAAAGTAGTAGGTCTAATCCACCTGAAAGGGGGGGAATTAACAATGCCCTCAGTTAGAACCAGTCACCTGAAAGGGGGTAGTGCATACATCGTAAAGATACAGATAGATGCATTGTTTTTGTAGCTTGTAAAATTTGAAGTTTTTGAGAAGCAACACTGACGTTCAGTTTTAAACATTTTTTGATCATACCATGGGGATCCATTTTACAGTGGGTTCAGCCGAAAGAGGTCATGGTTGTTTGGATAGTTTGGTCAGAGTTGCAGAAGCCAGGAATACTGAGGTCCTGGGCTCCAAGGAGGAAACTATAAGTAACCATGGTAAGCGAGCAGATATTGTGGATAAGAATTTGATACTGCTCTTGTTTTTCACTTCCAGAATCCTGGTGGAGCGAGAATTGGAGAGGCTTCTGGAACATGGATCACAGATGATCATCTGGTTGGCAGTTTGTCTGTGCCACACCATACCACAAATTAGTTCCGATAAACATCAGGAGAGAAGGAAAACTGAAAGATTCAGATTAATACCTGTTTTTTCGTATGGACAATTTGGTGCTAATGCTGAAGCTGAAAGACTGTGCCTAGCAAGAGAACTTGTGAAATATTTTTGCTGAAGTCTCTCCTGATGAATGCAAACATGTTATTTATACATGTCCAATGGGTTGGAGGTTGGGGAAGAGTTATGACACATCCAATCCGTCAAAACATGAAAATGTAAAATATGTGGTTTTTTGTTGGAAGGAGGAATTGAAAGAAGAAAGGTTTTAATGTATTACATGTATTGGTGTAACGGAGTTAATATGGTGCAGGTACCCAGGAGGCATACTGGCGCTTATGCATAATAAGGTAGCTGTGGATCAGACTAAAGGGTGCCAGGTGACACATCAATGGGGGAAAACTTCCTCGTAGGGGTGGTGTCTCAATCCTAGCGGTCCTAGAGAGAAGCTTTCGGTTACAGGACATGCGGGACACCAGAACTAGACATGAGGAAGATACGCCCGGTTGGTGTCTCACCTGAGAGGTTGAAACCCTGCACAGATAATGCCAGTAAATACACACAGGAGCATGCTCCCTTAAAATAAATCGAACAAACGCTGGCTACCAGGGTACAGTAGGACTTCACCACATGGTGCTGCAACATCTCATGGTGGTTGACAAAAACCTATCACCCTATATGTGCTGAGTATACACTGAATCAGGTGCGGTTATTGTACCAGTGACTTACTCCCAGAGATGAGAATGAAGTCCATGCAGGATGCTTATTTCTGAGGAGTAACCCGAAAGAGGAGGGATGTATTCAGCACTATATTGGGGGGGAATAATAGCTGGGATGGGTGTTGTTAATGGAGTGGACATCAGCCTCCTGAGGAACAAACTCACAGCCATAGCTTCAGAGAAGGAGCATGACTTTGTTACCCCGGGAGATTGGTGGCATCCTTGATAACATTCAATGAAGTCCCAGAAACACTCAGGTTAGAGTGGCTCCGGATTTTGTCAACCATGTTGAGAGGTTGGTAGGGAGGACAGAAACCTGTCATTGGCTCTGGCGCGCACTCTGTGGCAGGTGGAAATATCAGCCAACATCAAGCTGATTGTACCGTCTCTGTATGAAGGGGCAGTGGCCTGATGAGTTAGCATCACCGCTCAGTAAGATTTTGCCAAAACACGTTGCTTACACTAATCCAAAGTAGTGGTCGAATGCCTGTATGGGCTGTACTAAGTTGGATTGTGAAAGGTGTTATGCTGTATGTTCTCATATACAGAAGTGCAGACTCGGTCTGTATAGTTGGGTGGCATCAATGGGCTTACTGACCGGGGATTCTATCTTGTTGCATTTGAGACTATATCACACATGTGATCAGAGAAGATGAATGCTGGAGGCAGGTGGATATTTCCCTTTGTCGGAAGCATGACCATGATGTCCTTTGTATGCCAGGTCAATACGTGGGCGTGAATGAGTAATGTTGGGAAGTTATTTCTCTCTGTGTTCTGGATGGAGAGATCATTGCTGGGAAGAAGGCACCCAGGTATTATTTAGGACATAGGCGAGTTTGTTTCTTTGTCCTAAAGAATACCGGTGTAGTGTTAATCATGGAACTAGAGGGTTCCTTGAACCTAACCATAGGTAGAGGTGCATGGTATACAATGGGCATGATCTCTGAAATCCAGGCACAGGGGTGGAATTGTGTGGGTTTGGTAATTGTTGTAAACTTATATGTGTAGTTAAGCGATATTTATCTATGCAAGTTGAGGGACGATTTGACGGTGAGCTCTCTGTGTACAAATTGGAGACGTTGCTGCCAAGTCAGAGCCCTGCAACGCCGCTGCGAGCAAGCCTGCCTAATCCCGACCCGTATTTACAGTAAAAGGTTATAGGAGGTTGGGAGCGGGGTGCGTAATACATATATATGTATATATATTATGGTAATAAGTTGATTTATGTTTGTGGTAGAGTGTGACCTATGGGTATTGTAGGCTAGTAATATGGGCAAGAAAGGCCCTCCTCAAGACTCTGGGTCTGAAAGCTGGGTGATATGTTGCTCTGAATGGGTGCTGGTGAATGGTGAATGAATGGGCACCCCTTGTCTGTATTGCCATCCTGAAGATACCCAAGATGCAGAATGGTGACATGGAAGTTGTCGCTGAAGAATGGTGGAGATGTGTCACTCAGTGGCAAAGCGGCACGTGTTGGGAAACATCACATGGTAAAACAATTATGGACTGCTTCATAGGACCTGTTTCTGCCCACGTTGAAAACCCAGCGTGGTAAGACAATTGTGTACTGTTCCATGAGAGATGTCTCTGGAGCGCTCGTTGAAAACAACCACGCGTTACACAAGCTAAGGACTGTGCCACAGGTACTGGTTCGGAAGCACATGTTGGGGAACCACACACGTTAAGACAGTTATGGACTGTTCAAAAGGAGCCGTGTCTGAAGAAGGGTGGTATGCGCCTTTTAGGCGCAAAGCGGTATATGTTGGAATCAGACAGGAATTAGTATTATACATCTACACAGCTGTTGGTACAACCGAACTCAGCCATATTGATGCCATGCAGTCTCACATGTTTAAAAGCAAGGAATGTGACACAATTTGAATAGCAGAATGAGTTCTATTCAGCCCACCTGGAATGTACTGAACTTCAAAGATAATATGGTGCCGGCTTGTCTGCAAGAACAAAGGACAGCTGGTGGGGCGTCCGAGATCGAGCCACAAGATGGCAATCCAGTCGGAGCAGTTGCAATTCATGGGCAGACACTGCCCCCCAGAGGCCAAGTATGGCAGGACTGTACGAGGTGATTAGCCTGGGGGAGGAAACACCCCAGAGACGCTGATTGGTCCACGGGAAAAGCAGGGTGGACTATGGGGTGTGGTATGGCTGAGGTATGTTTAACAAAAAGGGTTGCAACCATGAGTTTGGCCTCTCTTCCCTATTCCATCGGGAGGTCGAGTCACAAGGGTCGATAAGTATGGCTTATATTGTACTTTGATTGTATGCTATGTATTACTGTAACTTATATTGATATTTGATGCACGTTTTCTTATTTCCTTGGGAAATAAATGACCTTTAATTGATCTTAAACCGTGTATTGATTTCATAGCCAATGGTGATAGCATTGTGATATTAACAATAGCATGTGCTTGGCGTATTTGAGGCTTAGCTGAACTATAGGGACTAGACGAAGGAATACATAACTGATAATAGTAGTACTAGACTGAATTGATCAGTTACTTCAATATATATTTAGTTTTAGGTTATACGTGGGTGTGCATGTTGATGTATGTGTGCAGGCTCCTTACATATACATGCATATACATATGAATGTATGTTCCTCTGACTTTTTATCATAAATATGACAATTTTGCCAGCTATTATTATTATCTTATACCTGGTGTTATTAGTATTTAGGTTCTCCCTTCGGTTTATTTTATTGTTGGTCATGGGCAGTTTAGCTTGGGTGACTTCATGAGGTTACTTGATATTCCACCACAAGAGAACAGTAAAATGGATACATTCTGTAATGTGATATTTGCAACTATATAACTATATGGGTATATGTTATTATTAAGGAACGTTTGGTTCCTTTCTGGCGTATTTGACATTTATTGAGCCTCATGCACCCGCATAAATACACAGGGAGAGATGTGTCCTTTTTTTCTTTCTTTTTTTGGATGTGTATTTGCCGATGCATGTGAGTTTTTTCTATACAACAAAAAAATATTTACATACGTTTTTCTTTTTCTCTAGCTTGCACCTGTGCTTTTCTTCCTAAATATAAGATCAATCATGTTTTTTATCATCATTACATGCATTTTCAATATGTCAGTTTTGAATAGGTGGAGACAAGCCAATGCCGTTTGATGTGGATCAAAAAGTTTCCCATACACCACAGATATTTTAATGTGTGTCAGCATATACCTGACATGCTAGTCAAATGGAAAGAGTATGTTTTGCCAAAATGTAAAGATTAATAGAAACAGCCTGTTATGCTATTCTCTCTTCTCTTCACCCAAAAGGGGATCCCCACAGTACTGTGGGTAGAAGCAACCACAGACCTTGAATAATAGGAAAATCAAGTGAAGGAAAAATGATGATGAGGGCTTTCCATTTTAACATGCTCTAAGGTGTTACAACACCTCTACTTTTCCGTCTTCAAGATCGTAAACAAGAAAACCGTAATTCAGTTTTGCTTTATACAGTCATAAGGGACTACACTGACTTCACTTGACATGACCTCATAATTTGTTACAATTTGTTACAATCCAATACTCCAAAGAAGAAGGGAGTGCCACTCACCATAAAATGCCCCTTTCGGTTTATTGAAGCAAAGTGATGCACCTACATTTCCAGCTGGTGCCAGGAACAATTCATCACGCATTTCATTCATCAAAGGAGGGTAATCATAGGGTCCTTATTGACCTTATGATTAAGTTCCTTTGAGTGAGGAGTGAAACATGTGAGGGCTGTTTCTTGGCACCAGGTGGAATATAGATGTATCGATTCGCTTCACTAAATTAAAAGTGGCTTTTTATATAGTTACATAGTTAGTCAGGTTGAAAAAAGACACAAGCCCATGCAGTTCAATTTTCACATTTTCACAGCTCTTACTGTGAAGAAACCTTTCCGTATTTGGAGATGAAATCTCTTTTCCTCTAGACGTAAAGAGTGCCCCCTTGTCCTCTTTGTTGACTGTAAAGTGAATAACTCAACACCAAGTTCACTATATGGACCCCTTATATATTTGTACATGTTGATCATATCCCCCCTTAATCTCCTCTTATCAAGAGTGAATAAATTCAGTTCCTCTAATTTTTCCTCATAGCTGAGTTCCTCCATGCCTCTTATCAGTTTGGTTGCCCTTCTCTGCACTTTCTCCAGTTCCCCGATATCCTTTTTGAGAACTGGTGCCCAAAACTGAAACTGCATATTCCAGATGAGGTCTTACTAATGATTTGAACAGGGGCAAAATGATCTCTCTCTCTGGAGTACATACCTCTCTTAATACAGGAAAGGACTCGCTTTGGAAACCGCAGCTTGGCATTGCATGCTATTATTGAGCTTATGATCTACAAAAAACCCCAGATCCTTCTCCACTATGGATTCCCCCAGTTGTACTCCCCCTAGCATGTATGATGCATGCATATTCTTAGCCCCCAAGTGCATAACTTTACATTTCTCAACATTAAACCTCATCTGCCACATAGTCGCTCAATTAGACAGAGCATTGAGGTCGGCTTGTAAATCGGAGACATCCTGTAAGGACGTTATTCCAATAGTTTGGCGTCATCTGCAAAGACGGAAATGTTACTTTTGATCCCAGACCCAATATCATTTATAAAGATATTAAAAAGTAAGGGTCCCAACACTGAACCTTGGGGTACACCACTGATAACCTTAGACCATTCAGAGCAAGAATCATTAACCACTACCCTCTGAATTCTGTCTTTTAGCCAGTTTTCTATCCATTTACAAACTGATATTTCCAAACCTGTAGACTTTACCTTACACATGAGCCGTGTGTGCGGAACTGTATTGAACGCTTTTGCAAAATCCAAGTATATCACGTCCACCGCTATCCCTCTGTCCAAGGTTTTACTTACCACCTCATAAAAAGAAATCAGGTTTATCTGACAACTTCTGTCTTTCATGAATCCATGCTGTCTGTTGCTTAAAATATTTTTTTCCTGCAAGAACTCGTCTATGTGGTCTTTTATTAATCCCTCCAGTATCTTCCCAACTATAGAAGTTAAACTAACGGGTCTATAGTTATTGGTAAAGACTTTGTTCCCTTTTTAAATATAGGCACCACATTGGGCCTGCGCCAATCCAGTGGTTCTATTCCTGTCATTAACCATTTCAATACAGGGCACTTTCGCCCCCTTCCTTCCCAGCCCAATTTTCAGCTTTCATCGCTCTAGCGCTTTCAGTGACAATTGCGCGGTCATGCTACACTGTACCCAAATGAAATTTTTATAATTTTGTTCGCACAAGTAGAGCTTTATTTTGGTGGTATTTATTCACGACTCTGTTTTTTTTTTTTCGATATAAGCGCAAAAAAAGCGGAAATTTGGAAAAAAAAAATATATTTTCTTTTTTCTATTTTAAAATAAATACAATAAATTCAAATTTTGTCATAAATTTAAGCCAAAATGTATTCTGCTACATGTTTTTGGTAAAAAAAATTCCGTTAAGTGTATTATAATTGGTTTGTGTGATCACGGACATATGTACGCAAATGATCATGTACATATGTGTGCAGGTGATCACGTACATATGTGTGCAGATAATCATTGGGACATGTGATTTTAGTGGGACATATGTGGGGGACATGTTTTTATTATTTGTGAAATAAAAAAGGTATGGCGCTAAACCCTATCAGTGATAAAATGAATTAACTTATCAAGCCCTAGTGTTTGTTTTTTATATATAAAAAAGGGAAGAGAAAAGAAAAAACTGTTAGTGCTACCGTGCAAAGATATCCTAAAGCAATTTTGTCCAAAGCAAACTATGTGTAGATAATGTGTAAATAATGTGAAATCAACATTCACATTTCATTATAATAAAACAACAAATGAGTGTTAGTTGTCCTGTGCGTATCAAGTTATTAAAAACATTCATTAAATGTGCAAAGAGGTGAAATAGTTATTAGTATTCGATGATATATTAGTTGAAAACAGATTGTGCAAACATGTGCAAAAAATTGTGCAAAAAGACAACTACAGATCAGAGCAACCAAGGATCAGAAATCATTCAACCAAAAAACCGCATAAAGGCGTTAAATGTGCAGATCAACAATGTTTTCAACCAATAATCGCATGAAGACGCTTCTGAGTCCAATATAAGTCCAAAATTAATATTTGGCTTGATAGTGCTGCCTCTTCGGATTATTGTTGTAATGATTACAAAAAATCAATGGGGGGTATTTGATTCACTTGTGCAAATAGTGTGGACTTTCACTTAGAAAACTTCATCCCCGGTGCGCCACTCTGTGCTATGGTATATAAATGCTCTCACCAGAGTTAATGCCCTCGTGGGGCTAGATGAACCTTCACAATGTAAGCCACTGTGTCGCTCTCTGGCTGCTGCAGGTGCCACGTTGTGTGCACTCGTTTGAGACGAACGGAGTTTTTACTATACGCATATGCTTTTAATACAAAATGTGAGTAGATTTTAAATTTAATAAACGAACGATTTGGTTAAGAACGTATTACACTATGGATATGTCTTTCCTTATACATTAACGTTGGATATTACACGGACGGAACAACGAAGCTTCACCCAGTGCACCTGCAGCAGCCAGAGAGCGACACAGTGGCTTACATTGTGAAGGTTCATCTAGCCCCACGAGGGCATTAACTCTGGTGAGAGCATTTATATACCATAGCACAGAGTGGCGCACCGGGGATGAAGTTTTCTAAGTGAAAGTCCACACTATTTGCACAAGTGAATCAAATACCCCCCATTGATTTTTTGTAATCATTACAACAATAATCCGAAGAGGCAGCACTATCAAGCCAAATATTAATTTTGGACTTATATTGGACTCAGAAGCGTCTTCATGCGATTATTGGTTGAAAACATTGTTGATCTGCACATTTAACGCCTTTATGCGGTTTTTTGGTTGAATGATTTCTGATCCTTGGTTGCTCTGATCTGTAGTTGTCTTTTTGCACAATTTTTTGCACATGTTTGCACAATCTGTTTTCAACTAATATATCATCGAATACTAATAACTATTTCACCTCTTTGCACATTTAATGAATGTTTTTAATAACTTGATACGCACAGGACAACTAACACTCATTTGTTGTTTTATTATAATGAAATGTGAATGTTGATTTCACATTATTTACACATTATCTACACATAGTTTGCTTTGGACAAAATTGCTTTAGGATATCTTTGCACGGTAGCACTAACAGTTTTTTCTTTTCTCTTCCCTTTTTTATATATAAAAAACAAACACTAGGGCTTGATAAGTTAATTCATTTTATCACTGATAGGGTTTAGCGCCATACCTTTTTTATTTCACATTTCATTTCCCTCTCCTCCCCAACAAGGAAGTGAGGGCTTCAGGCACAGGCAGCTCTAACCCAGCATATTTCTTTTCCTTCTTTTAATTTTACCACATATTCCTATCACAGCGGAGATTTGTTTGTCCATAGCGCGACTTTATTTATTCATTTATGTTTTTATTATTAGGGACATGTGTTTTTATTATTTGGGGACATGTATGTTTTGGGGACACGTGTGTTTTGGGGACATATGTGGGGACTGTGTTTATACTGTGTGGTGTGTTGTGTGTTTACACTAGACTGGTGATCAGTTAGTAAAAAGCTGTAAAAAACAGCTCATACTCACTGATCATCAGCCGGCTGCAGCGATCTGCTCTCCTCTCCTCAGCGATGACTTCTGTGTGAGGAGAGGAGGAGCCGATTGCCTAGCAACCGGCTGTTTGTTTACATCACATGACGGCCGTGATTGGACACGGCCGTCATGTGATCAGGAGGGCCAATCACAGAGCCCTCCTGCCGATCTGAGATGCGCCGTGTCCGGGTGACACGAGCACATCGGGATCGCGCCGCCGATCGCTCCTTCTGAAGGACGTTCCTGAACGTCCTATCAGAAGTAGACGGCTCCCACCCGGCCGTATATGTGCATTGGCCGGGTGGGAAGTGGTTAATGAGTCCCTAAAAATGAGATACAATGGCTTTGAAATTACAGAGCTCAATTCTTTTAGGATCTCTGGGTGGATGCCATCAGGTCCAGGTGCAAATATTTCTGGACCATATCACTTTTGAGCCATTGTGGATTTGGGGCTGCGTCACTACCACCCCCATTATGGACATGAGCTCCCCCATGCTCCTTTGTATACACAGAGCTGAAGAAAGTATTTAATAAGTTAGCCTTCTCTTTGTCCCCAGTCACCCACTCCAGATTATGTTGCAAAGGGCCTACATGCTCAGACTTAACCTTTTTACAATTAATATATTTGAAGAATTTTTTGGGGTTTGTCCTAATATCTTTTACAATCTGTCTTTCATTTTGAATTTTTGCATCCTTGATTTCTCTTTTTTTATAGTTTTTTTTATAGTTTATAGCTTTTTTAACTTTGGCCGTGAGCCACATCGGTTTTATTTTTAGCCTTTTAAATGTATTGCCCATGGGAATATACTTTGCCGTGAGATCACAAACAGTCTTTTTGAAGAATTCTCATTTCTGTTCTGTGCCCATTGATGCCAATATTCTCTCCCAGTCTAAGTCCTGGAGAGCAGCCCTCATTCTTGGAAAACTTGCTCTCTTGAAATTAAGTGTTTTTATCTTTCCCGTATGAGATTTTTGCTTACAGCTAACATCAAATGAAATCATGTTATGATCACTGCTACCCAGATGTTCCTTTATCTGAACATTAGTAATACGTTCTGCATGGTTTGAGATTATCAGGTCCAACAGAGCATCATTCCTAGTTGGGGCCTCAATAAACTGGACCATAAAATTGTCCTGTAAAAGGTTTATACATTTTTTCCCTTTAACTGTCCCAGCAGTCAATTTCTGAGTAGTTAAAATCCCCCATTATTATCACTGTCCCAGCCCTTGCAGCCCTTTCTATCTGTGCAAGGATCTGAGTCTCCATCTCCTCATTAACATTGGGTGGTCTATAACAAACTCCAATGATTAACTTTGAACTACGCACATCTGTATGCAGTTCCACCCATAATGCTTCGGACTCATCACACTCTCCGTCCACCAGGTCCTCTTTCTCACTCGCTTTGAGATCACTTATCACATACAGACAGACCCCTCCACCTTTCCTTTTTACTCTGTCTTTCCGAAAGAGTGCATAGCCAGGAATATTAATAGCATTTCTGACTTCCGGTATGTGAAGACCTGTTCCTGAGAGCTCCTGACCACGTTGAAATCCTTACCTTATCCTTTCCAGCCTGAGAACCAGGATCGCCCCGCCGAGAGGGTGACTCAGTCCAGGAACACATCAGGCACATGAACATGGTCAATAAATACGGCCTGCGGGTAGGTGGCAAGACCGTGGACCGTCTGGCCAGATTTGCACACGAGGCCGGCCAAGATGGCGCCCGGACGGCTGCAGGGACACACAGCGCTTCGGCGCTGAACAGACACCTGGGCACTGAGGGGGACCCGGACTGGCCTGACCTCACGGATCCACTGGCTACTCCCCTGCCGTCCCCTCCACCAGATGCAGAGGAAGGAGGCTCCGGTGCTCAGGTAGGAGAACCCATGATGGCCCAAATCATGGATACTATTAAAAGCTGCCATGCGGCAATCTCAAATCAGATAGAAACTATCCGGGTGGACTTTGCTATATTGAAAGATGTTGTCCAGAAAATTAGGCAAAGGGTCAGTGTTGCGGAGCAGCGCATTAGCACAGTGGAAGATGACCTCAATCCTCTAATGGTACAGGTGAGAGACACTGCGGTGGACTACAGTCCCAGGAGGCTAAATTGGGGGACATTGAGAACAGCCTTTGGAGGAACAACCTCCGCTTCCTGGGGTTCCCAGAAGGATCCGAGGGTAAGCAGGCAGAAGAGTTTCTGTTATCCTGGCTTAAGTAAACCTTTGGCACAGAATGCTTTTCTCACCTTTTTGCCATTGAAAGGGCTCATAGAGTCCCATTAAGAGCACAACAACCCGGCAGATATCCTAGACCCATGCTAGCTCGTTTTCTCTACTTCAGAGATAAAGAAGCCATCTTACGCAATATGCCTCAGATACCGTATAACAACAACCGTATAACTATCTTCCCTGATTTCTCGGCGGCAACACAGAAACAGAGGGAAGCCTTCCAAAGTGTGAAAATGCGGCTGAGGGAGCGCAGCCTTCCATACAGCATGATGTACCCGGCTAGATTACGGGTGGTTCAGGGGGGGCAAAACGCAATTCTTTACCTCCCCCAGGGAAGCCAACAACTGGATTGAGTCCTTGGGCCCAGCTTGATGACCCCTGGTGTACATTGTGTGGATTAGGAGACTGGCACTGGATGTCCCGTAAAGGTTTCACTGTAAACAAGCATGCAAGGAAGATCACCATGTCATGACACTTGAAGTATTGCTGCGATTGAACTATGGGTTCAGACTGGCAGGCTGGGACTCATCCTGCAAGCAATGCGGTCTACACTTTGCTCTTTTGGAAACACATACCCACCCTTGATCGCCCAGTCCAGCTGGACTGGGAGTATTCCCCCCTCAGGGGTTAACATGTCTATTGGTTCACAGTTTGGGGTACAAGCTCATGGGATGTTTGGGGCTATGGGCAGGGTGGGGGGAAGGGAAGTTCTGATCCTCGGTTTTGGATCACAGTTTACTACAGATGGCTCATATGTCTTTTGCACTATTTCATATAACATGTTCATATTGTTGTGTATGATTACGCCTCCCCCATTATGGGGGGTGACAATACTGTTGAATGGCAATGTAATGTGTGACATGGGGGGGTGGGGTGGGGTGCTCTGTCCACTTTGGGGGCTTCCAGATACACCCTTTGTGGGTGTCACTATGCTCCTTACTTGTCGATTATAGTACTTATTCGCCATGCAATCTCTTAACTTGATATTGTGGAATGTGCGAGGCCTCAATTCCAGGATTAAACGTGCCTTAGTGTTCAAATATATTCAAAAACATAACCAAAGTATAATCTTTCTCCAAGAAACACACTTGATGGGATCTAAGACATTGGCCCTTCACAGGGCATTTGTGAGCAGAGCATTCCACTCTACGTACTCCAACTATGCCAGGGGGGTGTCGGTCTTGGTCTCCAGGTCATTACTGTGCCATACCAGGGCAGTCAAGACCGATCCTATGGGTAGGTTTGTGGTTCTGGTATTGGAAATAGACAACAGAATGTATACTTTTGTAGCTGTGTACATTTCCCCCCCCCCATTTACTATAGAAGTGTGGGGACTAATTATGGATGCTGTCCTCCGGGTTGCAGAGGGTCCCATTATTCTTGCAGGTGATATGAATGTGGTGCTCTCCCCTGACACAGACAGATTTGGTATGATGCCCAAAAATAGATCCCCATTGGCTCAGTGTATTGGGTCATATAACCTGGTGGAGACCTGGAGGTGGAAAAACTCACATGTCAGAGCTTATTCCTGTCACTCCACCACGTTTAATACCCTTTCCAGGATAGACTTGTGTTTTGTGTCCAGTGAGTTATTGCAGAGAGTGCTGGATGCCAAATATCTACCTCGTGCTGACTCGGACCAATTCCCGCTCTTGGTCACCTTTGACATGGAGCGGCCGAGAGGGTACGCGATGTGGAGGTTGAGCCCATTGTGGCTCAAGGAGGAGAGTTTCGAGATGTCAACGCAGACATCTATCCGTGACTTTTGGCTTGAAAACAGAGCAGAGGCTCCTATCGGGATCACCTGGGACGCGTTTAAGGCCACACTTAGAGGTTCCGTAGCTGGGGTTATTAAACAACTTAGATCAGATAGGCAGTGGAAGCTTCAGATGCAGAGGTGGACTACATTGAAAACCCCAATTCAAATACATATAAAATCTGGAGGGAGTCAGGTGAGATACCTAGATTTAGTACTAGTGGAAAAAACTCAGAAAAAACTTCTTTACCAAGCCCAACGTATATTTGAATTTGGTAATAAGAACAGTAGACTGATGGCATACCTGGCCCACTCGCAGCAGTCCCCGGCTTCTATCCCACGTATATATGACAGCCATAAGACCATGTGTACCACACAAACCGAAATAGCGAATGTGTTTGTGCAATTTTATTCTGAATTGTATTCCTCTAGGGTGGATTATGGGGAGGAGGAGGTTCGTGAGTACCTGACCCCCATCCCGCTCCTAGAGTTGAGGGAGGAGGCAGTGCAGGGCCTGGAACTTCCCATTACAGTGGAAGAAATACTCTCTGCAATTCATGCCCTCAGCCAGAATAAGACGCCAGGCTTGGATGGCTTCCCGGCAGAGTGGTATGACACGTATGCAGACAGTCTGGCCCCCAAACTGTTGGACATGTATATAGGTGCCTGGGAGCAGGGTGTGCTTCCTGAATCATTGAGGGAGGCGCTTATTGTGTTAATACCGAAAGCGCACAAGGACCACGAGCTATGTGAGTCGTATAGGCCCATATCCTTGATTAATGTTTATGCCAAAATATTAGCTAAGATTTTAGCCCTACGACTTAACAACGTGATAGCATCCGTTATTCATCCGGATCAAACGGGCTTTATACCCGGGAGATCAACGGCGATAAATCTTAAGCCGCGTACACACGAGAGGACTGTCCGTCCAACTTAGTCCGCCGAAACACATTTCAGCGGACAGTCCGCTCGTGTGTGGACTTCAACTGACTTTTTCAGCGTGCAGTCTGGCGGGCTAAGTATTTCGGAATTTCCATAATATTGTCCGTCCAACTTTGGTTTCAGCGGACAGTCCGCTCGTGAGTAGGCTAGTTGGACGGACTAAGTATGGCGCATGCTCAGAAAGGATTTACACGGCGAAAGGTTGCATTGCTGTGTATTGGACTTCCGATTTCTAGTCCCGTCGTACGTGCTGTACACGTCATCGCGCAAGCTTTCAACGGACTGTTTGTTCATCGTGTGTGGTCAAGTCCGTTCATTCGAAAGTAGGACGGACTGTCTGTCGGATTGTCTGACGGACTAAGTTGGCCATACAGTCCGCCCGTGTGTACGCGGCCATAGACGTCTTTTTACCATTCCGGAATCAGGGGATGTAAAATTAACGATAGGGAAGAAAAAACTTCACTATATGCTGATGATATGCTCCTCTACTTAGCAGATGCAGGGGACTCCTTGAGGAAAGCACTTGATCAGATCTCTAGGTTTGGTGCATACTCAGGATTCAGAGTGAACTGGACTAAATCTATGCTCCTCCTGCTCTGCCCTGGGTATGACCCTAGCTTGCCGCCTGGAGTGCCCTTAAAGAAGGTCTTCCAGTTCCCTTATTTGGGGGTTGAGGTGCAGCTGCCATTGAGTAATTATATTAAAAACAATATCTCACCTTTGATACTGAGACTGAAAGAAAATCTACAGACATGGCGTACTCTACCCCCAGAGGCGTAACTAGAAACCTCAGGGCCCCGGTGCAAGAAATCAGGAAGGCCCCCCCCCCCCCCCCCCCCGAAAAGCATGATTTTGATACTATATTTTTTTTCAACTGTACAACAAAGTAAAACATTTCTGTGCAGCCTGTGTCCCCAGTGGAACCTGTGTCACCAGTGCAGTGGTGGTCCTGGAGAGGGGTGGTGGTACTGGAGGTGGGTGGCGGTGGTGGTACTGGAGGGGGATGGTGGTACTGGAGGTGGGTGGCGGTGGTGGTCCTGGAGGGGAGTGGCAGTGATGGTCCTGGAGGGGGATGGTGGTCCTGGAGAGGGGTGGCATTGGTGGTACTGGAGGGGGATAGTGGTCCCGGAGAGGGGTGGTGGTGGTACTGGAGGGGGATGGTGGTCCTGGAGAGGGGTGGCGGTGGTACTGGAGGTGGGTGGCGGTGGTGGTCCTGGAGGGGGATGGTGGTCCTGGAGAGCGGTGGTGGTGGTACTAGAGGTGGGTGGCGGTGGTACTGAAGGTGGGTGGTGGTGGTACTGGAGGTGGGTGGCAGTGGTGGTACTGAAGGGGGGGTGGTGGTACTGGAGAGGGATGGCGGTCCTGGAGAGGGGTGGCGGTGGTACTGGAGGGGGATGGTGGTACTGGAGGTGGGTGGCGGTGGTACTGGAGGTGGGTGGTGGTGGTACTGGAGGAGGGTGGCGATGGTACTGGAGCAGCATGGTAGTCCTGGAGAGGGGTGGCGGTGGTGGTACTAGAGGGTGGGTGGTGGTACTGGAGAGGCATAGTGGTCCTGGAGAGGGGTGGCGGTGGTACTGGAGGTGGGTGGCGGTGGTGGTACTAGAGGGTGGGTGGTGGTACTGGAGAGGCATGGTGGTCCTGGAGAGGGGTGGCGGTGGTACTGGAGGTGGGTGGCATGGTGGTGGTACTGGAGAGGGGGTGGCATGGTGGTGGTACTGGAGAGGGGGTGGCGGTGGTCCTGGAGGTGGGTGGCGGTGGTACTGAAGGTGGGTGGTGGTGGTACTGGAGGAGGGGTGGCGGTGGTACTGAAGGTGGGTGGTGGTGGTACTGGAGGAGGGGTGGCGGTGGTACTGAAGGTGGGTAGCACGGTGGTTGTGGTGGTGGTGGCACTGGAGGAGGGGTGGCGGTGGTACTGGACATCAGGATCCCCAGATACCCCACCTTACTTTAGGGTCCCCAGAGAGCCCCCCTTACTTTAGGGTCCCTAGACAGTCACCCCCCTTAAAGAGGTTTCGCTGTACCTTGCTGGACTCTGCTGTGCACCTTGGCCCCCAGCAGATCTCTGTACACCCCCCCCCCCCCCCACGCACCTGGGGGGAGGCAGCGATCAGCAGCTCTATGGATGTTGATGGGCGGCGGGATCTTCCCGAGTCTACACACTGGAGAGGGGTCAGCACAGCTGTGAGTGGAGAGCGTGTCTCATGTAAACAGCAGCACAGAGACACCGGCACTCCGGAGTGAAGTTTAATTTTCCCTTGTCCGCTCGCAAAACACACAGCTGATCCTGCTCCCCCTTCGGCCCCCCCTCCCCTCCTCTCCTCTCCCCTCCCTCCTCTCCTCTCCCCTCCTCTCCTGTGTTCTCCGCGGGCATTCAGGTGTGAAGCTAACAAGCTCACATTTCCCGCGGAGAACACAGGAGAGGAGAGGAGAGGAGAGGAGGGGAGGGGGGGCCGAAGGGGGAGCAGGATCAGCTGTGTGTTTTGCGAGCGGACAAGGGAAAATGAAACTTCACTCCGGAGTGCCGGTGTCTCTGTGCTGCTGTTTACATGAGACACGCTCTCCACTCACAGCCCTGTGAAAAGCAACCACGCCGGGGCCCCCCGACAGTGATGGAATTCCAGGGCCCAGTCGCAACTGCGACTGTTGCGACCCTGATAATTCCGCCACTGTCTACCCCTCAACCTTCTGGGTAAAATAAACATATATAAGATGATATACCTTCCTAGATTTTTATATCTCTTGTGGCATTGGTAGTATTTCAGGGTATCAATAAGATACTGATATCCTTTCTGTGGGGAGCCAAACCAGCCAGAGTGTCATTGGATACGTTACACCTACCGATTCGTTGGGGGGGTCTGGCACTGCCAGATTTACAGTGCTATTATCTGGCTTCTCAAGTGACGCATGTGCACTGGTGGGGCTTCCCAACATTAGATATCGCCTCAGTGGCCACTCAGGCAGCCCAGGTCCACTCCTATGAAGCATTAATTAACGTACTATACAGAAATGGTCCTTATCCTACACACAGAGCTGATATCTTGAAGCTATCCTATAAAATATTTAATATCTGTAATGTTAAAATAAGGGGAACTAGCCTATCTGAGTTGCCCAATGCCACCCTATGGCATAGCCCCCAGCTGATGAAGATCTTTAAAATACCTGATGGGGAATGTTGGGCGAAGTATGGGATTAAGTATGCACACCAACTTTTCCAAGAGGGAATTTTCAAGTAATTTCCGCATTTTAAGATAGAATACAAACTGCATTTTTCTATAGGTATCTGCGGTTGAGACATGCTGTGCATGCACAATACGGCAGACGGCAAGTGCTCTTGACCACTTCAAAATTAGAACAGCTCGTAGCAGATGGGGACCACACCAAGCTTATATCTCGGTACTACTTTGCTTTAATTACATCTTCCTCTGCCAGGATGGGCAGGGTGTCCGCACAGTGGAAGTCGGACATCCCGTCCATCTCAGGGGAATCTTGGGATGAGGTCCTGGAGACAGCCCTACCTTTGCTGATCTCGGCCAGGGACAAGTAGATACAATTTCACTATCTCCATAGAATTTACTACACCCCATTGTGGCTCCACAAAATGGGAAGAATAGACTCACCTGAATGTTATAGATGTAGAGGGGCAGTGGGAGACTTCTTCCACATGGTCTGGCAATGCCCGGAAATAGTGAAATTTTGGAGAGTAATCCTCGTATATCTAGAAGATGCTTTAGCCCTACCCAATATCTATTCTCCGGCCAGATGCCTGTTAGGTGTTTTGGAGGAGGAAAGTATATCCACATCTCAGAGGACTCTACTTAGAATACTTTTTTGTTATGTTAAAAAAGCAATTGCTCTTAGATGGAAGGAAGCAACCCCACCGTCTTTGCAATACTGGATAGGATTAGTTAATGGCTCATTGTCAATGTATAAACTCATGTATACTGCCAGAGGGAGTACTAAAAAATGTGACAAAATATGGGCAGGCTGGATCCAATGTGCTCCGTGTGACGGAATAATGGCTTAGGATGGGGGGGGGGGGGAGTAGACAATTAGTAATAATACGGGACTAGGTACTGAACATGACCCTGAACATGAAGGATGCTTTATTTTATTCCAACCATGTAATTATTGGCAAAGAATTTGAACGGAGCATGCTTGCACCCACATGGAGTAATATGGTGAAAATGCTTTTATTGCTTAGATGTTGCGAATAAGTAGGACCACTAACATGTGTGATGCCTGTGAAAAGTTCTAATTTATCCAGGTCATCTATAGTGAGCTGTAGTTAGTCACTTTCAACTGGACTTGTTTAGTAACAATAAAAACTAGGGATGCACCAATACCATTTTTTGTACGAGTACCGATATTTAACAACCGATAATTGCGGGGCAAATGCTTAGTATCGGTGCAACCCTACTAAAAACATTTCACCATTCATTTTAGTGGATTCCTCAGTTATAAAAAGTGGGAACTTTTACTTCAATGGGTAATCCATCAAACCTAAAGAGTATGTACCGTATAGCCAAAACGTTTTTTTGGGTTTTGATTACAGTGGGGAAGAACTAGAAGTTCTTTTCAGTTATTATTTCTGTATGTGTCTCTGCTGGGAGATTCACCCTCTCTCTATTTGACCTGGTAGCACTGAGACAATGAGTAATAGAAAATCCCAAATTTTAGATGTCACTAAAACAAGAGCTGATAGTGTATCTTCCAATAGCAAGATCTGTTCCAGTGATGACTGAGAGAATTCCTGTAACCTTGTATACATTTTCTCTCACTTCCTATTGTGTCTCTGGGAAAGAAAGTAAAGTAAACTCTCTCAAATACCTCAGAGACAGTAAAAAATAAACTGCCTGGGATTTTTTCCCTTTCGCTACTCTATTCAAAATGAAAGAGAGAAGTTTTTGCTATGCTTACACTTTAATGCAAACAGCCTGTTGTCATGAAATGTATCAAAGCAGATAGTGGGGGTTATTTACGAAAGGCAAATCCACTTTGCACTGAAAGTGCACTTGGAAGTTCAGTCGCTCTAAATCTCAGGGGTAGATCTGAAATAAGTTAAAGCTCTGCTGTTTTTATCATCCAATCATGTGCAAGCTAAAATGCTGTTTTTTATTTTCCTTGCATGTCCCCCTTGGATCTACAGCGACTTTACTTCCAAGTGCATTTTCAAGTGCACTTGCAGTGTAAATTGGATTTTCCTTTAGTAAATAACCCCCAGTATTTATTAACGACTTTGTTGAAAGTCCCAGATACTTCCATTCCCTGTTGACTTGTGGTTCCATCTGATTTAAATTTCATGCAGACATCTATGGGGTTTTCTGTCAGAAAAGGCTACAGGCAGGCACAGGGATGTTTAATAAGGACCTGGTACAAGAGCTAATGAATGACATTTACATTACCTGAACCAATCTACTTACCTGGACCCAATCGAATCTACTTGAAGAAGTATTGCCAAAGTTTTTTTTTGCTATACTTCTCCTATAGATCACATGAGTGCAGAACAAATTTGTTTTCAGCTGACAACAGGTTAAAACCTGCTGTCAGCTGGTGTCCCTCAGCCGGTCAAGGCTGGGAAAAGATCCCTACTTTACAGTGAGGATCCACCCAGATATCTGGACTGGCAGCTGGCTCAGCCTCTCAGGTGCACTGTTGACAGACTGAGCCAGATGCTCCCTCCCCTACCCAGTGCTTCAGTGAGCTCTGGAGGGGCAGAACAGAGAGCCAGGGACTGCCAATCATGACTCTTTTCTCAGAGCAGAGGGGAGGACTGATCGAGTGTTTAATCGCCCAGTTCTCAGTGTAGGAGGTGGCAGGGGACAAATGCAGCATCAGATCGATGCTGCATCCACCTAGATGGGTATACTTTTTTTTTGTAAGCCCTGAACATTTTTTAACTCTTTTAACTGGGTATATTGCAATTACAATATATAATATAACTCATATTTAATGAGTAATGATTGTACAATTATAGAAATGGTTTAAGTAAAAGCTAGTTAACAGTAAATAAAATATATTTTCTCTATAGAGGTAAATTATGTTGCTCCCAACTGGAATCTTTAGGCTAAGGCTTCATGTACACTGCAGCTGATAAACGGATGTTAGAGAGCAGATGGGCAGTTTTTTCAGCAGCCCCTGAACTCTCCTCTATCCTGTTTCTCCGAAAATAAGACCAAGTGTGATTCTCGGTGATGGCTGCAATATAAGCCCTACCCCCCAAATAAGCCCTAGTTAAAGTCCTTGTAGGTCTTATTTTCAGGGTAGGTCTTATTTTGGGTGAAACAGGGTATGGTATCTTATCTGTAGATGTACACTCAGTCATACAGGACTTTTTTGTTTTATTTTTTATTTTTTATTGAAGTTTTTCAAGGTACATATATAAAACAGAGCCTATTGGGCATACCCAGACTCAAATACACAACATAAAAAAAAATCTAAATAACCTAACTAAACCTAAACTTCCTGATCCTACCAAAATAGTTGGTACACCCTAACTGCCAGGCTGCAATAATAGAAATATTACCAATCAATCCTCCTCCCAGTCCCAGACATACGACAGAGCTTGACTCATGAGATGATAAAATACGCCCTCTCTCAGATCCAAGACAGCAGGAGCGACTCCCCCAAATAAAACATAAATGTAAAATTCCACCACAATGTCAACAGTAAGTACCCAACTACACGTTAACTAGTCTTCTGGAGAGTCAAAATTAGTGTAGGGGGAATCCATCCAAATGTCCCACACTTTGTAAAAATTTCTTGGCACAGACTCTAGATCAGTGGTGGCCCCTCCACAGGGGGCCGTCACAAAAAAAAGTTAATAAAAAAAAAAAAAGCAATGTCCTTTAACTAAGTGCACTGTATCCATGCGCCGGACAGAGTGCACTATGGGAAGCGCCACGTCAATCACGAGATTGCAGACGTGGTGCTTCATTTGGCGGGGGTTTTGAGATGCTTTGTGGCGCAATCGATCGTGTCAACCAGCATTCGCCTGGCCGAGTGCTTTGTTTACAGTGTAAGAACAAAGTCACTTCTGGCGGGCTGCAAAAAGATGGCCGCCGTGAGGACTAATGCCGTGTGTTCAGTAGAGAGGGGAGGCCCCTCCCCTCTCCACTGAGCACACAGAATACCAGGAAGTAATGGACTGGCCGCTGCTGCAAGTGCAGGCATCCTCCTTGCTGTGGGGTTTTCTATTGGCAGGTGGGCGGTGATGGAGAAGTCACACTGACAAAGGTATGTAGATCTACCTGCCTGCCTGGGAGGGTGTCCTGCTTCACCTCTGCCCCCCCCCCCCAGCTGTTAACTCACAATCTGCTAGATCAGACAGAGTGAGAAATGTACCTGACAGGAGAGCAGAGGAAAGGAGAGGGGGTGGGGGGGACTGCTGAGTGCTGATCAGAGCAATGCTTCTCTTATTCACCACTAAATCCCTCTCTCATCTGTCCTGTCATATCTATCTATCCATCTCTCCCACCTAATATCTATCTGTCTATCTATCTATCTATCTATCTATCTATCTATCTATCCAACCCAATATCTATCTATCTATATCTCCCACCCAATGTCTATCTATCCCACCATCTATCTCACCCAATGTCTAACCATCTATCTATCTATCTGTCTGTCCCACCCAATGTCTGTCTGTCTGTCTGTCTGTCTGTTTATCTATCTGTCTATGTGTCTATTTATCTATCTGTCTATTTATCTGTCTATCTGTCTATTTATCTATCTGTCTATTTATCTGTCTATCTGTCTATTTATCTATCTGTCTATTTATTTGTCTATTTATCTGTCTATCTGTCTATTTATCTATTTGTCTATTTATCTGCCTATCTGTCTATTTATCTATCTGTCTATTTATCTGTCTATCTGTCTATTTATCTGTCTGTCTATTTATCTATCTGTCTATTTATCTGTCTATGTGTCTATTTATCTGTCTGTCTATTTATCTATCTGTCTATTTATCTGTCTATGTGTCTATTTATCTGTCTGTCTATTTATCTGTCTATGTGTCTATTTATCTGTCTGTCTATTTATCTATGTGTCTATTTATCTGTCTATGTGTCTATTTATCTGTCTGTCTATTTATCTATCTATGTGTCTATTTATCTATCTATGTCTTCAATTTATCTGTCTGTCTATTTATCTATCTGTCTATTTATCTGTCTATGTGTCTATTTATCTGTCTGTCTATTTATCTATCTATGTGTCTATTTATCTGTCTGTCTATTTATCTATCTATGTGTCTATTTGTCTCTGTCTGTCTATTTATCTATCTATGTGTCTATTTGTCTCTGTCTGTAGGCCCTATTGCAGGTGAGTGACGGGGGGAGGGGGGGTATGGGGTTGGTTGTGGTTTTGTTTGTGCCCCCCTCCCCCAAAAAATAGAGCACCAGCCGCCACTGCTATAGATAAATATGTCGTTTTGTATAATGAAAGTGAAAGGGTTGAATTAGTCAAACGTTTCCATAAGTTAATTGATGGGGCAGAGGGGGATTTCCATTGCAGGACAATAGTTTTACGGACGTAATAAAGTAATATCCCAAAAGGGTTCTAACTGCCCAGCTATGGGCTAGAGTCACAAGTCCCAACAGACATACTTCCACCTGCAGTGGGATTTGAATTGTGTTAATAATGAATTTTCTCACTTAATTAGGGGAATGATATTATGGCCATTTATTTGGTTGAATACACATGCCTTTCTCTCGGTGCTGCTGAGTTTGCATTACAGGGGGTCCCCGGGTTACAAACAAGATAGGGACTGTAGGTTTGTTCTTAAGTTGAATCTGTTTGTAAGTCAGAACAGGTAAATTTTTTAAGTGTAGCTCCAGCCAAAAAATCTATTTTTAAGCTTTTTGGATATCATATGGAAGGGTTATCACCCCTGTAACATTTGTTTATCTGTCTGTGCCCCTGTACAGAAGATTTCACCTCACTTTCTGTCGCAATGACAATTGGATTTTGAAAATTTTGAAAATTTTGAGCTGTTAGGGATACAAGGATTGGTGATAAAGCATCAGTGGAGACACCTTTTTTCCATATTAACTCTTACAGGAGAGAATTTCCCTTCCTAGAGGTAGATTTCCTCTCACTTCCTGTTATCTCCCTCCGTTTGTAAGTAGGAGTCGTTTGTAAGTCGGATGTTTGTAAGTAGGGGACCCCCTGTATGGAGATTCGCCACTAATGAACCTGGTGAGCGATCAGGGACTAATACATATTTATTTTTGTCTGTTTTAGAAGTCCCCTTGTTATGCTTTGTATATTTATGGATTTTTGTACACAGCCGTCGAATATAATTTTACAAATAGGTATTCGATGCCCATATCTATGATGCCGCTAACTATGTTTTATATGGCAATTTTCTTTTATAGTCATTGGGTTTATAGTTGCTGCTTTGAAATAGGTATCTGATGCCTATAATCAAAATGGCGCTTGTGGCTTGACGCTTACGTCTCAGAATGAGGCTC
The DNA here is from genome assembly GCF_037356315.1 of Lithobates pipiens. NCBI lineage: Eukaryota > Metazoa > Chordata > Amphibia > Anura > Ranidae > Lithobates > Lithobates pipiens. The sequence goes on along the minus strand of NW_027507718.1, from coordinate 41,626,026 downwards.
TATATAAGGTAGTGTGTGATTGCGTTGCCCGATCCCCATTGAAAACGTCACCTATGACGATGCGCGTGTCACCACGCTGTTCAAGAGGAGGCTCCTGTGTTTGCCGGCCGTCATTTGCTTTATGCGATTTCTATTGTGTTTTATGTAAGTGCATTACCAAACTATTTACTATTAAATGATAAAGCTGTATCACGCTATGGTCAGTTTTTCTTTTTCTCTAAGCCCATTCTGAGTTTACCTCAAGTACAGCTAAGAATTTGTGAGACGCTTAGGGGACTGTCAGGTACATGTTCCGGGTCCTGTGTGGGTCCAGCGGTCATCACCACAATCGAAAGGCCATGGTTGAGTACAACCAAACGCCCTTTTTGCTTGCTATTTTGTAAGCAGGCCTTTTGTACGGTGGTGATGTAATACACTCAGAGATTGAGCTTGCACCGTAACCTAAAAGAATTAATGCATTCTACCTAGTGCAGGGCTCATGTACAATTATATGTGAGAAGGCATTTTTATATGTTTATGTGAAAGCTTTTAATAAATGTTTTTTTACTATGGAGGCCTTTCTTCTTTACCTGTGATGCATATATGACATGACAGTAAAGCCCCATACACATTATCAGTTTTTCTGCTGCGTTTTTCCTTCAGATTTACCAAAATAATATAATATGAGATCAAATCTTAGGAGCTTTAGGCTGGATTCACACCTATGCATTTTTAGTGCTTTTTGCATTTTGCAGATTTGTACTACAGCCCATTTATCATGGTTTCCTATGGAACACGTTCTGTTGTGCAAATCTGCAAAATGCAGAAAGTACTAAACATGCATAGGTGTGAATCCAGCCTAAATTTGTATGCAATCACAGGCCCTTGCACTACAGGGTTTTGGTAAACCTGAATGAAAAACTCAGCAAAAAAACTGATAGTGTGTATGGGGCTTCAGTGGTGGAGGCCACTGGTGAAATTACTACCATAGGGCAATAAAGGTCCACTTTTTACCATAAAGGCATCACCTGCAAGGCTGTCACATTTGGGGCCAGTGGCTGTTTTTGTGTACCCTCTGAGTCACAACAGAAATAAACAAGCAGCCTTCATGCAGCATCTGGTTTTCTTGTTTATGCAGCATCTGGTGGCTGAAGCTGCATAAACAAGGGGCTTATTCATGGGCTACAGGTGTCAGCATCAGTTTGTATGAGTCTTATCACTAGTTGTTTTAAAGTAAACAGTGGTCAGTGTGGAAAAAGTTGCATATTTCCCACTTTTTTTAGCCTGTAGTTTTGGCCTGTGGATTGCATAGGATATTGCCAAAAGCAAGCCTTGTCTTTCCAGAAAGAAAACCATATAGGCATTATAAGTAATGATAAAATGATTGCAGAATCAATAGACTCGGAGGTGAAGGAGTTAAAGTGACCCTGTCACCACAAGGTCACTTCTAAACACAAGGCAGCCTGTAAAAAAAAAGAGTACATTTTATTATTTTTCTAGTGGCCAATGAGGTGAAAAATAATCACTTAAAGTGGAAGTAAACACATTCATAAAACAGTTTAATTTCCGGCATGTGATGGGAATGTAATACTCCCATTGGTTGAGCTCTCAACCAAACTGTCAGACCATCCAATGGCTGGTGTCATAACTGATCACATTTGCAGCATCATGGAAGTTGTAGATTAAACAGAGGCAAAGATGGCAGCTTCCTTGGCTGAAAACGATACGTGGGTTTACTTACACTTTAACGTTTTGTTGTTTGCATATCTTATGTTGTCATCAGTCCCACTGACTCGGAAATGCAGTAGTGAAATAAGAGCCAGTGGGAGGAACCACAGTGTGCTGCAGGGGAGCAGTTATTCTATATTCTTGGAAGTGTGGAATACATACAGTGGAGGCATTGGCCACTGGAAAGGCTACCTTATGTATAGGAATGACCATGTGGGATAGTGACACTGTCACTTGGTATGCATAGTAACAAGAAGTCCATCAATTGAGTCCTTTTTTAAAAACCCTTGGTATTAATGGAGAGGGGCTAAGACTAAAATTGGGGGGAGGGGAAGGGGGGGGCAGGAGGGAAGGAGAACAGACCTGTATTAATATGCAAATTGTCCATAAACCAGGGCAAGCCTTCAAGGGGGAGTTGAGAGTAGATTCCAGCATATGTAAAAAGAAGCAGAAAAAGGTGCCTCCAGGTTAGAACCAGTAGCGTTTAATAAATTACAGGTGCAATAATCCACTTACATCTAAAATATGGAAGTCCGGCACATGTCCTATCCACGCTGAAGTGGCGTCAAGTTTGAAAAAAGGAGTGCACCTGTCTTCTTAGCCAGAGCGCATGCTCCAAAACGTCATCGTGACCACCTGTGACATAATCGTGCCTGGCGCCTGCGTTCCAACACCAATGCACATCCACAACCAAGCCTTGGCCTCAGCCCTCCAGCTTCTCGGAAACCCTGCTGGACAGGATTCTCCTCCACTGGACAAGCTGTAGAAATGCCTAAGCGGCAGTCGGATGCCACACCAGTGTGCATAGGACATGTGCCCGACTTCCATACTGGTTCTAACCTGGAGGCACCTTTTTTCTTCTTTTAGGAATGACCATGTGGTCACAGGTACACTTTAAAGCCCAGCACCGACAATGAAAGAAGATGGTTCAGGCAATGTACAGTCAATATAAAGCTTCAGTCCGTCATACACAACATATGAACTGTTACCATACCAAGCATCACTACTTATGTATGTGCTTCTTTATGGTACATCATTGTCCCTCGGTTTGCCTAGAACACTTGGACTAATACATGTAGCTGTCATGGTCCATCTTTGTGAAAAATGATTTACTAATTGAAGTGGACCTTTCAGTAACTTTGTATGTACTCTGTAAAAATACATCCCTGCCATATCACAACACACAACAACTCCAGCATTTTTCAGAAAATCTTTGTTTATCCTTAAAATAAAATAATTCTCAACCTCCAGTTCAGTGGCTTTGCCTAGATTGAAATATGTTGCCAGTCTTCTGCAGGCAGGTGGAAGCTTTTTGTGTTAGTCTCTTCTCTCTCAGAGTTCAAACTGCAATATTAAAACTTTGTACAAGCCACAAAGTGAGAGGCATCTGTCAACACATAAAAACTGCATAAGTACAGGGAGTTACATAAGGCCTCATGTACACTACAGCTCCTAAATTTTAGTTTAGGAGCATTTTGTCTTTTTTTTTCAAAACTCCTAAACTCAACTCCATAAAAGCCTATGTGTCCAAGTACATATAGGCTTTTAGGATTGTTTAGGAGCTACTGCGGTTAGATGAGGTTCAACTTCCCTCTCCTGTACGAGGAGAAATCGTGTTCAGGATAGGAAAGTTTTGACCACTGGGCACCAAACATAGCAAATCGTGGTGCGATTTTACTGTATTTTCCCACGACTGCAGTCAAAGTAGTTTAATTGTACATCGGAGGTGCCCAACCAGTGGCCTGTGGAGCCCTCTGATGTGGCCAGCGACCTCCTGCTCTGGGATGGCTGGTTGGCAATCTCAGAGCATCAGTGTTGTGAATGAAGGTGGCGGTAGGGGACACAAGTGGCTGCGAAGCAGAGAGGCATAAGGCACTGCTTCCTGTGAAGTGCCGCCTCCTGTCACAAGCGGAGTGATACCAAATGCACTCTGCCTGGGACAGCAACAGTCAGCGATACCTGAACGGAAGACTGTTATTATAGGTAAGTTTATTACTAAAATCACAATGTATATCAGGGCATATCTGTTCTTCATCAGGACATATCTGTTTTTCAGTGCTTACTGAGCTGCTTTCAAACTGATTTGGTGCTTTCAGAAAGTGCACTTCACCTGCAGGATATAATAGAAACCTATGGTAAAGTGCAGCTAACCCACAGAAAAGCCACAGGTTCACTGCGCTGTGGTAAACCCCAGCGCATCAGCTCGAAAGCAGGCTTAGACACCATTCACACAATCGATCCAACCCAATTAGACCCTCTATTCACCTCTATGGAGCCTGCAGATGTAAACAAACTACTGTCCGTTTACACCCGCCTACCTCTAATCTGAACGCAAAAAAAAAAACAACAGAAGGGGATCCGTTCCCTTCTGTCTGAGCAGATCAGAGTGAAGGGCCCATAGAGTAGAGTGGGCTGTGTCATTGTCCACTCTGCATAAGCAGAGTCTGCTCATTATGGCCCGCGACCGGTTTTTAAGTCGCTTAAGTGGCCCTCGCTCTTCAAAAGTTTGGGCACCCCTGGTGTACGTGAAGCGTAACTATGTTATCTCTGAGGAAGTAGAGGATGACCCTAGATAGTTCCTGAAAAAAAGATGGTATGTTTCTGGATAGAAAAAAGGATGCAGACATATTCTGGGGGGAGTACTGTGAACTCTGTGAGAGGTACTAAATATCTTAAAATATCATGTTCTTCACAAAAAATATCAAACGCTAGGTCCACTTTAATTAGCTGTACTACACCTAATAAAATAATGTAAAATAAATTATTATTACATTTATTATAATAAAATAATATATATATATTTTTTCCGCATACGGCACTTTGTTTCCAATAGTTGTTTACACACAAGGAAAAATAAGGATTTTGATATATAAAAGACTTTTCTTAGGACACCTTTACAAATCTGTGTTTATTTTCTAGGGTTTCCTGCCTCTTTCTCGCCTCAGTGTCTCTCCCACCCCCTCCTAGTGCCATCTTTCCATCTTTGGAGGAGGAGTAGGGTATACCCCACAGGGCCTTCCAATTATGTGGATATTTTCTTAAATCCACAAGATACCATTTGCCTATATCTGCAGATTTGGTTATACTGATTTTGCTATGTAAGTAATGAGAATCACAATGCTATTGCCGTTCTGTCTTTTCGTTTTTGCACTACTTGTGTTTTTGTTTTTCCCTAATATCCTGTCATTATTGTCTTTCACTAGAATCCCGTTCTACAAAACCTTTATTTACCCCTGATGAAGGAGTGTATTTTTCCTCCGAAATGCGTAGGGCAATAAATACCGGGGTCCACCTTGTTGTGTACTGTTGCCCAACTCTGCAATATCAACATTGTTATCTTATTTTTAACCATTTTGTATTACATTGTGTTTCTTCTTTTGGAATTTTGTATACTTAGATTTTGTATTAATAAAAACATAGTTTTATACTTTATTGTATAAGTGGTACATACCTTCAAAGTCCACCCATAGGGAATTTCTTCTTTCTGAAATCGTTATAGGATGTGGCACAACCAATTTGCACAGTTATGCCTTTCTGTACCCCTGTTCTACCTAATAAAATAATGGCACTCTTTAAAATGGATCAGTGTTGTTTTAATTAAATAGCGTCAACAAATTCTTGTCAAATTTGTTTATTGAATTTTAACAATTAGTATAGATAAGTACACATGGTGGCAGCAAAAGAAAACATCACATATATGGTAATAATACTGAAATTGGCTCTTTAATACGTGACCGGCTGTGTCCAATTACAGCTGGTCACAGAATGTCAACAAACCACCGTAACGAGATGTTACCGGGTTCTCCTCCTCACACAACGATCGTGTGTGAGAAGGAGGTTGCGGTAACTTCTCATTACCGCTTACAGTGTACACCAATCACACAGATTCCCCCCTAATAAAGAGGACCTGTCACCACCCATCAAATTACCTGTCACAGTTCATCTGAGTACCCGAGTACCTGAGTAGCTGTCACAGTCCATCTGTGTACCTGAGTACCTGTCACAGTCCATCTGAGTGCCCGAATACCTGACACAGCCCATCTGAGTACCAGAGTACCTGTCACAGCCCATCTGAGTACCCAAGTACCTGTCACAGTTCATCTGAGTACCCAAGTACCCAAATACCTGAGTACCTGTCACAGTTCATCTGAGTACCCGAGTACCTGTCACAGTCCATCTGAGTACCCGAGTACCTGTCACAGCCCATCTGAGTACCCGAGTACCTGTCACAGTTCATCTGAATACTCAAGTACCTGTCACAGTCCATCTGAGTACCTGTCACAGTTCATCTGAGTACCCGAGTACCTGTCACAGCCCATTTGTGTACCCAAGTACCTGTCACAGCCCATCTGAGAACCCGAGTACCTGTCACAGTTCATCTGAGTACCAAAGTACCCGAGTACCTGTCATAGTTCATCTGAGTACCCGAGTACCTGATTACCCACAGCCCATCTATGTACCTGTATCTTATAAATTGACAACTTTGTGTAAAAAAAAAAAAAGATTTTAATTTTCTTTCCACATTTTCTGAAGACTTGTGTAAAAAAGTTAACCGTTCAAAATACTCATTATGCCCTCATAGAATATACGTTGTGGTGTTTTTTTCCAAAATTTCGTAATTTCGTGGGTAATTCCATTGTCTTGGTGCTCCAGGGCCTTCAAAAGTGTAATAGGTTGTTAGGAAATTAGATGTGTAATTTATGTTCCTAGAACGCCTGACAGTGCTCCCTGCATGGTTTCTGTATGTGGCCAGGCTGTGTAAAAGTCACACACATGGTAGTGCCATACTCAGGAGGAGTAGCAGAATATATTTTGGGGTGTCATTTTTGCTATATACATGCTTTGAGTTAGAAATATCTTATATACTGACCACTTTGTTTTAATTTTCTTTCCACGTTTTCCGAAGACTTGTGAAAAAAAATGAACTGCTCAAAAGACTCATTATGGCTCATAGAATAGACGTTGGGGTGTTTGCTTTCCAAAATGGGGTCATTTTGTGGGTAACTCCACTGTCCCTGTGCTCCAGGGCATTCACAAATGTAATAGGTAATAGGAAATTAGAGGTGTAATTTTATGCTCCTAGAACCCCTGATGGTGCTTCCTGCACATTGGACCTCTCTGTGTGGCCAGCCTGTATAAAAGTCACACACATGAGTGCATACTCGGGAGGAGTAGCAGAATGTATTTTGGGGTGTAATTGGAAGTATGCATATGCTGTGTGTGAGAAATAACTTGTTATTATGACAATTTTGTGAAAGAAAAAGAAAAAGAAAAAATCTTAATTTTCCCAAGAATTGTGGGAATAAATGACAACTTAAAAAAACTCATCATGCCTCCTACTAAATACCTTTGACCATCTACTTTTCAAAAAGGGTCGTTTGGGGGGTATTTGTACGTTCTGACATTCCAGGGCCTCAAAAAATTAGATAGGCCATCAGTACATCAGGTGTGATCAATTTTCAATGATTTCCACCATAGCTTGTAGACTCTATGACTTTTACAGAGACTAAATAATATACACTAATTTGGGTTATTTTTTACCAAAGAGATTTAGCAGCGTAAATTTTGGCCCAAATTTATGAACAAAAATGACTTATTTGCAAAATTTTATCATAGAAACTAAAAAAAAGTGTTTTTTTTTTCAAAATCTTTGCGCTTTTTTCACTTATGTCGCAAAAAATAAAAAACCCAGTGGTGATTAAATACCACCAAAAGAAAGCTCTATTTGTATAAAAAAAGATAAACATTTTGTTTGCGTACAGTGTTGCATGACTGAGTAATTGGCATGCAAAGTATGAGAGCACTGAAAGCTAAAAATTGGTCTGGGCAGGAAGGGTGTATAAATCTCTATTGAAGTAGTTAATATAAGATGACCTCCGATAAAAAAAAAAGTCTTAATTATTATCAAGAGTATAATTTTGAATCACTTCCCGCCCGGCCTATAGCAAAATGACGGCCGGGTGGTGGTTCAGTTATTCTGTCTGGGCGTCATATGATGTCCTTCAGGATAACAGCCGTCGCACGCCCGTGGCGATCGGTGGTGCGTTGTGTCAGTCTGACACACCGCTACACTGATCTTGGTGAAGAGCCTCTGACGGAGGCTCTTTACCACGTGATTAGCCGTGTCCAATCACGGCTGATCACGATGTCAAAAGGAAAAGCCATTGATCGGCTTTTCCTCACTCGCGTCTGACAGACACAAGTAGAGGAGAGCCGATCGGCAGCTCTCCTGACAGGAGGGCCTGCACTGATTGTTTATCAGTGCAGCCCCCCCTCGGATGCCCACACTAGACCACCAAGGAAGCCGCCAGGACTACCAGGGAAGAGGGGAACATGTGGATGGCCAGGTATGTACCCCATGGCCATCCACATGTGCAAGTTTTGCCACAAATGGGCATTGGATGACACCATTATATAACATGTGACATCAGTGATGCCCAGCAATGCCACCCATCAGTGTCATCAGTGCCACCCATCAGTGCCACCTATCAGCACCCATTCCTGCCCATCAGTGCCCACCTATCAATGCCCATCAGTACCCTTCTGTGCCACCTATCAGTACCCCTCAGTTTCACCCATAAGTATCCATCAGTGCTGCCTATGAGTGCCCATCAGTGCCTCCTATGAGTGCCCATCAGTGCCAACTATGAGTGCCCATCAGTGCCGCATACATACCAGTGCCACCTATCAGTGCCGACTCTCAGTGCCCGTCAGTGCCACCTCATTGGTGCCACCTCACATCAGTGCCACCTTATCAGTGGCCGTCAGTGCAGCCATATCAGTGAAGAAGAAAACATACTTATTTACAAAAAAATGTAACAGAAACAAAGAAAAACTTTTTCAAATAAAAAAAAAAAAGAAATAATTTATTATAGAGTCTAAAATCTTAAACTACATATTGGAACTATGTACAATTGGTATAATGACAACCAAGGAAATACAAGTTCTGCTACCAGAACTTTACAAAGAGTAAATTGACAGAGGAGAGAAAGAATAGGGGGAAAAAGTAGAAGAGAGAAAGAAGATAAAAGAAAAAGTAATCTTAGGTAAGAGAAAAAATAGATAAGGAAGAAAGAAATGAGAGGTAGTAAGGGTCCCTGGGGTAGTACATGGTAATAAACACATACCATGAATGCAGAGAATGGAAGTATAAATCAAGATTACCAAGGTCTTAGTAGGAAAGCATCAAAATTGGAAGGCAAAAAGTCACCCAGGGATTCCATATATTCTCAAAGTTGGATATTTTATCTTGAGTTATAGCCTCTGTTTTGGCATGGATCATTGCTTTATTGATTCTATTTTTAGTTTCAGCAATTATTAAGGATGGGAATTTCCAAGCTTTGGCAATTGTTTGTTTCGCAGCTGTAGTGATCTGTAATAGGAGTTTGAATTGGTGGTAGGAGAGAGTGGCCGGTTTTAAGTTTAAAAGTGCTATTGTACGATCAGGATTGATAGGGATTTCAAACAGTGTTGAATTCATAAGAAATAAATTTTTCCATATTTTTTTCAAGTATGAAGATGTGATCACCACAGCCACTAAAACAAGATGGGGAATAATTTGGAACATATTTGGCAATTCTGACAGGGACCAAATACCACCGTGTGAGTACTTTGTAATTTGTCTCTAAGGCAGCTATGTTTTGTGAGAATGACTTAGCTGTGATCCAAATCTTATCCCAATCGGCTGCTTCCAATGAAAACCCAAGATCCATCTCTCACTTACATATGATGGTGGGTCTGAGTTGGGTTTAGTAATAAGATGAGTGTAAAGAGTTTAAATAAGTTCCTTAGTGTGTTCGTCAACAAATTCTTAAATGAGTATATGAATCATTCTTAAATTGTTGCCTTTAAAACTGTTTACAATCTAAAGTTCCAGGTATCATTCACTCAGTGGATCACACCTACTTTGTCATGCTGACACTTTGGGGTGATTTACTAAAACTGGAGCATATTGAACCTGGTGCAGCTGTGCATGGTAGCCAATTAGCCCCTAACTTCAGCTTATTTAACCTCTTCCCACCCACGCTATAGCCAGGTGTTACTGAGAGGGCATCTATTAACATCCTCCAGTGATCGCGCTTCTCATGCAGCCCCTGTGGTGCATGGGCGATGGGCTCTGTGATCACTGAGTTTATCGGACTCAGCTGATCACAGATCAGAGTAATGGGCCAATCACAGCGCCCCTTTACCATTTGATCAGCTGTGTCCAATAACAGCTGATTACGGAAGTAAACACAAGCTGGAAATCTGCTTTTCTTTCCTCATGCCGACAGCGTGAGGAGAGAAAAAGGAGCCAATAAACAGCTTGTGTTAAAGGGACTTCGGCACTGTTAATGATCAGTGTACTCATTATCAGTGCAGTCCCAACAGTGCCCACCAGTGCTGCAAATCATTGCCCATCAGTGCCACCTATCAATGTTGCCCATCAGTGCCGCCTCATCAGTGCCGCCTCACCAGTTCTCATTAGTACAGCCTATCGGTGCGCATCAGTGCAACCTTATTGGCACACATAAGGAGAAGGAGAAAAATTACCTGTACGCAAAATTTTATAACAGACTATTTTTTTTTTCTTCAACATTTTTTTGTTTGTTTAGCAAAAAATAAAAAACCCAGGGGTGATTAAATGCCACCAAAAAAATTCTATTTGTGTGAAAAAAATTATAAAAATTTTTTTTTGGGTACAGTGTTGCATGACCGGGCAATTGTCATTCAAAGCTTTGACAATAAATCCTAGAGGTTGATTGGTTTCTTTGCAAAGCTATGCCAGAGCACTCTACAGTTTTAGTAAATCTCTCTCCCTTTAACTTTAGTCTTTTTGAACCCCTGCTCCAATGCAGTTCAGGATGCTGTTATCATTGGCTGCATATTTGTTCAAGATTAGTGGTACAAAAAGTTTGGAAGCCAGAGAAAGCTAGGCAGCAACTAGCATTTTGAAAATCGGTAATTGCTCCCCAATACTTATCGCATTACAGGTTTCTCCTAGGTTAATATTTATACTTTTAACTCAACTAAATTATTTAAAAAAATGTGTAAACCAGGAATCAAAAATACATGACCACAAACCATCCTTTAGCACAATATTGGATATATTTTTCTGTAACAACAGAAAACATAGAAAACAACATCTAATAATTAGAACATTATTACAGTTATAGTATATTACTAAACTGCACTATATCCATTAATAATTGCACTATTGTTTGTACTGTTCCCTGAAACCTTTAAAAAATGGCAATACGATGCTTTACCTTTATTGTATAACTGAATACAACGTTTGTAGGTAATAACACTTGGAGTAGTTGATTCAGGGAATACTAATTGCTTCTTGGGGGATCATGTAGGCACCCCCCCCCCACGCTGGAGCAAATTGGATCATGCTTCATTGGGGGGGGGGGGGGGCAGGGGGAGGTTGCCTTCCTTTGCACCAACTGTAGGTATAGGATTATGTATATGGAGGTTTTCATTTTTTTTTTTTTTTTTTTTTTTTTATTGGTTGAACTAGATGGACTTGAGACTTTTTTTCAACCTGACTAATCATGTAACTATGTATGTAAATAAATTCTGTTTCCAGAATTGACTGTACTTAATGCACTTGCATCCATCTCTATAGTAAACAAGCTGTTCCTGGCCATCACTAGACAGTTTTGTTTAAATACAGGACACCCGATCATCACTGATTTTAATGAACAGCCCGTCCTGGAAGCAGTTTTTTTTCAGCACGTGGTGTACTCCTTTGGATACTTCAGGCAGTATTGCTGCAAAAAGAACTTCTAATAAAGATTAATTCCAGGTCAAATTGTTATTTCTTAATAAAATAGTATTTGACAAAATGCAGCTCAGGCTGCAATACTTAACCTCAACGTTTGGCCAGCCTTGCTAGAAAAGCCAATTTTTGATCGGTGTGTGGCCTCCCCACTTAACAGAAGATCAGTGACTGCAGCCACTAATCGGTGTATTCCGACAGCATGCAATATGTTGAATTCAGAATTCAATGTACTGGGGGGGGGGGGGGGGGGGGGTTAGGTTTTCTCCATCCACATTGCTTGCGTGGATAAAGGAATTTGTTAGAATTTTTTATGTTCAGCTTGCTGGCTGGATGAAAAAAAATAAAAATAAATGAATGAGTGTATGGTCAGCCTTAGTGTTAAACAACCCAAATTATTGAGCACATACAGTTCAGATTGTCATGACTCCCATGGCCTTGACAAGGGGGGAAGTAAGGGCTCTTTCACATAATCAGCCAGAAGGTCCCTCGACTGCCCTGCTAAATTCCACCATGGCAGGGGGGCTGTACAGATGCCACAATTGTAACATTTTGTTTCCTGGCTATAGCAATTTAAACTTGACTTGCAGAGATTAACAGGTGACACTCACTACATTGAGATTGTGGTTGTGGTGCAGTATTTTGATAAAAAATTCCCCTTGGGATCACCCCCCCCCCCCCAAAAAAAAAAGCAGATGTCCAGGCGTCAATCCAGCCTGCCAGCCACTTCTCTAAAAAATGTTTTCTTTTTTTAAATGATCCACCACAGGTCACTTTTTAGAGGGTCATCTATGTGAAAAAGCCATGTAGATCAGAGCTGGGCTTTAGGTAAAGGTTACACAACATCGTAGCATTTCTTTAGAGGCTAAAGGGACAAGTACAAATGTATCATTTTTTACTGACATTTTAGTTATACTTTAACACTTAGTTTACAGTCACTTAAAATTCAGTCATATTTTATTAATCATTACTTATGACAGTAAATACTGATAAATGAGCAGATATATCTATATTTAGGTTTGTCTAATATTTTGATCCTCTAATATTAGAACCTACAGATATCAAACAAGTTTTATCCCATAGCTGACACGATATTATTATTTTGCATTGATTGGTTTTTGACAGTAGCAACAAGAATTAAAGATTGATCTATGTTATTGTCATGGAGATGTGCAGTGACGAACTACAGTCTGTGTGGCCCAGATGATTGTAACAAATGGAAAAGTCCATCATAATAGAGGTTTACATTAATATGAATGCCTATAAGACACCAGCATATTTTTACTTGCTAGTTGTAGCACCATGCTATAATTCTTGTTCTTCAGGTCATGCATACATGGATTGTTCCCTGAACAACGGCTCTTTTGGGTTAGTAATGCAATGACATATAACACATATTCACATTATACAAGATTGTATTAACCAGTGCCAAAATTACGTCAAGGAATTGCAGTCTAAATTAGGCCAAGAAGAGCCTAACCTTATTATAGCAGGTTATTTACGGATGGGTCACAAGAAGTGCTAAGCACTAAGCAGTTATCGGGCAGACAAGTCCAACTAATTTAATTGTAGATTGGTTTGCTGTACAGTGGTAACTCATGCATTGAGATCTTGGTTTGTACTTAGTGCGCAGAACTTTCAGGAGTTAATAACATCTGTTTCTCAGTCTCTTGTAACATGCGAGCAGTCTGGTAAAATCTCCATCAACATGGTAGTAGTCTCTAATATGGCAGTTTCTTGTAACATACTTCTTCTTTTAACCATGACAGTCTCTTTTGATGCAGCAGCTCTTTCTTTTAACATGGCAGTCTTCCAGAACATGGTAGCAACAAAGGTATTATTTCAGGTAAGTTCTGCAGGAATATAGTGGATGCAAGTGGACGCAAAAGAATTCTGTGGTTATGGTTGCAGGTGGCACGTCATAGGTAGAGGTTGAATGTTGATTTACGGAGCCATACATGTTTCTAATCTGAACTAAACAATACCTTTCCCTAGTGATACCTAATACTGCTAAAAAAAAAAATAGACTGACAAAATACAGCCAGTCTATGTTAATATCTATGCTTTTGTCTATAAACATGGACAATTACACATAGCCAGCTATATAAAAAAAAACTGTGAAGGTGGTTACATTTATTCAATGTATACTTTTATGTTTATTTCAGATTCAGTAGCATATGAATGTGTTATCATTTTTTTTAAATATTCATCTTAATTTTGTGTTGAGCAGGAAGCCTACACCACTATACCACCCAAGAAACCATGTGCACATAAGATAACATAGTGGTTATGCCTATTACAGTCTACATTTTAAGTTTATCACCCTTACTTGTATTTATACAATCTTACAATCTATCATACTGTGCAATATTGTGAGTTTAACTTTTTTTCTACAGCTATATCTCAAATTGAAAGTATATATGAAAACATTCATCAGGCGATTGATTTACTATAAATATAAGTATAACTATAAAAAGTGAATTTTTACTTAGCTTAGTGAATCGGTGAAGATGTATAAAAATTTACTTTTCAAAGAATACCCAATCATATGCAAGAAAAAAAAAAAAAGAAGTGATTTACTGATTGGATGAAGTCAGCACAACTTCACCCTATTCACTACGGAAAGCGAAAATTTGCTTTGTACACACAATCTGACTTTTTGACAACAAACAAATTAGCTGTTTTGGAGCAACATCCGACAGTGTATACGCTCCTTCGGACAAACTTTTTCAGTTTTCATTGGACTTTTGTTGGCTGTGCAAACGGACAAACTTTTTGACAACATAAGTCCAATGGAACAAAGTCCGATCGTGTGTACAGAAACCATCAGACTTTTGTACATAGTACAAACAAGCATGCTCAGAACAAATGCAAAAGATCAGACAACAATACAGAAGTTGACCAAAGGTGGCGCTGGAGTAATTGAATGTCCTCTTTTAAAGTGTCTTCAGTACGTCTGATCGTGTGTATGCAATACAAACTTATGGCCAACGCGCTTTGTACAAAAATCCAAGGGAAAGTTTGTACAAAGTCCGATCGTGTGTATGGAACTTTAGTGATTAGCCTTTATTAAATAAACCTCAGTGTGTATAACAGACTTCCTCTGGTGCCATAACTTGACATTCACGCTTCAGTCTGCCCTACAATCCCTGCTGCATCCTCCACAAAGACACATGCAAACCCCACTCTGATAGCTGGTGCCCGGGCACTGCTATTTATGCCTCTCATGTGATACTTAAGCCTGGTGATTTGCTGCCCAAGCTCGTAGCAATGCATTGTGGAGGGGCACAAACATTTTGCATCCTGCTGTCTCTGTGGAAATACCACAACTGTTTATATGGCTGTGCCAGGGTTCAAAGTAGCGAATGGTAAGAGGAAAGGTAAGTTAAAGAGACAGAGTAACTTTACCCATTCAGAGCAAAATGATAGATTATCTATAAAGCTCACTTCTGGCCCACTTATATATACTGTTGCCAAGCCTCTTCCCACTCCATTGCTTTGCTGTCCTAACCCCGCTCTATATTAGATGGAGTTGAAGCTTGTACAGGGTTGACAAAGAAATTACCCTAATGAGTGTTTGAGCCTGGCTTTTGGCACATAGGCCTGGGCACTGCATCTTGGAAGGAAATCACATCCTCACATTCACTTGCAAGTGATAAGCATTTTGCATGGGCTCAGAAAAAGCAAAAGCAGCGGGGAGGATTATGAAGTTTGATATAAGTGGGTAGCGGGATATGCTTGTAAGCTACATTCAGAACGAAGTGACAAAGTATCTTTATGAATCCAGAGAATGCCTGGTATACACTGGAAGTGGGGGATAGTAGTGGAATTCTTTAATTATATTTAAATATATATAAATACATATATATAGTGCATTCTGGATTTAAAGGGTAACTCCACTTTCATGGGAAAAAAAATAGCAAATAAAAAAATTATAGCATATACAATTGCGACACAAGTCATATTGACAATATGTGTACAGAACGCCCCCCAGAAACATAATATCCTGTTTGTGTGATTGGCTCACTGATTTTTCCAAGTCTACACTATGATACAAGTCAGATCTCAGGCATCCCCTGCAACAAAAATATTATTTTTGGTAAGATACCTCCAATAGGAAATCATATCTAAGGCTGGGTTCACAATGGTGCGATGCAGGAGCCAATGCGATTCCTGTGCGGTTTACCGCATTGCCTTTCACTCACAGGCAGTTTGTTTCTATGCGAACTGCTGCAGGTGTCAATGTAAAGTTAATGACATCCCCAAATTGGTTCGCAGATCGCAGTGCGAACTGTGAAATCAGACAGGAATCGGATGGCATGGGTGTGAACACCCATATCATCCGATTCCAGTGTGGACCAAAAAAAGGATCCTGCATCATTTTGGTGTGAATGTGTTTTCAGCCATACAAACTGTATGGCTGGATTTGCATCACACAGACATTGCATGTGATGTGCACAGCATTGCGGTGTGAATCACATGCGATGTCTGGCATCGCACTAGTGTGAACCCAGCCTAAAGGGATGCAGATCCAGCAGTTTTCCTTATTAGAGCCCTACAGCTGCAGCAGCTGGTTGATCATTATGAAACCACTCCCATTAGACTCACTTAGAACATGGGGCACAGAAGAACAATGATTTCTTCAGAATAACAAAAGGTGGAAAACTACAACAAAGTTTGGTAAAAAATCCCTGCATAGATCAACCAGAGGGGAAGGTTTTTTTCTCAACAAAAGTGGAGTTACACGTTAAAATTAAAAATCTATGCATCACTGTGATACTCTTCAGCAAAACTAAAGAGATCACTGGCTAGGAAATTATGTTTTCAATTATAATAAACTAAATCCTAAATATATTAAAGTGCAGTAGAAACAACATAATATATATTTTCCTAGTATTGAAAAGTATTGACACAAAGTAAGTATATCTTGAATAGGTTCTATTAAAACAAAGGTAAACATATACTCATCCTAGAATTCAGCTGTCCGTATATATACTGAGTATTTGGATGTTCTATAAGGAGTAAGGTTGATCATCTAGAAAGAGAAAAGTTCTGTTAACATTTTTGCTGGCAAGTCAGTTTTATACGCTCTTCGTAGAGTTTTCTGAACTCAAAAGTAGTTATAGCAAACCACACATTAAGACACTTAGCTGCAAATAAAATGTTTTGCGCTACAAAGTTGTCTAGTAAAAAGAAAATGTAATAATTATGGGTCAGTTTTTTCTATATCAGTTACTTATTATTCATGTTTTATGCTTTTTTTTATTACTTTATTATTCATTTTAAAAATAAAATCATTTGTAATCATAATTCAATATGTAGATAATATTGTGTATTTCACAAAATAGACTGTATTTATCAAATCATATTCAGTTAAATGAACTACCATTTGAGAGGGCACATGAACAGGTTGATAGCACTCCTTCTCTGCGACTGATACATACTTTCCTCACTGCTTCGTTATTTTTGCTAAAGCCCAGAGTAAAAAAATTGATGTGAGCCGTGTTACAGATCTTACAAAATAAGGGACTATCCTCCTGCTCCAAGTGACAGTGCTCAGGCCTGGCATTGAGCATCTCATCACAGAAGGATAGAAAGTAACATGTTCCCCTATAATGGAGAGAACGTCCACAATGGAGGGGGCAGCTTATTAGGTGATTTTCTTACTTTACCATGAATGGGCACAATTACTTAAACCACTGGCTTACTGGGCACTTAAACCCCCCTCCTGCCCAGACCAATTTTCAGCTTTCAGCGCTGATGCACTTTGAATGACAATTACGCGGTCATACAACACTGTACCCAAATGAAATTTTTATAATTTTTTTTCCCACAAATAGAGCTTTCTTTTGGTGGTATTTAATTACAGCTGGGAGTTTTATTTTTTGCTAAACAAACAAAAAAAGATGCAAAATAAAAAAAACTAAAAAAGCATGTTTAATAGTTTGTTATAAAATTTTGGAAACAGGTAATTTTTCTCCTTCATTGAAATCCGCTGATGAGGCGGCGCTGGTGGGCACAGATAGGCGGCACTGGTGGGCACTGATAGGCGGTGCTGGTGGGCACTGATAGGCACAGTTAAGGCGGCACTAATAGGCACAGATGGGCGGCACCGATAGGCACAAATAAGGCAGTACTGATGGGCACAGATAAGGCAGCACTGATGGGCAAAGATGGGCACAGATAAGATGGCACGGATGGGTGGCACGGATGGGCACTGATAGGTACCACTGATAGATGGGACTGATGGGCACTGATAGGTGGCACTGCTGGGCACTGATGGGCATCACAGATGGGCACTGGTACATGACACTGATGGGCACGGATATGTGGCACTGAGGTGCAGCACTATGTGTGCAAGGCAGATTGTGGGCACTGATAGGTGGCACTGTGAGCACTGATAGGTGGCACTGTGGGCACTGATGGGTGGCACTGTGGACACTGATGGGTGGCACTATGGGCACTGATGGGTGTCACTTTTTGCCATATTTTAGGTGGCACTGGCAGGGGGCAGGTGGGCACTGATGAGCTGTCCCCAGCTCGCCGTGATCGGGATGTCCCGATCATGGCCGCCGGTGATCGGCTTTTTTTTTGATCACATGATCAGCTGTCATTGGCTGACAGTTGATCACGTGGTAAGGGGTCGGGATTGACCCCTTGCTCCGATCTGTGATCATAGACTCGCTGATCACAGAGCGCACCGCGCGCGCCCCACAGGGGGCGCGCAGGCCGCTCGTGCACGGGACAACGCCAATAGACGTAGTCCCGGCAAAGCAGGTCTGCGCTATAGCCGTCATTCGGCTATAGCGTGGATCTCAAGAAGTTAAAGAGACATTGACATCGGGTAACACTTTTCAGGCTCCTCACATTCATAAACATGCTTGAAATTAGCACTTACTATATATCAACCATTATTATTGCAATTTGTGATACCCTTTTGTCAGTAACAGTGCTGTTTTTTTATTCAACCTCCAAAATTTACAAGAGTGACGGAGGCTTTCTGTGCCAGACAGTCCTCACTATTCTCTCCCTCCCCACTCCTGGCCATAATATTACCAAAGTGTCTGGCTGCTGATGGTAAAGCCTCCATTGTTCTGTCAATGACAGCGGTGCTCAACTGTAGTTTCCTCTGCAGGTGTCAAACATCGCAACTTACTACTTTCAATGATAATGTGTAGGCAGATCCAGGTGCCGAGGCATCAACTAGACACCCTGATGACCTCTCAGCTTGGAGTAAGTACTAATGTTATCCATTTTATGTAGGTGAGTGGCCTGCAAGTGTTAATTGATGACAGTGTCTCTTTAAAGTTTACATTTTTAAATATTAATATAGAAAGCATCCCTTGAAACAAAAGGGTTACTACATATGCCTCCCGTGCCCCTGATCTCTGCTGTCTTAATGAGTTCCACTTGCTAAAACATCTTCAGCATCAGGCACACAGATATGTCAGATTCCTGGTCTGTAGTTCCTTCTTTCTTTCCCAAAGTAACAACTGTGACTTGTAGTAATATAAAGGTGGGAGGAAGAAACCACCGTTTGGGTTAGGGGCAGGGGCTAGGTAGGATGCACCATACCTCTTTGAATTCTAAAGATTTTTTTAGCCAGTGGATCTCATAAAGACAGTGGAAATCAAAAAGGAGCATGAACTCTTTTGTTTTTAGGGAAACTTTTGATTCCAACATTTTAAAAAATGTACAAATATGTGATTTAATAAAATACATCCACTCCTCGCTGCTTATTTAAAGTGACACTAAAAAGTATCCTTACTCTTAAAAAATATTCAATACACTTCCACTACTTAATGGCCAGCAATCAATTTTTCATGAAATTGTTTCTTAAGTCCCATACACACGGGCTGAATGTCGGGAGACATCGGCAAGTTCTAAAAAAAAGTCTGGCATTCGGCCCATGTGTATGCCATCCTGTCCGACAGAAGCCAGCTGTTTGGCTGGCTTCTGTCAGACGTGCATGCTGGAAAACCAGCAGCCGGCAGCTCCAAACAGCTCAGCAGGGGAGATCACTATACTAATTTTGCATAGTTAGTACAGTGGCTCCAACCGGAGCTGACAGTTCTTTTTTGTTTTGTTCAACCGGCTCAGGTGAACGATAAAAAAAACCTCATAGTTTGTACCAGGCTTTACTGTGTTTTTTTCCCTCTTGGTAACATCCTCTGTGAGCTCCCAAACTTCTCCTTACCCCCCCCCCCCCCCCCCACTTCCATTTGTTTGGAACACGCAGTGTTTGCACTGCTCCTCTGCACATTACAAATCCCATAGTCCTTGGTCTATCTCAGAAGCGAGCAAGAGAGGGTGGCTATGTTCCTGCATGCTGTGAGACTATGGAGATATGGAGGAGGCTGAGAGCAATAGAAGGGGCTTTTATGACAAGAATGCATAGAATTTTATTTTCTCAAATCAGAGTTTAGTGGGATACACACTAGCATTGCACCAATACTAGTATCGGGGCTGATACTAAGGTAAGTTAAAGAGACTCTGTAACTTGTACTCATACAAGTGCTCAGGTCCCTTTAGATTGTAAGCTCCATGAGCAGAACCCTCCTATTCCTTCTGTATTGAACTGTATTGTAATTGTGCTGTCCCCCCTCTACATTGTAAAGTCCTGCGTAAACTGTTGGCGCCATATAAATCCTGTATAATAATAATTAAAATAATAATACTAATACTAAACCAATACTTTCTAGTCTGGGTTCACATATGTCGGGGTGGGTTACAGTGCGATTTGTAAAAGGAGTCTGGTGCGATTTTGTTCAGCAGTTCAGGTGTGGTTCAGGTGCGACATTTTTTAAAGTATATGACTTTGGAAATCGCACCTGAACCCGACTGAAAATCATACCTTTTAAAATCCCACTGCGGTCGGCCGCACACATGTGAACCTGCTCCATTGAAAGCCGGTTTGGTTCACATGTCCCGCCAGTCGGATTTGGTTTTAACGCAATATATAATATAATAATTTAATAGAAAAATAAACAGAACGAAATACATTTATTTAGTATTAGATTTATATCTTAGCTTATTTATTAATGTGTCACATAATACTAAAAATAGGTATTGGTAATTGGTATCGGTCAGTACGTGAGAAAAAGTATCGGTACTCAGTCTTAAAAACTGGCTTCAGGGGATCCCTAGTATACACTGTGACAAAATCGGATGAACAGTTGGACGATTTTTCAGGGGGGGGGGGGAACCTTATGTAGCCAACAATGGTAATAACTTGTTTGAAAGTTCTCCAATGACAAAAGCAAACGTTCTTTCTTGTGCATGATTTCTATGTTTGTTCTTGCCATAAGGTGCCATGGTGAACTTCCAGTGACTAGCATGAGAGAGTGAGAGCGATAACACCAAATTCACTTGACATTAATGGCTGTGTGTTGAGTTATTTTGAGGGGACAACAAATTTATACTGTTATACAAGCTATACACTCACTACTTTACATTGTAGCAAAGTGTCATTTCTTCAGTGTTGTCACATGAAAAGATATAATTAAATATTTACAAAAATGTGAGGGGTGTACTCACTTTTGTGAGATACTGTAGTGTGTATCCAGCTTTTAATGTCACTTTGGATCTTGGGTGCTTATTACAAAAAGGAAATATTCCCAGTGCAGAAGCTTACTGTCACATAAGGGTTTTTTATTTGTCATTTTGTTCCTTGTAACACAGCCAATTCCCCTTTAGTCATTTCACAGTTGTTGGTTTGGCAAGATTGTAGTCTGCCCCAATATATCAATAAAAAAAATTGAAGTGCACGTGCAGGAAATAAAGCACACCTTCCTGTATAATATTTGAGTCATGACTTACGATTGCTAATTGAAAATTCAACTATAACATTTACAGGCATTCATTCTTGGGGCAGCTGTCTTATGACTTACTAGAATGGTAAGCTTTTCATAGAAGTGAAAGTAAAACAGTTTCAGAAAGATTCTCAGTTTAGTCCTCGGTCAGACAACCTGAAAACTAGTGATGGGAAGTTCGGATCTTTAAAATGAATCGGTTCATTTCGAACTGCTCACTGAAATGAACCGATTCAATGAATCGATTCTTCGGTTCTTCGGTTCACTTGCTGAGTCTACTGACAAGCAAGTGAACCGAAGCTCTGATTCAACCTTCTTAAATGAGTAGAATCAGAAGACTGATTCACACAGAAGGTTGGCAGGTCCTGGTAATGTTTACTTTGATTTAGTTCATCGGCGCAGAGCACAATTGTTATCAATTGACAATTATTCCATTGTTGTCAGATTAGCGCAGTGTCATGCATTTTGGTGATACACAAACAGCTGTGTTAGGCTGGGTTCACACTTGTGCGATGCGGGAACCCTGCGATTCCACGACGGGTTCCTGCATCGCACCCAACTCGCACGACAGTTCACAACGACATATGCGAACTGCTGGGGAGTGTCATACAATGTTAATGGCACCCCCATTTCAGTTCGCATGTCGCACTGCGAAGTGTCAGTTTGGACATGAATCGGATCGCATGAGTGCTATGCGATCCGATTCTGGTGCGGACCAAAAAAAGGGTCCTGTGCGAGTTTAGTCCGAATGCGATATGATTTCAACCATACTATCTGTATGGCTGAAATCGCATTGCACGGACATCGCCTGTGATTTGCACTGCAGTGCAAATCGCATGCGATTTTTGCACTATGCTGCAGTGTGAACCGGCCCTGAGCCTAGGTTTCTGCAAATTTGATGGATAGCAATGTTACCTGTGAAGTTGCCCCAGAATGCAGTTCACATGCACACAAACCCCGCTTTTCATTTAGGCTCTGTTTCCACTTGTGCAACTTGTCCTGCGACTTGGGACTGCAAAGTTGCATGACAAGAAGTACCCGATTTCCAATGAGTACCATTCATATCTGTGCGACTTCAAGTCACAGCGACTTCAAAGTAGTCCCTGCACTACTTTGGTCCCATTGTAATGTGACTTGAGGTCCATAAACCTCCAGAATACACAGGCATGGCTTCAAGTCGTGGCAGAATCGTGCAACTTTCAGGCTTTTCAGGCTAACGCAGCCTGAAAGTTGCACAATTCTGCCGCAATTTTGATGTGACTTTAAAGCAATGCCTGTGTATTCTGGAGGTCTATGGATCTCAAGTTGCATCAAAGTGGGACCAAAGTAGTGCAGGGACTACTTTGAAGTCGCACAGATACGAATAATACTCATTGGAAATCATAGAGTACAAAGTCGCAGGACAAGTTACACAAGTGGAAATGGAGCCTAAATGAAAAGTGGGTTTTTGTGCATGTGAACTGCATTCTGATGGGCCAACTTCACAGTTAACATTGCTATCCATCAGATTTTCCCATAGTCTTTACAGCGCATGCGCATGAATGATGATCAGATTTTACTACCACTACCATGGGCGAAGTACCCCTGGTAGTAAAATCCAATCGTTAAGGCTATTTTCACACTTGTGCGACTTGAAAGTCAAGTGCTTTTGCCATGATTTTTGCCATGACTTGAAGCAATGTCTGTGTAATCTTGAGGTCTCTGCCACAAGTCGCATCAAAGTCAGACAAAAGTAGTACAAAAACGACTTTGAAGTCGCACAGATATGAACTGAACTCGTTGGAAATCATGGGGTGTGACTTATCATGTGACTTGTCATGTGACTTTGCAGTCTCAAGTCGCAGGACAAGTCGTATGAGTGTGAAAGGGCCTTAGGCTGTCCGTACCACCTGATCACTGCTGCTACCTCATTGGTTTAGTGTATTGTTTTACTGGTGGTGACTCGTGGTTCTTTCAGTGTACTGTGTTCTAAAAACTAATACGATTCTTTAACTCGGTAACTTGTACGATTCTTTAACTCGGTGTACTGTGTACTCCTGGCTCTTGTTTTAAGTTTGTATCCAGTTCCTGAGTGTCACTGTGCTTTGAGTCAGCTGATTGGTTTCCAACGAGGGGCCGAGCTCTCTCACTCTAGGATCATATTACCACTGCCAGCTCTGCTGCTCTGCTATGTACTGAGTGCAGAGTGAACTGTTTCAAACGAATCAGTTCACTGAAAAGAATCGATTCATCCAGTACACTAAAAAGAACCGATTCAAAAGAACGATTCGTTCATGAACTGGACATCACTACTGGAAACAAGATGACCTCCCTGTGATTGTGACATATCACTGGATTTCCTTTCACATTTATTTACAAGGCAGCCAAACAATTACAGCAAAGTAAAGAGATGTATCTGCTTAGGACTAGCTGGATCACAAGCACATATTTTCTATGGTGTGTGTGTTGTAATTTAGATGAGGATTAAATGCAGACTATTTGGAAATAACTGAAAAGTAGCATGATTCAAAGTGAAAATTACACAATATAGTTGAAACATTAAAGTTTTCTTAAACGCCAGCTCAGAGTGCTATTTCCAGTTAAAAAAAAAAGTTAGCCTGTTTTGGTTTTTACATATTATATGGTCATAAAACTCCACTGCGGGAATCGCTGTGATTCCCACACCCGCAGCCACATGCCTAAAAAATTATTTGTTTCTTATTAAGGTCTTGTAATTGGCATCTGAAATCTGAGGACCTATATAGTGAAAAGTAAACTAACATTTTTGAACAAAGATATATAGTTCAAATAGATGCAGAAATATTTGATTTATTTGGGACTATTTTTTTTTGTTTGCAAAACTTGGGGAACAGTTAAAATCTCTGGATTTTATTGTTGTCTTTGTCCCATTTGGAAAGATTCATCCTCACTTCCTGTCTAACCGGGACAATCAAGTAGGGGAAAACCCTGTTGTCATCAGTTGTAAGAGTATGGAAAACAGGGAGAAATCACGTCCTGATAACAATTATCAAAAAAAGAAAAGTAATTGCCTTTCACTTCGCTTTACCTTATTTATCTGAAAAGGTAGTGGGAGAAGATCTCCCCAAGGGAACAATGATTGTGTAGCACCCTCTAGTGTAGAGTGCTAGAGGGTTTTTCTGTAGTGTAGGTAAATTGTTTGGCTTGGCTGGCAGCCAAGCCTGTGTTTTGAGTCTGGGTCAGGGTGAGTGATCCAGGGAGGCTGGATGACTCAACAGGCAGCACCTCTGGTACCTCCCCCCACATGTGGAACCTTAGAGAAGCTTCCAGAAGAATGGGAGGGAGGTTAGGAGAAGCTGCCTGGAGTTTTGATAAGGGGCCCCAACCAATCCCACGCCAAACTGGCTGGCAGGGGGAGAGCACCTCTTAAATATTCCTAGTCAGACCAGCAGGGGCAGAGTGGAGTCAGTGGAAACTGGAGATGGAGTGCTGAGGAGGCTATCTGTGGCCCGTGAGGGTAGCCCCCTTGTCTGGAGGGGGGGGGGGGTGACCTCGGCCTGGGGCTCGGGTGCTGGAGGGATCCTCTGAAAACACAAGTAAGAGTCCTGTCAAGAGGCACGAGAGCAAGATGGAAGACAGCAGGAGCCAGTGAGCACATTCAAGAGATCTCCAGGGAGAAGACAACCGGGTGGCTGGGAAGTGTGCAGTCTGGGAGGACTGTGAGAAGTGGCCAGGAGGGTTAGTAAAAGGAGCAGATGCAGTCAGGTGGGCTGGCAGTGACTGAAGAGATGGTGCTGGGATCAGTAGCCACAGGAATGCTGGACACTGAGACTTTGTGTACACACCAAAGGAGCCCGTGGTCTCTGCCTGTAAAGGGCCTTTGCTTTACCTGACTGTTGCCTTTGTTGGATTAACTGAGAGTGTGCCAGCTGGAGCTGTGATTTTTTTTCTGCAAGCAAGTGATATGCTGGGGCAAGAGTACCATCCAAGTTTGCTAACCCCTAAATAATGTAATGTTTACCGTCTCAAGCGTGCCTGTGAAAAACAATGTGTTCCTGGCTGTGCAGGGTGGGGAATCCCTTTTCACCAGCGGCTCCTATGGGGGATGCACTACAATTGTATCCCCCAAATCATAACATAAGGTACACGCAGTTTTGGCTGGAGTTCTACTTGAAAGCAAAACATTATATTTGATAGGTCAAGGAAGAGTTAGAGCCTTTAAGTTTTTATTGTTCTCTCTATATCTAATATTAAATACAGTATATCTAAAGGAGACAAGGGACTAGAGAAAAACAGATATTTGGTAGAGTAGAAAAAGTTTAGAACTTCTGACAATGTGGTAATGGCTATTCATGCCTATCTGTCGTGGTGACAACCACACTGTATTTCTTGTACTGAAGGCACAATGTGGTCACAAACAGAAAAAAAAACCTGACAGATTTTAAACCTCCACCACATTATCAAAAAACTAAAAAAAAATGTCATCAGTTAGGCTCCAAGACAGAGATAACTATCTGTACAACTAGTATTTTCAAAACAAGCTGTGTCCATGATCTTGCATAAAAAAACATACATATAGCATTCTGTGATGACCATTTTGCCCTCTTAAAGAGAGAAAAAATAACCTAAATAGAAATAATAATAAAACAAAAAAAAAAATAGACTTAGTATATATCGTTATGCTGTGTTGGCATTGAATATATTGGTTACGGTCTCATGGTATACAGAGAGGGGGAGAAAAAGCCAGTAACTAATCTCAGATAAGATGTACTCTTTCACTTTATACGCTTGGCTGTGTTTTTGATCATTGAGATGTGACCTAAAAAGCTTTTCTCAAAACCTTAATGGTGCTATAAACAAGGAAGCAAGGTAGCTTGAGTAACAGTCAGCTGATATCATATGCTGATTGGCTCATATATGCGTGCTAAAGGAAGCCACATCAACAGCTATAATATAGCAGTCACTAGAGGTTAATCTGATCTGGAGTCATTAGAGCAAGGAAGGTTTACTAAAGCGCTTGTGTTACTTGTAGAAAAAAAAAGCTTGACTCTTATATCAGCATAAAGGTTTAGCAATTTGCAACTTTTTAGACAAACAGTTGCATTGGGTAAAAAAGATGGCTTTACTAGTTTAAGGAATCATTTTTATTAAACTATTTGTGAATCCTTGTAAACAACCCATTTAGTTTAAAATAGAAAAGAAAAGCAAAGCATTTGTGTATAAAAATGTATAAATACCTTGGTTTTTTTGCTCACCTAATTGGTTCTCAGCTGTAAAAGGAGCTTAGAAAGCTTGGGGTGGAGAACAGTGGTGTCTCTAGCTTTCATATTTGGGGGGGGCACATGGGAGGACAGGGACAAAAGTAGGGGGGCCAACTCTGGCTGTCCTGCCCCTGCTATTGACAGCGCTGGTCTGGTGTCTGTCTCCTTGGCAGCGGTGGCAGTCCATTAGGACCTAGTGCTGGTGACATTATGAGTACATGCAGTGCTTTTTTTCAGCAGGAACTAGGGGGAACTCAGTTCCACCACCTCTGGCTCAGGTCTTCAGCTCCCTGCTCACCACTATCACTTGGTAACACTGAAGTCAAGATTCTGCATTTACAAGTGATAGCTTATCTCTCAGTAGCTCCCACAGGTCAGATCTCCTGCGCAGATCCCACTGAGTGCTGGACAGGGACAAGGGAAATACAGAACAGGTGCCCAGGATTCAGTGCAGTCATGGGCAGGAGAGGGTGAATGGTAGGCTGCACCCTCTGTGGTCTCCATTTTTTCCCTGGTGACCAGTTGTTGATGTTCCTACTGCATGATCTCCCTTGCAAGTGACTATAGTATAGTATTCTGGGAAGTACTACAGCCGGATAGGGGTTTCAGCTTAATATTGCAGCAAAGGTAAGACATGTGACAGATGGTGGAGCTTTTAAGGAGGGGGGAGAAGATGAGGGCAGTGGGGGGAGGGGATTGTATGCAAAGGAAAAAGCTACTATTTAATGCCATTTGGCAGGTATGTATGTGTGGCGCACATGGTTGAGTTCCTGCACCTATTCGCTGAGAAAAAAAGGCCTGGGAATATGTAGGGGAAGGCTGGCACTATTGCTTGTGGAGATCTGAGCATCTCTCTCTCTCTCTCTCTCTCTCTCTCTCTCTCTCTCTCTCTCTCTCTCTCTCTCTCTCTCTCTCTCTCTCTCTCTCTCTCTCTCTCTCTCTCTCTCTCTCTCTCTCTCTCTCTCTCTCTCTCTCTCTCTCTCTCTCTATATATATATATATATATATATATATATATATATATATATACATAGATAGATAGATATATATTATACATGATTTATATGGCGCCAACAGTTTACGCAGCGCTTTACAATGTATAGGGGGGGCAACTCAATTACGGTACAATACAAAAGGTACAGGAGGACACTGCTCGTAGAGCTTACATTCTAAAGGGAGGTGGTGGTTAGTGATGGACGAACTTCCGACGGGACGTTTCGCGAAAGCGAAATGCGAACGGACCCAAACGTTCGCGAAACCGAACGTTCGCCGCAGGCCCCATTGACTTCAATGGGAGGCGAACTTTGCAAACCTTCATGTCGAATTTGCGGCCACGTGGTAATTATTAGGGGGTAAAACGTAGTCCCACCATCTGGACAATGACATAATACATGTATGAGGTGAATTTGGGATCGATAACTACAAGCATTTTTATTTTATTTGGGAAATTGTTCTAACAATTCAGGACTATGGAGCTAATGAAGGCAATGGAGGAGAGGGAAGGTCAGGGACCAGGGTAGGCAAAGAAGAGGGTGCAGGAGATGATCACCAGCAGCGTGACATACCGGAATGACACATGCACCGTGATAGAGGCATCTGACAGCAGCACCGTAATACAGAGCACTGACAGCAGCACCGTGACATACAGCGCTGACAGCAGCACCGTGACATACAGCGCTGACAGCAGCACCGTGACATACAGCGCTGACAGCAGCACCGTGACATACAGCGCTGACAGCAGCACCGTGACATACAGCGCTGACAGCAGCACCGTGACATACAGCGCTGACAGCAGCACCGTGACATACAGCGCTGACAGCAGCACCGTGACATACAGCGCTGACAGCAGCACCGTGACATACAGCGCTGACAGCAGCACCGTGACATACAGCGCTGACAGCAGCACCGTGACATACAGCGCTGACAGCAGCACCGTGACATACAGCACTGACAGCAGCACCGTAAGCAGCCCCAGGAGGAAGTCAGCACAGCACAGGGATGGTGTGATCCCCTCATAATAAGAACCCCCAGGAGGAAGTCAGCACAGCACAGGGATAGTGTGATCCCTTCATAATAAGAACCCCCAGGAGGAAGTCAGCACAGCACAGGGATATCATAAGCAGCCCCAGTAGAAATATGACACCGCTCAACCTCTTCAAAGAGGAGGGTAGGGGCATATAGTACGGTGTGCTTTTTTGGGTCAAGGAAGTGAGCCAAATGAATTAAGAAGGTATGTGTGCTTGATTAAAAAAATAGTTTATAGACATATACATGGTCTACTGGTCACATGTGTTGAATTCCTCCGAGATCCATGCCTCATTCATTTTTAGAAATGTGAGGTAGTTAACACTGTGGTGAGCTAGGCGAGTACGCTTATCGGTCACAATCCCCCCTGCTGCGCTGAACGTCCTTTCGGACAGGACACTGGATGAGGGGCAAGCCAACAGTTCGATTGCAAATTGGGCAAGCTCTGGCCAGAGGTCAAGCCTGCCCACCCAGTAGTCTAGGGGTTCATCACTCCTCAGAGCGTCCACATCGGCCGTTAACCCAATGTAGTCGGACACCTGACGGTCTAGGCGTTCCCTGATGCTGGATCCGGATGACACCTGTCGATGGGTCGGCTGAAAGAATGACCTCATATCCGAAGTCACCAACACATCTTCAAACCGGCCTCTTCTTGCAGGCGCTGTTGGATTGGTACCCGCAAATCCTTCTCTGGGAGTGGGAATTGCTCCTCTGCCAGCGCACGCAAAAGCAGAATGCAGCATTTCTCGAAGCAAGGCCTGGAAGTGCTGCATTCTGACAGCCCTCTGCGACGGCGGTAACATTTCCGCCATTTTGTGTTTGTACCGGGGGTCTAAGTACGTTGCCACCCAGTACTGGTCCTTGACCCTCATGCTTTTTATACGGGGGTCCCTATTAAAACACTGGAGCATGAAGGCCCCCATTTGCACTAAAGTGGAAGCGGTGTGGTGGCCTGGCTCCTGCTCATCATCCAGGATAATGTCGTCCTCTTCATTCTCCTCTCCCCATCCTCGCACAACAGGGATCCCAGAAAGGTTTAAAGCATGCTCTTCTTGCTCCTGCTCATCCGCCCCGGCACCATCCTCCTCTGACTCCTCATCAGACTCCTGTTGTTGACTTGTCTCAGATAGAGTAGCCCCCCCTGGGAATTCATCCAGCATTGCGACTTCCTCATCTTCCCGCTCCTGCTCCTCCACAGCCTGATCAATGACACGACGCAATGCACGCTCCAGAAAGAAGGCATAAGGTACCATGTCACTGATGGCGCCATGGCTGCGACTGACCAGTTTGGTGATCTCCTCAAATGGCCGCAGAAGTCTGCATGTGTCGCGCATGAGCAGCCACTGGCGCGGTGAAAAAAAACCCAGCTCCCCAGAACCGTTTCTTTCGCAGAGTTCATACAGGTAGACGTTAACTGCACGTTTCTGCTGGAGCAGCCTATCAAGCATATAGAAGGTTGAGTTCCATCGCGTCGGGCAATCGCAAATAAGACGTCTGACCGGCAGATGGTGTCGCCGCTGAATGTCAGCAAGGCGAGCCATGGCCGTGTAAGATCTTCTGAAATGGGCCGAGATTTTCCTTGCCTGCCGCAAGATGTCCTGGACCCCAGGGTATTTGACAAGGAATCGCTGCACGACCAAGTTTAAGACGTGTGCCATGCACGGCACGTGCGTGATTTTGCCCTGTTTCAATGCGCTAAGCAGATTGGCACCGTTGTCACACACCACTTTACCAACTGTCAAATTGAGCGGTGTTAGCCACTCATCTGCCTGTGAACGCAAAGCTGAAAGGAGTGCCGGGCCAGTGTGGCTCTTTGCTTCCAGGCACAACAGACGCAGCACGGCATGGCAACGTCTCACCTGGCATGTGGAATAGGTTCTGGGGAGCTTGGGCGGTGCAGTGGAAGAGACGCTAGCAGCGGAAAAGGAGGAGGCAGCTGAGGAGGAGAGGGAGGAGGATGGAGTAGGAGGAGGAGAAGAAGAGTCAGGCCTGCATGCAATCCGTGGCGGTAAAACCAAATCTACACGGGTGCCACGGGTTACATGCTTGACGGCCGTCAGAAGGTTCACCCAGTGGGCAGTAAAACTGATATACCTTCCCTGCCCGTGTTTGCTAGACCACGTGTCTGTGGTCAGATGTATCTTGGCACCGACACTGTGTGCCAGAGATACATTCACTTGCCGCTGAACATGGCCATATAGCTCTGGGATGCCCTTCTCTGAGAAATACTTCCTTCCTGGGACCTTCCATTGTGGTGTTCCAATGGCCACAAATTTGCGAAAGGCCTCCGAGTCCACCAGTTTATATGGCAGTAGTTGGCGGGCTATGAGTTCTGACAAGCCAGCCGCCAACCGTTGGGCAAGAGGGTTATCCGGCGTCATCATTTTTTTACGCTCAAACATTAGGCCCACGGAAGCCTGCCTTTTTGCAGAAAAATGTGAGCTTGGCGTGATGGAAGGTGGAGTGGAGGACAATTGTGAGGAGAGAGGAGAAGGAGAAGTAGAAGACGAGGCTGGACGGTGAGAGCCTGCAGTGTGGCTTTGTGTGTTCCGTTGCTCCCACTGGGCTCGGTGATGGCTGCTCATGTGCCTTCTTAAGGCGGTCGTCCCTAGGTGAGTATTGGGCTTACCGCGACTAACGCGTTGACTGCAAAGATTGCAGATGGCAACGCTATTGTCAGCAGCGGACACGTTAAAAAAAGCCCACACTGCGGAGCCATGTGCCGGTGTCCTGGGAGCGCCAGATGTGACCGTACATGGTCGATGACTCGCTCCTGATACATTTGCAGTCTGCTTTGTCCCTGCTGTGCAATGTAAGTCATTGCTGCTTCTCCTCCCTATCTGCTGGTCCATATCTCCCTCTGAACTCCCCTCCTCTTCCTCTCTTGTGGGCACCCACGTGACATCACTAGACACGTCATCATCAACGTCACCTTCCCCACCGCTATAAGTAGAGATCTCGGAGTAGGCAGCAACACCGGGGACCAACCTCCTCCTTGGGCTGATCTGGGTACTGGCGTCAGACTGCTGAGTAGCGCTTGTTGCTACCTCCTCTTCCTGATCCAATACCAAGAGTGGCTGCGCATCAGAAATGTCCTCTTGATATGGATCGGAAAATAATTCCAGTGACTCAAGCGGAAGGTATGTGGTGGTGGTGGTGGTGGTCGTGTTGTTGGTGGTAGTGTCTTTGGGGGTGCACATAGCAGAGAGTGAAGAAGAGGGTGCAGATCGAGAGGATGAGGAGGGTGCAGAAGAGTAAGGCTGAGCGAGCCACTCAACCAAGTCTGGTGCATCCTTTAAAGTAATTGAACGCACCTTCTGCAACTTCCCACTTTGGCTCAAGCCTGTTGCTCCTGCCCTACCCCTACCACCCCTGCGGAAGGGCCTGCCTCTTCCTCTGCCTGTCATTTTTTAAATGACCCTGTGACAAAACTCTTAGTCCCTATACCGATGAAGGACTGCTGCAGTATAGGGCAGCGGTCAGCAGTGGTGCACGTCAACCCTATCTATTGTGGACCGATAGCGGTCCTTACAGAACAGCAGACTGTACCGCACTCAAGCCTATGTACCGTAGCACCCTATACCAAGTTACCAGTCCTTATAAGAACTTTTGTGGACCAAGCAGGTTGTGTATTAGTGTTTAGCAGACTGTACGTCAGTCCCTATACCGCTGAAGGACTGCTGCAGTATAGGGCAGCGGTCAGCAGTGGTGCACGTCAACCCTATCTATTGTGGACCGATAGCGGTCCTTACAGAACAGCAGACTGTACCGCACTCAAGCCTATGTACCGTAGCACCCTATACCAAGTTACCAGTCCTTATAAGAACTTTTGTGGAACAAGCAGGTTGTGTGTTAGTGATTAGCAGACTGTACGTCAGTCCCTATACCGCTGAAGGACTGCTGCAGTATAGGTGAGCGGTCAGCAGTGGTGCACGTCAACCCTATCTATTGTGGACCTATAGCGGTCCTTACAGAACAGCAGACTGTACCGCACTCAAGCCTATGTACCGTAGCACCCTATACCAAGTTACCAGTCCTTATAAGAACTTTTGTGGACCAAGCAGGTTGTGTATTAGTGTTTAGCAGACTGTACGTCAGTCCCTATACCGCTGAAGGACTGCTGCAGTATAGGGCAGCGGTCAGCAGTGGTGCACGTCAACCCTATCTATTGTGGACCGATAGCGGTCCTTACAGAACAGCAGACTGTACCGCACTCAAGCCTATGTACCGTAGCACCCTATACCAAGTTACCAGTCCTTATAAGAACTTTTGTGGAACAAGCAGGTTGTGTGTTAGTGATTAGCAGACTGTACGTCAGTCCCTATACCGCTGAAGGACTGCTGCAGTATAGGGCAGCGGTCAGCAGTGGTGCACGTCAACCCTATCTATTGTGGACCGATAGCGGTCCTTACAGAACAGCAGACTGTACCGCACTCAAGCCTATGTACCGTAGCACCCTATACCAAGTTACCAGTCCTTATAAGAACTTTTGTGGACCAAGCAGGTTGTGTATTAGTGTTTAGCAGACTGTACGTCAGTCCCTATACCGCTGAAGGACTGCTGCAGTATAGGGCAGCGGTCAGCAGTGGTGCACGTCAACCCTATCTATTGTGGACCGATAGCGGTCCTTACAGAACAGCAGACTGTACCGCACTCAAGCCTATGTACCGTAGCACCCTATACCAAGTTACCAGTCCTTATAAGAACTTTTGTGGACCAAGCAGGTTGTGTATTAGTGTTTAGCAGACTGTACGTCAGTCCCTATACCGCTGAAGGACTGCTGCAGTATAGGGCAGCGGTCAGCAGTGGTGCACGTCAACCCTATCTATTGTGGACCGATAGCGGTCCTTACAGAACAGCAGACTGTACCGCACTCAAGCCTATGTACCGTAGCACCCTATACCAAGTTACCAGTCCTTATAAGAACTTTTGTGGACCAAGCAGGTTGTGTATTAGTGTTTAGCAGACTGTACGTCAGTCCCTATACCGCTGAAGGACTGCTGCAGTATAGGGCAGCGGTCAGCAGTGGTGCACGTCAACCCTATCTATTGTGGACCGATAGCGGTCCTTACAGAACAGCAGACTGTACCGCACTCAAGCCTATGTACCGTAGCACCCTATACCAAGTTACCAGTCCTTATAAGAACTTTTGTGGAACAAGCAGGTTGTGTGTTAGTGATTAGCAGACTGTACGTCAGTCCCTATACCGCTGAAGGACTGCTGCAGTATAGGGCAGCGGTCAGCAGTGGTGCACGTCAACCCTATCTATTGTGGACCGATAGCGGTCCTTACAGAACAGCAGACTGTACCGCACTCAAGCCTATGTACCGTAGCACCCTATACCAAGTTACCAGTCCTTATAAGAACTTTTGTGGACCAAGCAGGTTGTGTATTAGTGTTTAGCAGACTGTACGTCAGTCCCTATACCGCTGAAGGACTGCTGCAGTATAGGGCAGCGGTCAGCAGTGGTGCACGTCAACCCTATCTATTGTGGACCGATAGCGGTCCTTACAGAACAGCAGACTGTACCGCACTCAAGCCTATGTACCGTAGCACCCTATACCAAGTTACCAGTCCTTATAAGAACTTTTGTGGAACAAGCAGGTTGTGTGTTAGTGATTAGCAGACTGTACGTCAGTCCCTATACCGCTGAAGGACTGCTGCAGTATAGGTGAGCGGTCAGCAGTGGTGCACGTCAACCCTATCTATTGTGGACCTATAGCGGTCCTTACAGAACAGCAGACTGTACCGCACTCAAGCCTATGTACCGTAGCACCCTATACCAAGTTACCAGTCCTTATAAGAACTTTTGTGGACCAAGCAGGTTGTGTATTAGTGTTTAGCAGACTGTACGTCAGTCCCTATACCGCTGAAGGACTGCTGCAGTATAGGGCAGCGGTCAGCAGTGGTGCACGTCAACCCTATCTATTGTGGACCGATAGCGGTCCTTACAGAACAGCAGACTGTACCGCACTCAAGCCTATGTACCGTAGCACCCTATACCAAGTTACCAGTCCTTATAAGAACTTTTGTGGAACAAGCAGGTTGTGTGTTAGTGATTAGCAGACTGTACGTCAGTCCCTATACCGCTGAAGGACTGCTGCAGTATAGGGCAGCGGTCAGCAGTGGTGCACGTCAACCCTATCTATTGTGGACCGATAGCGGTCCTTACAGAACAGCAGACTGTACCGCACTCAAGCCTATGTACCGTAGCACCCTATACCAAGTTACCAGTCCTTATAAGAACTTTTGTGGACCAAGCAGGTTGTGTATTAGTGTTTAGCAGACTGTACGTCAGTCCCTATACCGCTGAAGGACTGCTGCAGTATAGGGCAGCGGTCAGCAGTGGTGCACGTCAACCCTATCTATTGTGGACCGATAGCGGTCCTTACAGAACAGCAGACTGTACCGCACTCAAGCCTATGTACCGTAGCACCCTATACCAAGTTACCAGTCCTTATAAGAACTTTTGTGGACCAAGCAGGTTGTGTATTAGTGTTTAGCAGACTGTACGTCAGTCCCTATACCGCTGAAGGACTGCTGCAGTATAGGGCAGCGGTCAGCAGTGGTGCACGTCAACCCTATCTATTGTGGACCGATAGCGGTCCTTACAGAACAGCAGACTGTACCGCACTCAAGCCTATGTACCGTAGCACCCTATACCAAGTTACCAGTCCTTATAAGAACTTTTGTGGACCAAGCAGGTTGTGTATTAGTGTTTAGCAGACTGTACGTCAGTCCCTATACCGCTGAAGGACTGCTGCAGTATAGGGCAGCGGTCAGCAGTGGTGCACGTCAACCCTATCTATTGTGGACCGATAGCGGTCCTTACAGAACAGCAGACTGTACCGCACTCAAGCCTATGTACCGTAGCACCCTATACCAAGTTACCAGTCCTTATAAGAACTTTTGTGGAACAAGCAGGTTGTGTGTTAGTGATTAGCAGACTGTACGTCAGTCCCTATACCGCTGAAGGACTGCTGCAGTATAGGGCAGCGGTCAGCAGTGGTGCACGTCAACCCTATCTATTGTGGACCGATAGCGGTCCTTACAGAACAGCAGACTGTACCGCACTCAAGCCTATGTACCGTAGCACCCTATACCAAGTTACCAGTCCTTATAAGAACTTTTGTGGACCAAGCAGGTTGTGTATTAGTGTTTAGCAGACTGTACGTCAGTCCCTATACCGCTGAAGGACTGCTGCAGTATAGGGCAGCGGTCAGCAGTGGTGCACGTCAACCCTATCTATTGTGGACCGATAGCGGTCCTTACAGAACAGCAGACTGTACCGCACTCAAGCCTATGTACCGTAGCACCCTATACCAAGTTACCAGTCCTTATAAGAACTTTTGTGGACCAAGCAGGTTGTGTATTAGTGTTTAGCAGACTGTACGTCAGTCCCTATACCGCTGAAGGACTGCTGCAGTATAGGGCAGCGGTCAGCAGTGGTGCACGTCAACCCTATCTATTGTGGACCGATAGCGGTCCTTACAGAACAGCAGACTGTACCGCACTCAAGCCTATGTACCGTAGCACCCTATACCAAGTTACCAGTCCTTATAAGAACTTTTGTGGAACAAGCAGGTTGTGTGTTAGTGATTAGCAGACTGTACGTCAGTCCCTATACCGCTGAAGGACTGCTGCAGTATAGGGCAGCGGTCAGCAGTGGTGCACGTCAACCCTATCTATTGTGGACCGATAGCGGTCCTTACAGAACAGCAGACTGTACCGCACTCAAGCCTATGTACCGTAGCACCCTATACCAAGTTACCAGTCCTTATAAGAACTTTTGTGGAACAAGTGAGTTGTGAATGTTTAGCAGACTGCAGCAGAAGGGCAGCAGTCAAGTATAATATCCTTTCTATATTTGGAAGAAAGAATATTATACATGTACAAGCCTATTACTGTACCACTGATACCAGTCCTGAAAAGAACCTTTGTGGAACTAATAATAACAGCAAGTCTTTAAAATTACCCTCACTGCCTGACAACACTGCTTCCTTCCTGTCCCTATACAAATTGGCAAAAAAAGAGAACGATTAGTGGTTACTGGAACAGCTCTTTTGTGGACCTTGATAGTAACAGCTAATGATGATGATGATGATGATGATGATGAAAGACTAATCTGGCTGTCCCTGTAGCATACACCGTCCTTTCCCTTTCTCTAAACTAACAAAAGACACTCAGGCTGCTGCAAGAATCAGCAGCACAGCAAACCTATCAACACCTAACACCTATACCAGTCCTGAAAAGAACTTTTGTGTACCAAATAGCTAGTGGTTTATCTCTCCCTACTCCACACAGGAACCTGTCCCTATCGTAACAGAAGAAAGAATGTAAAATGGCCACCGGATCGGGTGTATTTATAGGTTAGGGGGAATGTACAAGTGTCCATGTGCTGTCATGTCTCAATTGGCTGTCCTGTATCACATGATAAACGTGTCACCAAAGGTTAAAGTTCTTGTATACATTAAACACGTAAGTCCGCCGCGGCGAACGACGGAAAAAGGCGTTCGAACGTGCGGACCGCGAATGTCGGAAATTCGCCGCGAAACGACCGCCGGGCGAAACGTTCGTCCATCACTAGTGGTGGTGGTACAAAAGGTAATAGCTGCAGAGAATGATTTGATCCGGGTTGTTAGGTGGGTGTGGAATGCATAGTAGTCCATTATGCTTTGCCATTGCAGGAAATGAAAGAAGAAGTAAACTCATCAGGGTTTACTTCCTCTTTAAGTTTACTAAACAGATGCAAAGTTAGAAAGTTATAATGCAAAACTGGTTTAGATATGACAAAGAGCATGCATAAGTATACAAAACAGATTATTAAAGCAGCACAAACATCAACTATTCATAGCAATGTCTCCGTGGCTCCATCAGGTTAACATGTGTCTGCATAGCATAATCCCTATAAATCAATATAACAAAGAGAGAGTCTATCTGAGAATCACTACTTGAGTAAAACAATTCAGAACACAACTATTTGAGATCATCCTCATGAACAGCATCCCTCTCAGTAAAGTCCAGGGTAGCTCTAGTAGCACAGGCAGACAGCTGGGGAAATCCACGTCCCAAGGACATACTGCAACTGAAAAACTCTGGTAGCAGTTGGGGAGGGACTTGGTCTTTTGTGTGCTTTTAGGTTTCTACCCAGGTGCTTGAATGCCAGTTCTAATATTGGAGGGAAACTCACCTGACTTCACCTGCCCAGCTACTTCTGCATCATCAGGTGTGGCCTGTCTGAACTGCTGAGGTAGGGAAGCTGAGAAATCCAATGAGTTGTGGAAAATGGAGTTAAAAAGGCCTGTGCCTGCATCTGAACATGGCGAGTAAATGGCCATGTTACGCCACTCCACTTGAATATGCTGTCCGTGGCAAGTTTGCAGAGCATTCAGATTCATCCTGTGCAAAGTGTACATGGGGATCTCCTGAAGTTAGTTTTCTAGGCGTGATTCAGGAGTTGGGTTTCACTTTCACCAGATGTGACAAGAGGCAACATGTTTTTGTCTTCAGGCACATCAGTTGATGGTTGTTCATAAGACTCCACAGAAGGAGTGGAGTTCTGTGGAGTCTCCACAGAACGCCTCATAAACTTGAGCTGAGTGACAATTGAGCTGTGTAATATCATCTGGATCCGTGGCTTTTCCCGGGAGTTTTGGAGATAAAGTTGGAGGAGGAAGAGGCAGACACTTTTGAACCTCTGGCGGCAGAGGCATTTGTGGCTTATAAATTTTTATAGATTCTTTGAAAAGCCCACCTCTCTGTGGGTCTCAATGGGTTTGGGAAGGTTATGTTGTAGGTTTCTAAGTTTCTCGTTTTTACTGGATATTGCAGTTTGGTACTCCTGGAATAGGCTGTTGTAGGGAAACTCCATGGATTTCTTCAAATGGTGTTTGCAATTCTCTTTGCCTCTGTGCTTTTATGTCAAACTAGCACTCTGTCACCAGAGTTGGCGTGTGCGCAAATTCTTATTTGAACACTTTTGCCCATAAGTCTGTGAGTTGGCGCATGCACAAATTGTCGTGTGCGCAAATTCTCATTTGAACACTTTTGCCCCTAAGTCTGTGAGTTGCCCAAGAGTACAAACAAAATATGGTAACATGAGTGGCCTTTTAAATGTAGCGGTACCCCCATGGGGGCTGCTGAGTTTGTTCATTACCTTTTTCCAGACTGCTCCGCTTCCGATTCCCCATGCAATTACATGCCACCAAACAGTCAAGTATAATTCTTTACTTTGGGTATAAATCGGTGGGCTATTCAGTAGGGTATATGAGATGCCCCATCCGACCCCATTTTTAGGTTAAAGGGTATTAATCTCTAGCCGTTGCTTTGTTAATTAAATCCCTTATAGCGATCCTTTCCTGGTTCCACTTCTCTCTCTGACGCAACACTCCCAATTTGGACAGATAAGCATCACTCTGAATAACACTGTGGGTGTTGAACTCAAAGTCACAGGCCACGCTGCCTATTTCCATGACTTGTATCGTCAAACCTCCCTCAGTCCTGGAAGGTGCTCGATACTGTGGTGCTTGGATACACAGTATGAAGTTCCTAAATAGCTCCACTGGGTTTGCACTCCCGTTGCTCTGTCCCAATCATATCCATGAACAGTCCATGTTCTACTCACAGAAAGTCGATTACCCAGTTTCTTTCTCTGCTTAGCTCCTATTTCCTCCTCCTCCTCCCACGTTGACTGGCACGTCCCCACATGGGACGTCCGGTATTCCTCCAGCGCTACATGCTGACTTTGTCTCCAGGGGCCAGACTTTCGGCCTCCCTGGAATCGCCTCTGGCTATTTGGCTCTAGTATCTCTGAAACTCCCAGGCCTTAAGCCTTGTACCTCACACCTCTAACTTCTAACTTCTCCGACCATCCAGAGCATGTGACTCCCCTTTTTTATGAGAGACCTCCCCTTGACCATATAAATTAACCATTGGTCAATTCTCTCACATGGGTTTCCTGACACTCAGGTCTCAGCCCATCCTCTCTTTCCAGCACAATCCACTGTCAAGCAGAGGAGGTATCCCTGAGCCCAAGTGTAGTCGGCCACACCCCCTTCTATACTGACACTCCCAACCCTGAATAAACAACCAGGCCTAGTAAAAGGACACAGCCCTGGCTAAATTTGCCTGTCTCTATATCCTACACTGTCAGAAAAAGACTATTAAGCACCTACCAAAGGTAGAGAGCGCTACATAAATAAGGAACTGTATGCTTGTATTTCCAGACCAATTTGGCTTAGTGATGGGCCAATTTCCTTTGTTTCACATGAGCTAAGCCTATCAGAATTTGTACCAGGATATGACTGAACCTTTCCCATGCCTGAATGTGACTTCCTAATACCTAGTAACACCATTCTTCTAAGAACACACTTTCAAAACAGGGTTCCTGGTCTAAACTGAACTTCTGCAAACAGCCATAAGGAAGGCAGAAGTCCTCCCATACAATCTGGGTGGCCGTCTGGTTGCAAGTTGGTACTGCCACCACAAACTTGGTAAACTAGCCACCATGACTATAACATGATAG
Source organism: Lithobates pipiens (assembly GCF_037356315.1). Taxonomy (NCBI): domain Eukaryota; kingdom Metazoa; phylum Chordata; class Amphibia; order Anura; family Ranidae; genus Lithobates; species Lithobates pipiens. The sequence goes on along the minus strand of NW_027507718.1, from coordinate 41,585,976 downwards.
TGGCAGTCTTATGACACGTGGAGCATAAAAAATTTGATGATCATTATTTTCAGTGGGGCAGATATATGCCACATCTGAGATTCGAGTCTCAGCACCCTTTGACACTGAACAGAGAACACAGGTGAACTAGGTGAAAGTTTTGTGGACACCCCAGAGTCCTTAATTCTTGCGGAATCTCTCTGCCTCAAAAAGGGCCTGGGACCTTGATAGTATGGTTTTGTAGCTCACTGATGATTCATGAGGCAACATTAATGCAATGATTTGTAAATTTCTTAAAACCAAATTTTGTTAACAATCGAAAATAGAAAACATATCAAATATTTAAACTGAGAAAAGAAAGAAAAAAATAAGGAAATTTGATTTGATGCCACTCTCACAAATACAAGGTTACACCTATGTGATTCAAATCTAATATATGACTGAGAGGAATCCTGCAAAGTACAATCCCAATTCCAATAAAGTTCGGACGCTTTATAAAATCTACATAAAAACGGAATGCAATGATTTGCAAATCTTAAATACCAATATTTTATTCACAATAAAAAATAGAAATCATATCAAATATTTAAACTGAAAAAAAAAAAACAGGTAATTTTGAACCGGCAACACGTCTCAGAAAAGTTAGGACAGGGCAATAAAGAGCTGGCAACATAAGCGGTACTAAAAAGGGAGAGCTGGAACAACATTTTGGAACTAATTAGGTGAATTTCCAACAGGTCAGTAACATGATTGGGTATAATAAGAGCATCTTAGAGAGTCAGAGTGTTTCAGAAGTAAAGATCGGCAAAGGTTCACCAAATTGTGAAAATCTGCCTAATGTCACCTGCAGCCGCCACCTTACAGAGGCTCATATTATCACTATTCCCTTCTGGTCCTATCCTCACAGCTCCACTTTCATGCAATTAATCCTGGCCAGTGCTATAGGGATCTCACTGGTGGCTCACTGGCCCCCCATGGTATGTCCAGGCTCACCTTCTTCTTAGTAAAGTATCACTGGAATACCCATTCTGGAATACCCATTCTGGCAACTCAACCACCCCAGCACTGGGATGGTGACCTTGTTCACCTTGCTCACCTTGGCTGCCCCTAGCCTTTGCCTTCTCCACATGGCAGCATCTCCTCCTTGACCTTCAGGGGAGTATTCCTGTCTCCATTGCAATGCAGATAAATCTGTTGAGCATGGAGCCATCCTTTCTGTCAGTTTTTGCATGGCCAGCTTCCATGGGGCTACCTGGGTGCTTCTGATCCTGTATGTCTCTGCTCCTGATGCTTTGGCCACTTCTAACAGTTAATGGAAGTTCAATTTGGGGTTGCTTCTATCTTTATAATGCAAGGTTTATCTGGCCTTGTCATGCAGCAGTCCATCTACAAATTGTTCCTTCAGCCACCTGTCCTCAGACTGGCTGTCCTAAAAGTTTTTTTTTTTTTTTTACTGTGTATCTCTGCAGCAATGTCTTACAGTTCCAGCACAAATTGTAGAATGGATTCTTCTGATCTGTGCTTTCTGACAATGAAGTGGGCCTTAGAGTTCCTTAATGTTACCGCTTGGCTATAATCTGCTTCTAAGTGGTTAACTATCTTGACAAGGGGCGTGGTTTGCCGGCCGTGGAAGATGGCTGCTTAGGACAATAGCTCCGTCAGACTGACGCCTTTCTCTTAAACTTACAAGCAAACAAGGTGATTATTCAGCGTCCAGACATGGGGACCTCATCCCGCGGCACTTCGGGATACCGATCCCTTTCCCAAGAGAAACGGATAATTGTGCCTCATACAATATCCCAGTGTTTTTTTTCGAGCGCCGAGACACAACATGGCAGATGCCGCCCCACACACATCAAGAAACAATGAGGGCATAGTACTATCCCCTACTGTATCGTCGGCTACATCACCTCCATCGATTCCTGGCCCACATACTCACCAACAGCTGAGCCTTGCGGACATAGTAGTGGCGGATATTAAGTATACCTTAACGGCCGCAATTACAGACCTCCGTCAGGAGCTTCAAGCTATTGCGGGTAGAGTTCACACTGTGGAAAAGATAACCGGGCGCCACCAAGCTACCCTGACAGATTTAGACCGAACGACACACTTACACAGTTTTCACCTCAGGGACCTCCAGTGTCATGTCGAAGACCTCGACAATCGAGGTAGGAGGCATAATCTGAGAGTGAGAGGCCTGCCTGAGTCTGTGGGAAGTGAAAGCCTATCATCGACAATATCTGCACTCTTTAATGGCATACTGGAGAATCCTCCCCAGACACACATAGCGATGGAACGCATCCATAGAGCTCTCCGACCTAGAGGTAGAGATACGGATCCTCCGAGGGATGTAGTCTGTTGCCTTGTAAACTACTCCCTGAAGGAAGAAATCTTACGAAAAGCCAGATTGAAAGAAGACATCACCCATGAAGGCCAGACGATACACATTTTACAAGATCTGTCTGCCATCACCCTGAGGAATCGCAGGGATCTCCGTCCACTTTTGGATATACTCCGTATGAAAGGTATACCCTACAAATGGAAGTTCCCTTTTGGACTTCAAGCCACCCACAATGCCCGCACTGCTTTGCTGCGAGTACCGGAGGAACTGAATAACTTTTGCCAGACGCTGGATATACCATGCGTGGATTTACCTCACTGGTATGCAGATTTTACTCGCCCACGACCCCTCTCGCACCTAGAGCCAGAAGAGCCGATGGAAATCCCAGTGGCCTCTTCCAGACGTCATCAATCCCCTTCACCACCCCGAGAAATAGGGGACCAGCTCCACTCAGACCTCACCGCACCTCTGCTAACGGCCCGGCTCCTAGGCGAGCACGCAGGGATCGCTAGATGGTAGTCTGCTTAAACAGTTTTGGCTCCTACCCTTATTTTCTTTTTGTTTTTTTGAAGTTTATTTAGCCCACATCAGATTACGTTGCCTACTTTCTCAGTCAGGCGAGAAATCCTCGTTTTACACTATAAGTGTCATACAAGGCAACGCCATATTGGATCTACCACAACCCGCCTCCTCAGAAGCGAGACCCGTGACCATCCCTCTGAGGGAAGGGCGGATCCGTAAGACACCCCCGGAAGATTTTTCTCACAGTCGCTTGACTCTCAACGAGTTGTCCAAGATGTGCGCCAGCCTTTTCGTCATCACCCGGTTCCCTCTTCGGGACAGACGATTTCCTGGTCTTATGGTATGCTCTGTTATGCAAAGACTTGATTCGCAGCCCTCCCGTAAGACCCGAACCGGACAGAGACTGATAGCAGAGTGTTTATGTCTTCCCGTATCACATATGTCTAGTTAACTCGGCATTTACGTTAGTTCATATGGCTGAGATTAATATATATGCACCTAGACAGGATCTAAGGACTCTGTGTGTATACGTGGACTGCCGTTCAAAACAAAGGCAACAGGAGTGAGTGAGTTGGATTAATGTTTAATGTTAAGTCTTTCAGGTAATAATACGTTAAGTGTGATCTGCGGGTTAATTTTTCTCAGCATAGGCCCTACATTCTGTCCCCTCCCTTATAGTACTATGAGATGTTTTGAGATATTGGGCTGTACATCCAGACTTTGCCAGATATGGTAGCCCCCCCCTCCTGGCGGTGTTCTTTGGAACATCCGACCGGGAGTAGGTCTAGATTTTTCCTTGGCATCGGCTCAGTCCGTGACCACACAGGGGGGTGATGTAATGAACAGACACTGCTCCGCTTTTACAATGTAAGATTTTCCTTCATACCCCGGCCATATCGGCGACTTCAAGCTTACATAAGAGATCGCTTACATGAAGGGGATCTACTGATATCAAGCTGCAAAACCAAATGTGGGCTTCCCTTTTATTTTACATGGTGATGTTCCTTATATATGTAGTAGCCAGGGCACACATTATTTTGGTTTCCCGGGGAGGCCCGCCATCTGCCACATGAATTGGTAAATGAGCTAAGGAGTGTTTTTAAGTCCCCCGTCTGAGATTTTTGGAAACTGTCCCGTCAGGCTTTAGACATTAGACCTAAGTCCAATGGAGTGGAGAGTATTTTTTCCACAAGTTCCCCCCGGGAATACAATAATTCAGCATTTGTACTCCTGGTAGGTATAATCCTTTATCCAAGTACCCTTGCAATCTGATCCCCAAGTTTCGAATGGCGGGCTTCCCAGGGAAAGCCTATGGGCTCTTCAATTCCGCGGATCCTTTGATGCCCCATTTAGTTCAATACAGTGTTTTTACTTTCGCTATTTCGGTTCAGCTTTGAGCACCCATGCTGAAGGTAGTGTCCTCCTTCATCACCGTACCTGCAGAAGTATGATTGCCAGAGACGTTTGTATAAGGAGGCTCATGATGGCAGCTAAGCCTCCATTTCACAATATCCAGTCTCTTGGTGTTAGCCATATCTTGCATTAAATGTTACACTAGTGTATAGTTGTGAGCTTTACCCCTCTTTTATACCAATGTTAATTGACATGTGGTTATATATGTCAAAGGTTATAAATGACATGCTGAATGGAATTAGTCCGTGAACACGGCTTTGAGTGAACCGGTGAGATTATGTCTTCTGACTGTTTACATAAATGAGAGAGAATTCCATCGCATCCGTGCTGGGTCCCTCTCCTTTATAAGTCCGCACATTCACATGTTAGTAGGATTCGGATGATAGGTGAGTCCCAGCACTTGTACCTGACCCTAGAACGACCCACGTATGCATCCATTCCGACTACACATTCATTCCCTTAGTGTATTGCTTACTTAGCGGAACCATCTTCCCAAATGGAATCCCTAAATTCCCTTTTAAAGTCCTCCCATGGTTTCCTATGCTACACCTCTATCACCTTAACGGGCCGAAAGTCTGAGGGACGGCTTATGTTTCACTCTACTCAAGGTTCACCCACCACCCACAAGGTGGACTGTCCTTTACTTCTTTTCATTCTACAATTTACCACATCCGCTCAGCTCCACCAACTTACACCGACTTTGTACATATACAGTAAAGGGCGCATAGCTGTGTCCCTATAGTCGGTTCCTTCTTACTTGTATAGTCCTACCACCCTTCCCTTTTACCCTGATTACATTTCAGTCACTTTCTCACCCCTCAGTCTTTTTCTCCCTCCCCCTGCTCAGGATGACAATCCCTCAAAAAAAGACCAACACACCAAAACTTATGCTCACGTCCCTTAATATATGGGGATTAAACACGCCAGAGAACAGACGCCAATTGCTCCTGCACATGCAGAAGACTAAAACTGACATCCTGTTCATTCAGGAAACGCACTTTCGATCTGACACAATCCCGAAACTATACTCTCCCTACTTCCCCGCTGTGTATCACGCCACAAATCCAGAGGCAAAATCTAAGGGGGTTTCTATACTATTTGCCAAGCATTGTAATTTCCAGCTCCAAGACACACTTATAGATCCCAAAGGCAGATTCCTTTTTTTGAAAGGACAGTTGGGAGGTAACACAATTACCTTGGCCAATGTTTATGCCCCTAATTCCCGCCATGTAGCCTTTTTCCGAACAGTGACCCAATCCCTGATCCCTTTTGTGGAAGGGACCTTGGTCCTCGGTGGGGATTTCAACATTCCGCTCAACCCACTTCTAGATACCTTGAATGGGAAGTCCTCTATTCCCTATGCGGCGCTCCGTTCCATTAAGTCTCAACTGCTCAACCTTACGTTACATGATACTTGGCGCACCCTACACCCTGTCACCAAAGACTTTACCTTTTTCTCCTCTCCACACAATAAATATTCACGATTGGATTATTTCTTCCTTACTCAAAAAGATATACACCTTATCCATCACACTGCTATTTGCCCACAAGTCCTTTCCGACCATCATCCAATAACCTTGTCCATCTCTCTTCCTAACGTGACAGTCAGACCACCAATTTGGAGGTTAGACCCTTCCTTACTTACGGACTTACCTACCCTGGACAAACTCAAAACCTGCATTCAACAGTTCTTCTCAGAAAATAAACCCTCTGATCTCCCTTGACAAACTAGGAAGCTCATAAATGTGTAGTCCAAGGCTCTCTTATAGCGACCATGGCTCAATGCAGACGGGATAGACAAAAACGTTTTCAAGAATTGATGATCAAAATTTCAGAGCTTGAAAAGGTTCACAAAAGCAGGCCCTCCAGTCCCTAGCCATCCTCACCCAAGCTAGACAGGAACTGCTATAGCTCTTAAACAAACAAATCAAGCGTAAGTACATTCTTTCACAGAAGTACTTTTATGAGTATGGCAACAAGGCTGGTAAGGGTTTAGCTAGAGCACTACAGGGGAAAAAATCGGCAATGACAGTACACTCGCTAACGCAGCTAATGCATCAGGTCGAAAACTGACATCTAACCTGGACATAGCTGCCCAATTTGTTACCTTTTACGACAAACTGTATAACCTGCCTCCCACTGACAGTCCACCGGGGACAGACAGAAAGGCTCTGATTCAGGAGTTTTTACGTCAACATATGCCTGTAAAAATGATGACGATTACCATAGGCTTCAGGAACCGCTGCCGTCTGCAGAAGCAACGAAAGCGTTGAAACAAATGAAACCGGGCAAAAGTCCCGGGCCAGATGGTTTGACTACAGGGTATTATAAGACTTTACAAGAACTTCTTACTGAACATTTCCTATTAGCCTTCAACTCTTGCACTACGCCCCAAACTCCTCCAAGAGACATATTATCGGCCCATATTGCAGTCATCCCAAAACCGGGTAAAGAACCAACGAATGAGGCCAATTACCGCCCAATATCCTTACTTAATGTTGACTTGAAATGGTTCGCAAATATTTTAGCCAACCGACTCCTTCCCCTACTCCCCCAATCGATCAGCCTAGACCAAGTGGGTTTTATCCCCGGCAGGGAAGCACGGGATAACACCATTAAAGCCCTCAATGTACACCACTGGCTTCACACACAGAAACAACAAGGATTCTTCTTGTCCCTAGACGCAGAGAAGGCGTTTGATAGAGTGGCCTGGGACTTCATGATCATGACACTTCAAATGCTGGGCCTCCCGCCCCAGATGCTAAACTTGATATCCACATTGTACTCCACCCCCACAGCGAGAGTGAGAGTAAATGGCCAAATATAAAACGCCTTCTCCATCAACAACGGCACGCGGCAGGGCTGTCCTCTTTCCCCGATTATTTTCATACTAACACTAGAGCCCCTTCTCAATTGCATCAGATCTGACCAGAACATAAAAGGAGTCACGATTCATCACCGTCAATACAAAACAGCAGCCTTTGCTGATGACATCCTCCTGTTTCTCTCCGACCCATTGCACACCATTCCCTCCCTTCTCCGTACTTTACGACACTACCAATTGCTTTCTAATCTCCAAATAAACTTCGCAAAATCTACCGCCCTTAATATCACTCTCCAAAAGGACTTGTGTGAACAGTGTAAATCCAAATTTCCCTTCACCTGGAGTACCCACAGCCTCACATACCTAGGTATCCAATTAACATCTTCCGCGCAAGATTGGTATTTCGCTAACTTTTTACCCCTTCTGCAAACCATCACCAGGGATCTCACCAAATGGTCTGGTGGCCTTTTTTCATGGTTTGGTCGAATTGCAATCATCAAGATGAATATCTTGCTGAGGATCCTATACCTCCTTCAGGCAATTCCAATTGCCACCCCGAAGTCTTTCTTTGCTTCAATTCGAAGACTTTGTGCGTCGTTTGTTTGAGGAAAAGTATCTCCCAGGATAAGTCAGGCAAAACTTACCATGCCCAAGTTGGAAGGAGGTCTGGGACTGCCGAACATCCGCAAATATCACCTCGCATGTCACCTCACGAGAATTTTTGACTGGAATCTACACTTCAAGACTAAAGATTGGGCACAGTTGGAAAATTCTTTACTCTTGTCTCCCATTGCTCGATCCCCATGGCTCTTGGGCACACACAATCCACCTCTCGCGAAAGATCACCCTTTAATTTCTCCCACACTCTGTGCGTTTCGAGTATTGACTTGAGTATAAGCCTAGGGTGGGAAATGCAGCAGCTATGGGTAAATAATGCCCATCTGCAGCCTCACTGTGCCCATCTGCAACCTCATTGTGCCCATCTGCAGCCTCACTGTGCCCATTTGCAGCCTCATTGTGCCCATCTACAGCTGTACCTTTGATAACCAAAACAGCGGGTATCTCGTCCGTCATAAACGGAACACTGATTCAGTTTCCAAGGATTGTATTAGTGTTCCGTCTATCACAGACGAGGAGGCGGGGCTTTGTTACAGTGGATGGCCGCGGAACAGACTGCATGACACAGCGGGAGACACCCGCTGTTTTGGTTATCAAAGGTACAGCTGCAGATGGGCACAGCGAGGCTGCACCCTCACTCGAGACCCTCACTCGAGTATAAGCCAAGGGGGGTTTTTTGAGCATAAAAAATGTGCTGAAAAAGTCAGCTTATACTCGAGTATATTTGGTAAGTCTATGGTGAAATCAGGCCCCTATAATTCCTCAAGAAGCTTAGGAGAGCAAGGGAGTTCCTTCCAATCTCTGATAAACTGGATACTGGCATGGTGCCTTCAAAGTACAGGCTGTACTTGGAAGAACTCACAATGAAGTTTGACCTGCTGTTGCAGCTGAATAAACCTTGGCTGCTACCCTCACATAATAGATAATTAGGGGATTTTGCACATTATTGCGTTTTAGCATTCTTCTAATTTGAGAGGGTCATCACATGTCTTCCAAATAAACAAAAACCTATGGCTCTTACCATGGCCGTGTCATGGGCTTTTAGTTTGAAGACGTGTGTCTTCTCATAAATAACTATTCTAAACTAAATGTAATGTTAGCTTAGGTTCTCTTTTGAATATAAATTTGAAGAAATAAGAAAAGCAAGAAAGCAAATCAACACCAGTTAGCTGCAGCCAGACAGAAGAGCAGACATATGAAAGTATAAGTGGAACTTGCACTGCAAGACGGCCTGCTTAATATAAATTTTAACATGATACTTCATACTGTATATGCCTGTCTCTGTAGAAGTACCACTTCTCTGCAAAGTTGCCAATACCAGTGCGATGAGCCAAAACATTTCCTACAAGATGCATATTAAGCAGAATTAGGGAACTTGATTCTACTGCATATCATAAACAGCTGTAAAAAAACAGCTGTAAAAAAAAACAATGTAATTGTGTGCAGATTAGGGAAGAACTAAACACTAGCATGAAATGCTGAATTAAGAGTTTGCATGCTCGGGGAATTTTCTAGATTTTTTTTAGGTGACATTGCTTCATTAAAAAAGCATGTATAAAGTGTTATCTCTGTTTTTGTTACCAGTAGCAGAAAGAAAATTAATAAATGCATTGTGATCTTAATAGACTTTTAGCCTACGTTCACACTATTATGGTTCCTGCATGCCACCTTTTCAAGCTCTGGAAAAATGCACCGTGTTTTCCAATGCATGTCTGCAAAAGAGCAGCACGGTTTGCCCGTGGGTCAACAAATGTGTGAAATTATGCACAGTTTCCTAGCCTGTGTATAGATGTGCCCCTCGGCGTAAGGATGGCACAGTCATTACCACTAGAAGATTTTTTGGGCCTGGCTCCACCAAATAATTTTATCTGAAAATATTTTGTTGGCTTAAACAACCAGTTAGTGTCCTCTTTCATGTTAAAATATACATGTAATGGTAGAAAGAAAGGGATCACCTAATTGGCTGCAAAATAGGTAACAAAATTCCGCTTTGGACGCTGGGTCAGAAACTCCTTTGGGATTTCATTGCTGTGTGTGTTCCCATTTGGAAGATCTAACATCACTATATGACCAAGGTCCCTATTAGCGAAAGTGAGGGATGTATGCAACATTTTAGGTTCTCACTGGAACAGGATTAGAGAGCATATCTTCCAAAGTGTACACGTTTTGGGTCAGTAGGATTTTTGTCTAATTATCTGGAGATTTCCACCTTCTTTATGGTGGTATCTCTGAGCACAGGAAGTGCAAGAAAACCTTCTTGGTGGGCAACGCAGTTGGCAATAATACCCTCACCCCAGACGATGTCTATGAGGACGAAACGCGTTTGGAGGACTCCACTGCCACCTGTTTTGTAAGAAGCGCTTGTTTAGAACTACAGAAATGTGAGTTACCTGTTTTTTTTATAAATGTTATTTTAACGGAATTACACTATATGGTCCTATGTTTTCCTTCTATACATTCATCATCTTGAACTGGGCCTTTATATGTGAGGAGAGAATCTACTGTTAGTGGGAAGAATTTTTGGATGACTTTGTCAGTATATCCTTGGCTAAATTCAAGTCATTTGGTATTCTAATAACAGCAAATCCGAGTGTCCACGATCAATTTAAAGCTTGCAAGACCCTCAGAATATATATTCTTTTGGGTCATAACCATCTGGTAAGCCTACATCTGTTGAGATGGTGGTATCATCACATTGGTGTTCGCATGTTTACCCTTTTGGGGACTAGACGGCATATTTGAAGTGTCATTTACACGTGGGACTCGAATATTCTTCTAGATATAAAAAAGACTTTATATTTGCACTTTCTATTTATTTGTTTTTTATACTCGAGCACAATGATTTGGTGTTCACTAATATTTTTCTTTTGTAAAGTCTATGTGGTTTTGTACATAGATATTTAATTGTTTACAATTTTGTTTCAACATAATGGTTTAGCGCTACTTTTTTTGTAACATTTTCACTTTTTTGCTAAAATATCAATTTTTAGTGTAGTGGCAGCTTTATCTTGCACATTTAGATAGCACAGTGTTTTTTTCTTGGTTTAGAAGAAATCTATCACTATACAAATAATACCCTGACAAAGGGACGGACCAATAACAAAAATAAAAAAGATATGAGAGGATAAATGCATGACATACAAATAGATATAACATACCTTTCTTCCTGAAACCTTTAAAGCAAACTTGTCTTTTTGAGTAAATTATTACTGCAGACAATATAATTGTTAAAGCCAAGCATGGAAATAAGATTTTCATTATTATTGAATGGTCGTAATTGTCAATATCTGGAGAAAAAGCAAAAATAAATTAGTATTATCCAGTGTATTAACCAAAAAAAAAAAACACACACACAAGGTGATGGTACATTATTTAACTATTTAAGTCAGGGAGTTTAAAAATGGATTATAATACCAGAGCTTAAAATTCCAATCATCATCATCATCATCATTTAAAAGTACATGTTTCTAGAGATTTTTTTCATGGAGTCATATAAGAAAAAACAAATTAGCACAAGTTCTTATACATTTACTAAATAATCGATATTCCCTTCTTAATAGAAGTACTGTCAGCTGTCTAAGGATTTTGGTTGACTAATAATGACTAATAAAACATAAGTTGTGGAATATCTTCTATGAAGGTTTGTACTACTATAATCATTTCTACATAATTTTCATGATGTGTTAAATGCTTTTGTGTTTAAACTTGAAATGAATACATACAGTATATACTGTATAAAATAGCATCGGGGATGGAAAATGTCCTATAACATTTGCTAAATATACATCTTTACTTCAATATGTACTACAAAAGAGCTCTGGAAAAGCCCAATATTTTACAGCAGTGGTCCAAACTATGGCACGTGGGCCAAATTCAGCACTTTGCTTGCATTTATTCGGCCTTTGGGACTCTATTACTCCCATTGATATGGGCACTAATCCCACCACTGACACTAACAAGTGGGCACTATTGCTCCTGCTAATACCAATGATGGGGCAGTACTCCTCCCACTGATATCAATGATGGGGTACTATTGCTCCTGCTGATACCAATGATGAGGCAGTACTCCCCTCACTGATACCAATGATGGGCACTATCGCTCCTGCTGATACCAATGATGGGGCAGTACTCCTCCCACTGATATCAATGATGGGGCACTATTGCTCCTGCTGATACCAATGATGGGGCAGTACTCCCCTCAATCATACCAATGATGGGGCACTATTGCTCCTGCTGATACCAATGATGGGGCAGTACTCCCCTCACTGATACCAATGATGGGCACTATCGCTCCTGCTGATACCAATGATGGGGCAGTACTCCCCCCACTGATACCAAAGATGGGCACTATTGCTCCTGCTGATACCAATGATGGGGCAGTACTCCTCCCACTGATATCAATGATGGGGCACTATTGCTCCTGATGATACCAATGATGGGGCAGAACTCCCCCCACTGATTCCAATGATGGGCATTATTGCTCCTGCTGATACCAATGATGGGGCAGTACTCCTCCCACTGATATCAATGATGGGGCACTATTGCTCCTGCTGATACCAATGATGGAGCAGAACTCCCCCCACTGATTCCAATGATTGGCATTATTGCTCCTGCTGATACCAATGATGGGGCAGTACTTCTCCCACTGATATCAATGATGGGCACTATTCCTCTTCCTACTGACCACAGGCTCTATTTTTATTTTTTTTAATACCAGTGACCACTAAGCCTGAAGCATTGTTTACTCCCACTAATGCCATGATGTACACACTAGCTAAAATCTGGTCCCCCTAAAGTCTGAAGAACTGTAAATTTACCCTGTGTTTAAAAAGATTCAAAAGTTTGGACAGACCCATTTCACAGAAAAAGAAACACCTCTACATCTGTCAACTTTGACAATGTCTTTGTTGATGATGATTCCTACAGGATTGGACAATTTGTTAACTAACCCTAATCCTTGCAAGTTTTCTATTATGAAGTTCTCCCACAAAAGAATTCTAAAATTGAGTTAGAGATGTATATGGTCAGCCACTGGTTTCAGAGCAAAATCAAAGTTCTGACAGCATGGGTAAGGTCCACACTGTTCTATCTGAATTGTTCTTGGGACTGTCTGGACACCAAGAAATGCCTTACACTGTACTAACCAGTAACAGAACCAGAGTGTGCATAACATGTGTTAAAGTGGCAATATACCCAGAAGCAAACATTTATTATTTTGCAGTTTACCAATTCCTAGATGTGATGGCTGTTTTTGTTTTATTTTTTTCCCCCGGGTTTCTTTCCTTTATTTTTGCCTGGTACTTATGCCAGTAAGTATTTTTTTTCAACAAAACAAGCTATCCTGCAGATGTAGCAATTAGGGGTTGAGACAGACCATTTACCACTGACAGGGGTGCTTACAATGATCAGCTTTTATTTATTTATATACAGTGGGTATAGAAAAGAATCACCCCCTTTAAAAATCTAATTTTGTTGGGCCACATTTTGCTTTGCACCCAAAATGGAACTTCTGCTTATCCAGTTCGGTCCGGTGTCACATTTGGCACCTTTCGGGGGGGGCGGATACTTGTCTAATACAGGTATTTGGTCCCACTTCTGGTGAAAGATCGCTGCAGAATCTGCAGCGATATACGCCATGTCCGTCCCAGCAGGGACCACTCAGAACACCCAGCGCGACTTATGCATGCGCAGTAGGAAACCAGGCTGTAAACCTGCAAGGCTTCACTTCCTGATTACCTTACTAAAAATGCCGACGCCTGCACTCGGAGCTGAGGGACGGGTCAGCTTTGGGTGAGGACATCGCCAGCACCCTGGACAGGTAAGTGTCCTTATTTTAAAAGTCAGCAGCTGCAGTATTTGTAGCTGCTGACTTTTAACTTTTTTTTTTCCTGGCAGAACTGAACTTTAATTACAGCCTTTAGTCTGTTAGGATATCCCTCGACTAACTTTGCACGTCTAGATTTTGCAATATTTGCCCATTCTTCTTTACAGAACTGCTCAAGTTCAGTTAAATTTGATGGTGACCGTTTGTGGAGTGCAGTCTTTAAGTCATTCCACAGATTTTGAATGTAGTTTAAGTCTGGGCTCTGACTAGGAGTAGGCCATGCAAGGACATTCACCTTTATCTTCAACCACTGTGTGGTCATTTTTGCTCTGTGATTTGGGTCATTGTCATGTTGGAAGGTAAACCTTCTTCCCACTGACAACTTTCTGGCAGATTTTCCTCAAGAATTTGATGGTATTTTTCCCCATAACAGGACATTACCATCTCCATGCTTTACTAGAGGAATGGTGTTATTTGGATGTTGAGCTGTATTGGATTTCCACCAGATATATCGTTTGGTGTTGAGGCCAAATAATTCCATTTTAGTTGAGTTGAGTTGCATCTTGCTATAGTGCGGTCATTTACCCTGTAGGATCTTGACACGATTGGGACACACATTCGCACATATACAAAGGCCAATTTGGACAAGATCCAATTAACCTACCAGCATGTACTTGGAGGAGATTTTAGTCTCCTCTGACCACCTTAAACGCACCTTGAAGATTCTGAGGCTACATGGAAAAGGGTGTTATGGTCAGTGAAGACTAAAATTTGATTATTTTAGCCACTTGCCGACCGCCGTCAGCAAATATACGTTGGCAGAATGGCACGGCTGGGCAAAGTAACATACCTGTACCTTACTTTGAATTTCCTGCCGTGCGCGCGTGCCTGCCGCAAGCTCCATCACCGTGCCCGCGGGACCTGTGGACTCGATTGCTATGGGGATACCCGTGATCATGTCGCAGCACTGAAGAACGGGGTGATGCCGATATAACCAGTTCTGCCTAATGACAGGACACTGATTGTCTGCTCCCTGTCATCGGGAGCAGCAATCAGTGTCCACGTCATACACAGCCCATCCCCCAGACAGTTAGAAACACTCTCCTAGGACACATTTAACCTCTTCACTGCCAGTGACGTTTTTTACAGTAATCAATGCAATTTTATAGCATTGATCGCTGTATTAATGCCAATGGTCTCAAAAATGTGTCAAAATTGTCCGATGTGTCCGCCATAATGTCGTAGTCATGATAAAAATCGCAGATCGCCGCCATTACTAGTAAAAAAAAAATTATAAATAAAAATGCCCTAAATCTATTCCCTATTTTGTAGACACTATACCTTTTGCGCAAACCAATCAATATACGCTTATTGTGAAAATATGTGGAAGAATACATATCGGCCTAAACTGAGAAAAAAATTGCTTAAAAAAAAAAGGGAATATTTATTATAGCAAAAAATACAAAATATTATGTTTTTTTCAAAATTGTCCCTCTTTTTTTGTTTTATAGTGCAAAAACTAAAAACCGCAGGGGCGATCAAAAAGGACGTAATTTTTTTTTCGGCTGCAGTGTCGCACGACCGCGCAATTGTCAGTTAAAGAGGCGCAGTGCCGAATTGCAAAAAATGGCCTGGTGATTCAGCAGCCAAATCTTCCGGGGGCTGAAGTGGTTAAAAGTTAACAGCTACAGTATTTGTAGCTGCTGACTCTTTATTTATTTATTTTTTCTTACAGGCTGGAACTCTTTTTATTTAAATCTGCTAGTGCATCCAGGGGCGTAACTAGAAATCACAGGGCCCCATAGCAAAATGTTGTACTGGGCCCTCCCCCCCACAAAAAAAAGATGATAGTCTTACACTCCTTTCCTACCTCCTGTTCAGACTCCAGAGCCTCCTCATGTGCTGAAAACGATGTCCCTTCACAGGCGCTCTCAAGCGTTCTGCCTGACCCACTCTGCTCTCTGCTCCTGCTGTATGCGGCTGCGTGTGTCAAGACATGGCCGGACTCGCAGGGCCTGGGAGGCTTAACAGTAAACTTACATTCCTCATCCTCACCGGGCCCTGGGGGGGGGGTACCTAGAGCATTTGGCACCCAGGGCAGATCCTATATCTGGCACCCCCCCACTTTAAAATGTAAAAACAACCCCCTGTGCCCCCGCATACCTCTGCATCCCCCAATATCTCTTTGTCACTACTTTGTACCCCCTCTCCAAAACTGGACCCCTTTACATTACACAGCCCCCCTGCACCTCTGGACCCCTTTACATCAAATAACCCCCTGCACCACTGGACCACTTTACATTACCCAACCCCCTGCACCACTGGACCCCTTTACATTACACAACCCCCTGCACCCCTTTACATTACAGAACCCCTGCACCTCTAGACCCCTTTACATTACACAACTCCCTGAACATCTGGACCCCTTTACATTACACAGCACCCTGCACCTCTGGACCCCTTTACATTACACAGCACCCTGCACCTCTGGACCCCTTTACATTACACAGCATCTCTGGACCCCTTTATATTACTCAGCACCCTGCAGCCTTTGAGTTCACATTGCTGTCCTGGAGTTTTTCGCAGTTCTGGGGTACACGCAGTTTTTTCTGCATTTTATCCCCATTTTTAGCTGCAGTCCCACAGACTTCTATTAGTTTGTATAATGTTACTGTGTTTTCTGAAAGCACACCAAAGTTGCAGTATAGCGGACATTTGGTGCGCTTTCAGAAAATGTTGTCAAAATGTGTAACCTAATAGAAGTCTGTGGGACTGTAGTGGAAATGGAGTTAAATGCGGGAAAAATCTGTATACATCATCACTGCAACTGAACCACAGTGCATCAGTGTGAATCAACTCGAGTCCTGGTTCACATATATGCAATGCAGGAATCAGCGCGATTCTAGTGCGGACTCCTGCATTGCATGTCGTTTTCTGGAGGTTCACACTGCCCTTTGCAAGCTGCTACGGGGGTCAATGTAAAGTTACTCACATCCCCAGATCAGTTTGCAGATCACAGTGCGAACTGTGAAATGGTGCAGGCATGGGATCGCATAGGTGTGAACACCCATGCGATCCGATTCCAGTGCAGACCAAAAAAGGGTCCTGCACCATTTTGGAGAGAATGCAATGATTTCAGCCATACAGTTTGTATGGCTAAACTTGCATTGCACAGACATTGCATGTGATTTGCACAGCAATGTGGTGCGAATCACATGCAATGTCTGTGATTGCACTAGTGAAAAACATGGCTAAAGGAACATGATGTGGCCATCTATTAGTATCGGCTGGTTAAAAGAAAATGATTTGGATAGAGTTAATGAAAGATTCTGCTGAAGGACAACAGAGGAAAGAGGGGGAGAGAAAGATTTGGGAGAGAGAGGGCAGAGTCCAGACACAGTGATAGTGCTGCAAACTCACTTGGATGTTCCCAGGATGTTCACACTAGCTTCTGTAGCTGTCGGCTACTTTTGTAAACGCTCCCGCCCCCACATTCCTTTCAGACACAGCACACGGCTGCACGGAGCTTGGATGGACACAGAGGGGAGGGAGAGAGGGAGCAGAGCCGATGCAGCCTTTTCCATTTCTGTGGAGGAGGTGGGGGGGAGTTGTACTCGCTGGGCTGTTAGAACGTAATGCACAGCATTGTGTCAAGTACAGCCGACATCCCTATATTTATGCCTGATGGTTCAGTCCACCTGAGCTGGGATCTCCCTGCACACATTGCCACTGCTGCTACCAAGTCTGCCCGTTGTCACTGTTTCATACGCCGTCTGACATCCCCGCAGCGTGTGCCACCCAGTGCGGACCACCCCCCACCCCCAGTTAGTATGCCACTTGCGGGCCCCACGCGGCTGCGGGCCCCATAGCGCCTGCATGGGTCGCTATGGCGGTAGTTCCGCCACTGAGTGCATCTAAAACTCCCCTCCACCCCCGAACTGACAAAGCTGCTGTCCCAAAATATTTCTGTTGCTCCTTTATCCAGAGTGTGGGAGATGTGTTACTGGCCAGATCACCAGGTGAAAACAGATGGAAAAAAAGCCTGAAAAGGGGAGAACTAATGCAGCTACCACCTTCATAATAATCACATAATGATTGGTATGCTGCAATACATTTTAAATTTTGGTTTTGAGTTTATTACGTTAAAGATTCAGGCCAGAGACCTGGATCTGAATTGCTTACTAAAACAAGGACAAATTGATTGCTAAATGTCGACCCTTTATAAATAGGTCACTTTTTTGTGTGTTGAGAGATTTTTTAATTACTTTTACATTTTGCACATTTTTCAGTAATGCAAACATATAATTATATATAATTATAATAATTATATTATATATAATTATAATAAGCATTCATATAGTTATATTAATTCCATGCATTGCCAACAGACATTTGTTTCCTTGTAAAACACATTTTTGTAAAATTTATGACCTACATTGATAATGTATTGTAGTTTCAGCAATTGTAATCCTCCAGCCAACATTATGTTTACTTTTCCTTGTCAAAGTCCAAATCAGAACATAAGGAAGCTGGCTACTTAAATATGAGTCTGACGTTCCCCATGTTTATTCTTGGGGTTATGACTAGTAACTAATTTACATATATTACATGTGACGGAACATTACCGTGCAAACATTATAAAGGCAAATATTATTTTTATGTGGTCAAGATGAACAGTTATTCTTCACAAGGAAGTAGCTACGCATGGTTAATTTGATACCGTCTGCTATAGTGACAGCTTGTACAACTACATTTTTCACATTCCTTTTTAAATGTAATATCACTAGCACAGCTCAGCTGAGCTCATGAAGAGCACTTTGATATGCAAATATAGATTTCTCTTTACAAAGTTTATGGTTAACCCCCCTCTTAGCTATTGGTCCTTAAACATAAAGGACAATAGTTTTTGCTTTAGATAAAAGACATGTAAGCACGCTGAGATTTATGCTCAGCCGGGAGGGTTAGTGTTCTTTCTTGGCAGGCTTTCTTGGTTCTGACTCACTGGTGTTGTGCTGTATAAAAATAGGACAGGGGTCCGAATTGGGGAGGAGAGAGAGCTAGGGGTGTGCATAATACAAGATATGTTGCCATTACCGAAGTCCATCCTCACAGCCACCCATGGATAAAGATCCTTCCACAGAATATGGGACCGCTGAGGTCCACAAATTGCCCGCAGACACCCGATCTGGAGCTCTGCCATATTGGACTCTATGTACTGTGTACTTTGTTATGTATGCTGCAAATTTCCAGTAAAGGTTTTGAAACTTTGTCTTTGCCGGGTCTGAAGTTACCCAAGGGGTGTAATGTAAGTACCGTATTTTTTGCTCCATAAGACACACCTGACCATAAGACGCACCTAGGTTTTAAAGGTTGAAAACAAGAAAAAAAAATATTCTGAACCAAATGGTGTACTAAAATATTTTCCAGTGCCCATGAAATGCAGAGTGACCATTAGCATAGAAAATGCAGAGTGACCATTACTATAGAAAATATTGGCAGAGTATTGGCAGGGTATTGGCAGGATATTGCAGAGCATTGACAGGGTATGGCAGAGTATTGCAGAGTATTGGCAGGATATGGCAGAGTATTGGCAGAGTATGGCAGAGTATTGCAGAGTATTGGCAGGGTGTGGAGGGATGGCTGTGACTGCACTTGTTACAGAGCAGTGCTGTGGGCACTACAGATGCAGCCCACAGCCCTGCTGCCATCTGATCTCTCCCCTCCACTGTACAGATCTGTACACAGAGGGGAGAGAGGAACCGGCATCCTCATGACGCCGCTTTGTTTACAAGTGATCGCTCCATCATTTGATGGAGCGAACACATTGTAAACGGCCGATGGGTGCACCAAGATGGCCGCCACTCTGGAGCTAGGCCAAAGCCAAGGCCTTTCCTAAGGCCACGGAGCACTCCGGATCGTGGCGGGGGTGATGCCAATCGTATATTCGCACCATAAGATGGAGGCACATTTTCCCCTGTATTTCTGGGGGAAAAAAGTGCGTCTTATAGTCTGATAAATATGGTAATAGGCACATATAGGCCACTAAACACATTGGTATATGAAGATAATGGTACAAGAGTTAACACAGTGTGAAGACATATGTGGTTACCAAGGGTAATGAAGGTTTCACAAGCAGCCTGCCATAAGTGTGCACATATGACAGGTGGGATAGCTTCTTGCAGGAGGATCTGTTGTCAGCACTCTCTCCGTGAGCAAGTTTGTCTCCCATAGCAACGGGAGCAGATCAGCACTGCAGAAGTCCTCAGCCTGTGCACAGGTACGGAAGAGAAAGAGGTTATGTAACTGTGTGCATGGAGCTCCCGCTAGGCGCACAGCGGGGCCCTATTCCGTTACTGGGAGTGAGGTTGCGTAAAAATGCGTGACAGGTCGAGAGGGCATTGGATTAGCGTGTCCCTCCTAATAGCATCAGGGATCGTGGTGGTGTATAATAACATAAAGAGAGTTAACTAGAGTTCAATCATCTGTACAAGTAAAGCTAATCCATGTGTAGGAGAGTGACCTGTATTAATTGCCTAGCATAGTCTAGAAGAAAGCCTACTATGTGACCTCCACTTGGCGCCCAATGAGAAGGGTAACATGGAGGAAGTGTCCCCCGCCTACCCTACAGGCATTTTACATTTTTTTTCACCTCCTAACTACATGATCAAAGTCCTGCTTGTAACCTTCACACGGAACATACTACAACTATCACTGATGTACAACTTTTTTTTATCTAAGCAGTAATCAACAAAGTGTTTCCTTATAAAGGTTTCCTTAAAG
Organism: Lithobates pipiens; assembly: GCF_037356315.1. NCBI lineage: Eukaryota > Metazoa > Chordata > Amphibia > Anura > Ranidae > Lithobates > Lithobates pipiens. Next base: position 41,565,675 of record NW_027507718.1, on the reverse strand, counting down.
CCAGCCATACAGTACATGGGTCAAATTCCTAAAGAATTTTCTTTTGAGGATTTCACACCATTAGTCGAGTTTTGTTTGCCCATCAAATTTGAGTTGTCGGCCTGTTGAAAATGCTTTGAAAAACAAACTAATTTCTAATCAATGATTGGAGAATCATGTGAGAATTACTGCATAATCAAAAAATAAATGTGCATGAGCTATGACCTTGGAAAAAAAAAGAAGATTCCTAGCCACAAAAATTATTTTCTGCAGCAACATGAGGTGAAATTAATTGAAGGCTTGATTGCAGTCAGGTTGGGTCACAGGCACCCCCCACCCCCCCGGTCGCTCACCAGCCCCGCACTTATCCCATCTAGGTCAGGAGCAGCGCTTCCTCCGGGTGGCAGGTGGCGGGTGGCCGATTCACCATGCGACTTCACCTCCTCAGTGGCAAATAGAATCGCTTCTCCTCTAAGCCTATCGGGTGACGGGTCTCAGGACCTGCTTCCTAATTGGCTGGATGGAGAATCAGGAAGACAATAGTGAATATTAATTTGCTAGTGTCACACAACTGGGTGGGCTCTGGGCACAGTGCTCTGCGCCCCAAGCCCACCCTTTTTTTAAGCAAATTAGGGCCTCAGACTCTAATCATGTGCCTAAAAAACAAACAAATAAAACCCCCATTGGAACCCATGCGTCCTGCAGGGTGCATATAGATTAGGAGCCAGGCGCATGGATTAGGGGGGAAGACTATGTCCGTGTCCACTCTGCACAGTGGAGCAGACATGGACCTGTCATCTGCTTCACAAAGTCTGCCCCATCTGAAAGGGGCCTAAGTTTCAGGTTAATTAATTGTCCAGATGCTGTTTTTCTGAGGAAGGTTACATTTTAGAAAACATATATTTTAATCCTACTTTTTAACCACTTCAATACAGGGCATTTCCACCCCCTTCCTGCCCAGGCCAATGTTCAGTTTTGAGCGCTGTTGTATTTTGAATGACAATTGTGCGGTCATGCAACACTGTACCCAAATGAATAGAGCTTTCTTTTGGTGGTATTTGATCACCTCTGCGTTTCTTATTTTTTGTGCTATAAACAAAATAAGAGTGACACAGTGAAAAAAACACAATATTTTTTACTTTTTGCTATAATAAATATCTCAATTTTTTAAAAAAATGTATTCTATTAAAATGCACTGATTACTGTATAAATGTCACTGGCAGGAAAGGGGTTAACACTAGGGGGGCGATCAAGAGGTTAAATGTGTTACTTAGGGAGTGTTTCTAACTGTAGGGGGAGGGGACTCGCAAGGGGAGGAGACTGATCGGTGTTCCTCTGTACTGGGAACACACGATCGATCTCCTCTCTCCTGACAGGATGTGGATCTGTGTGTTTACACACACAGATCCACGTCCCGGCTCTATTACCGGCATCACGGGGTGCCCGGCAGACATCGCAGCTGCTGGGCACGTGCACCGGCTCCCGAGAGATGTGGAGGGCATGCAACGCACTCCCTAGACAGCCGGGAAGCCCAGGACATCATATGATGACCACCCAGGATGGGAGATCCCTACTGCGGATGTCATTTGACTATGGGCGGGGTATGAGGTGGTTAAATAAAGGGTGCTTTATCTGTTATGGAAATACTCACTATACTTTTCCTAGACAACCATTTCCTGCATAGAGTGCTCCAGTCTTTGAATATAGATCAGTCATATGCTTTGTAGATGTGTGTCTTACAGCTGCCATCAAGCTACTGTTGGTAACTCAGAATCAGTTTAGAAAATTCATAGCTTTGCTAGATGTAAATTCTGAGTAAATACATATGCAGCTTTTGATTTTAATCCATTTGAGCCGGGAAAGTATTTTGAACCAGTGGTCAGAAATTATCTCTATTTCCTTACAGTGGTCCAGGGACCCTCTATGTCCCAGTGACTAGGCTGCCAGTTGACCATCTTGATCACCAGGAATAATGTCAAAGTTAATCAACTGGCCATGCTATTGCAAAGGTAGAGTAGGGATGAGCTAGAATTAGGGTTAGGTATTTTTTTTAAAGACTATGGCTATAGTAAGGATTATCTAACTAACCCTAAGGATTATGGGTTAGGATTGGGTTAGGTTATGATTTCTGGCTATAGTTAGACCGGGTTAGGGCTCTAACTATAGTCAGGACTAGTTAGGACTAGGATTGGGGTTTTTGTTATTGCCAGGAAAAACAGCTTGGGAAAATATTTAATTACTCATTAAAAAACAAACTGCACACATACCTCCCAACTTTTTGAGATGGAATTGAGGGACACCTGCGAGCAAAAGTATGTAGGCACAGGACACGCCCTCCTGCCACGTCCCTTTAAAGGAAATATCCCAAAATGATTTGTTAAACCCGTAAGTGCTTTTTTTTTACCACTACTATTCCTTTATACTGGCTTTTGGAATTTACAAATGCAGTAATTTAGAAATTGGATGAAAGGTTTAGCACTGGGAAATACTTTTTGAAAGATAAAAACTGCATTTTATATACAACTATATAGATCAGATTTAAATGAGGAACAAATGAGGAGGACCATGTTAATACCCTTCCATATGCTATCCAAATATCACTTTAAAGTCCACTGTAGACTTAAATCTCAGTACTATAAATCTGGTATCTTCTTCCTGCTTTCAGGTCAACCTATATGCAGAACACATATCCGCAACTGATACACTGTATATTTGTGTAAAATAGGGATGAGCCGAACACCCCCCCAGGGGTTCCCCAGTGACGTGTGGGTGACCCCGCCCCCTCTGATGTAACGCAGGTTTCCGTTACATCAGAGGGGGCGGGGTCACCCATACGTCACTGGGGAACCCCTGGCTCCCCTCTCCAGCGTCAGAGGGGCGGGGTCAGGTGACGGGTGGCCCCGCCCTCCTAATATAAGAAACGTCAGCGCTGGGCTCTCTGCAGTGTCTCCGGAGTGGAGACAGAAGAAGGATGTATGGACAGCGCTGGACTGAGAGATCCCCCGTCGCTGGATATGATCATCCATCGCTGGACCCCGGAGACCCGTCGCTGGATAGCAAGAGTGGATTAGCACCGCTGGAATCTTTTTTTTATTTTTTTTATTTTTTAATAAAGGAATTTTTCAAAAGTGTGTTTGTCTTATTTAACCATTTTGACACTTTCTTTGTGAAATGGTAGGGGTACTTTTGTACCCCCTTACCATTTCAAACAGGGGGGGGGCCGGGATCTGGGGGTCCCCTTGTTAAAGGGGGCTTCCAGATTCTGATAAGCCCCCCGCCCGCAGACCCTTACAACCAACGGCCAGGGTTGTGAGGATGAGGCCCTTGTCCTCATCAACATGGGGACAAGGTGCTTTGAGGGGTCACAGACCCCCAAAGCATCCTCCCAATGTTGAGGGTATGTGGCCTGGTACGGTTCAGGAGGGAGGGGGGGCCGCTCTCTCGTCCCCCCCTCTTTTCCTGCGGCCTGCCAGGTTGCGTGCTTGAATAAAGGGTCTGATATGGATTTTTAGGGGGACCCCCATGTCAATTTTTTTTTATTTGATGCGGGGTTCCCCTTAATATCCATATCAGACCTGAAGGGCCTGGTAATTGAATTTAGGGGAACCCCCACGCTTTTTTTTTTTTTTTTTTTTATCAATGAATGAATGAATTGTCGGCTAATGCAGAGAACACTCATTGAGTTTTCTCTGTATTACGGGACCCGACAATAGCCGCAAGTGATTTTAAAATACTTTTTTTCCTTCACAAATGACACTTTGTGCAGGGACAGTTCTAAGCACCAGAAACATGCGCCCCTTCACAGGCATACTATAGATACCCCCCAGCTACGAAATTTAAAGGAATATTACACTTTTATTGTTTCACTTTAATCATTATTAAAATCACTGCTCCTGAAAAAACGGCCGTTTTTAAAACTTTTTTTGCATTGATCCATGTCCCCTGGGGCAGGACCCGGGTCCCCAAACACTTTTTAGGACAGTAACCTGCATATTACCCTTTAAAATTAGCACTTTAGATTTCTCCCATAGACTTGTATAGGGTGTTCCGGCTTTTCGAATTTGCTGCGAACAGCCCGAATTGTTCACTGTTCGCTGAACAGGCGAACAGGCAATGTTCGAGTAGAACATGAGTTCGACTCGAACTCGAAGCTTATCCCTAGTGTAAAAGGCATTATTATGATTCTTCCTTTCAAAAGTTTAATGGACTTCACTTAATATTGACAGCTTTGCAGTGCTGTACAAAAACTGAATGAAGCAGCTAGAAACAGTATAAAAAATCATCTGGCAGAGCAAGCACACATATGAAGCTAATTTTCATATGCATAGGTGTAAATATTAGTAGTGGTTACCAGAGATGGGCCGAACAACCCCCTGTTTGGTTCGCACTAGAACTTTTGAACACTGCGAAAGTTTGGAACTGAATAACGAACCCCATTGAAGTCTATGGGACCCAAATGTGAAAAATCAAAAGTGCACATTTTGAAGGCTTATATGCAAGTAGTTGTACATACAATGGTTATAGGGGTCTGGGTACTGCCCCGGGGGACATGTATCAATAAAAAAAAGTTTGTAAAAAAACATAATTTTTAAATGAGTAGTGATTTATTGATGCTTAAAGCGAAAGCATAAAAATGCAAAATTTATTTTAATATAATGCCTGGGGGGGACCCCCTTAGTCCACCTGTAAAGTGGCACATCTGTATTGTGTACAGAACTGCAGAAATATTTGCATTTATAAAGCCCAAAACAAAAAATTATCATCTGCAAAAAATGTGCAAACATTTTTGCAGATTTGCACCAATTTGATTGATTGCACTTTGTTGAGTTATTAGTTAGCAAGGTAGCGCCACATACTATATATTATATATGCCCTTGAACTGTGTAGAGATCACTTTTATATGTTGGCAGCTTCCTGTTAAATAGTTTTTCCTAGTGACATTTTGTGGGATAGAATTGTTGGTTGTGCGCATTAGTACCTATTATTTATTTTATAAAGCCCAAAAGCTTTCTTCCATAGGAGGCGTACAGTTGCCACACCCCCCGATCGTGATAAGAAGCCTCTGGCAGAGGCTTCTTACCACGTGATCAGCTGCGACCAATCACAGCTCATCATCGCGAGAACCAGAAATTGCCTTTAAACGGCATTTGTCAAACTTGTGATGACGAAACGCCCCAGAGCGTGACCTTATGACGTTCGGAGTGACACACAGATGCCTTGCATTCCAAACTACGGAGCAGAGAAACTGTAAGTGTTGCATAGCGGCATGTGGAGTGGCGTGTTGAGCTTAAGAACACTACGGAACACTACGGCACACTACGAAACCAGCTTGTCTCCTCAGTAAGTGACTGATAATAACACTTGACATTAAGTTATTTGGTCAAATTAGGAACAAAGACTGTGAAATATTTTAAAGAGGACAAGTATTTTAACAAACGGTAGAAGTTCAATAAAAATCTAAAACGGGACTAGACTATGTGAAGTTTTTCTCTCTTCCCATATAATAGTACTGGATGATTATTGGAAAACCCTGATGTAAGGATATCACAAGGAAGCAGTCTAACGTGGATCTATGTGAGGCTGGATATTTTTGGATGTTTGGTGAGTTTAAACCCCAGAGGAGAGTGTGACGCACGTGTTTAGGGATCAGGTGATTGGTGCACAGTTTACAGACAACATTGAGATCACCAATTGTGTTCACTGTGGACTCTCTTTTTCATCACCATCTGATACTGCTGTCCGGCGTTTGTTATTATAATTTTTATCACTTATGTCAAATGGACATTTGTTAGTCTGGCTATTTTAGTATTGTCAGGAGCGCTGCTTATGATGAATTTTTCTGATGCTATTTTAGTATTGGGTATATTTATCATATGGAAAGATATTGTTTGATTTACTAAGCAGCTGCTTTTGCACATTTATTTGGAGATTTTTATTTTATGTGCATATATATATATATATATATATATATATATTTCTTATGTCTATTAAATATAATTTGAACACCATAGCGCTGAGATAAGGAGTATCGGTGGGTAAGTGGGTATCGGTTGCGTTAATGTGATTTTTCTTTTTTTTAAATATTGGTTAAAGAATTGGCCTTGCTGTCAAGAATTGCAGTGATATGCACCTGTCAAAAAGCTGCAGAAGAATTGGTCTTTGGGTGTCGATGGCGCCTTCACACCGTAACCCTATAGAGGTACCCTATAGAGGTACTCTTGATGAAAGCAAGAATTGGCCTTGTTGTAAAAAATTGCAATGATATGCACCTGTCAAATAGGTGTGGAAAAATTGGTCTTTGGGTGTTAAGTGTGTCCATGCAATCTACACTAAAAACATTATTCCAGATGAAATTAACATCCACAACAGAAGTCCTACAGAGATTGCACATCCCAAAAACACTTAATCGGCAACATCAGCATCAGGGGCTTCATAGCACATACCTGACACATACACTGACCTACCTGACACATACACTGACCTACCTGAGTGACCTCGCTGACACATACAATGACCTACCTGATACATACACTGACCTACCTGATACCTACCTCCCACATACACTGACCTGTCACACACACTGACCTACCTGACATCTGCCTGACACACTGACCTACCTGACACATACACGGACCTACCTGGCAGACACCTACCTGACATATACACTGATCTACCTGACACATATGCTGACCTACCTGACACACAAACACTGACCTACCTGATGGTACATCAGCACACGTCAGACTTCAGGTGACCTCTGATCTCTTGACACTCCTGCAGCTCAGCCTTACCTGGAGTGTGTGAGTGCTCCCATCCACTCAGACAGCCCTGCAGGCACCAGGCAACCAGAGCCAGGATAGGAGAGCCGCCCACCCATTTACACAGTGAGTGGGGATCTCTCAGTGCCTGGCATGGCCACAGTTTGATTCCCGCCTCCTGGACCCGGCGGCGCCTATGATTGACATCACACGTCCCACGGTCTCAGAATTGGACCAGTGTAATGTCCATCACAGGAGCCGGGGGGTCCAAAATATAAAAAAGATGTGTAAATGTGTACATGGATGCACTTTAATCAATGGAAAGTGTTGTTTGGTGCACTTTAATTTGAGTATTCACAACACAGACACACTCCATGGATACACTATAATATACTGCAATATACGGCATCAAACGTGCAGTAACACACAGAACTATATGGTGTTAAACTTGCAGTAGCGCACTGAAATATAGAGCGTTAAACTTGCAGTAACACACAGGACTATACGGCGTTAAACTTGCAGTAATGCACAGAACTATACAGCGTTATACTTGCAATGAAATATATGGCATTAAACTTGCAGTCACGCAATTAAATATATGGCATTCAACTTGCAGTAACACAATGAAATATGCAGTGTTAAACTTGCAGTAATGCACAGAACTATATGGCATTAAACTTGCATTAATGCAATGAAATACACAGCATTAAACTTGCAGTGATGCACAGAACTATACGGCAATAAATTTGCTGTAACGCAATGAAATTTATGGCTTTAAACTTGCAGTAACACAATGAAATATATATTAAAAAGGGGTGGGGGGTGGGACTTTAAATGAGGCACATAAAAAAATGTGCTTCCATCCCTGGTTCAGGTAAACAAAGAAGGGAATTTGGGACTTTAAATGAGGTTATTGACTGGTAGAAGTTGAATTGTATGTAAACACGTATGTAACATGTATGACATGAGTAATAAAATACAATTCAATAGTACAAAACATGTAAAAATGGTATATATATATATATATGTACAGTACACATACACGCATGGTATGGACATCATAAATTCATAGATATATACGTGGACCGCACATAGCAAACATAGATATTGTTGATATGAAATATGTAAATTCATATATGTACACATGTCAACTTGGCAGCACAAACTGGATGGAATAAGTTGAAAAAATTGATAAAGAATATATATCTAGATATGAGTCCTATTAGGGCATATAGCTACATCCTGAATGCCCGATGTGTTTCATGTAAAAAACACTTCCTCAGAGGTGGATGCTATAGGCCCTATAGTATAGGGTATCTACAAGAAACAAAAATATAATTATACCTAATGTTACAGTAAGCACACCAGAAAAAGACAGGATTGGCAGTCCTTAGTACTCACATGCAACAGATAACAAAGGTGTGAAGTATGTGTGGGGCCAGGGCCAGAGAGGGAGTCCGTCCCAGGAGCTGAGGTAGACATAAGCACCGCAAAAGGAGGGTGCACACACAGCACCCCCACAGCACAGATTTACAGTTTTTGCGGCACAGTGCATTGTGGTTTTTCGGCAGGCTGAACAAATGGTTGAACGACCCAATAGTTTGGTTGTTCGGTGCACAGCCAAAGTTCGGCCCGAACTTATGCTCAAACCGAACCGCTCACCCATCCCTGGTGGTCACATAATTCCTATAAAGTATTTTTTATGTATTATTTTTGGTGCATTGGTCATTTGAAATTTCTGTATAAATATTTAGCAGCCAGGAATAAATATAACTTTCCCTGGTAGAGAAGAATATTTTCAGTGAAATGTTACTTCCTGCCAAGACTTTTTTTATTCTCTGCTAGTAGGCCTTGTGGTTTTTGATGCAAAAGTAAAAATAAAATCTTTAGGGCTGTGGAAGGGTGAAAATGAAATCTTCAATACTACAGAAACAAAATATAAGTGTGAACGAGACTTTCCAGATATCTGGAAGTAATACCTAGCTTCTTGAATTACAGCTACACATTTATAGCAGTATTATAACTGATAGACCAGTGCACCCCCAAAACGACAGATTGAAGCGGGGTGTTATATACCTTCTTCCACATACATACTGCACTTCTCTAGAGACTTTTGTCACAGGGTCATTTAAAAAATGACAGGCAGAGGAAGAGGCAGGCCCTTCCACAGGGGTGGTAGGGGTAGGGCAGGAGCAACAGGCTTGAGCCAAAGTGGCAAATTGCAGAAGGTGCGTTCTATTACGTCAAAGGACGCACCAGACTTGGTTGAGTGGCTCACTCAGCCTTACTCTTCTGCACCCTCCTCATCCTCTCGATCTGCACCCTCTTCTTCACCCCAAAGACACTACCACCAACACCACCACCGATCCATCACACGACATTGCCGATGTGCAGCCACTCTTGGTATTGGATCAAGAAGAGGAGGTAGCAACAACCGCCATTTAGCAGTCTGACGACAGTCCCCGGTGTTGCTGCCTGCTCCGAGATCTCTAATTATAGCAGTGGGGAAGGTGACGTCTATGATGACGCGTCTAGTGATGTCACGTGGGTGCCCACAAGAGAGGAAGAGGAGGGGAGATATGGACCAGCAGATAGGGAGGAGAAGCAGGCGGAACTTACATTGCACAGGAAGGACAAACCAGACTGTTAATGTATCAGGAGCGAGGCATCAACCATGTACGGTCACATCTGGTGGTTCCAGGATGCCGCACATGGCTCCGCAGTGTGGGCTTTTTTTAACGTGTCCGCTGCTGACAATAGTGTTGCCATCTGCAATCTTTGCAGTCAACGCATAAGTCGCGGTAAGCCCAACACTCACCTAGGGATGACCACCTTAAGAAGGCACATGAGCTGCTATCACCGAGCCCAGTCGGAGCAACAGAACCCACAAAGCCACACTCCAGGCTCTCACCATCCAGCCTCATCTTCTACTTCTCCTTCTCCTCTCTCCTCACAATTGTCCTCCAGTCCACCTTCCATCATGCCGTAAAAAAATTATGACACGGGATAACCCTCTTGCCCAACGGTTGACGGCTGGCTTGTCAGAACTGATAGCCTGCCAACTACTGCCATATAAACTGGTGGAAATTTGTGGCCATTGGAACACCACAATGGAAGGTCCCAGGAAGGAAGTATTTCTCACAGAAGGGCATCCCAGAGCTATATGGCCATGTTCAGCGGCAAGTGAATGTATCTCTGGCACACAGTGTCGGTGCCAAGATACATCTGACCACAGACACGTGGTCTAGCAAACACGGGCAGGGAAGGTATATCACTTTCACTGCCCACTGGGTGAACCTTCTGACGGCCATCAAGCATGTAACCCGTGGTTTTACCGCCATGGATTGCATGCAGGCCTGCCTCTTCTTCTCCTCCTCCCACTCCATTTCCTCCTTGGCTGACTCCTCCTTTTCTGCTGCTAGCGTCTCTTCCGCTGCGCCGCCCAAGATCCCCAGAACCTATTCGACATGCCAAGTGAGACGTTGCCATGCTGTGCTGCATCTGTTGTGCCTGGAAGCCAAGAGCCACACTGGCCCTGCACTCCTTTCAGGTTTGCGTTCACAGGCAGATCAGTGGCTAACACCGCTCAATTTGACAGTTGGTAAAGTGGTGTGTGACAACGGTGCCAATCTGCTTAGCGCATTGAAACAGGGCAAAATTACACACATGCCATGCATGGCACACGTCTTAAACTTGGTCGTGCAGCGATTCGTTGTCAAATACCCTGGGGTCCAGGACATCTTGCGGCAGGCAAGGAAAGTCTCGGCCCATTTCAGAAGATCTTACATGGCCATGCAGACTTCTGCGGCCATTTGATAAGATCACCAAACTGGTCAGTCGCAGCCATCAGTGACATCGTACCTTACGCCTTCTTTATGGAGCGTGCATTGCATCGTGCCATTGATCAAGCCTTGGAGGAGCAGGAGCAGGAAGATGAGGAAGTCACAATGCTGGATGAATTCCCAGGGGGGCTACTCTATCTGAGACAAGTCAACTACAGGAGTCTGAAGAGGAGTCAGAGGAGGATGGTGCCGGGGCGGAAGAGGAGGAGCAAGAAGAGCATGCTTTAAACCTTTCTGGGATCCCTGTTGTTGTGCCTGGATGGGGAGAGGAGAACGAGGAGGAGGATATTATCCTGGATGATGAGCAGGAGCCAGGCCACCACACCGTTTCTAGTTTAGTGCAAATGGGGGCCTTCATGCTCCAGTGTTTTAACAGGGACCCCGTATAAAAAGCATAAAGTTCAAGGACCAGTACTGGGTGGCAACGTACTTAGACCCCCGGTACAAACACAAAATGGCAAAAATGTTACCACCATCACAGAGGGCTGTCAGAATGGAGCACTTACAGGCCTTGCCTCGAGAAATGCTGCATTCTGCTTTTCCGTGCACTGGCAGAGGAGGAACTCCCACTCCCAGAGAAAGAGTTGTGGGTATCAATCCAACAGCGCCTGCAAGAAGAGGGCGGTTTGAAGATGTGTTGGTGACTTCGGATATGAGGTCATTCTTTCAGCTGACCCATCGACAGGTGTCATCCGGATCCAGCATCAGGGAACACCTAGACCGACAGGTATCCGACTACATCAGGTTAACAGCCGATGTGGACGCTCTGAGAAGTGATGAACCTCTGGACTACTGGGTGGGCAGGCTTGACCTCTGGCCAAAGGACGTCCAGCTACCAATAAGCTACCAATAAGCGCCTAGCTCACGACAGTGTTGACTACCTCACATTTATAAAAATGAATGAGGCATGGATCTCGGAGGAATTCAACACATGTGACCAGTAGACCATGTATATGCATAACTCTATAAACGATTTATTTAATCGAGCACATGGACCTTTTTTCTACCTTTGGCTCACTTCCTTATACAAAAAAAGCACACCGTACTATATGCCCGTACCCTCCTGTTTAAAGAGGTTGAGCGGTGCCATATTTTTGGGTCCCGCAGCGAGTTGCTGGTATCAGTGCTGGTGTCAGTGCTCTCTATCTCAGTGCTGGTGTGGTGTCAGTGCTCTCTATCTCGGTGCTGGTGTCAGTGCTCTCTATCTCGGTGCTGGTGTGGTATCAGTGCTCTCTATCACGGTGCTGGTGTCAGTGCTCTCACGGTGCTGGTGTCAGTGCTCTCTATCACGGTGCTGGTGTAAGTGCTCTCTCTCTATCTCGGTGCTGATGTCAGTGCTCTCTCTCTCTATCTCGGTGCTGGTGTCAGTGCTCTCTCTCTATCTTGGTGCTGGTGTGGTGTCAGTGCTCTCTATCTCAGTACTGGTGTGGTCTCAGTGCTCTCTAACATGGTGCCGGTGTCAGTGCTCTCTGTCACTGTGCTGGTGCCAGTGCTCTTTATCTCGGTGCTGGTGTCAGTGCTCTCTATCACGGTGCTGGTGTCAGTGCTCTCTATCACGGTGCTGGAGCCAGTGCTCTCTATCTCAGTGCTGGTGTGGTGTCAGTGCTCTCTATCATGGTGCTGGTGTCAGTGCTCTCTATCACGGTGCTGGTGTCAGTGCTCTCTATCTCAGTGCTGGTGTCAGTGCTCTGTATCACGGTGCTGATGTCAATGATCAATCTCTATCGCGGTGCTGGTTTCAGACAGTGAGGGAGAGAGCAGCAGAGAAGCCAATCAGTAGGCAGTGCCAGCACCATGGCTGAGGATCAGCACTGGACTGGCACCTCCGGACCACCGCAGTGGAGCCCTGCATAGGTGGGGGTAAGGGCCGGGCAGAGGGAGGGGCTCAAGCACAGGTTGGCACACTGGGACACTTCATAGCCTGCCCTGACCTTGCCTCTCCTCCATGGCCTTAATGCGCTCCTGAATTGTCAAAATTTCAGATAAAAAAAGAATGCTTGTTGTTGTTGATCCCAGATTCACTTAATACTTGTTATGTGAGTGTCCATGTTATGGGGCTATGTGTGCCCAGCTAGTATGTATTTTGTGGCTGAAAATATGACCTGGAGGTTTTTAAGGTTCGCCTGCCATTAAAGTCAATTGCGGTTCGCAAACTTTTGGCCACGTTCGCGGTTCAAGTTCCGAAAAGTCCCGTCGGAAGTTCGTCCATCCCTACATATAAGGAAAGGTATGAAGAAATTGTTTATTGGCTATAACCAAAGATACTCACTGGCTTCCTGGTCTCTTATGCTGCTATGGAACCAATGTGCCTTCAAAAATAATTTAAAAGAGCATTTGCTTTAGGTGCTTGCTGTTTGGCCAGCAGGCAAGACAGCTTCATTTTAAAAGTACATCTACCAGTGGTTCCCATTCTGGCAATCCTCCACAACCAAAGACTTCTAATAAACCTTCCTCACCCTGTAGTACAGCCCTAGAATTACCAGGGATTGTATGACTAGGCAGCTATGGTCTTTATCTGTGATAGGAAGAAGGCAAGCTGTATAGAGGGTGCAAGATCAGCCTGAGATCCGTCCAGAGGGAGCCGGCGTCGAGCTGCCCTGTATAGCCGGGATGGTCCGTTCGGTGCTCGGATAGCCATCCAAAGTATGTATCTCCAGTGGGAGTGTAGAGAGGAGCTGTCAGTCCGTCCACCATAAGAGCCAATGGGAATTTATTTTGGGAGCAAGCCACGCTTCCTTCATCAGCCTGTTTGATTGAAGAAACCTCCAGGAATTCATAGCTGATTAACCTCATGACACCCAGGTGAATAAAACAATTGTCTTTAAACCCTCACAGGTGTAATAGTGCCAGAGAAGTCAACTATTTACAAATAAAAGATGTTTAAAAAACATGTGAAAAAATTCTAGTTAAGAGCCCATTCACACAGGGGCAACACGACTTGTAGGCGACTTGATCAGGCTACTTGGACACGACTTGACAGCGGCGACTTGGGACGACTTCAAAACGACTTGTGATGACTTCAAGCGCGACTTGGGACGACTTACAAGTCGCCCCAGGCCAGGCGACTTTTGCCGCGGCCAAGCAGAGAATGAGCTCAAGGGGAAACTCCACGGCAAATTTCTGAAAAAAAATTGGCGTGGGTTCCCCCTCCGAGAGCATACCAGGCCCTTAGGTCTGGTATGGATTCCAAGGGGAACCCCCTACGCCGAAAAAACGGCGTGGGGGTCCCCCCCAGATCCACACCAGACCCTTATCCGAGCACGCTACCCGGCCGGCCAGGAAAGGGGGTGGGGACGAGCGGGCGGCCCCCCCCCTCCTGAGCCGTACCAGGCCGCGTGCCCTCAACATGGGGGGGTGCCTTGGGGGAGGGGGGGCGTGCGGCCCCCCCCACCCCAAAGCACCTTGTCCCCATGTTGATGAGGACAAGGGCCTCTTCCCGACAACCCTGGCCGTTGGTTGTCGGGGTCTGCGGGCGGGGGGCTTATCGGAATCCGGGAGCCCCCTTTAATAAGGGGGCCCCCGGATACCGGCCCCCCCACCCTATGTGAATGAGTATGGGGTACAATGTACCCCTACCCATTCACCTGTGACATAAAGTACAATAAAACACACAACACAGAGAAAAAGTATTTTATTGCACAGCCGGGGGTCTTCCGTCTTCGGGGGTCTTCTCGCCGGACTCCTCCGCTATGTGTGTGTAGCTCTTTTGCCAGCGGAGGAGTCCGGCTTTCTTCCTCCCCGCCGCCGGCCTCTTCTCCCGACTTCGGGGGTCTTGTCCCCCTCTTCGGTTCTTCTGCCGGGCCACCGCGCCTGGTCCGGTGGCCCGGTCTTCTGTCGCCGTCTTCCGTTCTTCTGTCGCCGCCTTCGGTTCTTCTGCCGGGCCACCGCGCCTTCTTATAGCTCTTTTACAGGCGGTGGCCCGGTCTTCCGTCGCCGCCGCCGCCGCCGCCGCCTTCCGTTCTTCTCCTTCTTCTTCTCCTGGAGATGTTGACTCGACGAGCTCTCCGGCCACAATGCCAGGGACGCGCTCCGCTGCCTCTTATATAGGGACAATGGGGCGGTGTCACATGGGTTGATGTCACATGGGTTGGTCACATGGGTTGATGTCACATGGTAAGGGGGCGGGGTCACCATGTGACATCAACCCATGTGACCAACCCATGTGACATCAACCCATGTGACACCGCCCCATTGTCCCTATATAAGAGGCAGCGGAGCGCGTCCCTGGCATTGTGGCCGGAGAGCTCGTCGAGTCAACATCTCCAGGAGAAGAAGAAGGAGAAGAACGGAAGGCGGCGGCGGCGGCGGCGACGGAAGACCGGGCCACCGCCTGTAAAAGAGCTATAAGAAGGCGCGGTGGCCCGGCAGAAGAACCGAAGGCGGCGACAGAAGAACGGAAGACGGCGACAGAAGACCGGGCCACCGGACCAGTCGCGGTGGCCCGGCAGAAGAACCGAAGAGGGGGACAAGACCCCCGAAGTCGGGAGAAGAGGCCGGCGGCGGGGAGGAAGAAAGCCGGACTCCTCCGCTGGCAAAAGAGCTACACACACATAGCGGAGGAGTCCGGCGAGAAGACCCCCGAAGACGGAAGACCCCCGGCTGTGCAATAAAATACTTTTTCTCTGTGTTGTGTGTTTTATTGTACTTTATTTCACAGGTGAATGGGTAGGGGTACATTGTACCCCATACTCATTCACATAGGGTGGGGGGCCGGTATCCGGGGGCCCCCTTATTAAAGGGGGCTCCCGGATTCCGATAAGCCCCCCGCCCGCAGACCCCGACAACCAACGGCCAGGGTTGTCGGGAAGAGGCCCTTGTCCTCATCAACATGGGGACAAGGTGCTTTGGGGTGGGGGGGGCCGCACGCCCCCCCTCCCCCAAGGCACCCCCCCATGTTGAGGGCACGCGGCCTGGTACGGCTCAGGAGGGGGGGGGCCGCCCGCTCGTCCCCACCCCCTTTCCTGGCCGGCCGGGTAGCGTGCTCGGATAAGGGTCTGGTGTGGATCTGGGGGGGACCCCCACGCCGTTTTTTCGGCGTAGGGGGTTCCCCTTGGAATCCATACCAGACCTAAGGGCCTGGTATGCTCTCGGAGGGGGAACCCACGCCAATTTTTTTTCAGAAATTTGCCGTGGAGTTCCCTCTTGAGAGCTGATAATTCTGTCAAAGTCGCCTCCGTATAGACGGAGATCCGACTTGGAGGCGACCTCCATTGAAATCAATGGGTACCGGTCGCCTACAAGTCGGATAGAAGTAGTACAGGAACCTTTTTTGAAGTCGGAGCGACTTCAGTAGCGTGCATTAACACGGCTCTCATTCACTTACATTGCTTTTTAAATGTTGTCCGACCTGAGGCGACCTGAGGCGACTAGGGGCGACCTGAAGTCGGATCAGGAGTTGCCCCTGTGTGAATGGGCTCTAAAAGGCACATGTAGCGAACAAAAAATAAACATGTTTATAAGTTTAAGTATAACAGAAGAGCTGGACGTGTCATGTATCTTAGGTAGGAAAAATTGATCATTGAATGAATGTAGAATATATAATGGAAAATCGCATGAAAAAATTTAACAGACCAGTTGTTGAAGAGGGAAGATGAAATATAGGAAAGACCCAAGGGGTGAGCCGATGGAGCCTGGGACTATAGGATGGTGTTCACCTCTAGTTCTTCATTCAGGCCTTCTGGTGTTAAACTGTTTAGTTCATATATCCAGTACATCTCTTGTGCGCACTTGTGCGTTTCCTGATTCTTTAGCCTTCCGGTAAGGTACCTGGAATGGATTTGATAGCTGAGTAATGTGGGGTCTTTTTTATGGTGGGTGTCGAAGTGGCGTGATATACTAAATCTAGGGGGGACTGAGGCTCCTCCTATGTTCCCCGAATCTAGCTCGAAGCGTCCTGATGGTGCGTCCTACATAGCACTTCTCGCAAGGGCAAGTAATGAGATAAAATGACTGATGAGGCTGCACTGATGGGTACTGATGAGCACTGATGGGCACTGATAGGCTGTATTGATGGGCACTGATAGGCTGCATTGATGGGCACCAATGAGGCTGCAATGATGTGCACTGATAAAGTTGTTGTTGGCAATATTTATTTTGGAACTTAATGCTGCATAAAACGTTTAACAATGTAATTTCATGAGATAATCTATGAGGGCATGCTTGGGGTGGGGCACTGTAGGGGTTGGGTGGGGCAGCTGGTGACGAGTAATTTTTAAGGCCTGGCTACTAGCTTGGGAATTTTAATTCTGAGCCCTGACCTAAAATCTACCTTTAGGATTCATAGTGTAGACTGAAAAAAAAAAATAGTTTAGCGGAGGCATAATAGATTGGTTGTCTTATGCCACGTACACACGACCGGACTTTCCGCCAGAAAAGGCCAGACGGTCTTTTCGACGAACTTTCGACTGAGTTGCGACGGACTTTTGAACGAACGGACTTGCCCACACACGAACGGACTAAAGTCAGTTTGTTTTGAGCATGATGATGTATGACGAGACTAGAAAAGGAAGTTCAAAAGTCGGTAGCCAATTGCTGCCCTTGCGTCGTATTTGGTCCTTCAGGCCAGCATACAGAAAAATGTTTTTCCCGATAGGAATTGAGTCCGTTGGACAGATTTGAAACATGTTCTATTTCTAGGTCCGTCTGAATTTTTTAAAGAAAAACGATCGGACTATCCCACACACGATTGGACTATCAGACGGAATGATTCAGTCGGACCTATTCTGTCGGAATCTCTGATCGTGTGTACGTGGCATTAGAGGATCCAGTAACAGCATGTCTTGTACTGCCCTGATCAATCATTACAACCTTCCTAATCCATAGCTGGTTTGCCACCATCCCATACCCATTCATACAATCTCAATCTTTGGAAGATATTATAGTATGTTGCTTTGAAATTAAGAAAGAAAAAAATAGTGTTGTGCTGGGAATTTATTACAAAATTCTTCCCCTTTTTTAGAATTAATAAGTATTTGTCAGTTTGTTTTAATTTTTGATTCCTTATTGCAGTATTGCATATCCTCTTAAATAAAAAGGAGCAGACATAAATGATTTAGTTGGCTAGCTTTGCATATGCAACGAGTGTCTTGTTCTAGATATATTTCTTACTAATTATGTTTGTGCCTACAAACTGAGATGTAATAAAAAAAAAGTGCAAGATCAATGTGATAGATATGATAAAGACAGATTTTAGATTAGTACAATACAAGCATTCTAACAGATTTGACACAATACTTATCTACATGTGTACAAGTTGATCCCCAGTGCACTACAAGCTAACTTTGTTTACGATTAAACAACATAAATAATTAAATTTCAAAATCATGTTATGTGCCATTTTCTGGGTATCTCTCAGCTCACATCACATCCTAGTGATGTGTTGCACAACCACACATGCATTAACATGTAGCATTTCCCTCGAAGAAGCTGCTTAGTAATTTGTTTTGTGCCTTGACTCCAAGAACAACCTCAGCCCTTCTGGCACACCTGGTTGAGTGAAAGCTACTGCATGCGCTTATAAGAACAGCAGTCTGGATACCTTTACCTTAACTGTGAATTAGTATTAGGAAAGAGACATAAAACCATTTAGTGGTAAGTAAACTCAATGTACTGGTATGGGTTAGAGCAAACAGTGGTTTGAGAATAAATAAGCATACAGAAGGTAGGTTCAGACACAATCCACTAGACAGCATGTCTAGACAGCCAAAGTAACTTAGAATTGAGCTCTCTACCACTAGATTGGAATCAACACATAAGTCAGCAAAGTCAGCAATAAGCAGTACATAAGCATTAACTGCGATGTGAAAAATAATACTATAACCAGTCTAGAGTGCACTGCAATGTAATGTCCCATGAGAGGTACTTCTTTGCATAAGCAATGGGTAAAGGTCCCTGTGTAGCAGCTGTAAAGGGTCAGTCTTTAGTTCTCTTCAGCATTGGGGCCCAATTGCATCGTTGGTGCACATGAGAATAGTCCCAATCAAGCCTGCAGGCATTAATAAGGTTACTAGATGGCTGTATGGTCAGTTCCTAAAGGGCTCAGCCTCTCCAGCAGCAGATAGTTATTGCTAACAGCTGCAGCACACCAGTCCCAGCGACATTGTAGCACACCATCCAGTCTCACACAGTAATTAGTACACTCTCTGCTCTGCACCCAGGTGACTCTGGCTGTCAGCACAGCTGGATTCAACACTCCGAATTCCACTCAGGCCAAAGAAATGCAGAAGTGATGGTGCAAACTAGACAGCTATGTGTACACTCTGGTCTCCCTCACAACAAAAGAAAGCTGTGTCTTGTGCAGCCTGAGAAAATGTAACATTTTCCCCTCCTGGCAAGGAGTCTCTCTCCTCTGGACTACAGTTCTCACAGTCCAGTGCTGCCTTACTCAGTCTATTGAACTCTTTTTGCTCAGCAGCCCCCTCTTGTTGATAAAGCTGTCATCCAGTTCAGCGCCTCAGGGCAGCAGCTACAGAGAGCAACTGGAGCCAGTCTTTAGTGTTCCCAAGGAGAGGAAGTGCAAAAGGGAAGATGTTTTATAAATTATGTGCTTGAAAAATGACAACTACAGAATGTATGCTTCTGTGTTTGGCGTTCTGCACCAAATAATTCTTCTAGTATGTCAGATGTCAGATGTAATGTCACATGTATATTTGTGAAGTTGCAGAAAAATTGGGGAACATGCATTTTATGTGTGAACATTCCTAAATATTAAGGCCTATCGAATGGCATGGAATGGCATGGAATGTTGAGGTCAGGCCTAAGGCCAGGAGTATGGCACATTATATTGGAGGGTTTCACCAATAACAGGTGGGTAGCTGTCCTATCCAAGAAGAAGTGAGTCAGGAATTTGCATAGTTCGGTGCCAATGCCCGTGCAGTCATATTCTCACTTAGATTTCAATGCACCACAACTACAATTTGACTCAATGCAAATTTTAAAAACATTCTTTAGGCCTTCACAGTGGCTCTGTGAAGCTCCTTTTTGCATAATATGCAATGTGAATGCTGGAAGTTTTAAGCGCTGCCCGTATAATGACTTTATTGAAATTATGGTGTCCCTGCCTTGGAGGGTAACGTGAAGTTGAAGTTTGTTCAAACCTCACAAATTTTAGTTTGCTTTTGTCAAATCACTGACAGAAATTCCTTCTGGTTGCTTTATGGCACTGCACTTAACACTTAGTACATATAATTCTAAAATAAGTCAGGTGCATGCAATATGTTTGTTACTCACATTAAAAAATACCACAACATTTCATATTTCTGAATCGGTTGTAACATGTATTTGTGTTAAACAGCTTGTTTGTCCCCCATGTTCAGACTTCTACTAACATGCCCCCCTCCTGCACAGCCACTTACTAGGAAGATCTTCAAGCTCCTTATGCTGCTGATTTATATATATTTTTTTTACTATATACACAAATGTTTTTTATTGCATTTCTATTTAAATGAAATGGGTTGTTTTACAAAACAAGGGCTCACATTTACAGCATCTCACAAAAGTGAGTACGCCCCTCACATTTTTGTAAATATTTTATTTTAATTTTTTATGTAACACTGAAAAAATTACACTTTGCTACAATGTAAAGTAGTGAGTATACAGCTTGTATAAAAGTGTACATTTGCTGTGCCCTAAAAAATAACTCAACACACAACCATTAATGTCTAAACCGCTGGCAACAAAAGTAAGTAAAATGTCCAAATTGGGCCCAAAGTGTCAATATTGTGTGTGCCCACCATTATTTTCCAGCACTGCCTTAACCCTCTTGGGCATGGAGCTTCACAGGTTGCCACAGAAGTCCTCTTCCACTCCTCTATAATGACATCATGGAGCTGGTGGATGTTAGAGACCTTGTGCTCCTCTGCCTTTGAGGATGCCCCACAGATGCTCAATAGGGTTTAGGTCTGAAGACATGCTTCGCCAGTCCATCACCTTTACCCTCAGCTTCTTTAGCAAGGCAATGGTCACCTTGGAGATGTGTTTGAGGTTGTTATCATATTGGAATACTGCCCTGCGGCTCAGTCTCTGAAGGGAGGGGATCATGCTCTGTTTCAGTATGTCACAGTACATGTTGGCATTCATTGTTCCCTCAATGAACTGTAGATCCCCACTGCCGGCAGTGCTCATGCAGCCCCAGACCATGACACTCATCATGCTTGACTGTAGGCAAGACAAACTTGTCTTTGTACTCCTCACCTGGTTGCCGCCACACATGCTTAACACCATCTGAACCAAATACGTTTATCTTGGTCTCATCAGAGCACAGGACATGATTCCAGCAATCCATGTCCTTAGTCTGCTTGTCTTCAGCAAACTGTTTTTGCAGGCTTTCTTGTGCATCATCTTTAGAAGAGGATTCCTTCTGGGAGGACAGCCATGCAGACCAATTTGATGCAGTGTATGGTGTATGGTCTGAACATTGACAGGCTGACCCCCCACCCCTTCAACCTCTGCAACAATGGTGGCAGCACTCATATGTCTATTTTAAATAGACAACCTCTGGATATGATGCTGAGCACGTGCACTCAACTTCTTTGGTTGACCATGGCGAGGCCTGTTCTGAGTGGAACCTGTCCTATTAAACCGCTGTATGGTCTTATGCTGCGTACACACAATCAAACAATCCGGTGGAAAAGTCCGGCAAACTCAAGTCCGCCAGACAATCCGCCCGTGTGTAGCTTCCTGCGGACTTTTTTTACCCAAAAGTACGGCGGACTTAGAAAGTATTTTTGCACTCCAATCTTCCCGCCGGACTCGCATTTCGGCAGACAATCCAGCCGTGTGAGTGCCAGTCCGCCGTACTTTTGAAAGGAACGGACTTTTCCCACCCGGAGAAAAGTCCGCTCATTTTGAACGCGTCTCCCGGTAGCCGGGGCCAGCGAAGGAGGCGTTGCTGGCCCCGTCACCTGGTATGGACTTAAAGGGGAGCCCCAACGCCGAAAAAACCAGCGTGGGGGTCCCCCCCAGGTCCACATCAGACCCTTGTCCGAGCACGCTACCCGGCCGGCCAGGAAAGGGGGAAATGAGCGAGTGCCCCCCCTCCTGAGCCGTACCAGGCCGTGTGCCCTCAACATGGGGGGGTGCCTTGGGGAAGGGGGGCCGCGCGCCCCCCCCCCCACCCCAAAGCACTTTGTCCCCATGTTGATGAGGACAAGGGCCTCTTCCCGACAACCCTGGGCGTTGGTTGTTGGGGTCTGCGGGCGGGGGGCTTATCGGAATCCGGGAGCCCCCTTTAATAAGGGGGCCCCCGGATACTGGCCCCCCACCCTATGTGAATGAGTATGGGGTACAATGTACCTCTACCCATTCACCTGTAAAAAAAAGTAAAAAAAACACAACACACAAGGGTTAAAATAGTTTATTGCACAGCTCCGGGGGTCTTCCGTCTTCGGGGGTCTTCGCGCCG
Source organism: Lithobates pipiens (assembly GCF_037356315.1). Classification (NCBI taxonomy): domain Eukaryota; kingdom Metazoa; phylum Chordata; class Amphibia; order Anura; family Ranidae; genus Lithobates; species Lithobates pipiens. Next base: position 41,543,695 of record NW_027507718.1, on the reverse strand, counting down.
GACTCCTCCACTATCTTCTGCTAGCTTCTGCTATCTTCTGCTAGCGGAGGAGCCTGGCTTTCTTCTTCGCCGCCGCCCTCTTCTTCCGACTTCGGGGGTCTTGTCCCCCTCTTCGGTTCTTCTTGCCGGGCCACTGCGCCTTCTTCTAGCTCTTTTACAGGCGGGGGGACTGTGACATCATAATAGGCGGGGATATCATCCGGTGATGTCCCTATATAAGTCGCCGCGCGTCGCGTCCGTGCCATTGTGAGCGGAGGATGCGACGAGGCAACATCTGAAGAGAAGAAGAGAAGTACAGAAGATGGCGAAAGCGGCGACAGAAGACCGGGCCACCGCCTGTAAAAGAGCTAGAAGAAAGCGTGGTGGCCCGGCAAGAAGAACCGAAGAGGGGGACAAGACCCCCGAAGTCGGAAGAAGAGGGCGGCGGCGAAGAAGAAAGCCGGGCTCCTCCGCTAGCAAAAGAGCTAGCAGAAGATAGCGGAGGAGTCCAGCGAGAAGACCCCTGAAGACGGAAGACCCCCGGAGCTGTGCAATAAACTATTTTAACCCTTGTGTGTTGTGTTTTTTTTTACTTTTTTTTTACAGGTGAATGGGTATGGGTACATTGTACCCCATACTCATTAACATAGGGTGGGGGGCCGGTATCCGGGGGCCCCCTTATTAAAGGGGGCTCCCGGATTCCGATAAGCCCCCCGCCCGTAGACCCCGACAACCAATGGCCAGGGTTGTCGGGAAGAGGCCCTTGTCCTCATCAACATGGGGACAAGGTGCTTTGGGGTGGGGGGCCAGGCACCCCCCATGTTGAGGGCACGCGGCCTGGTACGGCTCAGGAAGGGGCGCGCGCTCGCTCGCTCCCCTTTTCCTGGCCGGCCGTGTAGCGTGCACGGACCTAGGGAGGACCCCCACGCCGATTTTTTCAGCGTTGGGGTTCCCCTTTAAGTCCATACCAGGTGATGGGGCCAGCGACGCCTCCTTCGCTGGCTCCGTCTACCTGGAGACGCACTCAAAATGAGCAGACTTTCCTCCGCGTGTGTCTGGGCGAGTCCGTTCATTTCAAAAGTACGGCAGATAGTCCGGCGGACTTAGTACGCCGTATTAGTCCGCTGAAAAAGTGCCGTGTGTGGGCAAGTAGCCCGTTCGGAAAGTCCGGCGGATAGTCGGCTACATGTGTACGCGGCATTAGCCACCATGCTGCAGCTCAGTTTCAGGGTCTTGCCATCTTTCTTATAGCCTAGGCCATCTTCATGTAGATTAATAATTGTTTTTTTCTGATCCCCAGAGCCACGTTGAACTTCCAGTGATCAGTATGAGAGAGTGAGAGCGATAACACCAAATTTAACACACCTGTTCCCCATTCACAACTGAGAGCTTGTAACTTGACTAACGAGTCACATGACACCGGGGAGGGAAAATGGATAATTGGGCCTAATTTGGACATTTTCACTTAGGGGTGTACGAGTGGTTTTCACATTAATGGCTGTATGTTGAGTTATTTTGAGGGGACAGCAAATTTATACTGTTATACAAGCTGTACACTCACTACTTTACATTGTGTGAGAGGTGTACTCACATTTGTGAGATACTGTACTTTAACCTAGGTGTTCATATTTGCATTAAAATATTATCTATACTAGTAACTATAAGTGTTTGGGCCACAAAACAAAACCATTAAAGAACACCTTTCTTGCATCTCCAATCTTAATATTAAAATCGAAGTGTAGGAAACAAAAAACATACATACATCGGTGTGATGCTGCATCTGTCCCCTGCCACCTCTAAGCCCAAGAAATGAGCGGTCACATGACCACTGATTGCTTGGGTCCACTTGGAGGGGTGACTGTCTGTACTGTGCCCCTCCAGCACTCATTGGAGCGCTGGGCAGGAGAGGGGACAGGAGCGGCTGGCTCAGGCTCTCAGTGGCATGCTGAGAGACTGAGCCAGCTTCCGATCAGGCATCTGATTGGATCCCAACATTATTGTTGGGAAACATCTAGAGACTGTAAAGTGACGTCAGCTGACAATGAGCTTTAGCCTACTGTTGGCTCATTCTGGGTTACAGGAGTGCACAAATAAGTGCACTCCTGTGACTCACAAGTGAATTATGTCCAATAAAGTTTTGATCATACTGCTCTTTTAAAGGCAATTCCCTGCTACAGGTTAATAATTGCTTTCCTAGCCATACTTTAGAGGTTTCAGAATGCTGTACTTTAATTTTATTGAATGTATATCCCAAATACCACTGCCACCTACATAAAACACTGTTTAGCCAGACAGTGCCAAGCCTTCTGTGCTACCAGGTTCTATAGCAGTTTTGTGGTCTGCTATGGCAATAGTTACAGCTTTGATATTGTCATAAACTATGCCGCATGAAAATATAATTTGTCCCAGTGTTAAATTGTAAACTAGCATCACCTTTAGGGTAAACATTTTTTTTTTAGCTTTTAGAAAGTACCTGGATGTCCAATGGAAGCTTCTGTTGTTTCATTGAGGGCTTTGTTCCAGAACACACAACTGTAGCTTTTCTTTCTATCCGTTATTTTGATTGTGCTTGTTGTATTAATTAAGCCATCTTCAAGCTGATTATAAGAAGTATTGGCTGGGGAGCTTATGTTAACACCATTTGTTGTCCAGTAGACATCTGCCTTTGGAAAACCCAATGAATAGCACATCAAATATATTTGATTGTCTGTGTGTGATACCTGAAAGGACATCTGAATGTCTGAGTATGAGGCTACAAGGAAAATCAAGAAAGAAAATATTGCAATTGAAAACTGTAGTATGTATTACATATTTACTGCAGATCTTACAACTATCATAACACCCTATTGAATGATACCTCCAGGATTACCCTTAAAGCAGAGAAACCTTAATCTATTGGAGAAACAATCCATTTTAGTCATTTGTAAGATCCCACAGGCAGTGGACAGGCCCTACTCAAATCCACCATAGAAAAGTATCATATCCACAATTCAGTGCGTAAATACCCTAGAAAGCGAAACTTCTAATATGATAAATCCTTCAATAAAAGTAAGATTTATACAGAGAATGTTTTGTATCATATGAAGCTACAAACTGAGCAGTTTACTATTTCATGTGTGAAACAAATGTAGAATGAAACACCACCTTTATTTAATATCCTTCCCACACCCTTTTTCCTGGGCCTGCTAAATATATTGCAGATGTATTAACAAACTGCTTTGGGCTCCATACACACTTGTGCATTTTCATAAAATTTTTTAGCACATTTTTGTTGTGCATTTTCTATTTGTTTTAATGTCTTTTACACTTGCATGTTCATGCATTATGCATTTTTGTTTTGACTAAATAGGGTGAAACAAAGTATCGAAAATTAGAGAGACACTTTTGGCAGCTTACCTTGAACTTCCAGAGTCATTTTATCATAGTCGGATCCTTCAAATTGTAACATACAGACATATGTTCCTGCATCAGTGAGTTTCACACCTTTAATTTGCAGAATAGCATGTCCCTTTTTGAGTTCTTCCTTCAACAATGATGCTCTCCCTCTATATGGGTTCTCCAGGTGCATTGGTTCCTCTGCTCCATTGTTAAACTTTACTACTTCTGTTTTTGTGTGTTGCCAGGAGACTATCAGTTCCTTTAGATCTTCAGCTTTTTTTAATGGAAAGTGGCATGCCATTTTTACTGTATCCCCATATTTTACTGTGTAAGTTGATTTGGGAGCTGTTACTACAAATAAGGCTAAGCAGATAAAACAGAATTATAAATGTCCATTATTAATAAATTATACTTAAAGGAGTAAACATGATATTTTTGTTATAGGTGAAGTCTCATGTGCTGAATCAGCCCTGGCTTATTATATGTCTTGGAAACTAGAGGCATCTACTTGCCATGAATCCTGTCTACCTGGGAGTTTGGGGGATTCATGACCACCTAAGGCCTGTTCCAGCAGCTTCAGTTGCATCATCCATAATATCAAGCTACTTGAGTCCCAGATGTTGTTGTAAACAACACTGGGAGGAAAACTCTTTGGACCAGTGCCATTTTAAAATGGCACAAGGAATCAGCAACTACTTCAGGTTCCCACCAGGGTTCAGGCTAGAGCCGATTAGCATTAAGCTGGGCGCTTAAAGGATTAACTCCTAGGCTTCTGATCTTGCTACACAGTGCTCAATGGGAGCACTTGTAGCAGATCACTGAAAACGCAATGCTTCCACTTCAAGAGTGTAGTGACATTATAGAACTTAAGTATGGAATCTTGGGCAAAACTATTACAGCTTTGTCCAGTGTCTGAGTAAGGAAAGGGATGGTCGGCACTCAGGATGACATCCAAAATAGTAAACATGTACAATACTGTAAAACATCCTACACGTTTCAGACGTTAGTCCTGAACCATGACAAAGGACTTAAATCTGAAATGCATAGGCTGTTTTACAGCATTGTACATCTTTAATTAATAGCTTCTACAATGGTCACAGGAACATCAGAACTGAACTAAGGAGCAATGGAAGAAGGTGACCTGGTCTGATGAATCATGCTTTCTTTTACATCATGAGGGTGGCCAGGTGCATGTGTGTCACTTACCAGGGAAAGAGATGGCACCAGGATGTGCTATAGGAAGGCAAGTTGGCAGAGGGAGTGTGATGCTTTGGGCAATGTTCTGCTGGGAAACCTTGGGTCCTGCCATTCATGTGGATGTTACTTTGATGTCCATGCCTCAATGGGTCAGGGTTGTTTTACCAAAAGGGGGCCATACTCATTATTAGGTGGGTGGTCATAATGTTACGGCTGATCGGTGTATACTGTACATTCACTTTGAGCTTTACCATTCCCCTATGTTACATTAAAGTTGAGCTAATGTGATATTTTCTTGTTCAAGGTATTTATTAAAGATTTAAAACAATATCAACTTTGACTAAGGTTCTTGCTATATGGTAACAAAGAAAATTCAACAACAGTGACATTTAAATTCATCATTGAACTTGCTATTTTGATATATATGAGTGATATAAGAAAGCATAGCGGTCAAATCAAACCAAGGGTTCAAACAACAACTAAGGTTTATAATAAAAGATAAGTAAGCAAGTCAGGTACCATATGTTCGGGAGAATGTGATCACCAAGTGCCAATGTGATATTTTATTTAGGAGAATGAATACATTTTTTTACTTTTTTTTTTTACTTTTTATTTATAATAAAAAACAAAGAAATGCATATATGTGTATCCAAACTCACTACTAAACTAAAGTCCCATCTGTCCTGAAAAATTGTGAATAATAATGACTCCAAGCAATAAAAGCTATAGTGTATAAATCCAAGACATCACCAAAATGAAAAAAAATCACTGTGGAACTCATGGGTATTTAGGGTAAAAAGACCCCAGGACTCAAGTGTTTAAAAAAAAAACTAACAGGGACAATGACACTATAATTGCCACAGCAGGTGTGCAGTCTCTATACTTTTTCCATGTCACTGACTCTGAAACTGTAAGGCCAAAACAGCAGATAACATAACAGCCAGGCAACTAGAATTCTGAAAGAAGAGGTCAGCAATGCCAGTCCCCATAGTTCACGTATGACAGCTATACTTTAAGGCTGGATTCACGCTATCTTCACATGCGGCTCACTGCAGGGGTCTGGTGCATCCTGGTTCACTGTTTCAAGTCCAATTTATGCCCAAATGTTTGGCTGAATTCGGACCTGAAACGGATCAAAAGACGCACAGGGCTCCAGTGCAAATTTGCACCAAAGCCGCAGCAGATATATGTGAACCGGCTCCATAGAGAGCCAGTCAAAATCTCCTGCTATGGTGAAGTGGATGCGGGGAATCCGCATCCACTTCGCAATAGTGTGAACCCAGCCTGACTCCCCAGCATCTACCAAAAACTGAAATATCACTTGCGAGTGGTCTCACCATAAATGCTTGGTGTGTGTATTATACATGCAATCACTGGTAAATAAAGTGTACCCAGTAATATGAAAATAGTTCATCCGCCCCACCACAGCTTACAAATCTTTTTACATTAAAATACTGCCACTATATACCTTTTTGGATGATCTGTATACCACATTTACATGATAAACTGTAGAGTTTCTCCAGTGCTGAGAGTTCAGGTAGGAGGAGATTTCCACTGCAGTCTGTATACATGGGCATCTGTGTGATGCCAATATCATGTGACCTGGCTAGCTCTGATCAACAAGTAATTATTTTCTCCAGCATAAAATACACAACTGAGTATGTGCAGGTCATCTACTCTGCCTGTGTTAGCTGACCTACCCCAAATAGACAGACAGACATAGTGCAGGAGGGGGAGGATCTATGCATACAGGATAAAACAGTCTTTTTATACAATGCAGAGGATCAAGCCCTTAAGTTCCACAGTAAGTTCAACAAGCATACTATGCTGTTTACTGTTGTGGGTTTAGTAACACTTTAAGGTTTGAATTGAGTAGCAAAGAGTTAAAATCATTCCAGAGATGCAACAGGGGAAATCTCTACAAAGCAAGGAGAATTCCCATCTTAGGCAGTTTTCTCCAGAGCAGTTGTCCCCAGTGGAAGATTCCCCCCTCACCTTATGCTTTGGTGACAACTCTGTTAAAAACTTTCTGTCTAAATGAGATAACAACAAAGCCTGGGGAATACCCACGAAAAACCCAAGCCTACATACCACCAGCTCGAAGACAACCAAATTAACCTGTCTAACAGTAGGCCTTTTCAGCCATTGTGCTACATGCTGGGTGTTTGGTGTGCTGCATGTACCTTTAAGAAGGGGTGGCTCCCCTTCAGTCCACCTTCCCTCATCTATCCATTAGAATGCATGTGCCTCTACTGTGGGGACACTCATGTTTTAGTGTTAGGACCACAGATACCAGGGTGCCTTGACGAGGCTCTGTGGCATATGCATGCGTTTGCAAATGCATGCGGACCAAACCCCTGTTTTTAACATACTGGTAGACAGGTTAATTTGGTTGTCTGCGAGCTGGTGGTAAGTAGGCTTGGGTTTTTCCTGGGCATTCCCCAGGCTTTGTTGTTATCCGATTTAGCCTTCCAATGCCGCTTACTGCTATAGCCAGCTATAGATGAGGGCGGTGGTGAGTTTTTTCATAGTCTAAATGACACTGGTCACCAGGACAGACAGATATGGTGAATCTACCCAGAGCGGACAGAGACAGCAATATTTTATTATTTGCCTATCCCATCCAAAATAGGAAAAAAAAGGTTTTAGCTTTACATAACATAAAAAAAGTTAGAAACATGGCGATAAATCAAAAGATGACTTACCTAGAATTATCGTATGAAATTCAGACATCACAAGGAGAAAAAATAATAAATATGTCATGCTTTCTCTGCAAAAATAGAAACACAAGCATAAAATCATTTCTCATGAACACTTCAGAGATACTGTATATATCTAAAGCTCGCCAAACACATATTTTTAGATTTGTTTTATTCGGCCTGAGGGCTAAAGGAAAGAAATCTAACAGATTCCTCTATCCATGCTAAACAGTACAGATACTGGCTATTGTATTCTGACAGCTAGCTGCAGTCGCTGTCAGAATACTCGAACAGTGATTGTATCTGATTGGATGAAATATTTCCGAAAACAGGCCCGTAGAATGTCCTTATTGACATTAATGCCATGTTTCCAATGAGCGGATCGGTTTGGTAAGGTACGCTATTTGGAGTGTTGCCATTATGAAAGTGGCCCATACAACCGAACTATACTGCACCATTCAGGGTCCTGCTTCAGATGCGCTCAGTGTAAACAAGGCATTAGAGACAGGCTTTTTTTTCCCTTAATACTCTTTATTTATAACAACTTATTATAAATTCCACATATTCATAAGCCTTAATAAACAACAGATCAAAACAAGAACTATAAATATACACTATACAATCTAATTGTCAAGTACAGCATACACATTACAATACACCCATATGTACCTGGCTTGCCTACTCGCCTCATGGCTCTTAAGAAAACAATAAATGACTATTACATTTCTGCTTAATACTTTTTTTTCCCCCTCCTTTTCCCCTCCTGCTCCCTCACCCTCCAAAAAATACATAACTAAATAAAATGTAAATAAATGAATTAAAAACAAAATGTCCTTCCATAGTGTTATTGACCGCCATATTAAATGATGGTATTTTGGACACATTTATATTTGAATGCAGCTATATTTGCATACAGGCACATTCTCAGTGTAACAATGTAAAGTGTACACATGTCTGCTCTCTTGCTTGTCCTAGTAATCTGTAATAAATGTATTTACAAAGTACAGCAAAATAATGCAAAAAAAATAAAAATGAAGGGTCTTTTCACACGAACAGTCTGATCAGATCCACCTGGATATGTTTTAGGTGGATCTGATCAGAAGCCATGTCATTCTATGGTAAGGGGATGTAAATGGAAGTGCATTCATAATGTTTCCTACTCCATAATGGGTACAAGTTATAATGCCTGAAAATCATTGTCTATTAAAATGCAAGTTACCGTCGGAGCAATTTGCACTGGCCCAGTCTAAAACTGCCCACAGTTGAATGCTGCATTCACAATCCCAGGGCAGGAACAATTCGAAGTGATGTAGAGTACCATAGAATTAAAAAAGTTAACTGAATAGCACAGATCACTTTAACTAATCAAAATGAAAATGCATTTCACTTACAAACCAAATGGGTAAAATATATGTATCCACAGAACTTTCCTCTGCTAGAGCTGATCACATGTTTCAAAAGCTGGATGAAATTGGAGCTTCTCTGAGAACTTATTACACAGGGGTTGGTTTACTAAAACTGGAGAGTGCAAAATCTGTTACAACTGTGTCAGAAACCATGATATCAGGCTGAAACAGTAGCACAGTTAAATCACACTCATTTAATAATAAAAGTAAAAAGAACAAACGTAGTGAAAACATAGCCAAAGTTCAGTAACCGGAATGGTTAGTCAGCCAAGCCGGAGGTCGAGGGATCAATGTAGTAGAACAGCAAGCAGGATCTGGAGCCAGAAGGGATGTCAGAAAAGCACATCTTGAACAGGATCGCAGGAGATAGTTTCTGTGATGTGACCAAGGTGAAGGCAGAGCTCCTCTGGACTGGACAGCTTAAGTAGGCAGGACTGACTAGCAGGATATCATCAACAGCTGAGTAACTGGAGAGATAGGAGCTGGCAATTAGCCAACAGCTGAGTAGCCAGCTCCGAGAAGGAAGGGCTGAGCCCAGCCCTGACAACCTGTACTTGTCAGCCAATCAGCTTCTAACTTCAACTTGTTCAATAAAGCTTTGAAAAAAAATGGAAGCTGATTGGTTTCTATGAAGAGCTGTACCAGATTTTTTTTACCCTCCAGTTTTAGTAAATCAACCCCACAGCTAGAAGGTCTCAGTTATGTCTTATCAACAACTAACATAATGGGGTTGATTTACTAGAACTGGAGAGTGCAAAATGTTGTGCAGCTGTGCATGATAGCCAATCAGCTTCAGCTTTTTCAATTAAGCTTTGACAAAAAAAAAACTGGAAGCTGATTTTTGGGGCTTTGTGATACATTCTTTTAGGAATTTTCCTTTTGTCTGCCTTTTGAAAATTATTGCAGTTCTGGTAGAGGACAGCTCTCTAGATGCCTGCGTTATTGTGACATGTCTGCTATATCCTAATGCAGGCATGTCCAAAGTCCGGCCCGCGGGCCAATCGCGGCCCGCGGTCCGGTTTTGAACGGCCCGCCTGGTGTGCTGCGGGATCATGAGCCGATCCCCGTCACTGTGAGAAGCTCCGTCGGCTTCAAAAGTGAAAGTAAAGTGCAGAGGAGTGTGCTGTGCTCTCTGCTTCCCCCTACAGTGCAGTACCCGGCTGAATAAGGAAATGGAATGGAAAGGTACTGTACTACAAGCTAGATTCGTTTTAAAAGGCTTTATTTATGTGTATGTGTGTGTGTCTGTATGTGCATGTGTGTCTGTATGTATGTATGTGTGTGCATGTGTGTCTGTATGTGTGCATGTGTGTCTGTATGTATATGTGTGCATGTCTGTCTGTATGTATGTGCATGTGTGTCTGTATGTATATGTGTGCATGTCTGTCTGTATGTATGTGCATGTGTGTCTGTATGTATATGTGTGCATGTCTGTATGTATGTGCATGTCTGTCTGTATGTATGTGCATGTGTGTCTGTATGTATGTGCATGTGTGTCTGTATGTGTATGTGTGCATGTGTGTCTGTATGTGTGTGTGTGCATGTGTGTCTGTATGTGTGTGTGTGTGCATGTCTGTCTGTATGTGTGTGTGTGTGCATGTCTGTCTGTATGTATGTGTGTGCATGTCTGTCTGTATGTATGTGTGCATGTGTGTATGTGTGTGTGTGCATGTGTGTCTGTATGTATGTGTGTCTGTATGTATGTATGTGTGTCTGTGCATGTGTGTGCATGTCTGTATGTATGTGTGTGCATGTGTGTCTATATGTGTGTGTGTGTGCATGTCTGTCTGTATGTATGTGTGTGTGTGTGTGTGTGTGTGTGTGTGTGTGTGTGTGCATGTGTGTGTGTGTGTGTCTGTGCATGTATGATTGCATGTGTGTGTGTGTCCATGTATGTCTGTATGTATGCGTATGTGCATGTGTGTCTGTATGTATGTGCGTGTATGTCTGTCTGTATGTGTGTGCAGCATGTGTGTCTGTATGTATCTGTGTGCATGTATGTGTGTGTGTATATGTATGTCTGTATGTGCGTGTATGTATGTATGTATGTGCCTGTATGTATGTATGTATGTATGTGTGTGCATGTGTCTGTATGTGTGTGTGTGCATGTGTCTGTATGTATGTAAGTATATGCATGTGTCTGTATGTGTATGCATGTGTCTGTATGTGTGTATGTCTGTGTGTATGTGTATGCATGTGTGTTACTTTTAATCCAGACCTCCCCCCCCCATTCTTGTACCATCAGAACTGCTTTTGTGGTGCTTGTGTGTGTGATAGCAGCCAGGATTGCTGCTCCTCTGAAAAGCAATCCATATACAGATCGCTTTTCAGAGGCATTTGAAAGGTGGTAAAGAGGCATTATGTTGCCTCCTCACCACCTGTTTTAAGCCCGTAAATGTAGCATCACTATACCGCAACTGTGCAGTCTACACAGTTGCGGGGTAGTTGCAGTGCAGGCCCATTCACCCTGAGCATACCTCCAGCTGCAGCCACAGCATGTGTACACCCCCAGCTGCTCCCTCTGCAGCTAGAGGGGGAGAAGTTGGGGGTGGTAAAAACAGCTTAACCATGTAGTTTTACTGCCCCTCCAATAAGCCCTTGGTTCACATCTGCATGGCTGCATGCTGTGTGTAGGGCAGCCCATGCATTTCAATGGGCTTCCATACCCACAAAAATGCAGGGAAAGAAGTCCCAGAGCTTTTTTTTTTTTTTTTTATTGCGCTGCACCAAAAGCACCCCATGTTTCTAATGTGTGGGGTACCATTAAGACTTAACGGTACCCCTAAAGAACAGAGCATTCGTCTGTGTGTCGGGCAAACGAGCGCAACAAAGGCACGAGAATTTTTGTTGGGCCAGGTATGAGTGCTCGAATGACCGAATTTTAATGGTTCAAAGAATGTCAGGCAAAATGGTCGGCCCTCACACATGTTCACTTCATCGAATCTGGCCCTCTTTGAAAAAAGTTTGGACACCCCTGTCCTAATGGAATGAAAGTGCAATGGATTCTTATCTTTTTTATATTTATTTAAGTGATTTTCTGAACTATCCAGTACTCTCTATTTCTACTTTTTAAGTGTTCTTTTCCATAATACCTCTGGAATAGTACAGAGCTGCACAGATAGAACAGAATTTGGTGGGACCATGCTGATCCTAGGTAGGTGCATTCCATGCTATTATGTACTCCATAAGCAAAGCAAGGAAGGACACTGGGGTTTTAGCAATAGTTAATGAATATATCAAAAAAGATTTCCCTACGTAGTATTGTTTGTGGTTGATGTAATCATTTTTCTATGTATTAATAATTGAATTTATGTACTTGACACTGTCCATATGTTTTTGTATACATGAATGTAATCATATTTATTGATTATAATTTTTTTTATGTATTTTGTAGTTCATTCATATACCGTAAATACTCCCGAAGAAGCTGAACAAGCGAAACATGTAGAGTGGTATATTATGGAATGATCAGTTGTTTTATGGTTTCACCATTTTAGTGAAATTATGAACTGTATTCATTATGTTGATAATCTTTTTTTTTTTTATTGTTTGTAAATAAAAAAAATTGTTTTAGTTTGAGCATATTGCTTATGTGACCTTAATTAACTTTACAGTATAGCACCTTAAAAGTCCCGGGGTTTTGTTTTAAAACCCCAGTGTCCTTCCTTGCTTTGTTTATAATTTATGGGATGTGGTGCTTTTTTGTCAGTGCTCTCCTCTCATTGCCTGTATGTACTCTACAAGCGTGCATCTCTGACAATCTAGAAAGTTTATGTCAGCGAAAGACACAATCTAATGTAAAAGATAACACTGATAAACACTGATAAATGCTCAAAAATGCAGTTCACCAGAGTTTAACGTTTTAGATTCATTTAAAAAAAAAAAAGTCAAGAAACGTTAATGCGGAAAAACGATAAAAAACGCTAATACATGCTAAAATACGCTATTGCAAAAATGTTAATAAAAATTGGTAAACTCACTGCAAAGCTACTGCCATTTTTATAACGTTATTATAACGTCCAGTGCGCATGAGGGCGAATAATGTGAAATGCTTAAAAAACTGAAAATGATATACAGTATTCCCTAAAAATGCTTCCCTACCGAGCACCTGTTCTACAAGCCACATACAATTGTAAACCAACACAACAAGCTATTTACAAGGAAAGACACACATAAAGAAGAGTAAAAGGCACAACTTTTAATTTTGGATAGAGTAAAGGAGGGTTATAACCCCTGTCAGTTTGTTTTTTGCTTTCTGTGTCCCATTGGGAAGATTTCCCTTTACTTCCTGTTCCATAGCCAAAACAAGACGCGAGAGGAATTCCCTACAAAGTAAAGGAATCCCTGGTTGTTACCAGAAAGATTGTCCCCATTGGAAGATTTATCCTCTATTCCTGTTCTGGTGACAATCCAAAATCGGGGATTTTCTTTCAGTTTTGGGATAACTATACACAGGACAAACAGTGAATCTCCCTAAGCCCCTGTACACACGGTCGGACATTCTGCCAACCAAATCCGTCGGATTTTGTCCTTTGGATATTGTCTGTCAGATCTTGTCCGAAACTGTTGCATACACACGGTCGGACTAAGTTGTCGAAAAATCCGATCATTCAGAATGTGATGACGTAATTTCGTTATGATGGGACTACGTTCAGGCTAGTAGCCAATAGCTTTGATGTAGGAATTTGATCTGAGCATGCGTGGCACTTGGTCCGATCAAATTTCTCTACACATGATCGGAGTATGTCCGATCGAACCAGTTGGTCGGAAAATATTTCCAACAAGTTGGAAAATTGGGTCCGACGGATATTCCGACGGAATCAGTCTGATGCATACCACACACAGTCAGATTATCCGACAACACGGTCCGATAGGACACATTCTGACGGATTCTCCGACTGTGTGTACAAGGGCTAACGGGTGCAGACAGCAATAAAGATCTTTCTCCACTCTATCTAAAACTAAAAAAAGTTTGCCTTTAATTATACTTGAAAATGGAATTTACAAGTTCTGTTTATTCCTTCTGGAAAGCCTAGGCAGATGACTTAAAAATTCTTCTATAACACGGCAAGACAACTTTTTGGATCCCCCAAGAAGGATAAGCTGCACCAAACATAACATACCCTTTCCATTGCCTGTCACTGCAACTTTGTCTGTCATTACAATGACAGTATGCAATCAGGTGGGTAGCTGTGACTCACTTGTATGCAACAAGCAGTACTGGGGCATGGGCGGTCATGAGATCATTGGAGATTTGGGTCCTTAGAAGGTGCCCTAACTGCCCAGATTATAATCAACCACTGGTCGCAATGGTGGAGATTTACTAAAACAGGATCATTCAGAATCTGGTGTAGCTGTGCATGGTATCCAATTAGCTTCTAACTTCAGCTTGTTTAATTAAACTTTGACAATGAAACCTGGAAGTTGATTGGTTTCTGTGCAGAACTGCACCAGATTTTGCATTCTCCAGTTGTTGTAAGTCCTCCCTAGTTTGTCTCTGTTAATTCACATATATGTGGGTTGCTGATTTATAGGCATGTGATATTGTTGTTTGCATTCAATTTTGTATCATTTATGTAAGTGCTAATTCTTCTGTCCTTATCCTAATTTATGCTGACCTGTGTTTTTATCTCTATGTATTCTGTCTGTCCTCTGGCCTTTGCATCTTTCACGAACAACTTGTTTCTACTTTGCCTTGTTTAGTTGGTTTTTATATTGCTGTTCAAGCCATTACTCCATTATGTTTATTTTTTATTCTTTAACCACTTCAGCCCCGGAAGGTTTTACCCACTTTTTTGCAATTCGGCACTGCGTCGCTTTACCTGCTGTCGTGCAACACTGTGCCCAAATAAAATTGATGTCCCTTTTTCCCCACAAATGGAGCGTTCTTTTGGTGGTATTTTGACCACCTTTTATTGTTTGCGCTATAAACAAAAAAAGGCCGACAATTAAAAAAAAAAAAAAAAAAACTATGTTTTACTTTCTGCTATATTACATATCTTCTTCGTCAATTTAGGCCAATATGTATTCTGCTACATATTTTTGGTAAAAAAAAATCCCAGATAGCGTATATTGACTGGTTTGCGCAAAAGTTATAGCGTCTACAAAGCATGGGATAGATTTAGGAACTTTTCATTTTTGAATTGTTTTTTTTACTGGTATGCAAAAAGAGGTTGATGTTCCAGAACCTTTCACAATAAAAGCTTGGTTGTGAGTCATATTTCCTTGTCATCTTTATTATTTAAAGTGTACTGTGGCGACAAAAATATGTAGTTTGTCAATGCTGACCTCACCTTTTGGACATCCTGTTGCTTCAATATTGTTGGAAAACTGCTGCTGACATGACTATATAGATTTTGCTGGACACCCAGATGAGCACTTCTTGCTTCATTGGAGAACAAAAGGAACACAGAAGCAGGAAACATTTTTAAACACATCTGCAGGATAAAAGTGTCCCCCTTCTCAACCCTATCTAAATGCTAATTTTACTGATCAAAATCTGCAGTCACATGTTCCTCCATTCCTACATCTTCTTTTTTCCTTTCTTTACACAGATATGCATGACATGGACACTTTCTATTAAATGTTCAGCATTGGGGTACGTTCAGGATCCAGAAGAGGACAAAAGTAATTGCAAGAGGATGGCAGGGGGGCAGTCAAAAAGGGACCATCTACAGCACTGTATTAATGATTCCCCCACACCCATAAAATGTGCCACGGGAACTGGATTGGGGACATAGGTGGTAACCGTCAAATGAATAAGCAAGAGTTGTGTCTAAATTTCCATCATGACAGGTTCACATTAAAGGATAACTATGCTTCTGCACAATTATCCACCCGATAACACCCCAGTAACCCCAAACAACCCCTCCCCAAGTCTTTTTTTTTAAGGGTTCTTTTTTGTGCAAGTACTATAAAAACAGAACTTGCAACTGATAATTTAGTGGTTACTTGGTTAAGACACATTTCTGCAAACGGATACAGATTAAAAAAGGATAATTTATTCCCTGTGCACATTAAGCAAAAAAAAAAAAAAAACCCTTCATATGCATTTTATGTTTGGTTAAACTGAAGCAGTACAAACAAAACTCCTCCACCATCTTGTGCCCTGCTCCTCATCATAGTCCTCCTCATGACATTCCTGGCCATAGACCTTCATATCAGAAAAAGGAATATCCACATGGTAGTTAGCTTCACTGAACTTTACTGGTGTTGTTCATGTAATGGCAAAACAGTCACATCAATAGAATATATATTCTGGAGTCGCTTGATGTACACAATCAATCACATAAAGTGGACAATCTGCAGTATTCACAGGTGACAGCATGTGCTGCACTTCACAGCCATCTCCCTCTAGTCTCTCCTCTGCCCAGTGTTATCAGTACTCACAGGACTGGGTTCTCTGTAGACACCTCCTAGCTGGGTACACTTCTCCTAGAAGCCTTCCAGGGAAGCAGCCTCATACAAGACCTTTTGCAATCTGCCCTATCCCCTACTCAACCCGACCTCCTGCCCTGTCAAGGGCCTATGTGTGCAGGTTACATTCTCACAGGTGTAGGGTGTTTAGCTCCCATGCCCCAAGAGACTCTGTGTCCCTCCCCTTCTAGCTTACATATGGGTGCTGACTCACCCTTGACATCACTTGTGGGAGGGCTCTACCTAAAAGGGCCTAGCAGCAAGTGTCACTGCTTGCTGTACCCGACACTGTTCTAAAACAGAGCCACCTTGTGGCAAAGTGAGAAACTACACCTCCCTACATGTTGGTGAATGGTTTGTATGAGTTGGGCTTTAATGGAGATGGGTCTTGGGTTATGAATAGGCCATACAATGTGAGGCGTGGTGTTTGTAGCACAGAGTGGAAAGAATTGTAAAAGCACTGCGCAGAAGTGCATCCACTTAAGACTGACAATTTGACAACTGCACAGCACATTCAGTGCACATACTAAATATGTCAAAAATGGCTACTGCACATAAAACTGAGTGCACATACTGAAGCGATAGTGTAACAAAATCCACAGTAGCCTATGCAGCTGATATCAGATGTAAAGGAGGAGACTTCATAATTGTTGCTACTCCTAGATTCCCCTTTGCAGGTTACGCAAGAAGAATTAACTGTCTTAATAATGTAGTTTTATTGGCCTCAGAGCTTCTTGGTCATCCCAGCCAGAACCAAAATTGACTATATATGTTCAATGCAGTCTTTTTCATTCGGTAAAAAAAGCAAAGTATATTCTCAGATAAAACCTGACACAATAGCTGTTTGTAGTTTGCAAAAATTGTGTATAGGACTACTAACAATTTTGTCAAAAAATTAAATATAACTGAAATACTAAACCAACTTTTTTTCAGCACTTGCTTGTTATGTTTGTGGAAGAGGTAGAAGAACTTGCAATTTGCGCTCAGGCCTTGACATCTGAGATGCTGAAAAAGCTAAACTACTTGAGACAAAATAGCTAGTTAGAAAACAATTTTTAAAAGTTAATTCCCTTCACTGTTGCTTGCCTATTTCCAGATAACTTCTGTCCACATCACTGTTCCCCCGTAGTGTACTTGCTATGCTGACAGCTCTCCTTCTACTTGTTCTAGTTTGGCACACATGAATGTAAGGGGTTACTCTGATGGGCACAACTGGATCTAAGAGGGGACAATGATGGGCACACCTGGATGTAAAGCAGACTTTGATGTGTACTCTTGGATGTAAGGGGGGACACTGATGGTCACGTGAAAAAGGGACTCTGACAGGTACTCCTGGGTGTAAGGGGGGACTCATTTTAAAGCTAAGCTAGAGAAAACAAATAAGTTACTGCACACTGCACCCAGTGCACCCAGCTAGAGCTGGCAGTCAAGCAATATAACGTTGCCTTCACTGTAAATTGCTAGAGCGAACTAACTGTACTAAACCTGCTCATAGACTGTATATAGCAGAGTCTCTCAACCAGGGTTCTACCAGTGGTTGCTAGGGGTTCCTTGAGCAATGAGCAATTTCTATCCCTCAGATAAGTTCTCTCTGACACTATTGATCTCTTTAGTCATCTGTATGGAGGGAATTTTTCCCAATCACCACAAATGTAAGGAGCATTCTTCCCACTGACTCATTAATGTATCATGAGCTGTAGATATAGTAAGACTGGCATACAGCAAAACTGGCATACAGCAAAGCTGGCATTGCACCAATTAAACAGACCAGAATGGTGCATGAGCAGAAATCAAATCTACTTATAAAGAAAAACAAACTGGCCATATAGTAGTTTGGACTTCATATGAAAATTTTTGTTTTGAGAACATTCCTCCAATTTTCTGATGTTTAGTGGAGTCAAAACGACGGTCGGTTTTGTCCAAAATGCCAAGAAAATATTAAGGAGCAGGAAGGCATTTTTCTTGAACAAACTAATTCCTAACAGTGAATGTGGTTTTTCGTTTGGAAAAGTCCATCCACTGAATGTTAAAGCTTTTTGAAATGAAGTATAACTAAAAGCAACATTCCTTTTTTCGTTTTATATAGTGTGGAGATTAATCAGAACCCCTGCCAGGTCTTTTGTTCTGTTCTGCTAATAATGTGGTGCTTGCTTGCTCAGAGCTATTGCTTAGTATGTGCGAAACAGCTTGGCTGAGATGGTGTGGGGTTGATTGTTCATGATTAGTTGGCCTACAGAAAAACAATCAGTAATTTTCTATTGCATTAAAATGTACTCTGCAATCTGCTGGACAGTTACAGTAAATGTAAATTACTTCCTTAATAAATGTAATTATGTCTTTAACACATACCGACAATGGTTAAGAAGATGCAAAGCTAAAGCTAACTCCGGCCAAATAATATATATTTTTGTATAAGGGATAGTGAAATTATAAACGCTGTGAGGGTTTTATTGTGGTCTGAGTTTCACTGGGAAACTTCCTCTCACTTCCTGTACTGGAGGCCCCATGTATCTGAGAAAAATGTGAGGGAAAATTCCCCCAAAGAGGTAAACACAGCAACAAAAGCCCCATACAACCCAAGTCACTCATACACTGGGGAAGAGTTTTTTTTCTCAAGCTTTTATTGCTGTTTCTCTATTGGAACAATTTTCCTTGACAACATCAAAGTAGGGAAAATCTCCCCATTAGGGACCATAAAAACCAGACAAAAATTCTAGCCTTTCCCAATCTTCAGTCTATCAAAAAACAAATCCGTTTGAGTTGCACTTTCAGTTATCAGTTACAAGCTAAAGTTAATGTAGAATTTCAGGCTAAACCCTGACTAGTCTTATAAATAATCCCACACCGCCAAAAATGTAATCCCAAAAAAATGGAGAGAAAATGTGAGCCCCAAAATATCGGAATGGATTTTCCATATAAACGAAATACAAAAAATAGAAAATTATAATGAAGGGGATGAAGACCTAACAGTAGAAGAGGGAGGCTTAGATAAATGGGCATCGTGGGAAGAATTTAAATTGTCTTGGAGATATGTTGAGGAAATTACACAATAAACTCAAGAAGAAACCAATACCCGGCCAGAAACAACGGTCACAAATAGGAAACCCATCAGAAATCCTGCAAGGAAAGGGGGGGGAGGGTAGGGGGGAGGGTAGGGGATGGCAGAGGGGTATTTAATATTATGATGGTGTAGGTTTAAACCACAAAGAAATTAAGGAATGATCGTATATATGTGTAATAAGGTTTTTTTCTTGTTCGAAATTGTTTTAAATATACTCTGTTGGAAGGAAAAAAAAAATTTTTTGAGATAAATAAAGAATAAATAAATAATCCCACCCACCTCTGCTAACTAACCTGTGTAAAAAAAAACGAAAATTGTTTCATACTTACCGTAATTTTCCTTTCCTGGTGCCTATCCATGGCAGCATACCAGTGATAACTCTGCCCCAGAGTCCTCCCCTCAGGATAGTTACTAGCTTATAAAAAGGAAACCCATATCCCCCCTAGCATTCTCCAATTATATTGAATACCAGGGAGGGTATGTATGCTGCCATGGATAGGCACCAGGAAAGGAAAATTACGGTAAGTATGAAACAATTTTCCATTTTCCTGGTGCCTCCATGGCAGCATACCAGTGATACAATGAATAGCTAAAACCAGGGTGGGTAATGCTTCAAAGGAAAACTTTATTTAAGGCAATGCCAGGGCTGACTCAATAGTCCTTCTACCAAATTCCACCAAAGTTAGTGCCCCTGGGTAAATTCTGTAGTGACGCATTAACGTATTTGGAGACATCCATGTGGCTGCCTTGCAGATAGTCTCTAAAGATACGCATGCCCTTGCCGCCCATGAGGACGGAACAGCTCTAGTGGAATGAGCTCTGACCGCCGGCGGATCCAACCCTTTTGCCCTATACACCTTTTGAATTAATTTGCAGATCCAAGAGGCGATAGTCCTAGATGTGGCTTCTTTCCCTTTATTCCTACCCCATGGTATTATGAATAGCCTATTTGAGGACCTAAAGGGACTCGTGACCTGTAAGTAGCGTGTTAAAACTTTTGAAATGTCCAGTTCTTGTACCGCCCCAGAGTCTGTAAAGGTTGATAGTGCCCAGGCTAACGAGAATGTGGCAGGGGAAGAAACTTTTGGGACACAACCATGCACTGTCCGTAGTTCTACCCTGTCTGGAAAAAAGGTTATGTGCTCTTACTGTCCCCAACGCTTGCAACTCTGAAGCTCTTCTTCCTGAAGTAATAGCCACCAAGAAAACCGTTTTCAGGGTTAGGTTCCAAAGTGAAGCAGAATCCAATGGGATGAACGGTTGAGACTTTCTAGAACCAGAGGTAGATCCCCGGCTGGAAAGGAACGTTTTAGCAGTGGGCAAATCTTCTTGACTGCCTTAAGGAACTGTACGATGAGTGCATCTTCTGCCCATCTTTTCTGGGTACTCGCTGAAATAGCTGCCACTTGGACCTTTAGGGAGCTTAGGCTGAGTCCCAAGTCCAAGCCTGATTGTAAGAATTCTAAGATTACTGAGGTGGACGGCACAGCTGGGTTCAACTGTCTGTCTTCCGCAAACTGTTTGAACTTATCCCATATCTTTGAGTAAATGTAATTAGTAGAGGGCTTCCTTGCCTTCAATAGGGTTGAAATTACGCCCGCCATCCTAGGGATTGGAATCTTTTCCGTTCAAGATCCAGGCATGTAAGTTCAGCTTGTGTGGGGCTGGATGAAAAAAACGTTCCCTGTCAGTGCAGTTGCGGGAATACTGGGATCTTGACCGGAGGACGTACACTGAGGCTCATTGTCCATGAGAACCATGGCCTCTTCGGCCAATAGGGAAGAACTGTCACAACCCTGACCGGCTGTCTCGATAATCTGAGCAGAAATTTTGCAATCAATGGTCCGGGAGGAAATGCATATGCCGTCTTGCAGTGCCACGGGCACGATAAGGCATCTACCGCCTCTGCTCCAGGGTGAGGTAGGCAGGACAGGAACCTTGGCAACTTCGCGTTCATTGGGGAGGCGAATAGGTCTGTTTTCTGGAGCTTTCTGTAACTTTGCAATCCACCTGAACACTGCCGGATGGAGCGACCATTTCGTTGCTGTCTAGGAAACAGCAAGATAGGAGATCCGCCTGTTGATTCAAACGGCCCGGGAGATAGATTGCCTTCAAATCCACCAGATTTCTCTCTGCCCACAACATAATAGGCTGTTCCCCCTTGACGTTGTATATATGCTACTGCTTTGTTGTTCAAACTGGCCAGCACCTGTTTCTGACGTACATGTTCCTCCGAATTTAGCAGTGCCAAATATACCACTCGCAGCTCCAGGATATTGGATACTATTCCCTCCGTGGGGATATCCCATCTCCCTTGTACCTCCAGGTGACCACAGTGTGCCCGCCACCCCTTCGCCACCCCTTCGCGCACGCATCGGTGGTAAGGATGGTCCAAGAGGGCCCTGTAGGAGGTGAGGCCTCAAGATGTTGTCTTCTTTTGTCCACCATAGCAGACCCCTCTTCATGGATGTCAATATCGCTGTCCTTTGATACAGTGAGTTCCTCTTCCATTGTGTCCAAAAAGTTTCTCCAAGTCCTTTTGGAGTCCCTATTTTGCCGGAAGTTGCTGGAATTTCTATTTCTAGACCACTGATATTTAGACGACACCACTCGAGAGCGCCTAACCCTTCTAACCTGGGGGAGCAACCCTGATTTTCCCCCAGTTCCCCCAGTCGAGATTGCCTTTCCCAGCCTCTCTCCGAAGAGGGCCTTCCCATCAAACGGGATTTTGCACCAATTTTGTTTGGATGCCACATCCACTGCCCACGGCTTTAGCCCCAATGCTCTTTTGGCAGCATGGAACATTGCCCTGGCTGAAAATCTCATGGTGTCTATTGCAGCCTCACAAATAAAATCTGCCGATATTTTAAGCTCATCCAAAGCTTTAATCAGGGCTCAAGTCCTGCGGAACCGCATGGGAACGGAGTTCCCTTACTTTTTCCACAACAGGAACTCAGTTCCCGTTAGCAGCCATGTCCTGCAAGACTTTGAAGTATGCAAGCTGTGTGGCAGGTGCTACACCAGCAGCTGCCGACACAGCAACTGCCGACACAGCTCGCAATAGTAAGTGCCGCACACCTGACCTTTCAGGCATTGCCAGTAGGGGGCCCCATGACAGTTCCGCTACGATCTACCTGCCAATCACAGCTAGTTGATGGGTAGATCAGGTCCCTGCTGCTAAGAGATTGTATTTAGTCAGACCTCTTGTGATGCGCTCCTCCCCGCCGGCCCCTCCTGATTTTCTGTCTCCTCATCTCCCCCCTCCCAGTCTCCTGCATTCTTGCTCTGTGTGTCCCGCTGAATCCCCCCCTCTTCTATCTTTAGTGCCATATGATGAGAGAACCCAGAGGAGGAGCACAGCTATTCTGCTCACAGGACATGCAGGGAGAGAGGTGAGCTGAGGGAGGAACATCAGTTTGGAGTGGTAAGCTGAGCACAATACCTGGCAAAGTTTAATGCCAGGAGGGAAGTTTATGTGGAAATATGTGAAGGGTTGGAATAGCAGCGAGTGTGTGTTGGAGCCCTGCAGAGTTTGCAGCTCCCCAAGCTAACATGCATCTCCTAAGCAGGAATATATCACTATCTCCCCAAGCATTCTGTCCAGATAATGTGCAGTTAATTTATGACCTTTCCGTTTAACCCTGTGTTATCCAAACTCTGTTCAATGAAAAGTCTAAACTCCCCACATTAAAGATCAGAGCATGATGTTCACATTTGCATGGAAGCACAATTGAATGAATGCTGATTAATCAGAGAATTACCATATTTATGTTTATTGAGGATTGTTTTTTTTATGTACTAACAGTTAGTGCCGGTTCACACAGGGGCGACTCAGATCCGACTTCAAGTCGCCCCAAGTCACCTCAGGTCGCACAACATGTAGAAATCAATGTAAGTGAATGAGAGCTGTCTTAATGCACACTACTGAAGTCGCTCCGACTTCAGAAAAGGTTCCTGTACTACTTCAATCCGACTTGTAGGCGACTGGTACCCATTGATTTCAATGGAGGTCGCCTCCAAGTCGGATCTCCGTCTATACAGAGGCGACTCTCAGAGAATTATCAGCTCTCAAAAGGAGTTCCCCCTGAGAGCTCATTCTCTGATTGGCCACGGCAAGTCGTCTGGCCTGGGGCGACTTAAAGTAGTGTTGTAAGTCACGTCCAAGTCAGGTCAAGTCACGTCAGGTCAAGTCACGTCAAGTCACGTCAAGTCACATCCAAGTTGCCTCCAAAAGTCGTGTTGCCCCTGTCTGAACTGAGCCTAAAGCTTCATACACACAATATGAAAACTGGATGAAAAATACAAATTTTGAAGCATACGTGCATATGAGCGTATCCTTTTTTATTTATTTTTTTGGTGGGGGAGTGGATCTTGGGTGGGAGTTCCCACACTTTTTTCCCCAGGACTTGACCCCTGGCTTTAATAATATCATCTTTGGGGACATCTTCTCAAATAGCCTCCTCGATATTCTCCGTCCACACTTTGACCACATTGGAGACTGAAGCCAGGGCCACCGCTGCACTGCAGGCTCCGACGGCCAACTGGTAGGCCTTCTTCAGGTCTGCATCTATTCGTCTATCCAATGGTTCCCTAAAGGAAGCCGAATCTTCCATAGGAAGGGTAATATTCTTTGCTAGCCGCACTACCGTCGCGTCAGGAGAGTCCAGGAAATCCGCATCCGAATTCGCCAGAGGATATAACTTCTGTAGCCTATTCCAGGAAAAACGTTTGTCTGCTTTTTCCATTCACTAGATCTTTCAATTCCTCCAGGAAGGGGAAAAAATTTAGTTTTTTATTTAGGAAAGGAAAGAAAGTCTTTGCTTTTTTTTTTTGGAGGCTCTACTGCTTCTTCCCAACTGATGGCTTGTTTAACCGCCAATACAAATGGTTGCACTAGCGAAAAAATGGAATCCACACGGATCCGATTCATCTATGGAGTCCTCCGAGTCACTTTTGTCTCCAGCTCGGGTAGGTGGGCTTGATGTAGCGCCTGCAGGGGCTGCAAAAGACGGGCCAGGAACGGATAACTCAGGAGACTGAACCTGGCCCCCAGAGGAACCCTGCGGAGAGGGGTTCACCTGCATTAGTTCAGTTAAGGAGTCTTTGACTACTCTTTTAATAAGGTCTGTGACCTGCTCAACTTCGGTCCCCTGAATCGCATAACCCTGCAAGCAATTTTGGCAGATATGTTTATCTGGTAAAGGCGTCACTCCACATGCCCTACACTCTTTGATCTCTTGTCTGGATGGGCTACTTGACCGCTGCCTTTTGGAGGATGACCTTTTAGACTGATGAGAGCTAGACAAACGGCTGTGTCTTGAGCTTGGACGGGAGCGTCCACTTTGGTGGCCAGAAGTCTGGTTAGACGTGTTCTGGTGTATAGGGCTGAAACGAGAGTAACAGTCCAAGGCACTCTTTTAGTCTAATTCCTTTCTTCTTTTTTTGGCTCATAATTGTGAAGGCAAGTAAGGGCGGAAAAGGCGACTGAAATAGAAGCTAAAAGAATGGACAGGAAAGAAATAAAAAAGTCTCCTTAAAAAAAATTGTCATTATCTAATTCTACAAAAAAAAATTTTTATATATTATTTTTCTTTATTACAGATGATATATATATATATATATATATACACACACACACACATTTTTAACTAACTGCAAGCGAAAAAAGGAAATATTCCCCAAAGACCCCATATTCCCTAGAATTATATATATATATATATATATATATATATATATATATATATATATATATATATATATATATATACATATACATATACATATATGTACATTCACATACATCCCTGAGAAAGGTAAGGAATAGACCACTTACTAAGTTGAAATGGTAGAGTTGCAGGAGCACTCCCAGGCAGGACAATTTTATCAGAGCCTGCCACCTTTAGCTTGTTTGAGCTTAAATGGAGAGGGGGGAGGGGAAAAGGGAAGCAAAGGAAAATAGACTCAGAAAGAGCCCCTACCTGCCTTCAAAGACCAGCATAGCCTGTCTGCAGAACTGAAGCCCCAATTTAGGAAGCTGTTGCTGCTGCCCCAAAAGACCCTCAGAAGGGGCTCCCCCCTTTTCAGTGCTGTTAGCAACCCAAGACAGGGGACTGCGTCTGGGAGAGGCGGGAACCCAGACGTAAGCTGCATCCAGGCAAAGGTAAGAACACATACAAAACTATCCATCAGGTATGAGGGAAAAAAAGGAGAATGCTAGGGGGGATATGGGTTTCCTTTTTATAAGCTAGTAACTATCCTGAGGGGAGGACTCCGTGGCGGAGTTATCACTAGTATTCTGCCACGGAAGCACCAGGAAAGAAGTATATACTTACTTATTTTCAGCCTACTCCGGTTTGGTTATGTGATCACCCTGTGTCAGCTAGTGGTGCCTGCGGGGGGGGGGGGGGGGATTAGAGAGTTCCCCTAGTTAGGAGGTTCCTGGAGTTCCAATTTAAAGCTTAGTACACATGTTAAGTTCTTTTTTCGTTCAACCAAGCGGGCTGAAGGAAAAAAAACAGGAGAGGTTACTGTACTAGCTATGAAATGTTAGTGCAGCGATCTCTCCCGTTGTGCTATTGTGTTTTTCCAGAACACAGTGATCAGCTCTCATGGCCATTGATTGCCAGCGACAATCGGCTGCTTATCGAATGCTTTGTTTCCAGCATGTCCCTTCGCCAAAAGCCGGCCATTGAACCTGCTTCTGTCGATCAAGCAACTGTTTACACTATCTGAATGTTGGCCAGTTCCTGCTGAACAGGCCGATATTCGGATCATGTGTACCCAGCATACGGGCTAAAACTATTTGGGTATAACATAAAGAAAATACCATCCTATTTATTTTACAGTGGAAGATACACAGGAATCTGTTTATTTGAGCAGAAGAATCATTTAATTATTTTATAATGCATGATATTATTCAGTCATAGATCTATTCTTTTTTTCTAATGTTGAGCAATAAACTAAATGTGAAAGTAAACTCTCAGCTAGCAATGTCAGCTGCTTCTGGGAAATCCAGCAATAACTCACTGCTGCCAGTAATCATATCATAGTGTTAATTAGTCTGGTTTCGTAAACCCCTTCTTCAGTATTCCTTGGTTATTAACCACTTGCTCACAAGGTCTTTTCTGCAATTTTTTGTTTACAATTTTAAATGAGTATTTTTTGCTAGAAAATAAGTTGGAACCCCCAAACATTATATTTTTTTAGCAGATACCCTAAAGAATTAAAATGACGATTGTTTCAATTTTTTAGGTCACACTATATTTGCGCAGTGGTCTTTCAAATGCAATTTGTTTGGAAAAAATACTCTTTTTGAATAAAAAAAAACAAAAACACAACACTAATGTTAGCCCAATTTTTTTGTATAATGGGAAATATGATGTTACACTAAGTAAATAGATACCTAACATGTCATGCTTTAAAATTGCGCATGCTCATGTAATGACAACAAACTATGGTAATTAAAAATCTCCATAGCCAACGATTTAAACATTTTTACAAATTACCTGTTTAGAGTTACAGAGGTGATCTAGCACCATAATTATTCCTCTCACGCTAACGATTGCGGTGATGCCTCACATGTGTGGTTTAAACACCATTTACATATGTGGGCGCGACTTACATATGCATTCACTTTTACGCATGGGCACTGAGGCATGGGGAGTGTTAAATTTTTTTATCTTTTCTTATTTATTTTACTCTTTATTTTTACACTGTCCCTTTATTTATTTATTTTTTGATCACTTTTATTCCTATTACAAGGAATGTAAACAAGGGATGTTTACATTCCTTGTAATAGAAATAAGCATGACAGGCCCCCATGATCTAGGGTCAAAAATACCCCAGATTTTTAATTTAAATAAATTACATTTTGACTTTTGGAAAAAATAAATAAAATCCTGTCTATCCGCCTGAGAACCGGAAGTGATCTCAGGAAGTGACGTTGGTCCCCCAAGAGCATAGAGCCGAGTGGGGTGCGATCTTGCCCTCACTCAATTTCCTGCTTAGCCATTGGCTGTACCAGATTGTTTCCGGGTTTACCGATGGGTCACTTCTCCCACTGCCTAACAGTGATCCCATGGCAAATCCACTGCTGGGACCACTTTTATCGTGTAGAGAATCGCCCACAGTAAATAATGGTACCAGTGTTATGGCAGCTAGCTGCTGCCATAAAACCCATATTTAACATCAAAGTCATGAAGTACAGTATATTTACTGTGGGCAGTCGGCAAGTTTAAGGGCTGGGTATTTAAATTTTTTAAAAATGACCATGAAATGCAGTGGAGGTAATAGGGAAGGCAAAACTAGGGTGTTTTTTGGCTGTCTTTAAGGGTGCAATGCACTGTCAGCCCTTGTACTCACGGACGGAAAATGTCCGATCGGACCGTGTTGTCAGATAATCTGACCGTGTGTGGGCTCCATCGGACTGTGTCCATTGGAATATCCGACCGACAAAGTGTGAGAGCTGGGCTATAAAATTTTCCGACAACATGATCCGATCGGACTTTGTCCGATCATTTGTAGAGAATTCCGATCAGACAAAGTGCCACACATGCTCAGATCAAATTCCTAGACCAAAGCTATTGGCTACTAGCCTGAACGTAGTCCCATCGTAACTAAATAACGTCCTCACATTCTGAACGATCGGATTTTCCGACAACTTTGTCCGACAGTGTGTATGCAACACCACTTTCGGACAAAATCCATCTGAAAAAATCTGGCAGATTTTGTTGTCGGAATGTCCGACCGTGTGTACAAGGGCTAATAATTTCTATTCATACAGCAGATATTTTCAGCTGTCCTTTACTTGTTTTATGCCAAAACGGTCCCTTTTTTTTACAGAATCAAAACAATGGAATTTTTTTTTTTAAAAAAGGTAAAATAAGACAAATCTTAGGAAACTGCACATAAATAATCAAATACACAAAAATAAAAAAAAGCACAAACACAAAGAACACTGAATGAAATAAACAAAACTACTGTAAATACAGCCCCCCCACTCCCGGGAAAAAAAACATGTTTAAATAAAAAAACTAATGCCATGTACACACGACCAGACTTTTCGACGGACTAGGTCCGACGGTGTTCAAAATGGCCTTTCAGTGGAGTTGATGGACTTTCCGAATGAACAGACTTGGGCACACACAATCACACCAAAGTCTGATGTATTCGCACGTGATGACGTACGACCTGACTAGAATACAGAATTGCATAGCCAGTAGTCAATAGCTGCCCTAGCGTCGGTTTTTGTCCGTTGGACTAGCATACACACAAGCGGATTTCTCGATAGGAAAGGAAGTTCAATAGCCAGTGCGGCTCCTTCTGCTTGATTACGAGCATGCATGAACTTTTGTGTGTCGGAAATTCCAACAACAAATGTTCGATGGAGCATTCACACGGTCGGACTTACAGCCAACAAGATCGCATCCAACATTTTCTGTAGAAAAATCTGATCATGTGTACAGGGCATTAGAGCTTTAATGGATGACTGTTGCCTGACCTGATTACTTTGTAGTTGCCGCCTAATTACTTTGCACCAATTTTTTTTCACTAAGGAGCAAATGAGAATAATCATCAACTATCACTTCATTGTTTCTTGATAGTAACAGAATACTAGTAAGCATTTTTGGCTCATTAGTAATAGAGATTTGCTATGGTTTAACATTGTTGCCTGTTACAACAGCCTGCAGAGCATGGCTATATAAATTTAAGTTTAATCCGCTGTACACATTGAGCCTCCTATGAATGTAGGCTCCTTCTAAGCCCCTGTACACACGGTCGGAGATTTCGACAACCAAATCCGTCGGATTTTGTCCGTCGGATCTTGTCTGAAACTGTTGCATACACACGGTCGGACTAAGTTGTCTAAAAAACCAAACATTCAGAACGTGATGACGTAATTTAGTTACGATGGGACTAAGTTCAGGCTAGTAGCCAATAGCTTTGATGTAGGAATTTGATCTGAGCATGCGTGGCACTTGGTCCGATCAAAATTCTCTACACATGATCGGAGTATGTCCGATCGAACCAGTTGGTCGGGAAATATTTCCAACAAGTTGGAAAATTGGGTCCGACGGATATTCCGACGGAATCAGTCCGATGCATACCACACACAGTCGGATTATCCGACAACACGGTCCGATAGGACACATTCCGAGGGATTCTCCGACTGTGTGTACAAGGGCTAAGTCAGCTTGGCTTGTTCCAGAATATGGCTTTGTTTTCATCCTCTCCAGTCATAACCCCTTGCAGACCAGTGACATACCCGTATGTTGCCGAATTTCAAGTGGTTATACCAGGATGATGCCTGTAGCTGCAGGCATCATCCTGGTACCATTGGGGTACCCCTTTACTATTATTGCTGTATTGCTTTTACAAGCAGCGGGAGGGCATGCCTCCTCCCCTCCCATTACCTTCTGCAGCTTTTTTGGGCTCTTCTGTCCCACTGGGAGACCCGAACAACCAATTGACGCGTCCACCAGCTGATCAGAGAGCCGAACAAAGCCTAATTCGGCTTTGATTGACTCTCAACTATGGTGACCTGTAATGCCGCGTACACACAATTGGAATTTTGGTCGGAAAAAGGTCTGATGGTTTTCCCGACGCAATTCCGATGGGATTTCGCTCAAGCTGTCTTGTATACACACCAAATTCCGTCAAGA
Organism: Lithobates pipiens; assembly: GCF_037356315.1. Lineage (NCBI taxonomy): Eukaryota > Metazoa > Chordata > Amphibia > Anura > Ranidae > Lithobates > Lithobates pipiens. Next base: position 41,513,898 of record NW_027507718.1, on the reverse strand, counting down.
ACGCAGTGACATACAACACGTACGACAGGACTAGAAAAAGGAAGTTCAATACCCAGTAGCCAATAGCTTCCATCTCCTTGAATCTGAGCATGTGTGAGCATTGCGCATCGGAATTGCATACACACAATCGGAATTTCCGATAGAAAGTTTTTCCATCGGAAAAATTGAGAACATGCTCTCAAATTTTTGCTGGCGGGAATTCGGCTGGAGCATACACATGGTCGCATTTTCAGATGAAAAGCTCTAATCGGTCTTTTTGCTGGCTGAAATTCCGATCGTGTGTACGTGGCATTAGCCGTGACCTGACATCTCTTCTGGTTTAGCCGGATGTCAACAGCGTCATTTGACAAAAATCTAAATTAAAACGATTGAATGTTTTTAAGATCAGAGGAGAGATTTGGGGGCTTATAGACCCCGGTCCTGTCCATAAAGAGTACCTGTCATGTGCCTACTGCTGTCACAAGGATGTTTACATTCCTTGTGAAAGCAATAAAAGTGATAAAAAAATTATGTGCTCAGGTGAATGTGCGCATCGGTCCCACACGCATGCAAACAGCAATCGTCCGACACTGCGAACATCAGATTATGGACAGTAATTATAGCACTAGACCTCCTCTGTAAATCTAAAGTGATAATCTGTAAAGACTTTTAAAGCATTGCCTATAAATAGTAAAATTTACGTCGTTTGTCACCTTTGCACAGGCATGCGCAATTTTACCCACTTGCCTACTGGCCACTTTAACCCCCTTCCTGCCAGGCCAATTTTCAGCTTTTGCACTTTTTGTATGACAATTGCACAGACATGCAACACTGTGCCCAAATAAAGTTTTTATCTTTTTTTTTGTCAAATAGAGCTTTCTTTTGGTGGTATTTAAACACTTCCATACCAGGCCTATTCTGGCACTCCTCTCCTACATGTAAAAAGCATAATTTTTTTGCTAGAAAATTACTCAGAACCCCCAAACATTATATATATATTTTTTTTTTAGCAGACACCCTAGGGAATAAAATGGCAATTGTTGCAACTTTTTATCTCACACAGTATTTGCGCAACAATTTTTCAAACATGTTTCATGATTTAAAAAATAACAAAACAGTAAAGTTAGCCCAATTTTATGTATGATGTGGAAGATGATGTCACGCCAAGTAAATAGATACCCAACATGTCACGCTTTAAAATTGCACACACTCATGGAATGACGCCAAACTTCGATACTTAAAAATCTCCATAGGCGACGCTTTAAAATTTTTTACAGGTTACATGTTACAGAGGATATTTAGTGCTAGAATTGTTGCTTGCGCTCTAACGTGCGCTGCGATATCTCACATGTGTGGTTTGAACACCGTTTACACATGTGAGCGGGACTTGCGTGTGCGTTTGCTTCTGAGTGCGAGCTACTGGGAACAGGGGCGTTTTCAATTATTATTATTTTTTTTTAGTTTTTAACTTAATTTCCTTTTTTAATTTTTACACTTTCTTTTACATTTTTTTTGATCACTTTTATTCCTATTACAAGGAATGTAAACATCCCTTGTATTAGGAATTGTTCGTGACAGGTCCTCTTTATGGAGAGATGCGGGGTCAATAAGATGTATTATTTATTTTTTGCTAAACAAACAAAAAAAGACCAAATATTTTGAAAAAAAGTTTTTCTTAGTTTCTGTAATAAAATTTTGCAAATACGTACATTTTTCTTTTTCACTGTTGTGCACTGATGGGCGCTGATAGGCTGCACTGATGGGCACTGATAGACTGCACTGATGGGCACTGATAGACTGCACTGATGGGCACTGATGAGGCTGCATGGATGAGCACTGATGAGGCTGCATTAATGGCCACTGGTGAGGCTGCACTAATGGGCACTGATGAGCCTGCACACTGATAAGGCTGCGATGAGGGGAGTGATTTGTTGCACTGATGGGCACTGGCTGGCACTGATGGGGCTGCCTGATAATCAGAGCACTGATTAAGTAAAAAAAAAAAAAAAATAGTATTGCGTACAAGGCTTCTTTACTTCTCTCCTTACAAATTCTCCACCTTTGTTTACAGTGTAAAGATAAGTAGACGTTCTCTTGGAAGGAGAGACTTCCCTTTTACTGCAGTAAGTAATGCTTGAAGGTTGAACTAGAGCTGATATTTCCTGTAGACAGGCAGAATTTTGAAGATTATATTTGTAGTTGTGTTAGATACAATCTATTAACCGGCAGTTAGCAATTTCATAAGTCTTATCAGTAAGTAAGCTCTTCCTCTTTAAATATTTCAAAAGTTTCCTCCTAATGTTATTATTCATAAGGGGGTTTTTTACTTAATCATAACAATTTGTATATTCATGTTCTAAAAATGTAGCTTTATGTGCAGCTTTATAGAAAACATTGCAACATTGGCCATGCAAATTATCAATCACAGAGCTACAAATTATTTCCTAGAAACTATGATTCATTTAGTTTCTTTTTCTAAGGAAAAACTATTTTCCAGGTTTTAAAGTGGAGTTCCACCCAAAAAAAAAAAAAAGGCATTACTGTGCATGAAATAATATAAAAAAAAAAACATTTGGACATTTTTTTTTTTTACTCACTTCTTAATGCCTGTTGCTATGTGGTCCCTTTCTCCTTCCTCTCCTAGGCTCCTTACGCCACTTCCCTCTGCGCTTCCGCTCGCTACTGCTCCTGGGAGATGTGTGTCATCATTTCCCAGGAGTCAGTGGGCAGTGCCAAGGGCTTTGTTCCATCACAATGGGTCGGGCACTGCCAATGCCCGTTTTGATGGCAACCTAGTACTTGATGCGCATGTACGAGATCGGGGAGAGAACGGGCGGTGCATGCTGGTCGCTCAGCAGCACTGTATCCCGGAACAGGATGCTTGTGGGCTTCACATGCCCCCAAGCAAAATGAAAACGGCCACCACTGCATTATCAAAGTTCTTTGAACAGGTGAAACCAGACATCGGGGGACAAATTATACAGAAGACATGAGTGTTACAATGCCATTGAAAATGGTTGTGAAAGGATTAAAAAAAAAATATCATTGATTGTAGTTGGAACCCCCGCTTTAAGAAACAAAAAACTTTGCATGAGCTACGGATTTCCAGAATAAGAAAATAACATGAAAAATTGCATCATTGCATTGCCCTAGTGCATGTGTGTTATGTCGCAAGTTAACATGATTTGAATTATAGTATTGTATTTAGGGGGCTTCTGTTACACCAAAACGTCCTAAAAATCAGACACGTGTCAAAATTTGTGCAGCAATGCATGGCAACACTGTGTGTTGCTAACTGTTGCAGCTACTTGGGGTGCTATTCAAACTGAATGGCACCATAATGTGTCAATGCTTATAACCAGTGGTGTCGGACGGGAGGGCTGAGGGGGGCTGGAGCCCCGAGTAGGTCCCCAAAAAGCCACGGGACTTGTGCATGCACAATTCTATTATTAGCCCCGAGCGGGGACCGATTTGACCCCAGGCATGGCCGAGTGACACAGCAGGTCCCGCCTTCTGGAGCCTGCAGCGCCTATGATGGACGTCCCACTGGTCAGGACTGGTTAGGACTGCAGGATGTCCATCATAGGCGCTGCAGGCTCCAGAAGGCAGGAATTACAATGCGACCGCAATGCTACATGATGATTCACAGTGGTATCCAGCTATCCTAGCTCAGTTACAGCCAGTGGCGGAATTATCAGGGTCGCAACAGTCGCAGTTGCGACTGGGCCCTGGAATTCCATCACTGTGGGGGGGCCCCGGCGTGGTTGCTTTTCACAGGGCTGTGAGTGGAGAGCGTGTCTCATGTAAACAGCAGCACAGAGACACCGGCACTCGGGAGTGAAGTTTCATTTTCCCTCGTCCTCTCGCAAAACACACAGCTGATCCTGCTCCCCCTTCGGCCCCCCTCCCCTCCTCTCCAGTGTTCTCCACGGGAAATGTGAGCTTGTTAGCTTCACACCTGAATGCCCGCGGAGAACACAGGAGAGGAGAGGAGGGGAGGGGGGCCGAAGGGGGAGCAGGATCAGCTGTGTGTTTTGCGAGAGGACGAGGGAAAATGAAACTTCACTCCCGAGTGCCGGTGTCTCTGTGCTGCTGTTTACATGAGACACGCTCTCCACTCACAGCCGTGCTGACCCCTCTCCAGTGTGTGTGTAGACTCGGGAAGATCCCGCCGCCCATCAACATCCATAGAGCTGCTGATCGCTGCCTCCCCCCAGGTGCGTGGGGGGGGTACAGAGATCTGCTGGGGGCCAAGGTGCACAGCGGAGTCCAGCAAGGTACAGCGAAACCTCTTTAAGGGGGGTGACTGTCTAGGGACCCTAAAGTAAGGGGGGCTCTCTGGGGACCCTAAAGTAAGGTGGGGTATCTGGGGATCCTGATGTCCAGTACCACTGCCACCCCTCCTCCAGTACCACCACCACCACCGTGCTACCCACCTTCAGTACCACCGCCACCCCTCCTCCAGTACCACCACCACCACCACCCACCTTCAGTACCACCGCCACCCACCGCCACCCCCTCTCCAGTACCACCACCATGCCACCCCCTCTCCAGTACCACCACCATGCCACCCACCTCCAGTACCACCGCCACCCCTCTCCAGGACCACCATGCCTCTCCAGTACCACCACCCACCCTCTAGTACCACCACCGCCACCCACCTCCAGTACCACCGCCACCCCTCTCCAGGACCACCATGCCTCTCCAGTACCACCACCCACCCTCTAGTACCACCACCGCCACCCCTCTCCAGGACCACCATGTTGCTCCAGTACCATCGCCACCCTCCTCCAGTACCACCACCACCCACCTCCAGTACCACCATCCCCCTCCAGTACCACCGCCACCCCTCTCCAGGACCGCCATCCCTCTCCAGTACCACCACCCCCCCTTCAGTACCACCACTGCCACCCACCTCCAGTACCACCACCACCCACCTTCAGTACCACCGCCACCCACCTCTAGTACCACCACCACCGCTCTCCAGGACCACCATCCCCCTCCAGGACCACTATCCCCCTCCAGGACCACCACCGCCACCCACCTCCAGTACCACCGCCACCCCTCTCCAGGACCACCATCCCCCTCCAGTACCACCACCACCCCTCTCCGGGACCACTATCCCCCTCCAGTACCACCAATGCCACCCCTCTCCAGGACCACCATCCCCCTCCAGGACCATCACTGCCACTCCCCTCCAGGACCACCACCGCCACCCACCTCCAGTACCACCATCCCCCTCCAGTACCACCACCGCCACCCACCTCCAGTACCACCACCCCTCTCCAGGACCACCACTGCACTGGTGACACAGGTTCCACTGGGGACACAGGCTGCACAGAAATGTTTTACTTTGTTGTACAGTGGAAAAAAATATAGTATCAAAATCATGCTTTTTGGGGGGGGGGGCCCTTCCTGATTTCTTGCACCGGGGCCCTGAGGTTTCTAGTTACGCCTCTGGTTACAGCCCACACATATTATAGCTCACTTATAGCTCTGAGACTGTAACTTTCCCTTTCACTGCTGAGTATTCTGTCACTAATAACGAATGCAGCTCTCCTCCACTGTCTGCATTGCATTCTCTGGTAGCTCTCCCTTCACTGCTGTTGCTCTACATTATTTATGTACTGCTCTATATTATTTATTTGCCTGTTCACATTGCACTTTGTTCAAATATTGCCTGCTGCATTCAGTACTATGCACTCTGTAATCCCTTGTGCTTTGTACAGTACTATTCTTTTCTATGGTAAGTTGTCTCTGAACACTGTCACCCATGTCCCCTGTCTGCTACAGTGGAGACAAACTCAAAATGAACTTAAAGTGGGGTACCCCCTAAAAAAAAAAAATTAAAAGTCAGCAGCTACAAATACTGCAGCTGCTGGCTTTTAATAATCAGACACTTACCTGCCCCAGGGTCCAGCGATGCGGGGGAACGAAGCCCCCCCCTCGCTCCCCGCTCCGCTCGCGGCGTTGTCATGCATACTGTGGGCACCCGGCTGTGGCTTCACAGCCGGGCACCCACTGCGCATGCGCGAGCGGCGCAGGGCGCCGTGATACGCCGTACAGTCACCTGGGACACATGACAGGTCCCAGGTGAATGTGCGGCGTGAGGGGAAGTGATGTCACCAGCCCGGGCAATGAGGAAGGCAGATTACGAGGGACCCCCTAGCAACCGGTATTTAGAGGTGAGTAAAAAATTTTTTTTTTGCCAATTATTTTTCTTTTTATTTTTTTACGAATTTTAAGCAGTTTTAATTTTTTGGTGGCAACACCACTTTAACATGTCATAACATGTCTTGCATGTGCTAAGCCTATGTCAGTAAGCACCACCCCTATCACACCTACCTCCCACACTTCATCAGAAGTGTTCCATCGCAAACACTTCACAACCAGAAGAAAGGGTATGTACTGTCATTTTTCCTCAGGAGAGAAAAATGACTGTTCATACATGAACCATCCATGATCTTCCGCCTGTCTCCATGATCAGTTCCTTCTCTGCTTCCTCTCTCTTCACACTCCAGTCTATGATCTGTTTCTTCATGCCTCCTCTCTTTTCACCATCCAGTCCATGATCCATTCTATCTCTGCCTCCTCTCTCTTCACTCTATGACCAGTTCCTTTTTTTTCCACATCTCCCTTTGCTTTCCAGTCCATGACCAGCTAGTGCTCTGATTCCTCTCTATTCAGTCCATAATCTGTTCTATCTCCGCCTCCTCTCTCTTCACTCTTCAGTCCATGACCAGCTCCTGCTCTGATTCCTCTCTATTCATTATCTAGTCCATGACCCCTTCTATCTCTGCTGCCCCTCTCTTCGCTTTCCAGTTAATGACTAGTTCCTGCTCTGATTCCTCTCTCTTCAATCTCCGGGCCATAACCAGTTCCTTCTCTGCCTCTCCCCTCTATTTCTTCTCTAGTCCATGACTTGTTCTTCCTCTGCCTGTTCTTTCATCAGTTTTCAGTCCATGACCAGTTTGTCCTCCACATCATCACTTTTTTTGCTCCCCACTTCATAACCAGTTCTACCTCTGCATCCCTTCTTTATGGAACATGGTCAGCTTCTGGTCTTCTCTTCCCTCCACGGCCCAGCAACAATCAGTTCTTGTTCTTCTTCCTCATTCTGCTACCTGCAATTAATCTCTGCTCTATCTTGCCCCCCCCCCCCACAATTATCTTACCCTTTGTCCACCAACCATGCTCATCCCCACAATATCTGTTTCCCAAATCTTCCTATAATGCTTTGTTTTTTATATCTAGGGCCATCTCTTCTATCTGTCCATGATCATGTACCGCTGTCTTCTCTTGTTTTGCACTGCCCATGACCATCCTTCTGCTTTCTCTCTTTTTCTCTCTCTCTCTCCCCCTCTCCCTCTCATTCACTCTCTCTCTCCCCCCTCTCTCTCTCCATGGTACCGTACTCATGCTTTGCCTCCCCTTCTCTCTCTCCCCTTTCTCTCTCCCTCTCCCCCCTTTCTCTCTCAATGGTACTCATGTTTTGCCTTCTCTCTCTCCCCCCTCCCCCTCTCTCTCTCTACCTGGTACTGTACTCATGTTTTGCCTAGCCCTCTCTCTCTCCCTCTCCCCCTTGCTCTCTCTCCCCTCACTCTCTCTCTTCCTCACTCCATGGTACTGTACTCATGCTTTACCTCCCCCTCCCTTTCTCTCTCCCCCTCTCCCCCCTCTCTCTCTATGGTACTCATGTTTTGCCTCCTCTCTCTCCCCCCTCTCTCTCTCTCTCTCTCCCTGGTTCTGTACTCATGTGGGAGGTGCGAAGTGCTGACGTCACCGCGTACTGCGCTAGACCCGGAAGACATGGGCAGCGTCTAATTGAGCCGGCCGGCTTGTTTATTTTAACCTGAACGCTTATGAGAAAGAATATGTATGTAAGTGCAATTCTTTATTTTTAATTGTTGTATGTATGAATTACACTATGGAGGCATTCTTGTTTTCCACATGGGGGAGAAATATTGCCTAGAATACCTCAGTGCCATATGTGACGTCTCTGTGGGAGCCACACTCCAGATCCTTAAAGTGAACCCCTGTCTGTGAAAAGGTTTATATGCCTGTGTAGATCTCCCTAAAAAGAGATCATAAAATCTGGTAAGCGACAGTGTGAATAGAGGTGGAGGATCTCTTTCTTGGAACAGGTCATCACTTTTCGGTTGTACATTTGTTATACGATGTCACGAGGAATAGACTTTTAAGGATACAAGCACATTTAAAGGACTTTTTTATTTCTTTAATTTGTTTGATCGGATGTTTGGGAATTTGTGTATATAGCTATTTCCTAAATTATTAATTATCTTGGAGATTGTGTCAGTTCACTGATCGTTCACTAGTATATTTGCACAAATAATTTTTTTGGTATCATAGGTCATATATGAAACATTTTTTCAGCGCAGCTAACAGGTTTGGAATGTACTCATGTTTTGCCTCGCCCTCTCTCTCTCCCTCTCCCCACTCTCTCTCCCCCTTGCTCTCTCTCTCCCTCACTCCATGGTACTGTACTCATGCTTTAAAATGAATCAATCAGCGCTGAACACAACAAATAAGTGAAAAATTAAACAATTAATTAAAAAACATGCAGCTCGAATACTATAGGTCAAAATACCAAATCCCACATTACAAAGTAAAAGCAACAGTACAGCGCATAAATTAATAATCTAAGTGAAATGAAAAAGTGACACTCTATTAGTGCATCAAAATACAAAAGTCCATAAATTTAAAGAACAATAAATAGAGATGTCAGAAAAAAAGATCCGCTGGTGCAATGTGCCTTCAATCGACAAAAATAAGTGGTGATGTGATTCCTTCACCAATAATCAAGATGGACTCTCACCTCAAAATATGGACCCCTGATTTAACAGACAGGTCAGAAAACGCATGTTCCCATCATGGGTAACTCACAGCATTCAGTAGATATAGCGGTAGTGCTCAGAGATTGAATCCTTTTCAGTATCCTCAATTTAATATGATTCCATAAAAAACATAAAAAACAAAATCTAGTGCTCTCTGTTTCCACAAATTAATTTAAAACAGAAGTAAAAGAGATACACTCACATTCTGGTGCACTGATCTCCAGTGCTGAGTGCTGGGCATGAAAACAAATGTATCACAACGTCCATGCATGGATCAGTATAGCAGCCTGCGGGTGGCGTCACGGCTTAGGTCACGTGGTCCGTACGCGTTGCGTCCCCGAAAGTAGGCGGGACTTCATCCACCAGATCAGTGCACCAGAATGTGAGTGTATCTCTTTTACTTCTGTTTTAAATTAATTTGTGGAAACAGAGAGCACTAGATTTTGTTTTTTATGTTTTTTATGGAATCATATTAAATTGAGGATACTGAAAAGGATTCAATCTCTGAGCACTACCGCTATATCTACTGAATGCTGTGAGTTACCCATGATGGGAACATGCGTTTTCTGACCCGTCTGTTAAATCAGGGGTCCATATTTTGAGGTGAGAGTCCATCTTGATTATTGGTGAAGGAATCACATCATCACTTATTTTTGTCGATTGAAGGCACATTGCACCAGCGGATCTTTTTTTCTGACATCTCTATTTATTGTTCTTTAAATTTATGTACTCATGCTTTACCTCCGCCCCCCTTTATCTCTCCCCCTCTCTCCCCCTCTCTCTCTCTCTGGTACTAATGTTTAGCCTCCTCTCTCTCCCCCTCCCTCCCTCTCTCTCCCTGGTACTTTACTCATGTTTTGCCTCCTCCACCTCTCTCTCTTTGCTCCCTCTCTCTTTCTCTCTCTCTCTCCATGGTATTCATGTTTTGCCTCCTCTCTCTCTCCCCTCTCCCTCCTCGCACTCTCCCCCTTCTTCCATGGTACTGTATTCATATTTTGCCCCCCCTCTCTCTCTGTCACCCCTCTCTCTGCCCCTCCTCTCTCCCCCCTCTCTCTCCTCATGATACTCATGTTTTGCCTCCCCCTTTCTCTCTCTGTCCCCATCTCTCTCTATGGTACTCATGTTTTGCCTCCTCTCTTTCTCTCCCCTTGCTCTCTCTCTCCCCTCTTTTTCCATGGTTCTGTGCTCATATTTTGCCTCCTCCTCCCCTCTCTCTCTATGGTACTCATGTTTTGCCTCCTCTCTATCCCGCTCCCCCCCCCACTCTCTCTCTCTCCACTGTACTGTACTCATGTTTTGCCTCCCCCTTTCTCTCTCTCTCTCTGTCACCCTCTCTCTGCCCCTCCTCTCTCCCCATGATACTCATGTTTTGCCTCCCCCTTTCTCTCTCCGTCCCCATCTCTCTCAATGGTACTCATGTTTTGCCTCCTCTCTCTCCCGCTCCCCCTCTCACTCTCTCTCTCTCTCCATGGTACTGTACTCATGTTTTGCCTTCCCCTCTCTCTCTCTCTGTCCCTCCCTCTCACTCCCCCTCTCTCTCTCAACGGTACTCATGTTTTGCCTCCTATCTCTCTCTCTCTCCCCTCCTCTCTCTCTCTCTCTTCCCCTCTCTCCATAGTACTGTACTCATGTTTTGCCTCTCACCCCCTCTCTCTGTCCCCTCTCTCTGTCCCTCTCTCTGTCCCTCTCTCTCTCTCCCTCTTTCTCTCTCTATGGCACTCATGTTTTGCCTCCCCTCTCTCCCCCCCTCGCTCCCTCTCTCCATGGTACTGTACTCATGTTTTGCCTCACCCCTCTCTCTGTCTCTTTCCCTCTCTCTATGGTACTCATGTTTTGCCTCCCCCCTCTCTCTCTGCCCCCCACTCTCTCTATCCCCCTCTCCCCCTCCCTCTCTCTCTCTCCATGGTACTCATGTTTTGCCTCCTCTCTCTCTCCCCCTCCCTCCCCTCACTCTCTCTCTCCATGGGACTGTCCTCATGTTTTGCCTTTCCCCTCTCTCTCTCTCTCTGTCCCCCCCCCCTCTCTCTCTCTCCATGGTACTGTACTCATGTTTTGCCTCCCCCCTCTCTCTCTCTGCCCCGCTCTCTCTGTCCTCCCTGTCTCTCTTTCTCCTACAAACACCTCCAGGGTATCTTGGTCAGCTCCAGCAGGTTTACACATCTGACAGATTTCTTTATTGTTTATCTCCTGCAACACAGTATCTAATACTTCACATAGGGGTTTCTTGTTTTTAGGGGAGGCACTTGAACCTTTGAACTTTTGTTTACACAAGTCCCAAAATAGGGGGCAGTCTCACCCAATTAGCAAATCATGGGGTAACCCCAACTCTCAGTGTAGCAGTTCCTGCAGTTGTGGACAGGGTTACATGGGCCATTGGATAGTCCTTGACCACCCCATGTACAGAGACCACTCCAATCTTTTTCCTGGGTATCAGATTTCCCCCAAACCTGTCCGATGGGAGCAGGGTAACCCCACTCCCGAGTCAAGAAATGCTATAACCTCCTGCCCATTAACCCGCACCACACTCTCAAGTGGGCTTAGATTGTTCATGGGACCAGTCGCAAAAGCAAACAAAAGCCACGTGAGCCAGAAAGCCGGTATGGAGCCACAGAACATTACTATGGCAGAAGTACTGCCCAGTGATGCGAAGGGGGCGGTACTAATGCCCGCATTCTCCACCAATTTGTAAGGGATCAGAGGGTGACAAGCCGGCTCAGACAGTTCAGTCAACCTAAAAGGCTTTAGTCAGCAAAAAGCAACAAAATTGACAAGCTTTGTCTTTATAGGTAGTTCAAACAACAAAAAAACTCTTCTTAGCAGTATAAGACAGTCCTTTAAAATAATGCTCAGCATCCCAGCCACAGCATATAAAAGAGCAAAGTCCCAGTTCAGGCAAGCTCACCCAGCAGGATCAAGTCATAGGTAACAGGGGTCCTTCCAGCATAAAGCTCCTCTCAGCTTTGATAGCTCAACAGCCATCTCTCTCCAAACACTATTCTCCTCTGTGACATTTTCAACTCAGCTGGCAATAAGCAGGTCTGAAGGGGAAGTGCCTGCCCTCTTCAATTAACCCCTTCTTAATCCTGCCCTGGGCTGACTCTACACAATATATATCAAGCTTCATGTTTTAAAACATACAAATAACTAGGATGAGCACCAACTCAATACACAGTTGAGACCATTCACTGCATCACACAGTGAATTAATTAATACTAAATGATTTGGATACATACCTTTTTAAGTTGGAGTCTACACAACATATTTCAGATCAATGTTGATATGCATTTATGAATAAAAATACAAAATCCATGTGTTATTTACCTTATATTTCTGATCACTTTCTATTCCTCTTCTAGATTAGCTGCAGTCATCTCTGTAGGCAGCATCTGTTGTAAAGCTTTCACTTTCACATCACAAAAAACAGTGACAGTATATGCTGTAAGCAAATGTGAAGGAAGAAATAAAGCATGTACTGAATGTATCAATATAAATCAAGAACTCTGAAGAATTTCCTGCTAGAATTTCCTGCTAGAATATGCATTTACTGAATAGTATGCAACAAAACAAACATTTTGATGTTACTGTAGCCCTTATTTGGGGGGTATGAGAAGTGACCCACCACAAACAGCATATTGCACTAAACCTGTGGGTAAATAAGGGAAGCAGAACCTTCACTAAGTGGAACAGTGGGTCTGATAATAAAGTTGGCCTCCACTCAAGACAGGATCTCTGTGAGCGGAGGGGATGCCCTTCCTGGGAAATTAACAAGTAATTTAATCAAACTAATTGAGAGCAGAGGATATAATACAGCCAGCATATATTATTAACCATAAGTATATAGATGCACACCAGTATTGAAATAATACAAGCCCTATATAAGAAACGATTAATAATAGCACATAAATCCATTGTACAAACAGGTAATATTAGTAAAGGGCCCAAAAAGAGTCCTGATGAATTCGGCACATATAATGTAGTTACTAGTTACAGTTCTAATAAAAAAAAATAATAATACCCACCCTTGGTAAAAACAACATGCAGCAGCTGAACACTATAACCCAGATATAAGGTATAAAATAAATGTGTAGAAAAAAGTGCAGCAATATATGAGGAAAGTTGTTGGGCACAACTTACAAAAAAGTGCAAATTAGTGAACATTTAATGTGAACAGTGTTGCCATAAATCGCATATAAAACAAAAAAATGCTAAATGCTGCCAATAAATAAAACTTGCACAAATCGCATATAAAATCGCATATAAAACAAGAAAATGCTAAATATTTCCAATAAATAAAACTTGCATAAATCAAGCAAAACTGAGGAATATACAAGACCAAAAGATCATATATATATCATATATATATCATATATGGTGCTACAATAAAGTGCAAAAAATTTGGTGAAAAAAATATAATTAATATCAAAAAGAAGTCCAAAAATGTTTCATATGAATATGTGACTTGGTGTGATTGCTTAACCTTGTTATACCCATCACCTCTAGTAAAAGGAAGGCTTACCGGACCACCAGCGACCCCCCTTACTCAGGGAGGTCAAAGAGCATGAATTGGATCACAGATCCCCAGCAATGAATCCAGATCTCCTGGGCTTCTTTGATCTCCCAGGCGTCTCTTGTAAATAACCTCTGTGCCCCAGACGGTCTCTCAATCAGGGCAAGTATCCCAAGTGTTCAGAAGATTGTGCAAATTTTGCAAAAAAGATATAATACTCCAACTAGTGTGATATTGTCTCATTCATCAAAAAGGTTTATTGGAATAAATGATACAATGCTGTTTGGGAGCTTCCACGGGTCTCCAATTAGCATAAAACAGGTTTAAAACAAAGGGTTGCTAGCAAATAAAGAAGATCACACATGCGCAGAGCGATCTACTGGGGTAGTCACGCCCACACGCTCTGCGCATGTGCGATAATTTTTTGTATACAAGACTTCTTTATTTGCTAGCAACCCTTTGTTTTAAACCTGTTTTTATGCTAATTGGAGACTCGTGGATGCTCCCAAACAGCATTGTATCAAGTTGCAGTAATCCAGGCGAGATGGCCAGGGAGTGAATTAAGAGCTTTGTCGTGTCATTGGTTAGAAAGGGGTGTATTTTGGAGATGTACCGGAGGTTGAGGCAGCAAGATTTGGACAATGATTGGACATGGGGCTTAAAAGAGCGATCAGAGTCCAGGACTACTCCTAGGACCTTGGCATGTGGGGACAGGCTTATAGTTGTGCCATCAATTTTGACAGAGAGATCAGGAGAAGAGGCACGTGGGGGGAGGAAAAATTATAAGTTCGGTTTTTGATAGATTAAGGAAGTGGTGCGACATCCAGACTGATGTATCTGATAGTAAAATAGTGATACATGAGGAGACTGAAGGAGTGAGTTGAGGGGTAGAGAAATAGATTTGAGTGTAGTCAGCGTAGAGGTGGTATTGGAAGCTGTTGGAGGCTATCAACTGACCCAAGGAGGAGGTGTAGAATGAAAGTAGGAGAGGTTCAAGAACAGAACCTTGGGGGACCCCAACAGAGAAAGGAAGAGGAAAGGAGGAAGTGGAATTGTTAGTATCGCTAAAGGTGCGGATAAATAAGTAGGTAGAGAACCAGCGAGGAGTACAGTCATGGAGACCAAAGGCATGGAGTTTTTTAAGGAGGAGAGGGTGTTTAACCGTATCGAAGGCAGCAGAGAGGACAAGGAGTTGGAGTACAGAATAATGTCCCTTAGTTTTGCCCAGTAATAGATTGTTAGTTTTAGGAGAGCAGTTTCTATGGAATGTTGAGGATGAAATACAGACTGAAGGGGATCAAAAAGGCTATTATCAGCAAGGTGGATGCTCAGTTGGTTGTAGACTAGACATTCAAGGCGTTTAGATAAAAAGGGGAGCAAGGAGATGGGGCGTAGGTTGTTAATATTGGATGGGTCCAGTGAGGGCTTTTTAAGTATGGGGCTGACAAGTGCATGTTTTAAAGAGTTGGGGAGGATGCCAGAAGAGAGGGAGAGATTGAAGATGTGGGTTAAAGAGTGTAGAATAGAGCTAGAGGGTGAATGTAGCATTTGTGAGGGAACAGGATCCAGAGGGCAGGTGGTAAGATGGACATTAGCATGTAATTTAGCAGCCTCGTCTATAGCAGTGGGGTTAAAAGAGGGTAGAGAGTTGAAGGTAGAGAAGAGTTGGCGGGGATGGGATGATAAGTTTTTAATGAGAGTGACGAAATAGTACTACTTGGAAGTGAGGAGGCTGGAATTGTATTTTTGGAGGGCAGATTTATACTGGCTGAAATATTTCTGGGACTTCTTATGCCACGGCTGTGTTTTTTCAGACTTCTAGTATCATTTGTTTGCCAGGGTTGAAGGGGATGGGGCCTGATTCTGTGTGCAGTGAGGGGGGCAGTGTGTCCAGTGAGGCTAGAAGTGAAGTGTTTTAGACAGAAGAGGCTAGGTTAGTGCAGGACACAGGTGCAATTTTGTCATAGTGGTGGTCAGTCGCAGAGAAGAGAAGGGTTGAGATGGCAAAGGTTTCTACAGGTTACTGTTAGGTGTATGTAGGGGGGGGAGGCGGAGGACAGGGAGAGAGTGAAGTTAATAAGGTAGTGATCAGAGAGAGGGTGAGTATAGTTGGAGAGGTTGTTGGAGTGCATAGGTGGGAAAAGACAGGGTCGAGGGTATTGCTTTCAGAGTGAGTAAGAGCATGTATCCATTGCTTCAGGTCAAAGGAGGAGGTTAGACTGAGAAGTTTGGAAGTAGCAGGAATGTTAGTATTTGTAGGGATGTTGAAGTCACCAAGAATGATTGTGGGGATTCAGAAGAGAAAAAATAGGGTAGCCAGGCAGAGAAGTCATCAAGAAAGACTGATAGGGGGCCAGGGGGCCAGGGACCAGGGGGTCGGTAGATTACAGCTATCCTTATAGAAACTGGGGAGAAGAGACGAATGCAGTACACCTCATATGAGGAGAGTGACAGAGAGAGAGGTGGGTGAAGTACTTGAAAGGTGCTATGTGGGTCTAAAAGGATTCCAACACCCCCTCCTTTGCATCCACTGAGTCTGGGGGAGTGAGTCTAAAGAAGACCACCGAGGGATAGAACAGCAGAAGACGCAGTGTCGGATTCGTGAAGCCAGGTTTCGGTAATGGAGAGTAGATTAAATGAGTTAGCGATAAAGAGATTGTGGATGGAGGTGAGTTTGTTACAGACAGAGCGAGTATTCCAAAGGACGCAAGAGCAAGGCAGTCTGGTCTTGGGAAGAAGAGAAATGGGAACTAGATTTTTTGCATTGCGGCTGCAGCCAGAGGGTGTACAATAATGGGTGTGTTGAGTACAGTTAGATGAAGGAGGCCCAGGGCTAGGGCAAGCATCACCAGAGGATAGGAGAAGCAGAAGGGTGAGGGAGGCAATGTGGGAGTGTGATTTATATGAAGGGACATACCCCAGTGGTTTGGAGTATTGGGCGTGTGGATTTAGAATAGCCGAAGTTGGTGAGTGCAGTAATCTGGAGAGGACAGAAGTGAGGGTGATATATATATAAGGTGTGGGGTGGCGAAGAGGTGTGCAGGAGAGTTAGTTCAAGGATAGAAGACACAGCTGTCAGAAAGAGTGTTATGCCTCGTACACACGGTCACACAACGTTGTCGTAAATTCCGAACGTCAAGAACGCGGTGATGTATGACGAGGAGTTCAATAGCCAGTGTGACTCTTCCGCTTGATTCCGAGCATGCGTGGAACGTTGTGCGTCAGAGTTGTGTACACACGATTGGAATTTTCGACAACAGATTTTGTTGTTGGAAAATTTGAGATCCAGATCTCAAATTTTGTGTGTCGGAAATTACGATGGAAAATGTTCGATGGAGCCTACACATGGTCGGAATTTCCGACAACAGGTTCCCATCGATCATTTTCCATCGGAAAATCCGACCATATGTACGGGGCATTAGACATTTCATTTTAGAAGGGAGAGGAAGAGCTGGAAGTGTAAACAAGGTCACCTGTATTGTATTTTCAAGGTGTTTTCTTGTGTTCCTTCACTTTGTGCATTCGAGTCAGAAATGCTCCCACTTATAGAAATAACCCCACTTTGAGAAAGAATCCAATCTGCAAGCATGCCCCCCCTTGGCAAATGTGGCTTTCCAAAGAGATGCTTAGTTATATACTGCTAGGAATAGGGGTAGGTGCTTCTAATTGCTAATCAGGGAGTTAATAAAACAAGGCTGGCTATGCGGAGAAAAATTCTCACTTCAGAAATAGACTTATAGGTCCATAGCTAATAAAGATAAGGAGGCCATAAATGAAAGGAAAGGCATAGGGAGGAAACAAAAACAATAGCAATGTGGACAATATACAGATGGTTAAGCAAAAAAGCATACCAGAGTTAAAAGGGACAAAGGAAACAGTTTTCAGTAATGCAATTCTAGTTGGAGTTGCAGCAGTAAGAGCATACCAGAGTTAAAAGGGACATAGGAAACAGTTTTCATTAATGCGATTCTAGCTGGAGTTGCAGCAGTAATAGCATACCTGTGGGGGGCAAAGATGATATATATCTATATATGTATATACCTATGTACCTATATACCTAGAAGCTATGGACAACAATACTAAACTATTAAAGGGGAAGTAAGGCCAACACTCTTTTGGCCTTACTTCTCCTGTGAATCACAGGAGTGCACTTAGGTCTGCTATCCTGTGACCGAGTTTCCGATGATAAAATCTGCTGTCAGCTGATGTCACTCAGCCAATCCAGACTGTGAAGGTATCACGACTCTAACGACACTAAGAGCCTGCGCCAGCCACTGCTGCCCCCTACACAGCCCGGCGACTCACAGTCATCAACAGACCAAGAACTGCACCAAAGACTGAAAGACTGCGATCAAAGACTGCATCAGCTGTCTTTGATCGCTCAGTTTTTGGCCTTAGAGGGGGACAGATGCAGCATCAGACCAATGCTGCATCCACCTAGGTGGGTATGATTGTTTTTTTTATATGAATCCCATGCTTTTCTTTTAAACAAAGAAATGCTTGCCTAATATCTCCTGGTTCTGGTCTGGGTTAATAATGACTCTGAATAATGAATGAATTTGGTAGCAAAGAAAATGCTCTCTCCTTACTTCCTTCTCTGGGGTCTTTAATTCAGTCCTCCAGAGACGGGAGGTGATGTACATAAATAATTATGTGACATTAAACATCACACCCACTTACAAACACAGACAGTAGAGGGCAGCAAATCCCTACCCTACTGCCATTAGTTTTTTCAGCCTGCAAGTTGTAGAACCTTAAAAAGGAAGTCAACCCTCCTGTAAAAATAAAAATAAAAACACACCCTGCAAGATAAAGGCACAATGGGCTAGTATGCATAGCATACTAGCTCATTATAAATTACTTATCCGAGAACGAATCCCCCTCAGCCATCCGCGCCTCCCTCCCAGGCCACCTACATGTAGCTCGGGGCTTGCTTCCCGGGTATCGCGGCTGCTGTGCTGTGATTGATCGGAGCCCCAATGACGTCACTCCCATGCATGCGTGCAGGAGCCACCGCGAACAGCACAGTAAAACCGAAGCAACGGCACGTACTGCCATTGCTTCAATTTGCTTAAGTGCGCATGTGCCGCATGACGTTGGCACATGCACATACAGAGATATCTCCTAAACTGTGCAGGTTTAGGAGACATCCAGTGCAGCTGCAGGCAAGCCTAATTATAGGCTTGCCTGTAGTTTAAAATGGTTGTATAGGGTTTACAACCACTTTAATGAATACTGTGCACACATTTACTCATGAATTTGAGACTGATTTGTTAAGAATAGAAGCTCACTATGAGATGTTGAGGTCTAACACAGCCTCCTGCCTATTTACCCTTACATGTAAGTCAGATATGCATGGCTGCGCATTAAAGTATATGTGAACCCTCATTGTGTAAAACAACCCATTCAATTTAAAACAGAAATGAAAGACAAAACATTTGTGTATGTAAATATAAAAAACTTCATACATACCTTTTTTTATATTTTTTGTGTGATCACCTAATCTCTGCTCTCAGCTGCAATAAAGGCTTAGAGAGCTAGGGGTGGAGACACAGCAGGACACTGATCTTTTCAGTGAATGTCTGTGCAGGGGGGCATGTCAGCACAAGTCTGATAATTGGAGGACAGGCAGACTGAGCTCCCAAAACAACCAGAAAACGAACCATGCTGAAATGGATGTGCTGTCATCCCTAGCATGGTCAGTTTGAAACAAAAAAACAAAGGGACTGGCAAGAACACCAAGTATTCCACATAAAGGAAGCAATATATATATATATATATATATTTGCCTTTTTTTTCTGGAAAAATTGGAAAAATACAAAGGGAGTGTGGAATATGTTCTTTTACAATGATAAATAGCATAACAATGTATACAGAGTTTACAACAGTCTGCTAAATTTGGCACCACATCCTAATTTAATAAGTGAAATCAAAGTTGGAGAAAGATGAGGATTTTATGGCGCCAATCATAATACCAGGAAAAGAGATAAACAACCATGTTTTAAATGCACAACATCTTAGTATACATCATCATGCTAAAAGATTATATATAAAAAAGGATGATATACAGTCGCAAAAAAGGGAGTTTTCCTGACAGAGCGCTAGTCATGCCTGGCCCAAATATTCCTCATGAAGACCATTGAGCCTTCTCCCGCATTTCTGGTCCTATATTATTGTATTATGATATTTATAACCATGTGTCTTCTATTTACTGTGTGTGGAATATTTGGGCCAGGCATGACTAGCGCTCTGTCAGGAAAACCTTTTTTGCGATTGTATATCGCGCTTTTTTATATATAATCTTTTAACATAATAATGGATAATAAAATGTTGTGCTTTTAATACATGCTTGTGTATCTTTTTTCCTGTTGTCATGATTGGTGCCATTAAATCCATCTCTTTTTCTAAATTTGGTTTCAGAATGATAAATAATATATCTATATGGTATTCAAACTATATACCGAAGACCTTAACGAAAGATTTCTGAGACTTTATGTAACGTCTTACATTTTTGCAAGTTCTCTCAGCTGAAGACAAGCATAACCTGGAATACAATCCAAGTAACACTGTATTTCTCGATGCAGTTCTCCGACAAAAGAAATATGCATTTCTGCCACTGGAGGGGGGAGGGGGGGGCACTGCACGGGAAAAGGCTCCAGTGTAATTTTCTTGTGGGATCCATCTTGTACCTACTATAGTTGGGTGATTGTTGGGATACAGTAGATCAGTAGATCAGTGTTTCTTAACTTTTTTTTCAGTCAAGGCCCCCTTTACAATTATGCACAACCTTGAGGCATCCTATTCTAATATGTAAAAAAACTAAATTAATAGTTTTACATAATGCAGCAGAATTGAAACACATATGACACCCAACATTGGAGGTGATTTATTTTTACAAAGCCAATACAATTGCACACACTGGTATTGACTAGTATTTCAGCTTTTCCCTTTTCCCTCAGTTGCTCTCCCTTATTCATATAATGTGACCCCAGTGTTGGGGGAAACAAGGATTTCCTCATGTGTCAAATGTCCTCTTTATCAACCTTTGACATTATGAGTTGTTCGAATGCAAGCAGCTGGCCTGCACAGTGCCCAAACTTGTAATGCTACACAATAATAACCTGTGGCTTTGTGTAACAAAACAGGCAGGCTGGATCCACCTGCCAGCTTGTTGACAATATTGGGCAATTTTAGAAAATTTTTAGGAATTTTGCCATGGCACCCCTGAAGAACCCAGAAGGCACCCTGGTTAAAAAAGGCTGCAGATGATAGTTTCTGTCCTCTCTGGCTTTAAATGACAGGTATGTGGGTAAATTTGACAAATGTATTTATCTTTTTAAACCTTTAAATGATTCATATTAATGTTCTCCATCATCACAGCATAATGTTTCCCTATTGTCTTTTTTTTTCTTTTCCTCCTCTCAGTAAAATGGTGAGACCAACAGGTGGAGTTTGGAAACATTTTCACAGCGCAATTTCTGCTGAGAGCAAAGCTGCAATTTGCAAATGTTATGAGAAGAAATATTATTTTCCAAATGCTTCAAGGATGACAAAACACATCCTGGCATACCATAGGCACCTTAACCTCCCTGGCGGTATGATTAGTTCTGGTTTTAGGTGCTGAAAGCGGTACAATTATTTTGCATGGAAATTTGGCGTTTTATATTGTAGTCCTGTAATTCTTAGGAATAACTCTCTTAAATCTGTTCAAACCAGAGTCTAGCAGACATCCCGGGTATGATAAAGTTTATAATATAATAAATAATAATAAAATGTATTCAATAATGTAATCAAATCCTAAAACACTGGAAAAGGGACACTTTCTGGTTGCTATTGACAATCTCCAAATTCCAGGCAGAAAAAACAGTATTTATAATATAAAAGTGCATGCAGGG
This sequence comes from Lithobates pipiens, assembly GCF_037356315.1. Taxonomy (NCBI): domain Eukaryota; kingdom Metazoa; phylum Chordata; class Amphibia; order Anura; family Ranidae; genus Lithobates; species Lithobates pipiens. The sequence goes on along the minus strand of NW_027507718.1, from coordinate 41,492,662 downwards.
CACTGCACAGACCACTAGGGACAAAGGGGGTGTGTATTTTATACAGTATTGTGTGTGTTTTGTGTTTTTTTACTTTTTTGAATTTGCCGGCCATCTCCGCTCCCGTGCGCCGTAACATCGCAGGGAACGGAGCTCGGCGGCATTCGGGCACTGTGTGAATCAAGCGGAGGACAGCTCGATCACACAGCGTGGAGGACATCGCTGGATCCAGGGGACAAGGTAAGTAACTTCTCTGTGCCCTCCCTGTTTCCAGCGATGCGATCCTGAGTCTGGCTCGGGGTTACCGCTCGTGGAACTAAAATCCCAACCCAAGCCAGACTCGGGATTACCGCTAGGGAGGTTAAAGACATTAAAAAATACTTTATGGAGTAAAATGATGAGGACCACAATCAAAGTGCATGTAGCTGTCCCAGAGTTCTCATTGCAGAAACACTCTTTCTGTTGCTTATGGATCATCGCAAAGTGTTTCTTCACCAGCAGCATCTTCAAGGAGGGAAGTGCTGCAAACCACAGCCTCTAAAAAATACACAATCCCTTCATTTATAGAGAAAATGACACCTGAAAATCAGGATAGCATTGATCAAGCTCTTCACATATTTATATATATATATATATATATATATATATATATATATATATATATATATATATATATATATATATATATATGTGCAGTCACACATCCCCAGATCGGTAGAATATCTATCCCCATCATAACAACATTTATTAATACATATAGTGCATAATCCTGGGGAGATAATTCAAAACATAAAATCCTCCATAGTCCCAGAGGGAAAAACAGGTGGAAACAGGTGGGTAATAGAGGGCAGAGTAGAAACAAAAATGACAAATAGACAAACAGATAGAGCAACGAGAGATATGGAACAAATGTATATTCCTATGTGTCCTATGTGTATGTAGCACATGTCAGAATGGACCCCAATGTTCTTATATAAATAAATGTGCCATTATTAATCGCTTGCCGACCAGCTGCCATCATCATACTGCGGCAGGTCGGCGCGATCCCGCAAACTGTTATAGCTATACATCGGCTCGTGGGATCGGGATAGCAGGTGCGCGCGGCACAGCGGGGGTGCCGATGCTCGTGGCCGACGGTCACGATTGTGAGCAGGAGACATAGAACAGGGAGGAGTATGTGTAACACACACTCCTCCCTGTTCTGTTCTGACAGGAATGACAGATGTTGTGTTCCTATTAGCTAGGAACCACGATCCGTCACTTCCTCTAGTCAGTCCCCTCCCCCTTCAGTTAGAATCACCTCCCAGGGAACACAGTTAACCCCTTGATCGCCCTGGTGTTAACCCTTTCACTGCCAGTGACATTTATACAGTAATCTCAATGCATTTTTATCCCACTGATCGCTGTATAAATGCCAATGGTCCCACAAATGTGTCAAAATTGTCCGATGTGTCCGCCATAATGTCGCAGTCAGGAGAAAAATCGCAGATCGCCACCATTACTAGTAAAGAAAAAAAAAAATAATAATACTATAAACCTATCCCCTATTTTGTAGATGCTATAACTTTTGCGCAAACCAATCAATATACGCTTATTGCATTTTTTTTTTACAAAAAATATGTAGAAAAATACATATCAGCCTAAACTGAGAAAAAAATTGCTTTTTAAAAAGAAAAATGGGGATATTTATTATAGCAAAAAAGTACAAAATATTGTGGGGTTTTTTTCAAAATTGTTGCTCTTTTTTTGTTTATAGCGCAAAAAATAATAAACGCAGAGGCGATCCAAAATCACCAAAAGAAAGCTCTATTTGTTGAAAAAAAGGACATCAATTTTGTTTGGGTGCAGCGTCGCAAAAAATGGCCCGGTCATTCTGCAGCCAAATCTTCCAGGGCTGAAGTGGTTAAATAAGTACTGTATTTATTGGCATATAACACTCATTTTTTCACCATGAAAATCGGTTGCAAATATCGTGTGCGTGTTATACGCCAATACTTCAATTTTAGCTGCCTCGGAGGGGACAGGGAGGGGGCGGGATGAGTGCTGTTAGGTTATATACAGTGAGAATCTCCTGTTTACTTGGCGGCCTTTGTAATAGGAATTCCCGTCTCCTGGGCCACCATTGGACCACTGGTCTGTCTATAATAGGAGATTCTCACTGTATGTAAACTGTCAGCACTTGTCCCGCCCCCCTCCCTGTCCCCTCTAGGCTGCAGTTGGGCATTGTCCAGGCTGCACTGATGGCAATGGTGAGGCTGCATTGATGTGGACTAATGAGGCTGCATTGATGTGGACTGATGAGGCTGCATTGATGTGGACTGATGAGGCTGCATTGATGTGGAATGATGAGGCTGCATTGATGGCACTTGTGAGGCTGCAGATGGACATTAATCAGGCTGCATTGATGGCAATGATGAGGCTGCAGATGGGCGCTGACCCAAATAATTTTTTCCTGAAACTTCCCTTTTAAAATTAATGTGCGTGTTATACGCCTGTGTGTGTTATACGCCGATAAATACGGTAAATAAATATATAGTTATAGACAAAGATAAGGAAAAGGTCCAAAGCAGAGTCCACATCAATATCAATGTCAATATTAATATAGGGTCAGCACAAGATAAAAATAAAGAACAAGAGAACAACAAAAGATAGGGAATAAATACATCATTATGTGATAATTGAGGGTGTTTATTATTTGCCGATGAGAGTGTATTTATAATTTTTAATCATAATAATGGGTCACATCCCACTCAACATTTAACCCATGAGGGATGCGAGTTTGGAGATGGAATATCCAGAACACCGCTCTATGACTAAGCAATCAAAATATATCACCCCCCTCCCCACACCTGGAACCTTCTCAATGACTTGTATATGCATGGCTGTAGTGTTGCCATTATGGCATATATTAAAGTGTTTGGCCACATTAGTTGATAGTTTTTTATTACACTATACAGGTGCTCATAGAAATGATCATGAAGATGTCTAGTTGTTCTGTCAACATACTGGAAGTGGCATATATCACAAGTCAGTAAATAGACAACATACTGTAGCTGGTGTTACAATTGAAAAAAACGTGATCATTTATATTGTGTATGTGTCACAGACAAGCAAAACTGATCGCCACCAGTAATATGGCCACAACAAGGACATCTCGTTATTTTAAGGGAAACTTGAAGTTTCCCTTAAAATTCAGCCATGTAGCCAACTTAGTAGTCTTTTTATTAAAGAAACTAGGGAAAAAGGTACGACTCAAAGTAGAGGCTCTGCAGAACACTATGTAAACCCCCCCCCCCCGTGAAATGTTGGCACAGGCTTCACCTGCATATAGAAAAGGAAGATGTTTATTAATTAAATCTCTGATTTCTTTAAATTCATTGCTATATGGAGTAGAAAGAGCCATTCTATCTGAATGACGATCCCTACCCTGCATCTTTCTGCTAATAAGATCTCCACGGTTTTTATTTCTGGCATTAGTCAGAGCCTGATCAATCATCCACCTTGGATATCCTCTCTCCAAGAACCGTTTGAATAGGGATGCTGCCTCGCCTTCGAATTCCAGGTCATCCCTACAAATTCTTCACTCGTATGAACTGTCCCACAGGTATACCCTTAATCATATGCCTGAGATGTCCAGATTGGGCTAACAAAAGGGAATTCCCTGACAGAGGCTTTCTATATAGAGTCGTGTTTATTCTCATGTTAGTTCCCTTGAGGAGTACATCTAGAAAACCAATTTCATCATTATGAGCTTCACCAGTAAAGGTGAGATTATTATTGTTACAATTAAGGTACTCCAAAAAGGGAATGAGTCTAGATGTCCCATCCTCCATAATAAACAGGAGTTCATCTATGAATCTTAAATATAACTTGATGGAAGACCTAAAGGGGTTCTCTCCTCCAAAGATGTGGGCATGCTCCCACCAACCCATGTACAGGTTGGCTAACGAGGGCGAAAATTTGGCCCCCATCGCAGCCCCGCACCTTTGGAGGTAGAACACACCATCAAAAGAGAAATAATTATGGGACAGAAGACATTTCCGGGCTTCCAAAATAAAATCTCTCTGTTCAATTGGTAGATCCGTGAATGTCTCTAAGAAAAAAGACACAGACAAAACAACAAGGTCATGAGGAATTGATGAATATAAACTCACAACATCACATGTGACTGAGTACTCATTTCTCCATTGAAAATCCTCTATGACCTCAATAAGAGGCTTTGTGTCTTTTAGATATCCAGGGATTTGCTGAACCAATTGCCCTTTTTTTTCATTGAGGGAATTGATGCCTGATATAATGGGTCGCCCTAACAGGGGATCTAGTCCCTTATGGGTTTTAGGGAGATGGTAAAATGTAGGGAAAACAGGGTTTTATGGTATTATTTTAATAGCTTCCTTTTGGTTCAATATACCTACTTTATCCTCTCTATTAATAAGTCCTGACAGAACTGATCTAAACTGTTTAGCTGGATCCCCTCTAAGTTGGATATATGTATGGGTGTTAGATAATTGTCAGATCGCTTCTCCTCTATAAGATTCTATATCCATTACAACTATAAGTCCTCCCTTATCTGAGTTACGAATAACAATGGTGTCAGCTTCCTCTATATTTTTTGGAGATACTCTTTCATCCTTAGTCACATTATCATGCCATACGCTGTCCCCCGCCATAACCTGTGATGCCAGAGCCGTCAATTCCCGTTCTACCGCTCTCTGAATGTATTCATCTCAGGAGTACGGGAATTTACAGGATAAAAATCAGTTTTTTGTTTTAAAAATAATCGATTTGACAGCATTAGCACCAACCACCTATACAGTGGGGGGGATTTTCACTAGATAAATCCTCAAGATCCCTTAAAGCACAATGTTCCCTAAATGAAAAATCCATATCCTCCAAAACAACACCAGTGGTTACAGGTACAGATGACTCTACCCACTTCTCCTGCTGAAAAATTATAATGTTTCTTAATGGTTACATTTCTAATAAATGTATTCACGTCCAAAATTGTATATAATAAATTTAAATGTCTCTGAGGACAAAAATTTAAACCTTTAGACAATAGCGACTTTTCACTGTTCACAAGGATCCTCTTGGAAAAATTCAAAACATTTGAATATTTAGTTATGGCTTGCATGGGTGCCTGCAGGATGAATATTGTTTCTGTTCTTCCATACCTCCCCCTTCTACAGCCATGGCATGTCCTTTTATATCTCAGGTTTGATCACTCCTGTGGGATTTGTGTTTCTTGACCGTGTTTTTTGCTGTTGTAGAGGAGCTAGGTCCGGCATGTGCACCCCTAATAGCTGAACAGGGTGGTGACTGGTCAGAGTTCGATGCAGCCACAATATCATCCCAAAATTCAGGATCTGTATCTGAATAACTGACCTGTTTAGCAGTACCGCCAGCCAGCTGGGATGTCCCACTCCAGTGGCACCTCCGCTTCCATACATACACATTGTTGGTATCATAGTCTATTTTGTCTCGTAACATTTTTTACTTTTTTTCAACATATGATCTCCTTTTCCAAACGATTTAATTTTTGAGACATGGATCAAAATCAGCAAACTGTGCAACACTTTGTAATGGTTTAAGGGCACCCATAGTTGTTTCAAGGATTCATGAAATAGTTTAAATGTTGGGAATTTTTTCGCTATCAATCCCTGTGGTATCTGTTTTTTAGACAGGTACTCGGAGAGAGAGAGCTGGAATCCCAATAAGCTTGAATTTCTTTGGACATGATTTTTTCAAGCCTACAAAATATAACACTAATCAAGCCCATATCTTTATCTTCATTGCTGTTTAAAGTCTCACTTGCATTGGTTCTCAGTGGATCAGGGGACTATGGAGGATTTTATGTTTTGAATTATCTCCCCAGGTTTATGCACTATATGTATTGATAAATGTTTTTATGATAGGGAGAGATATTCTACAGATCGGTGAATGTGTGATTGCACATATATATATATAAATATGTAGTGCCCTGCTCCTGATGGGCAGACGCTATTATTTTTTCAAATTTAGTTTGAAGCTCTAGTTTGGCTCAGGCTAATTTTCCCTAAATGTATGGCTTCTGTGCCAGTCCAGATGGGTTGCACTGGTTTCCACTTGACCATAGGTGTCACTGTCACCGGAAGTAAGTGTGGAAATGCAGCAGGCTGGATGTATTGAATACTACCCCTTGCTCGGAAATAGCTCGGTGGGAGTCGTTTCCCTGCTGTGCATTCTGGGAGAAGGTATTTAAGGTACCAACGCCATTTTTTGGGGGTTCTTTTGGGGGGTCCGCTATCCCGACCTCATGGCCCTCCTGGCCTGGGGTCGGTGCCGCATGGTTCTGCGCCTTGGGGCTGGCTGGCCCGAGGTTGTGCAACTGAGAGGGTAGGCCCAGAAATGTCTTTGGGCCTACTGATCCAGGGGTGGTCCTGTGCTGTCTTGCCTGCGGGAAGAAGCAGAGAAAACTGGAGGATCCAGGGGAGGACTTTTCTGGTAGAGGACCGAGCGCCAAGCTCGTGTCCCTGGAGGAGCCTGGAAAGTCATACAGTATCGCCGTGTCGGCTGAAAGAATCTGGTACTGTATGGTAGTTCTTCTAAACTCTCAATATTTCTTAAGTTTAACTGACAAGCCTATGGCAGAGACTTTGTTGAGCATCTCCAAAAAAAGGTCTTTACTTATTTTTTAAATCTGCCAGTTGGTCGCATACCCAACTTTCTAGGTATAATGTGCTTTCACCTTGCAAATGCATTGATATCCAATTTAAATATTATGAGTTTAAATTCAGCTTTACCTCCAATTACCCCAGTGATTCCACTATTCTGTGTCAATAATCTCTTTAAAAATATCAAAAAGCTGGCTTGCAAGTAAGTTGCACATCTAAGTTGATGACAGGACAGTAGTTAAGTGGTCAGCACTTCCCTCAAGTAGCACTAGGGTCTTTGGTTTGAATCCCAACCATGACACTACCTGCCTGGAGTTTGCATGTTCCCCCTGTGTCTGTGTGGGTTTCCTCCCATACTTCAATGTGACTTGGCCCCTGTACACACGGTCGGAGATTTCGGCAACCAAATCCGTCGGATTTTGTCCGTCGGATTTTGTTCGTCAGATCTTGTCACAAAACTGTTGCATACACACGGTTGGACAAAGTTGTCGAAAAATCTGATCTTTCAGAACGTGATGATGTAATTTTGTTACGATGGGACTACATTCAGGCTAGTAGCCGATAGCTTTGATGTAGGAATTTGATTTGAGCATGCGTGGCACTTGGTCCGATCAAAATTCTCTACACATGATCGGAGTATGTCCGATCGGACCAGTTTGTCAGGAAATATTTCCAACAAGTTGGAAAATTGGGTCCGACGGATATTCCGACGGAATCAGTCCGATGCATACCACACACAGTCGGATTATCCGACAACATGGTCCGATAGGACACATTCCGACAGATTCTCCGACCGTGTGTACAAGGGCTTTGAATGTAAGTTTCTTGAGGGCAGGGACTGATGTGAATATACACTGTGTGTAAATTGTTGGCGCTATATAAGTACCTGTAAATAAAATAAAATAAAACTGCCACATCATGTAAATGTGTGCCTGGCAAAACTGCTTTCTTTTTAACCAACTGAGCTCTTTGGACATACTATTTACGTCCAAAGAGTGAACCCTTAATCACAAGCTGATGCCAAAAATAAGATTTTTACATATATGCAAAAAACTAAAAAAAAAATTGCTCTTGAGACGAACTGGTTAACACAGTTCTCGCTGCTTCCTGTATTGGCAACAATGGTTTTAAAGTGTAAATCGATGCATTATCCAAATTTACCCCCCAAACTCCCTACTCTACTCTAAAGCATGTCTTAAAGTAAAATGTTTATTTTATTTTGTTCCTATAACAGAGAGAGATTTTATTACTTCCTCCCACACCATCACCCAATGTCTTGTACGGTCAGTCGTTGGGAGCTCAGTTTCTACTGACATAGCCATGGCCCCCAGAAATACATCTCTCAAGAGTCCTTTACTTACACATAGTGTATGCAGGTTCTTGAAAATTAAAGCAGTGACATAGCTTTCTTAGGAAAGAAATATACTGTATACTGCAGTACTCACTTTTGTTGACAGCGGTTTAGACATTAATGGCTGTGTGTTGAGTTATTTTGAGGGGACAGCTGATTTACATTGTTATACAAGCTGTGCACCCAATACTTTACATTGTAGCAAAGTGTCATTTCTTCAGTGTTGTCTCATGAAAAGATATAATAAAATATTTACAAAAATGTGAGGGGTGTACTTATTTTTTAAATACTTTATATGCTCTGTACTCCAGCAGGCAACGCTTACAACATGAAAACACTGGTTGGTATTTTAATGCAGCAAAAGCACTGTTTTTGTTCAGTTCATACAGGAAAAGCTCTCTGGATTCCTGGTATATCAACAGGTATTTTTCTGTATTTGAAGACTTTTTAAAACAAGGGGAAAGGTAAATGTTTTGGAGAAATGTACTGAATATGTTTTTTTTTTGCCTTGATAAACTCCTTGTATACAGTAGTAAACAGGTCCTCCTTGCTCCTAGGCCCCATAGCAGCTGTATGTGCTATAATGGATATAGTTATACCATAGTATAAAACAAGTTGCACAGGGCCTATATAGGATTTAGGCAAACATGCAAAAAATAGCAACAGTATTAGAGCAGAGTTCCACCCATTTAAAAGTCAGCAGCTACAAAAAGTGTAGCTGCTGACTTTTAATAATCAGACACTTACCTCTCCCACGGTCCAGCGATGCAGGCGCATAAAGCTCCCCGATCCTCTCCCCCTCCTCTTTGTGGTGCTGGCATTCTAACTGTGGGCCCGCGGCTGTGGCTTTACAGCCGGACATGCATTGCGCATGCACGTGCTGTGGATGGCCGGGGAATCTTCTGGGACCTGTAACGTCCCAGAAGACTGCATGGAGGGAGGGGGAGAGTTGATCTTCCTTCCAGCGCCGCGGCACCAGGGGAGGAAGTGGGAGCTGGGTGCCGGTAAAAACAGGGTACCCACTCCTGCCCCAAAAAAATGACATGTCAAATGTGGCATGTCAGAGGGTCACCAACACTTAAAGCAGAAGTTCTCATTTAACTTCATATAATACTGTGTGCTTGATTATGATATGTGCTCCTGTCTCTGTGTTTAATAAAAGAAAATGCAGATTATATCTGATTTCAGAGCACCGCTCGGCACTCACGTGACCAGCTGGCTCTCTCTTTAATGCATCTTTTAGGGTGTGCCCCCCAAATATCTTGTTTGTCTATTGTATGGATTCTGACCAAATCCTTTTGGGCAGGAGCACCCCACTCCCTCATCAGTGCCTCCCATTAGTGTCCACCTGTGTCATAGGTGGAGACTTTTAGTTCTCCCATATATGGCTCCCATGGTTCAGAGAAGCAGGATCTCCCATTCTATGGATAGCAGTGGTGGCTGGTGATCCATTTTTTTTGGGGGGGGGGGTGCAAAGAATGCCCGAACCAGTTAGGACCCCCACCCCTACGACCCCCCCGCTGGTCACTCACTCGTCCTCAATAGGGCCTACAGATACAGTTGGATAAATAGACAGAGAAATTAGATAAATGGACACGTGGATAGATAGACACTGGGTGGGGGGATGGAAGGGTGGATGGATAGATACTGGGTGGGAGGGAGGGATGGGTGGATGGATAGATACTGGATGGGAGGGAGGGATGGATGGATGGATAGACACTGGGTGGGAGGGATGGATGGATAGATAAATAGATACTGGAGGGAGGGATGGATGGATGGATACTTGGTGGGAGGGGATGGATGGATGGACACTGAGCGGGATAGATGGATGGATGGACACTGAGTGGGATGGATGGATGGACACTGAGCGGGATGGATGGATGGACACTGAGTGGGATGGATGGATGGACACTGAGTGGGATGGATGAATGGACACTGAGCGGGATGGATGAATGGACACTGAGTGGGATGGATAGATGGACACTGAGTGAGTGGGATGGATGGATGGACAGTGAGTGGGATGGATGGATGGACAGTGAGTGGGAGGGATGGATGGATGGACAGTGAGTGGGAGGGATGGATGGACAGTGAGTGGGATGGATGGATGGACAGTGAGTGAGTGAGATGGATGGATGGATGGACAGTGATTGAGTGAGTGGGATGGATGGACAGTGAGTGAGTGGGATGGATGGACAGTGAGTGAGTGGGATGGATGGACAGTGAGTGAGTGGGATAGATGGATAATGAATGGGATGGATGGACAGTGAGTGAGTGGGATGGATGGACAGTGAGTGAGTGGGATGGATGGACAGTGAGTGAGTGAGTGGGATGGATGGACAGTGAGTGAGTGAGTGGGATGGATGGACAGTGAGTGAGTGGAATGGATGGATAGTGAGTGGAATGGATGGATAGTGAGTGGGATGGATGGATAGTGAGTGGGATGGATGGACAGTGAGTGGGATGGATGGACAGTGAGTAGCATGGATGGACAGTGAGTGGCATGGATGGACAGTGAGTGAGTGGGATGGATGGACAATGAGTGAGTGAGTGGGATGGATGGACAATGAGTGAGTGAGTGGGATGGATGGACAGTGGGTGGGATGGATGGACAGTTATTTCAGCAGCAGGATGGGAGGAGGTGGGCATTTGACACAGAGCAGACAGGCAGGCAGGGAGGGAGGGGCAGAGACAACAGAGGAGGACAGGGGAGCTGCAGATGATGGAGGCACGTGACCACAGTGTCAGGGCTCAGCAACCACGATACATCATGGTCAGTTTACAGGGGGAAGGGCAGAACCAGGCAGGATCAGCCGGTATTTTAGGCATTACAGTGGGCCAAATTACACAGCACAAGCACTGTGCAGTATACATTTTTTTTTTTAGGGTAACAAACGCTTTAAAGTCTTGGCTTACAGATTTGTTTATTTCAAAGTCATACTATCGGCTTTTACAGTCACGCTATTACACAGCATACCTGCACAAGTGTTTTGTCAAGCATGAATAGTTACCAGAAGGTTGGGTCATGCGCTTGAAAACTTTTTTGATATTCAAAATCTGTGGTAATAATTGCTAAAAGTAAGAAATGCATAGTTCAGTAGAAACAATGTTTTTCTTATGATTTATACTTCAAGTCATTTGATTAGGACAACCATAGACTTTTCTTTATAGTTATGTTAGCACTTGTTTCCAACAGTTATGACATCTCTATAATACAGTAACTTAGAGAAAATGATACAGAAGCCTTTTAGAATTACAGTGTTATCTGTAGAGACTGAGAGATGCCAGCAGAAAAGCGGAAGGTTTACTGCCCAATATCCAACATGCATAACGAACATCTTCATATGTTGTGGCAATGTGCATAATAATGCATGTATGAATCCAACTGTGAAAGGTTGCATACTAGTATTATTAGCAGTCAGTGAAAACTAATACTGACCAAACATGCATCAATTTTTAAATTGTTTTCAAAATAAACTGGAATTTTCAGTCATATTTTTTCCTATTTTGTTCAATTCTTCTCCAATAATTGCAAAGTATTGTGTATTATACAAAAGCATAAATAACGGTAAATGTCAAAAAGAGGATGCTACCTCCCCGGTGATCAAAGGCCATATCATACTAACCAAAGTACAGCTAAATCAAAACATATTTGGCCTAGCAATTAGGCTCTATCTAATATAGCAACCATATATGTAAAGCTATGAGCTCATAAGTATCAACAACCAATTACAAAAGAGAAATCAGAAAGTAAAAATTATTGTAAAATAACATTGCGATAAACTACAGGTCCCACCTAGCTCAAGTACATGGAGAGGTAGGAGTACATTATTTCCGGGGATTAAATATTAGGGATATTTTGTTAAATTCTAACTAAACGATGATCATATAATAAGAGCAATCACTGGAATATGATAATTTCTAGACATTTCTATTGAAACAGCTTAATAGAATTTAAATTTGGGAGTATATTTAGTCTAGCAGTTAAAAAAGAACTAAACTGTATCTGAGCCCCATAAAGTAAAACATTGTTATTAAGGTTGTAAACCATGCAAAAATATATTTAATTCATATTTAAAATTTAAAAGCAAAATTATCCATCTGTTTATGTCCATTCATGTCTCATTACATAATTTTTTGGAGAAATCATTTAAAAAAAACAACCCCCTAGCATATCTAGCTGTGGCCAGCCTTAGTAAGGGCAGATAATTCATGTAACATTTACTTATTTACATTCTGTAATCCATCTGCCATTAATTCAGGCATGCAGGCAGAAGGGTATTCTTAGTTAAAAAGCCCATTCGCCCTTCCTGAAGACTCCTGGGATGTATGATACAAATTTGGCCCAGGCCAGAAACCAGAATGCAGCTGAATTTTAAAAGTTTTTAAAAAAAATTTAAACAAACACATATGGTAGCATGGTAGAATGGTAGTAGCATAAGGATTTCAAATAGTTAATGATGCAGGGGTTTAGTTAGCTCCACTTTTAAAAAAAAACAAGCGGGGGCTGTGGTGAAAATGGGCCCAATTTGAAAACCCCTGCATTTACAAACCTTTCCTTACAATGTCGCCAAACCATCACTTTCCTATATAGGTTTAATTTATGACCATAGAGACACCCATAATATAGGTATTGATATCGTTATTAAGTAGAATAAACTTTTAAACAGGGAGTACACCAAACACTGTAGTTTAGGGGGACTCCAATCAATTTGAGTTTAAAGGTGGATCTTGTCACAGATCAAAATGATTGTGGTTCTTGTTTAATTGTCCTTATGCTTAGGCATATGCCTTTTTGGAGAGATGAATTCAAAATATTGCTAGAAAACATTTCATAAATCATTTAACGTAAATATTAAAAAAAACGGAATACATGCCTTCAGAATGCCAAATAGGTAAGGCCATATACAGTATATGAACAGCATGAATGAAACAACACCATGAAAAGTGGCATTTCTAGAAAAATAGTTTTATTTAGATAAGCATGTTGATTAAGTACTTTACACAGTATACAAAACGAAGTCTTTTTTCAAAAATAATATGTTTGGTGCTCATGGAAAAAATGTGTTTCTTTTGTAAACTGTTTAATTCTACAGAATATGATATTGATCATACATGTATTCATTTATTCTTGGTATAGTTGGTCTTACAGCCAAAAAATTTTGGTTACAGTTGAGGCTGCCAATACCTTGTAAGTTAACTCTCACTCGTCTATACCAGAGGTCTCCAAACCTTATAAAACAAAGGGCCAGTTTATTGTCCTTCAGCTTTTAGTAGGGCCAGATTGTGGCCAGCGGGGGGCAGAAAATGTCTGGGGCCCGGCATCAGTGAAAATAAATATGGAGGAAGAGTACTGCCCCTATTAGTAGGAGGTATAGTGTCCCATCATTGGTATCAGTGGAAGCAAAAGGGCCCCCTTGTTAGTATCAGTGGAAAAATAGTGCCCCCTTGTTGGTATCCATAGAAGAAATAGTATTCCGTTGTTCATGTCAGTGGGAAAATAAAGGGCCAGATAAAGGCTAACAAAAGGCCCCATCTGGCCCTTGGGACGCAGTTTGGAGACGTCTGATCTATACTGTGCAAAGACATTAAATGTAAATCATGATCATACACAAACAAATAAAAATATGTTTTCCATGTTCTGGACCTGCCAGAGAAAAAAAAAAATCTTTCAAGTAACCATTATGGTATAATAAAGTGCTTAGATGCAAATGTTAACTTCTTTTTTATGCTTTAACTTTTGCCATATTTAAGGAGTTTTCAGCTGGAGTTTTTGTGAAATGTATTCCCAACATCTGAAAAATAAATGTTGAGTGTTACAAAACCTGTAACAGTTTGCAGCCTACTGATTAAACAGTATTCAATTAAATGTATATTGTTTTCATTAAATACATTTCCTTATTGCACATTAAAGTAGTATTCAATATTTATTCAAGTATTGTGACATTATTATTGAAAATAATAGTATTGAAACAAGACAATATATGGCAACTTTTTTAAATTATTTATTTAGGATTATATTATTATTTTGCAATTATAAGGTTGCAATGCTGTAATTCATCCTACTATTGATACAATATATGGTTACATTATTTGTAGATTCTTTATTGATCATGTTATTATCAAATAGTATGATGAATGAATACATATTCAAGCCAATAATATTGACATAGCATAGACATGACAAGGTTGCGTTATGGGCATTTCTGTCTGTAAAGTGTTTATAAACTTAAAGTGAGTGTAAAGGTTTTTTTTTTAAACAAATATGTTATACTTACCTGCTCTGTGCAATCGTTTTGCACAGAGCGGCCCCATTCCTCCCCTTCTTGGTTCCCCCGCAGGTGCCATGGGCTCCTCCCCTTCTCCACGTACCACCATAGGAAGCAGCTTCCTATGGTGTCACCCATATGGGCTCTATCCTGAGCTCTGCTGTGTGTGTCTATTGACACATGCAGTGCAGCTCGGCGCAGCCCCCTGCTACCTCATCACTGAATTTGCAACAAGAACCAATGGCTCCTGCTACTCTCTGAGTCCAGTGAGGAAGGAGAGAAAGAGCAGCGCCACTGATCTTGGGCGCAGCGCTGGTTCGAGATCGGGCTTAGGTAAGTATTTGGGGGGGGGGGGGGAACTAGGGGGAGCTGGACATAAAAGTTTTTTTTTTACCTTAATGCAGAGAATGCATTAAGTTAAAAAAAACGGAAGCCTTTACAACCACTTTAAAACAAAAAGGTAAAATATTCCAGCTTACCAGTCCTTAGGCTTCAGTTTTTGTTTCTTTTCACCTGGCGACCCTGTCAATAATATACTTTCTGCCCTACAGTAGATAACAATGCTAATTCGCTGAACTGTATCTATAGAGGAGCAGATTTGTCACTCTAGGACACAGGAATACAAACATCTACCCCTCACCTTATTTCCATGACATGTGAGGTAGTTGTTATGTAGTTCACAGTGATGAACTGAGCAGGGCTGATGATACCATTTGAGAAAGCAGAATTGTCTGCTCACTATAGGAAGTTGGGAACTCATTGGGTTTCTGGGAGTTTCATTAGTATATTTCTGTACTTGCAGCAATTTAAAATAAGCAAAACATAGGGAAATGTGCATGTATTGGAGAGGTGTATTGGGGAGATGCATGGAATATGTTTTTGTCCAGACATAGATGGTTTGATCCCTTAAATATGCAGCTACCTCTTTTCTGCAAAGAGGAGCAGAAGAAGAAAGAGCTGCAAAGAAAAAAAAAAGGATGGTGGTAAAGGAGGTAGACAGAGAAAGAAAATAGAAAAAGAAAATGCAAGGAAGGCAAAGTATCTGACTGTTCTCCAAACAGAGCAAAGCTCAGTAAAATCTTTGTGAATTTTGTAAGCGTAGGGTAATTAAGCTAGTGAAACGGTGTCGTTTCAGGTGATTTGTCTTTAAATTGCCCCGTCCAAAAAACTGCCATTAGATATAATATGCATAGCTCCCAAATGTCCCTGATTTTGAGGGACTGTCCTTGGTTTGGGTCCATTTTTTCTCCTCATTTGTTCCTCATTTTGGTCTGATCTATATAGTTGTATATAAAATGCACTTGTTATCTTTCAAAAAGTGTTTCCCAGTGCTAAACCTTTCATCCAATTTCTAAATTGCCACGTTTGTAAATTTCAAAGGTTGATATAAAGTAATAATAATGCTTGTGAATTTAACTAATCTTTTTTTGTATAATTCTCCTTTTGAGGAGGTGTGCCAGGGGTGTGTCATAAGTATTACAGTTTATTGCAAACATTCTACCTTTTTACAAAAGCTCTGGAAGTCCCCGTCAGCTAAAGGAATTGTTATTGTAAACAGTGACACATTTGAATTGTAAAAAAAGCTGCAGTTGAGGTTTCCCACTGCGGAATTTAATTAATTGCGAAAAAGTGGACGGCATATGATCTTGTTACTGATAAGAGAAGGGTGAAAATGTACATTGCTCCAAAGTAGAATTATGAAAGTACTGGCTGTATCCACATTTTGGACAAGTAGCTATCACAAAATGTTAAAGGATGGCTGTGCAGAAAGACAGTATATCCAGAGAGTTTGAAACCCAGATCTTTCAACTCACCAGATATAACAATTATGATCTATACCCTACATATTCATTCATCTGTAATGCACTGAGATTAAATTTAGTGATCTGTATTGGGAAGGAAATAAAATGGAATAAGATCCTAGGAATAATAATTCATTTTTATGTCAGGCATTCTCCAGATCCAGGAGATCTGGCACCAAAAGCAATTAGAATTTTCTTTGGCGGGAAATGTACAGTTGTGCTCATATGTTTACATACCCTGGCAGAATCTATGATTTCCTGGCCATTTTTCAGAGAATATGAATAACACAAAACCTTTTCTTTCACTCATGGTTAGTGTTCGGCTGAAGCCATTTATTATCAATCAACTGTGTTTACTCTTTTTATATCATAATCACAACAGAACTTACCAAAATAAACCTGATCAAAAATGTACATACCCCAGTTCTTAATACGGTGTATTGTCCACTTTAACATCAATGACAGCTTGAAGTCTTTTGTGGTATTTGTGGATGAGGCTCTTTATCTTCTCAGATGGTAAAGCTGCCCATTCCTCTTGGCAAAAAGCCTCCAGTTCTTGTAAATTCTGGGCTGTCTTGCATGAACTGCATGTTTGAGATCTCCCCAAAATGGCTCAATGATATAGAGGTCAGGAGGCTGAGATGGCCACTCCAGAACCTTCACTTTATTCTGCTGTAGCCAATGACAGGTCGAATTGGCCTTGTGTTTTGGTCATGTTGGAATGTCCAAGTATATCCCATGTGCAGCTTCCTGGATGATGAATGCAAATGTTCCTCCAGTATATTTTGATAACATACTGCATTCATCTTGCCATAAATTTTGACCAAATTTCCTGTGCCTTTGTAGCTCACACATTCCCACAACATCAACAATCCACCTCCATGTTTCACAGTAGCAATGGTGCACCTTTCATGATAGGTCTTATTGACTCCTCTCAAACTGTAGTGTTTTTGGTTGTGGCCAAAAAGCTCAATTTTGGTCTTATCACTCCAAATGACTTTGTGCCAGAAGGCTTGAGATTTGTCTCTATGCTGCCTGGCCTATTGTAAGCGGGATACTTTGTGGCATTTGCATAGTAATGGCTTTCTTCTGGAAAATCACCATACAGCCCATCTTTCTTCAAATGCCTCCTTATTGTGCATCTCAAAACAGCCACACCATGTTTTCAGAGTGTCCTGTGTTTTACCTGAAGTTATTTGTGGGTTTTTCTTAGCATTCCAAACAATTTTCCTGGCAGTTGTGGCTGAAATTTTAGTTGGTCTACCTGGTTTCAACATAACCCCTCATTTTCCACTCCTTGATTGGAGTTTGAACACTGCTGATTGGCATTTTCAATTCCTTGGATATCTTTTTATATTCCTTTTCCTTTTTATACAGCTCAATTCCCCTTTCCCGCAGATCCTTTGACAATTCTTTTGCTTTCCACATGACTCAGAATCCAGAAATGTCAGTCCAGCACTGGATGAAAGATGCAGTGGTCTGTCAGGAGTCCAAACATGCATTGACCTTTTATATACACACACACACACACACACTAATTACAAGCAAACAGATCACAGGTGAGGATGGTTATCTTTTATAGCCATTCAAACTCCTTTGTGTCAACTTGTGTGCATGTTATCAGGCCAAAATCACCAGGGTATATAAACTTTTGATCAGGGTCATTTGGGTAGTTTCTGTTGTGATTATGATTTTAAAAGAGTAAATACAGTTGATTGATAATAAATGGCTTCAGCCAAACACTAACTATGAGTGAAAGAAAAGTTTTTGTGTTATCATTCATATTCTCTGAAAAATGGCCAAGAAATCATAAATTCTGCCAGGGTATGTAAACTTATGAGCACAACTGTATAACTTGTTATGTTGGTATAATGAATATTGGAAAAAAATCACTCCCTAAACAGGGGAGGGGGTTCCTATAGTTTCTTGTGTAGCTGGGAATGTAAATAGCTTAAACCAGAATTGGACCACAGAGAAAAATGTGATAATAATTAAATAAGTTTGATAAGTAATATTTGTTGATGGCCATCGTATTTATTGTAAACAGAGCCACTTTGTATTTGATGCCAGTTAGATCAAATTACTTAAAGGGTAAGTTGACCTTTCATAACATTATTGTTTAAGACAAGGGTTTTACTGGTAGGTAAGGATGAGCTCAGGCTTGTTTGCAACCCGCACATGCAGAGCCCGCCAGGAAGTCGGCACTGCACAGCGGTAGTGGCAGTGAGATATTTCTCAATCTCTGCAGCCGCAGTTCAGGAAAATGTCTCACTGCCTGTGATTAGCACTGTGCAGTGCCGACTTCCTGGTGGGCTCTACACATGCAGGTTGTGAACACGCCTGAGCTCATCCTTACTGGTAGGGCAGAAGGGAGAGAAAATACTGGGCCAACTTTTTCGGTCCCTCTGAGGATGTGAAAAGAAAATTAAAGAAGCCAACAAGGTTTTGTATACCTGTTTTGTGACTGAATGGCTTTAACCCTTTTTTTTTTTGTTGTTTTTTTTTTTTTGTTTTTTTTTTAATGGTTATCAAATATGTTAAAATCTGCATTTATGGCTAGAAAATTACTTAAAACCATTAAAGCAGAGGTCCTGCATAAAACAGAAATAGTAGTAGCATTTTTTTCAAATATAATTTTTTTTTCAAATATAAATTTTAATTTTACACAATATTTGTGCAACTGTTTATCAAATCTATACTTTCATAAAAAAATACAATACAATCTCTATTTTTGTACAAGTGAGGTTATTTCAAGGAAATAGAAACCAATGTTGGGTTTCAAAATTCTACTTGCCTAGAAAGGTCCCTTTTGGCAGGTAAGCTTGCCAGTTGCCATAATATGCAAATATGTCATGCACACTTGACATTAGGACCCCTTTCACACTGGAGGTGTTTTTCTGGCGCTTTAGCGCTAAAAATAGCACCTGTAAAGAGCCTGAAAAATGCCTCATCTGCAATCACACTGGGGTGCTGCACTGGCAGGACATTAAAAAAAGTCCTGCAAGTAGCAAATTTGATGGTGGGGGTTAAAAGTGCCTCGCTAGCGGCAGAAAAGTGACAGTAATCCGCGCTGTCAGTGTGAAAGTGCCCTAAGGGTAAAACCCACCTACCACAATGCAAATTTCATTCCAATTTAACTGTAACAGTGAAACTGGTTTCTTCTGTCTAGTAGGGTTTAATAAATCTCAGGACCAGTTAGAGAGAAATGCTAATTCTTTGGCTGTTAAAAGAGCTGTTTCATCTGCGTAATTAGATGCTTGCCTGAAGTTCTGCTTTAATAGCTGCATAGTAGGGATGAGCCTATCATAACTATGTTCGGTTTGGGACAGGTTCACAGAACACTAAACTAAAATTTGGGTGCTGATTCCAAAACCCATTGAAGTCAATGGGAGCCGAATATTTCAAAAAAAACTAATGGTAATTCTCTAGGCTAATAGGTAAGGGATTGCCAATTAAATGGCAAGGGGGTAGGGGGGTGGGGGCTGATCACCGCCCTAGGGAGCGTGTATGAAAAAAAAATCCCATTTGGCTGGAAGCATCGTTTTTAATCATGCTTAATGTGAAACTTTAACAATGCAAGATTCCTTAACATGTTTGGTTGATGCCCTGACCCTTTATTATTCATTATTCATTACTTACCAATAACATCATGCTCAGAACTGTATCCAGAATATTTGCTTGTAGCTGATGCAGAGTTGTCTATACTGAGAGTCTCACCTAATTGTATGATGTTGTATTCTGTAATTCTCTTTTTATGATGACCTTTGTGGTGGCCTAAGATGGTATAAAAATGATAGATTATACACAATATATATATACAGTATATATAAATTTACATATATTAGTACCATTATTCGTAGAATATATACCTTCTAAATATAGCACCCTCCTAGTGAAGAATGCTAGGTAAATTTAGTTTTTGCTTCCCCCTGCCTCTTAGGGAGGGAGAATTCAAATAACCAGCCTGAATATTGATCAGGCCCTACCCTATCCCTGGGAGGTGTGCAACTGGGACAGTTTGTGATTGTGTTGCTGTTCTGTGAAGTCTCAGCAGTGGCAGAACTAGGATCTGGAACTGACTGCTGGACTTTACGGATGGGATCTGGTCTAGAGATGGACTGTCTAACTCACTGTATTGTATCCAGAGAAAGCTGGAATTTGCCCTGGTATGCTGTCAATCAACTTCTGGACCACATCCTGACTGATGGCAGCCCATTCTTGCATAATCAGTGCTTGGAGTTTGTCAGAATTTGTGTTTTTTTTGTTCACCTGCCTCTTGAGGATTGACCACAAGTACTCAATGGGATTAAAGTCTGAGGAGTTTCTTGGCCAGGGACCCAAAATTTTGACGTTTTGTTCCCCAAGCCACTCAGTTATCATTTTTGCCTTATGGCAAGGTGCTCCATCAAGCTAGAAATCACATTGTTTGCCACCAAACTATTCTTGGATGGTTGCGAGAAGTTGCTCTCGGAGGATGTTTTTGTATCATTCTTTATTCATGGTAGTGTTCTTAGGCAAACTTGTGAGTGAATCCACTCGCTTGGCTGAGAAGCAACCCCACACATGAATGGCCTTGAGATGCTTTACTGTTGGCATGACAGAAATTATGGTAGCGCTCATCTTTCCTTCTCCGTAAAAGGGTTTTTCCAGATGCCCCAAACAATCGGAAAGGGGATTCATCAGAGAAAATAACTTTACCCCAGTCCTCAACAGTCCAATCCCTGTACCTTTTCAGAATATCAGTTTGTCCCTGATGTTTTCCCTGGAGAGAAGTGACTTGTTTGCTGCCCTTCTTGACACCAGGCTATTCTCAAAGAGTCTTCGCCTAATTGTGCATGCAGATGCACTCACGCCTCCCTGCTTCCATTCCTGAGCAAGCTCTGCACTGGTGGTGCCCCAATCCCACAGCTGAATCAACTGTAGGAGACAGTCCTGGTGCTTGCTGGACTTCCTTGTGTGTCCTGAAGCCTTATTTACAATTGAACCTCTCTCCTTGAAGCTTTTGATGATCCAATAAATGGTTGATTTAGGTACAATCTTCATAGCAGCAATATCCTTGCCTGTTTATCCCTTTTTGTGCAAAGCAATGATGACTATGTGTGTTTGCTTGCAGGTAACCATTGTTAACAAAGGAAGAACGACGATTTCAAGCACCACCCTCCTTTTAAAGTTTCCAGTTTGTTAGAACTCAATCAGCATTACAGAGTGATTTCCAGCCTTGTCCTCTTCAACACTGACACCTGTGTTAATGAGAGAATAACTGACATGATGTCAGCTGGTCCTTTGTGCCAGGGCTGAAATGCAGTTGAATTTTTTGGGGATTATTTGGGGATTTTTCATGGCAAAACGGGACTTCGCAATTAATTTCAATTCATCTGATCACTCTTCATAACATTCTGGAGTATATACAAATTGGCATCATAAAAACAAAACCAGCAGACTTTGTGATAATTATTATTTATGTCATTCTCAAAACTTTTGGCCATGGCTGTAAGTGCCAGAGGACTGAAACAGCTTTCATAGGGTCTCAGACACTGGCCATTCACCATCCTCAGCAGTGTTCTGGACTGTGAGCTTAGAGAAGAGTGCCCTCCTGTATTGTGCGGTGTTCCTGAGATCACACTGGATACCAATAGTTACCAGTTACCAGATGCCAAAGAGATTTGCATCATGCAATATTCACAGTTCCTGTCCTCCAATTGCTAAGTACTAACCATTTTAGGGGTATACCATGTTTTAATCCCTCTCCTGTTACAAGTTTTACCAGCACTCAGTCACATAAAGGCAACCCCTGTTTATTGGAGCTGGAGTGAATGGACTGTTGCTTAGGTGGCTGGTGGCCTCTGTACTGTTTGGAGGAGAACCAGTTAAAACCAGTGGCCCCTGTGGGGGTGACAATACATAAGTATTTTTACAAAAGGTTTACTTTGTGATAACTTATGCTGTAAATTTATAATAAAATTATCTGGAATACGATTACATCACTAAGGGGTCAGCTAGTACAGCCAAGGTGCACTATTTCAAGTGAAAATATGTACATAGCTTCATACATAGGGCAGACTGGACTCATACATACGAGCACTATGTCCCACCCTAAACCTAATTTCTTAACTCACGTGGCACTTTAAACAGCAATTTACAGCAATTTAGCAATTGTAATTGTTAGGTAAAGTAGGGATGACAATATTAACAATAACCAGTATTATTCTTTGTTACCTGCTTTTTCTTCAAATAAGATTTTGGGTATTTTTTTTTAAAGACATGCTAGATAAATTTGCTCAGTGAAAATATATGTAAATTGTAAGATTCAACAGGATTTAGCCAGCACGTTCTGGCAGTAGTTGCCCTGGGTATTATATGACATTTGTTGGATAAATCGTGTTAGGTCGAATATTGCCAGAGCAACTCTTACAGTACAATAGCTGCTATTTTTCACATTTGGGCAAATGCTTGTAGGGATGTTTTGGACAAATCTTGTTAAATAACTTTAAAATGATTGGAAAGGCAAAACATTTTTGTATGAATCTAAAAAAAAAAAAAAAATTATAAATACCTGTATTCCCCTTTTTTTTATAAGTGATCACATTCCGTCTGTTCCCGACTGCGTTAGAGCTGGGGGGAGGAGAAGCAACAGCACACTGAGCTTGTCAGTGAATTGCTGTGCAGGGGTGGGGGGGGGGGGTGTCAGGACAAGTCTGATCATTGGAGGAGAGCCCATTGAGTTCTCATGTTAACAGGCTCCTGAGAAGGAACCAGCAATATCTAAAGGTGCCCTACAGCACCCCCTTCAGTACTGGAAGGTCCAAAGAAAAGGTAGACCCCCCCATCTTCTGCTATAACCTAAATTGAGCACTGTAAAAATTCTCAACCTAGCTATTATTTTAAGTGCCAAGAAAGTTCTGATGAAAGGGTTCCCCATGACGTCACTGCCTATATTTTTAATAATAGTCCAAATATGGGCAATTATTGCATGTCATGACATCACTGCCCATATATTTTATATTAGTCCAAATAGCTCTAATGTTTTTTTTTTTCTTTTTTTTTTACAGTAAAAGAAAACAAAATAATTGATTGTGAACGTGCTCAGTTTGTGTTAATACCCTTGTTCAGAACTCCACAGCTCCAATAACTATAAAATACACAGTTTGAATACTGTACAATATAAAAAATGAAGATAAAAGGGACAGTGAAGCAAACTGCCATTAAAGAACAGATGTTAGGTGAATCCTGTTTGGTACATTTTTAACTTGACCGAATCTTATTTGATGCAATTTTCGGCAGACAAATTTTGTTTGAAAACAGGTAAAAACCACTGAATAGAATGAATTTTTAAAAATGGGTGAATGTTGGGCCAAACATTGGGTGCATTTCTTGTTGAATGATAAATACACCCCTTTGTAATATAAAACATGACATTGCAACACTGTACAAAAGAAGAGCTTGTTTTCATTCTCTGAGATTTTATAAGTTGTTGGAAAATCCCCACAGCTGATGAGGAAGTATATTTTCTTCTGCTGCAGCACAGTCAAATGTTAACTGAGTCTAGAAGAATGATATACACTATATTACCAGAAGTTTTAGGACACCTGCCTTTACACGCACGTGAACTTTAATGGCATCCCAGTCTTAGTCTGTAGGGTTCATCATTGAGTTGGCCCACCCTTTTGCAGCTATAACAGCTTCCCTTCTGGGAAGGCTGTCCACAAGGTTTAGGAGTGTGTCTATGGAAAATGTTTGACCATTCTTTCAAATGCGCATTTGTGACGCCAGGCACTGATGGTGAATGAGAAGGCCTGGCTCACAGCCTCCACTCTAATTCAACCCAAAGATGTTTTATCAGGTTGAGGTCAGGACTCTGTGCAGGCCAGTCACATTGCTCTACCCCAAACTCGCTCATCCATGTCTTTATGGACCTTGGTTGTGCACTGGTCCAAATCATTTGGTGGAGGAGGGGTTATTAGTTCCAGTGAAGGAAAATCTTAAGGCATCAGCATAAAAAGACATTTTGGACAATTTCATGCTCCCAACTTTGTGGGAACAGTTTGGGGATGGCCCCTTGCTGTTCCAACATGACTGTGCAACAGTGCACAAAGCAAGGTCCATAAAGACATGGATGAGCGAGTTTGGGATGGAGGAACTTGACTGGCCTGCATAGAGTCCTGACCTCAACCCGATGGAACACCTTTGGGATGAATTATGCCACATACACACGAGCAGAATGTCTGACAGAAAAAGTCAGATGGGAGCTTTTCATCGTATATTCTGATTGTGTGCATGCCCCATCGGACTTATTACGTCAAATTCTGAGGGACCTAGAAATAGAACATGTTCTAAATATTTACCAATTGAACCAATTCCGATCGGGAAAACCGCTCGTCTGTATGCTGTTCCGACGGACCAAAAACAAAGCATGCTCTGAAGCAAGTATGAGATGGAAGCTATTGGCTACTGGCTATTGAAATTCCTTTTTCTAGTCTCGTCGTATGTGTTGTACATCACCACGTTCTTGACGGACGGACTTTGGTGTGATCGTGTGTACGCAAGACAGTTTCTGCGGAATTCTGTCAGAAAAACCTTCAGAGTTTTTTCAGACGGGAAAACTGGTCATGTGTACAGGGCCTTCTTGTCCACCATCAGTGCCTGATCTCACAATTGTGCTTCTGGAAAAATGGTCAAACATTCCCATAGACACACTCCTAAACTTTGTAGACAGCCTTCCCAGAAGAGTTGAAACTGTTATAGCTGCAAAAGGTAGGCCAACTCAATATTGAAACCTACGGACTAAGACTGGGATGCAAGTAAAGTTCATGTACGTGTAAAGGCAGGCATCCCAATACTTTTGGTAATATAGTGTATCTCATTCTAACACAATTTTAAAAGGCAAATGTATGGCTACTGTCTCGTATTCTCAAAAAATTTGTCCATTGAAACTGTATAAATAAAATTCAGAAGTAAATATTAAATATAACAAATACCATGGTCACCATTCTTTTGCTTTTATGGTTGCCTTTTTTTTCAATAAAAAAATATGGGAAAAAAAAAATCATGATTATCTTACCGTATAAAAAGATCAGAATGGGAATTGATACTATTAGTAACGTTATAATAACAACTGCAGATACCCATTCATGCTGTCTTTCATTGTTGATTTCTGAAACAGAAATGTAAGAGCTATAAGGCTAAGTACACTTGAGCATCTATATTTAAGCCATCTGTCATGTGTTTTATGAACTAATTTTTTAAAAATTCTATATCAGTGGTCTCCAAACTGTGGCTTGGGAGCTGGATACTAGACATGGGCACCGTCAATAAATTTGTTTCGTTATGTTCCGTTACAGTTCATATTAAAATTAATTTGTACTTCGTATTTCATGTCCAAAATTCAATTTCAATTCGTACGGAATACGAATTGTCGTTAGGTTTGTTAACTTGTACGAACGTTCGTTACGATGAATTTAAAGGCAAAAATATACCTCAATGTGACAGTCGATGCTGATGGAAGTTTGGTTTTTATCCGAAATACGAAATTCCATTGAAGAATTTCCTATCCGAAATACGAATTTTTGTTAGAGGAGGGGCTCCCACCATCCCTGTCCTGTGCTGACTTCCTCCTGGGGATTCGTAAACAAAAGTTCGTATTTCGTACAAAATTCGGATGCATGGCAATTCGTATTTCGGATCCTCCCGAACGTACGAATTTAGAGAAATTCGTACGAATTTGAGATTCGTACGAAACAAATCGCACATGTCTACTGGATACAGCCCTTTGCTTGCCTTCATCCAGCCCTTCTTACACTATTCCTCCCACTGGTACGAAAGTACGAAACACTAATCTGTCAACTGATATCAACAATAGGGCACCATTTCCCTCACTGACACCAGTAATGGGGCATTATTCCACCCTATGATACCAAATGTGATGATGTTTACTCCTACTGATGCCAAGAATATTTCCACACCCGCTTACCACAATTTTCCCTCCTAAAGTTTGATGGACAATAAATTGACCCCTGTTCTATATGAATCAGAGAAGGTATGGCTAAAATGGTTGTGGGTTGCAAGGTAGAGCTGACTGTTATATTGTAGCAGAGTAGTGTACATTTGCTCTAACAGTGGGTTATGGCAAAAAATAAAAACCACCATGGGTTCATTTTAGATGAAGATAGATGTTGTTGAACTAAAAAAAAAAAAAATCCAAGTAACAGCTTGAAGATGGAAAACTTGTTTTTATGTAACATAGAAAAAATGTATTAAGGAGTATTATATATATTTTTTTTCTATTATGTTGATGTTATATTTAGGTTCTGAGCAATCAATTCCAATTTAGTGTGAGCTCAGAGTGCTACATACTGACATATAATCACACATATAGGTTGGACTTGATGGATTTGTGTGTACACAAACCACACACAGTACTGTAATCTTACAGATTACAGTACTGTATAAAATAAATACACATCCCCTTTGTCCCTAGTGGTCTGTGCAATGCCCTGCATGCACTTTTATATTATAAATACAGTTTTTTATGGCTGGAATTTGGAGATTGTCCATAGCAACCAAAAAGTGTCCCTTTTTTCAGTGTTTTAGGATTTGATTACATTATTGAATAATTTTTATTACTATTTATTATATTATAAACTTTGTCATGCCTGGGATGTCTGCTAGACTCTGGTTTGAACAGATTTAAGAGAGTTATTCCTAAGAATTACAGGACTACAATATAAAATGCCAAATTTCCATGCAAAATAATTGTACTAATCATACCGCCAGGGAGGTTAATCTACCTACAAAAAGCATTTTGGCTTTAAAAAAAACAGATGTGAAACAGATCTTAGTGTGTTTACAGCTTATTATTTCTTGCAATTGCCCCAGCAACGAAAATATAATGCATGGTCTGTAAACACTGTTTTCTGCTAATTTGTTTGTTTACCAAATCACTTCTGCAATCATTATAAGGTATGTCGCATATGTACCCAGAGATTAGAACACAAATAATGGAAAGGTGTGCATACCTGGGAAGGTAAAATACTGTGACGTTGAATTCTGTAGTGCGTTATTCCAAAATATGCAAGTGAACGTTCTGTTAGCTTCAGAAGGGATTCTGATCACACTGGTGATATTGAATAGTCCTTCAGCAGTGTATATATAGCTAATATTGTTGATTGCACTGATATTCCCACTGTTACTCAGCCACGTGACCTCAGCCTTTGGATATCCCACAGACTGACAGGAGAGCTCCTTCATTGTCTGTCCTGAGGATGTGACCACATCTGTGACCTTTGTGTTTATTTGTTTGTATGGAGCTGTAGAAAGCATAGAAGAACATTTTATGCATTAGCAAAAAGTCTGCAAGAAATCAAGATAGCAGGGCTACAGTACTGATAAAAATAAGCATACAAGTAGATATTCTGGAAACCTTATGTCACGTACATACAATCAGAATTTTGGCCAGCAAAAGACAGATGAGAGCTTTTCATAGGAAAATGGGACCGTGTGTAGGCTCCATCGGAATTTAGCAGTCCGAATTTCCGTCAGCAAAAAATTGATAGCATGTTCTCAATTTTCCCGACGGAAAAACTTTCTATCGTAAATTCCCACCGTGTGTATGCAATTCCGACACGCAAAAACTCACGCATGCTCATATTCAACCACGAGATGGAAACTATTGGCTACTGGCTATTGAACTTCCTTTTTCTAGTCCCGTCGTTCGTATTGTATGTCACCGCGTTCTTGACGGTTGGAATTTGGTGCAACCATGTGTATGCAAGACAGCTTGAGCGAAATCCCATTGGAATTCCGTCGGGAAAACCATCAGAGCTTTTTACGTCCAAAATTCCGATCGTATGTACGTGGCATTAGATAGGAGTTTGCCCCTTTCTTCCTGCCCAGACCAATTTTCAGCTTTCAGTTCTCTTACAGTTTGAATGACAATTACTCAGTCATGCAACACTGTACCTTTTTTTCCACACAAATAGAGCTTTCTTTTGGTGTTATTTAATCACTATTCATTTTTTTTTTTTCGCGAGCATGCACCGTGCAAAGTGGGGTGGTACCACCTGTGATCGGCTGTGACTTCATCACGGCTGATCATGACGTAAACAGCCATACATAATGGCTGTTCACCCCTCTCGGCGGCGATCGGTGTCTCTGTGACACGCCGCCACCGAAGGAACAGTGATGCGCGCACACAATTGTGCGCATTCCCTGTTTAAATGGGAGACCGTCATATGACGCCCTCCCAGAATGAGAGCCCCACCGCCTGGCCATCATATGACGGCAAGCGGTTAAAGTGGTTAAAGTGGTTATAAAAGCTCAAGGTTTTTACCTTCATGCAGTCAATCACAGCCAGTAAGCTGAAGAGGAGAGAGAGGATGGGGGGGCCAAGCCGTGGCTCTGTGTGTGAAAGGACACGCAGAGCAGTGGCTTGGAAGTAAACCTTCTCAGGTGCCCCCACAGCAAGCTGTTTGCCCCAGAAGTGCCAGTGGGGAACCCAAGAAGAGGAGGATCAGGGCTGCTGTGTAAAAAAGCCATTACACAAAGCAGGTAAGTTTAACATGTTTGTTATGTTTTTTTTTAACTTGCCTTTAATATCAATTTAAGGCAAAATTACCCTACAATTGGAACACTACATGAAAAATATTTTTTTTATTGTGCTGTATACAGAAAAATATTGGAATAGACATTACCTTGTACTTCCAGACTGATTTCTTTAAAGTCTGATCCTTGAGAAGCTATAATGCACAGATATTGTCCTGCATCAGTCATCTTTACATTATTGATCCTCAAAATAGTACGTCCCTTTTTCAGTTTATCTGATAAGAGCTTCACTCGATCTCTATATTCTTTGTCTTGTAGAATTTCAACATCCTTTCCATTGGAATATTTTGCAACTTCTGAACTGCTCCCTTTTTGTTTGCTGTGTTTCCATATAACAGTCATATCCTCAAAATTTGTGATATGTTTTACTGTAAAGAGACACTCCATGTTGAGTTCACCTCCATACTCAGCTGTATAGCTGGATTTTATGGTTTGCACTGTAAGCAGGCCTGAAAGACAAAAATATATGTGTGTCAGTATATGTAATGTGTTATAATGAACTTAGCCAGAATGCTATTGGGAAACAATCAGTTAAATAGCTTACGAAAATGTTTTGATTGCAAATTTTTCTCTTATGGCAATAATCAGCACTAAGATCACCTGGCTACCCAGCCTCTCTATTCACATAATTATTAATGCTAGACTGAGCCCCTCCTGCCTTTATCAAAACTTTAGTCTGAGGGTGGTTGGATTGTATCTGCATATTCTTGTTCCCTCTGATATCTAAAGGAAACCTAAGTGGTAGTACATGTAGACCAGGGATATGCAATTAGCGGACCTCCAGCTGTTGCAAAACGACAAGTCCCATCATGCCTCTGCCTCTGGGTGTCATGCTTGTGGCTGTCAGAATCTTGCAATGCCTCATGGGAAATGTAGTTCTGCAACAGCTGGAGGTCCACTAATTGCCTATCCCTGATGTAGACTATGACAAACTCAACTGGGACAGAGGCTTTTGGAGGGGACTAGGGGCTTGCTTTCTACCCACTGATTATGACCCAGGGAAAAGACCGAGCATTTTGTCTGCTTCTCCCAGTCAGAGCATGGAAAAGTGCTCAGTTCAGCCCCTGAACCCATGGAGAGAGCAGATCATTCTCTAATGATGGAAAACAATGTGATGAACACTGAAAGCGAGATTTGGATTAATTCTCTGAACATGACAATAAAACGTTCTTTCTGGAGTGGATGGAAAGGTGTAATATTAATCTTGTACAGGTTACAGGAAATATGGTGGCCTTCCTGCAGACTGGGTTGGAGAAGTATTTATCAACAATCTCCCTCAAGAAATCTATGAAGATACATTTATTCCACTTTTACAGGCAGCTGGGACATTGTATGAGTTTTGTCTTATGATAACTTGTTTAGTGGACAGATTGCAAAAGCTGGTTAATGAGATTTGGACAGCCCTGGGTTTTCTTTCTGGGGAACTGGTGCCGAACTGTCTGGGTGGGCACTCACCCTAGTAACCTAGGCTTTTCTAGGTGACTAGTTTTTAATTGGCTTACTGTTTATGTGTATGTTAGCTGTTCATTAGATGTACTGATGATGTTACTTTTTAAAGTTTGCATTGTTTAGGATAATGTGATCAAGCTGTTATCTGATTTTGTGTGGTATAAATTCTGGGTGAATGTACAATAAAGTTAGTTTGCACCTAAGCTAGTTTTGTCTAGTTCTCAGCTGCAATGCTCAGCTATAATACCTGGTTTTTGCTTCCAGAGTGGAGGAAGCTGAAAATTGGTGGAGGCACCCAGGCTGGGTGACAGGTAGTCTGTCACATTTCACATTTCATATAAGCTAAAAAAAGTGCTGTAAAGGAACTAAACAAAGGAATGGGATTGCAGACTAAAACATAATAGAAGTAATGAATTCCTTACCACAAACTGAAGCACAATATCTGCTCAAAACAAGGACACTAAGAAGGTACCAAGGTATATCCATCTGGAGCCTAAAACATAAAATAACACACTATAGTAAAAGATAACAAAAAAAAAAACTACAGGAAAACTATGTTTTAAAGTCAATTTTTTTTTTTTTTAAGCTGACAATTTTTTAAGAAGCATGTGTTACATTTTATTATGATTTACGTTATACTGTATACATTTCCAATAGTACACATGAGACACAAAGCCGCCTAACTAAGAACACTATATTCTTCTTATCTGACACATAACTATAAAAGAGTCAGAATCCAGCATAATGTGAGAACTGGCCAAAGTCTGTTATTTAGCAGAACACACAGGGGGGACATATATGAAGCAAAGTAGCTAAACAATTAAATGCAAATCAGGGTACCACTTTCATGGTATACCAGGTTTCATTTCACAAAACCTATATGACAATTTTTCTGTGTATTTGTCACCCCCTGCATCTGTACTAATGAACAGCCATCCGCAGAAAATTTGCAAACGTCTGCAAAATTTTATCACTGAAGTTGAGACAGATTTTCACTCTAAACAGAGTAATAATTATGAAGTGATCAGGGTGAGGTTTCAATCTGTTCTAGTGTTATTTTAGAGTAACTGAAGGAGTAATTTATGGGATTAATTTACTAAAAGTGAAATAGGCTATTTTTCTTTTAGCTTATTTAATGAGGTGACAATTCACAGGATTTTTGCCTTCACATGATTTGATGATAAGTTAATGGAGCTTCACCTCCTTCACTAAACTAAGGGGAAATCCCAGTGCAAAGTGACCAGCCTAAAGTCAACCCTACATCTCAAGATTTAATCTTGTAGCAAGCTGGTCACATAATTTGTCTTACTTCTTCTGTTTAGCATTGCCTTGCTGTGTGACAGAATTGGTAAAAGCCACCGACTTTGTTTTAGATAAGCCTTATTATTTGTTGCCTATATTCTTTACTCAAACATCTTTTAATTTTCACAGGGTAACCCGTTCTCTTAACCACTTTCAGACCGGACCAATTTGCTGGTCAAAGACCAGACCACTTTTTGCGATTCGGCACTGCGTCGCTTTAACTGACAATTGCGCGGTCGTGCGACGTGGCTCCCAAACAAAATTAACGTCCTTTTTTCCCCACAAATAGAGCTTTCTTTTGGTGGTATTTGATCACCCCTGCGGTTTTTATTTTTTGCGCTATAAACAAAAATAGAGCGATAATTTTGAAAAAAACGCATTATTTTTTACTTTTTGTAATAATAAATATCCCCCAAAAATATATAAAAAAACATTTTTTTCCCTCAGTTTAGGCCGATACGTATTCTTCTACATATTTTTGGTAAAAAAAATCGCAATAAGCGATTATTGATTGGTTTGCGCAAAAGTTATAGCGTTTACAAAATAGGGATAGTTTTATAGCATTTTTATTAATAATTTTTTATTATTTTTTTTTTTACTAGTAATGGCGGCGATCTGCGATTTTTATTGTGACTGCGACATTGTGGGGGACCAATCGGACATTTTTGACACATTTTTGGGACCATTGTCATTTATACAGTAATCACTGCTATATAAATGCAGTGATTCCTGTGTAAATGACACTGGCAGTGAAAGGGTTAACCAGTGGGTGGCAGTGTAGGGGTTAAGTGTTCCTAGGGGTGTGTTACTAACTGTGGGGGGGTTGGGCTTTCATTTAGTGTACACTGATCTCTGCTCCAATCACATGGAGCAGAGATCAGCGTCACTAGTTGCTAGGCAGAATGGAAAAATGTTGTTTATACAGCATTTCCTCCATTCGGCCGCTCCGTGAGACGATCGCGGGGATGCCCGCGGCGATCGAGTCCGCGGGTCCCGCGACCGGACTCACGGGGGTCCCGACCAGCGCGGGAGCGCGCCGCCGGTGGCGCGCTCCCGATGGCACGGCGGCAACGAATATTGGACGTACATGTACGCCAATATGCCTGCCCGTGCCATTCTGTCGACGTACATCGTCGTGCGCTGGTCGGGAAGTGGTTAAAGAAGGATATATTGATCTTTCACCCAACTTGTGACACTTAGATATCCAAAAAAAAAAAAACAGCAAGCAAAAAAAAAGCCTATATAGAAGTATGGGGATTTTTATGACATTATTGGAAAAAATATTGGTCTTTCATGGGTTTGTCCACACCAGTACAAATGAAAACTCTGCTAGATGCAAAACAGAGAACTTCTTCCTCTAATGCCGCGTAGACATGATCGGAATTTCGGTCGGAAAAAGCTCTGATGGTTTTCCCAACAGAATTCCAACGGGATTTCGCTCAAGCTGTCATGCGTACACACGGTCACACCAAATTATGACTGTCAAGAACGTGGTCACGTACAACGCGTACGACAGGACTAGAAGTAGGAAGTTCAATAGCCAGTAGCCAATAGATTCCGTCTCGTAGTTGAATCTATGCATGCGTGAGTTTTTGCGCATTGGAATTGCATACACACGGACGGAATTTCCGAAAAATTCAGAACATGCTCTCAATCTTTTGCTGGCCGAAATGTGGCCAGCAAAAGTCCAATGGAGCATACACACAATCGCATTTTCCGACCAAAAGCTCTCATTGGTCTTTTGCTGGCCGAATTTCCGATCATGTGTACGCGGCATAACTTTCTTTGCATTGACAGGGGTTATTCCAGAAAAACAAATATATTTGATTTATTCAAACATTCACTTGTAACCTACTAAATCCATCATGATGTGAAAAAGTTATGCATATGGCTATAAACCCATAAAAAAAAAAAAAGTTTCTAAAAAGATTCAAGAATGGCTGGCAGAATGAAGTAAATATTGGCTAGGTAAAATTGACATTCCACTATATGCCACTGCTTGATAACCGCCGCCCCCCCCCCTATTTATTTTTGTACCCTTACTTTCTTGCAACATCTGAATAAAACTTGTTTCTGCTATGTAACAAATTTCAGTACATTCACTATCATTCACTTAGCTAGGTGAACAGCCTTGACTCCTTTAAGAAATCAACTGACATTATACAGCATGTTCTGTTTCATAAATATACAACACTGAAGAATAGTTAAAATTTTTACCTGGTACTATTCAGCCCTATGTAAAGCATATTTTGGAGGCAGCACCTTTGGCTCTCTGCAGTCTTAAAGCAATTGTCCACCCATGGTTTTATCATATATTCTGCAACTTATTTTACCTTAGCATATGAATAATCGTTTTGATCAAAGGTTAACACTAAAGTTTCAGCACAAGTACAAAACTCCCACGTGTTAGGTAAAAAATAAGTAATAGTTTCCATATCAGTTTGCAAACTAGTAGGAATATGTATGAATCAGCATCCTGGCTTTCCTAACCTATACTTTTTCTTGAATATTTATACTTGTTTAAAAAAAGAATATTGTTTAGAAAAAGGAAAATGCATACTAAAATGTCATATTATGAAGATACAAATTATATGTTCATTTAAAGTGGAAGTAAACCCATGGATTTAAACAGTTAAAAAAAAGGCATGCCGGGAATGCTAACTGCACATTGGCTGTGCTCTCAGCCAAACTATCAAACCATCCAATGGCTGGTGTCATAACGAATCACATGTGCAGCACCATAGCAGTTGAAGATTAAACAGAGGAAAAGGTGGCAGCTTCCTTGGCTGAAAACAATAGGGGAGTTTACTTCCACTTTAATAATATTCACTCATAATAACAGGAAAATACTGGGAACTTGATTACTGGAAAAAGGAGCAATCTAATATTTCTACCCAGAGTTAAGACATTAGAGGTTTGTATTTAGTGATGGAGCTTCAAAAAGTATCCTTTACAGTGGAGCTGTGCCTGCACTGCAAGGGGCAATTGCTCCTTTAAGACTAGCAAAACAAAAGAAGATTTACTTACCTGATCCTGCGCTTTTTCCTGCAGCTAGACCAGTCCCTGCAGCCTCTTCCCCATGCTCCAAAGGTCTAGGGTTCTGATGTTATCAAGACCAAAGGGGGGTCTATATCTCTGCACTGGACATGATAATGCCAAGGGACAGTCCATCACTTTAGCCTGAGGGAGCACCATCTGCTTGGGGAGCAGAGGGCCAGGTAAGTAAAACTGTTTCTCCTCTCCCCTAGACCAGTGGTTCTCAACCCTGTGCTCAAGTACCCCCAACAGGCCATGTTTTGGGAATTTCCCTTAGATAAAATAGCTGTTCAAAATACTAAGCCATTGACTCTGATTTAAAGCACCTGTGCATGATAAAGGAGAACCTGCAAATATGGCCTGTTGGGGCTACTTGAGGACAGGGTTTAGAACCACTGATCTAGACACAACAAGCTACCAACTCTTGCAGTATGGATACAGCTTGGAGTTGGGCTTTATGGTACACCTGTGCTTAGACTATGGACATTAAATCAAATATATATTCCTAATACACAGTAAAAGAGCATTAAAACAAGCCATCTCTAACCATTCTCTAGGTGCTTTTAATGTGAAGTTATTTCTTCTGAAGATTCTCAAAGATCACAAGAAAGGGCTTATGCACATGAAGAAATTTGGATGCAGAGTACACCTCCAGAATTCAGGATATTTTTCCACTGGGCATTTACAAGTGTTTGCATATAGGGACAGATGTATACTTCTGGACACAAACTGTGTGTATCCAGGGGGACACATCCAAGCCTATAACCACCTTATGCAGGATCTTGCTATCAACAAGATGTGTAAAAAGTGGTTCAAACTGCAAGTTATGTCAGTATGAACTTAAAAGTGTACATTCTGCGCCTGCATATTACATATTGTCGATGTTTACATCTTCCCTGTGTAATCAATAGCAGTGGTTCAGGCACAGAATGGCCTTGGCTTTTGGCCACCACCTACAGACTAGCAACACTGATTCTAAAGTCTCCTACTGAACATCTGATGTACATTGTTCCTCATTGGAAATATCAACTGGGGGTACAAAGTCAATGTCAAAAGCAATGTGTTACAGTCATTTTGTATTTATAATAGTGCTGCGTACTATTTCAAAATGTAGATTTCTCTGAATGCCGTGCCCATTTATTCCTCTTCTCCTAACACAATCCAGAAAGGTGACTATGTAAAGCCAATGTAGACTAGGATTTAAACAAATCTTTTCACCATTCCAATAATTCATAAGAGAATGCGAGCCATGCCAATAAAAGAAAATATGCCCATGACATAATATATTTTACCTTCCAGAAGACCATGTTATTGTATTTTTCTTAGTGACATAAAGAATAGGATATATTACATAGACGTGTTTTGTTTTGTTTACACAAAGTGAAAAATAAAGAAGATTCTAATTACTGTATTTATCGGCGTATAACACGTACTTTTTCCCCCTGAAAATAGGGGGGGAAATTGCGGGTGCGTGTTATATGCTGACAGCATACCTCGTAGGGGAAGGAGGGGGCAAGTGCTGCCGGAATTCACAGAGCCGTCATCTCCTCTCCACTCGGCTCTCTGCTCGGCTCTGACTTGGCTCTAACTCGGCTCTCATATCACACACACAGTCCTGCCTCCGCCACCGGCATTGGACCAGTATTCGGTCTATCACAGGAGCTAGTCCAATGCCGATGGCGGAGGCAGGACTGTGTATGTCACTGCCGACTGAGAGCAGAGTAAACAGGAGATGACGGCTCGTTGATTTCCTACAAGAGATGATGAGAGATGGTGAGCTGCATTGATGGGGGGAGATGGGCGCAGATCAGCGCATATCAGACTGCAGATGGGCACGGATCAGGCTGCAGATGAGCACAGATCAGACTGCACTGAAGCTGCAGATGGGCACAGATCAGGCTGCATTGAAGCTGCAGATGGGCACAGATCAGGCTGCACTGAAGCTGCAGATGGGCACAGATCAGGCTGCATTGAAGCTGCAGATGGGTACGGATCAGGCTGCACTGAAGCTGCAGATGGGCACTAATTAGGCTGCATTTATGCTCACTGACCATTATTTTGCTTCAAAGTGGTTTATTAAAAAAAACGTTTTTTTTTTCCTGAAACTTCCCTCTTAAATTGGGGTGCATGTTATACCCCTGTGCGTGTTATAAGCTGATAAATATGGTAATTTACCCAGCCAGCACTAGTATTTTGTCTCCAATTAAAAGAACATATTTGCTTTAGTTGGCATAGTATGCAAGTGAAGCTCTAGCAAGGTATAACCTGGAAAGAAAAGAAAGGGAGTAGTCAAATACATCAAGGGTGTGAAATATGCAAACAATTCTCTGAACAACAGCAGTCTTATTCAACCAATTAGAATAAATTTGGTTCCAATCTCATGTCAACAAAGCAGATGCTGATTGGTTGATGAGTTATTAAAATTACCAATTGAATAATAATTTCTTACTGAAGGCTATTAGAACCATTATCAAACACTTACAAAAACAGGTTCTTCAAGTACACTGCTTGCATTTAAAAATATGTTTAATAATGTATTATTGACTACAGAGCTGCAATAATTTGTCTTTTTATCTGCCTGGGCTTCAGCTTAAAAAAAAGTAATTTCTCTCAAAAGTGCTAGTACTGAACTATGGAATAAGGAATAATTTTTGCAGGCCGCAAATGAAAATGCTGCACATTTCCCACTCCTTTTTACCACCTACACTTTTGAAGGTGAAATAAAAGAAACAGTTTCAAGTTTATTCATTCCTTCAAGACAAAGAACATTGAATATCTTTGTGCACTTTCAGTTTTGCCTCAGAGGTCTATCTGTATGGAAACAGTATTCAAGTTCTCAAAAAACTATTAAGCTAAAACTTTTTCATCTGCGTTGTAAGTGAAGACATTGTCCAGGGAGCAGAATAAGGTCTGTAAATTGGGTTGCTTCCTTAAAATCACATCTAGAGGTGGACATGCATGGCTTGACCTCTTTCATTAAGCCATCTGGAGAGATAATCAATCAATTTCTCTATCCATGCTAAACAGCATGGATGGAGGAATCTCCATTGCGAGCTACTGTATCGGGCAGTTGCATCACCTGTGGCTTTCTGAACTTTCCACTTGTTGAGCGTGGGGTGACTGCAGAGCCAACCATGGCTTGAATTTTGTCAGATTCAACCTAAAGTGGTACTAAAGGCAGAACATTTAAAAAAAAAATGTCTCAGTGGTAGTATTGCCCCCTCAGCTACCTATCTACTATCTAGCTACCGCTCCTTCTGATATCAGCCAAATCCGTGAGGGGGGAGGCAGGAGCAATGCAGAGCCACGCTGTCTGTGTCTATGGACAAACACAGCCCAGCTATAGGGTGTTAGCCCCCTTAGCAAATAGTTTTCTATGGGGGCAGACACAGAAGAGATGGAGCTAACAGAGCCAGCGGGGGGACCCCAGAAGAGGAGGATTGGGTCACTCTGTGCAATAATTTTCACAAAACAAGTATCTATAACATAGCTGTTAGTTTAGAAAAAAAAAAAGCCAAGCCTTTACAACCACTTTACCACAGCATGCCTTCCTAATTCATATCTCAGTTTAGAATAGTCTGCAGTTGAGCCAATTCACCCTCAGTGAGTGCACAGTAAAATGTACTTTTTCTTCCTACATAAATATTTTTGAGAAATTATTTTTCTGTACAAAGTTCCTATTTTTTTGTAGATTGTTTACTAAAAAAACAGCATAGTCTGCACTGGGAAAGTACAAGAAACAGTTTTTAGTTGTAAAGAGTTATCAACAGTATAAAAAAGGAACCAAAATAGCAGTCAGCAAAT
Source organism: Lithobates pipiens (assembly GCF_037356315.1). Lineage (NCBI taxonomy): Eukaryota > Metazoa > Chordata > Amphibia > Anura > Ranidae > Lithobates > Lithobates pipiens. The sequence goes on along the minus strand of NW_027507718.1, from coordinate 41,454,423 downwards.
TTGTATACAATCATAGTTATAGTAAAAATATACAGTTATCACTCTAGAGATGTTAATGTCTGTATTACTTTTTTTTTTTTTGTTAGTCTGCCATGGGAATACTCCCAAAAATGAATGAAAATCAACTCCAGATTCACTAGTATTGCCCCTTCTGTAGTCCACTTTGGAACCAACAAATTCTCTATCCCCATCAAGGTAAATCCAAAAGCTTTATGAAAAAATTGTACTTGCAATATCTATCAAAGCAACGCCAGGACAAAGTAGTCTAGCACTGGAGGTGAAAATGCCAAAGGGTGTTCTCTCGCCTCAAGCAGGGGCTCATTAAGAGAAGTGGTGATTGCACTGGTTGGAAAATCTTGGCCAATCATAATTTTCCCCTAATAAGCCAGAGCCATTGGTGTTTAGATTGTGCCCTTCCCAGGGGCGTACTGACAACTGGTGCTTGGTTACTCAGATGAACTGTGACAGGTAGTCAGGTACTCGGGTACTCAGATGGACTGTGACAGGTACTCAGGTACTCAGATGGGCAGTGACGGGTACCCAGGTACCTGTTAGGGTACTCACATGGACTGTGACAGGTAATCAGAGGAACTGCGACAGGTACTCAGATGTGCTGTAACAGGTACTTGAGTACTCAGATGAACTGTGACAGGTACTCGGGTATTCAGATGGACTGTGACAGGTACTCAAATGTGCTGTGACAGGTACTTGGGTACTCATATTGACTGTGACAGGTACTGAGGTACTCAGATGGGCATTGACAGGTACTCAGGTACTCAGATGGACTGTGACAGGTACTCAGATTGGCTGTGACAGGTACTCAGGTACTCAGATGAACTGTGACAGGTACTTCGGTACTCAGATGGACTGTGGCAGGTACTCAGGTGCTTGGGTACTCAGATGAGCTGTGACAGGTACTCAGGTACTCGGTACTCAGATGAACTGTGAAAGGTACTTGGGTACTCAGATGAACTGTGACAGGTACTTGGATACCCAGATGGACTGTGACAGGTACACAGGTACTCAGATGAACTGTGACAGGTAGTCAGGTACTCATATGGACTGTGACAGGTACTCAGGTACTTTGATGGCTGGTGACAGGTATTTTGATGGCTGGTGACAGGTCCTCTTTATTGGAGGGGCAATTAGTGTAGTTGGCGTACACTGTAAGCAGTAATGAGCTGTTAGCACAATCTCCTTCTCACACACGATCGGTGTGAGAGGAGAACCCGGTAACATCTTGTTACCACGGTTTGTTGACATTCTGTGACCGCCTGTGTTTGGACACAGCCAGTCACGTGGTAAAGAGACACTTTACAGGTGCTCTAATCCCTCTCCACTGTATCTAAAAAATAAAAACCCCCAAAATTCTCTTTAGCTATACTTTAATAGGCCAATAATGTATTTTCTTCCTAGTCTGCCAATTGTCTGTCTGTTATGTTTACTTAATAGCTGTAATATTTTCTGGGTCATTGACCTGGCACAAATATTCTAACCAGGAAGTTAGAGAAAAATCAGTAGTCCTTAAGTCTATATTTGTACTAGCATACTGACCGGGTGTGCCTGGTGCACACCCTTATCACTCGGTGGAGACTTGCCAGAGCCCCTCAGTGTAACAAACTGTCACATAATGTCACTGCTTTCAGGGAGAGAGAGGCAGATGTCAAAAGTCAGTAGTGATTTTTGAAGATGGGCAGGACCGAACCGCTATCAAACACCAGCCAATGGGATGGGCTCTGGGTGGGCCACTACATTTATGTGGCTCCACCCCCTCTCTGAAGTAGCTGCTACATTTATGTGGGCCTGCCCACCTCCGACATCACGGCTGAGTTGTGAGTCACAATGTCAATGCCGCAGACATCCCAACCTGTAAAAACTAATTTCTGGGAGGTGGCAAACTAATTTCAGGGAGGTGGCACGGTGACGTGTCGGTGCCCCCCCCCCCCTCAATTAAATGCAGCCTGATCAGTACCAATTCAAGTTTGCCGTTTTTGATATACATTCTGTGTCTCTTACTTTTCTTTTTTACTAGTAAGGCTGCTTTCACACTGAGGCCCTTTACAGGCGCAATAGCGCTAAAAATAATGCCTGTAAAGAGCCTGTCCTGTCTCTCCAGTGTGAAAGCTTGAGTGCTTTCACACTGGAGCTGTGCTCTTGCAGGACGGTAAAAAAAAGTGCTGCAAGTAGCATCTTTGCAGCTCTGTAGGAGATGTGTATACAAGGTCCATAAAGACATAGATGAGCGAGTTTGTGGTGGAGGAACTTGACTGGCCTGCATGGAGTCCTGACCTCAACCTGGTAGAACACCTTTGGGATGAATTAGAGCGGAGACTTTGAGCCAGGCCTTCTTGTCCAACATCAGTGCCGGACCTCACAAATGTGCTTCTGGAAAAATGGTCAAACATTCCCATAAACACGCTCCTAAACCTTGTGGACAGCTTTCCCAGCAGAGTTGAAGATATTATAGCTGCAAAGTGTGAACCAACTCAATATTGAACCCTATGGACTAAGACTGGGATGCCATCAATGTTCATGTGCATGTAAAGGCAGGCATCCCAATACTTTTGACAATACAATGTGTGTATATATATATATATATATATATATATATATATATATATATACACACACACATATACACGTATGTGTACTTGAGCACACGCCTACGATACTGCCTCATAGTATTCAAGCCACACAATTCATAGTTTTTTTTCTATTTCAGCAAACACTTATTTATGCTGCACTTACAAATATATGTGCTGATGAATATGTAGTTTTAGATAACTAACTTAGCTTTTCTATTAAAGGATCTGTTGTTTTTGTAAATGGTACCTGTGTTGAAGTACAGGTTTATCACATAGACCCCAAATACAAGATATTTTTCATGTTTGTCTATATTCTCCACTAGGCATTCTCTGTTACAAGATCATGAACATATAATAACTAGGGATGAGCCGAACACATCCGTTCAGTTCGCAGCAGAACATGCGAACAAGGAAAAAATTTGCTTGAACACGTGAAAACCGTTAAAGTCTATGGGACACAAATGAAAAAAATCAAAACTGCTAATTTTACGGGTTAATATGCAAGTTATTGTCATAAACAGTGTTTGGGGACCTGGGTCCTGCCCCAGGGGACATGCATCAATGCAAAAAAAAGTTTGAAAAACGGCAGTTTTTTCGGAAGCAGTGATTTTAATAATGCTTAAAGTGAAACAATAAAAGTGAAATATTCCTTTAAATTTTGTACCTGGGGGGGTGTCTATAGTATGCCTGTAAAGTGGCACATTTTTCCTGTGTTTAAAACAGTGCCTGCGCAAAATTACATTTATAAAGGAAAAAAAGTCATTCAAAACTACTCGCAGCTATAATGAATTGTCGGGTCCCGGCAATACAGATAAAAGTTATTGAAAAAAAGGGCATGGGATCCACCCCAAAGCACCATGTCCCCATGTTGATGGGGACAAGGGCCTCATCCCCACAACCACCGGTCTGTGGGCAGGGGGATTATCAGATTCTGGAAGCCCCTTTAACAAGGGGACCCCCAGATCCCACCCCCCCATTTGAAATGGTAACGGGTACATTGTACCTGTACCATTTCACAAAAAAGTGTCAAAATTTAAAAAAAAACACAAGACACAGCTTGGGACAAGTCCTTTATTAAAAAAATAAAAATGTCCCACAAAATACATTCATCTTGTTCTCTTGCTCCACCGACGGACCAAAAAAAATAACTAAAAATATCCACCTCCATGGGAGGCAACCATCGTATGACGTTTCAGCACTGATGACAGTTCTTTTTATAACTGAGGGTGGGGCCACAAGGTCATGTACCCGGGTGACCCCGCCCCCCTCTGATGCACTGGACTTCCCAATGGCTTCCCGTGGCACCAGAGGGGGGCGGGGCCACCCCGGTAAGTAAATCCCGCCCGCACCCTTATCCGAGCACGCAACCTGGCAGGGGGGACGAGAGAGCGCCCCCCCCCCCCTCCTGAACAGTACCAGGCCCCATGCCCTCAACATGGGGAGGGTGCTTTGGGGTAGCCCCCCACAGCACCGTGTCCCCATGTTGATGGGGCCCTGGTATGGATATTTGGGGGGACCCCTATGCCATTTTTTTAAAATTTGGTGCGGGGTTCCCCTTAAAATCCATACCAGACCTGAAAAAAAGTGGTCTGGTCTTAAGCCAGCATAATGGTTTGGTCTGAAAGTGATTAACACATGTGCTGTATTTAAAAATGCCTAAATAATGTTAATAATTAATGAATAATTTCACAAAAGTCTCTTAAAAAAGAGAGGCTTTTGCTCACTCTTTTGGTATATGAGGTTAATTAATTAAAAATATTACCTTTATTTTTAGTCAAAAATATTATACCATGTTCCAAAAAGAAATTGTACAAATGCCACTTCCCAAAAATATAACTAGAATTGCAAGGAGGAAAAAGACCATTTCCAAAATGTGTGACTTTAAAGTATCTGTACTAATGGGGAGGCAACAAAATTCAATTAAAAATCCTTTTTATTATACAAATCAATAAAAAGAACTAAGGTCATTCATGGACACTCCTATATAATCACAATTATTACTAGAAAAAAAACCCATAAAAAACAGTGGATAGCTTCCAAAATTTATGCAACGGAATTGATGGAACAGGAGAGCATCTGCTGGCCCTTTAACAATTTTATCCTTGAATTACTTTATCACATTCTGACATCAAATATATTCTTCTTTGGGGAGACCACCTACCTGCAGGTGCAAGGGGTGGAAATGGGAACATTTTGTACCCTATTGTACACCAACCTGTATCTGGGGGTGGCAACGGGCCTTGTTTTCCAATGAGACTGCGTCAATGCACCTTCTGCATGTTCTTCTGTGGCGTGGGTACATCGACAACATGCTTGTCATTTAGACCAACCCTTATGATGAGTTATTGACCTTCATGTCTTTCCTATCTAGGAATGAATTTAATCTGAGGTTTGCGATGTAGGCCAGTAAACAACAGATTTAATTTCTTGATGTATCCATTGTGGTTAATTCTGATGGTTCATTATCCACCACTCTATATCATAAAGAGACTTCGGGTAATATGATATTACATGCCAAAAGTGCTTATCATTCCCCTCTTGTGAGGAGTTTTTCCTGCAGTCAATACCTGAGGGTACGTACAAACTGTGCAAAGTAGACAGACTTTGAAAGAGAAGCGAAAGTACAAAATTGTTTAAAAACCTTATCAAAGGACTAAAAAACAGAGGAGAGAGGAAATCATTTTCTCTTCTAAACCATGCAAGATCACCACGAGGGCGATTACCTGGTTAAGTGCCCATCAAGACCTGTTTCATCAAATACTTGCACGTAATTGGCATTTACTTACTGTAGATGAGACTGTCTCCAAATATGTTCATACCCGTCCCAAAGTTGCATTTCATAACAGTGAATATATTAAGGACAGACTGGTTCACAGTCACTTTGGATCCCTAGATACGATGGAAGAAATGATAGGGAGGGTGGCCATTTTCAGGTGTGGGAGGTACGATTAATGTCCATGGATACAGAAGGCTAACTTTTTACCCTCCAGAGAGGAGGTACATTAAGATCTAAACAAACTCAAAATGTGATACATCTTATAATGTGTATCTGAGGTGCTGTCGGAAAGACTAAAAGAACTTTTAGCTGACAGGTAAAAGATCATCTGTACTATATGGATGCAGGATTATTGCCCTTGCACATTGCCCTTGATGCCACAGTGTTTGTTAGCGGCGCTGTCTGTGTGTAGGGGTGTGGACACATGCGTGGTAGCTGGGATTCCAGTGTTTCCTTGCGTCTGGCAGGACAATTTAGGAGGGAGACGGCAGCCCCGATAGTGCACCACCATACAGACTGCACATGAGACAATGTCATGCTGATATATGTGATAAGCTCATAGGTTATCTGCTGTTTAGCACTATGGATGGCACTATGCATGGTTCTTTTTTGGGGGTGATTTGCATTATGTTATGTATCAGAGGTAGTGTGGGTTCCAGGTGGGGTTTGGTATTTACTTTGGGGATGGTAGTCCTTGGGGGGTTGTATGTATGGTGGTGGCTTAGCAGTGCTGTGGTTTTTAGGTGGTGTGCTTTTGTTTTTAGTGGAATGGGGGGAGGCTTGTCTAATTTGGGTATTAGTAAGTATGGGGGCTATATGGGGGACTTCATGGATTGGATATAGAGGTTGTTGTTAGTGTTCTGAGTGATAGGGGTGGGTGTATGTTTGGGTGGTGTGTGTGTACATTTGTGTGGTGGGGAGGGTGGTGCTGTTGTATGGGGGTTTGGTAATGATAATTTGAAATGGGGTGGGTACTGTGTTGTGGAATGTTTTGATGGGTTGTTTTGAAGTGTCTGTTCTTAGGGTATGCGTGTGGGGAGTGGTATGTGGATTTGGGAGGGTTGGTTGCAGGGTTGGGGGGTTGTTGGATGCATTTTGATGTATGTCATCTGTGTGTGTTTATGACTGTAAATAGGTATTGGCAAACCCTGTCCTCTGTTGCAGGTAATATTGGCTGTTTTGCAGGTGGATACTTGAGGTATTTCATGCATGCAGTTGCGATGGATTGGTTGGTTGTTGCCTCTGTCTCCCCTCTGGGTGGTCAAGTGTCTGTGACGCCACCTCCTGCATACTTGGTGGGGATTGGAGGATATGCCTTCCAGGTAGCGTCCCTTTGGAGTACAGCGGTTCATGCAAACCTGGCCTACAGTGTCATTGTAGTTAGCCTATGGTTACATAGATGCAAATATGTTCTTTTTGTGTATTTAACCACTTGCCTGATGGGCATATTTACCCCCTTCCTGCCCAGGCCAATTTTCAGTTTCCCATGCTGTCACACTTTGAATGAAAATTGCATGGTTATGCAACAATGTACCCATATGACATTTTTATCTTTTTTTTCACACAAATAGAGCGTTTTTTTGGTGGTATTTATTCACCACTAAAACCTTTTTCATAGTATGTTATAAAATTTTGAAAACAGGTATTTTTTCTCCTTCACTGATGTGTGCTAATTAAGCTGCACTGATGGGTGGCACTAATGGGCACTGATAGGCAGCACTGATAGGTGACACTGATGATAAGGCACTGATTGGCAGCACTTATGAGCACTGATTGGCAGCACTGGTGGGCACTGATTGGCAGCACTGGTGGGCACTGTTGGGACTGCACTGATAATCAGGACACAGATAATACATGCTGGGATCCCTCTCAGGCTGGATGCCTGTCGCAGTCTGACTCCTGGAACCATGGCAGGATCAGCACACCGACCTCTGGAGCTGTGGCAGGATCAACACACCAACCTCTGGAACTGTGGTTAGATGGATCCCCTCTCTGAGGAACAGTAGCCCCTCAAATCAGGTCTGTATCTCTCTCACTCCCTCATCGACTGACTTTTACCTCAGGACACAAAATGGAGTCTTTTACTTTCCTGTCAGCAAAGCCTGCTGGGATTTATATTTCTTCCTGTATACCAGTCTATGGGGCCGTTTTGTGTGGGAACTGCATGTCCCAGAATCCATTGCAGCTCTCCCTGCAGTTCAGTACAGTCTCTCCCATTGGCTGTTGTAACTGTGCCGTTAATTGGTTTTCTTCTTCCAGCCAATAGGGGAACAAGAGAGGCTGCTGAATGCTCAGCTCTGTGTGTGTGTCAGCTCACATTACATTACTCAGTCAGTGAAAACAGGAAGGGGGGGTGAAAAAAAACCATGCAGACATGACAGCCAGCTCACTCCCCTCTTTCAGGCTGGAAAGCCTGTTGTGTACATGCAGCCCATCTGTGTTAGTATAATGCCCTGTACACATGGTCGGAAATTCCGACGGAAAAGGTCCAATCAGATTATATTGTCGGAAAATCCGATCGTGTGTGGGCTCTATCGGACTTTTTCTATTGGAACTTCCGACGGAAAAAATTTGAGAGCAGGACCTCAAGTTTTACGAAAACAAAATCCGATCTGACTTTTTCCGATTGTTTGTAGAGAATTCCGATCGGACAAAGTGCCATGCATGCTCAGATCAAATTACGAGACCAAAGCTATTGGCTACTAGCCGCAACATAGTCCTGTCGCAACAAACGAACGTCATCATGTTCAGAACGATCGGATTTTCCGACAACTTTCTCCGACCGTGTGTATGCAACACCAGTTTCGGACAATATCCATCTGAAAAAATCAGATGGATTTTATTGTCGGAATGTCCGACCTTGTGTATGGGGGCTAAGTCTTACAATACCCACTACACAAATAATACATAATTTCAGTCTAGTAGTTTACATTTTGAAAAAGCGTTAAGGGGATTGTAACATTAACCTTTTTAAAAGCAGGGAAATGTGTATCTGTTCTGAGTAGAAGAGGAATTACATCTGGTAGAATTTAACATTTGCACAGCCAATTTAGAACCTGCCCTAGGCTTCATTTAAACTAATGTGCATGATAATGTGGGTTTATTTGCATGTTGGGATAAGGCAGTCTACTCACATCGAATAAGCCCTTAATAAGCCTAAATCACACAAAAAACATGCCTGCACTTTGTTTTGGGCAATGCTGCACACCCCATAGTGCCTTCACATCTGCTTGTTGGGGTGTGCTTATTAAAGCTGATCTCTGGGATAAGCAAAAGTTGTCAAAATACAAGAGACATATACGTAGACTTAGTTGATCTAAGTGCCCTTTTTGTATTTCCTCCAGATCTGTGCAGTAATACAGTGTGAAGCTTTGCTTATGTGCAGGAGCTTTCATGTAATAAAGACCGGTACCTCATGTGCACTCTCATCATGTAGGACCAGGGTCTCCAAACTTTCTAAATAAAAGGGGAAATTTATTGTCCTTCAGACTTTAGATGGGCCAGGCTGTGGCCAGCAGGAGTGGAACTTTTCCTGGCATCAGTGGGTGTAAACCACCACATTTGGTATAAGGTGAGGAATCATGCTCCATTGTTGGTATCATTGGGAGGAAGAGTCCCACATCGCTGGTGTCAGTAGAAAGAATAGTGCCACATCGTTGGTATAGTTTGTAGGAATAGTGCCCAATTGTTGGTGTCAGTGAGAGAAATGGTGACTGTTTTGATGTCAGTTGGCAGAATAGTGTCTCATATCAGTTAAAGGTAGGCAAAGGGCCGCATGTAGCCCACGGGCCACAGTTTTGAGACCACTGATGTAGGGTGATGGGTCTTGCCTCTAACACTTCCTGCAGTTTTTGGCAGGCTGCTGTAATAAGTGGGGCTTGCAGGGTCAATCTAACATCTCTGCTCTCTGCACAGGTTACGTGCAAGAGAGTTACAATATCACTGCTAAATTTACAAGGTAAAAACTAGGTTTCAAAAGCATTTGTTGCAGACAAAGTGGATTTATATACTTTCAGATATTGAGGAATATATTCAAAAAATGAAAATTTTGTTCCCAGGAGTTCAGCTTTAAGGGAAGGCATGTTGTATTATAGCATATGTGTGATGGAGTACCATGGCAACGCACTGCAGCATACATGCTTGATAATAAATACACAGCTATTAACTTTGCAAGGGAATTTTCCATAGCTTAGTGAATCTGCTAAAATTTTACTTAGCAATTAATACCCATTCAGGTTCTTTGTTAGCGCATGGTTGGATGATGGACATCATCAGAGCTTCACCTCTTTCACTAAGCTCTGGGGAAAATTCTCTTGCAAAGTGATCAAGGAAAAGCTTGTATCACTACTCAAAGCCAAGGCTCGAGTGTTTCCCCGCCAGTACTCAGAAGATGGAAGCAGGCATCTGGTTCAATAATCCAAGTGTCTCACGGTATTGTGCATAAGACACCGCTCAAACCGATCTGGTGCTTGCAAAATATGTGGCCTCAACCAGCACTGCTCCAGCCACTATCTCTCTTTGAAAGTGGTCTATTTACCTTTAGAAAAATCAACCCCTTTATCCCATCTTGAGTTTGGGCTGCCAGTCCTTCAGTGGTCAACGCCCAAGTGATCAGATTACCAGTGAGTGAAAAAAATCATAGAGCTTAGTGGTCATGAGTTATAACAATGGGAAGTTATTGGCTTGGGGAGCAAAGTGCGCTGGTTGCTTATATTTACACATTAAGTGCTCTAGATCAGATTGAATGAAATCTAAAGATCTTTGCAACTTGTAGTTCTTCTTAAAATTCAGCTTATCCACAAGAAAATCATAGGGGCCAATTTTAACAAGTAAAAACAAATGTTATTTAAATGAATGGTAATAGTTTTAGCATCAGCGACAAAGACTATTTCCTGCTACTTTTATTGTTTCTCTATACGTTGGCTTTAAAGGGGTTGTAAAGTTAATTTTTTTTATAATAACAAACATGTTATACTTACCTCCACTGTGCAGCTCGTTTTGCACAGAGTGGCCCCGAACCTGCTCTTCTGGGGTCCCTTGACGGCTGTCTCGGCTTTCTCCCACAAGTACTTCTCACGTTCATGCGAGCTCCCTCACATGGTGAGAAGCACTTGCGGGCACCCTCCCGTGATACAGCCGGCGGCTATAGCAGCTCGCTGTATCACTCGGCCCGCCCCCCGGCGACCCGCGTCATTGGATGTGAGTGACAGCAGCGCAAGCCAATGGCTGCGCTGCTTTCAATCCATCCACTCTAGCCAATCAGCGGCCAGGCTGAGCGGCAAAGAGAACATCGGGGGTGAGCACAGAACTTTGGAGGGGTCAGGTAAGTAAAACGGGGGGGGGGGGGGCTGGGGGCGCCAGCGCTGTCAGATGTTTTTTCACCTGCATTAAGGTGCAAAAATATTTACCTTTACAACCCCTTTAAATAACTACTGAAGAGGTGTGTAAAGCCCCATACACACTATCAGATTATCTGCTGAGTTTTTCCTTCAGATTTACCAAAACCATATAATATGAGGACAAACCTTAGGAGTTTCAATGTGTATGCAATCAGGCAGGCCCTTCTACTACATGGTTTTGGTAAATCTAAAGGAAAAACTCAGCAGATAATCTGATAGTGTGTATGGGGCTTTATGCTATAATCATTGCATAGTGGAATACTGAAAGACACATTGTTGTCTACTGAGTACTGTTGCCATGGTTGTATGAGAAATGTTTTTAAAACAACATTAAACAGCATGGTGTAATGTGTACCAGTTATATGTATGTCAAATTCTTTTAGTTGAATGCTAAATTTTACATTTGACTGTAATAATCTAGGCCACATTTTGATCTGTAGCTATTTTGGTTTGTCCTTTGTTCCTTCTTAATCATGTTCATTCACCACTCCTCATTCGATCAGTGTGCTGCAGCTTTCATTTTTCCATATCTGAAATACTGTCTTTCTGCATGCTCCTTATTATCCATGCTACAGCAGATGAAGCTTAGATCTACAGCATATGACAGGCGGGAAAATATTTTACTAATAAGTATTACAGGCTTTAAAATATTATACTTATAATTATGATATTTTTTAGTATGTAATATTTATAAGTAAAACTGTTTGTGGCAACTGAAAATAGAAAAATGATGTTTTGCTTAGTCAGGAAACTTGATCACTGAGCTGCAACCTGTCATAAACAAAATACGGGGACTCCCATTGCTGACCAAGAGTTAGGTTCAGTGACTCAAAGTACAGAATTAGGAAGGTGTCAGACAGGCATTTTCAAAAAAAAGGGTCAGCATTTATTTTAGGAGCAGTGTACTTTACTTATGGCAGTTCACAGAATAAGCAAAATGCAAAGGTTGTGCTAAGTGCTGTGCCATGGGCTTTTTTTGCTGATTGTGTATAAAACAGATATAAAATACATATTTATACTTATAATGACTTCCTCAAATTCTAATCTAATGCTGAATTGATCGTTTTATTAACTGGAATAGTTTTATTAACTGTTACCCTGTAACTAAAATACTTGTGTTCATTACTTCTGCACATTCTGTTTTGGGGACATGTACAAATAGAATCGTATCTCTGGAATGTATTTTGTTACAAAGCAAAAAAACATACCATGTATGCCAGTGTATAAATTCGAACAGGCATATAAGACGATCCCCTAATCTTACAGTTTTTTAACCGTTTTTCTTCCCTGTACTTACCGTATAAGACGACCCCCCTTCTGAGGCTTCCGACGCTTGATAGTTCTTCCTTCTTGCTGGAGCTGAAGCTGGCGCCATATCCTTCTTCCTGCTTTCGCTGGAGTCAATCATGGCGAGCGATTTTATTCTATTAATGATTACAAAGCCTGCTTGGATTGGCAGAGGCTGAACATCATCAGCCCGCGTCTCTCTGACTCTCAAAGTCAATCAGCCTGCTCGGATTAGCAGAGGTTGTTACTCCAATCCGAGCAGGCTCTGTATTCATTTGAATACATCGCTCACCGGGATTGGCTCAGCGGTACATACTGTATGTAGCTGAAGCTACATACAGTATTACCGAACACTCAGCAGGCATCCGAGGGGCTGACCCGGCGTATAAGACGACCCCTGCTTTTTGGGCAGTTTTTTTAAGTGTAAAAGGTCATCTTATACGCCGGAAAATATGTTAATAATTAAAAAAAAAAACTATATATACAGAACTGTTAAAAATAAATACCATTATATTGCTAACAAAAAAAATGTATTGCACTGTGAATATAATCAAATATGTATTCAAATAATAAAAATCATGTAGTGTTCGTACACTGATGAGAATAAAGTGCTATAAGTGCAAAAAAGAAAATTCATCCACATATACAAGTAAAGCTGTAAACATGTGCATTCATAAATTATATTATTCAATAAAGTGCCAAGTAAGGTATACAGATTGGAGATTTTCAATTTAAGTGCCAATTATTCTGTGCAAAGCATAAAAAAACTCAAATAATGTTCATTCAAAATGACAAATCTTCAAATGTGGCATAAAATTGGTAAATGATATAGACAAAGGAATTCCAAATACTGGTGGTGACACAGGTCCTTCACACGTGCTGAACCACAGTCCAAAAGTGCTCCATAATGAATGGATGCTTACCAGATGAGGAGACCCCAAATGAGCTCTAGCCATGCATAAGTGGGCAACACCCTCCACTGTGGGTATGCAGTTAACACTCCCTTCACAGGACCCATATATTAAATGTGTCATCAAAAAGATCACCCATTATATTACTGTCCAACTATTTTGCAGCTGGCATTGTGTATGTATATTGACCTATTAGTTGTTACCTATTTTGTTCAGCGGTTATATAAACTGACCATTTTCTTTTTTTTCCCCTGTACTAACGGATATGTATGACATGTACTTAATGCAAACAAAGTCTATTTTTATGGCTCTTATGACCACGCTATTGTTTTATTTTGTAAAAATCGAATAAACTTAGATTAAACTAAAAATAAATACCATGAGGTGATGGTGCTAAACTGAATTGTAATTTAAATTATTATTATTCTTTTCTTACTAAGCTATCTGAAAAATGTATACATACACCATTCATGAGAGCAGGGGAATTCATGAGAATGTACAACTAGGAAGAAACCTGATTTAAATTAAATGTGTTTGTCTTACTTAAGTGTTCAACCTTTCAACCTTGTTATCATTTTCAGTAATTTAATGATCTCATGAAAAAATCTGAAAGCACATTTATCAATCATACCAGATCATATTTGGGCAACAAAAACATGCGAATCTGTCAACTGTGCCTCTGAGCTATTTACTTCTACAGCATAGCACTAACACAGTAAATGTATACATTTGCTGGCTCTCCTAGATTTGAAAAATATTCCCTGAAACAGATAACGAATTAAATTAAAAGTGATTTATGCATTATTGTACAGGGATGAAAGAAATAATAAAAAATAGTCACCTAAACAATCATCTTACATTTGCTAAGTCAGTCAGCAAATGGATATCTCAAGTAGAAGTTAATAAAACATTCTTGGCAGGGATAGACAAATACTAAATAGGATCATAGCAAATTAAACAAAACCAGAATTTGTAGTTCAACCTTATATTTATTCACTTTTATAACAAAAATAGACATGCAGATAGAACATTATTTGGTACTTGTTATATAGTATGTTGAATGTTCAATAGCATACTGTATCTTGTACAAGAATTCCTTCAAAGGCGGTAAGTGTTGACGTCACTTTAGCCTTGTCTGGAAGGGAGTTTACAAAAGATGTGGTGGGCCAGTTAATTAGACCAGTGGTCATCAACCCTGTCTTCGGGGCCCACTAACAGGCCAGGTTTTATGTATTACCTTGGGGAGATGCAGACTAGAATACTGCAATCACTGAGCAGCAAATGATATCACCTGTGATGTATTTCACTTATCTTGCAAACCTGGGCTGTTAGTGGGCCCTGAGGACAGGGTTGATGACCACTGAATTAGACCATCTATAAAATCTGTGGTATATTGAGTGTCTTGACTTGCGCCAACTGTTGATGGGATATTTTAGTCCATACCTTAACCTTAAGGCCGGGTTCACACTGTAACCCACTGCGGATTGCACAGGAGCGCTCTGCATCCCTGTTCCCCGTCTCAGGTACGAATCGGGGCCGATTCTATTACTGAAACGGAGACACATGTTTCTGTGCAGTGCAGCCACAACGGATCAGGAAACCAGTCGCATTCTCCAGCTATGCAAATTGAATGCGGGGAAACCTGTATCTAATTCGCATAGGTGTGAACCCGGCCTAAATGTTTGCATTGCTGGGGGAATGCTGGATTGTCAAAGAATGGCATCATAGGGCCATGTAAGAAGAAATGGGCAGACGAGAAGTGTATTTCCAGGCCGCAAACAGTTGTTTCTTATAGGTTGGAAGAGAGGGCATATTTCACTTTTGGATCTATCCATGGTGGGACTCCTAGGTCAATATAGTTGAGACGTTGTTCGATGGTGGCTACCCAAAGCTTAGTATCTTGGTGGTGTATCCAATCTTATACACTAATGCAGGTGTCTCAAACTGGCAGCCCTCCAGCTGTTGCAAGACTACAAGTCCCATCATGCCTCTGCCTGTGGGGGTCATGCTTATAACTGTCAGCCTTGCAATGCCTCATGGATTTTTAGTTTTGCAACAGCTGAAGGGCCGCCAGCTTGAGACTCTATGTAAAAAATATATGGAAAAAAACACACTGTCTTAAACAAATAATGATAGCTGCCAGCACATCAGATAATCTGTAGATAAGTGAATGAATAAAGTAATATAGTCCAGCGCTGATGAAAATCCCCCAGAGCACTGATGAAATCCCCCAGAGGATGCCTTATTAGGACGAAACGTTGGGACGGGCTCTGCTGATGCCACAGCATTACTTGGTTTTATCCATATGCTTTTAATGTCTTCTCATATGTGAGTGACCATTTTATCATTTTTTTCAATAAATGTTTTACATTTAAAAGGGAATCACGCTATGTGGCCCCATTTTTTTCCTTTTGCCATATGTCATATTGAGAGGAACCGCTTATGAATTTCGGTCATTATACCTATGGTGGATCCCTACCAGATTGGTCTATATTGGAAGTCATGGTTGTTGTACCTTTCCTTGTGTGTGTTACACCAAAAGCTTGGTTGACCCATCAGGCATACGCCTAGCTGGGTTCAACCTGTCTGGTAAGCCTCTTTCCTACAGTGGTGGATTATCTACAGACAACCATTTCACTCAGATTCACAGTCACATTATTCTTTGCCATATTATATAGACTATATGCCCTTTATATGCACTAACACTGTTGGTGTGCTTACATTTTTCATTATTGTTGGGCAATCTTAATTTGTCATGTATTTATCTGCACATTTGTATATTGTATAAATTTTTTGGGAAATAATCTCATTGTTTATTTCATTTTTCATCAGCGCTGCACTATATTACTTTATTCGCCAGTTTGAGACCCCTGTTTTAATGAGTACTGATGCCCTATAGTATAAAGAAGTGGTCTTCAAACTGTGGCCCGCAGGCCCAATGGGGCCCTTGCTACCCTGTACCCAGCCTTTGGGACACCATTCCACCTATTGACACCAACAGTGGGGCATAGTTTTTTGCCACTGAAACCAAAGATGGGCCACTATTTTTCCCACTGATACTAATGGTGGGGCACTTTTCTTCCTTCTACTGACCACAGGCAATACATAATTTTTTTATTCCCAATGACCACGAAAGTCTGAGGCATACTTTAATCACACTGATGCTGGGACATTTTCTACCCCCACTTGCCACAATCTGTCCCCCCTAAAGACTAAAGGACAGTAAACTGGCCCTTCATTTAGAAAGTGTGTAGAGACCTGGTATAGAGCAATGTTTGGAGTGCCTTCTACTCCTCTAAGTTTATGGAGAGAAAATATTTTATGATGTAGTCTTGGAAGACTTGACCCCTAGATAATTTTTGTATAGTTATGTTGCAATTTTTGAAGGAACAAACAGGGAATTATAATAGGGAGAGTTTGAAATAAGTTCCTAGGGCTGATGTCCATTTTTAGGATTTTGATTTTACAGAACCAAGAGAACCTTTTATGATCTTAGGTTTGAAAGTCTGTTACTGTTCTCTGAATTAATGGTTGGTAGTTCAATATGAACAACTGGGACAAACCAGAAGGGATTTGACTCCCACGGTATTTTAGTGATTGAGAGCATAGTTTGAAGGGAATATTGGTTTGAACGCTACAATTTTTCAAATGAGCAGAATAGATTCAGCACATCTAAAACAAAGTGTCCACTTTCAGTTTTTTTCCCTTTAAACCAGCATGTTGAATGAAAAAAAAACTGACTGTTCTCTGGATCAACACAAGTGATGCTGATCCAGAGAACTCTCCTGCAGTGTCTATGAATTCTGATGGGGGAACTCCCCCCAGAATAAACAGATTAGCACTTGCAGCCATTGAATCCTGGTTTTCCAGTCTTCAGACTTGCTTCTGTTGAACAGCCAGTGGTACACACAGACCAAAAGTAGGTTGGGTCCTGCTGAATACCCTGCTTAAGGCCCAATCTTATAAAAACCTATGTGTGACACCTATTTTTCACCAAAGAATGCCTTCAACCTACTATGCCTGTTTCTAGACGTCCATCTCCAGCCACAACTTTTCATTTAGCTTTGGATAGAGAAGAAAAGTTTTTATAGCTTTCAGTATCACCATTAGGGATGGGCTTGATGTTGGAGTCGAACATAAGTTCGACTCCAACATCGTTTTTTTCCAAATATTATGTGACGTTCGCGGCAAATTCGACCACCGTGGAATGCCCCATAATGCACAGAGATCGCAGTGCATTGACATCTGATGAATGGCCAAAGCATACACCTGACCTGCATGCTTTGGCCAATCACAGCATGCTCTGCTGTAAGAGCAATGATTGGCCAAAGCCAGAGTGCCTTTAACCAATTGAAGGAACCGAAAAAACTCCGGAATTGCGGCACTCCGCATCAGGTAAAATAAGTTGTGCCTTTATTATTTCCACCAAAAAACCTTCACATCATACGAGTTACAGCAGCAAAGGGAATATAGAACAGGGAATGCTGTTCTATATTCCCTTTGCTGCTGTAACTCGTATGATGTGAAGGTTTTTTGGTGGAAATAATAAAGGCACAACTTATTTGACCTGATCCGGAGTGCGGCTATCCAGAGTTTTTTCGGTTCCTTCATTTGGCTAGTGCAATCAGCCTGCACCTGGGACCCCTATCTGTTTGGAGTGGCCAGTTTCTTGGTGGATCAGCCTGGAGCAGTGGATTTCTCTTTTTATTGCCTTTAACCAATCATGGCTCAGGGGGCTAAGTCCATGCCCCACGCTATATACTGATAGGCCGCTTGCACAACAGCCGTATATAGTGTTATCTTGATCATTGAGAGAACATTAGCTAGAGGCAGGTTAGTTAGTGGCATGCAAACAGTTTAGTGTACTCACTTTTGTGAGATACTGTGTATAATACACACACATACACACACACACACACGTTTACACACACACACACACACACACACAGTCTAATATATATTTTATATATACACACACACATATATATACACACACACACACACAGTGCAGCCAGTGTGGAATATATACAGTATCTCACAAAAGTGAGTACACCCCTCACATTTTTGTAAATATTTTATTATATCTTTTAATGTGACAACACAGAAGAAATGACACTTTGCTAAAACATAAAGTAGTGAGTGTACAGCTTGTATAACAGTGTAAATTTGCTGTCCCCTCAAAATAATTCAACACACAGCCATTAATGTCTAAACCGCTGGTAACAACCCCTGTTACACCCCTAAGTGAAAATGTGCAAATTGGGCCCAATTGGAAAATAATGGTGGCCACACAAAATATAGACACTTTTGGGCCCAATTTGGACATTTTCATTTAAGGGTGTATTCACTTTTGTTGCCAGTGGTTTAGACATTATTGGCTGTGTGTTGAGTTATTTTGAGGGGACAGCAAATTTACACTGTTATACAAGCTGTACACTCACTACGTTACATTGTAGCAAAGTGTAATTTCTTCAGTGTTGTCACATGAAAACATAGAAAAGATGAAAAGATTTACATAAATCTGAGGGGTGTACTCACTTTTGTGAGATACTATACTAGGTAACAGCTTCCTAAGGTAGTACATGCAAAAGAGTAGGCGTTAGGAGAGCCAATGGGGGACTTGAGAGGAGGACTCTCTATGCAAAACCATTGCACAAAACAGGTATAAATGACATGTTTATTATTTAAAAAAACTTTACAATACCTTTAAAAAAAAATAAACTCGGGATAGACTTTAAACATAAAAGAATCTATAACTGTGTGGACATCTCATGGAAGTCATTTTATCTGATCATAGTCCCACATGGCCACTATATCATATAGTGGCAAAGACATATGCGGACATTTCATAGAACAATATACACGTTATTACTTTATAGCGTAAGCCCTATTGCCCCATATTGCAGAATGATAATACATTTAACAGTGGTTTCATGAACTTCAAAATGAAGTTAAATGTCTTTACTCTGGAACAAAGATTGCACAGTAAAAGTCTAACTTCTTCATCTGAATATAAGCTATTTGCACTAAATGAAAAGTGTATCACTACTCCGTAATTGATCCTTGGTATTAAAATGATATCAGGTGTTTCCATTATATCGTCCACTTAATATTATGCTATGCATTTATTTATTTATTCCTCCTATTAATATACCGTAGTACTGACATATTAAATCATTTTAGAGAGTGCATACAATTATTTGTATTGTTCCCAGTCCTATAAGGGGTCTTACAATGTGATGTTTCTTTCACACTCATACACAAACTAAGGTTAAATTGGAAGGAAGCCAATAAACCCACCACTATGTATTTGGATTGTTAGGGAACAGGAGCTCTGTGAGAACAACAAAAGTCCAGGCAGATAGTGTACCATGTAGGGCTGCAAGAGCTGCAAGATGAGAGTATAGTAACTTAGCCACTCTGTTTTCCATATGAATTTTGATTTATTTTGCTGCGGAGATTGTTTTTTAGCCAATAAATGGTATCTATTTTGTATATTTGGTATAATTCCAAAACAGTACAGCATTTCATGTAATACTAAAAAAAAAAAAAAAAAAAAAAAAAAAAAAAAAAAGATATATACTATTTAAGTTGCCCTTTAAAAAAACTCTAGCACATTTGTTTCAAAAGAAGACATTAAAATTATTTTAATCAATAACAAAAAAATACATTATTATATTATATACAATATATATATATATTATATTTTTGTCAGTTTTTTCAGCTTATAAACAGTCTACCAAAGGTATCTATTAAAACATAAATAAACACCTAATGAGTCTTAAAAACATGTGTAAAATAATTTAGGAAGGCATATTGTCATTTTCAAGTTAGTGCATAAGTTGCTGCTAAATTTGTATTGGACAGCTAGGCATTGATGACATCTGGTCACATAAGGGTTAATGCCGATAAACCGTGGGACTAGCACAACATGGATTTTTAATTGCCACAGGCAGTGAGATTTGCACTTCTGCTTTTTTTCTTTCCACAGTTTTTTTTGAATAAGCCATAGGTGTATTAAAGGATAAGTTCACCTTTCATAACATTTTTCATGATACATCCTTATTCAGGTTGTAACATGTCACTTAATCAGCAGTCCCCGCACCCCCCCCCCCCCCTTGAGTGGTGGATCCTCTCCTTGCACCTGCTGTCACAATTTAAGCAGAGCGCAGCAGTATCATTCATTCATAAAGCTCTGGAAATAAGAGAACTACAACTACATTCAACCATTGCGGCTGACCGCTTGTAGTTCTCAATAAACTATGCGGGCGCCAGTGAGCGCACTCGTAGTTAATTGATTCTTCCCAGTCTCAGGTAACTGCCTGCCTGTACAGGGTATGGGCAGACCGCTACACTGATAGTCTGCCTGACACTGCACCCCTGAATACTTTACATGCTCCTAATAAAAAATAAATAATAAATGCATTTTTTTTATCTGCAAAAAAAGATGTGCATGTATTATTTATTTTAAAAAAGGTGAACATAGCCTTTAAAAGTTTACATACAGACAGATAAAAAATACATTAAGCTGAAGTTTATAATAAGATAGGCAAAGAATTTTGAGGTTTTTTCTACTATGACATTTATCTAGTGAATTGCAAAGCAACTTACCTTTAAAGCCTGAAGCTTTCAGCCACTTCGCAGACATGATCTAGTGCTACACTGCTTCCTTGCCAGAAACATATAATTATAAATGGGGAAGTCATGTTGCGTAATAAAAATTCACAGGAAACTGTACGTCTCTTGATAGTAAATCATAAGGAACAACAACTTCATTATTGAGACATAATGATAACTGAAGGGTTTTCTTTTATAGGTATTCGATTTTCCCCAATACAAAATGTCTCTCAAAATGTGAGGTAGGTTAATTATTAGTCCAAATGAACCCTTATGATTTATTACTGCAATACAGTCAGGCATATACAGTACAGTAATAGATCTTTTTTTCTTTATTTATTATTTATTATAATCCGTAGCAAGGGTTAAAATATCCTGCACTGGCAGCACATAGGAGAGTCAGACCACTATTCTCACACACAAGCAGTGTCCTGGCTCTCGAGCAATCTGACCTCCCCACCCCCCCCCCCAACACTGTTCCAACCTCAGCTCTGCTAAGGGAACTTTATTTTTATGGAATATCTGAATATTAAAAGGAAATACTGTAACATGTACAAAATATAAGACATATACCGCGTGTCCCAAAAGTAATCTCAGCAGTATTGACACAAGACTCGCTAATGGGATTTTTTAGGGCATAAATTTCAACATGTTATAAAAGTTGATATACTTTATTGACATGTAAGTATAAAACAAGACATTTATAAGGCATAAAAGACAAAAGCGGTTAAAAAAATGTGGTTTGTGAATGTACAGAAATAACCACATTCAAATTGTCAAAGGACTCATATGACAAAGAGAAATCCAACGCGTTTCGAAAAAGTAAAGTTTCTTCTTCAGGTTGGGTTGTTACAGTACAAGGCTTTTCCTGTAAATGCAAACATAACATATGGGAAACGGCATCATTTAAAAGCACAAAGGTTTGTTTGCTGCTGCATGCAACCAGAAGTCCAGCTATCAGGGACACTGAGAACTGCATTGCTCCACCTACACAAGGTTGGAGGGAAGCCCATGTGATCACCACTAGACCTGCATAAGACCAATCTGAGCTTCACAGTCATAGAACTTGCCTCAAAGAGAAGGCAGAGGTGTAGGGGGAGGGGGTAACATCAGATGGCAGTCCTAAGAATAAGTGATTATGGTGGAATAATTGAATCTTTTAAGATAGCTGCTAGACCATGCTCTCCAATAGGGCCAAAACAGATAGGAGTGTGGTCACCTCCCGTAACATGTGATCCACCAATATGGTGCTGTTGCTGTGCGGTCGTCAGATGAGTAATCTCATAGGCACTTTCCATTTAATTCTAAGTTCATGTCAAATAAAATTTTCCATCCTTGCACTGCCCCACACACTGGCACAATTATTTCTATGAGGACCGGTTCATACCACAATTTCTACATTTCCAGATGTGTTTCTGTGTGCACGTTCCAGTATGTTTTTTTCCCTCCTTGTTTTTCCTTCATCTCAATTGAGGAAAATTGAGGACATGTGCATTGTGGTGTATTTTTGATGCGTTTTGACTTATTCCAGATGCGTTCCATACAGAAAAATGCAACATCTACTTCGTTCTACTTTTGTTGACTGCACTGGAACGCATTGCACTGGTGTGAATTATGGCCATTGGAATCCACGTTAAACCTTGTCCTTGTCCATTCTGATGTGGAATAAAAACGAAATAGACTGAATTTGGTGTGAACCAGCCCCAAGAGAGCCAGCCATAAGTCATTCCTGCTCTGTCCATGATGTTGCTCAGCTGAAGCACTCTCCTAAGGTCAGATACAACTTTCAAACTTTTATGCCCTGTACACAAATTCAGATGGAAAAGGTCCAATTGGATTATGTTGTCGGAAAATCCGATTGTGTGTGGGCTCTATTGGACTTTTTCAGTTGGAAATTCCAGTTGGCAATTCAGTGAGAATTGCCATTTTATGAGTACCCACTTTTTTATTGATTTTAACATTCAATAAATGTATTTGGTAATGCACTAGGTGTGCTTGCCTTCCATTTTGCTTTGTTTTTTTTTATTTTTTTATTTTTTTTTATGTTGATTACCCAATCTGAGGAGGGCAGAATTCCCTCATCTTGGAATACTGGTGTCCTTGTTGCTTTTTACCACAGAAGACCTTTTAGCGCCCTGCCCCCATGTTGAGGGAGACAAGGGCCTCATCTTGAAAACCCTTGCTGCTGGTTGTGGGGGTCTGCCGGCAGGGGGCTTATCGGAATCTGGAAGCCTCTTTTAACAAGGGGACCCCCAGATCCCGGCTTCCCCCCTGTGTGAAAATGGTAAAAGTGACATGACACGGCTTGCGGAAAAGTCCTTTATTAAAAATTAAAAAAATAAAAATGTCCCACTAAGTCCATTCATTTTCTTGTTCTCTCGCTCCGACAGACCGATAAAGAAAAAAAAACCCTGCACGCCGCCATCGATCCGCCTCCATGGGAGGCATCCACCGTAATGATCGTTCTCTCAGGTGATAGTTCTTTTATAACTGAGGGCGACATCCCTACGGCTTCCCCGTAGCGTCAGAGGGGGGCAGGGCCACCCGGTGACGTAATTGGGTGACCCTGCCCCCTCTAATGCTATGGGGAAGCCATAGGGATGTCCCTGTGTGTCAGAGGGGGGCGGGGTCACCCAGCAACATCGTGTGTCCCCGCCCTCAGTTATAATAGAACTGTCACCTGAGAGGATGGTCATTACGGCAGGTGCCTCCCATGGAGGCAGATCGGTGGTGGTGTGTGTTTTTTATTTTCTTTTTTGGTACCTCTGAGCGAGAGAAGAAGAAAATGAATGGACTTCGTGGGACATTTTAATTTTTTCCTTTTTTAATAAAGGACTTGTCCCCAAGCCATGTCATGTAATTTTTACCATTTTCACACTTTTTTTGTGAAATGGTAGGGATACATTTGTACCCGTTACCATATCACACAGGGGTGGAGGCCAGGATCTGGGGGTCCCCTTGTTAAAGGGGACCCCAAAGCACCCTCCCCATGTTGAGGGCATGTGACCTGGTACGGTTCAGGAGGAGGGCCGTTCTCTCGCCCCCCCCCTCTTTTCCTGCGGCCTGCCAGGTTGCGTGCTCGGATAAAGGTCTGGTATTGGCTTTTTGGGGGACCCCCACGCCATTTTTTTTTAAATTTCGGTGCGGAGTTCCCCTAAATATTCATACCAGACACAAGGGGCCCGGCAATGGACTGTAGGGGAATCCCATGCCGATTTTTCAATGACTTTTATGTGCATTGCCAGGACCGACAATTCATTATCGCCGCGAGTGCTTTTAAATTACTTTTTTTCCTTTAGAAATGTCATTTTGTGCAGGGACTGTTGTAAACAAGGGAAACATGTGCCACTTTACAGGCATACTATAGACACCACCCAGGTACGAAATTTATAGGAATATTTCACTATTATTGTTTCACTTTAAGCATTATTAAAATCACTGCTCCCAAAAAAACAGCTGTTTTTAAAACTTTTTTTGCATTGATACATGGCCCCTGGGGCAAGACCCAAGTCCCCAAACACTTTTTATGACAATAACTTGCATATAAGCCTTTAAAATTAGTACTCTTGACTATTCATGTTCGTGTCCCATAGACTTTAACGGCGTTCTAACACATTTTTTTGCCTGTTCACATGTTCTGCTGCGAACCGAACCGTGGGGTGTTCGACTCATCCCTAGTTACCATGTACAGCTGCGCCAGATTTTGCACTATCCAGTTTTAATAATTAAAACTCGTTGTATAGTATGCACATGTGAAACCTTTTGTTTCAATGTATTGGGCGTCATACAAGCACCTGATCTTGTTTCTGAACAAAACGCTGTTTGATATGGTACAACCTGGGGCCTGTATTTGAGGTCTGTATGGAATTAACTTTTCCTGGTGTCTCCATGGCAGCATACCTGTGATAAGCTCCACCTTATCTCCTCCCTCAGGACCAGTGAATATTATAAAAGGATTAGTGCACTCCCAGCATTCTCCTTTTTTTCCTCATACCTCATGGTTAGTGAATGGTGGTCGAACGTTCCTTACCTCTGCAGTCGGCAGCTTCCAACTGGGTTCAAGCCCCTCCCAGGTGCAGTCACTATTCTTGGGCAGCTAAATGCATTGATAAGATACGGAGTCCCTTCTGTGGGTCTTTTGGGACAGCAGTTGTATGTATCTTAACAAAGACCTCCTATCTGCATTTATATACTGCCATTTGCTCAAGTCTACAGCAGAGAAAGTAGCTATATCTATTTTTCACTTAACCTAATCCTTCCATTTCTCCCTTCTGTCATATATGCTCTCTCACTTTCCTTTCCTTGCGTTGCTCTCTTTTTCGCTTTCTTCCTCCCCCACCACTTTCCCCTCCTTGTAATATTGTACATTCATTCCTGGTTACTATAGTGGGTGAGTGAGTCCCTCAGCGTCTTCCTGCCCGCTCTTCGCATACGCGGATGTCAGGAACTGGCTTGGTGGGCCGGGCTGAGTCGGGTGGGCCTAGTGCCGCCGGCTGCACATGCGCGGTCTGGCCTGCCTGAGGTCATGGTGGCTCTTGAATGGGGCAAATTAAAAAAAATGTTTGCCCTTTGTTAAAATCAATTTTTAGAGGGTTGTAACTTCCACAGATGCCCCTCACCTCTCCATTGTTTATTACAGGGGCTTTCAATATGGCAGCCTGTCGTCATCTGAGGAGGTTTCCTGTGCGGGGAGATGCTGGAGGGGACCCTGTCTTTTGCCAATAGTAAATGTAATGTTTTTCTTTTTCTTTTCACAGGAATGTTGTTTCCTTGCTCCAGTTGAAATACCAGTCACTAACTCCTTTATTTTTCTATAACTGCTTTTTCTGTCTGTTCCCTAATATAAGCAGTATGCCACCTGAACAAGACCCTCTCCAACATTTAGGTAGGGACCGTCATCCAGGTAAGTAAAAAAAAGAGCACTTATGCTGGTACGTTTATGTATTTCAGTATTGTATGTCAGAAGATCAGGATGCCATGCAAGCGGCGAGGGTTCATCCGTGAAAAGACATAGTTCTTCACATTCACCAACTCTCAAATCCCTAAAGCATGAGTATGCGGGGGCATCCCATTACCAGCCAATTGGTCTCCAAAAGCTGTTTTAGCATCTATGCAGCAGACAGAGAGTCAGAGGGTTAACAGATAAGCTGTCCTACTCAACAGATGGGAAGGGAATACATAGCGGAACGAGCAACAGCAGTTCCATTGCAGAAATTGGCTCAATCTCCTCCAGGGGAGTTAAAGTGGAGGGCCACCCTAAAAATAAAAATAGCATTAATATTCTTAAGAAACAAAACAAAAGAAAACAAAACCCTGTTGCTAAGCAGTCTTCCTAATCTTACCAGTTAAGTTGAATATAAGATGGGCTATGCTTATCTTACGCTTCCCACATTGCTTTTAATCTTTTTACGTGATCACATTTTATGTCACATCTGTTTTACTTTAAGATGTGAATAAAGTTTTAGATCATTTTTGACCTGCACTATTGGTGTTCTTTGCCTTTTTGTTTTTTACACCATGGGATTGTTCTGAGCCATTCTGGAGCCTTTGCTGAGACACTTTCATCACAAGACGTTTGGTGTGGATAGGCACTGCTCTCCATGATGGCCGCCTTGTAACCTGGATCGTCTGGCTCCGTTCTCCCTGTGTGCTAGTGGTTCTTGCACTTCAAGCCTATATGATAAATTGCTGTATGGTACTTGTATCCAACTTATCTGGTTTCCACCTGTGAAGCTACCGAGATTGATTCAAGACTCACTCTATCTACAATTTTGGGCGATTGAGTTACTGATCACTTGATTGGACTATTCATTGTGTGAGCTATCACCTATACAGTTTATGCATGTATATTTGTTTATATACACTGATTTCTGATCATCGCATATACTGCTGTTATTTACACATTGTCACTGTCTGAGCACATTGACACTTATTTTCTTTGCAGTGTTCACCATTTTATCATATCATCATTGTTTGAGTACTTTGATATATTGTTTGCAGTAATTAACGCTACGCTTTCTTTTTAATCTTGAATTTTTGAACTTTGTTTGCGTGTATGCTGCTTTTTTCTGATATATTTCTTTGGGTTTTAGTGCAATTTTTTCTATTTTAGTCTTCCTAATCTGCCTCTTCCTATTTCGCGGCCATTCACAAAGCGCCATGCGACTCGCACATGTGCAGTAGGAAATGGGCAGTGAAGCCGCAAGGCTCCACTGCCTGTTTCCCTTCGTTTCCCTTAGTGACGATGGCGGCACCGGGACCCGATACATGGGACGTATCGGCCTCGGGGGGGGGGGGGGGGACATCGCATTCGCCCTGGACAGGTAAGTGTCCTTATTAAAAGTCAGTAGCTACAGTGTTTGTAGCTGCTGACTTTAAAAAAAACAACAACTATTTTTAAGGCTGGAACACCCCTTCAACTCTTCCTGGCCCATCCTCGAAAGAATCCTCTGAGCACGCAGCAAGTATCCCTCCTAGACATCTGGATGATGGTGGGCCCTCTGAGCATACCTCAGAAGAGCTCAGACTTCAACTTTTTCCTAGTTCAGCCCTATGACCAGGCTGTGAAGCCAGCTTTGGCTGTGAGAAAGCCGACACTACTTCTGAGTAGTCAAAAGATGTATTTCCCATTTCTAAAGAAGCAGGTTTCTTTCTTTCTCCTTGGTTTCCACTAGTGTGACTTGTCATGCTACTTGGGACTGCAAAGTCACATCACAAGTTGTACCCCATGATTTCCAATGAGTTTCCCGTTTATCTGTGCAATTTCAAGTTGCAGCGACTTCAGAGTAGTCCCTGCACTACTTTGGTCCCACTTTGGTGCGACTTGAGGTCCATAGACCTCAAGAATACACAGGCATTGTTTCAAGTCGCATCAAACTCGTGGCAAAATTGTGCGACTTTCAGGTCACAATAATGGAAACATAGACTTACACTGATGGATAATATCAGAGACATTGTTGAAGAGGAAAAAAAAATTTTTTTTTCTCTTAACTGCCTAGGAAAACTTTACTGTATCTGTATACAAAGCCCTGTGGGCATGGACCAAAAACATGGAAACAATGATTCATCAAAATGTTCCTAGGGAAAATATAGTCAAGGCTTTGGGCGAATTATGGCTCTCAGCAGACTTCACTGGTGAGACAGTGATGCATAAAATGTGTCACTTCGCAAGATCAATCTCACACTTGTGATAGTCATATGGGTATTGAGGTCAGAACTACGGGCAGCTGAAACTGTCAAAACAAAATTAGTATAAATACCCTTTTTTGATGGTAAATCACTCTTTTCAGAAAGGTTACAGAAAAACCAAATTAGACTTACTGGTAACTTGTTTTCCAGAAGTCTTTCAGGACAGCACCTGAGAGATAGTGACTCCTCCCATTGATCCCTAAGAAACACCTTCCTCCTCCAAACTATAAAGGGAGGTACCTCCCTACCATACCTCAGTTGTAGAAGAGAACTTCCGGCCCTGGCTGGAACACATACACATACGTTAGTCACAGCACAGCATATCAAAATATAATAGGGTGGGATGCTGATGTCCTGAAAGACTTCTGGAAAACAAGTTACCGGTAAGTCTAACTTGGTTTTTCCCAGGACAGCACCTGAGAGGATAACAGAGACTTACCCCCTTAGGGCGGGACAACAGCTTGCTGGACCTTCCTGCCAAACGCCTGATCACTGGCAGATGTGAGGTCCAGCCTGTAATGTTTCACAAATGTGTCAAAACTCAACCATGTTGCTGCCTTGCAAATTTGTTCAGGGGTGGCACCAGCTCTTTCTGCCCAAGTAGCCGCCAGAGCTCTGGTTGAGTGTGCACTAATTTCTGCTGGTGGAGACAAACCTGCATGGGAATACGCTTCTGAGATGAATAATTTCAGCCATCTTGCCAAAAAAACCTTAGAAGCCAGGCAACCCTTTCTGTTGCCTGAAAAAAGTACAAATAGCGAATCTGAAAGTCTGAAGAGTTTTGTCCTTTCTAAGTAACACAACAGAGTCCTCCTCACATCCAACATGTGGAACAGGGTCTCCTTCTCCCCTGCTGGGTTAGCGCAGAAAGTTGGAAGTATGATATCCTGAGCAAAATTCTGTAGTGAAGCTACTTTTGGTAAGAACTTATGCCGTGTACACACGACCAGACTTTGACGGACTTGTTCCGGCAGACAATCCAATGGACTTTGCAGCTGAGGTCTGCCGGACTTTTAAACGAATGGACTTGGCCACACACGATCACTCCAAAAGTCCAACGGATTTGAACGTGATGACGTAGAATAAGGAAGTTCATAGCCAGTAGATAACATCTGCCCTAGCGTCAGTTTTAGTCTGTCGGACTAGCACACAGACGTTTGTCCGCTAAAAGCCGAGTCCGGCGGACAAATTTGAAGCCAGTCTTACATCTAGGTCCGCTGGACTTTTGGGAAGAAAAAGTCCACTGGAGCCCACACACAATCGAATTGTCCAAGTCTGATCGTGTGTACACGGCATTAGAGTCTGTCTTTAGTATAACTCTATCTGGAAAAATAGACAGATAAGGATCTTTAATTGATAGAGGGTTAAGCTCACTGATCCTGCGTGCAGAGACAATGGCAATCAGAAAAATGGTCTTTAAAGTGAGATATCTGAAAGACACTTCTTCCAGAGGCTCAAAAGGACCCTTTGTTAGAGACTGCAGGACTACTGACAGATCCATTTAGGAAAAATCCTAAGAGGTGCTGGTCTGGATATCTTTAGAGCTGTAAAGAACCTGATTGCCAGCAGATCTGAGGCCACAGCTTTTTCAAAGAATACTGCTAGAGCAGCAAACTTTCAGGGTACTAACTGCTAGCCCCTTGTCTGCACCATCTTGTAAAAACTCTAAAATGGAAACAAGGCTCCCTGGGTCCTGGGCAGAAGAATTACACCATGTATTGTAAACCTTCCAGACCTTAGAATAAATATCAAATCAAGGTGAGTAGAAAATTCTGGACAGCCGCACTCCAAATGAAATTTCTCGTGCCTTTATTAGAACATCAGGATCACACTGTATGTCAGGAAAGGGTCCATCCGCTGGTAAGATCCATCATTTGGCATGCAGTGCTGAGGTCCACCAGCAGGTGTCTCCTGGCCGTTTTTAACGGTCAGGAGAGACTTTCCCTGCTGGTGTTATGTCATCATTGGGCCGCAGTACTAGCGTCCACCAGCGGATGGATCCTGGCAGTAGGGAGCAGGCAACACTTCCTGCACTCAGGTGTTACTTGAGGACAATTACTGCAGTCTTATAAATACCCGGCAAGCCCACACATGCTTGCTTTGGTATCTCTCTCCATGGGCCCTGACCTTGAGCCTGCTATCCTGACCTTGAGCCTGCTATCCTGACCTTGAGCCTGCTATCCTGACCTTGAGCCTGCATCTGACCCGACCCGACCTGTTCCGATCCCATCCTGGACCTGTCCCTCCTGTTTTCTTTGAATCCCTGCTCTGCAGCCCATCCATCCGTCCTCGCCCTGTCCTGTTTATTCCCCATCCGTTCCCATCTGCTGACTCCCCTGTGTATGACCGCGGCCTGGCTTTTGTTACGATTCTGGTATTTCCCATTATTTGTATATACCATTGTTGTATTGTGGGTTTGGGTTGGTTGTGCACTGCTATATTCACTTACTTGTCACCTATGTAAATAAACACCATTATTATTCACTTACATGTGTTTCTGGTTTCCTCTGTGCAGTCCACACAATCTGGTCACACCTGTTCATGACACTGTACATGTCACAGCAAAGTAATCCAGAACCAAAAACAGCTGACACACGTTTCACACTAAACTTAGTGCTTACTCATAGCTAATGATCACTAAAAATGCTAACAAATATATACTATTTGTGATAAAACACGTGACTGTTATCTGTCCCTAGTGACCCATCGTGATTGTTCAGGGAAAAGAACTGATGAGACTGAGCATTCTCCTTTGCGGCAAACAGGTCTACCTCTGGCAGTCCCCATTTTTCAGCAATCATCTTGAAAACTTCTGGGTTCAGAGACCATTCTGCTTCCTGAATAGGGTTCCTGCTTAGGAAATCCGCCACCCTGTTCAGGGTCCCTTTTAGGTGGACTGCTGATAGAGACAGCAAATGTCCCTCTGCCCACCAAATTTCCAAGGCTATTACTTGCAGCAACTTGCTCCTTGTACCCCCCTGCCTGTTTATATAAGCCACAGCCGTGGCATTGTTTGTTAGTATCTGAACATGCTGAGAATGAAGATCCTGAGCAAATAACTCTAGAGCTAAGGCAATCGCCTTGAGCTCTCTCCAGTTTGAGGACCTTGCAGCCTCTTTCTTGGACCAGCTTCCATGGGTGAAACTCTTTCTTAGGTGGGCCCCACAGCCCCAGGAGCTGGCATCGGTTGTCAGTCTATTCTTGACTGGAAAAGCGCAGACTAACCCTTCCGATAGGATATCCTACCTCTTCCACCACTATAGTGATCCTTTCATCCTTTCAGTTGGAATTTTTATCTGTTTCTAGGGATACCACTTTGCGATCCCAAGATCTCAGAAGAAAAGCCTGTAGACACCTGAAGTGTAGCCTTGACCACCGAACGGCCGGAATTGATGAAGTCAGAATCCCCAAGGCTAACATAACTTGTCTTACCGTCAGTCTCTGGTTGGTCTGCAGTTTAGAGACCGCATCGTGAATCTTGTCCTTCTTGTCTAAAGGAAGAAAGATCTTTTGACCCACAGAATTGATTAGATACCCTAGAAACCTAATTTCCTGAGATGGGTCTAGGGAAGATTTTTGGAGGTTTAAAATCAAACCCAGAGCCTCCAAATGGCTGTGTGCGCTTCCTAAATTTCTCTGTAATTCTTCGCTTGATGAGGCAAAAAATAGCAGATCGTCTAAATATGGAATAACTGCGATTCCCTGAAGACGAAGTGGAGCTAATGCTTCTGCCATCACTTTGGTGAATATTCAGGGTGAAGATGATAGACCTAAGGGTAAGGCCCTGAACTGTTAATGATGAACCACGCCTTCCATCCTCACCACCAACCTGAAATACCTCTGAGACTGGGGTGAGATCGTAATATGCAGATATGCATCCTTTAAATCTACTGACGCCATGAAGCATCCTGCCGTCAGTAGATTCCTGACTGAGAATATTGAGTCTATCTTGAACTTTCTGTATTTGATGGATTTGTTTAGAGGTTTTAGATTGAGAATTAATTGAAATTTTCCTGACGTTTTTTTTTACCAGGAAGACATGAGAATAGAACCCTTCCTGCCGTTCCCTAAGTAGCACTTGGATTACTACACCCTGCTGCATCAGTTCCTCCAGAGAGGACTTCATGGCCAGGGCTTTTACTGGATCTCATGGGGTATTTGTTATCAGAAATCTTTTTGGGGGGCTTTTGGTAAACTCGAGTGTGTAGCTTTGCGAAAGAGTGGTCAGAATAATCCGATTTGACCACTGTGGAAGTAATTCTTGTAGTCTTCCTCCCACCCACAGAGATGAGTCGTTTTCGGCCTGTTTAGGAGGACGGAAGAAAATTCCGCCTTTACCTTTTGGTTTGTGTGCGGACCAATTTTTTCTTTTCCCTTGAAACTTGGTGTCTTGATCCTGAGTTTTTTGAGGACAAAAAAGACGTTTTGGAATCTGCTTTTTATTTTTGACCGGGAAGGATCTTTTTATCGGCCGCCCTGTCAAGAATATTATCAAGGTCAGGCCCAAAAAGAAGATCACCTGAAAAGGGAATCCCACACAGTTTTCTTTTTGACGTTGAATCCCCTGGCCAGGTCTTAAGCCATAAAGCTCTACTTTCAGCATTTGTTAAAGCTGCTGATCTAGCTGACATCTTAATAGCTTCTGCTGAGGTCTCTGCAATATAAGCAACTGCAGAGACCAGGGTAGGAAAAGAATCTAAAATCTCCTCTTTAGGGGAATCTGCCTCAATATGCGATTTTAGCTGGTTAACCCAGTATTCTAGATTCCTGGCTACACATGTTGTGGCCATTGCTGGCTTTAAATTGCTCATGATTGATTGCCATGATCTCTTGAACAAAAGATCCATGCGTTTGTCCATTGGATCCTTCTGAACCCCCATGTCTTCAAAAGACAGGTCTGTGGATTTTGAGACCTGGGAAAAGGTAGCATCCAATCTGGGCACCTTGTTCTACACCTCAGATGGGTCCTCCTCGAAAGGAAAATGCCTCTTGCGGGCTTTGGAAAACAAGGGTTTTCTCTCTGGATCCTGCCATTCTTTCCTAATGGCATCAGAGATGACAGAATGAACTGGGAATGTCCGCCCTTTAGGGTCATTTAACCCTGCATACATGCGGTCATGGAGAGATAATTCTCTCTTTTCTTCATTTAAGCCAATCGTACCATGAATAGCTTTAAGGAGCCCATCCACCTCTTCTAGGGACAGTTTGAATTTAGAGGGAACTGCTTCAGCCTCCTCAACCTCCTCCTCTGAATCTTTAACAGAAGGAGCAGGGGACTGCTCTTCCCTATTTGACGGGTCTTCAGGAAGAGTTTCCAACACTGGGATAGAAAGAGAACCCTGGGAAGACTCTGAAGTGGAAGGCTGACTAGCAGCTGGATTCACTAATGAGTCACGAAAAGTTTGTATCGTGGCATATAGTTCCTTCTTTACAGAAGCAACCAGATCATCACAAACCAAAGCTGATTTCTCCTTAAGTAAAGAAGTGATGCAAGCACTACATAGGGCTTTTTTCAAATTTTCTCCCATTTTGGCCCTGCAAGAAGGACATCTCTTTTTTGGGCCAGAGCTTTTGGCCTGAGAAAAGACAAAAAAAAAAGTGGAAAAAAAAAACAGGGGACCTTTAGTGAGACCCAGTCTTTGCTTTTACAAGGACCACCACACAGGTGCACTAAGAAGAAATCAGTCAGCCTCTAGTGCCCAGACAGGCCCATTACCACTAGGGGGGGGGGGGGGAGAAAAAAAAAAAGAGAGAGACACCAAAACCCAGATAAAGGAAAAAAGGAAGACTTTAACCGCTGCCTCCTACCTGAGACTTGCTGGTGCCTGTCCCCACCACGGCAGGCGCTGATTCCTTCATAACAGCTGTGCGGCTTTCAATCTGTGGCTTCACACACCGCCTCTGGACTCCAATAGTGCCTCTGCACCAGACCAGAAGTGGAAATAGGAACCAGTTACTGTCCTCCCTCCTCCCCCCTGCATCCACGATGGAAATTACGTTTTCGTCGACCCAGTGACTCGCTCTGTCACTTCTGGAGAGATTGCTGGTAAACATGGCGGCAGTGCACGCTCGCCGCCACTCCTGAGACGTGCGGGCCACTGCATCATTGGCTCTCTCCAAGCACCAGGAGGGGAAGAGGAGCCCGGTTACTACCGCAGAAGCCAGGGTAGGTCAGGAGGACAGCGAGTCCCTAGCGGAGGAAAAAAATAGCGAAGGAAGCCTCGTCCCTCAGGAGCACCCAAGAGACATTGACTTCCTCCCAAAAGATGTTCCCTCTGGCCCAGAGGAAACACAAGAACTGAGGTATGGTAAGGATGTACCTCCCTTTAAAGTTTGGAGGAAGAAGAGGTTTGCTAAGGATCAGTGGGAGGAGTCACTATCTCTCAGGTGCTGTCCTGAAAGACGCCTTGGGAAAACCATTTTCTGCGTCACAGGAGTAAAGTCAGACTTGATTCCCCCGGAACTGCAGAATTAGATGTACCTGGGGATTCAGGGATGTGTAATTGCACGCACCCATACTACAACTGATATAGAGGTATCTGAGATTTTCGGACGACCAGGCCCATCTACAAATCCAGAGTCTCCCCTTTGAATGAATGAAATACTTGTATAGCGCACAATGCGAACTGAATCGCCTTTAGGCGCTGTGGAAATCTTTGATCATCTGCTAAAAGAGGAAGGTCTTGAGTTTTTTACTAAAAGCCAGGTGATTTTCTTCCAGGTTGATGTTGATGAGTCTTCCATAGCCAAGGCCCTTGGACAGCGAATCTCCAATCCCCCTTGGATTTATACCGGGCTTTGTGCACGAGGAGGAGGTTTTTGTTGGCTGATCGAAGACTGCGGTTTGGTGTGTAAGGATTTATTTTCTCCATTAGGTATTGCGGAGCTTCTCTATGCACGCATTTGTGGGTGAGGAAAAGGGTCTTAAACGTGATTCGATTTTTTACGGTTAGCCAATGTAAGCTCCTTAGTGAAGGAGAGATGGATTCCCAGGGTTTTTTTTCCTGTTATCAGCCTTGCCACTGTGTTTTGGATCACTTGTAATCGCGCAAGTTGATATTGTGGTAATCCTATGTAAAGCGAGTTTGCGTAGTCCAGTCGTGAATTAATGATTGTTCCAACTATCACTGCTTTGTCATTCTTTGGGATAAAAGGGATGAGTCTGCGAAGCATGCGCAGCAGATGGTGAGATCCACTGACTACTGCTCCTATTTGCGCATCCATTGACATTTGTGCGTCTAAAATAACCCCAAGTGTCAGGAACTTACCAGCAATAGACAGGCACAGCTGCGTTCACACAGGCGTCGGCGCGTGTTTCCTGCGCGTTCGTGTATGCGTTCGCGTTCGCGTGCGCGTTCGTTTACACGTTAGTATGCACGGTCGTGAGTGCCGTTCGTGCGCGCGCTCGTTCGCGTGGTCGTGAGTGGCGTTCGTGCGCTACTTCCCGCCACTGAACGTTTAAAGGTTCCTCAAGCGCGCCGGTGCGGCGCTGTTTCGTCTCAGCTCCTGTGTGCCTGAATACCTGATTCTGAACCTGATTACCTGCTACCGTTACCGACCCGGCTTGTTTGACTTCTCTGCCTTCTCCGAACCCGACCCGGCCTGCCTGACCTCGCTACCTCTCCTGCCTACGATTCCGTTGCCGACCTCTGCCAGTTTTACCGACACCTCTTTGCCTCCTGTTGCCATCTGCCTACTTACCTTGACCCGGACCGTCTGACTCTGCTCCAGCCTTCTGCCTGTTCAGTGCTCGGCTTCTGAAGCTACTGTCTGCGTTTCTCAGCCTTCCAGCAACCTCCAGTCGCTCAGCCTTTCCAGAGGATCCTCCGCTCTACTACCAGCTCCAGCGGTCCTATCCAGCAGGCACTCCTACCCACTGTGCTCTCGAGACCGCTGTCTCCATTCCAGCAGCTCCTGAACCAGCGTTGTAAGAGAGGTCTCCTCCTACAAGTCGGGCTTCCACACCTGGACCCTAACACCAAGACTCTTGGCTTTGGGGAGATAGTCTGCCCAAAGACGGTTGGTGGAGACCAGGAGGTTTTGGTTACGGGATTATTATTTGGGTGTAAGATAAGAAGCTCTGTCTTTGATTCGTTCAGCTGGAGGGAGTTAGTGGTCATCCAGTCCTCTATTGATTTGAAGCAGTTTTCAAGTTGTTGTTGGTGATCTTTTTTTCCATTGATCCGGAAATAAAGTTGTGTGTCGTTAGCGTAAGAGTGGAAGCAGAGATCTGAGCATCTGATGATTTGAAGGAGTGGGCGAATGTAAATGTTGAAGAGAACGGGTGACAGAGGAGAGCCTTGAGGGACTCCGCAGGTGACTGCCCGACTTTGGACCCTGAACTTCCCGCAGAGCCCTTGTGGTGGCTTGGATCACTGTCCAAGCTTCTTTGTGAGAACTGGGTCTCAGTTCTTATCACTAACCAGATGATATCCTCCTCTTATCAAAAGATCCAGCCCAGCTAGTGGAACACAGGTGGATGTTGTGGCCTACACTATCAAGATACAGTTGGATGGTAAATTAAACGAGTCATCTTTTCTCCAGTTTAGGCACCTAATGCAACACCGCAAAAGGGGCAGTTTCCCTGCCATCTCAGAAAGTGTGGGCAATCATTCAGAAAGTAAAGAGAGTGAGGACATGGTCCTACATAACAGCCTTTAGCTAACTCAACTTTATAGGGATTTTTGTCTTTTTGTATCCAGATGGTCCAAAGGACACATGAATATCTCAGTCACCTTTTAGCTAGAATTCCTGAAGCAATGGAACAAACCGTCTATATATCAAAGTTTGATGCACAGGGGTCTGCAATAGTGGAAAAAGAGGGAGATGGCTCTAAACATGGTGACGTAGAACACGTACGACAGGACTATAAAGAAGGCAGTAGCTAATAGCTTTTGTCTCGTAATTTATTCTGAGCATGCGTGGCACTTTGTCCGTTGGAATTGTCTACACACAATCCTAATTTAAACGATCGGATTTTGTTGTTGGAAAATTTTAGATCCTGCTCTCAAACTTTGTGTGTCGGAAATTCCGATGGAAAAAGTCAGATGGAGCCCACACACGATCGGATTTTCCGACACCAAGATCGCATGTTTTCTGTCGGAAAGTCAGACTGTGTGTACAGGGCATTAGTCTTTTGACTAAAATGGCATTTTAGTTTTAGTCCCATTTTAGTCTTTTGACTAAAATGGCATTTTATTTTTTTTAGTCGTATTTTAGTCTAGTTTTTTTTAGTTTAGTTTTTTCAGTTGTTTTAGTCATATTTTAGTCGACTAAAATAATATTCATTTAGTCGGCTAAAATGTTTTAGTCGACTAAATTAACACTGTCCAGCTGCAGAGGTTTATTTCACATCTACCTCACCCTTGGGCAGAAGCAATAGATGCCATGTCAAGACCTTGGGCATGCAATCTACATGGCATGTTCACCAATGACAGGAGCCTGGCGGACAAGATGGGTGAACTAGAGATACTATTGTACGAGGAGGATTTGGATTTTGTGGGAATTTCCGAGACTTGGTTCAACAGCTCTCATGATTGGCTGGCAAACATTCAAGGGTATACCCTTTATTGCAAGGATAGAGAAGTTACAAAAGGAGGAGGGGTATGCCTATATATCAAGAATAATGTACAAGTGAATATGAGATATGACATCACTAAGGGAGGTAGGGAGGAAGTGGAATCCTTATGGGTAGAGCTCCAAAGGGATGAAGCTAAGGGGAAAATTATACTGGGGAGTATGCTATAGGCCCCCTAACCTGAGGGAGGAAGGGGAGACTGATCTGCTATCACAATTTGGATTAGCAGCAAGGATGGGACGTGTTATCATAATGGGGGATTTTAATTATCCAGACATAGACTGGGCGGAGGGAACCGCACATTCATCTAAGGCCTGCCAGTTCCTAAATGTCTTGCAGGACAATTTTATGGGTCAGGTGGTAGACGCACCAACTAGAAATAAAGTGTTACTGGATCTACTGATTACCAAAAATACAGACCTGATCATGGATGTGGAAATATGGGGCGATTTAGGGAACAGCGATCACAGGTCAATTGGCTTCTGTATAAATCACACAAATAGGAAACATAAGGGGAATACAAAGACCAACTACGAACCTTACTAGAAGGCATAAATTGGGATAAAATTGTAGGAACAAAGAACGCGGAGGAGAGATGGGTTTGCTTTAAGAGCATATTGAATACGGGCATTAGCCAATGCATCCCATCGGGTAATAAATATAAAAGAGCGAACAAAGGTCCTGGATGGCTTAACTCCAATGTAAAAATGCATATAAAAGCAAAGGAGAAGGCCTTCAAAAAATACAAGGTTAAGGGATCATCATCAGCATTCAGACTTTATAAAGAATGCAACAATAAATGTAATGTGCAATAAGGACGGCTAAGATGGAACATGAAAGACACATAGCGGAGGAGAACAAAAAAATATTCCAAGAAATGATTTATGTATGTAAACAGTAAAATACATATTGGCCCCATAAAGAATGAGGAAGGACATCTGGTTACAAAGGATGGGGAGATGACGAAGGTATTGAATTTATTTTTCTCCTCAGTCTTCACAAGGAAATCGGGGGGCTTCAGTAACCAAAACTGCAGTGTTTATCCTCAAGACACATCACAGGAAGTACCTCCATGGTTAACAGAGGACAGAATTAAAATTAGACTTGGGAAACTTAACATTAATAAATCACCGGGGCCAGATGGCTTGCACCCGAGGGTACCTAGGGAACTCGGTCAAGTAATTGCCAGACCATTGTTCCTAATTTTTACTGACAGACTACTGACTGGAATGGTACCAGCTGATTGGAGAAAAGCCAATGTAGCACCAATATTTAAAAAGGGCCCAAAATACATCCCTGGGAATTACAGACCAGTTAGCCTAACGTCAATAGTATGTAAAATCTTGGAGGGGATGATTAGGGACTATATACAAAATTTTAGTAATGAGAACGGTATCATTAGCAGTAATCAGCATGGATTCATGAAGAATCGTTCTTGCCAAACCAATCTACTAACCTTCTATGGGGAGGTGAGTTGCCAGCTAGATAAAGGAAGGCCCGTAGACGTGGTGCATCAGGATTTTGCAAAAGCATTTGACACAGTTCCCCATAAACGTTTACTGTACAAAATAAGGTCCGTTGGCATGGACCATACATGGATTGAAAACTGGCTACAAGTTCAGAGGGTGGTGATAAATGGGGAGTACTCAGAATGGTCAGGGGTGGGTAGTGGGGTCCCCCAGGCTTCTGTGTTGGGACCAATCCCATTTTCTTTGTTCATAAATGACCTGGAGGATGGGGTAAACAGTTCAATATCTGTATTTGTGGACAATACTAAGCTAAGCAGGGCAGGATGTGGAAACCTTGCAAAAAGATCTGAACAAATTAATGGGGTGGGCAACTACATGGCAAATGAGGTTCAATGTAGAAAAAGCAATTAAGCAATTTAAAGGTACAGCTGGTGGCAATCTCTGCTGTGACAAAAGAAGGGCCGAAGACCCTTTAATAATCAAATTCTTCAAGATAGTCAAGAAGATAAGACCACCCATTAAAACAAATCTTTCCCACTTGGGATCTCTCTATCACTCTGGAACCCTTATCCAAACAACCTTTTACCCCATCTGATTCAGCATCCTTGTGGATTCTCACTCGGAAACTATTTTTCTTTGCGACGATGGCATCAGGCTAGGGAATATCAGAACTTCAGGCTCTGGTATCAGAAGACAATACTATTATTTCTTGTACTCAGATAGAGTCGAATTTGGAACGGTACATGAATTCATCCCTAAGTTCTCCTCTTAATCTACTATCTCTAAGCCTTGGGCCCTGTCAATCTTTTCAGATCCAATTTTGACCTTCTTCACAAAGATAATATTACTTCAGTACTAAGACACTATCTTCAAGCCACAACTCATTTCAGACTTTCATCTAACCTATTTGTAATACTCAAAAAAAACAAAAAAAGACAGGGACAAAGAAGCATTATCTGGGGCCCTCCAGGCATTCCGGAACTGCAGTATCCATAATGCTTTGTCATGTCTGAATACACTACCTCATGGGACAAGCAGCTGGGGAGCCATAGTTTGCAGATCCCTGCTCTAGTACAATAGTTTCAGGGATAATCAAGTTGGTTAAGAAGGTGTAAAAGGATACAACACTGGAACACCCTCTTCAGTTGGGCTGTATGCCAACCGGTTGTTTTCTGCTTCTTGGATGGCCAGAGCAGACTTATCCATCAAAACGATCTAAAGGGTAGCATCATGGTTATCCCAACATGCATTTACGTGACGTTACAGAGTAGACCCAGCAGCTTTCTCCTTTAAATTATTTTTCAAATAAATCTTTTACTATGCACCATCATACCCATTTCAGCTAGTTATTTGTCACAGGTATGCTGCCATGGAGGCACCAGGAAAAAAAAAAATTGTTTCATACTTACCATAATTTTCTTTTCCTGGTGCCTATCCATGGCAACATACAGTCCCACCCTTGATATGCTATATTACCTAGAATAATGGCAGTGCACTAATCCTTTTCTTTTACAATATTCACTGGTCCTGAGGGAGGAGCCAAGACGGAGCTTGTAACAGGTATGCTGCCATGGATAGGCACCAGGAAAAGAAAATGACGGTAAGTATGAAACAATTTTCTTTTTTTGTGATAAGGGAGGGGGTTTCTGGGTATTTCATCTAAATTTTAAAGTAAACCTATAACAAATCTGTGCAAGACATACGTCATGGTAATTTTAATGAATAATGCATGTTGAATTAACCAGTAATAACACAGGCAGCTGAAGTCACTGTATATGAAAATCTTGTTTTTCTTTAAAAGTCAAACTTGACCCTCCTTTAACTTCTTCAGTATCTCTGCTGGTTCTTAAAAATTGTGTTTGGCCTCAATTGGTAAGGAAACTAAAGGGTAAACTCACCTTTTCACAAAAAATACAGGCCTAGTCTTCTCTGCCAATTCTGCTCTTAACCCATAAGTGAAGTTTAGGGCAAGAACTATAAACTCAGGTCTGTAAAAATTAGCAGAATGTGCCTAGTATCATGCACATATACACGGAAATAGAAGTCAAAGAAAACTACAATTACACAGTGGGCAACCCTTACAGACAATGCATGTTGCTAAGTGGTAAACGTTTTCCACATGTGACAACCCTAAATTACATACAGTATTAAGAACATTGGCTTCAAATACTAAAGCAGCTGTTGGGGGGGGGGGGGGGGGCAATAAACAAGCACAGGGAGAACATATAAACTCCATGAAGATAGTACATTACTGTAGAGTAAAAAGGCCAAGAAAAGTGCCACAAAGCAGTAACCCACTCCATTCAGATGAGGGAGGGGTGCCAGCTCCTGCTGATGCTGGGCCCATGCATGAATTGGTTGAATGTTACTGGAGTGCGCATGCAGGAGGCAGAGGTGCATTTGAGCCTTAAAGTGTGAAAGTCATCAGAGTACTGGGGAGTGCTCTGGCTAAGCATCATTATGAATGACCTGGGTGAATGTTGGAGCAGTACGAGCTCATGGCTTGCTGTACCTTATATGCAAGTGAGTGGGGGCAGAACAAGTAGAGAAAAAACAAATGCCAAGATGGGAAGCTCTTTTTATATTACTTTAGAAAGCAGTGTATATTTCCTAAGTTTTGTACATTTTTCAGCATTATTGTTAAATTCCATAAAAGTACTTTTTTTTACCACAAAATTAAACTTGGCTCCAAATTCTCTATAGAGACCTTTCACACTGCGGCGTTTCAGGCACTTTAGCATTAAAAAAAGAACATGAAAGAAGCCTCATCTGCAATCCCAATGTGAAAGCCCGAGTGCTTTCGCACTGAGACCCCTCTCACACTGTGGCGTTTTTCAGGTGCTTTAGCATTAAAAGCCTGTGAAAGGCATCTAAAAGATAGGTAGGCGTGCTGGGGTGGGGAGGATAAAGGGTTCCTGGGGGGGGGGGGGACTGAGTATCTACACATATTCTCTGAAATAAAAAGCCTTGCCCATAGATAAAATAAAAGTTAGACATATACCAGTTAGGCCTACTAGCTCTAATTAAAATGATCCTGCTGCTGGACAATTTTTCACTGCTGCTGCTGGCCAATATTACACTGCTATATCATCTTGTTTCTTAATTCTTAGAAGATATTTGCTAAAAATTGGCCAGCAACAGGAGAGTTTTGCATCACTAAGAACAGGGACAGCCATAATAAACTACTGTCCACTTTTTATACACTGGTCAAAGCAAGTCTATTACTGTCACTGCTAAAACTACCAGAAAAAAGCCCCTTTTTTCATACTGCAAGCCAAGCTAATTGTAAAAGAAAAAGAAAAAACAGTTCCACAGCCAAATATGAGCTGCCAGTATACACTGCAACTCTGAGACTGTCCGTGAAAATTGTACTGCCATCACATACAACTTCAGGGCATATCCAAATCAGGTTAATTAAAAGATTTGTGTGTCTTCAATATTCCTCTCCAAACCGAATGAAAAGACCCTCTTCCTGCTATATTGTATTTATTTTTTTCAATTGGTTCACCATGGCAGTGACCAGCTCCCTGTGCCTTTTAATAGTAGTTAGCTTTTAACTGGTTCCAGACCAGCCGCCGCAGTTATACTGTGGCAGGTTGGCTCTCCTGGGCGAGGCATCGTAGCTGTACATTGGGCGCTCAGCCGCCACGGTGCACCCGCAGCGATTGGATTCACTCCAGAACCGATCAGTCTCCAGGCTCAGGCCAATGATTTCTGGCCTGGACCTGGGGATCAGTTCTGGCGAATGGGAGACTGTCCTCTGCCTGCAAGTGTAAACACACGCAGGGGAAGTGATGTCATCTCCCTCTCAGGGATTCTTTTCCATTCCAGAGAGAGGACACCCGCCATATATTGTTGTATAAAGATTTAACCCCCTGATCTCCTGGCAGGTGACATCAGTTAGGATCTGAGTCAGCCCCAGGCAGCATCATATTAGTGCCAGTAGTGCTAACACTCACGCACACACCATACACCTCCCTTAGTAGTATAGTGTCTGAATGGAGCAATATATTTGATCTGATCAGATCTATACTAGCATCCCCAGTAGTTTAGGGTTCCCAAAAATGCAGCGTTATTGGGATCAGCCCAGATACCTGCTAGCATCTGTATTTAGCCCCACCGCCCAGCCTATCCCACCCAAGTGCATTATCAATCATCACTGTCACTTACAAAACACTTAACTGAGTCAGGCCTGATCCCTACAAATGCTAACAGGTTTTTTGGTAGCGTTTGAAGCAGTCGCAGACAATCAGGGGCTCTTTTTTGCTGTGAGTTTCACCAGTTGCATCAGTAAATTTAGAGGCCACAATGTCCAATTGGAAGTAAATTAGTGAAGAGGCCTACACGTTTCTGAGCATGACAGATGAGAGTGAAGAGGAAGTCACTCATCTGTCAGATTCAGGCTCGGAATATGAACCGGTAGACAGCAGCGGCACCCTGATAGATAGCTCTGATGATGGAGTAGTGGTCCCTGCTAAGGTTGGGCGTACCCGACCCTGTTCTTCTGCTGTTGTTGAGGGGAAAGAACCGCATGGCTCTCATATGGAGCAGAGAGCAAGTACTAGTGCCACTCATCATTTTAGTGAACTGGAGAGCACCTGTGACCTAGTACATCCTGGTCATACATCCAGCACTGCAGTAACACTTGGTGATGGGGCGAGTACCATTAGTGCAGTTCAAGGTGGTGTGATGGCTAGCACAATTAGTGTCCCGCAGCCACCAGGAAGACAAAGACAGGCCAGTCGAGCCCATAGTTCCCTTCCTGTTGCAATTGCCTATCCGAATTGGGAGCCTACTACTTCTGCAGCGCCCATACTTCCCCCATTCACTAGCCAACCTGGAATTCAGGTGGAAACAGTTGATTTTACGTCACTTGAGTTTTATTTGCTGTTTTTCACAGAAAATCTCTATGGATCTATTGTGCACCAAAGCAATTTGTATCCTGGACAATTCATTGTTGCTAATCCCCAGATGGCCCTTGCCAGAGATTGGAAACCTATTACAATTTCCGAATTTAAGACCTTCCTGGGCCTATCCCTTCTAATGGGCATAACTAAAAAATATGAGTTGCGGTCATATTGGTCCAATGACCCAATTCATCATATGCCCGTGTTCTCTGCATGACCAGGACATGACACAAGCAGATCTTGCGGTTCATGAATTTTAATTACAATGAACTCTGTCGTCCTCGGGGTGACCCTAGATTTGATCGGCTCTACAAAATTCGGCCCCACTTAAACCACTTCAACCAACAGTTTGCAGCCTTGTGTACTCCTGATCAAGTTTTCTGTGTTGATGAGTCCCTGATTACATTTTCTGGCTGCTGTCTATCAAACAGTATCTTCCCAGCAAGCGTGCAAGATATGGGGTCAAGATGTATAAGCTCTGTGACAGGGCAACAGGCTATACATATAGTTTTATGGTTTATGAGGGAAAAG
The DNA here is from genome assembly GCF_037356315.1 of Lithobates pipiens. Lineage (NCBI taxonomy): Eukaryota > Metazoa > Chordata > Amphibia > Anura > Ranidae > Lithobates > Lithobates pipiens. The sequence continues at coordinate 41,410,176 of NW_027507718.1, read as the reverse complement.
ATATTTACATGGAGCCGGTGAACTGCCCAGACTACATAGGGAGCGCTGGTAAGATTGTGTGGGACATGGTGTCCCCCTTATTCAGAAAGGGGTACCACTTGTACGTGGACAATTATTACACAAGCGTGCCACTTTTTAGTCACCTTTTTGATAGTGGAATTGGCTTGTAGAGTCCCGACCTAGACGTGGGGAGAGAGTCTCCTTGAGATGTAATAATTTGCTCACAGTAAAGTGGAGAGATAATCGGAATGTTTTCGTTCTGTCCTCCATTCACGCAGATACGACAGTTGAAATTCCAACGGCGACTGGTGTTGTGGAGAAACCCCTCTGTGTCCATGAATACAACCCTAACATGGGAAGGGTAGACCTCATTGACCAGGTGTTGGCGCTGTACTTAATTGCCCGTAAGGCCATACGCTAGTACAAAAAAGTATCTATATATTTATTCCAATTGGCTCTGCTGAACACTTATGTGGTATACAATGCTTCAGGACGAACTGGATGCTTCCTAAAATTGAGGAAGAGATCATCACAGCCCTTTTGTTTCCAGACGGTACAGTGCCCCACCTTCTCAATGCAAATGCAGCGAGCTGGCTGCATGAGAGGCATTTTCTGTATATGTCCTCCCTAGTAACCTAAGAACACCCCAAAGAAGATGTTGTGTCTGCAGAAAACACGGATTTAGGCGTGACACCCGCCTTTATTGTCCCTCCTGTCCTGAACAACCTAGTCTCTGCATCGGTGACTGTTTACAAACGCTACCACACACTAGTGGAGACGCCACAAAAAATAAAATAAAAAAAAGCCAAAAAGAGTTGTCGTTTTATTTTTCTTCTCTCTCTATTGTTCTCATTCTTATGTTTGCTCTCTCTGTTGTCCGCTCTATTGTTCGCTCTCTATTGTTCTATATCTATTTTACTCTCTCTATTGTTACTGTATTTTAGAACTGTAATGTTTTATTTTTACTATATTTTATTGTATTTACTTTGCAGATATTGTACGTCTTAGCCCTTGTACACATGGTCAGGGAATCCGTCGGAATGTGTCCTATCGGACCGTGTTGTCGGATAATCCGACTGTGTGTGGTATGTATCGGACCAATTCCGTCGGAATATCCGTCGGACCCAATTTTCCAACTTGTTGGAAATATTTTCCGACCAACTGGTTCGATTAGACATACTCCGATCATGTGTAGAGAATTTTGATCGGACCAAGTGCCACGCATGCTCAGATCAAATTCCTACATCAAAGCTATTGGCTACTAGCCTGAACGTAGTCCCATCGTAACGAAATTACGTCATCACGTTCTGAATGATCGGATTTTTTGACAACTTAGTCCGACCGTGTGTATGCAACAGTTTCGGACAAGATCCGACGGGCAAAATCCAACGGATTTGGTTGTCGAAATCTCCGACCGTGTGTACAGGGGCTTTTCTTATACTGTAAGGTTACTTTGTTTTATTGTTAACCATTATCTGCTTAGCTATTTAGCTGCAACACGGGTTTATTTATTCTGACAGCAACAGCGTTTGCTCCCACGATATGTAATGCCATGACTCCAGCACTGCAGGAGGTGATTTCACCATCACAGTAAAAAAAAAAAAAAAGAGCATATATGCCAAAGCATGGAGCAGGGGTAGAGGGGTGATTTGTTCCTAACATTAGGGGTGGATTGTCCCCATGCTTTGGCATTATTTTATCACAATCTGTGCCTAAAACATAAAGTTGTTTTATTGAGTTAATGTTTTATTGTCACCGTTGTTTGCTTTTCAGTTACGCCATTCAGTTGCAGCCCTGATTTATTTATCTTGACAGCAACAGCATTTTCTCGTAAATCATTGACTCCAGCTCTGTAGGAGGTGATTTCACCACCACAGTTAAAAAAATGGTGCATGTATGCCCATCATTAAAAGGGGTGGATGAAGGGCGGTATTCAAATTGTGGGCATACCCACCGATCAACCTCTTTTTTTTTGTAAAGGCTGCATGAAAATAAAACATTACTCTATATGCCCAACAAGGACCAGCAACGTACTGGTATGTTGCTAGACTTTGAGTGGTTATACCAGAATGATGCCTGCAGAGTTAAGCATCCTCTTGGTATCATTCTTTTCAGCTAGTGGTCGGCTTTCATGTAAAAGAAATCCTAGCGGCTAATTAGCCTCTAGACTGCTTTTACCAGCAGTGGGAGGGAATTAATTTTCCCCCTCCCGCCATCTTCCATGGTTTTCTTGGGCTCTCCTGTCCCACCAGGGAACCCGAGAATGCAGCCGGTGATTCTGCCAGCTGTCCATAGAGCTGATCAGAGACCAGAATGGCTCCAATCATCTCTATGGCCTAAGAAACCGGAAAGCTACGAGCATTTCATGACTTGGGTTTTGCCGGATATAAACAGCGCCATTGGGAAATTGTGAAAGCGTTTTATCACACAATCTTGGTGTGGTCAGATGCTTTGAGGGCAGAGGAGAGATCTAGGGCTAATAGACCCCAATTTTTTCAAAAAAGAGTGCCTGTCACTACCTATTGCTATCATAGGGGATATTTACATTCCCTGAGATAACAATAAAAATGATTAAAAAAAATAAAATAAATGAAAGGAACACTCCAAAAGACATGCAGGTAGGTTAATTGGCTTCTGTCCAAAATTGGCCCTAGTATATGAATGGGGACCTTGGATTGTAGGCTCCTTGGGGGTAGGGACCGATGTGAGTGTGCAATGTACAGGGATAGGGACAATTGTAGACACTCACTCAGGTTGAACTGGATGGACTGGTAACTTTATTCAACCTTACGAACTATGAACTATGAATTATGTACTTAAAAAAATTTTTTGAAAAAGTAAAAAACCAAAAAAAATAAAAAAATGCACCCCTGTCCCCCTGTGCTAACGTGCAAAGGCAAATGCAAGCGTCTGTCTTGTGTCGTATGTAAACAGCAATTACACCATGAATGTGAGGTATCATTGCAAATGCCAGATCAAGGACAATAATTTTTGCAGTAGACCTCCTCTGTAAATCTAAAGTGGTAACCTGTACAGGCTTTTAAAAATGTATGTAGTTTGTCACCGCTGCAGGTTTGTGCGCAATAGGACATTATAGTGTGTTTTGGTACATTCAAATGTAAAAAAGGGTTTTTCTTTCAAATTGCATTTAAAAGAAAAATCGCTGCACAAATACTGTGTGAAAAAAAATTGCAACACCCACCGGTTTAATCTGTAGGGTCTTTGCTTTAAAACTATATAATGTTTGGGGTTCAAAGTAATTTTCGAGAAAAAAAATATATATTTTTTTTTATGTAAACAAAAAGTGTCAAAGGGCTTTGTCTTAAAGTGGTTAGAAGAGTGGGTGATGTGTGGCATAAGCTTCTAATGTTGCACATAAAATGCCAGGACAGTTCAACCCAAAATGACCCTTTTTTGGAAAGTAGGCACCCAAAGCTATTTTCTGATATATATGTTGAGTCCATAGAATATTTTATATTTTGCCACAAGTTTCGAGAAAATTACAAACTTGTTTTTTCACTAAATTATATATTGCTCAAACATGCCATGGTTATATGTGAAATTACACCCAAAACACAATATGCTGCTTCTCCTGAGTAAGGGGATACTACATGTGTGAGACTTTTGGGAGCCTAGCCATGTACAGGACCCCGAAAACCAAACACTGCCTTCAGGCTTTCTAAGGGCATAAAATAGTGATTTCACTTCCTCACTACCTATCACATTTTTGGAAGCCATGAAATGGAAGATAGCACAAACCACCTAAACGACCCCATTTTGGAAAGTAGACACTTCAAGCTATTTGCTGAAAGGCATGTTGAGTTCATGGAATATTTTATATTTTGCCACAAGTTTCAGGAAAATTATTATTATTATTTTTTTTTTTTTACACAAAGTTGTCACTAAATTATATATTGTTCAAACATAGCATGGTTATATGTGGAATTATATCCCAAAATACATTCTGCTGCTTCTCCTGAGTATGGTGATACCACATGTGTGAGACTTTTTGGGAGCCTAGCCTTCAGGCTTTCCAAGGGGAAAGTAGACACCCCAAGCTTTTTGCTAAAAGGCATGATGAGTATTTTGCAGCTCTCATTTGTTTTTGAAAATGAAGAAAGAAAGGGAAACATTTTTTTCTCCTTTTTTAAATTTTCAAAACTTTGTGACAAAAAGCGAGATCTGCAAAATTTTGTGCAAAAAACAAAACAAAAAAAAGTTTGTAATTTTCCTGAAACTTGTGGCAAAATATAAAATTATTCCATGGACTCAACATGACTCTACTTTCCAAAATGGGGTCATTTGGGGGGGGGGGGGGGGGGGTTGTGTTGTCTTGGAATTTTATGGCCTATGAAACTGTGATAGGTAGTGAGGAGTGAAATAAAAAATGTATGCCCTTAGAAATCCTGAAGGTGGTGCTTGGTTTTTGGGGTCCTGTACGCGGCTAGGCTCCCAAAAAGTTTCACACATCTGGTATCCCCATACTCTTGAGAAGCAGCAGAATGTGTGAGCAATATAACATTTAGTGCCAACTTTGTGTTAATTTTTTTTTTTTGTCATTTTTCAATCACTTGTAACAAAAAAAAAATATTCCATGGGCTCAACGTTCCTCTCAGCAATTCCTTGGGGTGTCTACTTTCCACAAAATGGTGTGTCTACTTTCCAAAATGGGGTAATTTGGGGGAGGGGTTGTACTGCCATGAGATTTTAGAACCTCAAGAAATGAGATTTGCCCACCATAGACTTTAATGGGAATCTTCTCTAAATTCAGGTTTGACAAACTTAACAAGATTTGCCTAAGCCTTGGCAAATAGAATGGGGGCAGATTCACTCATCATGAATTTAGATCATGCACTTGCATGTACAGTGCCCAGAACACAGGTAGATTTATCACTGTACTTTTTCCATTCAGTTCCAAGAAATAAGGTAACTACATAAAAAAAGTCCACACTTGCTTATACAGCCAAGCCCACAATCATAAACATAAGAAATGAAAACAGTGTGGGGATTTTCTGCAAGGTTTCCTCTTTTTTAAAACTGGGATGACACAGCAAATATTTGTGTAAGACAAACACTAGCAGCACCATTGCTAGATATTCTGCAATTAAAGCTGAGCTCCAGCTTAAGCTTAAGCGGAACTAAAGTTCCACTGTTATTCACTGGGAGTGGGCAGATTTTTTTTAATAGCAGTATTTCTTTTGCAATAAAGTTCACTTACCTGCTTGCTCTCAGCGATCTCCCTGCATGCGCAACTCAGTATACAGCGGCTGGCCCAATCTCTGTGTTCTAGAATGATGGCCTCCTGCAAATGTGCATGAGTGACATCATAATATGCTGACCACTGAAGCTGGCTAAAAACCAGCACACAGAAGAAGATGCTGGCGCCAGGGAGGGACGGGACCGATGGAGGAACGGTGAGTATTTTCTGCCTTCCGTTCCACTTTAAATATGTTCCATTATAGCCACAAAAAATATAAATCCACTTTGTGTACATGACATGCCTTCGCAAACTCGGTTATTACCTTGTAGAAGCAGTGGTGACATTACAGGCATACCCCACTTTTAAGTACACAATGAGGTTTATTTACTAAAGCTGGGAAGTGCAAAATCAGGTTCACTTCTGTATAGAAACCATTGAGCTTCCAGGTTTTATTACCAAAGCTTAATTGAACAAGCTGGGGTTAGAAGCTCATTGGTTTCTATGCAGACATGTGCCTGATTTTGCACTTTCCAGCTTTAGTAAATAAACCCCATTGTGTACTTAAAAGTGGGGTATGCCTGTATTCTGCTGCACATAGCCTGTGTAGTAGGCTTGTGAAATTCGGTTCGTAACGAATCGAAATTCGGCCGAATTTTGCATCTTTTGGACATTCAGGTGCATCTGAATGTCCGAATAAAAAAATAACGAATAACAACGAATACGAAAGAAATATAACAAATTAATTTGGTAATTCTTTAAAGATCTAATGAAACAAAAGGTCAGCTCAAAGTAAATCTTATAGTCCAATAGATATAGGCAATATGTCAAGTACTTTTCTGCAGCAGAGAATGACATTTTGCGACCTGAATTTGGGGCCACATATCTCGGGGTCATTTATAGCTAGAAACCCCAAATTTGGTATGCAAACACAATAGTACTAGCACTACAACATATCCAAATTTGGAGTTTCTAGCACCAAGTGACCCCGAGATACATGGCCCTAAAGTTGGGTCACAAAATATTTTCGAATGCGGTTGAAATAATTTCGAATCATGTTGAAATCATTTCAAATGCGGTTGAAATAATATCGAATCATGTTGAAATCATTTCAAATGCGGTTGAAATAATATCGAATCATGTTGAAATCATTTCGAATGTGGTTGAAACAATATCGAATCATGTTGAAATCATTTCGAATGCGGTTGAAATAATTTCGAATCATGTTGAAATCATTTCGAATCCAGTAGAAATATTTTCGAATTTGGTTGAAATATTTTCGAATGTGGCCGATTTTTCGAATTCGGTAGAAAACTAAACTAAATCCGAAAATGAATTTAAGGAAGTTAACGAATATAACTAAACAAAATTAATGAATTAACGAATTAAAACGAAATTAAACGAAACAAATTTTTTCCTTTTGCACATGTCTACTGTGCAGAGAGCAGAACAGTGGGCGGGACCAAACAGGCCAATCCACTACAGGATGTCTGCAGAAAACTAGAGGAGGGGCGGATACAAGACAAGTCCCCTTCACAAGGGGAGAAAGCAGCAGTGATAAGTCTTTATTGCAGGAAGCTCCTGAATAGAGGCAAAGTTTCACATTAAGTTACTGCATAGATCTGGAAGAAATACACAAAGCACACCAAGATTCATGTAAGAATACACATGCCTCTTTTATTTGCTTATCCTGGAGTTTATTGGGTTTTGGAGCACAGAGGATTTGTAGAGACTTGAGAGGGAAGAAAGGCTCTAACCCTGTGTCCGCATTTTACTTGAAAGCAGCACAGTGGCGTCACTAAGGTTGGTGTGACCTGATGCGGTAAAACATGGTGTCACCCTGTATGACACTGGACAGGCTAGCGCATCAGGCTCTCACCTGTCTAGCCTGCCACAATGCCCTTGGGACCGTCAGCGCACAGTTACAGTGCATACCCCCAAACCAGCCCCTGTAAATTATGTGGTTGGTTCCGGCATGACAAGGGCCTCCTCACTGGCAGCCCCACTGAATCCATTTACTGACCATCCTACCCACTCCTTCCGCGCACCCACTTTTACAGCTTAATATATGAAAATGAAAAGTGGATTCCAAGTCATCAGTGCTTTCAGGATTTACCATCCTCCGCAGTGTAATCCACCCAGTAGAAAAGCCATCCCCATCGTAAATACCCCCAATGTAATCCTCCCTGTGTAATTATCACAGTGTAATCCCCCAAGTGTAATGCCCCCAATGCAATCCCTCCAGTGTGAATCCCCCAAGTTTTATCCTTCCAGTGAAAATCCCCCAGAGTGTATGTCCCCGTTTAAATCCCCCCCAGTGTACTCCCTACTCCCCCAATTGAATCCCCTTAGTGTAATCCTACCAGTGTAAGTCTCCACAGGGTAAATCCCCCGAGAATGTATTCCCCCAGTTGAAATCCCCCCAGTGTAATGCTCCCAATCAAATCCCCCCAGCGTAATCCTTACAGTGTAATCTCCCAAGTATAATGCCCCAATTGCAATCCTTGCAATGTAATCCCTCCAGTGTGAATCTCCCACGTGTAATCCTCCCACTGTGAATCCCCATAGTGTATTCTCCCTCCCTCAGTACTATCCCCCAATGCACCCCCCCCCCCCCCCAGTGTAATCTCCCAAGTGTAAATTCCCCTGTGCAATTCTCCCCAATTGTAAAACTCTACCTATGGTAATCTAATGTACTCACACGCTCAGTTTACACCTCCAGTCCCATTACAGACCTCAGATCAGGGTGGCTCTCCAAACAGATGTCCCTCTGCCTACGCTCCTTCTCCTCCTGTTTTGGATGTAACGTCAGAGTAGAGGAGGAGCCTAGCCACCTGTCCCACCTGTGGCAGCCTGTCACGATAATAGAGCAGTTCAGTTGCGGCGTCAGTCCCCGAAAGGATATGCGGGACAGCACAGGTGATGGTGTAATCCCTTGGGCGGGTGTCACCTGGGTGTAGTCCGCACCCCCTTAGTGACACCACTGAAACATCATCCTGATTGTACCGGTATGCACAGTGTTCTGACCTCAAGGAGACGTGCTCTGACCAGGCTGTTTTCTCAGAGAGGTATTAAGAGGCTGTATGAAATTAGCAAGACCTTGATCAGCCCAAGTTGGGCAATTTGTTTGTTACAAGGCTGAATAAAATAACATGCTGAGCTGGTGCAGAGACAGGCTCAGGGCCTACTGAGTCCAAATAGGCTGGAAAATTTCTATTTGTAGTTATGAAACCAAAAACCCTGCAAGGGTAACCTTCTGTGTGCTTTTGAACTTTACTTTTGCTTAAGAGTGGGCAGAAAACCCTGAAACGTACTTCACTGACTAGACTAAAGTCCATGGAAGGCACTACACTTGGGTGAACCTCCACAATGTGTAATGATAAACAGACTGAAAACTAGGGATGAGCTTCGTGTTTGAGTCGAACATACTTTCGACTTGAACATACGTTCGACTCGAACATCGGCTGTTCGCCCGTTCGGCGAATTCCGAACATTATGGGCCGTTCGCGCCAAATTCGTGTGGGGCTCACGGCCCACAATGCACTGCGATGGCGCAGTGCATTGCTGGCTCATGATTGGCCAAGCATGCACTGTGACCCCGCATGCTTGGCCAATCACAGCGCCGGCAGCGAGGAGAGCCATGATTGGCCACAGGCAGGATGCCTGTGGCCAATCATAGCTCAGGCTGTGTAGTACACGCCCCACACTATATAAGGCCGCCAGCGCGGCGGCCTTGTGTAGTGTGTTGGCGTCTGAAGCAGTTAGTGGGTGTTCTGTGTACCTTCAACACAGTATACACCAATCGTTATCGGACAATTTTTTGATCTTTCTCTTCTGTAGTGGTTGTTGTCTGCATGCCCTGACCGCAGTATACACCGCTATATTCACTTCACCTATATAGCTAGCGATATATCTATCTTTTATAATAGAGCTTACAGTCAGTGTTAGGAGCTTGTGCGTGCTGTCTGCGTGCTCTGTACCCAGTACACACCGCTATATCCACCTACATAGCTCTTCTCTATTTGAGCCATCTGCCATCTGCAGGAGTTATTGGAAGTTGTGTGTGCCTCCAGCACAGCACAGTATACATCTGTATTTACCCTTTATTGCTGGTGTTCTATAATAAAGGCATCTGCAGGAGTTAGTGGGTGTTGTGTGCCTCCAGCACAATATACACCTGTATCTACCCTTTATTGCTGTTCTCTAATAGAGCCATCTGCAGGGCTTAGTGGGTGTTGTGTGCCTCCAGTACAGTATACCCCTTTATCTCTGGTGTTCTATAATAAAGGCATCTGCAGGAGTTAGTGGGTGTTGTATGCCTCCAGCACAATATACACCTGTATCTACCCTTTATTGCTGTTCTCTAATAGAGCCATCTGCAGGGCTTAGTGGGTGTTGTGTGCCTCCAGTACAGTATACCCCTTTATCTCTGGTGTTCTATAATAAGGGCATCTGCAGGAGTTAGTGGGTGTTGTGTGCCTCCAGCACAATATACACCTGTATCTACCCTTTATTGCTGTTCTCTAATAGAGCCATCTGCAGGGCTTAGTGGGTGTTGTGTGCCTCCAGTACAGTATACCCCTTTACCTACCCTTTATTTCTGGTGTTCTATAATAAAGGCATCTGCAGGAGTTAGTGGGTGTTGTGTGCCTCCAGCACAATATACACTACCCAAATGCTGTTTTACCCAACTCCCTTCAGGCCATTACCATGTCTGAAAGGCCAGCAAGGAGAGGCAGACAGGCACGAGCCGATAAAATAGGGCAAGCAGGCTCTGTGTCTAGAGACAACAGTGCTGGCCGTGGACGCGGTGCATTGTCATCAGCACGTGGCCATGGGACACGCTTGTCCTTCTTTTCGGCAGCTGGACATGTTGAGCCGCAACATGCCAACGACTTGGTAGAGTGGATGACCAAGCCCTCTTCATCCTCCTCATCCTCTCTCACCCAGTCTCAGGGTACTAGCAAAGCAGCTGCCAACGCATCGTCTTCCCTCGTCTCAATGTCATCATCAGTGACTCCTTCCCTAGACCCACCACGTCCTCCTGAGGAGTCTCCTGAACTCTTTGAGCACAGTGTTGGGTACATGCTCCAGGAGGATGCCCAGTGTTTTGTAGGCTCTGATGATGACACTCAGCTAGAGGAAGGCAGTAGCGTGAATGCAGAGAGAGGGGATGCTCAAGAAGGACAGCAATCTGGCAGTCATGTTCCACAAGCTGCAGCATACTGCCAGGTTTGCTACAGCGATGAAGAGGGAGGGGATGATGAGGGCACTGACTCCACGCGGGTGCCTGGTAGGAGAGAGGAGGAGGAGGAGGAGGCACATGTCCAACGAGGCAGGATGCCCTCCGGGGCCCAGCTTAGGGGCAGCACACCGTCTGAATCACACCGCAGAGCCCCGCCTGTGCAGGGCGCTGCCTCTGCGCGTTATTCTAAAAGTTCTTTGGTGTGGGCCTTTTTTGAGACGAGTGCATCAGATCGCGCCGCTGCTATTTGCAACATATGTCTCAAGCGTTTCTCGCGTGGCCAAAACATCAGCCGCTTGGGCACCACATGCTTGACCAGACATATGTTGACCTGCCATGCAGCTCGTTGGCAAGCGTACCTCAAAGACCCACACCAAAGAACAAAGCGGACCTCTCCTTGCTCCTCATCAGCTGGCATCTCCAACCCCACTAGACCTTCAGTCCTCTCTGAAACCTGCTCTGAGAGGAATGAAGGTGTAGAATTAGGTGTGTCACAGCCAAGTGCTTCCGGGCACTCTGCTAGCAGTACACCCACGTCCGATTATAGCAGGCAAATGTCCCTGCCCCAGCTGCTGGACCGGTGAAAGAAGTTCACTCCCAGCCATCCACATGCCCAGCGGTTGAATGCTAGCTTGGCTAAATTGCTAGCACTTCAACTGCTGCCTTTTCAGTTGGTAGACTCTGCCCCCTTCCGTGAGTTTGTACAATGTGCGGTTCCTCAGTGGCAGGTCCCCAAACGCCACTTTTTCTCACGGAAGGCGATTCCGGCTCTCTACCAGCATGTGGAAGGCAATGTCCTTGCCTCGCTGGACAGGGCGGTCAGCGGTAAGGTGCATATTACCGCTGTTGCCTAGTATTTATGATTATGTGCATACACCTCAATCATTGTAGTAGTATGGACATATACATATCTAGATCTGAGAGATCTTGTACAAAAGAGGTAGTTCAATCAGCAATACACATTTATTTATAGGGTTACATAATATATACAAATTACACATCAGACAGTATTTACATCACAATATACAGTGTAGGTCCCCTGGCTTACATGATATTTACAAATTACTCACAGAACCATATTTACAATACAATATAAGGTGCAAGTTCAGAGTTAGATTACCTGTTAACTTCAGGTCAGCCCATGGTGACTGCCGTGTGCTCCCACACCAGAGTGAGCTGGCTTGCTCACAAAGCATTATATCCCCCCCTACTTTCTGTAGTGTAGCTAATCTAATTTTCCCTAATTGGTCACTGTACCTAGTCAATGTATATTGGGAACAGCCTGATTGGATGAGTCAACAAAAGCTGTTGTTTACTTCCCAGGTGAGATGTTATCAGGGAAAACAAAAGGCCAAGCTTTGAAGTTGAACCAATTACAGTAACACCAACACAAACACTCAATACTTTAAATATATATTTAAATCTAATGGAAATATATTTCTAATTACAATATTGTACAGGTATTAATGGAGATTTCACATAAACTCATAAGGCTACACCGCTGACTCATGGTCCAGCAGGCATGGACAGGGACGTTAACTGTCTTTCACTGCCCATTGGGTCACTCTTCTGGCAGCTGGGAAGGATGCAGGACAAGGTGCAGTAGTGTTGGAGGTTGTTCCGCCACCACGCCTCCAAAATGCTACTATTGGTTGTGACACACCTCTCTCCTCCGCCCCCTCCTCTTCTTCTTCCTCCATGGCCTCTTCCAGTGCTCTGTCCTCAGAACCAGCGGTGCTCCGTAGGCATTCCAGGGGCTACGCAAGTACGCAGGCAAAACGATGCCATGCCGTGCTTGCGCTGGTTTGTTTGGGGGACAGGAGCCACACTGGGGCGGATGTTTTGTCAGCTCTGCAGGGGCAGGCCGAGAGGTGGTTGACGCCACGCCAGCTTAAGCCAGGAATGGTGGTTTGCGACAATGGCACCAACCTCCTCTCCGCCCTCCGACAGGGACAACTGACCCATGTGCCCTGTGTAGCTCACGTCCTTAACCTGGTGGTGCAGCGGTTCTTGGGCAGGTACCCGGGCTTACAGGATGTCCTGAAGCAGGCCAGGAAAGTCTGTGTGCATTTCCGCTGATCATTTAATGCCTGTGCTCGGCTGGCTGAGCTCCAAAAGGAGTTGAACCTGCCCAAGAACCGCCTTATATGTGACATGCCCACCAGGTGGAACTCAACGTTGGCCATGCTGCAGCAGCTGCACATGCAGCAGAGGGCCATCAATGAGTACCTGTGCGACTACGGCACCAGGACAGGGTCAGGGGAGCTCGGTTTTTTCTCACCACGCCAGTGGGCATGATCAGGGATGCATGCACTGTCCTGTCACTGTTTGAGGAGGCCACAAGGATGGTGAGCAGTGACAGTGCATGCATCAGTGACACTGTACCTCTTGTCCACCTCTTGGAGCATACGCTGCGTGGAATAATGGACAGGGCACTTGAGGCAGAACAGAGGCAGGAAGAGGAGGACTTCCTTGCCTCTCAAGGCCCCCTTTATCCAGACAGTGTTCCTGCTGTGCCACCTATCACACAGGAAGAGTATGAGGAGGAGGAAGAGGAGGAGGATGATTGTGTCAGCATGGAGGTGGAGGCTGGCACTCAGCATCAGCAGCAGCAGCAGTCTTGTAGGGATGATTTACAGTCCCAAGAAACACGTGGACTTGTACGTGGCTGGGAGGAGGTAGCTGCGGATCATGTTGTCCTTAGTGACCCAGAGGACTCCGGACCGAATGCCTCAGCTAACCTACTCTGCATGGCCTCCCTGATCCTGCAAAGCCTGCGGAAGGATCCTCGTATTCTTCAGATCAAGGAGAGGGACCATTACTGGCTGGCCACTCTCCTTGATCCACGGTACAAGGGTAAGGTTGCCAACCTTATCTTGCCATCGCAGAGGGAACAGAGGATGAGACATCTCCGGGAGGCCTTGCAGAAAGGTCTGTGCAACGCGTTCCCAGAGACTGGGAGGTTACAAACTCCTGGTCCTGGACAACGTGTTGCTGAGGCATCGGTCAGAAGGAGCGGTGGAGAAGGTGGCCGTCTGACTGATGCTTTCAGACAATTTTTTAGTCCGCAGCCCCAAGGTATGATCGGTTCCAGCAACCATCGCCAGCGTCTGATTTACATGGTGCAGGAATACCTAGGGGCAAGGTCAGACTTGGACACCTTTCCCACTGAAAATCCTCTGGCTTACTGGGTCTTGAGGATGGATCACTGGCCAGAGCTTGCCCAGTATGCAATTGAGCTACTGGCCTGTCCTGCATCCAGCGTTCTTTCGGAACGCACCTTCAGTGCTGCTGTTGGCTTTGTTACCGATCACAGGGTGCGCCTGTCCACTGAATCAGTTGATCGACTGACCTTCATCAAGATGAATCAGTCTTGGACCACCCACAGCTACCAAGCACCTGAAGCTGATGTAACCAAATAATTTTTTTTGAAATATCACATCCCTTCAAGACTGCCTATGCTGATGCTGAGTGACTGTCCTGTTTTGTTGATTGTCTATCCTCTTCCTCCTCCGCTGATATGTTGGAAGAACATTTCTGGTTCTGGGTGATGCCATCAGCCCAATTTTTCTGCCCCTGTTTAACAGGGGCGTTTAATTACAATTTTTGATGCAATGCTTTGCAGCAGGGCTAATTCCTGCAAAAAAACTAGAGTATATGGGAGAGGTTACAGTGTCGTGGCACCAGCACCAGTGCCTAAGGCCCAATTTTTCTGCCCCTGTTTAACAGGGGCGTTTAATTACAATTTTTGATGCAATGCTTTGCAGCAGGGCTAATTCCTGCAATAAAACTGTACAGTAATCTCTAGCAACCAATTAACAAGCAGAAATCATTTGCTGTAACGTCTAGCAACCAGTCAGTAGGCAATTATAAGCTGTAACCGCTGGCAACCAATCGCAATTGCTGCCTGATCTGATACAGTAACTGATATAAGTCTAGCTGCTATTTATTGTATGTCTCAGAGCAGGTGGAGAGTGAAATCGCATGGTTTTCCCACGGTCCAATCAATATTAAAGATGGCCCTGCTTGCAGTGCACAATCTGTACAGTAGCATTCTGAAAAAGGGAGAGTGAAGCAACTCAGGTAAACCAGTCAAGTGTGCTACAGTGCAGGGAGCCATGCTGATAGGAGGAGAAAGCAAAGTGACAGAGATATGAGCTCATTGCTGTGTTCATTTTTTATTTTTTTTGCTGTCCAATCACAATGTGGAGGTAGGGAGACATGGGCGTCACCAATGCTCTGCCCCTTTTTTGACAATTGCATGAAGGGGAGGGGTTTAGTCATTATCATATACCATATAGATCCCCCTTTAGAGCAGGCCAGGCCAGGGCAGGTGCCCCATAGAATAGATCTCCCTTTACTTAGCCTTCTTACTTGTACCTTTTTTTCACCTGTATAAAGAATATAATTCCCAGGTTTTTCTGCAGCACCACACTCCACGCTCTTCGGCCTCTCCTCCTGCAAAGAATACAATATAATATTATATTTATTTATTTATTTTTTCCACTCAACGCGTCCTCCTTGTTTCCTCCTCTTTCCTGGCTAAGGCTGCCTGCCTGTTCTCGGGTTCTCTCCCGTACTGGGTGGCTGCTGCATATCACAGTCCCTCACCAAGACAGGCCAACAGATCACTCAGCACGCAGGCAGGACTTCACCACCACTCTACTTGAGTGGGCGGCGTGGATCTACATCTCTCTCTACACAGGAGGGACTGGAGCCGTGTGGCCGAGCTGAAGCCCAAGCCATCCTATCCGGGGGTGAGGGAGGGACAGTCTCAGTGAGTCAGAGAGCAGCAGACTCAGAAAAAGGTTAGCGGCGGACCGTGCAAGGACCACTCACGGACATCAGTGTCTGTGTGCAGACACCTCTTGCCGATCACAGGGGGGCACTTGCCCCCTCCCCCCTCCATGTGGGGAGAAGACCTGTAAGTGACGACAGAAACTGCAGCAGAGAAAGAAACTGTACCGCTAGAAAGTCTGTGTTGTTGGTCATAGCTATGTAAATCCCAGGAATGTATGGGTATAAATTCAAATCTTTTGTCAGGTACAGTAAAACAATTTGTTTCCTGTATTTATTTAGCAGTTTGGCTGGGGTTCAATTTAAAGGTGATGACTAATGGTTCCTGCCAGCAATATCATGCTTGTCAACTTATAAGATAAGAGGGCTTTCCCTGTATATTTTTCACCTAATATGTACATAGCTTGGGTTGAACGTTTTCTTTTTTTTTTTTTCTCTCCTATACTATTACATTTGGGAGTTACCTGTCTGCTCACACCGGTTCAAGGGAATTCCATCATTCATTTCCTGATAGGCAGTCTGCAGAAAAATTTGTTCTATTTTTTTAAAACTCCAATGAGCACTTGCAATTTCAAACTATTTGTATAACACAACTGCATTAAAAAGTTATAAAATACAGTACATTCATCAAGCAAAAAAAATAAAAAATTTGCTTATTTCTTTAGTTGCCATAAAATTGAATTGCATTTTCAGAGGCAGCCGCTGCTCTTTCCAAGCATAACTAAATAGATTTAAAAGCAGGAAAAACTCTGGTTCCACGTTTTCACTGTAACCTTCTCAACACTGCTCCCACATGAACTGAGCAGATTGTTGAAGCATGGACAAGTAGTTCTTCATTGAAAGTAGGTAAAAGTTCTAATCCGTTAATGTTAATGATTTTAAAATAATATTCTGCTTTCTAAGTAGACCGGAGCTTTTTAAATGGAACCTGTACTGAAAGTAATATGAAAGCTGTCACTGCTAACAGTTCCTGTCCTTGATCTACCCTCTGGTCCTCTGTCACCCTCCCTCCACCCCTGTATATTTAATAATTATATATATATATATATATATATATATATATATAGTGTATCTCACAAAAGTGAGTACACCCCTCACATTTTTGTAAATATTTTATTCTATCTTTTCATGTGACAACACTGAAGAAATTACACTTTGCTACAATGCAAAGTAGTGAGTGTACAGCTTGTATAACAGTGTCAATTTGCTGTCCCCTAAAAATAACTCACACGGCCATTAATGTCTAAACCGATGGCAACAAAAGTGAGTACACCCCTAAGTGAAAATATCCAAATTGGGCCCAAAGTGTCAATATGTTGTGTGGCCCCCTTATTTTCCAGCACTGCCTTAACCTTCTTGGGCATGGAGTTCACCAGAGCTTCACAGGTTTCCGCTTGAGTCCTCTTCCACTCCTCCATGAGGACATCATGCAGCTGGTGGATGTTTAAGACCTTGTGCTCCTCCACCTTCCGTTTGGAGGATGCCCCACGGATGCTCAATAGGGTTTAGGTCTGGAGACATGCTTGGCCAGTCCATCACCTTTACCCTCAACTTCTATAGCAAGGCAGTGGTTGTCTTGGAGGTGTGTTTGGGGTCGTTATCATGTTGGAATACTGCCCTGTGGCCCAGTCTCCGCAGGGAGGGGATCGTGTTCTTCTTCAGTATGTCACAGTACATGTTGGCATTCATGGCACTCAATGAACTGTAGCTCCTTAGCACTCATGCAACCCCTGACCATGACACTCCCACCACCATGCTTGAATGTAGGCACGACAAACTTGTCTTTGTACTCCTCACCTGGTTGCCACCACACATGCTTGACACCATCTGAACCAAATAATTTTATCTTGGTCTCATCTGACCACAGGACATGGATCCAGTAATCCATGTCCTTAGTCTGCTTTTCTTCAGCAAACTGTTTGCGGGCTTTCTTGTGCATTATCTTTAAAAGAGGCTTCCTTCTGGGATGACAGCCACGCAGACCATTTTGATGTAGTGTGCGGCTTATGGTCCTAGCACTGACAGGCTGACCCCTCACCCCTTCAACCTCTGCAGCAATGCTGGCAGCACTCATATTTCTATTTCCCAAGGACAACTTCTGGACGTGATGCTGAGCACGTGCGCTCCACTTCTTTGGTCGACCATGGTGAGGCCTGTTTTGAGTGGAACCTGTCCTGTTAAACCGCTGTATGGTCTTGGCCACCTTCTCATCTTCTTATAGCCCAGGCCATCTTTATGTAGAGCAACAATTCTTTTTTTCAGATCCTCAAAGAGTTCTTTGCCATGAATTGCCATGTTGAACTTCCAGTGACCAGTGTGAGAGAGTGAGAGTGATAGAACCAAATTTAACACACCTGTTCCCTTTTTACACCTGAGACCTTGTAACACTAACAAGTCACATTACATCGGGGAGGGAAAATGGATTATTGGTCCCCAATTTGGACATTTTCACTTAGGGGTGTACTCACTTTTGTTGCCACTGGTTTAGACATGAATGGCTGTGTGTTGAGTTATTATGAGGGGACAGCAAATTTTCAAGCTGTACACTCACTACTTTACATTGTAGCAAAGTGTAATTTCTTCAGTGTTGTCACATGAAAAGATAGAATAAAATATTTACAAAAATGTGAGGGGTCTACTAACTTTTGTGAGATTATTTATATATATATATATATATATATATATATATATATATATATATATATACACACACACATATACACACACACACTGTATATGTAACACAGAAATTTTACTTATTGCAAACTATTTTCCTCCACAATGTCAACTATGCCTTGTTTAGCTAGTGACTGGCTTTACTCTGGAGCATTCTGGGGAGGAGGATCCAAGCCACAACTATCCCTGGGAAGCAACTACAATATTTATGTGCACCTGAGGGCAGGAGGGGTCACATACCTAAAGGGTCTGTTGTGGATTTTGAGGGGGACCCCCACACAATTTTTTTTTTAAATTTTGGTTCAGGGTTCCCCTTAATATTCATACCAGACCCAAAGGGACTGGTAATGGATTGGTGGGATGCCCTGACATTTTTGTTCAGTGACTTATTTTATCTGTGTTGCTGGGACCGACAATTCATTATAGCCACTAGTACTTTTACTTTTTTTCCTTTAGAAATGTCATTTTGAGCAGGGACTGTTCTAAACACAGGAAACATGCGCCACTTTACAGGCATACTATAGACACCCCCCAGGTACAAAATGTAAAGGAATATTTCACTTTTATTGTTTCACTTTAAGCATCATTAAAATTACTGCTCCCTAAAAAATGGCTATTTTTAAAACTTTTTTTTGCATTGATTCACATCCCCAGGTCCCCAAATACTTTTTATGACAATACCATGCATATAAGGCTTTAAAATTAGCACTTTTGTTTTCTCCCATAGACTTTTAAAGGGTGTTCCGCATCTTTTGAATTTGCCGTGAACACTCCAAATAGTTCGCTATTTAGCGAACAGACGAACACCCGATGTTTGAGTCGAACTTACGTTTGACGCGAACATCGGGCTCATCCCTATCTGTCATACTTTATGACTCTGATCTGCCAATACAGTCTGTTAATCTTTTAAAGGGTGGTCAGTATCATTTTTGTGTGCCTGCTGGGGGCTTGCCGAAAAGGTATGCTGCTGGTGTCAGTAAGGGTGGGGCCTCACATAGGCCTGGATCAGAGCAGAGGACCCAAATCAAGCTCCTGTGCGGGTAGCACTACATATAGTTACAATTTTTTAGTATGCATCACCTTTTTTCCAGGTGTCTTGTCTTTTCCACCTCTTCTTCTTTCAGGGGTGGGCAGTCATTTTTCCTGCACAAAACAGCATTTAAGTAATGACATCATTACATGCTGGTGTGAGGATGCATGCCTAGGGGTTGTGGCCATGACATCCTAGGCTCACTGGAAGTGGGTTGAATCACACTGAGGATAACTCCGTTTATAAAGGAAGCTGAAATCTGCTTAAGAATGCACATCTGCTTTTAACGAAAATTCAGGTCCACCTGACCCACCAAAGCTGATTTCAGGTACAGGTATGGATTTTTTAAGCCATCAGCTTAGCTTAGGGACACAAAGCTTTGTGTTAGATAATTGTGCCATACACACATGCATGTGTAAATGCAAGGAAGCATTTGCTTTTACCCAGGTATAGAGGCGTACGGCCAATCACTTCTAAAGTTAGCAGTATGTGCCACCTGCAGCTCCTCAGGTGTGAAAAAAAATATTTTTACACTAGAGCTCTTTAGTCCCTCTCAGAATTCACGTGTAAAAGACCTCCACTAGATCTCAGTCCTCAATTCTTGTGTGTCCTGCATACGCACCCATGCCGTTTGTTATAATTTTTCTTTGTGTGGTATTTCTGGAGTTCACAGAATCTAGGGAGGAGGTGGAATCCTTATGGGTAGAGCTCCAAAGGAATAAAGCTAAGGGGAAAATAATGCTGGGAGTATACTATAGGTCCCCTTACCTGAGGGAGAAGGGGGAGACGGATCTCCTATCACAATTTGGATTAGCAGCAAGGATGGGAAGTGTTATCATAATGGGGGATTTTAATTATCCAGACTCAGGCTGGGCATAGGGAACCACGCATTTGTCTAAGGCTCGCCAGTTCCTAAATGTCTTGCAGGACAATTTCATGGGTCCGATGGTAGACGCACCAACTAGACATAAAGTGTTACTGGATCTACTGATTACCAACAATACAGACCTGATCATGGATGTGGAAATATGGGGCAATTTAGGAAACAGCGATCACAGGTCAATTGGCTTCAGTATAAATCACACAAATAGGAAACATATGGGGCATACAAAGACACTGAATTTCAAAAGAGCCAACTTCCCTAAACTATGAACCTTGCTAGAAGGCATAAATTGGGATAAAATCTTAGGAACAAAGAATATGGAGGAGATATGGGTTTGCTTTAAGAGCATATTAAATAAGGTCATTAGCCAATGCATCCTCACTGTCAATGTCTCACTGCCTGTGATTAGCGCAGCGCTGCGCTGACTTCCTGGCAGGCTCAGCACGTGGAGTATGTGAACAAGCCTGAGCTCATCTTTATTCTTCAGCATGCTTAGCTCTTCAACAGAGGAAAAGAGCAATATACTTTCCCAATAACAATAATAATAACAAGAACAGAAGCAGCAATATTTTTGTTCCTGGAAGCGTTGAAGCAGAACCACATATTAGGAGTTCAGGGGGAAGTACAGACAAGACACTAAAGAGGGAACCATCAAAACAAGGATGAGGAAATAGCGGGGTTAGACCAAGTTGGGGAAAAACAAACATGATGGAAAAACCTTATATTGTAACTACTAAGACATGAGAAAATGAGATGGAAATGCTGAAACTAATGAATAGTGTGTATCTACATGTACCAACTATTGTGGCAATAAAGAGTCATCAACCTTACTTAGGCTGGATTCACACGTATGCATTTTCAGTGCTTTTTGCATTTTGCAGATTTGCACTACAGAACACGTTCCATAGGAAACCGTTTTAAATGGACTGTAGTGCAAATCTGCAAAATGCAAAAAGCACCAAAAATGCATAGGCGTGAATCCAACCTTAGGAGATATTTTAACAGTAAGTTCCAATGAAGAGCTAAGTATTACTTTATTAGGCTGGATTCACACCTATGCCTTTTTAGGCTGGATTCACACCTATGCATTTTTAGTGCTTTTTGCATTTTACAAATTTGCACTACAGTCCATTTACCATGGTTTCCTATGGAACACGTTCTGTAGTGCAAATCTGCAAAATGCAAAAAGCACTAAAACTGCATAGGTGTGAATCCAGCCTAATGCAAAGCAACAGATCCAAGATAATTTGTTAGCCAGACTTTTTTTTTTTTTTTTTTTGTTTCGTTTCCGTATACACTATGCACTGAGAAAAGAACAGAAAAATTCTACTAGAGGGCCGGTTCACAGTGGTGCGATGTCAGAGATCGGATGTGAGTCATACCGCACTATAGTAAAAATCACATGTGATCTCTGTGTGATGCGATTTCAGCCATAAAGATCATATGGCTGAATTTGCATCAAACTCGCACAGGAGCCTTTTTTTGTCCGCAGCAGAATTGGATCGCATGGGTGTTCACACCCATGCAATCCGATTCCTGTCCTGTCTGCAAACTGATTTGGGGGTGTCAATAACTTTTAACTGACACTCCCAGCAGTTTGCATAGGACAGTGTGAACTGCCTCTGAGTGACATGTAATGTGGGAACCCGCAGTGGATTCGCAGGGTTTCTGCATCGCAGCAGTGTGAACCAGCCCTTACTAAGAACAAGTCTATATTGTAGGTGGGTAGCTCTAAGTCTGTTGAACAGCACTTCCACCAGATCACGCCCACTTTCTGGAAGGTCCCATCCAGATCATATGCACTTTCTGGGCAGTCCAACCTTTAATTATAAGGCCGCAATCCCTACAACGAATACCCTTTTGTGAGTTACTGTTCATGCTCCCAGCACACAGGCCAAGCTGTCAAAGACTGTTCTTGGTCCCTAATAATAATCAGTAGCTGGCAGGGCTGACTCACAATGTGACCACTGTGAGAGCCAATTAGGGTTGCCAAGTCATCCCTTTAAAACCAAACACATATTAATTACACAGGTTCTGTGGCTGATTAAGGTGGTAATTAACCGCTAGCTGAACAGCCGCCGCAGTTGTACTGTGGCAGCACGGCTCAGCTGTGGAAATCGCATTTAAGCTACGTCAGTAGCATAAACGGGCACTAGGGGACGTGCGTGCGCACCCGCTTGCTCCCCGAGCCACTGCGAGTGCCAGGCAGTCTTGATCACCGCCGGGCTCCCGCGATCGCTCGGGCACACAGAGAACTGGGAGCTGTGTGTGTGAACACACAGTTTCCGGTTCTCTGAGCAGTGAACTGACAGATCGTCTGTTCGAACAGCAATCTGTTAGTTTCCGTGCACAGTCCCATCCCCCCTTCAGTTAGAACACTAACTAGGATACATATTAACCCCTTCACTGCCAGTGACATTTTTTACAGTAATCAATGCAACTTCAATCATACTGATCGCTGTATTAATGCCAATGGTCCCAAAAATGTGTCACAATTGTCCGATGTGTCCGCCATAATGTCGCAGTCATGATAAAAATCGCTGATTGTCGCCATTACTAGTAAAAAAAAATATTTATTATAACCAAGCAATAACCGCTTATTGTGATTTTTTTTACCAAAATATGTAGAAGAATATCTATCGGCCTAAACTGAGGAAAAACTGAGGAAACTAAGGAAAAAAAATGATTTTTTTATATATTTTTTGGGGATATTTATTATAGCAAAAAGTTAAAAATAATGCATTTTTTTCAAAATGGATGCTCTTTTTTTGTTTATAGCGCAAAAAATAAAAACTGCAGAGGTGATCAAATACCACCAAAAGAAAGCTCTACTTGTGGGGAAAAAAGGACGTCAATTTTGTTTGGGAGCCACGGCGCACGACCACGCAATTGTCAGCTAAAACGCCACAGTGCCGATTCGCAGAAAGTGGTCTGGTCTTTGGCCAGCCAAATGGCCCGTGGCTCAAGCGGTTAAATTCACTTGGTGCCTTATCTGCATTAAATTAGCCTAGAACCTATGTAATTAATATGTGTTCAGGTTTACAGGGATGAGGTGGCAACCCTAGAGCCAATCATAGTGGTTACATGATCGCCGATCCTTTCTATCACCCCCAGGTGTACAGACGACAATTAAAGGGGCTCCAGGGCTGGGTAGGAAAAGGCTAAAGGATGCATGCACTTTAAAACAAAGTGCACGTATCATTTTTGAACCCTGTGCCTTGACCTAAACCTTGATGGCCACAGCTTCTGGGGATTGTTTGCAACATCACAAATCCTCTCTGTCCTGGCTGCGCTTGCACGTTACAGCCCCATAGACATCCTTGAGGCTCATCAGATACCCTCATCTCCATTTGTCTTTGTTCTCTGGAGACCCCAGGAAGTCTATAGGGTTGTAATGTGCAGGCGTGGCCAGGACAAGGGAGCCTAGTGGTGTTGGATGTAAACAATTGACAGAGAGTCCTTGACCATCAGATCTCATTAAAGCGGAGGGCCGTTTAAAAAAAAAAAAAAAAAGTCAGCAGCTGCAAACACTGCAGCTGCTGACTTAATCAGCCCACTTACCTGTCCAAGGCGCCCGCGATGTCGGCCGCCCGAGGCCGACCCGTCCCTCGGCTCTCGGGTCCCGGCGCCGCCATTCCTTGTAAGGGAAACAGGCAGTGGAGCCTCATGGCTTCACTGCCCGTTTCCTACTGCGCATGCGCGAGTCACGCAGCGCTTTGTGAATGGGACGCGCTGTGTTCTGGAACACACAGTTCCCAGAACACAGCGCGACCCATTACTCAGAAGACGCCGCGACGAGGAGAGAAGACCAGAAGATCTCCGCGGAGGAGGAAGAGGAAGATTAGGATTATGTGCCTAGCAACAGGCACTTCTGGTAAGTAAAAAACAAAAAAAAATTTCATTTTTTTTTTTTTCGATTTTTTTGTAATTTTTAATATTTTTTTTTTTCAGGGTGGCCCTCCACTTTAAGTATGCATCTTTGGAGGGGGGGGGGGGGGGGTGGGATTGGTTAGGTCACAAATCCTCTCTGTCCTGGCTGCGCTTGCACGTTACAGCCCCATAGACATCCTTGAGGCTCATCAGATACCCTCATCTCCATTTGTCTTTGTTCTCTGGAGACCCCAGGAAGTCTATAGGGTTGTAATGTGCAGGCGTGGCCAGGACAAGGGAGCCTAGTGGTGTTGGATGTAAACAATTGACAGAGAGTCCTTGACCATCAGATCTCATTAAAGCGGAGGGCCGTTTAAAAAAATAAATAAAAAATAAAGTCAGCAGCTGCAAACACTGCAGCTGCTGACTTAATCAGCCCACTTACCTGTCCAGGGCGCCCGCGATGTTGGCTGCCCGAGGCCGACCCGCCCCTCGGCTCTCGGGTCCCGGCGCCGCCATTCCTTGTAAGGGAAACAGGCAGTGGAGCCTTACGGCTTCACTGCCCGTTTCCTACTACGCATGCGCGAGTCACGCAGCGCTTTGTGAATGGGACGCGCTGTGTTCTGGAACACACAGTTCCCAGAACACAGCGCGACCCATTACTCAGAAGACGCCGCGACGAGGAGAGAAGACCAGAAGATCTCCACGGAGGAGGAAGAGGAAGATTAGGATTATGTGCCTAGCAACAGGCACTTCTGGTAAGTAAAAAACAAAAAAAAATTTAATTTTATTTTTTTTTTTAGATTTTTTTGTAATTTTTAATATTTTTTTTTTCAGGGTGGCCCTCCACTTTAAGTATGCATCTTTGGAGGGGGGGGGTGGGATTGGTTAGGTCACAGTACAGGAGCAAAAAGGATAAGTGCACTTTGTGTACTTACACATAAAATCTATGCTATGTACCCTGAGTAAGTAGCAGCTTTCAAAAGGGGCTTAGCCCAAATTCCATTAACTTTTTTTCAAAACCCCTTTGCTTATCAAAAATGCTGCTTATGGGATTTGTAGTATGCATAGAGCAGTCCACACAACTGCAACTGCTCATGCAATAAATAGAATTGAGGGGGAAAGGTAGCGTTTGGGATCTCATGGGGATGTAGGAGGAACAACAGACTAAGAAATTATTTCTTAAAGCGGAGGTCCACCCTAAAGTGGACCTCCACTCATCGGAACCCTCCCCCCCTCCGGCGCCACAATTGGCACCTTTCAGGGGGGAGGGGGGTGCAGATACCTGTACAGTACAGGTATTCTGCACCCACTTCCGGGATAGCTCTCTGCGGAAAGGGGCGTAGATTACGCCCCTTTCCGCAAGTGCCCGCCCCTTTCCGCAAGTGCCCCGCTGCCTGCTGGGAAACACACAGATCCCAGAGGCAGCGAGGACCGTCCTTATTGCGCAGCGCGATTCGCGCATGCGCAGTAGGGAACCGGGAAATGAAGCCGAAAGGCTCCATTTCCTGATTCCCATACCCAAGATGGCGGCGGCAGCACCTTACAGACGATCTAGAGATCGGCTTCGGGTGCCTACATCGCGGGCGCGCTGGACAGGTGAGTGTCACTATTTTAAAAGTCAGCAGCTGTAGTATTTGTAGCTGCTGGCTTTAAAAAAAAAAAAAAAAACGCGGAGTCCCGGCGGACTCCCGCTTTAAGAAAATAAATTACAGGGCCATTAAAGCAACATTAAACCCAAAACAAAACATTTATTATATTGCAGCTTACCAATTCTTAGAAGTTGCATTCGTTTTATTTTTTAGGCTTTCTTTTGTCTATTTTCAGCTGGAGATCCAGCCAGTAAGTCTCGGTTTTTCAAAAGAGCAAACTCTCTTCCAGATGCATCAGTTTACAGAGATGACTCAAACTATTTAACACAGACGGCGTGCTTATAATGATTAGTAAAAATGAGCTCAGGCGTGTTCGCACACTCCACGTGCAGAGCCCCCCAGGAAGTCGGCGCAGCGCTGTGCTAATCACAGGCAGTGAGACATTGCCCGATCTCTGCAGCTGCACATCGGGGAAATGTCTTACTGCCTGTGATTAGCGCAGCACTACACCGACTTCCTGGGGGGCTCTGCACATGGAGCATGCTAACATGCCTGAGCTCATACTTAATGATTAGCTTTGATTTATTCATGTAAAACCTTTATCTCAAAAGGAAAAAAAAAATGTTTGCTGTAAATGCTTAAAAAGTGTGAGCTGAAGTTTGGATTCAGTTTGTTAGTGGTTCTAAATCTGTTAATACATTTAACACTACCCCCCCCCCCCCCCCCCAGACTGGCAATGCTTCTGTCTGCTGTGCTCCCTGTTCTCATTCACCCAGAGTGGAGCACTCTAATATAGGAGGTGTGTTACTGGCCACCTTAAAGCGAAGTTCCACTCTATGTCCTCCACCCCTCTTATCCAACACTTTTTAAACATGCTGGTGTCGGGGACCTGAAGACTGGCAAGGACTAGCCTGGGTAAGGACAGCACTAGATCCCTGAACAGGTAAGTGTCCTCTTATCAAAAGTTAGCAGCTACAGTATTTGTTGGTATTTAATTTTTTGCAAACAGGCTGAAGATCCTCTGTAACCACTTGCCGACTGCACTATAGTGGAATGAGGGCTACAGCGCTGCCAGCCAGTTCTGGGAGGGTATCATATGGCATCCTCCTATGATCGCGCCCGTCGTGCACACCCTGGGATCGCTGTGTCCTTAGGACACAGGGATCACAGATCTGAGTAAAGGGCCAATCAGTGTGCCACTTTACCCCGTGATCAGCTGTGTCCAATCACAGCTGATCACAATGTAAACACAAGCCGGTTATCAGCAATCCTTTATTTACTCTGACAGCATGAGGAGAGGAGAGCCCATAACCACCTTGTGTGAAAGGAACATCGACACTGATAATTTCACTATTTGATTTATGCTGCACTTCTATTTTATTCCATCTAATCTCTTTGGTTGATATGGTTTCTTAAAATATTCTATGTATTTCACTTTTCTAATCTCACTAAGTTAACCTTACCTATGCACTCATTAGCATCTCATTATCCTATCCTTTACCAAGTTTAGGACAGATGACCTATTGTACCACATAATATGATCTTCCAACCTATTTTACAACCTTTCTTTTATTTTTAGCACATATGGTCACTGCTGACCATTATACATTTTTGGAATTTTCTTTTTTGGAAACCATCCTTGTCCAGTCCTGCTGTCCTTAACCACCTCAGCTCCCACCAGTGATACCCATATGGGGTCATTCTGATTCATTTTGGCACATTGCTACTGCATAGATACAGATAATGTAAGTACTCTTGAGAGTGGTTTTGGGGGGTTCATCCTAGCCAATATTACTTCTAATTACTTTATTTTAAACTCTGCTTTCCGTGACAGGGTCAGACTTTACAGATATTCTTATTATTATACTACAGCATTCAGTTTTCCACGTGCATGCTCCTGAAGAGTGGATGAATCCACGAAATGCATAGAGCTACTATATGCCATGTTTTATGCCAACTATATGTTTTACTTTCTTAATGATCACTTGTAATGTGATTTGTATTTTTAGTGGTCAATTGTTATTGCTGCATGTCTATCCATTGTATGGAATATATTGGTCTTCTTGGTGTACTCATGACTATCCTCATGCAACTTACCATTGATTTTCCAATAAATTTAAATGTTTTACACCTGCCTGCTTCATTTAAAGTCCCAACCTCCAGTCATCCTGATTGCTTTATTCAAATAGGGATGGAGGCAACTGACCTTACCCGGTCACCGCCTCATTTAAAGTCCCAACGTTCTCTTTTTCTTCTAACTGATAATAAGGGCACTGATTGTCAATGTCCTGATTATCAATGTATTCCCAACAGTGCTGCCAATCAGTGCCTCCACATTAGTGTCACCTATCAGTGCCCATCATTACAGTATCATCAGTTCCGCCTCATCAGTGCCCACCAGTGTTGCCTCTTTAGTGCCCATCAGTGCAGCCTCATCATTTTACATCATCGGCGAAGGAGAAAAATTACCCGTTTGCAAAATTTTGTTTTTTTTTTGTTGGTCTTTTTTAGTTTATTTATTTAGCAAAAAATAAATAAAAAACCCAGTGGTGATTAAATACCACCAAAAGGAAGCTCTATTTGTGCGAAAAAAAGATAAATATTTCATATGGTTGCAGTGTAGCAATTGTCATTCAACCTGTGACAGCGCTGAAAGCTTAAAATTGACCTGGGCAGGAAGGGGGTAAAAGTGCCCAGTAAGCAAGTGGTTATGGACTACACCTTTAGCCCCATACACACTATCAGATTTTCTGCTGATTTTTGTCTTCAGATTTACCAAAACCATGTAGTGCAAGGGCCTGCCGGAATGCATACGAATTGAAACTCCTAAGGTTTGCTCTCATATTATATGGTTTTGGTAAATCTGAAGAAAAAAAAAAAATCTGAAGAAAATCTGATAGTGTGTATGGGGCTTTTTTCATTGACATAAAGACTAACTTGTTGTGGCTTACCATGCACCAAGACAATCATTTACTTCATTTTGAGACAGCTGCTGTGGTAATTTAGTATGTTTGTCTAGTAACTATCGCCATCTTGTGGTAAGCTTTAGCATTAAAAAAAAAAAAAAAAGATTTCTTCTGTCATCTATGATTGCACTAATACAGCTACAATCACATGCTGTCATCTATTAAACACATAAAATATAGACTATATATTGTAGATCATGTAAATGCTTATACTAATCACAAGTACTTCCAAGGCCTTATAAGAAAATTCCAAGCATTATTTTTAACATTATTTTTAGATCTGGATAGAGTGGTGAGAAATTAGAATCATTATTACTGTGTCCCAATTTGAGTTGTCACCAGAACAGGAATAAAGGTAAAGTCTAATGCCCTGTACACACGGTCGGACATTCCAACCACAAAATCCGTCTGATTTTTTCAGACTGATTTTGTCCGAAACTTGTGTTGCATACACACGATCTGACAAAGTTGTCAGAAAATCTAATAGCTCGGAACATGGTGACGTTTGTTTCGTATGATGGGACTACGTAGAGGCCAGTATCCAATAGCTTTCGTCTCCTAATTTTTTCTGAGCATGCGTGGCACTTTGTCCATTGGAATTCGCTACAAACGATCGGAAAAAGTCTGATCGGATTTTTTTGTCAGAAAATTTTAGATCCAGCTCTCATATTTTATCCATCCCACACACGAATGGATTTTCTGACAACATAATCCGATCGGACATTTTCCGTGGGAATTTCTGACCGTGTGTACAGTGCATTACAATCTGGTCACTTGTTCCTTTGACAACTGCCTATTAGTGGATTTCCCATACATTAAAAATGTTTTCCTCTTCCTTTTCTGTCCAGAGGACAGGGAGAGAAGGGAACTCTCGCTAATGAGACAAAAAAAAAAACGCCCTAGTTTTACCCTTTCCCCTATCCATCAAGTATATCTAAAGCCTAAAGCTTTTTTTATTTTGAAGAATGTGCTGATCAGAAATTCTAAGCGAATATATATGAAAAGTATGAGTAAAAAATGTATGAGATATACTGTATATACTTATACAGGCATTACCCACGTTGAAGTACACAATGGGGTTTATTTAATAAAGCTGGGAAGTGCAAAATCAGGATCACTTCTGCATAATAATAACATTGTGACATACTGTAGCATGACATAACAATGTTGATACATTTTATGATTTTATTTTTTTTATATTTCATTAAGGACATTAACTGTACACCCAAAGTGCCCAACTGGTTAACTACTCTGAATCTCCATTCCTCTCTTTGTGACAGGAGGGTATGTTATGGGAATGGCTTACTTTATTACTGACCCCAGGTATTTTCCAAATAATGCTTTTGGTTTTTTAAAGATGTATTTTTAGCAGAAGGGCAATGTATCACTACATGGGGGGGGGGGGGGGGGGGTTATTTACTAAAGGCAAATCCACTTTGCACTACAAGTGCACTTGGAAATACAGTCACTTTAGATTTTGAGGGGAAGATCTGAAATGAGTGGAAGCTCTGATGATTTTATCAGTGAATCATGTGCAAGCAAAAATGCTGTTTTTTATTTTCCTTGCATGTTCCCCTCGGATCTACAGTGACTTTACTTCCATGTGCACTTGCAGTGCAAAGTGGATTTTCCTTTAGTAAATCAACCCCATTGCTTTTAATGCCCCTATACCAGTGATGGCGAACCTTGGCACTCCTGATGTTTTGAAACTACATTTCCCATGATGCTCCACTACACTGCAGAGTGCATGAGCATCATGGAAAATGTAGTTCCAAAACATCTGGGGTGCCAAGGTTCGCCATCACTGCCCTATACACTGGTGGCCAGTAGAAGGATAATGTTCCCTTGTATCGATGGTCCCTGGGAGGAAAAATGGCAGTAAAATCCATTCCCCAGCATTGACTTCATTGATTTCAATGTGCAATTACAAACCCCCCAAAATAAGCTTCATTGGAGTTAGTGTACATATTTATAGACTCCCCAAATAAACTGCATTAATGTCGGACTGCACAGTTACAACACACAGAATGTAGGGATCAGGAGTACTGCACAGAATGCTCAGGAGTGCTTAATGCATAAAATTCAGGGATAAGGGGTAGGTAACACATAGAGCGTAGAGGTCAGGAGCACATAACATACAGAGTACTGGGCACCACAAAGCAGAACATGGTACATGCACTACAGTGCATTGTGGTAATACATGCAGTAACAAGCAAACACAGTATTACCGCAATGCTGAAGTGTCAATGGGCCAACATGACCCTTTTTACAATGCAGCATACGAAAATACACAGGGGTTGATTTACTAAAACTGAAGAGTGCAAAATCTGGTGCAGCTGTGCATGGTAGCCAATCAGCTTCTAATTTCAGCTTGTGTAGCCTCCATGGCGGTATTCCAGAGTCGGGCTCAGGGTGAGATTTCATTACCATAAGCGGTATTCCCCAGCCAGACTCGGGATCCATGTTAAAAACACAGTATAGATACAGTATACTGTAATCTGTAAGATTACAGTATACTGTATCAAATAATTACACATCCCCTTTGTCCCTAGTGGTTTGTCCAGTGTCCTGCATATAGTTTTATATTATAAATACTGTTCTTTGTGCCAGGAAACTGGAGATTGTACATAGCAACCAAAAAATGTCCATTTACATTGAAAGTGGTTATAGACCAGCTAGAAAACAGCGATAATAAATTAGAATCACTTGCAGAATTGAGCAATTGTAATTTGTGGGGAAATTCGTCATCAACCACTAAAAGCATTGACAGCGACAATTCTGCAACTCAGCACATTTCAGTGTTTTTGATTTGATTACATTATTGAATCATTTTTATTATTTTTTATAATTATTTATTATATATATAATAAATAATTATATATATATATATTATTATAATTTATGATTTCATATTTCAAATTTTATCATACCCGGGATGTCTATTAGACTCTTGTTTGGATGGATTTAAGTGAATTATTTCTAAGAATTACAGGCCTACAATATAAAATGCCAAATTTACATGCAAAATAATGGTACCGCTTTCAGCACCTAAAATCTGAAATAATCATACCGCCAGGGAGGTTAATTAAGCATTGACAATAAAAACTGGAAGCGGATTTGTTCTATGCAGAGCTATACCAGATTTTGCACTCTCCAGTTTTAGTAAATCAACCCTATAATGTGTGTGTTGTGATGGGCTGCAGTGGGAGTACGTTGCTCATTATTGTATTAGCATTGGGTGCCATTCAAATTGGATAAAACAAGTGTTGTGCCCTGCAGTAATGCAGTTAATGCAATCTATAAAGTCTGGTCAACTAAAGTGAAAAATGGGAGTCTGGGCCCCACAGTGAAATGGTAAATGCAGCTTTGTTAACCGCTTGCCCACTAGCTCACGCAGATATACGTTGGCAGAATGGCTTTCTTAGGCGAAACCCAGTGTGGGTACATTGTACCCTTTAAGAGCCGCCAGGGGGCCCTGATGTGCGTAGCCAGTGGACGCAATTGCCACCGGCCACACAAGATCGCAGGCACGAGCGCCAGCATGGGGATTGATCTGTTCTGTCAGGGGAAAGGAGACATGTTGTTTGTTCCTGTCAGGGTGCACATGCCAAGAGACAAGTTTGCCCCTCTAGAATTACTCTGAAGCGCAAAGGAATACTTATTACCTTTGCTCGTAGGAAATGGGCATTGGCGCATAGAAGTGCGCATTCGCAAACTGGCGTGCAATCAGAAGCTGTCACGCATCCCAGTGTGTGCCAATGCTTGCATGCACCCACGCGCACCCGTGATTGACGCTGGTGCCAAAATAGTCTATTTAAACCCAGCCAGTGCCTGGCTCTGGTGCTGCTTCGTCTTCAGCTCCTGTACCCTGTTACCTGTGAAACCTGTGCCTTGATCTCTGTGTTAACCCGGTTTTTCTTGACCATCCCTTGAACTCCGCCTGCATTGACCTTGGCTTGTCCTGTGACCCTTCTTCTGCCTTCTCCCTTGGCTCCTGTTTGAACTCATCTGGTTCCAGACCCAGCTTACCTCCTGACTACATTCCTGCCTGCACCCTGAATCCGACTGTCTTGCCGTGTATGACCCAGGCTGCCTGACCTTGCTGCCACCTACACCAGCTGCCTACCTGCCAAGACCTTCCGGTATCTTCTGCAGCCATCCAGGACATCCGCCCTGCTGCCTGCTAGATTCCTTGGCACTTGTGCGACTCTGCACTCCGGCGCCTTCTGTTCACATTATTAAAGGCCCCGAGTCAGAGGTGTAAGGGAGGCCTTCCTTGTCCAATCAACCAGGTACGTGATAGTTCCTACTAAGTAGGAACAACGATATGTCTCCTCCCCCAGTCGTAACATCCCCATGCCGTTAGAACACATCTAGGAACACACATTTAACCCCTTGATTGCCCCCTAGTGTTCACCCCTTCCCTACCAGTAACCAGGTTGGGGAAGGGGTATATGAGATGCCCATAGAATAGTTCACTTTCCATCATATTTAGTAATCTTTTATAGATTAGCACTTAGTTTGAGTCTGAAGGATTGATGTACATGTTTCAACAACTACAGTCTTTTCCCTGCATCAGACTATTGCTCCTCCTCTGCTTAACTCCCGCAGACTATTGCTTCCAGAACTTCCTCACCCATGACCATGAAATGATGAGGACATCACTCTTGACCATGTAAGGGTGATGTTCCCAGAAATCCTCTCCCCTGCACAAACTTATACTGTAATTATTAGTGTAGTGTCACACCTTCTTCTTTAAGCAAAAAGGACCCACTCTGAATAGTTCCTCTAGCTCTGGTTGCTCGCTGCTACTAGGCCAGAGGTCTGCAGTACCTCTCCCCAGAGGCCTAGTAGTTTAAAAGCACTGAGTGGTGGACTACTGTTCCCAGTTAGCCCAGCTTGCAAATCCTGTGCCCTCAGGCCACATTGATTTGACACCACTCCCCACAGTCTCTCCTCTGATCCAGGACTACTCATCATTGAGTGTAATGATGAGGACTTCACTACTGACTGTGTAGAAGTGAAGTTCCCTCACAGACTTCCTGCCACATCCAGCCACCGACCTTTCTCTGGCCCTTGATGGATAATTTAAGCCGACCATACGTTCCGACCGCTTCACCTGAACTTCTGCTCCAGGAGTTCCTCCTCATCAATGACCGTGTAATGATGAGGACATTGCCAATGACGGTGTAAAGGCAAAGTTCCTTCACAGTTCTCCCGGGCCTCCTCCTGCATTTGGCGCAACCCCCCCTTATTTATAAAGGATGTTACCTTAGTTATAAAGGAGGCCCACCCCCTGCCAATACCATTTGGGGATTGGTCAGGGCTCCCACATGAGCTGCCTGCCACTCCAGTTCTAGGACCTGCCCCACTTCCAGAACATTCTCCCGGTTCTCTGAGGGGAGAAGTGACAGATCATCTGTTCATACAAAGTATGGACAATCTGTAATCTCCCCTAGTCAGTCCCCTCCCCCTTCAGTTAGAACAAACACTAGGGAACACAATTAACCCTTTGATCGCCCCCTAGTGTTAACCCCTTCCCTGCCAGTGACATTTTTACAATAATCAATGCATTTTTATAGCACTGATCGCTGTATAAATGCCAATGGTCACAAAAATGTTTCAAAATTGTCCGATGTGTCCGCCATAATGTTGCAGTAACGATAAAAATCACAGATCGCAGCCATTACTAGTAGAAAAATAATTATAATAATAAAAATGCTATAAATCTATCCTCTAATTTGTAGACACTATAATTTTTGCGCAAACCAATCAATATACGCTTATTGCGATTTTTTTATTTTTTTTTACCAAAAATATGTAAAAGAATACATATCAGCGTAAACTGAGGAAAAAAACGTTTTTTTATATATTTTTGGGGGATATTTATTATAGCAAAAAGTAAAAAAATAATGTGTTTTTTTCAAAATTATCTCTCTTTTTTGTTTATAGCGCAAAAAATAAAAACCGCAGAGGTGATCAAATACCACCAAAAGAAAGCTTTGCTTTAGGTGCAATGATGCACAATTGTCAGTTAAAGCGACACAGTGCCGAATCACAAAAAGTGCTCTGGTCAGGAGGGGGGGGGGGGGGAGAAATCTTCCGAGGCTGAATTGGTTAAGTGGTTAAAGCATCAAAAATGGATGGTGAAGCTACTGTATAGGCACTTTAATGTGCGTTACTAATCAACACAAGTGTAAATGAGGCCTAACAAACCTCCTTAGGTGGGAGCATCACGGCATTTCCAAGCAAGTCAAAGACAGTTCAAAGAATTATCTCAGAAGTGTCTCAAATTGAAGTCAAACTGATACAATTGATGTAAGCCTGTATAAAAGGCCCTTATAACTTACAGGCATTTTTTTAAAATAAAATAAATTTCCTTATTAACTGCCAGCAACCTGTAGAATAGAGTCCACGGAAGATGTTCTTCATTATTTTTAGGTTGTTGGCTGAGGAACATAGAGGAAAGAAAATATATGATTTTACTAACAAAATGAACATCCCTGCTTATAGGGGCATATGAAACCCTTTACTTTGATATTATGATATATAGCAATCTAGCGCACCCCCTAAGGCACTGCAAATGGAAAGAGATCGCCCACCCTACACAGCCAGGCACTGTACTGCAAAGCACACTTTGAGCCAAAGAACAGTCCAGTTCTTTATTTTATGTTTTATCGAGGGGAATAAACGTGACTAGATATTGGGGTATTATGGGATGCCCACTTGACTTTTCAGCAACAACTCTTCAGGGACACAACTATTTTACAAAAATTGGAAGCAAAATTTACCCATCGAACAATGAAATGCCTCCATCCCTAAATATATTTTAACAAGTTATAGGAAAGTAAAATTGGACTTTAAATGAGGCATGACATTGTAGTTAGTAAAATTATGTATGAAGATCTGAGAATTGTTTTGGATAAATTCAATTTGTTTTGGTGTCATAATCCCCTAGGGGTAGGCCAAGATATTTGTAGGCATAATAAAATAGATATATAGATAATAAATCATTTTTAATATAAGCATAAGAATAATGTTAACATGATAATTGTAATAGTAGATTTCATGCAAACAATCAATCAATGGACATAATTAATACAATTAAATGTATAACTAAAAATACAGATTGGTGAAAAAAAAATCACATAATAAGTATATAAACAGTAAATAATGATGATATTGAAATTCATGATTGAAATATACTTGTATAGGCACCTTTAGTTGTATACCCAACGCATTTCATGGCTGAATGCCAATCGTCAGGGGTAAGATGCATATGTATACTGGAAAATCAAATAAATAACTATTAATATACAAAGCCCTCGAATAAGAGGGAAATGTCTAATACATCCCCTTCCCTAGAGATACTTATGGAAAATCTGCAAGTAGGACCCAGCTCCAGTAAGGGGATGGCACTTCCAAAACAATTCTCAGATCTTCATACATAATTTTACCAACTACGATGTCATGCCTCATTTAAAGTCCCATTTTACTTTCCTATACCTTGTTACAACTATTTTACAGTCCATATATACACTTCTCCTCTGCCTCCTGCACAACTCTTGATTGCAGTACTACAATTCCCAGGACCAGCTAGCGCCATTAGATGATCTGACAAAAAAAGGCTCATGTCAGATAAGTAGCAGAAGCCCTTTACAGGTAGGGACTATGGGCCCCTTGTTTGTGTAGCAAAGTCCCAGTGCCCAGCTGTCCTTCTGTTCCTACTGATCCAAGCACCACCTTTTCAGGCACTTCCAGTCCACCTGGCTGCACCTGCCTCTTTCTCCAGACCTCTTGGCTAAACTTCCACAGTCCTCTCAGACTAACTTTGCATCCATACCAGACTGTTCTCTCTTAGTCCTCATAGGTATGCCATTCAGTCCTCTTCCGACGGTGACACTCACCAGCCCATCTGGCTGTCTTCCTCCCTGGAGATTTGCCTGGCAGTGTTCTCCTACTGTCCTTTTCCTGCTTCTGTGCCTCTGGTCAGGACACCCCTGCGTGTTGTGAAGAGGATCCCTTCCGCACCTTAGCCCAGGCCCAAGGTCACCCCCCCAGACTAGGGGCTACCCTCAAGGGTCACTGACAGCCTGACACTCTATCTCCATCTGAACTCTATTGCCCCAGGTGGGCTAACCCAGTGGATTTGAGGGAGCCTGCCCCCTTCCAACCCATCTGTTGGTCAGGGCCCTCAGAATACTACAGACAGTTCCTCTTCATCTCCACTCCCATTCTTCTGGAAGTTTCTGGCTGTGAGACAGAGACTTCAACAATGCAGAGTCAGTTTGAGTGGCACTCAGCCATTCATAGGCAGCTTTGGATACTGTGAATGTACCTTATCCCTGGTTTACGCAGACATCCTCCTCTTCATAGAACTGGTACCCAAGAGCTGCTTCTCTTTTGATGCCTGACTAGTCACAGTTCTCTGACATCATCCTATATACTGTATGTGAGATTGCTGAAGACCCATCCACGAACCAGAAAATTGGAGTAAAGCCCTGACTTCCAGGGGAATAAAAATTATGTAAGTACCGTATTTATCGGCATATAACACGCACTTTTTCCCCCTTAAAATCGGGGGAAAGTCGTTGGTGCATGTTATACGCCGATCCCCACTGTCTGCGAGTCAAAAATACAGAGCGCGGCCGAAAAATACAGAGCGCGGCCGAAAAATACAGAGCGGCGCCGACAAATACAGAGCGCCGCAGAAAAATACTGAGCCGATTGCTCGGCTCCGCTCGTAGTCCCACCTCCCTGCTGTTTCTCTAGCGAGCGATGCCGAAAAAGACCGAGCCGACTGTACTGTGTACTCGGCTCGGCATGCAGTCCCGCCCATACTGGGTGGGACTGCGAGCGGAGCCCAGCCGAATACACAGTACAAACGGCTCAGTCTTTTTTGGCAGCGCTCGCTAGAGAAACAGCAGGGA
This sequence comes from Lithobates pipiens, assembly GCF_037356315.1. Classification (NCBI taxonomy): domain Eukaryota; kingdom Metazoa; phylum Chordata; class Amphibia; order Anura; family Ranidae; genus Lithobates; species Lithobates pipiens. Next base: position 41,372,990 of record NW_027507718.1, on the reverse strand, counting down.
GGCGGGACTACGAGCGGAGCCGAGTAAGTCGGCTCGGTCTTTATTCGGCGGCGCTCGCTTGGTCTGTCTCGGCCGGGGGAAATTTAAACATGGGCAAGGCTGCAAACGGCGCTGGCCAAGCTGCAAATGACACTGCAAAGCTGCAAACAGCGCTGGCCAAGCTACAAATGACACTGCAAAGCTGCAAATGACACTGATCATTCTGCAATGATGGACAAGGCTGCAGATGCACACTGATAAGGCTGCATTGACTGGCATTTAAATGTAAGTTTTTTTTCCCTTAAACTTCCCTCCTAAAACTTTTTTCCTTAAAATGCCCTCCTAAACTTGGGGTGCGTGTTATACGCCAGTGCGTGTTATACCCCGATAAATACGGTATATCACCTAATTTTATCAGTGCCTAGGCAAAATTAGCAGTTAAAGTGGTTGCAAATCCTTACATATATATACCCAGTGAACTGACTATCCTCAGATGATACTCAGAGGTGTCACAAATCCGCCTACGTAAGTTGTATCTGCAGTCTTCTTTCCTCTATATCTGTTCAAAGGCCAGAATTTATAAGTTTGTCTGAGAGTTAAAAAAAAAAGTAGCGGAGAGCTATAACCACACACTGCAGAGCTCAGTGAGGAGAACTCTAAGAGCTGATTGGAGGGGAGGTGCTCACAGGAACAGAGCTGAGGCTGTCACTGTTGGAGATCCCTGTCACCCTTTTTCTCTTTGTGTCAGGAAAACTTGTCAGATGTGTTTCATACTGATAACAGAGGAAGGAAGCAACAGACAGAAATTACACTTAGGGCTTGTTTACACTTGTTCCAAAACATGGCTTCAGACACGCTTTTTAAAGCTCTCTGAATGTCAGTCAAAGCTCCTGTCATGAAATAAAATGTTTAGCTTACAGTCCTGTTTACGTCCTGTGTTTGCTTTGCTTTAAAAATTGTACCCTATGTCGCTTTGGTGATGCTTCAAAGCATCTTCAAAGCCTCCATAGAGGTCTATGACAAAGCTCGCTTGAAGTACCTGAATCTTTTTGAGAGGAATTTATTCAGCATCTGCCAAGGTTCATTAACCACTTGACCTCCGGAAGGTTTACTCCCCTTCATGACCAGGCCATTTTTTGCGATATAGCACTGTATATCTTTAACTGACAATTGCGCGGTCGAGCAACATGGTATCAAAATAAAATTGATGTCCTTTTTTCCCCACAAATAGAGCTTTTATTTGGTGGTATTTAATCACCTCTGCGTTTTTTGTTCTTTTTTGCGCTATAAACAAAAAAACCCTAACAATTTTGATCAAAATACAATATTTTTTACTTTCTGGTATAAAACATACCCAATTAAAAAAATACCAATAAGCGTATATTGACTGGTTTGCGCAAAAGTTATAGCATCTACAAGCTAGGGGATATTTTCCTTTATGTTTTAAAATTATTATTTTTTTACTAGTAATGGTGGCGATCAGCGACTTATAGTGGGACTGCGATATTGCAGCGAACAAATTGGACACCTAACTGACACTTTTTGGGGACCTGTAGCACGAATACATTGATCACTGCTAAAAATATTCACTGTCACTGTACTAATGACACTGGCCTGGAAGGGGTTAACATCAGAGACATTAAATGTGTGTCTATGTTGTGCTTACGCCCTGTGGGGAAGGTGGTTTGACTAGAGGAAGGCAAAAATCCCTGTTCCTACCTTGCAGAAACACACCGGATCAATGCCTTCCCTTCTGACAGAACGACGATCCACCTTATTTACATAAGAAGATTTTAATTCTGCCTGTGTCCTGTGTAATTGGTGGGTGCCAGTGGACATGGAGTCCACAATACCCACTGTGTATAATCACAGCGGGAGCAGGTCACTGGCGGCGTGCACACGTCCCAGACCCAGAAGTGTCAGATCATGTAGTAAGTACGTGATCTGGTGCAGAGCGGGTGCCCTGCCACAATATATCTGCAATGGGCAGTCGTTAAGTGATTAAAGCACCACCGAAGCATCAAAAAAAGCATGTTGAAGAGGTAGGTGCTTTAATGTGTTTTGAAATCGAAGTGTAAATATTTCATTAAACAAGTACACACTATAGAGGGATATACTTTTTTCATATTTCATGGCTGAGTAGGGTTGCCACCTTTTCATCAAGCCAAACCTGAACACTTTGGCCCCTTTCACACATGCGGATGATATGTCCGTATTTCATCCATCCGTTTGCGGATGAAATACGGACATACATTCATCCCTATGGGATAGCGGGTGTCTGCGGATGAACATCCGCAGACACCCGATTTCCTCCGCCTCCGCAACAGTCCGATTCTGCAGACGGAGGGAAATCCTATTTTTCTATCCGTCTGCTGAGCGGATCGGATAAACACGGACACACGGTCCGTGCTGATCCGATCCCCATAGAGGAGAGCGGAGAGCTGACAGGGCGGTCCCCGCACACTGTGCGGAGACCGCCCTGTCCGCAGCCGGCTCAGCGGGGACAACAGAGCGATCCCCGCTGAGCGAGCGGATCATCACGGGGCGCATCATTACTGATCCGCCCCGTGTGAAAGAGGCTTTTAGCTGTACATGGCAATTTTTTTTTACAGTATACACATAGGGGGTTATTTACTCAAGGCAAATTCCCTTTGCACTGCAAGTGCACTTGAAAGTAAAGTTGCTGTAGATTCGAGAGGGACATGCAAGTAAAATAAAAAACAGCATTTTAGCTTGCACATGATTGGATGATAAAATCAGCAGAGCTTCCACAAATTTCAGATATACCCCTTATATTAAGAGTGCAAAGTGGATTTGCCTTTCGTAAATAACCTCCATATTATTGTAAAAGACCTGGAACAACTTTGAGTAGTATTGCGGAGCATGTAGCATCCTGAGATGAACATTGAGTGTGGCCAAAATTGTGTTAATAAACGGGAGAAGCTGCAGTAAAATCAAACAAAGTCAGTCTGTCCCCCAGTGCAATCCCCACCCCCAGGTCAGTCTGTACTCCAGAAAAAAAAAACAAAGGTCAGTCTGTCCTCCAGTAAAATCCATCCCTGGTCAATCTGTCCCCTAGTACATCCCCCCAGGTCAGTCTACCTCCAGTATAATCCCCCCAGGTCAGTCTGCCCTCCAGTATAATCCCCCAGGTCAGTCTGTTCCCCAGTATAATCCCCCCAGGTCAGTCTGTCCCCCAATATAATCCTCCTAGGTCAGTTTGTCCCCCAATATAATCCATCCTTGGTCAATCTGTCCCCTAGTACATCTCCCCAGGTCAGTCTGTCCCCCAATATAATCCCCCCAGGTCAGTCTGTCCCCCAATATAATCCTCTTAGGACAGTCTGTCCCCCAATATAATCCCCCCAGGTCAGTCTGTCCCCCAATATAATCCTCCTAGGTTAGTCTGTCCTCCAGTAAAATCCATCCTTGGTCAATCTGTCCTCTAGTAGATCTCACCAGGTCAGTCTGTTCCCCAGTATAATCCCCCCAGGTCAGTCTGTCCCCCAATATAATCCTCCTAGGTTAGTCTGTCCTCCAGTAAAATCCATCCCTGGTCATTCTGTCCCCTAGCACATCTACTCAGGTCAGTCTGTTCCCCAGCATAATCCCATGCAGTTCAGTCTGTCCTCCAGTATAATCCCCCCAGGCCAGTCTGTCCTCCAGTATAATCCCCCCAGGTCAGTCTGTCCTCCAGTATAATCCCCCCAGGTCAGTCTGTCCTCCAGTATAATCCCCCCAGGTCAGTCTGTCCTCTAGTAAAATCCATCCCTGGTCAATCTGTCCCCTAGTACATCCCCCCAGGTCAGTCTACCTCCAGTATAATCCCCCCAGGTCAGTCTGCCCTCCAGTATAATCCCCCAGGTCAGTCTGTCCCCCAGTATAATCCCCCCAGGTCAGTCTGTTCTCCAGTATAATCCCCCCAGGTCAGTCTGTCCCCCAATATAATCCTCCTAGGTCAGTTTGTCCCCCAATATAATCCATCCTTGGTCAATCTGTCCCCTAGTACATCTCCCCAGGTCAGTCTGTCCCCCAATATAATCCCCCCAGGTCAGTCTGTCCCCCAATATAATCCTCTTAGGACAGTCTGTCCCCCAATATAATCCCCCCAGGTCAGTCTGTCCCCCAATATAATCCTCCTAGGTTAGTCTGTCCTCCGGTAAAATCCATCCTTGGTCAATCTGTCCTCTAGTAGATCTCACCAGGTCAGTCTGTTCCCCAGTATAATCCCCCCAGGGCAGTCTGTCCCCCAATATAATCCTCCTAGGTTAGTCTGTCCTCCAGTAAAATCCATCCCTGGTCATTCTGTCCCCTAGTACATCTACTCAGGTCAGTCTGTTCCCCAGCATAATCCCATGCAGTTCAGTCTGTCCTCCAGTATAATCCCCCCAGGCCAGTCTGTCCTCCAGTATAATCCCCCCAGGTCAGTCTGTCCTCCAGTATAATCCCCCCAGGTCAGTCTGTCCTCCAGTATAATCCCCCCAGGTCAGTCTGTCCTCCAGTATAATCCCCTACAGGTCAGTCTGTCCCCCACTATAATCCCCTACAGGTCAGGCTGTCCCCCACTATAATCCCCTACAAGTCAGTCTGTCCCCCAGTATAATCGCCTATAAGTCAGTCTGTCCCCCAGTATAATCCCCTAGAGGTCAATCTGTCCCCCAGTATAATCGCCTACAGGTCAGTCTGTCCCCCAGTATAATCGCCTACAGGTAAGTCTGTCCCCCACTATAATCGCCTACAGGTCAGTCTGTCCCCCACTATAATCCCCTACAGGTCAGTCTGTCCCCCAGTATAATCGCCTACAGGTCAGTCTGTCCCCCAGTATAATCGCCTACAGGTCAGTCTGTCCCCCAGTATAATCGCCTACAGGTCAGTCTTTCCCCAGTATAAACTCCTACAGGTCAGTCTGTCCCCCAGTATAATCGCCTACAGGTCAGTCTGTCCCCCAATATAATCCCCCCAGGTCAGTCTGTCCCCCAATATAATCCTCCTAGGTTAGTCTGTCCTCCAGTAAAATCCATCCTTGGTCAATCTGTCCTCTAGTAGATCTCACCAGGTCAGTCTGTTCCCCAGTATAATCCCCCCAGGTCAGTCTGTCCCCCAATATAATCCTCCTAGGTTAGTCTGTCCTTCAGTAAAATCCATCCCTGGTCATTCTGTCCCCTAGTACATCTACTCAGGTCAGTCTGTTCCCCAGCATAATCCCATGCAGTTCAGTCTGTCCTCCAGTATAATCCCCCCAGGCCAGTCTGTCCTCCAGTATAATCCCCCCAGGTCAGTCTGTCCTCCAGTATAATCCCCCCAGGTCAGTCTGTCCTCCAGTATAATCCCCCCAGGTCAGTCTGTCCTCCAGTATAATCCCCTACAGGTCAGTCTGTCCCCCACTATAATCCCCTACAGGTCAGGCTGTCCCCCACTATAATCCCCTACAAGTCAGTCTGTCCCCCAGTATAATCGCCTATAAGTCAGTCTGTCCCCCAGTATAATCCCCTAGAGGTCAATCTGTCCCCCAGTATAATCGCCTACAGGTCAGTCTGTCCCCCAGTATAATCGCCTACAGGTAAGTCTGTCCCCCACTATAATCGCCTACAGGTCAGTCTGTCCCCCACTATAATCCCCTACAGGTCAGTCTGTCCCCCAGTATAATCGCCTACAGGTCAGTCTGTCCCCCAGTATAATCGCCTACAGGTCAGTCTGTCCCCCAGTATAATCGCCTACAGGTCAGTCTTTCCCCAGTATAAACTCCTACAGGTCAGTCTGTCCCCCAGTATAATCGCCTACAGGTCAGTCTGTCCCCCAATATAATCCCCCCAGGTCAGTCTGTCCCCCAATATAATCCTCCTAGGTTAGTCTGTCCTCCAGTAAAATCCATCCTTGGTCAATCTGTCCTCTAGTAGATCTCACCAGGTCAGTCTGTTCCCCAGTATAATCCCCCCAGGTCAGTCTGTCCCCCAATATAATCCTCCTAGGTTAGTCTGTCCTCCAGTAAAATCCATCCCTGGTCAATCTGTCCCCTAGTACATCTACACAGGTCAGTCTGTTCCCCAGCATAATCCCATGCAGTTCAGTCTGTCCTCCAGTATAATCCCCCCAGGCCAGTCTGTCCTCCAGTATAATCCCCCCAGGTCAGTCTGTCCTCCAGTATAATCCCCCCAGGTCAGTCTGTCCTCCAGTATAATCCCCCCAGGTCAGTCTGTCCTCCAGTATAATCCCCCCAGGTCAGTCTGTCCTCCAGTATAATCCCCCCAGGTCAGTCTGCCCTCCAGTATAATCCCCCCAGGTCAGTCTGTCCCCCAGTATAATCCCCCCAGGTCAGTCTGTCCCCCAGTATAATCCCCCCAGGTCAGTCTGTCCCCCAGTATAATCCCCCCAGGTCAGTCTGTCCCCCAGTATAATCCCCCCAGGTCAGTCTGTTCCCCAGTATAATCCCCCCAGGTCAGTCTGTCCCCCACTATAATTGCCTACAGGTCAGTCTGTCCCTCACTATAATCGCCTACAGGTCAGTCTGTCCCCCAGTATAATCGCCTACAGGTCAGTCTGTCCCCCAGTATAATTGCCTACAGCTCAGTCTGTCCCCCATTATAATCGCCTACAGGTCAGTCTGTCCCCCAGTATAATTGCCTACAGGTCAGTCTTTCCCCCAGTATAATCCCCTACAGGTCAGTCTGTCCCCCACTATAATCGCCTACAGGTCAGTTTGCCCCCAGTATAATCCCCTACAGGTCAGTCTCCCTCCCCCCCAGTATAATCCCCCCATGGCTGTCCACACCCCAGTTAAAAAGCATCCCCTGTACCAATATAATTAAAAGCACTGGAAACATTACGTGTATTTTTGGGATCTTTCCAGCAGCAGGATCCAGAGTAGATCTGAGTATTTTAATTACACCTACCACACTACCCATGTGCATGAGCTCGTATATATGAAACAACAGACACTTCCAAACCAATGTGGATTTGTTTACATTCCAGCCTACATACTGGTCTTAGGTTTGACAACACAGTATTTACGAAGGTCAATTCTCCAATGCCAGCTGTACCAGCTGTCCCCTCAGTGCAGCTTCCTGAACTTTAACACACAAAAGTACAACGATTCTACAGTAATCCACTTATAGACTAAACCCCTCTTCAGGGGTCACATGGTGTAAAAGCATTGTCACAAGGCAGTGACATCACGTGACCAGAGAAAAACCTTGTCAATGTGTCTAGTTAGTGTGCTGCCTTAGAGAACCGCCAATAGATGGCGCCAAGACACCGACAGTCTATGCTCCATTCACCACAACAAGACGTGCTGAGCCTGTGGCACTCCCACCAAGTTACAGAGCCCCTCCCTTCCTGTACTGCTGGGAACACCTTCATTAACCACTTAGCCGCCGTTACTGAAAAGTATTGTGTGAGAAATGCATAGAGTTGTAGGCCCGGGGCGGGATACAAAGAGTTAAGCATGTAAATGTCATTGAGAAGCAGTTGACCTCTCCGGTAACGTGTGTGTCTAGGAAGGACGTCTCCGAGCTGAACGGTAAATGGTTTCTTCTAGAAAAGCCGTCATGTGCCTATATATATATATATATAATGCACACACAATGTGTGTGCTCCGTTACTTCCTGCCTTGTGTACATAGCGCTGCTGGAACTACCATGTCATAATATTGCGGCTTAGCAATCATTACTTTCCTGTGTATAACCACCTTGCTGCCCAGGCCCCTGCTGACATTTCTCTCATGCATGGAAGAATCTGCATTACTTTGAGACCACCAAACATATTTCCTGGTCAGAGGCCCTGGAGAATACCATGGTGGTTGCTGCAATTTTCTGTGTCGCACGATATTTGCGCAGGCCTTTAGCATAATAAATGATATAATAATAATAAATATAAAAAATAATTTTCAGCAAAAAAATACATTTTAGTGCCCACAAATACAGTATAATACCCTTTTCGGTGAACTATAAGGCTACGTTTGTGCTTATGCGATTGCAGACATCGCATGTGATTCGCACCGCATTCTTGTGCACATCACATGCGATGTCTATGCGATGCAAATTCAGCTATACAGTTTTATATGGCTGAAATCGCATTTGCGGGCAGTGCAGGACCGTTTTTTTGGTCCCCACTGGAATCGGATCGCCTCGTGGCTGTTCACATCCATGCAATCCGATTCCACAGTTCACACTGCATTCTAGGAACTGATTTGGGGGGGGGTGTCATTAAAGCGGAGGTCTGCCCACCCCTGCAAAAATGAAAAGCCAGTAACTACACATACTGCAGCTTCTGACTTTTACTAATAGGACACTTACCTATCCATGTTGACACTGCAGCTGATGTTTCAATCAGCAGGCGGGTGCTGCCGCCGCCATTGCGGATAAGGGAACCTGGCAGTGCAGCATTACGGCTTCACATCGGGTCCCTACTGCGCATGCGTGAGGCACCGCTGTGTGCTCCTACTGGGGGAAGGAGGAGGGAACCGAACCGCAGATGTAATTCGCTGTAAGTGGGCACAGTATGCCTGTCAAAAGACAGGTATCCACTCCCCACTCGAAAGGTGCCAAATGTGGCACCGGAGTGGGGGGGGGGGGGGGGGAGACAAATGAGCAGAAGTTCTGCTTTAACTTTATATTGACACCCGCAGCGATTCAGATGTGATGCGAGAACCCGCACAGGAGATTGCTGTGGTTCCCGCATCGCACCAGTGTGAACCTAGCCTTATAGCTCATGCACACTGGACATTTTTACAGCTGTTGTTTTTGGCTTCAGGTGTTTTTATCTGCAGTCAATAAACTCCCCATCATGTTAACCTATGTGTTCATGCACACACACAGGCTGTTATCAGCAGTTTTTGGTAGGGGCGTTTTCTGGCTGGTAAAAACCCAGAACCAGTGGAGAGTGGAAGAGTAGTTTTTCCAGCTATAAAAATGCTCTAACTCTGATAAAAGCTTAAAAAGGCTGAAAAATCTGTGTTTTTGAGCCATAAGCTTTAGTGGGAGTAAAAACGCTCTAACTGATAAAACGCTCTAATGCCCTGTACACACGGTCGGACTTTCCGACAACAAAATCCGTCTGATTTTTTCCGACGCGTTTTGGCCCAAACTTGTCTAGCATACACACGGTCGCACAAAGCTGTCGGGAAAATCCGATCGTTCTGAACACGGTGACGTAGAACTTGTACGATGGGACTATAAACGGGCCAGTAGCCAATAGCTACTCGTAATTTATTCTGAGCATGCGTGGCACTTTGTCCTTCGAAATTGTCTACACACGATTGGAATTTAAGCGATCGGATTTTGTTGGAAAAATTTAGATCCAGCTCTCAAACTTTGTGTGTCAGAAATTCAGACGGAAAAAGTCAGTTGGAGCCCACACACAATCGGATGTTCCGACAACACGATCCGATCGCATATTTTCCGTCGGAATGTCCGACCATATGTATGGGGCATTACTCGCTCAATAAAATGCTCTAACGCTGAAAAACATGGGTGTGGGAGTATAGTTTTGCTAAAAAACGCTAAAAGCACTGAAAAATACTACTGCAAAACTCTTGCTACAGCTAATGCTACTGGCCTTTTTATAACATGCACACTGGAACGTTTTTACCGCAGCTGTTTTTGGCTTCAGGCATTTATTTCTACAGCCAGTAAACTCTCCAGCATGTGATCCTATGTGTTCATGCGCACATAGGCTTTTATCAGCGTTTTTTTTTTTTTGACAGGGAGCATTTTCTGTCTGGAAAATACCGCCAGAACTAGTAGGTTTTAAGAGGAGTTTTTCAGCTGTAAAAACGCTCTAACTCTGCTAAAAGCTTAAAAACGCTGAAAAATGCGGCTATTCTGTGTTTATCAATGTTTTTGAGCCATAAGCTTTTGTGGGAGTATAGTTTTTGCTAAAAACACTACAGTTAAAAAAAAACACGGAAACAAACATCGCAAAACTCCTTCTACAGCTAACGCTACTGGCGTATTTATAATGTCCAGTGTGCATGAGGCCTATAAGATGATGGTGCACTGACTGCTTACAGTGGTCCTGACCCACCCAGTGGAACAGCAGTAGAAGGGAGGGGCCCCTTCCAAGCCCTATAAAAGTGACACTCACTTGAATCACTTGGTTACCTAAAGCAGATCGCCAGCTCTAAGCCCCTGTTCACTTTGACTGTGAAATTGTGCCACTTCATCTGAAATCGCACAATTTCAAAGCCGCTTCATGCACAGATGTCTATGCAAGTCGCACCCGAAATTGGCAAAAGTAGTAAAGGAACTACTTTTTCTAAATCAGTGTGGCACCACAAAGATGGCGTTGCACCGATTTGAATAAGTGCAATTGCAGGCAATAGGGTCCGACTTGTAATGCGATCTGACCTGTCAAATCGCATGACAAGTCACTCCTATATGAACAGGGACTAAGGCTCCATTCACACTGTGCAATTTGGAATCCTGGGCACAATCGCAGTGATTGTGACCACGATTCCAAATTGCTTGCGATCGCTGCAAAACATGCGTTTGGGTGCCATTATCAGTGGAAAGAAAGTGCACATGAGGTGCTTTGAATAATAGAAAGAGCTCACTCTTGTGTTGGTGAAGTTGAATAGTAAGAGCTGCACCTCTCTTAGCAATGTCCTGTGAGTTTTTCAGTCAGGCTTCATGAGGTACATAAATGGCCTACACCTATTGCAAGGACATTATTCAACATTAGTCAAAGCTGCAGATCATTTTAATCTACAGACATCCTTGATCTGCATAGACCGTTTTTTATGGTAAAGGTGAATTATGATTTTAAAGTTGTAGTAAACGTGAGTGGGAGTGTTAATGAGTGAGGAGTGGGAGCATGGTGTAGCTCTCCCCCTCTACACCCTGCCCTGCTCGAGCCTGCCGCTTTGACCCCTCACCACTCGGGCTGCTGGAGACTGGAGGAGCGGCCCCCTACCTTGCTTCTGGGTGGTCCCCCTGCCTGTGCCGGTGCCGCTCGTCTGATCGGGCTCCGCCGCTTTCTGGGCTCCGGGATCTGTCGAGCTGGAGTCAGTCTCACTGGCGTGGGTAAGCTATTGGTGGAGAGGAGGCCGTGAGTCTCGCAGAGGATAACGCGAGATTTTGAGCGCCACCCGCATCCCCGCCACATCGCTTGTTGCTGCCGCTGTGAGAGGAGGTCTCCTCACACTGCCGTCCTTCACGCCACAGAGGTAACAACTTTTGCTATGAGACCTGTCGGCTGGCGTTCCAGGTCTATGCTGAGCTGAGGACTGTCCATAGAGAACCCCCTTAAGCGTTGTGGTCTTGTATTTACTTGCACACTTGGACGAAATTTGTTGCCCTGATTTAACTAATTTAACTGACTAAATAACACATAGGAGAGTGGTATCAAATAGATCGTGGGCATAGACCTCAATGCTAGCACATTGCTATCCTTTTTTTTCTGCTGGACTGTACCGCCTCACTTGACTGTTTTGCGTTTATAACATTAGCTTGCATATAATTATTGCATACATCCTTTTTGCTGTTTGAGATATCCTGTCAGGGGTTAAAGTGATTGGAGATTAATCACCTATTTTTTACTAAATGTTTATTCCTCCGCACATTTGCTTGTAGTGTAACGTACTTCCGTACTGCTGTTCCCTTCCGTCTCGCTTTATAAGACTCAAGTTTAAATCGCATACGGTGCTTCCTATATAATTGCTTCATATTTTGTTTACACTACGATAAAATAGCGCTGAGAAGTTTTTAGCTTGTGGAGATACCCCTCAGCTTATCGCTTTTTGCCTCCCTCCTTTCTAGGAGTGGGTTACTCTCGGTTATTTTGGGTGGGAGTGACACGGTGGTCTATTGAAGCCCTATTGTGAAAAACCCTAGTTCTTATCCAAAGCTAATTATGTCCAGGAAAAGATCTGAAGAGCAACCTCCATCAGAGGGGTCTCAAATCACCCGCTCGGCTAAGGATAAAGCCAATCATATGGCTCTGACTGCGGCCGCAAAACTAGAGCGATACGCACACCTGGGCCTTGCTTCACCCTCAAAGACAAGTAGCCAACAGAATATTCTACAGAATAAAGATTCTAAAATCTCGTCTGGAGACAGAAAGAGCCAAGGACATTCTGCGACTAACCCTCCCACCCCATTGGTTTCTAAATCTGGTGGCACTAAGGGATCAGGGGGAGGAAAAACTGTAATTGCCAATGCAAACACAGAAGCGGTCGATACGTCAGCTAGTAACTATACACTTACACCTGCTATGCTGGAGGGGGAAATTCAAAATAAAAATAAACAAAAAACACTCCGCTATCTTAACGTAAAAAAGCAGCAAACACACTAAATTGGATAAATTCAGTTCAGCTAGTAAGTGTACAAAAAGTGTTGCGCAACACTTTTTGTACACTTACATGCTGGAGGGGGAGCCTACATTAAGAGACATACTGAATGCGATTAAAGAATGTAAAGTCTCAATATCTAGCTTTGATAGCCAGTTGAGATCCATTAAAGAGGAATTACTATCTATGAGACAAGAATTAAATAGGACTATTTTAAGGACCTCCGATCTTGAGGAACGTGTAGGTGTGATTGAGGACGAGCTGAGTCCTGTGAAGCAAGAAGTCGCATCTCTTAAAAATATGATTAACAGTCAAGCGGCTAAATTGGATGAGATGGAAAACAGGAGCAGAAGAAACAATATTAGGGTGATAGGTCTCCCCGAGCAATGTGAGGGCACTAATTTAATAGGTTTTCTAGAGGGGTGGTTCCGGGATCTTTTTGGGGTCACTGCTCTTAGTCCCCTATTCGTAATAGAACGTGCACATCGAACTCCAGCTAAAGTTCGCCACATGGGGGACCATCCTAGGCCCATATTGATCAAAGTTCTTAACTACCATGATAAAGTGTCCTTACTCCGGGAAGCCAGGGAGAAGGGTGACATCAGATGTGAGGGAGCTAGGGTCTCTTTATATCCTGATTTCTCGCCAGATCTTCAGAAACGAAGAGCCGAATTTATTCCAGTTAAGCGGAGTATGATTAAGTATAAGATAGATTACGCTCTACTCTATCCAGCTCGCCTTAGGGTAACAGCACTCGGTAGGGCGCTTTTTTTCAATACACCGAGGGAGGCAGCCCAATGGCTAGAGGATAACAAAAACGAGTTATAGACCTACATAACTGGGCTGTTTTTCACGATTTAATAAATCTTATGGTTTGTAATTTGTCATGCGGGGGGTGAAGATTGGGATGAGATATTAATAATTTTTCCCCAATCGTCTTTCAGGACAGCCACCTTTGAGAGACACTGGCTCCTCCCCTCTTAGGAAACACCGCCTTCATTTTCATGATTTAAGCCTCCTCCTCCCTTCGTTCCACAGTTATGGTGTTTCCTCCGGTGGGGAGACATCGCTAAGGAACCTTAGCTGAATTCGGTTGGTGAGACTGAAGCTATCCGAGCGGAGCCCCGGCCCCACTCGGTTACCCGACCGTCTATCGGTCGGCCCTTGACAGTCGGATCAGCGGGGAGCTGAAGCGTTCGTACTGTCTATACACCCTAAACTTCGCTTGGGGAAAGCAGGAAGTTTTACAGGGTCGTCCGTCCGTTCACCCGCGGGTGTTTTAACGGAACAGGCAGTCCGGTCGGCTGGGGAAGCTGAACTTTTGACTGACCTTTTTCTATATACGCACTCCAATCTTCGCTTGGGGAAAGCAGGAAGTTTTTGGGGAGGTTCATCCCTGCGTTTCGTCCAGTGGGGCGCTGCAATGAGGACGTCCAAGGCCCCCCTGTGTATCCAGTCGGCTGGGAGCCAGAGGCCGGACCGGTTGGCGGGCGACGTCAATTCCGGTGGGGGCGGACCTCTTCGTTGGATCCGCGTCTTCCGGTTCCGGACGCGGCACGTGGAGGGGAACCTAGCGTTCGGCTGGTGCAGCCTCTCTTTCTACAGTTGCACAGGTAGCTGTTGGAGGCACGTTCGTACCACTCTTCCTCAACAGGAGAATGTCCAAAGCAGTGGCTTCGGGAGCTCCAGGAGTAACGGCACCAGCCACTCAAAGGTAAAAGCCCTGGCGAGGGGTTCCCTTACCTTACAACCAGTAGCTCCACTGGTGTTTTTTCCCCCTAGGTGGTCGGGGGGGAAGGGCAGTGCGTCTGGGATCCAGATGGAGATTGATCCTAGGGGAGGGCACTCCCGGTGGTCCTCTTAAGTAGTGCTGGTGTTTCTTTTTTTTTTTAGGATTTTATGCTGCTCTTTTATCTCTAGGTCTCTGAAGGACATGAGCAAGTCTCCCCTTGGTTCTAGGAGGGAGCGTCCTTCATATAGAGCCTCTTTGGGGAATCCCTGGTTCAAAGGCACTTGGTAAAGAGTGTATTGAAGCACCGGATAGCTCAGTCAGACCTTTAACCTAAGGTTCCAGTGGCCTCAGAGGGTTCAGGTCCCTGTTTGAGCGCCATCAGGAAACAGGCAGCAAAACACGGTGCATATCTGGCGGCTTCTGTGAAGATTCCAGTGGCCTCAGCTCCAGAGCACTCTTTCACCAGCACAGCAGAGTGTTCCACCTAACCCGATGGATGTTCCTCCTGCAGGTTAAGGGAGAGTCTAGAGGGTTCCAGAGAGGAAGTTGAGGAAGAAGTTGACAGTGCCGTCTCAGACTCCCAAGGGAATCTGATAAAGGTGAGGGCTTGGGTGGGGAACCCAAAAGAACCCCTCGATATAAACTTCCCCCTGGATGAAGTGGATAAGCTCTTGAGAGCTATTCATACCACTTTAGGAAGAAGGCATTGTCACCCCACGATCAGATGTACTAGGACCTGGGGGAAGCGGGTGTTCCCGGTTCATGATGTCTTGATCGATGCCATCAGGAATGGCGGGGTCCCGAAGGAAAACCTTTCTTTTCTGGTGCATTAAAGCAAAGGTTTTTCTTGGGCGGAAGAGGAAGCTCTTGTCTGGAATAGAATCTCCCAGGTTAGAGACTACCTTTCTTCAGACGTCCAGGCATACTGACCTGTCCTCAGGGACATGGGAATACTTTCAGACCCTATGTTTGAAATGATGGACTCACTTTTGAAGGATGCATGGGCTTTTTCTCTTAAGAAAATATCTAAGCCTGCCATAGCGGCCACAGTGGTGGCTCATAATATGAAGTGTCGGCTTAGCCAGATTAATGCATGAAGCAATGACGGCAGAGGAGACTTTCTATCCTCCTTTCCCATGCTGCTTAAGGTGTTGGCATACGCTGCTTCGATTCAATCCAGGCGAATGTATGCAAGATCTTCGGCTCTAACCAACTCAGCCTGGAGGGCCTCAAGGCTGAAGACATGGCAGGGGGTCAAGGCATGGCAGGGGGACAAGGCGTCCAAAGCCAAACTCTGGAAACCTCTTTACAGGAGGCTGCTGTTACTGCTACTGTTTACTGCTGTTTGGGCCAGGTCTTGAAGCAGTGCGAGATCGCACGGCTGATAAGAAAAAGGCCTTTCCCCTTAAGAAATATGGGGAGCAGTAAAAAAAAGAGGCCTTCCTCCCCCAGTGGGAGATGATCACCTCCGATCAGTTTGTGTTGGGGATCATCGTAAGAGGTTACCGTTTTGGAGTTTTCAGAACTCTCCTCTTTTGAGACTCCTTGTCACTGAGCTGCCAAAATGTGCCCTTCTTTCCTCTTCAGGAGTTAGAGGAACAGGAAGTGGTAATACAGGTCCCAGCAGGATATATAGAAAGGGCTCCTATTCTCACATTTTTGTGGTTCACAAGCCTTTGGGGAAAAAAGTTCAGGCTCATCCTGAACCTGAAACGTATGTGTGTCTTAGTCACCTACAGATGGCTTTCGTTGGTTTTGGTCACTGGGTGAGGGCACCTCTTCCACCAAAACTGTTTCAGGGCATGGATAGTATGGATGCATACCTGCATATTCCCATTGCAGAGAACCACCAGCGTTTCCTTAGGCTAGCAGTGATAACTTCTGTAGGGGTGCTACACATTCAGTTCAAAGCACTTCCCTTTTGGGCTATCCCTTTCCTCCTCCTATCTTCACCAAAGTGAGGGTAGAAGTTCTGGCATTCCTGCGTCTCAGGGGAGTCTCGGTGATCGTGTGTCCTGAAGATCTTCTCCGGTTTGTACCTTCTCTGACGCAGTCGATTTGGGATCAACAGGTAACAAAAGACCTGTTAGTGAGCCTGGGTTGGCCTCTGAACCTAGAGAAACCCAACTTAAATTCCTTACCAGGGGGTCACCTTCCTGGGGTAGGTGCTGGGCTCAACAGAACAAAAGGTCTTCCCTCCTTGGAGAAGATCCAGAAGATAGACAGAGCACTGTTGTTTCTCCAGGGCAACCGTCAAAAACTCAGTTAGGCAGGTTGAGTTTACTGACAGCCACGCTCCTAGCAGTTCAGTGGACGGGGTCATGTTACCGTCCTCTGTAAACTATTCATCTTGAAGCTTTGGGACCACAGTCAGGGGTCTTGGGACTCTTTGGTTCCAACTCAGGTAAAGAGGTCCCTTTGGGAAAGGGAGCACGTTTGTTATAAGACCTAGAATGGAGTTTCCCAGTATCCAGGGTGGTTACAACCGATACGAACGGCTTAGGTTGGGGTACACACCTAGACTCCTGTTTGGTACAGGAAGGAATCTAAGAGATCCTCAAATTGGAGGGAGTTGAGAACAGTAGATCTGGTTCTCAGGACCTCTCAGAGTTCTCTGGAGACTTCATGTAAGAGTCATGGAAACAATCCCTTGGCAGTGGCTTGCGTCGACAGGACGGGGACTCCTGGAGCGGATCCTTATGGGTCCTAGCGAAGGCCATCCTCAGATGGGCCGAATATTAAAATCCTGTCTTTTCAGTGATCTGTCTTGAAGGAGAGCAAATCCTGATATTAGATTTCCTCAGAGCAACCAGGTTCTCAAGCAGGAGGTTCTTCGAATGGATCACCCAGAGTTGGGGGATTCCTTGGATAGACCTCTCTTTTTCTCAAGGGAAAACGCAAAGGAAGCCATCTCCTGTTCCATGAACAGGGGAGATGGGAGGTCGGGAGCAGACACACTAAAGCACAGAGTTAGGGTTTCTCTAAGTGCTATGCTTTCTCCCCTCCCGTTCTGATTCCTGCAGGGTCAGGGAAGTTTTCAGGTGGAGATTACTACCTATTTTCTAATCACACCTCTTGGGCCCAGGAGGCCGTGGTTCTCTATTCTGAAGGGCCTGTCAGTAGAACCCCCCTCCCCCCCCCGGGTTTTCCCGGTCTAGGAGTGTCCTTTCTCCCAGGGTCCAGTCTGCGGTCCCCAGGTGGATTCTTGCAGCTTGGCTACTGAGAAGGAATTGCTGAAGGGCAAAGAGGTCTCAGACTGTTTAATAGCCACTCGTCTGAATTGCAGGTAAATAGAAACTCAGACCATTTTCTTGAAGGTATGGAGACGGTTCAACAGCTGATGCTCAGAGAACTCCTTCAATGTGCACAGCCTCGTAGCCGTTCTAGAGTTCCTGCAGTCAGGGGCAGATAAAGGTTTAGCCCCATAAACATTGAAGAGTCAGGTTTTCGCTTTTAGCGTATTCCTGGAAGGGCATCTAACATCAGACCTTGGTATAGTAAGGTTCTTAGAGCCTTAAGTAGGCAAAGACCAAGCCTTTGGTCGCCCCCTTCCCAGTCGGGGTCACTCATTAGTTTTACAGGTTCCCACAAAGGAACCTTTTTCAGCAATTGGAATCTGGCTGGTTATGGTTGATCACTCTCAAAACTGTGTTTTTTGTGGCGATCACTGCGGCAAGGAAAGTGAGTAAACTCGAAACCCTTTCTGTTAAGGCACTCCCTTTCCAGACCATTCAGTTTTTAAGATCATTCTGGCCTTTTTACCT
Organism: Lithobates pipiens; assembly: GCF_037356315.1. Classification (NCBI taxonomy): domain Eukaryota; kingdom Metazoa; phylum Chordata; class Amphibia; order Anura; family Ranidae; genus Lithobates; species Lithobates pipiens. The sequence continues at coordinate 41,355,232 of NW_027507718.1, read as the reverse complement.
AATGGTAGTCTCTAATCCTCAGAGAGTCCGAGAGATTATGCTGCCTATTTTTCGTTCAAAACCAGTAAGCGAACAGGAACACATCTTCTTGGACGTGTCCTTCATTATTTTGGTTACACAAAGCCAGTTCAGGAAGTCTGATTTACCTTTAGTGTTACTTCCAGGGGCTAGGAAGGGTTCCAAAGCCTTTAGACGTACGCTAACCAGATGATTAAGGTCAGCCATTGGGCAGACTTGCGCGGTTGGGGTATTAAAGCCTCCAGTTAGAATTAAAGCACACTCAGCCAGGACAGCGGCAACTCCGCAGACAATGTGGGCTGGTGTGTCTCCTGAACAGATCTGTAGAGCCGCAACGTGGTTCAAGTTTTCTACGTTCGTGAAGCGCTATAGATTGGATCTTCTCTCAGCCAAAGACCAAGCCCTTTGGTCACAAGGTGCTGCAAGCAGTAGGTCCCACCCTAAGACAGGGTACTCGCTTATCCTCTCAAAGGTGGCTGTCCTGAAAGACGATTGGGGAAAAATGGAATTACGTACCGGTAATGTCCTTTTCCAGGAGTCTTTCAGGACAGCACCGGTTCCCACCCAAGTTTTTTGCAGATCATCGGGAACTCATTACATGAGGCCGTCAGGTAAGACTTAAAGGTTTGTTTATTTGACGTGTTCTTGTGTCTCCCCAGTTGGCCGGAGGTACTCTGGAAGAACTGAGGAACGAAGGGAGGAGGAGGCTTAAATCATGAAAATGAAGGCGGTGTTTCCTAAGAGGGGAGGAGCCAGTGTCTCTCAAAGGTGGCTGTCCTGAAAGACTCCTGGAAAAGGACATTACCGGTACGTAATTCCATTTTTTTGCATGTTTATTTTATGTATAAAAAGGAGTAGGGGGGGACTGCACTGTGAGGGATTGAGTTTAAAAGAATGTATACGGGTGTCTGTGCAGGGGTGCATTTGAGCTCCTCGTTTTGGGTTTGGTTTTCTATTGAAGTATCAATTAGAAATAGCGTAAGTAAGTGGGTGATGGGGTGTAGGAAGGTCACGGGCCAACCCCTAGTGGGGAGCCCTGAAGGGCAAGATAGGAAGGTGGGGAGGGGGGGGGGATCTGAGTATAGGATTAGGGAGGGAAGGGTGGAAAATATTGCACTAATTCATGTATACACAAGATTGAAGATCTACCTCCAGGGAGGAGGTGGGAGAAGGCACTACAACTTGGGGGGGTAAAAATTTAACTTATGTATTTGGGAATGGCACGATTGCAACTGAATGGGAAAGGGAAGGTTTCTTATTCTTCTTTTCTTTTTAAATTCACCTTATATAGGCTGCTAAGATGTGATGCAGGCAAAAAGAATTAGGGTAATGTCATGGAATGTCCAGGGTTTGGGAGATCCGACCAAGAGAGCTGTGGTATTATCAGCATTAGAGGGCATAGGGCCCGGATTGCTTTGCTTGCAGGAGACATACCTGACTGCTGAGATGGTCCCGCTCCTCCGTGGCCGGAAATTCCAAACTCAATTCCATTCGGTATCTTCCTCATACGCAAGAGGGGTGAGCATTTTGATTGACAGGGAGATTTTATTTTCCTGTTATAACAGTTGCATAGACACAAAGGGTCGTTACATTTTTTTTATATTGCCGTATTGAAAATAATCCATATGTGATAGCAAATATATATGTTCCACCTCCATTTAAGCTGGAGATTCTACATGAGTTAATATCATTTATAACAGATAAACCTGATATCCCCGTTATAGTAATGGGGGATTTTAACGAGGTTTTAGACAAGTCTTTAGATAGATTTCCAACGGTAACTCCAACAACGGCGGGGAACGGGACGAGGCTATCTCGCTTCCTATGTGAAGTAGGCTTATACGACTCGTGGTGTACTCGGTACCCGCTGGAGCGACAATACTCCTGTTTTTCAATGTCTTATTTCACTTTATCTAGACTTGATATGGCTCTGGTGAACACCCAGGCTCTGGCCTTGGTGGAGGCAGTACAATATGGCCCAAGGGGGATATCAGATCATTCCCCCTTAACATTGACGCTTATTGTGGGGAAAAAGCAGTATTCTGGGCAATGGAAAATTGATCCTTCATGGATAGAGATATTGGCCGATCCAGAGCGATTAATATCTGAACTGAAATATTTTATCCATATTAATGCGGGTACTGCATCGGTGGGTGTGGTTTGGGATTCATTAAAAGCTTTTTTTAAGGGGATTCTTTATCCAGCAAATTGCTGCTAACAAAGCTGAGATGAAGAACCGGGAAGAGGAGGCTAGGAAGACTGTGCTAAGGGCAGAACAGCAGTATATTATCAACCCAACCCCATTCACTCAGAAGGTATGGTTGGAAAAGCAGTAAGAGTATAAGATGACCATTAGGAGAAAGATAGATAATAGACGTATATTTCAGAGACAAATAAACTTCGGGGAAGGAGAAAAAGTGGGTCGTTTACTGTCTTTACTGGTTAAAACAAACTCTGCCCCTTCAACGGTATTAGCGCTTAGGACGCTACAGGGAGAGATCACTGCTGAACCCACTGTTATTAAAAATATATTCCACCACTACTATAGCTCCCTATATAAATCCCAGAGGGGGGGGGGGGGTGAGGGGGGAACGATCGCTGCTTTTTTGGGAAATATAAGCATACCAACTCTAATGGCAGAAGATTCTATGTTAATGGAGGTTCCAATAACTATTGATGAACTTACAAGAAATATGGCGAGGTTCTGCTGCCAGAACTGCTTGAGGCATTGACTCAGGCACTGGCGGTGGGGACGTTGCCTACTTCAATTTTAGAGGCCACTATAGTAGTTGTCCCCAAGGAGGGAAAAGACCCATTGGACCCTGCTTCGTATCGTCCGATTTCGCTGTTAAGCACTGATGTAAAGATCTTAGCAAAAATACTGGCAACACGTTTAAAAAAGTGTATTCATAAGCTTATCCATTCTGACCAGGCGGGATTTATCCCGAACAGGTCTACCAGTATCAATATACGTAGAGCCTATTTAAATATCCAGATCCCGGCAGACAATGGAGGTTCCAGGGCTATATTAGCCCTGGATGCAGCCAAGGCCTTTGACTGCCTTGAGTGGGAATATTTACTTGCGGCTCTTGCTAAATTCGGGTTTGGGCCGAATTTTATCAAATGGACAAAGATGCTTTACACTAATCCAAGCTAGAAAATAAAAATCAACAATGAGTACTCTGATCTGCTCCAACTGGAACGAGGAACGAGGCAGGGCTGCCCTCTTTCCCCTCTTCTTTTCGTTCTGGCAATGGAACCATTGGCCATAGCTATCAGGGCTAACCCTGCTATACAGGGATTTAGGAGAGGGCAGATGGAGGAAAAGATCGCACTATTTGCCGATGATGTTTTGCTTTTCTTGGGAGAGGTGCAAACCTCGGTAAAAGCGGCAATGGGAATGATTAGGGAATTCGGCCAAATATCTGGATTGACTATCAACTGGGATAAATCTGCAATACTTCCGATAGACACGGGGGTCACCGATACACTATGGGATACCCTTGACTTGAAGGTGGTGGAGAAAATTAAGTACTTGGGGGTCTGGATGGCAAGGGATGTAAATGGGTACCTGGAGGATAACTTAGCCCCACTCCTGTTGAAGCTCAAACATAAGGCGGATATTTGGAGCCGCCTCCCCTTATCGATGGCGGGACGTTGCAACTTGGTCAAAATGGTGTGGCTCCCCCAAATTTTATATTTTCTCCATAACTCGATGATATGGATCGGTTCGAGGTGGTTTAAGAAAATAGAATCTCTGTTTAGAGATTTTATATGGAAAAAGGGGCCGCCTAGGATTAGCCTACGGACATTGCAGCTACCGCTGGAGGAGGGGGGGTGGCGGTTCCACATCCTAGACTTTATTATTTGGCGGCACAGTTGCAGCACCTAGCAGGAGCAGGAATACTGAGTGAGGGTATGCCTCGTTGCAGCCTGTTAATGCTAGGATGCCCACATAATACACTTATTGAGGCCCTTGAGGCAAACTCGTTTGGTGTAAGCTGCCCAACGATTAACCAGATTATTAAACTCTGGAAAACAGTTAAGGCTTTACTAGGATACCAGGGGATATCTGTATTGGCCCCATTATGGAATAATAGAAACCTGGCTGAATTAGCTAAGGTTGAAAGATGCAGAGAATGGGTGAACCAAGGGATAAACCAACTAAAGCAAATATTTCAGGGTTCAGATATTAAATCATTCACTAGTTTAAAACGAGTTCTCGTTGTCGAACCGTTCGTTTTATAAATATCTTCAGGTCAGACATGCAGTCCAGTCACAATTCGGATCCCAAAAGGTACAGTGGATTCAGATTCCGGTGCTATCACAAATGATGTCCCAGGACACGCTTAAGGGACTGATTTCTCATATCTACGCTAGATTAGGGGATAAAATGTTAGACCATGAAGCCCTGCTCAAAGGTAGGAAAAGATGGGAGAATGACGTGGGTCCGCTCTCTAACTCCGACTGGGATAAGATAATCGATCACGGAACTAGAGTTTCGATTTCCCCTTCCCAGAAAGCTTCCCACCTTTTTCTTTTTTTATCGGGTTTATCATACCCCCACGAAAATGTTCAAATTAGGCTGGAGAAATAACGACCACTGTCCTAGATGCGGCTTAACCGGTGATTTCATTCACATGTTCTGGAGGTGCCCGAAATTATTTAGGTACTGGACGCAGGTTATAGATCAGATTAACAGAATCTTTAACCTCACACTGAAAGCAACGGTTAGGACTTGTCTCCTGACTATACCTGAGGGTCCCACCATTCCCAACGTCCCTATAATCCCAGTGATTAGGTGTCTTTTCCAAGCAAGGAAGTTAATTGCGCAACAATGGCATTCACACTCGGGCCCGTCATTTGAAATTTGGCTGGCAACCATAAAAACCACAATTTGTAACGAAAGGGTCTTTTTCATTAAACAGGGCAACACCAATAAGTTCACGAGCTTATGGGGGTCTTGCTTGCGGAAGTTGGGGATCCTACCATAAGCAGACGGGCTGTAATAGCTTCTGTCGTAGAAAATAGACCCTCCTAACGGGTGGCTCTCTCCTTTTTGTTGTGATCTCTTTTAATATCTCTCTGTCTCATATCTCTCTCTCTTTCTCTATGAGCATTTTTCCAATTTTTCGAAGGATCGACCCTTCTTTTCCCAGGGTTTTTCTGTTGGCCTCTTCATGACTCTGTTCGTTAAACAAAGAATGATATTGCCACAGAACTGGGGAGAGGAGAGAGGAGGCTATGGTTCAATTAGGTATACGTTGGGGTCTTATGGGGATGATGGGGGGGTGGGGGTGGGAGCTGGGGGGAGGCAAATCTAAATTAGTTATGAGACACCAGGGTAATAGATATAGTAACTGTGCACATTTTAAGAACACCAAGGGTGCGGAGGTTTATACCTATCTTGTTCTGTAGTGTCTACTTTTTGTACTTCTTAAATGTTATGAATTTTTGTTGTAAGTATAAGGATTCCTTGGGAAAATTTTTGATATGAAATAAGCCACGATGATGTGGAATATGAAACGAGACATGAATGAGTGGCAAGCTGAATCTAGTCTCTGGTATAAAAACACTGATGTGGCAAAAAAAAAAGTTGTAGTAAAGCGTAATACTAACTATTCTTAAAAATGTTCCCTTCCCCTGCTCCCACCTATCCTGCACATCCTGTATATATATATAAAAAAAAAAAAAAAACATCTCTGTACTTACCTTTTTTTTAAATCCAGGTCCAGACACGTGATCGAACAACTACAGCTCCCCTTTGTAAGCGAGCACTCAACAATAGCTATGAATTCTGGGAGCCATGACCTCACCCATAGGCTCCCATGGCCCAGCCCTCCTCTTCCCTGCAGCAGCTGCTCAATGACACAAGGGAGTTGGCGCTGCTGGATCACATGACCAGACCAATTCAGACTAAAAATAGGTAAGTACACAGATGTCTTTTTTTTTTTATACAGGGTGTGCAGGATAGGTAGGAGGAGGGAGGAAACATTTTTCAAAAGCGCTTTTCTTCCACTTTAAAGTGGAAGTAAACCCTTCTATCGTTTTCAGTCAAGGAAGCTGCCATCTTGACCTCTAATAATTCTTCAACTGCCGTAATGCTGCACATGTGATCAGTTATGACTCCAGCCATTGGATGGTTTGAAAGTTTGGTTGAGAGCACAACCAATGTGAAAGTTAGCATTTCCGGCATGCCGGGAATGTAAGTGTATTTTGAAACTAGGTTTACTCCCGCTTTAAAGCAGACCTTTCCTCCTTTTAATTAAAGATAGTATCAGCATGCCTCTCTGCATGCTAATGTGAAATCATCTAAGACTTTGTTCACAAGGGACGTACTAATGTGCAAACTAATCAATGGGACTGCTTGCACAGGGATACACAGAACACCTGTGCATCTCCGTGTGAGTAAACAAGACCTTGCACAGGGTACGTATACCTTTCTTGCATCTACTTTCTTGTTCCCCTGAAGGCACTAGTGATATTTTAAAGCGGAACTCCAGACTTTCCCTCAGTCTTGCACAGTTGTACAGGCACCTCCCCTGTACTGAAAATGCTCAGTGAAATCAGAGTCAGAAACAGCCTGCCTCATTTCCTACCTGAGAGACATCCAGCATAATCTAGTACCCAATTTAAAACCCTTCGGCACTTATTGTGTAGCCATCAGGGCTCCTGCAGACACTAATCTGTGTTTACCTATTGCCATGTTACATTAGTGATTTCTAGCAGCTTATGTGATATGTCTCCAGTCTATTACTATCCCCTGAAGTAGAGGTCGACCGATATGGGTTTTTCTCTGGCCGATGCCGATGCCGATATTTAGAAATCATGGCGGCCGATAGCCGATATATGATGCCGATTTTTTTGGGCCGATATGTTAGGCCGATTTTATTTTATTTATTTATTTTTAATCCCCCTTGATCTAACACACCTTTCCCACTGGGGCGTTTTAAGGCGCTTTTGGGCTAAAAATAGCGCCTGTAAAGTGCCTGCAAAACGGCTCCCCTGCAGTCTGTGTGAAAGACAGAGTGCTTTCACACTGAGGCGATGCGCTGGCAGGATCTTAAAAAAAAGTCCTGCAAGCAGCACGTTTGGAGTGGTGTATACCGCTCCTCCACCACTCCTGCCCATTGATATGAATGGGCACCACTGCCGAAGCGCATGCAATGCGATTTGGCAGCGGTGCTTTATGGGCGCATTTAACCTCTTCCTTGGCCGCTAGCTGGGTTATATGTGCCCCACTAGCAGCCAAATAGCACCGCTAAAATGATGGTAAAGAGCCGCTAAAACTTGCGTTTTACCATCAACGCCTGCCCGCTCCAGTGTGAAAGCAGTCTTCATAAGTGATACAGAAAATTTCTTACACTTAAACATTTATTAAACAAAACAAACCTCCAATCAGTTTACTTGTATGTATGATTTAGATAAAAAAAAAAATTATATATATATATATATATATATATATATTTATATTTATATTAAATAAAAATAGGTAGTCAAAACTTTTGGACAAAAAAAAAAAAAAATGGGCTAACTTTACTGTTTTTATTTTATTTTTATATTTTAAATGGTGTATTTTTTTTCCCAAAAAAATGCATTTGAAAGACCTCTGTGCAAATGCCGTGTGACATAAAATATTGCAACAACCGCTATTTTATTCCCTAGGATCTCTGCTAAAAAAATATATATAATTTTTGGGGGGTCTAAGTGATTTTCTGGCAGAAAATACAGGATTTTTACTTGTAAGCAACAAGTGTCAGAAAAGATTTAGTCTTTAAATGGTTAAACTGAGAACTTCTACACACAGAGATGATTTCATTCATTCAGAAGTGTAAACATTGTATCTTTCTGTTCTTTTCTTGGCAGCCTGCCCAGAGTGGAGGAAAGGGTTGCTATGACTACTCAGTCAACTTAGACCATTCTATACAGAAGTCATTTCAAAGTCCTGCTGTAGTTCTAAATCGGCTTTTTATCAGCACAAATCGGCCGATGCCGATTATTTAAAAAACGGCAAATATCGGCCGATATATCGGTCGACCTCTACCCTGAAGCATGTCCCCAATCTCCACCAACTCCTATGGCATGTTCACAGTCTCTGACAGTCTCTTGCAGCATGTCTGCAGTCTCTGACCATCTCAGTGCTAACATCACTGGGATTATAATAAGGTATGTATGTAATAATCATTCTCATTGTTTATATTTAATGAAAACATATAGAGATTATTTAGTCTGAAATCTAAAATGGTGTATATACAGTATCCCACAAAAATGAGTACACCCCTCACATTTTTGTAAATATTTTATTATATCTTTTCATGTGATAACACTGAAGAAATGACACTTTGCTACAATATAAAGTAGTGAGTGTACAGGTTGTATAACAGTGTGAATTTGCTGTCCCCTCAAAATAACTCAACACACAGCCATTCATTTCTAAACCGCTGACAACAAAAGTGGGCCCAGTTAGCTATTTTCCCTCCCCGATGTCATGTGACTCGTTAGTGTTACAAGGTCTAAGGTGTGAATGGCGAGCAGGTGTGTTAAATTTGGTGTTGTCGCTCTCACTCTCTTATACTGGTCACTGAAAGTTCAACATGGCACCTCATGGCAAAGAACTCTGAGGATCTGAAAAAAAGAATTGTTGCTCTACATAAAGATGGCCTAGGCCAGTGATGGCTATAAGAAGATTGCCAAGACCCTGCAACTGAGCTGCAGCATGGTGGCCAAGACCATACAGTGGTTTAACAGGACAGGTTCTATTCAGAACAGGCCTCGCCACGGTCGTCCAAAGAAGTTGAGTGCATGTGCTTAGCGTCATATCCAGAGGTAGTCTTTAGGAAATGGACTTATGAGTGCTGCCAGCATTGCTGCAGAGGTTGAAGGTATGGGGGGTCAGCTGGGGGTCTGTCAGTGCTCAGACCATACACCGCACACTGCATACAATTGGTCTGCATAGCTGTCATCCCAGAAGGAAGCCTCTAATAATGATGCACAAGAAAGCCCGCAAACAGTTTGCTGAAGACAAGCAGACTAAGCACATGGATTACTGGAACCATGTCCTGTGGTCTGATGAGACTAAGATAAACTTATTTGGTTCAGATGGTGTCAACCAGGTGAGGAGTACAAAGACAAGTGTGCCTTGCCTACAGTCAAGCATGGTGGTGGGAGTGTCATGATCTGGGGCTGCATGAGTGCTGCCGGCACTGAGGAGCTTCAGTTCATTGAGGGAATCATGAATGTCAACATGTACTGTGACATACTGAAGCAGAGCATGATCCCCTCCCTTCAGAGACTGGGTGGCAGGGCAGTAATCCAACATAACAACCCCAAACACACCTCCCAAGGTGACCACTGCCTTGCTAAAGAAGCTGAGGGTAAAGGTGATGGCCTGGCCAAGCATGTCTTCAGACCTAAACCCTATTGAGCATCTGCGGGGCATCCTCAAACGGAAGGTGGAGGAGCACAAGGTCTTTAAGATCCACAGCACCGTCATGGAGGAGTGGAAGAGGACTCCAGTGGCAAGCTGTGACGCTCTGGTGGACTCCATGCCCAAGAGGGTTAAGGCAGTGCTGGAAAATAATGATGGCCACACAAAATATTGACACTTTGGGCCCAATTTGGACATTTTCACTAAGGGGGGGGGGGGTTATACTTGTGTCGCCAGCGGTGTAGACATTAATGGCTGTGTGTTGCGTTATTTTGAGGGGACAGAAAATTTACACTGTTATACAAGCTGTACACTCACTACTTTACATTGTAGCAAAGTGTAATTTCTTCAGTGTTGTCACATAAAAAGATAAAATATTTACAAAAATGTGAGGGGTGTACTCGATTTCAATCCATGGTGGCGTATTGTGTTACCAATGGTTTGTTTGGTGACTGTGGTCCCAACAGCCTTGAGATTATTCACAAGCTCCTCCCGTGTAGTTCTGGGCTTACCCCATGAGGAAAAATCTTGCATGGAGCTCCAGACGGAGGGTGATTGATAGTTATTTTGTATTTCTTCCATTTGCGAATAATCGCTCAAACAGTTGTCTCCTTCTCACCAAGCTTCCTGTTGGTGGTCTTGTAGCCCGTTCCAATCTTGTGCAAGTCTACAATCTTGTCCCTGACATCCTTTGACAGTTCTTTTGTCTTGCCCTTGATGCTGAGGTTTGAATGGAAGAAAGAGATTCTGTTGACAGGCGTCTTTTATACACATAACAAGTTGTTGTTAGGAGCACCTTCTTAAATTGACAGGCCTAATCTGTACCACATGAGCACATACTGTAGCTAGTCTGTGGGAGCCAGAATTATTGTTGGTTGCTAAGGGATCAAATACTTATTTTATTTACTGAGCTGCAACTAAATTTATAACATTTGTATCATGTGTTTTTCTCTGGATTTTTGGTTGATAGTCTGTCTCTAGCATTTAAAATACAAATAATTATTTTCCCCACTGTATATACAGTTATGCTCATAAGTTTACATACCGTGGCAGAATATATGATTTCTTGGCCATTTTTCAGAGAATATGAATGATAAAACAAAAACTTTTCTTTTACTCATGGTTAGTGTTTGGCTGAAGTAATTTATTATCAGTAAACTGTGTTTACTTTTTTTTAAATCATAATCACAACAGAAACTACCCAAATGACCCTTATCAAATGTTTACATACCCCAGTTCATACCCCAGTTCTTAATACCATGTATTGCCCCCTTTAACATCAACGACAGTTTGAAGTCTTTTGTGGTATTTGTGGATGAGGCTCTTTATCTTCTCAGATGGTAAAGCTGTCCATTTCTCTTGGCAAAAAGCCTCCAGTTCCTGTAAATTCTTGGGCTGTCTTCAGTGCCGATCCTGACTTCCCTGGGGCCCTAAGCAAAATTCTGCTATGGGGCCCTCTACCCGATCCGTGATGCCGTGAGCATAGGTCCCCAGAGAGCCTCCCCCTACATCAGGGTCCCTAGAGAGCCCCCCCCTACATCAGGGTCCCTAGAGAGCCCCTCCTTACATCAGGTTCCCTAGACAGTCCCTCCTTACATCAGGTTCCCTAGAGAGCCCCTCCTTACATCAGGGTCCCTAGAGAGTCCCTCCTTACATCAGGTTCCCTAGAGAGCCCCTCCTTACATCAGGGTCCCTAGAGAGCCCCTCCTTACATCAGGGTCCCTAGAGAGCCCCTCCTTACATCAGGGTCCCTAGAGAGCCCCTCCTTACATCAGAGTCCCCAGAAAGCCCCTCCTTACATCAGGGTCCCCAGAAAGCCCCTCCTTACATCAGGGTCCCCAGAAAGCCCCTCCTTACATCAGGGTCCCCAGAAAGCCCCTCCTTACATCAGGGTCCCCAGAAAGCCCCTCCTTACATCAGGGTCCCCAGAAAGCCCCTCCTTACATCAGGGTCCCCAGAGAGCCCCCCTGACATCAGTGTCCCCAGAGAGCCCCTCCTTACATCAGGGTCCCCGGAGAGCCTCCCTCCTTACATCGGGGTCCCCGGAGATCCTCCCTCCTTACATCAGGGTCCCCGGAGAGCCTCCCTCCTTACATCAGGGTCCCCGGAGAGCCTCCCTCCTTACATCAGGGTCCCCGGAGAGCCTCCCTCCTTACATCAGGGTCCCCGGAGAGCCTCCCTCCTTACATCAGGGTCCCCGGAGAGCCTCCCTCCTTACATCAGGGTCCCCGGAGAGCCTCCCTCCTTACATCAGGGTCCCCGGAGAGCCTCCCTCCTTACATCAGGGTCCCCGGAGAGCCTCCCTCCTTACATCAGGGTCCCCGGAGAGCCTCCCTCCTTACATCAGGGTCCCCGAAGAGCCTCCCTCCTTACATCAGGGTCCCCGGAGAGCCTCCCTCCTTACATCAGGGTCCCCGGAGAGCCTCCCTCCTTACATCAGGGTCCCCGGAGAGCCTCCCTCCTTACATCAGGGTCCCCAGAGAGCCCCTCCTTACATCAGGGTCCCCAGGGAGATCCCCTTACATTAGTGTCCTCGGAGAGCCCCTCCTTACATCAGGGTCCCCGGAGAGCTCCCCTTACATCAGTGTCCTCAGAGAGCCCCTCCTTACATCAGGGTCCCCGGAGAGCTCCCCTTACATCAGTGTCCTCAGAGAGCCCCTCCTTACATCAGGGTCCCCAGAGAGCCTCCCTACTTACACCAGGGTCCCCAGAGAGTCTCCCCCTACATTAGGGTCCCCAGAGAGCTTCCCTTAAATCCTCATTCCGCCAATCATTGCAGCCTCACCGTGGCCATCACTGCCACCTCACCATGTCCATCATTGCCACCTCACCGTGCCAATCATTGAAGCCTTACCATGCCAGTCATTGCAGCCTCACCGTGTTAATAATTGCCACCTCACCATGCCAATCATTGCAGCCTCACCATGCCCATCACTGCCACCTCACCATGCCAATCATTGCAGTCTTACTATGCTTATCATTGCAGCCCAACGGCCGCAATGTCCGCCAGGCACCCGCGATTGCTGGTGACAGAACAGGAACGTGGATCTGTGTTTACACACACAGAGCCATGTCCTGTCAGGGGAGAGGAGACAGATCGTGTTTTCCTAATATATAGGGACACCAATCAGTCTCCTCCCATAGTCAGTCCCCTCCCCCTACAGTTATAATCACTCCCTAGGTAACACAGTTAACCCCTTGATCGGCACCTTGTGTTAACTGTTTCCCTGCCAGTCACGATTAAAACCAAAGATCGCCGCCATTACTAAAAGAAAAAAATAATAATATTAAAAATTGCATAAATTTCCCCTATTTGGTAGACGCTATAACTTTTGTGCAAACCAATCAATTTACGCTTATTGCGATTTATTTATTTTTTTACCAAAAATATGTAGATGAAGCCACATTGGTCCTAAACTGAGGAAGATTTTTTTTTTTAATCTGGAATATTTATTATAGCAAAAAGTAAAAAATGTTTAAGTATCTACTACTCTAAATGTATCATGTTAGTGAAGGCTTTTTTCCCCACATCAACTTCGACCCCTGTACATTGACAAGCATAATCCTGACCCCGGAAATCTGTCTTACATACTACTGACCCTTGTACTTTGCCCTACACAGTACCGATCTTTGTACTCTGCCCTACACGCTACCGATCTTTGTACTCTGCCCTACACGCTACCGATCTTTGTACTCTGCCCTACACGCTACCGATCTTTGTACTCTGCCCTACACGCTACCGATCTTTGTACTCTGCCCTACACGCTACCGATCTTTGTACTCTGCCCTACACGCTACCGATCTTTGTACTCTGCCCTACACGCTACCGATCTTTGTACTCTGCCCTACACGCTACCGATCTTTGTACTTTGCCCTACACGCTACCGATCTTTGTACTCTGCCCTACACACTACTAACTCCTGTTCTCTGTCCTACATACTACACACCACTGTACCTGTGCACTTTGCATCTTACTCATATTTATTCCAGAGTAATTTTTCCTCCTTTTTCTAATTGAGGCATTTCTTTCCTCCCACTGATCAATAACGCCAGGCATTTTTCTTCTACTTCCCACCAAAAACATTTTTTCTTCCTCTCACTCACCAGGGAATTTGTTTTCCATTGACCAGGAATGCAAGGAACTCTGTTGCATAATTTAAAGCACTGCAATGTTTATGTCGCAAACTCCTGACCAATGTGTGGCTCACATACTGTACATGGAAGCCATGTTGTCATTTGTCTGCCCTTACTCTCCACTTTCCCATTACAAGAATGTTTTATATTCTGTAAACCATTCATAGAATACAAAGTGTTCTGTAAATGGGTAAGGCAAGGGGGAGTTGACAGTTCAAGTGATTGTAAAGTCTCTTTTTTTAAATAAAAAATACAATTGTTATACTTGCCTGCTCTTTGCAGTGGTTTTGCACAGAGCAGCCCAGAGCCTCATCTTCTTGGGTCCCTCGTTGCCTTTCCTGGCCCCTCTCTCCTGTCAAGTGCCCTCACAGCAAGCAGCTTACTATGGGGGAGGCCGAGCTGCAGTTCCGTGTGTCCATTCAGACACAAAGCCCCGGTTCGGCCCCCGAATGGGAGAGATGGTGAGATAAGGGGGGTGAGAGAGAGAGAGGATGAGGTGGGTGAGGGGGTAGAGAGTAAAAGAGGGGAAGAGAGAGGTGGGCGAGGGCGAAAGAGGGGGGGTGAGAGAGTAGGGGGAAGAGGGATGTGAAAGGGGGTAAGTGAGGGGGATGTGAGGAAGGTGGGTGAGAGAGAGGGGTTGTCTGCAGTCTCTCCCTCCTTTATTCCCCTGTCCCAGTCCGTGTCTGCGTGTAGGTATGTGTAATGCCCAGTACCTTCCTGACAGCAGTAGGACGACGTTCAATGACCATCAGCAGGCAGGGCCCGCTCTCATTCTGGTGACGATGGATACGCTGGAAAAAAGCACAGCACCCCCATTTAGTGCGATAGCTGGACTGTCCCTCCCGAGCAGAGCCCCCTGACTGCCTGCGACTCCTGCACGTCCTCGTCTTCCAGGCCCCCTGTGAGCCTATCCTCCAGGCCACCCTTGCTGCTCACCCTCCCCGTGGCCTCCAACTGTGAGGCATCCCACTCGCCATGTAGAAATCATGGTACGTGCTGTCATCCTGTCCTCCGAGGCCTTTGTTGCCTGTTCCCCATCACCGGACCTGGACTCCATGACCCAATGAGTCAGTCCATCTCTGCCTCTCAATAAACACCTGCCGTAGTGAATGGAGATGGATGCCCAGGCTGCCAGCTGCTGCCACCAAACCTGGACTCATGGAACCCACCTGCCCCCCCCAAGCTACGTCACTGGCGGCACCCCTGGCTGACGTGTGCTCTAGGCCAGTGCCTACCTTGCCTATAGGTAGCGCTGGCCCTGTCTGCATGTTATCAGGTTGGCTGTCTCATTCTTTGTCAGCCATCTATTGCAATGAAGAGAATTGTGGAATGCAGCCACACAATGCACAATGCAATTTGACACAATGAGCATAGACTTAAAGGAGAAGTATGGCCAAATCTCTTTTGGCCATACTTCTCCTGTGGGTCACAGGAGTGTGCACTTATGCCGCATACACACGATCGGACTATCCTGTGGACTTAGTCCGCCGGACTTTGCAGCGGAGGTCTGAGCGGACCTGCCCACACACGACCGGACTTTTCCGCCGGAATTTGGCGGGAGTCTGCCGGACTTTGGAAATTAACGGACTTGCCCACACATGGAGAAAAGTCAGTTCATTTTGAATGTGGCTCCAGGTAGACGGGACTAGCACAGGAAGTCAATGTCCCTGCCTCCATCAGTGAGATTGACACCTCGTTAGCCCCGTGTGGATTTAAAGGGGAAGCCCTACGCTGATAAAACAGCGTGGGGGTCCCCCCAAAGTCCATAGCAGACCCTTATCCGAGCACTCAGCCCGACCGGTCAGGAAAGGGGGTGGGGACGAGTGAGCGCCCCCCCCATCCTAAGCCGTACCAGGCCACGTTCCCTTATTAAGGGGGACCCCAGATTCCGGCCCCCTACCCTATGTGAATGAGTATGGGGTACATGGTACCCCTACCCATTCACCTGGGGAAAAAAGTATAAATGACACACAACACAGGTTTTTAAAATACTTTATTAGACAGCTCTGGGGGTCTTCTCTTCTTCCGTCTTCGGGGGTCTTCTCGTCGCTATCTTCTGCTAGCTCTTTTACTAGTGGAAGAGCCCGGCTTTCTCTTTCGCCGCCGCCGTCCGGGGGTCTTTTTCCGACTTTGGGGGTCTTCTTCCGACTTCAGGGGTCTTCTTCCGACTTCGGGGGGGTCTTGTCCCGCTCTTCTGAGGTCTTGTCCCGCTCTTCGGTTCTTCTAACCAGGCCTCCGCTTTCTTCTTCCAGCTCTTTTACTAGTGTTGGCCCGGTCTTCTGTCGCCGCCGCCTTCTTCTTCTTCTGATGTTGACACAACGCTCTCTCCGGCCGTAATGCTGGGGACGCGTTGTGTGGCGCCTTATATAGGGACAAGGGGCGGGGTCACCGGGTGATGTCACATGGTGACCCCGCCCCTTAACTCACAGTCCCAGCATCCTCCACAGTCCAAGCACCCCCCCCATGTTGAGGGCATGCGGCCCCCTTTCCTGACCGGCCGGGCTGCGTGCTCGGATAGGGGTCTGCTATGGACCTTGGGGGGGCCCCCACGCCGTTTTTCGGCGTAGGGCTTCCCCTTTAAATCTATACCAGGTGATGGGGCTAGCGAGGTGTCAGTCTCGCCGATGGAGTCGGCGACATTGACTTCCTGCGCTAGTCCCGTCTATCTGGAGCCACGTTCAAAATGAATGGACTTTACTCCGTGTGTGGGCAAGTCTATTCATTTCAAAGGTCTGGCGGAATAGCAGACAGATGGCCAGTCCGGTCGGGATCTACCCAGATGTCTGATCTATTTGGTTTGAATAAGGTTAACATGGGGTTTAAGTAGGTAACATGTTTATTAAAAATGAAAACATCTTTCTTTAATTGAAAAGTTGCTTTAACTTATGTTACAGGACTCCCCTGGTCTGCATATAAAGTAAATAGTCTAATACCATGTAACAATAATTATTACAGTGTATTTGAAAATGATGCTTATAAATATTGTGCAGTAAATAGACATTTAAGTGTAGTATGAGCATTTCCTATTTTTTATTTTATAGATGGGGTCCTTTTTCTCCAGAAGTATGGATGAAAACCTAAAGAAACAGCAAGAATTTATGCTGATGAACTCACAGCTTCAGGTAAAGTCATATGCTTGATCAGTCACTTAGATTTGTGAAACGGTGTGCCAGCGGTCTCCAAACTGCTGCCCAGGGGGTCAGATGTGGTCATGTGCTTATCTTTATCCGGCCCTTGGGGTACTAGTCTTCCCTTCGATAAAAGGCACTATTCCCCCTAATGACACCCACATTATTACACTTTTACACTATTCCTCCCTTTAATACCAAAGATTGGGCATTGTTTACTCCCACTGATGCCAAAACATTTTCTATTCCCTTTGGCCACAGTCCAGTCCCCCTGGACTGTGTCAGAAGGACAGTAAACTGGCCCTTTATTTAGAAAGTTTGGAGACCCCCGCTTCACACTTTACCATATTTGTTTTAAAAAGTGAATTGTGGTGTTTTGTGGTGCCACACAAATGCTATTTATTGCAAATTGCAGTTAGGCAGTGGTTCTCTTTCACACTAATGAAAGCTGAGATCTTTCATGCCTGTTTAGTTGGACGTAGTTTCCTGTCATTGAGTTTCAAAGGGTTAAGCTGGGTACACGGCTCTTAATTCCTCAAGAACCGGCCAAAACTCGCTACATGGATGGACCTGTCAGCCACCTCTAATCCACCATCCCTTGTTTGAAAATCAAAGGAGCTGGGTAACAAAAAATTAGCAAATAAATTGTTAAATAACCACAGTAAGAAATTTCATCATCCAGGGTCGATGGGGGAGTCTGTTTTCATTCAGCCAACAGGTTGAACTAAAATAATTTATGTGCATGTCCAGCCTAACCGTTATTTTACTTTTCAGTTGCAAATGTTGCTTTGGTGATCTCCCTCTATTGTTTCTCAAAAACAAAAAAATTATCACTAAGGCAATTGGAAAAAGCTAAAGACAAGAGCAGAATGCTAGAGGAAACGTTGGGAGTCTGTGTAGCCATAGTCTTCTATTTATAACAAAATACAAATTGGTAAGATAGAGATGTGCTCATTAACCACTTCAGCCCCGGAAGATTTGGCTGCTCAATGACCAGGCCATTTTTTGCGATACGGCACTGCGTCACTTTAACTAACAATTGCACCATCGTGCAACACTGAACCCACACAAAATGAACATCCTTTTTTTCCACAAATAGAACTTTCTTTTTTTGGTATTTGATTGCCTCTGTGGGTTTTCATTTTTGCGCTATAAACAAAAGAAGAACGACAATTTTGAAAAAAAAATAAAATATTTTTTACTTTTTGCTATAATAAATACCCCATTTTATTTTTATCAAAAAAATATTTTTTTCCTCAGTTTAGGCTGTTATGTATTCTTCTACATATTTTTGGTAAAAAAAATCGCAATAACCGTATATTGATTGGTTTGCGCAAAAGTTATAGCGTCTACAAAATAGGGAATATATTTATGGCATTTTCATTATTATTATTATTGTTTTTTTACTAGTAATGGCAGCGATCTGCGATTTTTAACAGGACTGCGATATTGCGGCAGGCAGATCGGACATTTTTGACATGATTTTGGGACCATTGACAACTATGCAGTGATCAGTGCTATAAAAATGCACTGATTACTGTATAAATGTCACTGGCAGGGAAGGGATTAACACTAGTGGGGTGATCAAGGGGTTAACTGCGTTCCCTCACTGTGTTCTAACTTTAGGGGGGATGGGACTGTCTAGGAGTAGAGAGAGATCGGTGTTCATACATAGTATGAACACACAATCTCTCTCTACTCCCCTGAGAGAACCAGGATCTGTCACGAGCGGTCGCGGGAGCCGAGTGGTCATCATGCCCACCGTGCACTCGCATCGGCTCCTGCCACACACTGCCAGGGCGCACGCGCCCCTAGTGGCCAAAAGGCAAAGCGACGTAAGGTAACGTTGTTTCGCCCAGCCATGCCATTCTGCCGAAGTAAAACATGTAAACATTCATAAGCTTTTGGGTGAGAGGAGTGCCTCCAGTAGTGGACATGTGAAATCAGTGTCTTGCTTTTCTTCTATAGAAAGAGACCAGAAACCCGAAATATAATTTACAAGGTTATTTTATTAAGTAGTCAATTACATTATTTTGTAAACCTGAAATTCAAAATACAATGAAAGCTTATGTCTATAATCACTAAACTGAGAAATCAAAAAACAATAGTTTCATCAGATTTCTGTGACTTGGAATAGATTATGAAAGCACAGTAACTAACAACAGAATGATTAGTAGGAAATTTGAATGGTGCTGAGGATAATTGTCAGTAAAACAAAAGCTCTGGAAGATGAGATTGAGAACATTTTAAAGTTACGTAATTAAAAAAAGATGTTGTCTTTTTTTTTGAAGATAGAAATGTAGAGGTTGGACCGTAATAAAGGGAGTGTTCAAGTTTTTATCATACAGTAATGGTAAAGCTTTGATAAAGAATAGAAGTTTCAAAAGCTACTCAGGCTGAAACCTTTCTTTAAACCTGAAGATTTCTAATTCTGGGATAGACGAGTTTAATAGATCCTGTCAACCCTTTATAAATGCATATAAAAGCACAGTTGTCTATCCAGGACAGTACATGAGAGGGCATGACTCATACCCTGAGAAGGGTGAAATCTCTCCAAAGGCCTTCTGTGGTCCTTTCCTATTTCCAAAAGACTCATGATGATTGCCCGAGTTTGGGGCATACATCTTGGAGAAGGTGGTACAAAGCTGCTGGACAAAAGGCAGAGTCCAAGAAGACCTCCAACTCGCTGTGTGAGATGCAATTCAGGTCTTTCAGGATCTGGAAGGTCAGCATTTTTTTATTCTGTTGGACAACATAACTACAGTAACTTCTCTGAACAAGCAAGGGGGCACTCAAAATCTAACCTTGTGCCTGCTAGCAAACAGCATTTCTGCCTGAGCAGTAAGTCATCTACTGTCCCATTTAGCAGCACATTTCAAGGGGACTCGGAATCTTTCAGCAGGTTCCTTGAGCTGCCACCAAATCCAAAAATCTGAATGGACTCTGAATCCAATAGGTCTTCCTAGCAATAGTACAGTCCCACAGATAGACCTGCTTGCCCAGAGGGAGTGTGGTGCTAGGGATAGACACACTGGCCCATCCTTGGTCATTTCAGCTCTGATAAATATTCCTTGCTTTCAGGCTTCAACCCCCAGTCTAGAAGAAATGTTATGAAGAAAACACATTTTTGATCCTAGTGCCTTCTTTTTTGGATGAAAATATCTTGGTTTTCTAACTAATATTAGCTGATGGTTGATCCTCCTCTGAAGCTAGACCCCCCCCCCCCCTACAGGATTTTCGCTCTCAAGGTCCAGTCCTTAACCCTCTTGTGTTTCACTAAACACTAAAACTGGTGGCTTGGTATCTGAAGAAAAGCTTCTAAAAAGAAAGAGAAGAGTGGTTAAAAGTCCTCTTTCCTGTAGAAAGAAGTTTATCAGAGCTATCTATAACAAAACTATGCTATAGAATACTATAGAAAGGATTTGCTGCCTGGTGTAAAAACAAAAAGTATCTTTAGGAATTCGTTCCATCTTTAAATTGTTACAGTTCTATGCAGATCAAGGTTTGGCTATTAGCCAATTAAGGGTACAGGTTGCAACTTCAAGTGTTTTTTTGGAGCAAAGACTGGCCCCACATCTCTCCATAAAGAGGACCTGTCACGCACTATTCCTATTACAAGGGATGTTTACATTCCTTGTAATAAGAATAAAAGTGATCAAAACTTTTTTAAGAGAAAGTGTAAAAAAATTTAAGTAAAATAAAGAATACATTTTTATTTATTTATTTTTTTTTTTAAGCGGCTTGGTCCCCAAGTGTTTGCTCACGGAAGTGAATGCATACGTAAGTCATGCTCACATATATAAGCGGCGTTCAAATCACACATGTGAGGTATTGTTACATGCATTACAGCAAGAATTCTAACCTCTGTAATGCTAAACAGGTAACCTGTAAAAAAAATTGAAAGCGTTGCCTATGGAGATTTGTAAGTACCAAAGTTTGGCGCCATTCCACAAATGTGTGCAATTTTAAAGAGTGACATGTCAGGTATCTATTTACTCGGTGTAACCTCATCTTTCACATTATACAAAAAATAAAAAATGGGCTAACTTTACTGTTTTTTTTTTTTTAATTCATGAAACAGTTTTTTTTTTTTTTTTTGCAAGGACTGCCATTTTATTCCCTAGGGTTCCTGCTAAAATAAAACATATATAATGTTTGGCGATTCTGAGTCATTTTCTATAAAAAAAACATGTAGGAGCGAAGTGCCAAAATTGGCCCAGATGTGAAGTGGTTAAAATTGTTCTGAAAACTGATTCAGACTTCCTACCTCAAGTTTAACCTAATTGTCATTCATCTTGAGATATTGTATTGCCCTCATTATACTCTCATGCTGCTAACAAGAAAAAGGAAGAACTCCATGTGCTTGAGAAAATAGAAATTGTGTGTTGTGGTTCCGTCAGAAGCTCTCTTTTTTTTTTTTCCTGCATGCTGGCAAAAGAAACAGCCATCAAGCATCCAAAAATGATATTGCTGGATTAAACAAGATATCCAAGGCATATTGAGCCTCATGCCTTATTCTACTAGGGTTTTATCTACCTCTTAGCCCTTGTACACATGGTCGGACATTCCGACAACAAAATCCGTCGAATTTTGTCCGAAACTGGTGTTGCATACACACAGTTGTCGGAAAATCCGATCGTTCGTAACGTGATGACGTTATTTAGTTACGATGGGACTACGTTCATTCTAGTAGCCAATAGCTTTGGTCTAGGAATTTGATCTGAGCATGCGTGGCACTTTGTCCGATCGGAATTCTCTACAAACGATCGGACAAAGTCTGATCAGATCATGTTGTCGGAAAATTTTTATATCCAGCTCTCAAACTTTGTTGGTCGGACATTCCGACAGAAAAAGTCAGATGAAGCCCACACACGGTCTGATTATCCGACAACACGGTCCAATCAGACATTTTCCGTCGGAATGTCCGACCGTGTGTACAAGGGCTTAGACCAAGCGGCCTGGTGCCATTCCAGGCCAAATTTCTAGAGCAGCTAAATGCGCAAGCTACTCTACCTTCTTTATCTTCGCTCCTCTCAGGATCAGTCTTTTGGGATAGAAGTTCTTCAGGCAGTTGTTCTTCCGTAATCTGGTACGTTTTTGTTTATTCTCTCATGTGTTGTCCTGGATAGATGATTGAAGAAAATCAGTTAGAATTATCGGTAACTCTATTTACAGTCTTCCAAGACAGCAGGGATTCCCTCCCCAGTTTACATAAAAGTGCTGCGCTATGTGAATTTGATAAGTGCTTAACTCTCTTAATATGAGTAAACAACGTGAGTACATACAGTTGTGCTCATAAGTTTACATACACTGGCAGAATTTATGATTTTTTGGCCATTTTTCAGAGAATATGAATGATAACACAAAAACATTTTTCACTTATGGTTAGTGTTTGGCTGAAGCCATTTATTAGCGATCAACTGTGTTTTACTCTTTTTAAATCATAATCACAACAGAAACTACCCAAATGACCTTGATCAAAAGTTTATATACCCCAGTTGTTAATATTGTGTATTGTCCCTTTTAACATAAATGACACCTTGAAGTCTTTTGTGGTATTTGTGGATGCGGCTCTTTATCTTCTCAGATAGTAAAGCTGCCCATTCCTCTTGGCAAAAAGCCTCCAGTTCCTGTAAATTCTTGGGTTGTTTTGCATGAACTGCAGGTTTGAGATCTCCCCAGAGTGTCTCAATAATATTGAGATAAGGAGGCTGAGATGGTCATTCCAGAACCTTCAATTTATTATGCTGTAGCCAGTGACAAGTCGACTTGGCCTTGTGTTTTGGATCATTGTCATGTTGGAATGTCCAAGTACATCCCATGCACAGTTTCCTGGCTGATGAATGCAAATGTTTCTCCAGCATTTTTTAATAACATACTGCATTCATCTTTCCAAAAATTTTGACCACTGTGCCTTTTGTAGCTCACAACATCCCCCAAATCATCAGCGAACCACCTCCGTGTTTCACAGTAGGAATGGTGTACCTTTTATCACAGGCCTTGTTGACTCCTCTCCAAATGTAGTGTTTATGATTGTGGCCAAAAAGCGAAATTTTGGTCTCATCACTCCAAATGACTTTGTGCCAGAAGATTTGAGTCTTGTCTCTGTGCTGTTTGGCATAATGTAAGCGGGATACTTTGTGGCATTTGCTTGGTATTAACTTTCTTCTGGCGACTCGACCATGCAGCCCATCTTTCTTCAAGTGCCTTCTTATTGTGCATCTTGAAACAACCACACCACATGTTTTTAGAGAGTCCTATATTTTACCTGAAGTTATTTGTGGGTTTTTCATTACATCCCGAACAACTTTCTTGGCAGTTGTGGCTGACATTTTAGTTGGCCTACCTGACCGTGGTTTGATATAAACAGAACCCCTCATTTTCCACTTCTTGATTAGAGTTTGAACACTGCTGATTGCATTCTCAATTACTTGGATATCTTTTTACATCCCTTTCCTGTTTTATATTGTGGCTGACATTTTAGTTGGCCTACCTGACCGTGGTTTGATTTAAACAGAACCCCTCATTTTCCACTTCTTGATTAGAGTTTGAACACTGCTGATTGCTTGGATATCTTTTTACATCCCTTTCCTGTTTTATACAGTTCAGCTACCTTTTCCTGCAGATCCTTTGACAATTCTTTTGTTTTCCCCATGACTCAGAATCGTCAGTGCAGCACTGGATGAAAGATACAAGGGTCTGTCAGGAGTCCAGAAACTCGTTGACCTTTTATACACACAGACTGGTTACCTTTTAATAGCCATTTAAACCCCTTTGTGTCAACTTGTGTGCATGTTATCGGGCCAAAATCACCAGGGTATGTAAACTTTTGATCAGGGTCATTTGGGTAGTTTCTGCTGTGATTATGATTTAAGGAGTAAACACAGTTGATTGATAATAAATGGCTTCAGCCAAACACTAGCCATGAGTGAAAGAAATGTTTTTGTGCTATCATTTCTATTCTCTGAAAAATGGCCAAGAAATCATAAATTCTGCCAGGGTATGTAAACTTATGAGCACAACTGTATTTAAATAGTTCAAATGAAAGGATATTGGTGGATGCTAAAAACAAATTCTATATAAAGTACATAAAGTGCAGAGAGAAAATATTAACATTCAAAAATATAAGTGCAAAAAGTTCATTCAGTAAATTCCAATGGTGTTCATCCAAATCACTGTAGATGGCAGCCACAAGCGTTAATAACGTCTTGGTGATCTGCATATTATCTACCACCAAAGGAGGTTAAATACGCTTACCAGAAATTATGGAGTTGGCTAATTGTAACGCATTATTTGGATAATACCTACACAAATTCTTATTGTATATATTACCTTTATATAAGCAATGACCAGTGCAGACCACTACCACAGATGATGTCTATGTAGACGAAAGGTGTTGGGTCGAGTCCTGTCCAGGCCATTGCATGCCATAGGTTTCCATCTTGTTGGATGAGATAAGCGCTGTAACTTTGATAACAAATTGATGTAAGTGTTCTGTACTTTTTAAAACATCCAATAATCCAATTCTTATATATCCAATAAGAATTTGTGTAGGTATTATCCAAATAATCCATTACAATTAGCCAAGTCCACGAGTTCTGGTAAGCATATTTACCCTCCTTTGGTGGTGGATAATCATTTCTTGGTGATCTGCATAACGCTTGTGGCTGCCATCCACAGTGATTCAGATGAACACCATTGGAATTTACTGAATGGACTTTTTGCACTTACATTTTTGAATATTAAAAAGTTTATATTTTCTCTCTGCACTTTATATAAAAAAAAATTGAGCAATCGTCAGTGTTCTTTAATTTGAACTATCTATGTATTTACATTGTTTACTCATATTAAGAGAATTAAGCATTTGTCATACTCACATAGCGCAGCACTTTTATGTAGATTAGCTTATTATGTTTTGCCAATTGTGGTGCTTGCAGCTTTTGAAACCTAGTTCGATAGCTCAGTATCCAATTTATTTTATTCCCTCCCCATTGTATTCTGTTTTTGTTCTTATGTCTTCCAGTTATGGTCAACAGTTCTCAGACAACATACTGATGGGCTGTTGGAAATAGAGTTCAGTACATTTTAGTACATTTTAAGCTGGCTATAGCTGGATTGAAATTTGGCCAATTCAGAGTGTTGGGTCAATCGTTAGATCAAATTTTGTCAAATGGGAATGTTGGAATATTTTTCTCAAGCAGCAGCTGCTCTGTATTCAGACAGAGAGCCCTGCTTTCAGAATACAATGGAGGAATCTGTTTTGTTTTCTTTTCGTTTATCATTAATATATATATATAGTAAAAGAATAGTGCTGTGCTACCAAAGTGAAAAAAGAAAAAACCAAAGAGAAAAAAACTGATATAAAACCTTTACCCCTTATAGTACATATAAATATACTCTGGGCTAGCCAAAAAGACACATATATATAAATTCTGCATACGTGTGTATCTAAAAGCCAAGGTGAAAAATATCCACTTAAAATTGAAGTGTCAGACAACACATATTTACCGTGAATTTAATCCACTATCAAAGGGGTTAAGCCCCACTAAAGTGCTCAAGTGTATAAAATTACTCAAGTGTATAAAAAACCACACATAACCGATGTATATATGCAAACACAATTAGCAAAATATCATCCGTGATAAAATATAGAAGTGATCAAACACATAAAGTCCTAAGTGCATATAATTAACAAAATGAAAAAAATCAGCAAAATACACACAATAGTCCAGCTAGGTGAATATTGTAGTGAAAGTTCAAATGCAGAGATAAAGTGACTTAGTGCTTGCAACGTGCAAAAAAAGATAGATGCAAAAAAAGTTTTATTTATATATATATATATATATATATATATATATATAGTGCCTTGCGAAAGTATTCGGCCCCCTTGAACTTTTCAACCTTTTGCCACATTTCAGGCTTCAAACATAAAGATATACATTTTTTTTTTTTGTGAAGAATCACCAACAAGTGGGACACAATTGTGAAGTGGAACGAAATCTATTGGATATTTTAAACTTTTTTTAGCAAATAAAAAACTGAAAAGTGGTGCGTGCAAAATTATTCGGCCCCTTTACTTTCAGTGCAGCAAACTCACTCCAGAAGTTCAGCGAGGATCTCTGAATGATCCAATGTTGTCCTAAATGACTGATGGTGATAAATAGAATCCACCTGTGTGTAATCAAGTCTCTGTATAAATGCACCTGCTCTGTGATAGTCTCAGGGTTCTGTTGAAAGCGCAGAGAGCATCATGAAGACCAAGGAACACACCAGGCAGGTCCGTAATACTGTTGTGGAGAAGTTTAAAGCCGAATTTGGATACAAAAAGATTTCCCAAGCTTTAAACATCCCAAGGAGCACTGTGCAAGCGATCATTTTGAAATGGAAGGAGTATCAGACCACTACAAATCTACCAAGACCTGGCTGTCCCTCTAAACTTTCAGCTCAGACAAGGAGAAGACTGATCAGAGATGCAGCCAAGAGGCCCATGATCACTCTTAATGAACTGCAGAGAACTACAGCTGAGGTGGGAGAGTCTGTCCATAGGACAACAATCAGTCGTACACTGCACAAATCTGGCCTTTATGGAAGAGTGGCAAGAAGAAAGCCATTTCTCAAAGATATCCATAAAAGTCTTGTCTAAAGTTTGCCACAAGCAACCTGGGAGACACACCAAACATGTGGAAGAAGGTGCTCTGGTCAGATGAAACCAAAATCGAACTTTTTGCCCACAATGCAAAACGATATGTTTGGCGTAAAAGCAACACAGCTCATCACCCTCAACACACCATCCCCACTGTCAAACATGGTGGTGGCAGCATTATAGTTTGGGCCTGCTTTTCTTCAGCAGGGACAGGGAAGATGGTTAAAATTGAGGGGAAGATGGATGCAGCCAAATACAGGACCATTCTGGATGAAAACCTGTTGGAGTCTGCAAAAGACCTGAAACTGGGACGGAGATTTATCTTCCAACAAGACAATGATCCCAAACATACAGCAAAATCTACAAAGGAATGGTTCACAAATAAACGTATCCAGGTGTTAGAATGGCCAAGTCAAAGTCCAGACCTGAATCTAATCGAGAATCTGTGGAAAGAGCTGAAAACTGCTGTTCACAAACGCTCTCCATCCAACCTCACTGAGCTCGAGCTGTTTTGCAAGGAAGAATGGGCAAGAATTTCAGTCTCTCGACGTGCAAAACTGATAGAGACATACCCCAAGAGACTTGCAGCTGTAATCGCAGCAAAAGGTGGCTCTACAAAGTATTAACGCAAGGGGGCCGAATAATTTTGCACGCCCCACTTTTCATTTTTTTATTAGTTAAAAAAGTTTCAAAAATCCAATAGATTTCGTTCCACTTCACAATTGTGTCCCACTTGTTGGTGATTCTTCACAAAAAATAAAAATGTTATATCTTTATGTTTGAAGCCTGAAATGTGGTAAAAGGTTGAAAAGTTCATGGGGGCCGAATACTTTCGCAAGGCACTGTATATATATATTTAAAAAAAAAATTTAGTTTTTTTATTTGCAACCTTTCTTTTGAAGTTCCCTTGAATTCTCTAGGCAAATTAACCACTCCACTAAGAAAATTCTCTAGCATAGCCACTGTTTTCCCTCCTTTCCACCAAGTCATAGTACTTTCCTATTCTGGGTGTTACTACTCTCTGTGCTGGCCCAGCTTCTCTGTTTTCCCCTCAGCTCCCTACATAACTTTTGTTGTAGCTGCCTGGGGAGGAATAAACGGGATCGGAAAGTCATTTCGTTTTGTCTGCTTTTTGCTCTTCCATGTGAAAACAAGCAGTGAAATCTTGCGCCTGCAGCAAAAAGTCAGAATTGTTTGTGACATGATACTGCATTCATTATAGAGGGATGTTTACAGCTAACTACAAGCAGCATAATGTTAGAGTGCACATAAGCTGAGATTCTGTGCATTTGTGTATATTTTTGTGGCTGTAGCTATGCTATAAAACACACTCGATTACACAGGCCTGACAATGACTGGCATCTGGATTTGTTGAGCTGTGATTGCATTCATTTTAATAAAACAACATGGGCTTTTTCCCCTGGTAAAATAACTATAGATATAAAACTTGAAACACGGTTTGCTTTATAATATTGGCTATGAGTTAATCCATTGCTGATACATGTGTTGACTTAAACTACATTTATGTTTATTAACTGATGCCCTCTTAATTTAAACAAGATTACTATGTCTATATCTTGTTTTGCATCTTTTCTCATTAAAAGATTTTTGTGTAAGTTATTAGGGAAAGGAAATGTCATTTTATTCCTAAGACTCTTCATAGAGCAATTTTCTCCTTCCCCCACAGACAGATTATTATTTGTAGCCCGTACCTAATAAATGCTCTCTTTTAAGTGCTTCCCTAATATCACTAATCGATTTCAGGAGCATAGCTGCGCCATCCAGCTTTTCATTACATTGGCTCTTACTGGCAACTAATGAGCTGGCCCTACATCTACCCACTAATTGATCTGTGCTTTTTCACAAAGCTGTGTTGTTTGCCATAAACTAGCAAGGTTTTTTTGACATGTCAGACTGTATCGGTATCCTTTTGAGCAGAAATACCACCAGGTATTAAAGAAGGGTCAATAGTTCTATTTTCAGGGGTCAAAATCAAGGTATTTTTCAAATTAACAAGTCATTACACAATTTTTTTTTGCTTGTATAAGCTTTAGATGTGCCGTTTCCCAAAAGCATGGCTTATAACAGGCCTTAGAGAAACCGGTAGAACACTCATGGACTGGCTAAACAATAGTGCTAAAAGTCATTGAACATACACAAGCCCACATATACCTTTTTTACTTTTAGCTGAGAATGGAAAGGTCACATGTTGATGTAAGAGTGACGAACAGAAGAGAGCCTGAAACCAAAGGTGACATTCTTTAGTTATTAGCGCTGGAAAGCGTAGTCTCCACAGAAAACTCGGCAAGTTCACAGATTCCCATAAGTGGAAGAATTGTTCACTTTATTGTGTCAACTTTCTGTGAAGCATAAAATAATTGCTTGTACATGTGTGTCACAGAGATCGTTATCTAGGTCCTGCTAATTTGATTGCTTTTGGCAGTAATTGTCCACATTTTGTCTTCATTATCCCTGAACCACAGATGTCCATCCTACGTAGTCACTCATAATAGCCATCATTAGAGAGATAAGTGAGTCAAAATACAGACGGCTTAAAAAGTAAATAAAAAGCTTTATGTCAAAGAAGTTCTAATATCTGTCTTAGTGGGGGAAAAAAACTATTTTAAGAATGCAACAAATCTATACTAACCAAACCAAGCAGAGATACTGACCGACCAAAGGTGCACTTTTATGATGCCAGTCATTTGAAAAACTGTTTTCATAACATTAGTTGATATGTAGTTGTACTTGAGTCTGATGGAGGGCCAGCCACAGACTTTTTAGGAGAGTAAGCGGCTGTGCATTTCAGTATTGCTGACAATCACTAGAGTGTGCATATGGTAGTGGCATAGCTCCTGGACCAGACCCCTGCTGTCATCAAAATATACCAAATTCCATCTACACTCAAACTTCTGACATTTGAGTTTAAGTGAAATTACACTATTCTAATGGCCTTAATATTCAGTTTTTCTCAGTGACATGTGATGAAATCTGGCATGCTGCATAGACATAATTAAACAAGATATAATAAATAATAGTTCATAAATTTAGTTTTTAAGCGCATTTTTGTGTTTCACTCCCATGACGTATAGAATTAGATATGCCAGAAAAATGGAATAACAAATAGCATTTTAGTGACTTCAAAACTTTAGGTTTTTATTACTGTACAAAGGTGAAATTTAATTGTCTTATAATTAGTAGTAAAAATCGAAAAAACAATATGGCAGTACAGTCTGTAAACATGAACTTGCTGACCTTGTAGAAAAAGCCCTGGAGGTTTTGACTAAATAACAGAATGCTTAAGCTAGCAGGAAGAAATAAAACGGGTTATTTTTTTGATTGTTATTTTAAATAATTACCAGTTGTAATAGTGATACCAATAGATTTGCGTATGTCCTGTATTGATTTTATTGAAATGTTTGAACTGCTCTCTGACTTCTTTCCTGCAATTGTTGTAATTACAAAATTTCTGATCCATGTTGTTAATAAAAGATGGAATTGGGCAGTTTCCCTGGATCAAAGAGCTGAGGAAATGTTTTAATAATAATAAAAAAGAAAACATTAAAAGACATCCATTGCAATAGCTTATTGTTTTAAATTCTGTGTTGACTGTTCAGAAAACTGGTCAGAAAACATGTTATATTTCATACCAATTTCTCCAAATTTGTTTCTAGGCAGCTATATAGCTGAATATGGTTGTAGTCACGTTTACATGCATGGAATTTTCCCTTACTTCCTGTGCTGGTGACAAAACCGTCACTGGGACAGGCAGTGAAGGGAAATACATGTTACACAGACAGAAAAGGGTAGATTGTTTCTAATTCTTGATCACGTTATCCAATACTGAAAAAACCTGTAAAGCCAAAATGTAGTTCAACTAGAACTAAAGGCAAAACTATTTTTTTTGGATAGAGGGGAGATGGATTAGAACACCTGTCAGTTTTTACTGCTGTCTGTGCCCCTGTTAAAGAGGAAGTAAACCAATGCCTTTATTTTTTACCTCCAAAGTAAAGGCACAATGTGCTCGTATGCATCGGATAAGAGCACATTATGTGAAACTTACCTGCAAACAAAGCCCTTTACCTGTGCGTTGTTACCGCTGGAGGCCCCATCCATCTTCACTCGTCTTCCTTGCGGGCAGGCAGACTCCGGCTGTGTGTCTGGAAGGAGCTGCATGATGTCACTCCCACGCATGCACGTGGGAGCCGCCAGTTACGGCACAGGGCTCTAAAGAAATGGCACTGGTGGCCTTTCCTTCAGAGCGCATGTGCTGATGACATCATCGGCTGGATATATAGTAAATATCTCCTAAATGGTGCATGTTTAGGAGATATTTACAGTACCTATAGGTAAGCCTTATTATAGGCTTACCTATAGGTACAAATAATCAATCAATGGAAGTTTACAACCACTTTAAGGAGATTCACCCTCCCTATTTGTCCTGCTTACCATTATCATTAAAAGTGAAAGTAAAAGAAAATCCCAAATTTTGGGTTGTCCCCAGAAAAGTAATAGAGGGGAATGTTTCCATTTTTTTCACTACTAGTGTGATCAACACCCCCAGCTCACTCCCAATCCACCAGTGTATTTTGTGCACATATCACTACCCAGTGTCTGTCACCTGTGGAATCTGCACTCCAGCATACAAAGCCCTCTCCCCAGGATCCATACCATCAGTGAGTCTGACACTCTAGCACAGGACTACTGATAAGGCAGTGCAGCCGACCCTCCTGTACTGGGTCCCACACAAGGGGTTTGGTTTCAGGATGGAAACAGGAGGGGAGTGGGTTAAATATGTTCTATTTACCAGCCCCTTCTTTTCCTGAATATACGCAGTGTCTATTTATCACCCTGTCCTTCCTTTCTCTGTTTCAACAGTGAGACTTTACGGGTCTGATTAGACCCCCATATTTCACCAAAGCCCCCCAACCTAGCAATAGAAAAAGAAAATAATTTTAAAACTTAAGGGCTCGTTCACATGTGCTTAGCTTTCTGAAGTGCAGTCAGTATTTAGATTGCTCTTCAGAGAGCATTTGATAGACGGTGGGGAAACATATCATCTCCTCACTGCCTGCTTTAACCACAAGGTTGTGGGGTGCTTGCAGAGCAGTGCTATTCACTTGAATAGGTTTTGTTGGATGGTGATATAATTTCTGCAATAGCTGCAAAGTGTAGCATTGCAGCCATGGCATGTGTACACTCCTAGCCACTGCCACTGTTGTTAAAGGGAGGGTAGTGGTTGTGTGGGCGGTAAAAGTGTAGCTCAACTGTGGGGTTTTATCAAACCCTCCCTCCAACTTAATTTATTTATGAGCCCTAAAGACTCATTCACACACAGGTACTCTGGCTGTGTGAATGAGGGGATTGTTCATGTGGCTGGAGCTGCCTGTTACTTTAAGGGGGGGGGGGGGCAGCGGCTGTACAAACAGAGGTACAGGTCCTAACTTGACAGGTGTGCGTTAATGGCTCCGAAAGCACACTGTCTGTTCTCTGCTGTACACCTGCACCCACACACCAGTCAAATTAGGAACTGCGGCTGTGCTCATACATAGTTTTACATATTGCAGCAGCATCCACACACATTGGCGACCCAATATTAGAGGTGACTCATTCCTCCACCTTTGCACACTCATACCGATATGAGTGTACCGATATGATACCATCATTGGTTGTTAGGATGCCAGTGACTGGCCCACACTGTGCCCAAGGTTGTAATGCTGGCGAAAAAAACAAAAACTGTAGCTTTGTGCAAAAAAAAAAAAGACAGGTTTGATCCACTTGCATGCTTGTTGCCAATTTTTGGGGAAATTTGTGGCAGTTTTTAGGCATTTTGCAAAGACACCCCTGGAGAATCTAGAAGGCACCTCAGGCACTCCCCGGGATCCATACCACAATCGAGACCTGCACGTTTGAAGCTACAGCTCACTTAGACTCCTTTCACACTGAGGCAGTTTTCAGGCGTTTTGGCGCTAAAAATGGCGCCTGTAAAGCACCTGAAAACTGCCTCCCATGCTGCCCGAATGTGAAAGCCTGAGTACTTTCACTCTGGGGTGGTGCGCTTGTGGGACATTAGAAAAAGTCCTGCAAGCAGTATCTGGGGCGGTTTGGGAGCACTGTATACAGTGCTCCCAAAACGCCCTGCTTATTTAAATTAATGGGCAGGGCTTTGGAAACGCCGCAACACGGGCGCTTTTAACCACTTCGGCCGATAGCAGGGGTTAAAAGCACCCTACTAGCGTTCTGAAAGCACTGAAGCCACCCGAGCCTTATGCCGTGTACACATAACCGGACTTTTCGACGGACTAGGTCCGACAGTCTTCCCGACGGACTTTCGGCGGAGTTCCGGAGGACTTTCTGAATGAACGGACTTGGACACACACAATCACACCAAAGTCTGATGGATTCGAACGTGATGACATGCGACCAAACTAAAATAAGGAAGTTCATAGCCAGTAGCCAATAGCTGCCTAAGCGTCAGTTTCTGTCTGTCAGATTAGCATACACACAAACATGTTTCTCGGTCTGGCGGAGTTCCGGTGGGAAAATGTAAAACATGTTCTATTTCTAAAGTTCGCCAGATTTTTGGCAAGTAAAGGTCCGATGGAGCCCACACTTGATCGAATTGTCCGACGGACTCGTTACGTCGGACCTTTGCTGTCTATAAGTCTGGTCGTGTGTACGCGGCATTAGCGCTAAAGTGATAAAACGAGTGGTGCTTTGGCGCTGACACTCGGGCGGCTC
Source organism: Lithobates pipiens (assembly GCF_037356315.1). NCBI lineage: Eukaryota > Metazoa > Chordata > Amphibia > Anura > Ranidae > Lithobates > Lithobates pipiens. The sequence continues at coordinate 41,322,141 of NW_027507718.1, read as the reverse complement.
TAGTGCGAAAGTAGCCTTATTATCCACACCATTGGTGAGATCTGTGCTTCCGCAAACAGTTTATCCCAGTAGGCTATTTACTTCTTGGTAAACTAGAAAAGTGAGAGGCAATTCAAAATAATACTTGTTCAATCTATCACCTGCCAGGCCTACTTATAGTTTGGCATTACTTGGAGAGCAGAGAGTAACATAAAGATGGTTAGCTCTGACTAATATCACTATCACTTTCAGAGCCAGTGACCTTTTCTCCTTCTCCCCTATCTGTCACTTCACATTCCGTCAGCATGGATACATTTTGTTATGCTGCAGTCTTCAAATATATCTTGTCATTCAATACATCATATTTATATTGGTCTTTTGACAAGCTTTTTTTTTTTTTTTCTTTAAGCATACAGTGTGTATGCTCAGTTATTTGTTCTTTTGTGTCTCATTGATGACTCATGGCAGTACTATAAGCTACTAAAATAAGCATGGTCCTTTTTGTCTTAAAGGTTAGTTTTTCGGTATAAATAATTTCTTCATTGTCCACATTAAACAGTACTGTTAGAAATACAGTACTGACTCGAAGTTTTGTATAAATTGGCATACATTTTGCAGTTAGGTTATGTAACCAATAAAATGTGCCCTTGCATTCCTATGATGCAAGTTGTACAAACTCTGTGGTTGAGGAAATTTCCTCTCACTTTGAGTCCCAGTGACTCCTATCACCTGTAAGAAAGTTGGGGAGATCTCAATTTATTACAGATGTAATAAAAACCTCAACATTCTTTCTCATGCTAAAAACAAAAAGTTATTTGCTGTTTATAGGTCTTTTGGGGAGAATTCCAATCGCTGTAAGCTATAACTTTCTGTAGTGGACTCACAACTCTGTCTCCGCGGCAATGAATTTCCACTTTATGTTTCAGGCTTAAACAATTCCTTTTTTTTTCTTTTTCTTTAGACCACCCCAGATCAAATCCCTTATACATTTGTGCTAATTAGTTTACACACCCTGTTATAATTTATGATTTCTTGGCCATTTTTCAGAGAAAATGAATGATACAAAAACATTTCTTTCACTCGTGGTTAGTGTTTGGCCATTTATTATCAATCAACTGTGTTTTACTTTTTTTAAATCATAATGAGAACATAAACTACCCAAATTACCCTGATCAAAAGTTTACATACCCTGGTGATTTTGGCCTGATAACATGCACACAAGTTTACACAAAGAGGTTTGAATGGCTATTAAAGGTAACCATCCTCACCTATGATCTGTTTAAGGTCAGTGAGTTTCTGGACTCCTGACAGACCATTATTCATCCAGTGCTGCACTGACGTTTCTGGATTCTGAGTCTGAGAAAGCAAAAGACTTGTCAAAGGATCTGTGGGAAAAGGTAAGTTTATACAGTAGAACTGTATAAACCAAGAAAGGGATATAAAAAATATCCAAGGAATTGAGAATGCCAATCAGCAGTGTTCAAACTCTAACCAAGAAGTGTAAAATTAGGGATTCTGTTGAAACCAAAAACACGGTCAGATAGACCAAATTTCAGCCACAACTGCCAGGAAAATAGTTGGGGATGCAAACAAAAACCCACAAATAACTTCAGGTGTAATACAGGACTCTCTGAAAACATGTGGTGTGGCAATTTCAAGATGCACAATAAGGAGGCACTTGAAGAAGGATGGGCTGCATGGTCGAGTTGCTAGAAGAAAGCCATTACTACACAAATGCCCACAAAGTATCCCACTTACAATATGCCAACTAGCACAGAGACAAGCTTCAAACGTACTGGCACAAAGTCATTTGGAGTGACAAGACCAAAATTGAGCTTTTTGGCCACAACCATAAACGCTACATTTGGAGAGGAGTCAACAAGGCCTATGATGAAAGGTACAGAGGTGGATCACTGATGTTTTGGGGATGTGTGAGCTACAAAGGCAGAGGAAATTTGGTTAAAATTGTTGGCAAGATGAATGTAGCATGTTATCAAAAAATACTGGAGGAACATTTGCATTCATCAGCCATGCATGGGACGTACTTGGACATTCCAACGTGACAATGATCCAGAACACAAGGCCAAGTCGACCTGTCATTGGCTACAGCAGAATAAAGTGTAGGTTCTGGAGTGGCCATCTCAGTCACCTGACTTCAGTATCATTGAGCCACTCTGGGGAGATCCCAAACGTGCAGTTCATGCAAGACAGCCCAAGAATTTACAGGAACTGGAGGCTTTTTGCCAAGAGGAATGAGCAGCTTTACAATCTGAGAAGATAAGTGAGTGAGTGAGTGACTTGTATAGCGCTACCTATGCGAACTGAATCGCCTCAGGGCGCTTTTTTGCCACCAGAGTCCATCTGCGGCTTTGCCATCGCCTCCTCCACAAATGCCACAAAAGACGTCAAGCTGTCGTTAAAGGGGGCAACACGCGGTATTAAGAACTGGGGTATGTAAACTTTTCATCAGGGTAATTTGGGCAGATTCTGTCATTGTGATTTAAAAAGAGTAAACACAGTTGATTGATAATAAATGGTTTCAGCCAAACACTGAGTGAAAAAAGTTTTTGTGTTATCATTCATATTCTCTGAAAAATGGCCAAGAAATCATAAATTCTGCCAGGGTATGTAAACTTATGAGCACAACTGTGTATATATAGATTTTATCAATCCATTATATTGTACATGTATAGATATATAATAAGAGACGATGGGAGTCACTGGTAAGACTAGTATGAAAAACCTTTAAAATTTTAAAAATAAATGGTTTGAACTCTGGACTATGTCATATTTGGATTTTTTTTATATGAGAGTTGGTAGAGTCCAAACCAGGTTTTTTAAAATTTTGGAAGTTTTTTACGTTTCAGGCTTACTCTTCCAGTTCTTCCTTGCTAGATTAGTTCCTTGCCCTCTTCTTCATAAGCTTCATTGTTTACATTTGCAGCATTCCTCTCTCCTAGCTAATAGATATGTAAATATGTGCCCTATTAAGCAGTATTAACACTAGTTGTACTTTGTGTGTGTCTCTGTAGGCGAGAGTATAACCCTGTGTTACTTAATCAGCTTTATACTGTGTCCCTCAATGTAATAGGATTTTATGGGGAGTACAAAATTAAAGCTTTGTTAGATTTTGCCCAAGCATACACTTTTTATAGCTAAACTCCTCTGGTCAGCTTTAAACACATTCCATGGGGGTGACACCACTCCCGTAAATGAATCATTTTATATTTTATATATATATAATATATATATATATATATATATATATATATGCATCTCAAAAAGATTTAATACCCTCAAAAAAGTTAATTTATTTCAGTAATTCAATTCAAAAAGTGAAACTCCTATATTATATATATTCATCACACACAAAGTGATATATATTTAAAGTATTTCTTTCTTTTGATTTTGATGATTATGGCGTACAGCTAGTGAAAACCCAAAATCCAATATCTCAGAAAATTTGAATATTGCGAAAAAGTTCAATATTGTAGGCTCATGGTGTCACATTATAATTAGCTGTGCATGCCATTGCTTCAGTGTGCATGTGCCAATGATGTCAGTACATGCAGATACAAGGGATATCTTATAAACTGTGCATGTTTAGGAGATATCCGGAGTAGCTACAGGTAAGCCTTATTATAGGCTTACCTGTAGCAAAAAGTGGATTGTAAGGGTTTACAACCACTTTAATGATCATGGTATCACTGTGCTTGATTGGCCAGCAAACTCACCTGACCTAAACCCAATAGAGAATCTGTGGAGTATTGTCAAGATGAAGATGAGACACTAGACCCTATCAAAGCTACCTGGGCTTCCACACTGTGTGTGCATAAACATATTTAAATAACAAACATGTTATACTTACGATACCTGCTCTTTGCAGTGGTCCTTTACCACCGCTCTCAGCTCCTCCTTTTCTCTGTGCGTCCCCACAGGAAGCTGCTTTCTACTGGTGCACTTGTGAGCTCGCCCTATTGGCATACACAGCGTGGCTCTTCCCCATCCCCTGCTCTCTCCATAGAGCATTTTATTGACAGCTGCAGGAACCAATGGATAGTTGAATATTTTGATACTAAAACTTGCCTTTAGCCATACAAGCAGGATATATCCTCAGAAAACCTACACATCTTTTTCATTGAAGAGGAACTGTGCTTACAGTTCAGTAGAATTATCAGCACTAATTCAGAAATTAAATCATCAATGGCCACCCAATGGCTGAAGATAGAATACATCAGATGCATAATGGCAGAGAAGAGGGCAAAGACAGGAGCACAGATCATTGCTGGAAGAAGACAAACTAAAGCCCCATACACACGGTCGGACTTGTACAAACTTTTCCGTGGACTTTTGTACAAAGTGTGTTGTCCACAAGTTTGTATTGCATACACACGGTCGGACTTTTTGACAACAAACACGAACGTAATGACGTCACAACGTACTGACGCCGCTTCAAAAGAGGACGTTCAATGACTCCAGCGCCACCTTTGGTCAACTTCTGTATTGTAGTCTGATCGTTTGCAATGGTTCTGAGCATGCGTGTTTGTACCTTGTACAAAAGTCCGATGCTTTTGCATACACACGGTCGGACTTTGCTCCATCGGACTTCTGTTGTCAAAAAGTTTGTCCGTTCGCAGAGCCAACAAAAGTCCGATGAAAACAGAAAAAGTTTGTCCGATGGAGCGTACACACAGTCGGATGTTGCTCCAAAACAGCTAATTTGCATGTTTGTTGTCAAAAAGTCCGACCGTGTGTACGGGCCTTTAGAGGGACGTTTTACATCATGTGCAAGTTTGCTATGCATACTTTCACATAACACTTATGTAGCATTCATGTATATCCGTTTTAACAAGCGGACATAGGTAATACATTTTAACTGATCTATAATTCTTTTTTATATTAAATTACCACCATCTCATACACCCCACATGAAATTACTCAGGCTGCTGGAAAGGTAGAGCAGGGATGACCAGTTCAACACTATGTCTGCAGACTTCTATCTGCATTGAGAATGATTTACTAAAGCAGTTTAGAATTTTCACTCCGTAAATCGCACCTGCTTTTTCCCTTTGAGTACCCAATTATGTGTAGATAAAATAATCAGGAATTTCCTTTTCATGTGATCTTATTTGTGGAAAAATGTTCAGGTGTATTTCAGGAGGTAGAGAACAGAAATCTAAAAAGGGAGCCTTTTATGTAAGATTATAGTGGCTATACTGCATAGAAAAAAAGGGAAAAATTCAGGCTGGGTTCACACTTGTGCGATCACAGACATCGCATGTGATTCACACTGCATTACATATCACATTCAATGTCTGCACGATGCAAATTCAGCCATACAAACTGTATGGGGCTGAAATTGCATCACATTCGCATCAAAATGGTGAAGGCCCTGTTTTTGGTCTGCACTGGAATCGGATCACATGGGTGTTCACACCTATGCGGTCCGATTCCTGCACTATTTGACGGTTCACAGTGTGATCTGCAAACCGATCTGGGGTTGTCATTAACTGTACATCGACACCCCCAGTGGTTCGCAGATGTCAGTGTAAGCTAGTGTGCGATTCAGGTGCGATGCTGAAACCAGCACTGAATCACAGGGTTTCCTGCATCACACCAGTGTAGACCGGGACTAAAAGAAAATGAAATATTTTTACATATAATTGCATAAAAATAGTTACCCTTTCTGATTAGTGTTTAATTGACAATCCTACTCTGCCACCCTTTCTTTTTTCCAGTTTCTGAGACATCGGTATTAGTAGGTTTCCCCAGAACAGGATTAAAAGCATTTTATTAATAGGTATAAAAATGACATATCGTATTGTACTGTTAGGGTTCAATGTGAAGAGTCTACTTTTTTTTTTTTTACAGGAAATGGACAAATATGGCAAATAAAGTAATGGACATCAAATTCGCCATTTACCCTTTGCACCATTTTCTACGTAAGACTGGTCTTTCATTAAGACAAAACATGAGATAAAAACAAAGCAGGAAATCTGAAGTAATGATGAGAATGTGTTCCTATTAGCGGAAACATGAAACATTTGCTTCCTGACAGTATTGATTAGGGCACAGAGGTCCTGTGTGTTTGTCTTTTGACAGGTAGCATGAGCTGCTGTGTTTCATTGCAAGCCTTCACACATTTGTATCATTTATACAGACGCACAAAATACAACCTCAAATTAGGTCCTCTGAGGTAAGATTTCCGAGCATTATTTGCTGTCACACTTCATTATGACGCCACTATGTGATCTCGTCAGCCTGGATAGACTAATTAGTGCAGGTTGCGTGCCTTATTCTTCCTAATTGGTCAGTAGGGCTTGACAAGCCTTCTACTCGTACATTTGTAACCGCTACTGTAGTGAATCTTTATAAATAAAGTACAGTATTAAATTTGCACCAAAGGACATAATTGTGATAAAACCATAGCAAATTATTACAATTTGTCTGTATCCTTATTATTATGATAAACAGCAACACAAGACAATCATATGTGCAATATATTCTAGTAATGTTACATAATTTAAATACCAGTTTGTTCACATTTAGCAGAAACGTAAATGATTTCTCT